>NC_139459.1:385342500-386607500 GCF_057233095.1 Heloderma suspectum | reverse complement strand
GGTGGTGCTGGGGGATTACTGCTCTGCACCATGGCAATTGTGCCATGGGGTTCCACAGGGCTCTATTTTATCCCCCATGCTGTTTAACATCTGCATGAAACCGCTGGGGGAACTTATCCGGAGGTGTGGGCTGAGGCGCCATCAATATGCGGATGACACCCAGCTCTACGTCACTTTCTCATCAAACCCAGCTGAGGCAGTGGCTGTTCTGAATCGGGTCTGGGCACGGTAATGGACTGGATGAGGGCCAATAAACTGAAACTCAATCCAGACAAGATGGAGGTACTGCTGGTGGGTGGTTCATCTGCCTGGCTAGGTGATATTCAACCTGTTCTGGAGGGAGTTGAACTCCCCCAAAGGATCATGTTCATAGTTTGGGGGTGCTCTTGGATCCAGAACTGTCACTTGAGGCACAGGTAAACTCAGTGGCATGGAGCACTTTTTATCAGCTTTGGCTGGTATCCCAACTACGCCCTTATCTGGACAGAGAGAGCCTACCTACAGTTATCCATGCTCTGATAACCTCTCATCTGGATTACTACAATGCGTTATACATGGGGCTGCCTTTGAAAGCAGTCCAGAAACTTCAGCTGGTGCAAAATGGGGCAGCAGGGTTGTTAACAGGGACTGGACTTTGAGCTCATATTACACCAGTACTTTACCAGCTGCACTGGCTGCCAATCCATTTCTGGCCCCGAGTCAAAGTGCTGGTAGTAACATTTAAAGTCCTTAAGCATTTGGGTCCAGGTTATCTGAAGGATAGCCTCCTCCCATGTGTTCCGGCTCAGACCCTGAGATCATCCTCAGAGGCCATTCTCCGTGCACCCCTGCCAAGGAAGTGAGGCAGTTCGCTGGCACGAGGAGAGCCCTTTCTGCAGTGGCTCCCCAGCTGTGGAATGAGCTCCCTAGGGAGGTTCGCCTGGCACCTACGTTGTACTCCTTCTGGTGCCAGGTGAAGACCTTTTTATTCCCCCAGTATTTCAGCATTTTAGCTTCCTAGTCTTTTAGCTTCAGTGTTTTAAATCTGTATTGTAAAATCTCTGCATTGCTGAAAGGTTTCATTCTGGTTGTAGTGTTCTGTTGTGGTTTCAAGCTTTCATATTTTGCATTGTTTCATGCTGCGCTTTGTAGTTTTAATTTTTGGGACCCACCCAGAGAGCTTTGGCTACTGGGCGGTATAAAAATGGAATAAATAAACAAATCAAAGGCTTCCAGCACTGGCATACGTAGTGAGCTGGTTTGTGAGCAGAAAATATTAACTTCTTAAACCTGAGGGTGAGTTGTCCTGAGTATCACAGTAGAGTTGGACGACTCTCCCAACCCCGTCCCCAGGTCAATTAGATTCCCAGGCCAAATGTTTTGAGCACCTGTTGGGTAAGGGAGAAGCCCCCCTACTCTTGTGAGTGTGTCAGATGTTTGGTGTGAGAGAGGAGGGGAGAGGCATTGCTCAGAGGTAGAAGTAGGCATCTAACAGAGACACTTGTAAGATCCCGCTTGCTGGCTCCTTTGGTCGTGCTCTAAGGAGAAATAGGCAAGCATCCAGCCTAGAGAAAATTGTGCCCCTGGGACCCTAATAGACATTCATGGTGCATACTGCTTTGTGACCTGAAGGGAGGTGTGGATCTTCTTTGTACATATTTATTCTACATCCATTTTCTATCCAGGAACTGCCACCTTTTGCACAATTGGCTTGTTTCAGCTTGATAACCAAAAGTCTTGATGACTGGAACTGACAGGATCAGCACCCCAGATCAATACAGCATAGAAACACCCATCCATGGACCTTAAGGTCATCTTCAACAGCCCTTCTCCGTGAGCCCCTGCCAAAGGAAGTGAGGTGGGTGACTACTAGGAGGAGGGCTTTTTCTGCTGTGGCACCCCAGCTGTGGAATGAGCTCCCTAGAGAGATTCGCCTGGCACCTACATTGTATAACTCCTGGTGCCAGGTGAAGACCTTTTTATTTTCCCAGGCATTTTATCATTTTAGCTTTCTAGACTTTTAGCTTTGCTGTTTTAAACCTGTATTTTAAATTCCTGCATTGTTGCTAGGTTTTATTGCGGTTGTATTGTTATATTGTGGTTTGGATGTTCTATATATTTAAATTTGTTTTATTGCAGGCCGTTTGATTTTAATTTTTGTGAACCACACAGAGAGCTTTGGCTTATTGGTCGGAATAGAAATAAAATAAATAAATAAATAAATAAATGTTTTGAAGCTCGGGGTGGGGGTGGGACACGCAAGACAGGGTGGATATTCTTATAGCTTAAGAGATAAGGCCAATAAGAGGACACAAATCCTTTCCCCTACCTCATTAAAATGGCCGGGCCAGGCAATGGCTTCCTGCTTAATGGTGAGTTTCAGGTCTGCAGATGCCTGTCTCTCCACACTCCCAATAGTCACTCTAGCATGAGACTCATTGGGAAACATCACCCAATTCACGATATCAAAGTCAGCTGCCAGTTCCCCAGTCTTATCCAGATACAGTCCTCCCATGGAAGCATTCGAAAACTGGATGTCTCGTAAGGAAGTGTGAAGCTACAATGACAGAGAAAACAGCCTGGATTTAGGAATCATGAAAATGTAGTCCATATCTTGGGCCTCATCACTTTGAGCTGTGATCGTCCATGTTCAATGCACATCCCATCTGGGCTCACAATGCCATTCTTTGGCTGTTCACAGTCACAACAAGAATTGTCAGAATGATCCGCAATCAATTCAAAAGTGATCATATTTAAGAGAGGGCTTTTCCCAAGTTGCACAGATTAGGAAAACCCGCAGAACTTGTTGTTGTTTTTTATGGGGGGGGGGAGGTGCAAGTGCACATTAGAAAAAAGTGCACCTTGGCACATGACCCAAATCCTCATACACAAAAGTGCATCCCATCAATGAACAGAGGGCAGAAGTAAAGATGCCTGATCATTTGCAGAGATTTTAAAACCAAACCTGCCCATTTCAACTCATAATGAAGATACCTGGCATGTTCAGACATCATGCTAAGCCATAATGGTTAAGGAATCTCTGCTCACCTTGGTGGCTAAGCGGGTCATGCGGGGCAGAAAACCACATTCCCCATGCTTAGTAAGCCACTCCAACTAACCATCCCTCTGCAAAAGTGTTAAGGGTCCCGAGGTGACTTATCGTGTCATCTGGCGGGCTCCCCAGTGTTTCACCAGGTTCCAGAGGACTTCCAGGCCATGACCATAGAGTCTGCTGGATAGAGTCTTTTCCACTGTGGGCAATGCTCTAACCGCCATGGGCTTTCTCTATGGCCAAGTGCTATTTTGGACCCTGGAGGGGCCACCAGGAGTGACTGCCAGGAGCTGCTTCATTCCACAGAAGATGGGATGCTCACAAAACACATCAAGATGATAGCCAGATAACAATGGAGAGAGGATGGTTACGAAAATGAAAACAAAATTGGTGGACAACGTCATATACCGTCTGGGATGCCACAGCTCCAGAGATCAAAGAATGATCACTGAATCTTAATTTCTGAAACCACCCTTTCCAGTAGCAGGGGAACTGGAGTTCAGTGCCTCCAACACCAGTGTAATAGGCTCAGAAGGATATGAGGTTTGATGGTAAAATCATAGAATCATAGAATAGTAGGAATGGAAGGGGGCTATAAGAAAATTGTGTCCAACCCCCTGCTCAATGCAGGAATCCAAGTCACACAATCCCAGAGAGGTGGCTGTCTAGCCTTGTCTTCAATGCTTCCAGTGTGGGAGAGACAACCACCTCCCTAGGTCATTGGTTCCATTGTCATATTGCTGTCAGAATAACCGTCAGGAAGTTTCTCCTGATGTTCAGCTGGAATCTGGCTTCCTGTTAGTTGAGCCCATGATTCTTAGTTGAGTCCTGCATTCTGGGATGACCAAGAAGAGATCCTGGCCTTCCTCTCTGTGACAACCTTTCAAGTACTTGAAGAGTGCTGTTGTATCTTCCCTCAGTCTTCTCTTCCCAAGGCTAAAGATGCCCAGTTCCTTCAGCCTCTCCTATTAGGGCTTTGTTTTCAATCACCCAATGTTCTTTCCTGCCCTCCTCTGAAGCCTCTCCAGTTTGTCTGCATCCTTCTTAAAGTGTGGTGCCCAGAACTGGACACAGCCCTCCAGATGAGGCCTAACCAGTGCTGAGTAGAGGGCAACTTTTAACTGTGCATTTGGGTTCTTTTTCCTCGGTGCAGAACTTGGCATTTATCCCTACTAAATTTCATTCTGTTGTTTTCTACCCAGAGCTCCAGCCTCTCAAGATCACTTTGAATTCTGTAACTTCTTCCATGGTATTAGCTATCCTGCCCAATTTTTTGTCATCTGCAGATTTGATCAACATTCCCTGCATCTTCTCATCCAACTCATTAATAAAAATGTGGAAGAGCACTTGGCCCAGGACTGAGCATTGTGGTACCTCGCTTGATACATCTCCCCAGTTTGAGAAGGTCCCATTGATAAGCACTCCTTGATTCCGATTCTGTAGCCAACTGTGGATCCAGCTGATGGACCTTTGCCACTGGGCCATCTGCCAGGAAATGTAGACTGCCATCCTGGCCTCCAAATTTCTCATGCAAGCACCACATTCATAGCCAGTCATTCACCTGGAGTATATTTCTTCCCCTTTTTATCCCTCTTCCAACTACTGGAAGGATGGATGAGAAAACTACCTGGGCCCCAAAGTACTTGAGTTTCCCTCCCAAAGCTTGAAAGTCTGATTTGAGTTCTTTCTAATTCTGCTTGTTGGTGTCATTTGTTCCCACATAGATGAGAAGGAAGGGATACCTGTCATTGGGCTTTATGAGCATTGGGAACCCTTCAGACACATCTCTAGTCCATCCTCCTGGGAGACAGCTTACCTGGCGAGTCCATGGGTCTTCATGACATACTTAGGTTGTGATCCCAAACAGCAAGGAGTCTCCACTACTACAGTCATCTCTTCTTCCTGTTGTAAGCCTTGCTTTCATCGCCTCTATTTGACTGACCTTCAGCCTCTTGCATGCTCTCATGCGGGGTCCCCAGTAATTCTTCCTCTGCATGGTGTCCTCTACACTCATACTGAAGTACCTGGAAATGATTCTGTAGTTCCAATGCTTCCACTGGTCTAGAGTGGCTTCCAGTTGTTCTGATCCTTATTTTCACGCTTTTCCAAGGAGTATCCTTTTCTTCATTTTTCCTCGCCTCAGCAGTTTCCTATTCTGCCTCAGCTTGCTTTTGCTCTTCTAGCTTTATGTTTCTCGCTTTCTAATTGTAGTGGAATAGCCTGTGCTTCGTCCTCTATTCACTAGAAGTTTAAAACAAAGCCCCACTGGTATGGAAGTGTGGGTTACAAGGAAACGATTTAAAAAAAACAAATAAAAAACCCCCATCATTATCTGCCTCCCCCTTGACCTTCCCTGCCGAACTCCCCTGGCCAACTCCCGTCTGCTCTCCCTATTTGCTTGCTGTGATCGTGCCCTCTCTGGGAGCTTGCTTGCTTCTATAGTCCCGAGACCACCTGGAGCAGCTTCCTCCGCACTACTCAGGTGGGAAACAGGAAACAGACATGTCAAAGGAGATGTGAGATTGAGTAGAATCAGCAGCGTGGATTTCCCCTTGCTTCTTTTAATGGTCATCCTTCCTGAGACCAAGACTGATTCAGTCACATAACCAGAGAGGGAATCCAAATGGAAAGGGGCTAGACAATCAGGAACTGCAGCTGGGCTGCTACCGCCCTCCCTCTTGAGACCAATAGCCAAAGGGGGGTATTAGGGCTGGCAGCAGTTATCCAAAACCAGGGCTGTGAACAGAGTCCCCATCACAATTTGGATGTGACTTTGGACCACCTGAAGCAGCCCTGCTTGCTTCAGGCTGATTCTGACCCCAACTGCTTCTCTTCAGACCCCAGTCCAAAGCTAGATTTGGATATCCAAATCATTCTGATATGACATGTTCTCATTGACTGGTATTGAAAAATAGAAATGTCTGTCAGGTTTACAGTTTTTGTGCTAAACACATGAAATTTGGGAATCTGGCATCCCCCATGGAGGGGATTCCACCTGCCAAATTTCAGACAGTCTGGCAATTAGTTGCTGCACTAGGAACTGCCAAAATGTGCTTTTCTCAGAATTACAAACCAAACTCAGGAGGGATAATAATCCAAGAAGTTAGTTGTTGGAGTGGAGGAGGTCAATTTCCCTGATCTCTGCTGAAACACACAAGGAGAGAGGTAGAGAGAGTGAGAGAGAATCAAAAGAAAAGCAAATGCTGGACTACCTACAAGCAAGGCAGGAGGACAACAGAAGACAACGTGGTTTTTAACTGTTGTTGTTCTTGCTGTAGTTTAAGGGAAATGTGATCAAAAATGGGAAAGGAAGGAATATGGGAAAGGAGGAGGGGGGCAGGTGGAGGAGAGCCAAGAAAAAGGACAGGAGAGTAGTGTGTGTGTGTGTGTGTGTGTGTGTGAAAAATGTAGACAGAATGAAAGTAAGGGGAAAGAAATTGAGAAGGGTGTTGTGGAAGTGAAAGAAAGAGGCAAGGGAAGGAAAAGAAAAGTAGTTTTTATTGTATTTCTCATTTTTGAAATAAACAGTCAAGAAAGGAATGAAGTGTGAAACTTATTGTAGTAGGGGAAGGGGAGATGCAAAGAACAAGGAACAGAAAGAGGTAAACTCAAACTCTGTACTTTTCAAGTGTTTGGTTTTTCAAATAAAGGATCTACAAGTGAAAGAAAGAAAGAAAGAAAGAAAGAAAGAAAGAAAGAAAAGAAAAGTTGGATTTGGAAGGAAGAAGAAAGTACAAGCACGCACACCATGTACGCATAACACGCCATAAACCAAAACCACCAACTAATCAGTGCTCCCTCTCTCCCTCTCCCTCTCCCTCTCCCTCTCTCTCTCTCTCTCACACACACACACACACACACACGCATACACACTGAAATGAAAGCAGACTGAACTCTCCAATGGGTCCACTCCAATTCTGCCCCCCTCCTCCACCACTGTCACTGTTTGGAGACCGCTGGGTTAAACTCTGCCCTTATTTGGCAGTTGGAGATGCCATTCACCAAGGCTCACCATTTCCCCCTCCCGCCTCCCCCTCCTCTCCCCCTCCCATATCTTTCGCAAGTTGCTACCTTTTGGAGATGGGCTGTCTGTGCTTCAGAAGGCATCAGAATGCCTAAGAAGATCCAAGTGGAACTGAGGAGCCTTGGCGACGAGCTGCTTCGCTTCGGGGCACCTCGGCACTGTTTTGATCCACTTCAGATCATGACAAGGCACCTCCAAAGCAGCCCACTTTGCTTAGTTATTCGGGATTCAGTCCGAAGATGTGCACAGCCTTATCCAAAACCAGAGTCCAGACAATGTTTCAAAATAAATGATCACACTGCTGTTCCCGTAGGAACAGCAGGCACTACCCCCTCACATCGGGATGCATTCTCCACTAGGGATGGATGGACTCAACTCTGTCCAAGGCATGGGGGATGTCCAAAGCCCCCCCCCCAGCCTCCCAGCTTGCGTCGCAAGGTCATCCAAGTGAGCTGCCCCACCCGACTCCACAGGGGTTAACTGCTGGAGTCCACAGCACACATGGGCCCAGCAAGCAAACCATCCCAGGGATGTACGAAATTTCCGCCACGGATCTCAGGAGGCCGAATGCCAGTGCATTCGGCCACCTGAAATCAGTGGTGGAACGGCCCCCCACGCCCCCCCCGGGATGGGACTTACCTGGGGCGGATCTTCCTGGTGGTGGCAGCTGCCTTAGCGGTTCGGTGGCGGCGGCTCCGGAGGCCAGTCTTCCAACCGGCTGCCACCGCCACCGCCATTTCCAAGTAAAAAAACAAAACAAAAACGTGATAGGCTATGTAAAGATTTTTGTAGCCTATCACGGCTAAATTTTTAAAAAAACACCGCGATAGTCTATGTAAATGTTTAAATAGCCCATCACGGCTGATTAAAAAAACAACACGCACGTACGCAAATGGCGGTGCCGATGGGCGCCACCCTTTGAATTCCTTATTTTGGCTCATCTTAGTCTACGTAACCATTTATGTAGGCTATGGCAAAAATAAGGGGAATGCGGAGCCGAGCCGGACAGCCAGGATTCGGGGGAGGGGAGGGATGGAGCGACTCCCCCCCTGGCCAGGATTTCGGGGGAGGGACAGAGCACCTCACCCCCATCAACAGCATAATCCGCAAACAGGTAAGTGACTTTCGTACATCCCTAATTACCATCGTCTCTTTGGAAGGAGAAGATGGCTAGAGAGGATGGTGTGCTGAGGCCTCATCCAGACAATGCCAGCTGGTAAGGGCTTCCTTGACATCCGACAGGGCAAGATGAGGCCTCAGTGCTGTATATAACCCAGCCACACATGCCATCTCAACCTTGCAAGGAGGAGAGAGTGAGAATGGTTGGGGTGCGTGTGGTGAGAACTCGGGGCCATTCCCAGCTGCTCAGCACCCAGCTCTGTCCTTTAGGGATGTTTGAGAATTCCACCATGGATCCCGGGGGGGCGAATTCCAGTGACTTTGGCCCCCTAGAATCCATGCTGGAACAGGGCCCCAACCCCTCCACCCCACGAAAGCTCTGTGAAACAGAGCCTACCTGGCTGCAGCTCTTGCAATTGCTCCGATGGCTGCCGGGCTGCTGCGGCCGCAAATGGCAGCTGTCGTGGCAGCTGCCATTTGCATTCCTATGCCAGCCCGTGATAGGGAACGTACATATTTACGTAGCCTATCATGGCTAAAGCAGGGATGCGAATGTCTTCCCCTACACCATTTGCGCTTTGGCTTTAGCCGTCATAGGATACGTAAATATTGATGTAACCTATCATGGCTAAAGCAGGGATGCAAATAGCATCCCCTACGCCATTTGCGCCCTTGCTTTTGCTGTAATAGGATACAAATATTTACATAGCCTATCACGGGCTTGTGTAGAAATGCAAATGGCATCCTCTACGCAGGACGCCATTTGCGTCAGCACCAGGATGGCAACGGCTGGAGGCCCCGCTGTGGGTTGGCCTGGTTGGTGGCTTCACAGCCTGGCCACAGAGCGGAGCCATCTGGGCAGGATTCCAGGTGTCACATGGCTCGGTGAGTGGGGTCAAGGGGGCTGGGTGGGGGGGTCTGCTGGCCTCCCAGATGAAGGTGGGTGCTTGTGACATCCCTATTTACCACAGGCTGCACCCACCTGGTTATACCCCATCCTCCACAGCTAGCTTATATTCAGAGGACATGTAAGAGGGGGCACATTGCTACAAACTCCCTGGGCACTTCATAAGACTGCGATCAGAGAAATGGATCCCAATGGGTCTTCTACAACAAAAGCATTAATTTGACTGCAAAGTCAGGAGATTGTATCCTGATGGTGCTTCAGAAAACAACACCAATGGTTCTCGATGGGCCTGGGGCTTCATTTGTCAGGGATTTTTGGAGGAGGGAAGCTACTTGAGCATGTAACGGTGGCAGAAAACAGGGTCTACTGCCTGCCTGCACTGCCATGCAGTGGGAACAATTATCTGCTCTAACCCACGTTTGGTCATCTTTATCAGGCGTCTTTATGGACGTGTTGCCAAAGGAAAAGGAAATACCTGCCAGGGCTGCAGCCTTTGATGTTCCCGGCTTTCTCCATCACCCACCATCAACATCCTCTTGGGTCGGGATGAATATGCAGCATGTAAGGCATGGGCCACAGCTTGGATGCTGCTATAAGTTACGTAGCTGTCCTGAGACAGGGCTCTTTCAATCTCCTCCTGGGGCAGCGTTGCCTGTTTCTCTTTCTCTCTGCAACCTGTCCAAATTTTCATCGACAAAACATGTGTTGAACTGAAACACTTAAAAGTTTCATCCCACAACAGTTCCAGAGAAGAGGAGACTGGCTCATAGTAGTCATATTTTGTCATAATTTTAGTCTTTATTATGAAGGACAAAGAACCGTGGAGGAAATGGAAGTCAGAAGGTGCAAGAGACAAGTTGATGTTAATGTCCTGAAAAACTGTCGTGATCCAGAGTTTTGCCCCAGTTGGGTTCGTTTCGAGTGTTCTTTGTAGCAAAATCAACGGAAAACAGCCGTAGTGGGAGTCTGCATAGTAAACAATTACCTTCACTTCTTTCCCCAAGAAAGAAAGGTCCATCTGCAATATGTAATTTAAGAAATGTCGTCGTAGTCTTTTGGAGAAAGCGACACAAATTCCACTTCTGATCATCAGGGGTGTCAAGGCACCTAGGAACCTCTCCCCATTCTCAGTGTCTGGAGCAAAGAGACCGAGCCACGTCCATCGGAAGAACAGGAGCAGCTGGACGATCCCTGGGTACTGGGTTTCTTCCTTCGGGGCCATGCGGTAGACAAAAGGGAACTGACTTCTGTCATTAGAAACAGGAGTAGCAATGCCATAACTGAACTAGGGAGCAAAGTAAAGTCAGAGACGGTAGTTTAGTATCAGTTTGTTTTCTGGATGAAGGTCAAATAATTTTGGAGAAAATAGAAGGATGATTATGTGCCCCGCATTGGGTTCCATAAAGAGGAAAAAAGGCAGGATATAAATGAAGTGAATGAATGAATGAATGATATCTAAATCAATGCCTGTCAGTATGAGGCAGACTATGTGGATGGGGAGTGCAAAAATATCTCAAGCTCCATTTGTGGTGCAGCCCAAGAGGAACACTGGGGTCCTTTACACGCATTCAAAATACTGTAGAGTGATACACTTCAGTAACCAGTCAATGGAGGTTAGACCTGCTCGCTGCCTTGCGTCAGGGAATTGAAAAGGATAGATTTACCCTCACCCCCAACTATGTTCTAGATTCTGTTTGGGGAGCACACAGGAGCCTTATTCAAAAATTAAAGCAATCACGGGGCCACCTGAGAACCAAAGAAACCCACTTTGTGTTTCGACCTGATTACAGGACCAAATCAGCCTTGGTTGCTCTGCTGGATGAACTATATCAAGAGAGGGATGGGGGAATGCCACTCTGCTAATTCTGCTCCATCTCTCATCAGCTTTGGGTACCATGGACCATGGTTTCCTGCTGGATCGATGCTGTGGGAAGGGCAGCGGAAGATGTGGCTTACAATGGTTTCACTCCAACTATGGGGCTGAT
Organism: Heloderma suspectum; assembly: GCF_057233095.1. NCBI lineage: Eukaryota > Metazoa > Chordata > Lepidosauria > Squamata > Helodermatidae > Heloderma > Heloderma suspectum. The sequence goes on along the minus strand of NC_139459.1, from coordinate 386,596,434 downwards.
TTGAGGGAGTAATGTTGGGTGTCCATTTCTTGACCCCTTGGCAGCTGAGTTACAGGGTTCCACAGGGCACCATCTTTTCCCCAATATTGCTCAACATCTGTATGAATTCAGTGGGAGTAGTCATGAGGGGATTTGGAAGAGGACAGAAGCCCTGTGTGTCACTGGTTCCCAAGTCCAGGAGACAGGGTCATTGCCCCTTCTGGATGGGGCTGCACTCCCCTTCAAAGATCAGGTTTGCAATCTGGGGGGAGTCCTACATCCATTGTCCCTGCAGGCCCACGTGGCCCAGGCAGCTTGGAGTGTCTTTTGCCAACTTCAGCTGGTTCGCCAGCTACGGCCTGTCCTGGATGGGGTAGCTTGTTCACCATGGTACAGGTGCTAATAACCTGAAGACTGGATTACTGCCATGCACTATATGTGGGGCTGCCCTCAAGGCTCCTCTGAAAGCTGGCGATAGTTCAGAATTCAGAAGCTCGGCAGTTGTCGGTAGGGATGTACGAAAGTCACTTACCTTTTCGAAGATCGTTCCCAGTGGGAGGGAGGTGCAGAAATCATAACACAGCTGGCTTTGCTCTGCGGCGACTTGGCAGAGCTGCCAGCCAGGTGTATTTGCAGGCATGCAGAGCCTGCGGATGCAAATGGTGGTGGCTATGGTGGCCGCCCATTGCGTTCCTATTTTTTTGACATGATACGCTATGTCTAGTACAGCTTCCGTGGTCTCCTGCCATCCCTGCCCCCAGGGATGCCTGGCCTCCCATCCCAGAGATCCACCACTGCCATGACTCACTTCCCACACACACTCCAGAGAACCATGATGCCCAGGAGGCACAGGGGCTGAAGAGCGAGAGCTGAGCCCAAGCACTGCTCAGCTCTCCTTTCTATGCACCTGGCCTCCTGTCCGATCCCCATTCACACCTGTGGGGTTTTGTAGATGCTCGACATGGAGGAAATGTGGAGGGAGAGGTCCGATTCAGCCCCTTCAAGGACAGCCAGCAGGTGATTCTTCCTCCCGCAGCTGTAATGTGGCATGTTGCTTTCACCCTCAGCAAGGAGCTGCAGCATGGCGTAGGAGGTGGCTCTTCCGTCGAAGAAGGACTTGTAGATGTTGTAGCCCAGGGTGATGTTGGGTAAGAGCCTGGGGTTCCGGTTGATCTCCTGAATGGCAAACATGAAATACAGGATGTGCCAGTACCTTGTAGCATGGAAACTGCAAAAAATAAACAAAAATGAAATGCAATGCCTTGTGCTGTCGTTCTCCATTGAACGAAAACAAATCTCAGTTTCTTTCTTTTGTACCCTCAAATTCTTTTTCATGCTTTTTCAATCCCAGTAGAGCCGATCATCACATAATGCTTTGGACATTCATAGGGAGCAGCAAACATACCTGTGTTGCAAGGTAATTGAGTATCCATTTACCTGATGAATGGAAAGATGGAGATATTTGTACCACATTGCTTCAGCGGGGATGTTGGCAGATTGCAAGGATCAAGGACATAAGTGTGTCTGTCTGGCTATACTTAGGTAATCTCTCTCTCTCTCTCTCTCTCTCACACACACACACACACACACACACACCCGTCTCTTTTGTTAAGGCAGTAAAAACAATCATTCTGTCATGTAGAATCCTAATACGGGTGGGGTATCATTCAGTATAGTTTCACCAATGTTTTTGAAAATTACAGGTGCCAGAAGAAGTGTTGCGTTAACATGCCATGAAATTTCCAGGTCTATTAGTGAACTATGGGGAGAGAAACAGCACGATAAAGAGAAAAACAAGCAAGCAAGCAAACAAACTCCTCTCTCTGTCCAGAGCGACTTTGAGAGTTTGTACCAACAACCTTTTTTGGATCTGAGTTTGTGGAGAAAAAACAAAACTTTTGTTTGTTTGTTTTAAGTATAAAACATTGATGCTTTCCTATTCCTCATGTAGTGGGGATGGTGGAAAACTTTTTTTAAAAATAATCCTTTTAATTTGTATGCAAGTCAATAGGATCTCCTGTCACTTTTTGATTTTGGATGTTAAGGAGGAAGGGGAGAAAACCGGCAGCCATTGTAGGCCTTGTTTTCATTTTCTTTTCTGCATCATGCCATGTTTTCTGGAGTTTGAGAGGGAAATCAATATGGCCACAGCCATTTAAAAAAAAAAGTCCAAAATGTCTCTCTGTCCAAAGTGACTTGGGGATTACGTTTCAGTGACCTTGTTTGTATCAGAGTTTGTGAAGAAAAAAAACACTTTTTTTATAGTCTAAAACATTGATGATTTCCGATTCCTCCTGTGTTGGGGATGGTGGAATATATATATTTTTTTAAAAATAACCCTTTTTAACATGTATGCAAGTCAATAGCCACCATTGTAGGCCTTGTTTTCATTTTGTTTTCTGCATCGTGCCATGTTTTCTGGTGTTTGAGAGGGAGATCAAAATGGCAATGCTAGACGCTACGCTATTTGCGTTCCCCTTATTTTCGCCGTAGTCTACATATATATTTATGTAGACTACACATGCCAAAATAAGGAACGGGAATGGTGGCGACCATGGGCGCCGCCATTTGCGTACGCGCGGTTTTTTGTTTTTGTTTTTCACTCAGCCATGATAGGCTACGTAAACATTTGCGTAGCCTATCACGGTATTTTTTAAAAATCTAGCCGTGATAGGCTACATAAATCTTTACGTAGCCTATCACTTTTTTTGCTTTTTTTTTTTTACTGGAAATGGCAGAGGCGGTTGCCGGTCAGAATTTCGGCGGCTGCGGCCGCCGAACCGCTGTCGAACTGCCGCCGAACCATGGCCAGAGCCGCGACCGCCACGGACATTCGCCAAAGGTAAGTCCCGTCCTGGACATTTCGCCACCAATTTCGGGGGGCCGAATGCACTGGCATTCAGCCTCCCCGAGATTCGTGGCGAAATTCTCTGACATCCCTATGAAAAATGTCTGGAGGGACATGTATTGGCTTTGTACTGACCAATCAAATGATTGTAAAGTAGGCTGGCATATTTAAAAGTAAGTAAATGCTTTGAAGAAATGCTAATTTCAGGTCTTCTGTGTGCACCCGTGAGGGCATGGGCATGCACGGGTCCACAGGGCTCCTTCTTCCTGCCTTTATCGTTCTATGTGTTTCAAGGGATTTCCTTTACGGTTTGACTTCAGCTTCACTCTCTCCTTTCCCCAAAATTATCTTTAAATCACTTCTCTTTTAGCTTTGCAAGCTTTTTTTACCGAATATCACCCATAGAGACTTAAAAGTGAGTACTATGAGGAGGGGATGTCATAGGTTGACTGTGCCCTCTTATCCATGCTGTTTCAGTATGTATAAATAAAAATAACAATGTTTTTTTTTATTATTACCTACATAGACCTTATAGTGTATACAGTATTTGAAGTGTTAAGGGCTCGGGAACATCGCCTCAAAGAAAAGCTGTGTCCCACACACTTTTACTCACTGGAAATCACATCAAAGTGGAAACTGAAAACGAAGCACTCTTTAACGCTTCTTTAAGGATCACCATTTTTCCAGTTGGTAGTCACACAACCTGTAGAACCTTAAAAGGAGGGTTACAGACACTTGCTTTTGCCATCTTAGCTCACTGCAGACAGGATATTCAAAAAACACAGCCCCACAGCTCAGCTTGGTGCCCCCGAATGCTCAATCTGCCCCCCAGCACCCCCCCTTGCTACCTGAAGGATCGTATCCTCCCATCTACCCTTGCCCAGACCCTGAGATCAGCTTTAGCAGTCTGACTTCAGAGGCCCCCGCCAAAGGAAGCAAGGTGGGTGGCTAGTAAGACAAGTGCCTTTTCGCCTGTGGCACCCCAGTTGTGGAGGAGAAAACTGGGGTATCGTATTCTCTTATAAGCAGAGGTTGTGGGTGGGGGAGTAGATTCTATTCCTTATGTTGAGAAAATGCCTCAACAGACCAGTCTGAATCTTCATAGTGGAGGAGAAGTGTATTTGAGGATGGCCTGTGGCAATTTTGAAGTAGAACTGGTCAGAAATTGCTGTTTTCTAGGAGGTTTAATTTTGATAGGTGAGCTCCTGCCTCATTGTTCTTTAATAACTTTCAGAATGGAGGAGTGATTAGACATATGTCTTGGCATGACAACCAAGCAACAAAGTGGTTTCCAAGGCTCTTAGCACTTTGCAGTTCTGGACCTGCAGAATTAATGAGTTGCTGCTGATTTAAAAACCCTTCGGGTTGAGTTTTCTTCTCCTCTGGATTTGCAATTCCTTAATAGCTTAGAATCCAGTACCACAACCAGTGGTGAATTTAGGATGTTCCTGTATAAGGTTGCCAGTTCATAAGTTGGAGCTCATGCTGTCTCTTTAATGATTTGGCAGCCATGAAAAGAGAATGCAGCCTCTGGTTCTCCTCCTAATTCCCATCTTTCATGCTCCCCTCCCACCAGCTGAAACAAAGGAGAACACTCTTTTTGTCCCCACTTGTGGCTGGAGGGGGGAGAGCATTGAAAGGTGGCCTATGGGTTTGAAGAAGGTACACAGCGGGCGACAGTATGGTTTCTTCCTCTTTTGTAGCTGTTAAAAGTGAAAGGCGGGCTATGGGCATTACTTTCCACACAGACATTTTTTCTGGATCTCACAAATGCTCACTCAGTACATATAAAACCACTGCTGACTAACTTCCCAGGGCATTCTGAGGAAAGATTGGTCATTCACTGCCTTGGAAAAGTCAGATATCTCAACAAAGAGGTGGCCAATTATTTTCTAATCATCATGCGTATGAGCACTCAGCAGATTGTATGAGCTAAACTGAAGAAACTGTATCCCTGTGTCCTGATATTATCTCTTGTGTTTTTTCTTGAATGGGTCTAATGCCCATTACATAAACACACACACACACGTGGTTTCTTCAGAAGTAAATCCCGCAGAATGCAGTAGGATTTACAGTCACGTACTGTGGTGGATGAGGAAGAAAGATACTCAGCCTTAGATCTATGGCCCTGTAATTATTCCAGACAGGGAACCTCTGTGCGGACATTTGCATTTGGACCACTCCCAAGAAAGAACCTCCCCAGCTCCAGCCTGTGTCTTAGCACAACATTTACTATCAAAGAGGCTGCTGGTTGTTTTGGCTGAAACAATGCAAGGGAACCCCATGGATCCAGTCATACATGAGCGTACTGAACTAAATGATGCTTTCACTTTAATGAAGCTCCAAATTCTTCTTCAAAAAGGACAGAGTGGCAAAAGTCAGGAGAGCAATTTATCAGGGATGACCAGAGATACCAGAAAAGATGGACAGTCTCCCGTAAATGGGGACAACCGGAGTGAGGATTGGGAAGCATTACATAATCAGCATCACTTACGTGACAACCCTGGTTAAAGGGGACTCAGAGAAAACGTATGGTTTGTTGCAAAAGAAATACTGTGAAGACAGGACTCCGCTGATGAGGTAGTCTCCTGGCCGGTAATAATAGGACCCTAACTCTTGCTTTTTCTTCTGAGTCATCAGGCAGTCTGTCTCCTGCAGTTGACCAGCCGCATAAGGAAGCAGGAGCAACAACAGCAGCAGCAATGATATCATTCTGGGTCTGCCTCCCTCCTGCTGTCCCTGCTTTCTGAGTTTCCTTTCACCTCCACAGCCAGCTAATCAGGAGACGTGAGAAAAGTCTTGCGAGATCAAGGCTGCAGTGTCTTTACAATGACATCCAATTCTGAGCCATAGGCAGTGGTGGGAGGTGCTGTACTAAACTACACCACAGGCAAGTACATCTCGGCCTGTCTAAATCTGAGCCCAGGCTCTCGGGAGCACAGGAGATCTTTATTCACGAAGATTTTCAGGCATGGTGCAGGAGGGTTCCTGGAGCTGCCTTTCATTCTGATGTTTACATCATTGGTCTCCAAGGAAAACAGGAAGCAAAACATCTCTTGAGCTTTGGCAAGGTTCAGAGTAGATCACTATGTTTTTGATAATGATCAGGGGAAGCTTCAAAGCTGCAACTTCATGGATTCTCTGAGTGCCTCGAGGCGAGGTGCAGAATTGGGGAAAAACATGTTTGTGAGAAGTCACACAGGCAGCTCCATCTTCTGGTTGTCCAGGGGGAAAGGTGAGCCTGCACTGGCCTGTATTCAAAAAACTCACACAAAAGAACCAAGATGAAAACCTCTAAGGATGTATACCAGTGATTGGGAACGTGTGGCCCTCCAGATAGCAGTAGACTGCACTGGACTGCACATTCAACAGCCCAAATTAGCCTAGCCCATGGGGAAAAATGATGGGTGTTGCAGTCCGAGAACATCAGGAGGGCCACATCTTCCCCATTCCTTATTCGCATGAAGGTGCACACTACTTGGGGGAGTTTCCCAGCTAGGATTACCAGTGATCAAAGAACGAATGGTGGTTGCCATACAATGGAAGGATCTCCCCCTATTAGTACTTCCAGTTAGCTCATCAGAACTGTGCATCATCTTGTTCGGGAAGAACTAAATTCTATTCAACAAATTGGTTAGTTATGACCCCAGTTAGCAGAGAAAAATGAAATGTAAAGATAAGTTTAAGGTAACTAACTTTATTATTTGAAACATTCCAAGTGTTACATCTTTGATCTTTTCAAAACTTCCTTAAATACTGTGTTCTTGGTGTCGACTCCAGGGATGCCCCTGTAACATCCTTGTTCTGGTCCATCAGTCACTTGATTCTTAAGGTTTACCAATGAGTGCATGCAACTCATGACAACATAGCAACATAACATTGTCCATGGCAGAAGAGAGGTGTTGGCAGACAAACATCAGCAAGAGGAAAGCCATCCAAGCGAACAACACAGAAGCAATTTCAGAGACATGGGGAACAGAGCTTTGGCTATTGGGCAGTATAGAAATTAAATAAATAAATAAATAAAGCCATAAACGTCATCATTCTGCCATCATGATGGAAGCACAATGATACGTCCATAGGTATAGCAAATGCAGCAGAGTTCTCATGCTCAAGGACTTCACTGACCTGCCAGTTCTCAGTAGCGCATGAGTAAACATTGAGTAGGAGGTTAGTGAGTGGCTCCAGCAAGGTGCAGCCCAGTGTGCTGTTGAGCCATAGTGGCCTCATCGGTGTCAAGGATGTACCAGTATGGCCATAGCTTGGAGGCGCATCTGACCGCACAGTGCTCATTGGACGGCAAAGTGACCCTTGCACTCTGAACATACATGGATTAGGATCTTGTGGCTGTACAATCTTGAGGGGTGCATGCCAGGAAGCAAAGCCTAGAGTACTGCTGTCCTTGCGAACGTCCTTCAGGAATTTCTTGCCCAGAATGGAGCCATCGGTGACAATGTTGCAGATGAGAATGGGAACCAAGGGTGGTGGTAGTGAAAACTTTCTTCCATGGCAGCAAAGAGTTGACAATTCACACTTGAAAAGGAAGGCGTCACAGTGCTCACAACCCTTAACACAGTTGCCGATATCAAACCTGTCGAGGTTGGTTGCAGGACGCAGAACGAAAGGTGCTGTCTGCCTCCCATGCCTGGGCTGGTTTCAGATGGTGATGGATGCAAGGCTGGCCAGAGCTTTGTTGACTCCCAAAGCCAAGGGGCTGCCTGCATACGCAAGCTTCTTGAGGCGGGAGTGGAATCATCCTGGCTGGGCCACAAAGCTTCTTCTCTAGGGCTGGAGGGGTAGAATTGGTACGGTGGCACGAGGTATGCTGGGACTCATGGTTCACCTAGTGGTTGCTGTTACCAGTAAGCATTTGATGATTAGGCATGGTAGTAATGTGTGGAGTACTGTATATAAAGTAGCGATGTCAGAGAATTCCTTCACGGATCTCAGTGAGGCTGAATGCCAGTGCATTCAGCCCCCTGAACGCCGTGGAGGAATGGCCTGCCACCCCAGCACCCCACTGCGGATCCCCCCCAGGACGAGACTTACGTGGGGCAGATCCTCCGGGTGGCGGCAGCTCCGACAGCAGCTGCGGTGGCAGCTGGGGCGGCTGGTCTTCCGACCGGCTGCTGCCGCCGCTGCCATTTCCACTCTTGTAAAAAAAAAACACCCAAAAAACGACGTCATAGGCTACATAAATCTTTACGCACCCTATCATGGCTGGTTGGGTTTTAAAAAAAAGTACGCCACTGCTGTTTGCCTTACTTTTTTTTGCCATCTTAATCTACATAAATATTTACGTAGACTGTGATGGTGAAAATAAAGGGGAACGCAAATAGCATAGCGGGCGCTATTTGCATCCCTTTTTGTTTCACCATTTTATCCTACGAAAATAGTTATGTAGGCTAAAACGGCAAATCAAAAAGGGATGCAAATAGCGCCCGCTACGTTATTTGCGTTCCCCTTTATTTTCGCCATCACAGTCTACGTAAACATTTATGTAGATTAAGGGCAAAAATAAGAAATGCAAAAGTCGGCGGCCATCGCTGCTGCCATTTGCGTACACGGTTTCCTCCCCCCCCCCCAGGGCCCTCCGTGGCCGGAAATCCGGCTGCGGACGGCTCTGGCCTGGCTGGGCCTGGCCGGCTGCTCTGCGGAGCAGCTGTGGAGCACAGCCGGCCACAGATGATTCCGGGGGGGAGGAACGGATTGCCTCCCCCCCGGCGAGGATTCTGGGGGGAGGGATGGAATGCCTCCCCCCACACCATCAACATAATCCACGAAAGGTAAGTGACTTTCGTACATCTCTAAAAGGCCATTTTGTGAGAGCCAGTGTGGTGTAGCGGCAAGAGTGTTGGACTACGAGTAGGGTTGGCAGAGAAATTCTCCCCGAAACTTCGGGGAGCCGAGCGCCAACGTGTTCGGCCCCCCGAACATGTTTCGGGGAGAAATACTCCGCCCCCCCGCACCCTCCCCCGGGACGGGACACAGCTTTCCCAAATGTCCCTCCCAGCAGCGGGTCCCGGCGGCGGTTCGTCGGGTCTTCGTCAGGGGCGGGGGCGGCAGCCGATCTTTCGACTGGCTGCTGCCGCCACCATTCCAATAAAACTAAAAAAAAAAAGCCCCCGTGACGGCTGAGTAAAACAAACAAACAAAAAAAAACGTGCGTACGCAAATGGCGGCGCCCATCAGCACCGCCATTGGCGTTCCTTATTTTGACATGTCTCGTCTACGAAAACATTTACGTAGACTATGGTGAAAATAAGGGGAACGCAAATAGTGTAGTGCATGCCCAGCAGCAAGTGCAGCAGCAGTGTCCTCGTGCTCGAGGATTTCACCCACCTGCTGGTACTCAGTAGCGCATGGGCAAACTTTGAGTATCAGTTAGTGAGTGACTCCAGCAAGGTGCAGCCCAGTGCTGTTCTCTGCTCGACCCAGGAGAGCCATAGTGGCCTCCTCGGTGTCCAGAATGCACAGCTGGCCGTAGCTTGGAGGCTCATCTGACTGCAAAGTGCTCATCCGAGGCTGAACTGAGCCTTGCACCCTGAACACAAGTGCGCTGGGGCCTTGCGGCTGTGCAGTCTTGAGTGGTGCAGACCAGGAAGCCCAGCCTAGAGGCCTGTTTTGCTTGCAAGCGTCCGTCAGGAATTGCTTGCCCAGAAAGGAGCCATCAGTGTCAGTGTTGCGGGTGAAATCCGGTACTGTCAGTGGGGGTAGTGAAAACTTTCTGCCATGGCAGCTAGGAGTTGATGATTCAGCATTGAAAAGCCAGGCGTCGCAGTGCTCACATACCTTAACGCTGTTGCCGATAGGGAAACTCTCGATGTTGGTTGCAGGATGCAGGCTGAAAGGGACAGCCTGCCTCCCATGCCTGGGCTGGTTTCAGATATTGACAGATGCAAGGCGGGACAGAGCTTGGCTGTTGTCAAAAGGCCGAGGGGCTGCCTGCATATGCAAGCTTCTCCAGGTGGGGGTGGAAGCATCCCTGCTGGGCCACAAAGCGCCTTCTCTAGGGGCTCGAGGAGTAGAATTGGTGCAGCGGCATGAGTTGTGCTGGGACTCATGGTTCACCTACTGGTTGCTGTTACCAGAAAGCATTTCATGCCTAGGGATGGTAGTAATGCGTGGAATATATAAATGCTGTTTTGTGAAATGCAACAGCTGAAGACTTCCTTTCTGAGCAATAAATAAACTTCAACTAGCTAACTTTTAACTGCAGGTATCTCTCAATCCCTTCATGATTTCTTTGCCGGCTGTATGTTACTGGCATATCATGGTACTTTGGCCTGCACCTCTGATTATACAGGTGTACAGAGACTTTTCTGTGTGTTCATATTTGCTTTCACTCTAATTTGCAATAGATGGTTTAATTAAACTTGACTGTTTTGATATTAAATATAAACCTTTATAGTAGAGTATTAGAGAAAATAGGCTAATTCTTTTCTTCTTTTTTTAAAGATTTATAAAGGAACTCCTGACTTTGAATTAGAGTGAAAATTGTTGTTATCCGTGGAATCCACATGTCAAGAGCTTTCCAATGAAGTGTGTTTCAAGAGAATCTGTCAACAGGAAGGCAGTCAAAAAGGGGTGGCCACCCTACTCCCAACTTGCCAATGGAGAGATACATGCACACGCACACCCGATTTTCCAGTAATCAGAGCAGCTCCCTTCTGAGCTGGTGTCAGTACGTGGTGTCCATGGCAGTCGCCCAGTCCCTGTGCCCTGTAATGGTCTACTGCTGATGCCCACTCTGAGCCCCACTCAATTTCCCCCCTGTACAGTGGCCGCCTCCACATTTTCTGAGTGGATGGAGTAACCATGATGCAAGGTGATGAAAGGTAATGAAACGCGCAAAAGTGAAAGCACAGATAAGCAGACAGAAGTCAAAACAGTTGGGCAGTCAGATATATTACACAGTCCATAAGCAGAGTCAAGAAAAAAAGCAAAGGCTCAGTACCACAGAGCATCCATCACAGGGCAAGGTCCACGAGGCAAGACAGAGGCCACAGTACTTGAAGGAACACCACTATTTCTAGCACTGGCTAGGCAGACACTGAAGTCTTTTAACCCCAAAGCCTGCTGATCCCCACCCAGAGCACAGTTGCAGTACATTAGAGCTCTCTGGTCAGAGCCCTACTCATGAGGAGGCACTTTCTCCCAAGGAGACCTTCCTTGCAGTTGGGCACTTCTTACAGGAGCCTTGCTTCTGTATGTGTTGTTGCTCAGCCTCTGTTTCTAAGCAGAGCTCCGCTCTTGCTGTGGGGATGGACCCATGGTCCTCTCCCCGAAGGGCCCAGGCTCCCCCAAGTCTCCTGATATACATGGTTCAAAGGCATCACCCTGTCTCTGGGAGGTCTACGTCTGAGGAGGAGGAGGAGAAGTCCAGCAGGGTCATGACATCCATGACCTTTGATCATGAGCTGGATGTGGAAATACAAAGCTGAGCTGGGGGCAAGTGGGGTGCTGACATGTGTAGGAGTAAGTCGCATTGAACTCAATAAGCTTTACTTCTGAGTAGACATGTACAAGGTTGGTTCTCCTCTCTATTTTAGCCTCATAACATCAACAACAATGCTGGATGTGGAAATATAAAGCTTAGCAGGGGGAATAATACCTCGTGCAGGGTCTAGACCGGCATACTCATTTTAAAAGGTTTTTTCTTTCTTTCAAACAGTGTTGCTTTAAACCAAGAGTGCATCGCTCAGGCACACCTAGGGCAGCCTTGTTTTGGGAAGCCCCTAGGGAGAGGAAGTGTTTTGGCTGAAAGTAATTACTGCACATCTCAGGGCAGGCGAAAATGTATGTAAATATCTACAAAAAATAGCCTTTCTTATGGAATTTATGCAGACTCAGGGAGATGGCTGGGCACTGGAATTACGGTTGTCGGTATAGATTTATCTTGGTAATTTTCAGAGTGGAAAAAAAGAGGAGAATTCCAGGGGCTTGTGAAGGACGGTAGGGAGCACTGGCCGCAAACTGTGGAAGTCAAGCAGCGTGGAAGGTACACAATTCGTACATCCCTAAACCTGTGCTCTCTCAAGAGCACTTTTCTGTATTTGTGCCTCTCCCACCCCTTGCCTCCCTGGTTTCCCTTTCTCTCTCCCTCCCTCTGACATTCCATTCTCTACCTTTGTGGCCCCTTTCTCTCTTTTTGTGCCCTTTCTCTCTCTGGACCCCTGCACCACCCTTCTCTCTCTCCCATCAGCCTGTGATGCAGGTTGTTCTGCATTCTGGACTCTTCCCCCAGGTGCTGCCTGACCTCCAAAACTGCCATTCCCAGGTAGGGAATTAGGGAGTGTGAAAAACCTCAGCCACCTTCTATTCCATCGTCCTCCCATTGACAGAGTCTGATTTTTCTTAGTTTCCAAACTTCTGCAAATTTGCATGGGCAAAATGCCCCCCCCCCGTGCACAAATTCCCCAAAATATGCATTTTAACTCCCTAGCCTATGGGGAAAATATGCATTTTCAGGCAGGTTTTTTTTTTAATTCTGACATTTTTTAACAACAAAATTTGGACAAAACAGTTGAAGGTTAGAAACATGGTTCCCCAAATCTGCGGAATCCACCCTCCAGGGGAAAAGCCCATCCACTGGTAGGGTACATAAACATCTGAACTCACTTAGTTCTATTGCAGATTCCTCCAACATCCCTACTCACAAGTCTCTCTGCCAGCCTGTCAAAAAATGTTTTTAAAAAACAGCTGGGAAGGGGCAAGGATGGGAGGTCATGAACATGAATCCAGGTTTGGGCAGTGGCCAGGGTCGAGGCTAGAGTACCAACTGCACCCATTCCAGAGATGTCAGGATCAAGTGTCACCTGATCAAGGTGACACATGCCTAAGTTACACCCTGCTTGGGCTGTGCTAGCATCCGGTATGAGGGGCTGCCTTTGGTAGGGACGGGTGACTGAGTGAGACGCGAGACAGCTAGCATCTTCCAAATATTGTATCATCGCTCATCACATTTCCTGATCATGATGTCTGCTCTCTCTGCAGGAACAGGAAAATCACGCAAATCAAGCAGCAACTGAATGTGAACACATTTCCCAAACTTTGTACCCATTTCCTGATTTGTGAAACTTTCCTCCATAGACTAAAGTGGGGCTGAGTCAGTCTCCATGGAAATTTGCACAAATCGAACTGGGGAAGATGTGCAAATTGAACAAAAGCACACATCTGGCCATTTGCAAACATTTTCGCCAGACGTGGTTTCTTTCTGGAACCCAGGAGGGGTTCACAGCTCCACTGAAATCAGAGCTGCCAGCCTCCACTGGCAGCTGCCCCAAATCTCAGGCTGAGAATGTCAGGATCTAAAGTTTAAATGGCCTGGGACCAAAAACTGAGCACAAGACTATCCCATGTCAAATATCTCTCTGTTCAGGAGACTGTCCCCTTCGAAAAAAAACAATTCCCTTCAATCAAATCATCATTTCTGTGGAGTAAATGTGTAATGACCATAGATGACAATGAGAAGCAAGGAAATGGAAGTACCGAATTAAACTCCTGCATTCTTTGAGAATAATTCTTAATGACAACAAGTGCATGAAACCATCATAGCAAGCAGAGCAATCAGAATACACCAATGCCAGGGCTTTCCATGTGCATGCAAGCTGAAAAATGTACGAACGTCACTTACCTTTTTGCAGATGTGATTCACGGTGGGGGGGAGGCACTCCGTCCCTCCCCCCGGAATCCCTCCCATAGTTCCGGCCACGGATGGGATGCTGTGGACACAAATGGCGGCCACTGAAATGGCATACATTTGCGTCCTGTGAACCTGAGGTAATAGGCTACGTAAGTATTTAAGTAAGTATTTCGCTATTTTTAGCCATTTTAACCTACTTAATGTTTATGAAGGCTATTACGGCAAAAAAAAAGGGGAACACAAATAGCGTAGTGGGTGCCATTTGCTACCCCCCCTTTTAGCCAATGTAAATATTTACGTGGGCTATTATGGCAGGGAAAAACAAGGAACACAAATAGCGCCCACTATACTATTTGCATTCCCCTTTTTTTGAACGCAATAGCCTACGTAAATATTTACATAAGCTAAAATGGCTAAAAATAGGGAACGCAAATGGCGGCCGCCATAGCCGCCGCCATGTGCGTACACTGTTTTTTTGGGGGGGGCTTGCCATGATAGGCTATGTAAATACTTACGTAGTCTATCATGGCAGCTTTGCAAATGGCGGCCGCAGCAGCTGGTCAAAAGGGCAGCCGCCGCTTCCAACGCTGCCACTGCCGCCTCTCGAGCCCCAGGTAAGTTTCTCTCCGGGGTTTTCTGCCAGGTGGCAGGGGGTGGGAGGCCATTCCGCCACGGGTTTCGGGGGGGCCGAATGCCAGTGCATCCGTGGCGGAATTCATGCCATCCCTAGGACGCAAGCTGCAAAATACTGGTACACGGCAGCTGTTAAGGGCCACACCTTCAACAGATGCATTATTTGGACAATGTGAGTATGGTATAGTTCCAGCCTCACCACTACCTCAGATGAGGATGGTGGTCACTGGCAGAGTGATAGCCCCAAGGCTCAGCTTTGCCTGTCTCCTGTAACAGAAACACTGAAACTGTGCAACTGAAGAGGTAAGCACATCAAAAGGCTCTGTTAACTAAGATAACAACAAAATTCTATCTCCTCCAAAGCTACACCAAATATTCTCCCACAACTCTACTTCTATGGATCAGATGCCCTAGTTAGTTTTGAACATGATATGCTCTTTTGTATTCAAATCAGGTCTCAGCAAAATAATGTAGCACTTGGGAAGAAAGGTGCAGCCCAACAGCTCAGCACTGGAGGGCAAGATGGAGAAGACCTGCACGGCCACCATGTATTTCCCCTTGGTGCTCAGGTAGGAGGGCACAAAGGACAGCCAAACACTGCAGAAGACCAGCATGCTGAAGGTGATCAGTTTGGCTTCATTGAAGGCCCCAGGCAGCTTCCTGGCGAGGAAAGCCACTGTGAAGCGAATGGTAGCCAAGAAGCCCATGTAGCCAAGGGCAGGATAGAAGAAGACAACAGATCCTTCACTCTGTTCCCTCGCTTTGTGGCCAGGAAAGTCAACACCACCGTGACAGTTTTGGCAAACACCAAAGAAACGGCAACTGAGAAGATGATGCTGAAGGCTGTTTGTCGGAGAAGGCAAGTCACTTTCCTTGGCTGCCCCATGAACAGGAAGGAGGACAAGAAGGAAAGCATGAGGACAACGAGGAGAATGTAGGACAGGTCTCGGTTGTTGGCCTTGATTGTTGGAGTTTCTTGGTATTTCATGAAGATTCCTAATATGAAGCCCATCGATAAGGACAAGAATAGAGCAAAGGAAATCAGGACAATGCCCAAAGGTTCTTCATAGGAGAGGAAGGATATCTTCTTGGGGACACATTGATCTCTGTCCGTGTTTGAATGCTGATCTTCCGGACACTTCATGCAGTGGTCGGCATCTGAGAAGACGGAGAGTGAGTTCAGCAGGATTCACATCCACTGTACCTCTAGAAAAAATGTGCAGTTGGGCAGGGAGAGAGGGAAAAATTCCCTCACAGAGGACCTGTTTTGTGACCAGATCAGTCTATGGCCTCATCACCAAGCCTTAAGGACCTTAGTAGTCGCAGGGCCAGGAAGGTACTGTAATATCTCTGTGGGGCATTAGATAGTGGTTGTCAATCAGAGAATAACAGAGAAGAGTGGGCTAGATGGATTGATGGGCTGACTTGGAATAAACACAGCTTCCTACCTCATTTAAATATGGAAAAGTGAGGGTATTCATCCCAACGTTGTTCGGGGTGAGGGAGTGTCTGTGCGGTTATTCTTCATAACAATCCTGTAAGGCATGTAAAGCTACCTGGTAGCTGAGTGGCTTGTGATTTATGTATTTACTCAACTTATGCCCCACCTTTCTACCACAAGATGGTGCTCAAGGGAGTCCTGATTATGTTTGAAATTTGAAGTAGTAAACTTCCATAAAGCTTTCTTATTTTTTAATCAGGTTTTACTAAAGAGGTTTTTAAAAAATGGAAGACTGAATCAGCATTCAGCAGGGGAGTACTCTGATCACCAGAAAGTGGGGGTTGCACCATTTTCACATCCCTTTTTCTGCCAGGGACCCCCTGCTTTCCTGCCTCAGGATCACAGCACAGTGCAGACAATTCTCTGTGTATAATGGAGGAAGGCCAACCATGTCTGTACATGCTGCCCTGTCCCAATCATGGAAAAAGCAGAGTGTTTTTTTTTTTTTTTTTGTGGGGGGCATGATTTATACCAGGAACAGTGTGCACTAAGCATCCCCCCTGCTTTGCACCTGAGAGATTCACTCCCATCATCTTTTCTTTCCACTCACTTCATGGGATTAATGGTGGAGATTAATAATAAACTGAAGCCAAGTATGGGTCAGAGTTGCAGAAGTCTTTAGCATCTGTTCCAAAGATGTATGAATATTTAATGTGTTAATTAAAATGCTTTTGAGACTGCACATCAGAACAACGATCACAATGACGTATGGACCAGAAGAGTAAAACCTTGTATAAGAAGAGCAACCAATGACAAATAATATTAGCATTCAGTCGAATGGAACATGTCTCCATTAAAATCACACTATGTACTAGAAGGGCATCATGAGGTATTTCAGGCTGGGCAGTAGTGAATGGCCCATGACCTTAAGGGATTCTCATGAGGTTTTACACTACGAGCAACAGTCATTTAAGAAGCCTTCTTCTCTTACCTACTCGTGGAATGTTTTGCTAAAGGGGTTTAAGAGAAAAGAAGAGAGAAGTAAAATGGGGCTGTGGAGACTATTTGGCATATTCAAGGAGTTGCCCTAGGTAGGGACGTCAGAGAATTCCGCCACGGATCTCGGGGAGGCCGAATGCTAGCCAAAATGGTCTGCCCCCCGCCCCCCCGGGACGAGACTTACTAGGGCAGATCTTCCTGGCGGCGGCAGCTCCGGCTTCGGCGGCCAGTCTTCTGACCGTCTGCCGCTGCCGCCATTTCCAGTAAAGAAAAAAACCGTGATAAGCCACGTAAATGTTTACATAGCATATCACAGCTGACTTAGAACAACAACAACAACAACATGTGTTCCTTATTTTGGCACATCTTAGTCTACGTCAAGATTTACGTAGACTAAGACAGTGAACATAAGGGGAACACAAATAGCGTACAACCGAATGTGCGTTGTTGTGGCTGTTGTTTTTTAAGTCATCTGTGATAGTCTACGTAAACATTTACATAGCCTATCATGGCTGACTGCAGGGATGCAAATGGCGGCGGCTATGGCCGCCGCCATTTGCATCCCTGCTAGCCAGTGGCTGGACATCCGGCTGCTGGCGGAGCCAGCCGGTCGCTCCGCAGAATCCCTGTGAAGCACAGCCGGCCTGCCAGGATTCGAGGGGGGGCGGAGGAACGGAGCGCCTCCTCCTCCATCAACATAATCCGCGAAAGGTAAGTGCCTTTCGTACATCCCTAGCCCTAGGGAACTCCCATTCTTCTGATCTTGCCTACCTTCCTGAATGGAGATGGTTCCTTCCGCACATAGAGCGCAAGCATAGCAGCATGATGGCTCTCCATCTTGGATCTCCTTGTAGTATCCACGGCGACAGCTCTCAGTGCATCTGGAATGAGGCACTGTCTAGCAACAAAGAGAAGGAGCATCCAGGAAAACAGTGTTATGAATATTTGTGCCTATGGAAATGAGTCCTCCAATTTAGACAGGACCCAACAGGGTTTCTAGTGCTTGTGACCCTAAATGAAGTAGAAGGGATCCCAGGTCCTTGTTTCAGGAAACCACTATTTATGCATCACAACATGGCATGGACGTTGTTGGTCTGTTTGTTTCAAAATGTTTATGCCACCTATACTATATATGTACTCAAGCCAATATAAAAACTGGAGGGGAAAACGTACGACAATGAAATAAACTAAAAGACAATCCCAGAATAACTGAAATTACAAGCAACAGAAATAAATGGAGAAGCTTCAAAACGTGCGCATGCAATGACGGTGAACAATGGGGGAGGGAGATGAGCTTTTTGTGGGAGGATAGGCACCACCATTGGAAAGGCCCTCTCCTCTTCTGAGTTTTGATCTTCAGTGGCAGGGCAGAAGGCAAAGGAAGGATCGGAGGCCTCATTGCACAGCTGGAGATGAAAAGGCACTTTAAGGAGCGGGGTACCTGATGGATTTATATCCCCCAAATAGGGATGTACGAAAGTCACTTACCTTTCCACAGATTATGTTCATGGTGGGGGGGAGGCGTTCTGTCCCTCTCCCCAGAATCCTCGATGGGGGAGAGGCGATCTGGTTGTCCCCCCCCAGAATCCTCGACATCCGGCTGTGCTCCACGGCAGCTCGGCAGATCAGCCAGCCAGGCCCAGGCCAGATCCATCTGCAGCCGAATTTCTGGCCATGGAGGGCTCTGGTTAAAAAAAAAAAAAAATGCGTACGCAAATGGCGGCGACTACGGTCTATGTAAATAAAAACCAAAATGACAAGACTGCAAATGGTGGCGACAGCAGCCGGTCGGAAAACCAGCCGCTGCAGCCGCGGCCGCCGCAGTCGCTGCCAGACCGCCACCGCCCCGACCAACCGGCCCAGGTAAGTCTCGTCTCGGGGGGGATCCGCGGGGGGTCGGGGGGGTGGTAGGCCGTTCTGCCACAGATTTCGGGGGGCCAAATGCACTGGCATTTGGCCTCACTGAGATCCATGGCAGAATTCTCTGACATCCCTACCCCCATGTAAGTTCAGCACCTTGGATCACTGTTTTATACTTCTGGATGGTTCTGACTAAAACCCAGAAGGGAACCACAGCCCCACCATAATCAGAGCCACCAGTCTCCACTGTACCAA
Organism: Heloderma suspectum; assembly: GCF_057233095.1. Taxonomy (NCBI): domain Eukaryota; kingdom Metazoa; phylum Chordata; class Lepidosauria; order Squamata; family Helodermatidae; genus Heloderma; species Heloderma suspectum. Next base: position 386,577,774 of record NC_139459.1, on the reverse strand, counting down.
ACCACAGAATACATCAAATTAAATGAATACAAGCACTACATAAAAACCAGCCATTAAACACAAAAGGATCACAACATGAAAATCCCATTCAAATAATAGAAAGGCCTTTTGAAACAGAAAGGACTTCCTGCTTGAGACTCATGGCAGACCAACATCTCCAGGGATGTTGCCACACCACAAAAGGCCTTCCTGTCAATTGTCACCAGCCAAATCTGCCCTTGCCACTTGGAGCAGGCCTCATAAGAGCTCTAAGACAACATTTCCAAGAGTCATGAGGAAGAGGGCATTTTTACTAGGGCTGTTAACCACTTTCGTCTGAAGCCTGAATCCCTATCTTTATCTGCTATATAAATGGGATAGGGGAGATAGTAGGGATGTACGAAAGGCACTTACCTTTTCGCAGCTTGGATTCACGGTGTGGGGAAGGCACTCCGTCCCTCCCCCCGAAATGCTCCCTTGGCCGGCTCCGCTGCGGATGGGTCCGGAGAACTTCTGGCTGCGGACGGGCTCTGAGGACGCAAATGGGGGCTGCCGTAGCAGCCGCCATTTGCATCCTGCAAAGCTGCTATGATAGGCTACGTAAGTATTTATGTAGCCTATCACAGCAAGCCAAAAAAAAAAAAAAAGCATAGACAAATGGCAGCGGCTACGGCAGCTGCCATTTGCGTTCCCTATTTTGCACCATTTCAGCTTACGTAAATATTTACGTAGGCTATTACGTGAAAGAAAAGAGGAGTGCAAATGGCATAATAGGCGCCATTTGTGTTCCTTCCCCCCCCCCCTGCGGTTTTAGCCTGCATAAATATTTACGTTGGCTATTACGGTGAAAAAAAAAGGAATGCAAATAACGCCCACTATTCTATTTGTGTTCCCCTTTTTTTTGCTGTGACAGCCTACGTAAGTATTTACGTAGGCTAAAATGGCGAAAAAGAGGGAACGCAAATGGTGGCCACCGTTGCTGCAGCCATTTGCGTCCGCTGTTTTGTTTGGGTTTTTTCTGACCTGGTGTGATAGACTACGTGAATACTTACGTAGCCTATCACGGCAGCCTGGCTGGACATCCCTATCTTCAGATGTGGGAGATATTTTGCACTTTCAGATTGCAGGGATGCTAAATTGTCCTGGAAGGGTCTTATCAGCAAGTGGGGTTATCACCCACCCTTCCTACAACTGCATGAGATGCGTGTGAAAGGGGGGGCATTATTTTACTGCAACCCTGTGCTTTTTAGGAAGATTCAGGTCTTTTAATGTAGAATTCTGCAGTGATCAATCCTGAACCAGAATGCTTTCATAGTATCCCTCTATGGCTCCCCAGAACAGATGGGAAGGATGGGCATCTCCTCACAAAATCTCACCTTGAGTCTGGCTCCAATGTGTATTGCCCCAACGGGGCACTGTGTTACAGTCTGCCCCTTGTCTCTGCAAAGGATGTATGAAAGACTTACCTGATTCCACACTGGGGGATTCGCAGTGGGGGGGAGGCGCTCCGTCCTTCCCCCTGGAATCCTCCAGAGTTCTGGCCATGGCTGGGCTGCTGCAGCCGCTAACGGCGGCCATCGTAGCGCCATTTGCGTCCTTCCAGGCGTCTGTGATATGGCTAGATAGCATGACCGATGCAATGAATATGAACTTGAGCACACTCCAGGAGAGAGCACAGGACAGGAAGGCCTGGCGTGCTATGGTCCATGGGGTCACGAAGAGTCGGACACGACTGAACGACTGAACAACAACAAGGCTGCTGTGAAAGGCTACGTAAGTATTTATGTAGCCTATCACAGCAAAGAGCAGGGACCAAAAGGACGTAGTGGTGGCCATTTGGTCCCTGCTCTTTGCCGTGATAGGCTATGTAAGTATGTAAATACTTACATAGCCTATCACGGCAGCCTGGAAGGAACTAAATGGCAGCAGCTAAGACAGCCGCCATTCACGGCCACAGCAGAATCCCATTCGAGGATTCCGCAGGATGGCGGGGGGGTGGGAGGCCCTTCTGCCACGGGTTTCACCACCTCTTTAACTCAATCCAATTCTACCCATAGTGGGGCCATAATTCAGCAATAGAGCACCTGATTTACAGGCACAAGGTCCCAGGTTCAATCCCTGGCATCTCCTGGTAGGGCTGCAATAACTCCTGCCTGAAACCCTGGAACGTTACCAGTCAGTGTCAGCAATACTGGGTTAGACGAGCCCATATTTTTGGAGGCAGCTGCCTAAGTTGACCCTTGAATTCAGTATGACTTGGGAGTAATGAATAACTGACTGGATAGACATGTAGCTTAACGCATGTCTGTCCAGGGGGTCGGGGAGGTGCCAACATAACTGTGGTCACGGGCAGGGGGAGGTATGGCATTGGCGGATTAACAGGCCAGCTGAGGAGAAGAGGGGCTAGACATCTTACAGCTGTCCCCTCTTCTGGTTCTTCCCCCAACCTGATGGTTCCTGACGGCCTTACCAGTCTGCCCTCGGGTCTGGTGGTGCTGATGCTGAAGCCTGGTGGGCCCCAAATAAAATCTCCCTCATCCATGATTTGATTGTGGATGAGGGGGGCTGACCTGGTATGTATTACTGAAACTGGGGTGGGGAAACTGGGAGGGGTCACTCTCTCCCAGCGGTGCCCTCCTGGCTACTCAGTGCAGCACCAACACCGACTCGAGGGTCGGGGAGGGGGGTTGCCCTGGTCTATAGGAATTCAATCTCCCTCTCTAGGCTTCCTGCTCATTAGAATGCAGATCTTGAGTGTCTTTACATTGTGTTGGGTAGGCAGGACAGATTAGGGATTCTGTTGGTGTACCGCCCACCCCGCTGCCCATCAGACTCCCTGCCTGAGCTGGCGGAGGTGTTGTCGGACTTGGGATTGAGGACCCCTCGGATGATGGTCCTGGGGGATTTCAACTTCCATGCCGAGGCCGCTGTATCCGTGGCGGCTCCAGACTTCATGGCCACCATGACAACCATGGGGCTGTCCCAATAAGGACACATGCTTAATCTGGTTGTCTTGACTGGGCAGGAGGATGGTGATGTGAAAGTGGAGGAATTAACATCTGTCCCTTTGTCATGGTCAGATCACTTCCTGTTGAGGTTTAGACTCCTGGCCACCTTTCCCCTCTGCAAGGGTGGGGGACCTGTTAAAATGGTCCACCCCCAGAGGCTAATGGATTCCGTTGGATTCCAGAGGGCTCTGGGGGGTTTCCTGCTGGTATGTCTGGTGCTCCTGTCAAAGCCCAGGTCGCTCTGTGGAATGCAGAGATGACTCGGGTGGTTGACACGATCATGCCCAAGCGCCCTCTCCCTCTGAGCAGAGCCTGGCCAGCTGAGATCCGTCTCAAAATTTTCTGACATCCCTAATGCAGACAAGGTGATTGGCCAAGTCCGATTGACCACTTGTGTGCTTGACCCTTGCCCTTCATGGCTTATTAAATCAAACAAGGAGGGGATGTCCAGCTCGGTCCAGGAGGTAGCAAATTCCTCCTTGAGAGAAGGAGTTGTACCGACCGCTTTAAAAAAGGAGGTAATCAGATCACTCCTAAAAATCCAAACCTGGAGGATGTTAACAATTATAGTCCAGTGGCCAACATCCCCTTCGTGGGCAAGGTGCTCGAGCGGGTGGTTGCAGGACAGCTCCAGGCTCTGTTGAATGAAACGGATTATCTCGATCCGGGCTTCAGGCCTGGTTTTGGAATGGAAACTGCCTTCGTCGCCCTGTGGAATGACCTCTGTTTTGGGAGGGACAGGGAGAGTGGGATACCATCTCAGCAGCTTTCGATGCCATTGACTATGATATCCGTCTGTACACATTGTCTGGGCTGGGCGTTGGAGGCACTGCACTGCAGTGGTTCTGCTCCTACTTGGATGGCCGACTCCAGAAGGTGGTGCTGGGGGATTACCGCTCTGTGCCATGGCAATTGTGCCATGGGGTTACACAGGGCTCTATTTTATCCCCCATGCTGTTTAACATCTGCAAGAAAGCGCTGGGGGAGGTTATCCGGAGGTGTGGGCTGAGGCGCCATCAATATGCGCATGACACCCAGCTCTACCTCTCTTTCTCATCAAACCCATCTGAGGCAGTGGCTGTTCTGAATCGGGTCTGGGCACGGTAATGGACTGGATGAGGGCCAATAAACTGAAACCCAATCCAGACAAGATGGAGGTACTGCTGGTGGGTTGTTCATCTGCCCGGCTAGGTGATATTCAACCTGTTCTGGAGGGAGTTGCACTCCCCCCAAAGGATCACATTCATAGTTTTGGGGTGCTCTTTGACCCAGAACTGTCACTTGAGGCACAGGTGAACTCAGTGGCACGGAGCACTTTTTATCAGCTTCGGCTAGTATCCCAACTAGGCCCTTATCTGGACAGAGAGAGCCTAGCTCCGGTTATCCATGCTCTGATAACCTCTCGCATGGATTACTGCAATGCGTTATACGTGGGGCTGCCTTTGAAAGCTGTCCAGAAACTTCAGCTGGTGCAAAAAGGGCAGCAAGATTGTTAACAGGGACTGGCCTCTGAGCTCATATTACGCCAGTACTTTTCCAGCTGCACTGGCTGCCTGTCCATTTCCGTCCCCGATTCAAAGTGCTGGTAGTAACACTTAAAGCCCTTAACGGCTTGGGGTCAGGCTATCTGAAGGATCGCCTCCTCCCATTTGTTCCTGCCCAGACCCTGAGATCATCCTCAAAGGCCTTTCTCTGTGTGCCCCTGCCAAGGAAGTGAGGCCGGTGGCTGGCACGAAGAGAGCCCTTTCTGCGGTGGCTCCCCAGCTGTGGAATGAGCTTCCTAGTGAGGTTTGCCTGGCACCTACGTTGTACTCCTCCTGGCGCCAGGTGAAGACCTTTTTATTCTCCCAGTATTTCAGTGTTTCAGCTTCCTAGTCTTTTAGCTTCAGTGTTTTAAATCTGTACTGTAAAATCTCTGCATTGCTGAAAGGTTTCATTCTGGTTGTAGTGTTCTGTTGTGGTTTCAAGCTTTCATATTTTGCATTGTTACATGCTGCGCTTTGTAGTTTTAATTTTTGGGACCCACCCAGAGAGCTTTGACTATTGGGCAGTATAGAAATGGAATAAATAAACAAATCAAAGGCTTCCAGCACTGGCATACGTAGTGAGCTGGTTTGTGAGCAGAAAATATCAACTTCATAGACCTGAGGGTGAGTTGTCCTAAGTATTACATTAGAGTCGGGCGACTCTCCCATCCACAGGTCAATTAGATTCCAAGGATAAATATTTCGAGCACCTGTTTGGTAAGGGAGAAGCCCCCCTACTCTTGTGAGTGTGTCAGCCGTTTGGTGTGAGAGAGGAGGGGAGAGCCATTGCTCATGGGTAGAAGGAGGCATCTAACAGAGACGCTTGTTAGATCCTGCTTGCTGGCTCCTTTGGTCGTGCTCTAAGGAGAAATAGGCAAGCAACCAGCCTAGAGAAAATTGTGCTCCTGGGACCCTGACAGACATTCACGGTGCAAACTGCTTTGTCACCTGAAGGGAGGTGTGGATCTTCTTTGTACATATTTATTCTACATCCATTTTCTATCCAGGAACTGCCATCTTTTGCACAGTTGGCTTGTTTCAGCTTGATAAGCAAAAGACTTGATGACTGGAACTGACAGGATCAGAACTCCAGATCAATACAACATAGAAACACGCATCCATGGACCTTAAGATCATCCTCAGCAGCCCTTCTCCGTGGGCCCCTGCCAAAGGAAGTGAGGCGGGTAACTACTAGGAGGAGGACTTTTTCTGCTGTGGCACCCCGGCTGTGGAATGAGCTCCCTAGGGAGGTTCGCCTGGCACCTACATTGTATTCCTTCCGGTGCCTGGTGAAGACCTTTTTATTTTCAAGGTGTTTTAGCATTTTGGCTTTCTAGACTTTTAGCTTTGCTGTTTTAAACCTGTATTTTAAATTCCTGCACTGCTTCTAGGTTTTATTGTGGTTGTATTGTTATATTGTGGTTTGGATGTTCTATATACTTAAAATTGTTGTATTGCAGGCCATTTGGTCTTAACTTTGTGAACCACCGAGAGAGCTTTGGCTATTAGGCGGTATAGAAATAAAATAAATAAATAAATAAATAAATAAATAAATAAATAAATAAATGTTTAGAAGCTGGTGTTGGGAGTGGGACACACAAGACAGGTTGGATATTCTTAGAGCTTAAGAGATGTCACAAGCCAATAATAGGACACAAATCCTGTTCACAGTCACAATTAGAGTTGTCAGAATAATCCTCAATCAATTCAAAAGTGATCATAATTAAGAGAGGGCTTTTCCCAAGTTGCACAGATTAGGGAAACTTGCAGGACTTTTTTGTAGTTGTTCTACGGGGGGGGGGGGGTGCAAGTGTAAAAAGTGCGCCTTTGCAAATGACCAAAATGCTCGTACACAAAAGTGCATCCCATCAATGAACAGAGGTCAGAAGTAAAGATGCCTGATCATCTGCAGAGGTTTTAAAACAAATCCTGCCCATTCCTACTCATAATGAAGATACCAGGTGAAGATGATGTTCAGACATCATGCTAAGCCATAATAGTTAAGGAATCTCTGCTCACCTTGGTGCCTTGGTGTGTCACTTGGGGGAGAAAGCCACATTCCCCATGCTTAGTAAGCCACCCCGAGTAACCACCCTCTGCAAAAGTGTTAAGGGGCCGAGGTGAGTTATCGTGTCATCTGGCGGACTCCTCAGGGTTTCAACAGGCTCCAGAGGACTTCCAGGCCATGCTCACAGATAGCGTTGCCCTTATTTTCGCCGTAGTTTACGTAAATCTTTACGTAGACTACAGGGACCAAATAAGGATTGCAAATGGCAGCTCCCTATGGGGGCCGCCATTTGCGTACGCGCTTTTTTTTTTTTTTTTCAAAGTCACCCGTGATAGGCTATGAGACGATTATCGTAGCCTATCATGGCTGACTTTGCAAATCTAGCTGTGAAAGGCCACGTTAATCATTACGTAGCCTATCACGGGGGTGGTTTTGTTTTTTTTTTAACTTTCCTTGTAATGGCGGCATCGGCAGCCGGTTGAAAGACCAGCTGCCGCCCTTGTCCCTGACGAAAACCCAACGAACCGCTGCCGGGACCCGCCGCTGGGAGGGACATTCGTGAAAGGTAAGTCCCATCCCGGGGGTGGTGGGGGGGTGGCAGGGGGTGGCTGTCAGGGTGATGTCAGGGTAGAAACTGAGCCCAGAGAACCCCAGAGCAGTTCTGAATCTGAGGAGCAACAGCAATCCGTGGGAGAGGAGCCAACTCATCCCTCACAGGCTCAGCACCTGGCAGAGATTCCTCCTGCCTGCATTCCTGAATTAGATAGTGACCCTGGTAGCAAGGGAGTGTGGGAGGGGGCTTCTTAGATGCTCAATGCAGACGCAAAGAGTGACGAGCGATAGAGGGCATGGAAAGGAGGCATAGTGCCCATTTGGCGCACAAGCAACAGCCGCCTCCCATGGACCCAAGGGAAAGAGGGCAGTTCTCTCCCTAGCCCATAGGTTCTGGGTCTTCAAAGGACTCCCTTTCAACTGGGGATCAACTGCCTTCTTGAAGCTGAGGCTACTCTGCTGTTCCTTGCTTTAGTCACTGGTGATGACCATCTGAAAGAGTCATTAAGTTGTAAAAGGATTAACCTTTGAAAAGAAATCCTTTCGTCTGTGTCTTGAGTTGGCGATTGGGATCTACTGAAAGAGGCCTCCAAGGAGCTCCTGACAGGTGCATACCAGGAAGCAAAGCCTAGAGTACTGCTGTCCTTGCGAACATCCTTCAGAAATTTCTTGCCCAGAATGGAGCCATCGGTGACAACGTTGCAGATGAAAATGGGAACCAAGGGTGGTCGTAGTGAAAACTTTCTGCCATGGCAGCAAAGGGTTGACAATTCACACTCGAAAAGGAAGGCGTCACAGTGCTCACAACCCTTAACACAGTTGCCGATATCAACCTGTCGAGGTTGGTTGCAGGACGCAGGGCAAAAGGCGCAGTCTGCCTCCCGTGCCTGAGCTGGTTTCAGATGTTGAGGGATGCAAGGCTGGCCAGAGCCTTGTTGACTCCCAAAGCCGAGAGATTGCCTGCATATGCAAGCTTCTTGAGGCGGGGGTGGAATCATCCTGGCTGGGCCACAAAGCTTCTTCTCTAGGGGCTGGAGGGGTAGAATTGGTGCGGTGGCACGAGGTATGCTGGGACTCATCGTTCTCCTACTGGTTGCTGCTACCAGTAAGCATTTGATGTCTAGGCATGTTAGTAATGTGTGGAGTACTATATATAAAGGCCATTTTGTGAGAGCCAGTGTGGTGTAGTGGCAAGAGTGCTGGACTAGGAGCTGGAAGATCCGGGTTCTAGGGCCCACTCGGCCAAGGAAGCTCACTGGGTGTCTTTGGTCCAGTCACACGCTCTTAGCCCAACCCACCTTGGGTTCCTTGCAAGAGAAAAAAAGGCTGCCTTGGGTTCCTTGCAAGAGAAAAAAAAAGGCGGGGTATAGGTGCAATAAATAAATAAATAAATAAAAATGTAACAGCTTCAGACTTCCTTTCTGAGCAACAAATAAATTTTGACTGGGTTACTTTTAACTGTTTGTGGTTTATTCGGACACTCGCTTCTGACTCTTCGTGAATTCATGGACCAGCCCATGCCAGAGTTTCCTGTCAGCCGTCACCACCCCCAGCTCCCCCAAGGTCGAGTCCGTCACCTCCAGAATAGCATCCATCCATCTTGCCCTTGGTCAGCCCCTCTTCCTTTTGCCTTCCACTTTCCCTAGCTTCAGCATCTTCTCCAGGGCATTCTGTCTTCTCATGATGTGGCCAAGGCACTTCAGTTTTGTGTTTAATATCATTCCCTCAAGTGAGCACTTATTTCCTGGAGTATGGACTGGTTTGATCTTCTTGCACTCCAAGGCACTCTCAGGATTTTCCTCCAACACCACACTTCAAAAGCATCTATCTTCCTTCGCTCAGCCTTCCTTATGGTCCAGCTCTCGCAGCCATAGGTTACTCATCATCATTATGGCGATCACTCGTGACCAGGTAACATTGTGTAGAGTCTATGTGGATAACTCTTTAAAAGGATTACACATTCATAGAAGATAGGTCAATCAACACATTAATCTCTAGCAGTGGGTCTGCAGGTGGCTATGAAGGCCGATTCTGGATCTACACAGCCTCCCACAGATAGGACATAGGTTTCCAGCTGAAAGGCGGTCACAGTGAGTGTTTGCTTGAGATGCCTTCCTCTGAGCTCGTCTCTCCCTTTTGCTCTGTACTTGTGCTTCTTCAAGGTCTATAGCACCTTTAATATAGGCTGACCTCCAGTTGGAGTACTCATGAGTTAGAGCTTCTCAGTTTTCAATGCTTATGTTACATTTTTTTAGATTAGCTTTAAGAACATCTTTACGTAGACTAAATCTTTACGTAGACTACAGCGACCAAATAAGGAACGCGAATGGCGGCTCCCTATGGGGGCCGCCATTTGCGTACGCACTTTTTTTTTTTTTTTAAGTCACCCGTGATAGGCTACGTGATGATTAACGTAGCCTATCACGGCTGAATTTGCAGATCTAGCCGTGATAGGCTACTTAAATCATCACGTAGCCTATCACAGGGGCGTTTTTTTTTTTTTTACTTTGCTTGGAATGGCAGCGGCGGCAGCCGGTCATTAGACCGGCTGCCGCCCCTGCCCCTGTCGACGCCATGCCGAACCGCCACTGCGACCCGCCACCGGGAGGTACATTCGGGAAAGGTAAGTCCCATCCCGGGGGGGGGGGCAGGGCGGCGGAGAATTTCTCCCCTAAACTACTTCGGGGGGCTGAATACGTTGGCACTCGGCTCCCCGAAGTTTCGGGGAGAAATTCTCCCCCATCCCTAGGACCAACTGTTCCAACTTAGGGCATAGGTACTCTGCTGCTCATATCTAGTTGCTAAAAAGGATATACAAAAGACTTACCTGGTCTCGCAGCTTGCTTCGCTTCCTCCCCCCCCCGAAGTTCAGGTGAGGGGGGGGAGCTGTCCCGCCTCGCCCAGCCAAAATTCAGGCTGGGGAGAAGTGCCCCGTCTCCCAGGCCACAAACTACGAAAGTAAAAAAAAAAAAAAAGACCCCTTGATAGGCTACGTAACGATTTACGCAGCCTATTACGGCTAGATTTGCAAAGTCAGCCGTGATAGGCTACGTTAATCATTACGTAGCCTATCACGGCTAACTTTGAAAAAAAAAAAAGCGCGTACGCAAATGGCAGTGCCCTATGTGCGCCGCCATTTGTGTTCCTTATTTGGTCCCGGTAGTCTACATACAGATTTACGTAGACTACGGCAAAAATAAGTCACTTCCGAATCTTCGTGACTTCATGGACCAGCCCACACCAGAGATTCCCGTCAGCCATAGCCACCCCCACTTAGGGATGGTGGAGAATTCAGTGTGGCGTAGTGGCTAGAGTGTTGGACTGGGAGCCCAGAGATCCGGGTTCTAGTCCCCACTCAGCCATGGAAGCTCACTGGGTGACTTTGGGCCAGTCACAGACTCTCAGCCCAACCTACGTCACAGGGTTGTTGTTGTGAGGATAAAAGGGAGAGGAGGAGGATCATGTAAGCCACCTTGGGTTCCTAGCAAGAGCAAAAAAGGCAGGATATAAATGCAATAAATAAATAAATAAATTCCGCCACGGGATTCAGTAAGGCTGAATGCACTGGCATTCGGCCTCCAGAAATCCGTGCCGGTATGGCCTCCCACCCCCCACCGTCCTGCAGAATCCCCCCAGAACGAAACTTACCTGGGGCTCCGGTGGCTGCTGTGGCGGCGGCTTGTCTTTTGACCAGCTGCTGCGGCCGCCATTTCCGTCCTGCGCTTTGCTGTGATAGGCTACGTGAGTATTTACGTAGCCCATCACAGCAAGCAAAAAAACCCCACGTACTCAAATGGCAGCTGCTACTGCGGCTGCCATTTGCCTTCCTTCTTTTCCCTGCCATAATAGCTTACTTAAATATTCACGTAGGCTAAAACGGCAGGGGGGAAAAGGAACGCAAATGGCTCCCACTACGCTATTTGCATTCCACTTTTTTTTCCCCACCATAATAGGTTAGATAAATATTTACGAAGGCTAACACAGTGAAAAAAAGGGAATGCAAATGGCAGCGGCTGTAGCTGCCGCCATTTGCGTACGTAGTTTTTTTTTTTTCAGAAGGCTGCCCAGCGGCCGGATTTCCAGCTGCGGGCAGGCCCAGCCAGCGGCTCTGCAGAATATCCGCAGAGCGGAGCCGCCCTGGTCAGGATTTTGGGGGGAGGTGAGGTGCGCCTCCCCCCCCACGAATCGCCCCATCGAAAAGGTAAGTGAGTTTCGTACATCCCTACCCCCAGCTCCCCCAAGGTCGAGTCCGTCACCACCAGAATATCATCCATCCATCTTGCCCTTGGTCGGCCCCTATTCCTCTTGCCTTCCACTTTCTCTAGCATCAGCATCTCCATATAGGAGACTGTGGAGCACTCTCAACCCTGAGGGTTCACTACCAAACAACGATTAGCCACAGGAAAGCCATCCCCCTGGGATGGGTCTTACCATGGCCAAATGTCCCTCGCAGCAGCAGGTCCCGGCAGCGGTTCGGCAGCGGTTCGGTGGCGGCGGCCGGTCTTGTGACCAGCAGCCGCTGCCGCCATTTCCAAGTAAAGTGTTAAAAAAAAAAAAGTGATAGGCTACGTAAAGATTTACGTAGCCTATCACGGCTGACTTTGAAAAAAAAAAAGCGTGTACACCAATGGCGGCACCCATGGGCGCCGCTATTTGCGTTCCTTATTTGGGCACGGGTAATCTACGTAAAGATTTACATAGACTACCGCGAAAATAAGGGCAATGCTATTTTTTTTTTCAAAGTCAGCCGAGATAGGCTACTTAAATCTTTACGTAGCCTATCATGGCTGACTTTGAAAATCTAGCCATGATAGGCTACGTAAATCTTTAGGTAGGCTATAATTATTTTTTTTTTACACTTTACTTTTTTCTTTCATGGCCGGGGAGACGGTGCGCTCCCCCCCCAGCCAGAACTTTGGCAGGGAGGGATGGGGAGTCTCCCCACCTGCCAAGAATTTTCAGGGGGAGAAACGGAGTGCCTCCCCCCACCCCGAAAAAGCTGCAGGAACAGGTAAGGGACTTTCGTCCATCCCTAGTGAAATCTGGAACTGTCAGTGGGAGTGGTGAAAACTTTCTGCCATGGCAGCTAGGGGGTGATGATTCGGCATTCAAAAGCCAGGCGTCGCAGTGCTCACAAACCTTAATGCCGTTGCCGATAGTGAAAATGTCAGCATTGGTTGCAGGATGCAGGCTGAAAGGCACAGTCTGCTTTGTATGCCTGGGCTGGTTTCAGATATTGACGGATGCAAGGCGGGACAGAGGTCCGCTGTTGTCAAAAGGCAAAGGGGCTGCCAGAATATGCAGGCTGATTGAGGTGGGCGTGGAAGCATCCAGGCTGGAGTGTAAAGCTCCTTCTCTAGTGGCTGGAGGGGTAGAAGTGGTGCCCAGTTGTGCTGGGACTCATGGTTCACCTACTGGTTGCTGTTACCAATAAGTGTTTGATGTCTAAGCATGTTAGTAATTCGTGGAATATATTAGGGATGTCAGAGAATTCCGCCACAGACTGAAATGGGATCAAATTCCCTTCAGTCCGTGCCACGGAATCCTCTGCAGAATGGCACCCCATGGTCAGGATCTCAGAAGAGCCTTGGGGAAAGGGGGGAGGGGTTCCAGGGAACAGCTGGATTGAGGGAGATTCCCCACACACAAACAGAATGGAAGAATATCATTCTGCATATTCCCTGGTTCTTCAAATATTCCTCAAATTCCTCATTTTGTCCATTCCCTGAGCATGTGCAGAGTGTGCTTTTTATTCAAACAAAGAGAACGTTGCTGATCTTTCCCTTCATGCTGCATTTGTACAAGTGTGACTGCTTCAGAAAGCCCATCCGCTGGTAGGGTTCATAAAAATCTGAACTCACTTAGTTCTATTGCAGATTCCGCCAACATCCCTACTCACAAGTCTCTCTGCCAGCCTGTCAAAAAATGTTTTTAAAAAAAAGGTGGGAAGGGGCAAGGATGGGCGATCATGATCCTGAATGCAGGCTTGGGCAGTGGCCAGGAGTGAGGCAAGAGTACCAACTGCACCCATTTCAGAGATGCCAGATCTGATCAAGGTGACACATGCCTAAGTTACACCCTGTTCGGGCTGTGGTAACATCCAGTATGTGGGGCTGCCTTTGGTAGGGACGGGTGAATGGGTGAGACTCGAGACTGCTAGGATATTCCAAATATTGCATCACCACTTGTCACTTTTCCTGTTCATGATGTCTGCTCACTCTGCAGGAACAGGAAAATCATGCAAATGAAGCAGCAACTGAATGTGAAATGTGCGCACATTTCCCAAACTTTGTACCCATCTCCTGATTTGTGAAACTTTCCTCCATAAACTAAAGTGGGGATGATCCAGTCTCCAGGGATATTTCCACAAATTGAACTGGGGAAGTTGTGCAAATTGAACATGGGCACACATCTGGCCATTTGCAAACATTTTCGCCAGATGTGGTTTCTGTCTGAAACCCAGGATGGGTTCACAGCTCAACTGAAATGAGAGCTGCCGGCCTCCACTGGCAGCAGCCCCAAATCTCAGGATGAGAATGTCAGGATCTAAAGTTTAGATCACCCAGGACCAAAAACTGAGCACAAGACTGTCCCATGTCTAATATCTCTCTGTTCAGGAAACTGTCCCCTTCAAAAAAAACCCAATTTCCTTCAATCAAAAAGATCATTTCTGTGGAGTAAATGTGTGACGACCATAGATGACAATGAGAAGCAAGGAAATGGAAGTACCGAATTAAACTCCTGCATTCTTTGAGAATAATTCTTAGTGACAACAAGTGCATGAAACTGTCATAGCAAGCAGAGCAATCAGAATACACTAATGCCAGTAACAAACATCGATTTAATGTCTTGCATTCAGGGCTTTATATGTCCACGCAAGCTGCAAAATCCTGGTACACTGCAGCTGTTAAGGGCCACACCTTCAACAGATGCATTACTTGGACAATGTCAGTATGGTATAGTTCCAGCCTCAACACTACCTCAGGTGTGGATGGCGGTCACTGGCAGAGTGATAGCCCCAAGGCTCAGCTTTGCCTGTCTCCTGTAACAGAAACACCAAAACTGTGCAACTGCAGCGATAAACACATCAAAAGGCTCTGTTAAATAAGATCTCAGCAAACTTATATCTCCTCCAAATCTATGCCAAATATTCTCCCACAACTCTACCTCTATGGATCAGATGCACTAATTTGTTTTGAACATGATATGCTCCTTGGTATTCAGATCAGGTCTCAGTACAATGATGTAGCACTTGGGAAGAAAGATGCAGCCCAACAGCCCAGCACTGGAGGCCAAGATCGAGAAGACCTGCACGGCCAAAATGTATTTCCCCCTGGTGCTCAGGTAGGAGGGCACAAAGGACAGCTAAACACTGCAGAAGACCAGCATGCTGAAGGTGATCAGTTTGGCTTCATTGAAGGCCCCAGGCAGCTTCCTGGCCAGGAAAGCCACCGTGAAGCAGATGGCAGCCAAGAAGCCCATGTAGCCAAGGGCAGTATAAAAGAAGACAACAGATCCTTCGTTGCACTGCAAGATGTTCTGTCCAGGCTGGGAATGCATGTCAGAGTCAGGGAATGGGGCAGAGCTCCCCAGCCAGATGGTGCAGATGACAACTTGGACACCGGAACAAGAACTGACAATGGAGTTTGCAAGATTCTTCCCCAGCCATCTCTTCACTCTGTTCCCTGGTTTGGTGGCCAGGAAAGCCAACACCACCGTGATGGTTTTGGCCAACACCGAAGAAACAGCAAATGAGAAGATGATGCTGAAGACTGTTTGACGGAGAAGGCAAGTCACTTTCCTTGGCCACCCCATGAACAGGAAGGAGGACAAGAAGGAAAGCATGATGAAGATGAGGAGAATGTAGGACAGGTTTCGGTTGTTGGCCTTGATTATTGGAGTTTCTTGGTATTTCATGAAGATCCCTAATACGAAGCCTGTGGATAAAGACAAGAATAGACTAAAGGAAATTAGGACAATGCCCAAAGGTTCTTCATAGGAGAGGAAGGTTATCTCCTTGGGGACACATTGATCTCTGTCCTTGTTTGGATGCTGATCTTCCGGACACTTCATGCAATGGTCGGCATCTGAGAAGACGGAGAGTGACTTCAGCAGGATTCACATCAACTGTACCTCCAGAAAAATGTGCAGTTGGGCCGGGAGAGAGACAAACATTCCCTCACAGAGGACCTGTTTTGTGACCAGACCAGTCTATGGCCTCATCACCAGGCGAGGATCTTAGTAGTAGCAGGGCCAGGAAAGGTACCATAATATCTCTGCTGGGCATTACAGAGTGGTTGTCAGTCAGATAAGAACAGAGAAGAGTGGGCTAGATGGATTGATGTGCTGACTTGGAATAAACACAGCTCCCTACCTGGTTTAAATATGGAAAAGTGAGGGTATCAATCCTAACGTTGTTCAGGGTAAGGGAGTGTGTGTGAGGTTATCCTGTTCTTATCTTCATAATATTCCTGTAAGGCATGTAAAGCTACCTGGTAGCTGAGTGGCTTGTGACTTATGTATTTACTTATGTATTAACTTATGCCCCACCTTTCTACCACAAGACGGTGCTCAAGGGACTCCTGGTTAAGTGTGAAATCTGGAGAAGGAAACTTCGATAAAGCTTTCTTATTTTTTAATCAAGTTTTCCTAAAGAGGTTTAAAAAAAACCAGAAGATTGAATCAGCATTCGGCACCATTTTCACATCCCCTTTTCTGTCAGGGACCCCCTGCTTTCCTCCCACAGGATCACAGCACAGTGCAGACAATTCTTTGACGATAATGGAGAAAGGCCCACCATGTCTGTACATGCTGCCCTGTCCCAATCATGGAAAAAGCAGAGTTGTTTTTCGGGGGGGGGCATGATTTGTACCAGGAACAGTGTGCACTAAGCTTCCCCCCTGCTTTGCTCACCAGAGATTCACTCCCATTGTCTTTTCTTTCCACTCACTTCATGGGATTAATGGTGGAGATTAAAAATAAACTGAAGCCAAGTAGGGGTCAGAGTTCCAAGTCTTTAGCATCTGTTCCAAACATGTATATATATTTAATGTGTTAATTAAAATGTTTTTGAGACTGCACATCACAACAATGATCACAATGATGTACAGACCAGAAGAATAAAACCTTGTAGAAGAGCAAGTAATAACAAATAAAATTAGCATTCATTCGAATGGAAGAAGTCTTCATTAAAATGACGCTATGTACTAGAAGGGCATTATGTAGGGATGTCATAGAATTCCGCAAAGTATCATACTAGAAGAATGCCAGTGCATTTGGGCCCCCAAAATCCATCACGGAACGAAGCCCCCGCCCCCCCACCCCACAAAAGGCGTTCAAAATGGAGCACTTACCCGCACCCGTCCGCGCTGCTTTTCGAATGGCTGTCGTCCTGCATCAGCCATTCGCTACCTCCTCTTCAAGCCGTGATACTTACCCCCTGTCGTGATCGGTGACATAAATATTTATGTAGCCTATCATGGCTCAATACAGGGATGCAAATGGCGGCAGCTACGACAGCCGCCATTTACCTTCCTGCAGGGCTGCCCAGCGGCTGGATATCCGGTTGCATGTTGCCAGAGCTGGCCGGAGCTGGCCAGCGGCAACGCGGCTTGGCTGTGGAGCGGAGCTGGCCAGGCAAGATTCTGGGAGGAGGGGCTGAGTGCCTCCCCCCCCCATTGAGGGAAGGAGCATCTCCCCTCCACCACGGATGCCCCTCAGCAGAGCAAGGTAAGGGATTCGTACATCCCTAGCATCATGAGTTATTTCAGGCTGAGCAGTAGTGAATGGCCCATGACCATAAGGGATTCCCATGATGTTTTACACTAGGAGCAACAGTCATTTAAGAAGCCTTCTCCTCTTACCTACTCATGGAATGTTTTGCTAAAGGTGTTCATGAGAAAAAAAAGAGAGAAGTAAAATAGGGCTGTGAGGACTATTCGGCATATTCAAGGAGTTGCCCTAGGGAACTCCCATTCTTCTGATCTTGCCTACCTTCCTGAATGGAGATGGTTCCTTCCGCACATGGAGCACAAGCGTAGCAGCATGGTGGCTCTCCTTCTTGGACCTCCTTGTAGTATCCATGGCGACAGCTCTCAGTGCATCTGGAATGAGGCACTGTCTAGCAACAAAGAGAAGGAGCATCCAGGAAAAAAGTGTTATGAATCTTTGTGCCTATAGAAATGAGTCCTCCAATTTAGACAGGACCCAACAGGGTTTCTAGTGCTTGTGACCCTAAATGAAGTAGAAGGGATCCCAGGTCCTTGTTTCAGGGAAGCACTATTTATGCATCACAACATGGCATGGACATTGTTGGTCTGTTTGTTTCAAAATGTTTATGTCACCTATACTATACATGTACTCAAGCCAATATAATAACTGGAGGGGAAAAGGTACAACAATGAAATAAACTAAAAGACAATCCCAGAATAACAGAAATTTCAAGCAACAGCAATAAAAGGACAAGCTTCAAGACATGTGCATGCAATTACAGTGAACGATGGGGGAGGGAGATGAGCTTTTTGCGGGAGGATAGGCACCACCATTGGAAAGGCCCTCTCCTCTTCCGTGTTTTGATCTTCAGTGGCAGGGCAGAAGGCAAAGGAAGGATCGGAGGCCTCATGGCACAGCTGGAGACGGAAAGGCATTTTAAGGAGCGGGGTACCTGATGGATTTATATCCCCCAAATAAGTTCAGTACCATCCATCCCTAGCCAAGTCCAATCAACCACTTGTGTGCTTGACGCTTGCCCTTCATGGCTTATTAAGGAGGGGATGTCCAGCTGGCTCCAGGAGTTTGTAAATTCCTCCTTGAGAGAGGGAGTGGTGCTGGCCACTTTAAAAGAGGCGGTAATCAGACCACTCCTAAAAACGCTGAACCTGGAGGATGTTAACAAATATAGGCCAGTGGCCAACATCCCCTTCCTGGGCAAGGTGCTCGAGCGGGTGGTTACAGGACAGCTCCAGGCACTCTTGAATGAAATGGATTATCTAGATAAATTTCAGTCGGGCTTCAGTCCTAGTTCCCCGAGATTCATGGAGAAATTTTCCGCCATACCTAGGAATGAGCTCTCTAGGGAGGTTTCCCTGGCACCTACGTTGTACTCCTCCTGGCACCAGGTGAAGACCTTTTTATTCTCCCAGTATTTCGGCGTTTTAGCTTCCCAATCTTTTAGCATCAGTGTTTTAAATCTGTATTGTAAAATCTCTGCATTGCTGAAAGGTTTCATTCCGCTTGTAGTGTTCTGTTGTGGTTTCAAGCTTTCATATTTTGCATTGTTTCATGCTGCGCTTTGTAGTTTTATTTTTTGTGCACCACCCATAGAGCTTTGGCTATTGGGTTGTATAACGATGGAATAAATCAATAAATCAAAGACTTCTAGCACTGGCATATGTACTGAGCTGGTTTGTGAGCAGAAAATCTGAACTCCACAGAGCTGAGGGTGAGTTGTCCTGAGTATCACAGTAGAGTTGGGCAACTCTCCCAACCCCATCCCCAGGTCAATTAGATTCCCAGGCTAAATGTTTCAAGCACCTGTTGGATAAGGGAGAACCCCCCTACTCTTTTGAGTGTGTCAGCTGTTTGGTGTGAGAGAGGAGGGGAGAGGCATTGCTCATAGGTAGAAGGAGGCATCTAACAGAGACACTTGTAAGATCCTGCTTGCTGGCTCCTTTGGTCGTGCTCTAAGGAGAAATAGGCAAGCATCCAGCCTAGAGAAAATTGTGCTCCTGGGACCCTAATAAAGATTCACGGTGCAAACTGCTTTGTCACCTGAAGGGAGGTGTGGATCTTTTTTGTATATATTTATATATATATACATTTATATATATATTGTATATATTTATACAAAAATCCATTTTTTTATGCAGAACTGCCATCTTTTGCACAATTGGCATATTTCACCTTTATAACCAAAAGACTTGATGACTGGAACTGACAGTATCAGGACCCCAGATCAATACAGCATAGAAACACCCATCCATGGACCTTAAGGTCATCCTCAGCAGTCCTTCTCCGTGAGCCCCTGCCAAAGGAAGTGAGGCAGGTGACTACTAGGAGGAGGGCTTTTTCTGCTGTGGCACCCCGGCTGTGGAATGAGCTCCCTACTGAGGTTCGCCTGGCACCTACATTGTATTCCTTCTGTTGCCAGGTGAAGAGCTTTTTATTTTCCCAGGCATTTTAGCATTTCTGCTTTCTAGACTTTTAGCTTTGCTGTTTTAAACCTGTATTTTAAATTCCTGCATTATTGCTAGGTTTTATTGCGGTTGTATTGTTATATTGTGGTTTGGATGTTCTATATATTTAAATTTGTTTTATTGCGGGAAGTTTGGTTTTAATTTTTGTGAACCACACAGAGAGCTTTGGCTATTGGTCAGTATAGAACATAGATAAATAAATAAATGTTTAGAAACTGGGGGTGGGGGTGGGACACGCAAGACAGGGTGGATATTCTTAGAGCTTAAGAGATAAGGCCAATAAGAGGACACAAATCCTTTCCCCTACCTCATTAAAATGGCCGGGCCAGGCAATGGCTTCCTGCTTAATGGTGAGTTTCAGGTCTGGAGATGCCTGTCTCTTCACACTCCCAATAGTCAATCCAGCACGAGACTCATTGGGAAACATCACCCAATTCACGATATCAAAGTCAGCTGCCAGTTCCCCAGTCTTATCCAGATACAGTCCTCCCATGGAAGCATTCGAAAACTGGATGTCTCGTAAGGAAGTGTGAAGCTAGAATGACAGAGAAAATAGCTTGGATTTAGAAATCATGAAAATGTAGGCCATATCTTGGGCCCATCACTTTGAGCTGTGATCGTCCATGTTCAATGCACATCCCATCTGGGCTCACAATGCCATTCTTTGGCTGTTCACATTCACAACTAGAGTTGTCAGAATGATCCACAATCAATTCAAAAGTGATCATATTTAAGAGAGGGCTTTTCCCAAGTTTCACAGATTAGGAAAACCTGCAGGACTTTTTGTTGTTGTTTTATGGGGGGGGGGAGGTGCAAGTGCACATTAGAAAAAAGTGCACCTTGGCACATGACCAAAATCCTCATACACAAAAGTGCATCCCATCAATGAACAGAGGGCAGAAGTAAAGGTGCCTGATCATTTGCAGAGATTTTAAAACAAAACCTGCCCATTTCTACTCATAATGAAGATCCCAGGCATGTTCAGACATCCTGCTAAGCCGTAATGGTTAAGGAATCTTAGTTCACCTTGGTGGCTAAGTGTGTCATGTGGGGCAGAAAACCACATTCCCCATGCTTAGTAAGCCACCCCAACTAACCATCCCTCTGCAAAAGTGTTAAGGGTCCCGAGGTGACTTATCGTGTCATCTGGAGGGCTCCCCAGGGTTTCAACAGGCTCCAGAGGACTTCCAGGCCATGACCATAGAGTCTGCTGGATAGAGTCTCTTCCACTGTGGGCAATGCTCTAACTGCCATGGGCTTTCTCTATGGCCAAGTGCTATTTTGGACCCTGGAGAGGCCACCAGGAGTGACTGCCAGGAGCCCCTTCCTGCAACAGAAGATGGGATGCTCACAAAACACATCAAGATGATAGCCAGATAACAATGGAGAGAGGATGGTTACCAAAAAGAAAACAAAATTGGTGGACAAGGTCATATGCCGTCTGGGATGCCACAGCTCCAGACATCCAAGAATGATCACTGAATCTTAATTTCTGAAACCACCCTTTCAAGTAGAGGGGAACTGGAGTTCAGTGCCTCCAACAGCAGCATAGAAGGCTCAGGAGGATATGAGATTTCATGGTAAAATCATAGAATCATAGAATAGTAGGAATGGAAGGGGGCTATAAGAAAATTGTGTCCAACCCCCTGCTCAATACAGGAATCCAAGTCACACAATCCCTGAGAGGTGGCTGTCCAGACTCATATTCAATGCTTCCAGTGTGGGAGAGACCACCACCTCCCTAGGTCATTGGTTCCATTGTCGTATTGCTCTAACCATCAGGAAGTTTCTCCAGATGTTCAGCTGGAATATGACTTCCTCTTAGTTGAGCCCATGATTCCGTGTCCTGCACTCTAGGATGACCAAGAAGAGATCCTGGCCTTTCTCTCTGTGACAACCTTTCAAGTACTTGAACAGCATTGTTGTATCTCCCCACAGTCTTCTCTTCCCAAAGCTAAAGATGCCCAGTTCTTTCAGCCTCTCCTTTTAGGGCTTTGTTTCCAGTCGCCTGATGATCTTTCCTGCCCTCCTCTTAATCCTCTCCAGTTTGTCTGCATCCTTCTTAAAGTGTGGTGCCCAGAGCTGGACACAGCAATCCAGATGAGGCCTAACCAGTGCTGAGTAGAGCATACTTGTACTTCATGTGATTTGGAAGTCTAAGATTCAGATTGTGATTGATAACAACTCCAAGATCCTTCTTGCTTGTTGTCCTTTGGAGCCAAGTATTCCCCACTTGTAACTGTGCATTTGGGTTCTTTTTCCTCGGTGCAGAACTTGGCATTTATCCCTTCTAAATTTCATTCTGTTGTTTTCTGCCCAGAGCTCCAGCCTCTCAAGATCTCTTTGAATTCTGTAACTTCTTCTATGGTATTAGCTACCCTGCCCAATTCTGTGTCATCTGCAGATTTGATCAGCATTCCCTGCATCTCGTCATCCAACTCATTAGTAAAAATGTGGAAGAGCACTTGGCCCAGGACTGAGCCCTGTGGTAACTCACTTGATACCTCTCCCCAGTTTGAGAAGGTCCCATTGATAAGCACTCCTTGAGTCCGATTCTGTAGCCAACTGTGGATCCACCTGATGGACCCTTGCCACGGGTCCATTTTCCAGGAAATGTAGCCCGCCATCCTGGCCTCCAAATTTCTCATGCCAGCACCACCTTCATAGCCAGTCATTCACCTGGAGTATTTTTCTTTCCCTTTTTACCCTCTTCCAACTACTGGAAGGATGGATGAGAAAACTACCTGGGCCCCAAAATTCTTGAGTTTCCTTCCCAATGCTTCAAAGTCTGATGTGAGTTCTTTGTAGCTCTGCTTGTCGGTGTCATTTGTTCCCACATAGATGAGAAGAAAGGGATACCTGTCATTGGGTTTTATGAGCATTGGGAACCCTTCAGACACATCTCTAGGCCATCCTCCTGGGAGACAGCTTACCTGGCGAGTCCATGGGTCTTCACGACATACTTAGGTTTCGATCCCACACAGCAAGGAGTCTCCCACTACTACTACTCATCTCTTCTTGCTGTTGTAAGCCTTGCTTTCATCGCCTCTGTTTGACTGACCTTCAGCCTCTTGCTTGCTCTCATGCGGGGTCCCCTGTAATTCTTCCTCAGCACAGTGTCTTCCAGTCTCATCCTCAAGTACCTGGAAATGATTCTGTAGTTCCAATGCTTCCACTGGTCTAGAGTGGCTTCCAGTTGTTCTGCTCCTGTCACGCTTTTCCAAGGAGAATCCTTTACTTCATTTTTCCTCGCCTCAGTAGTTTCCTATTCTGCCTCAGCTTGCTGTTGCTCTTCTAGCTTTATGTTTCTCGCTTTCTGATTGTACTGGAATAGCCTGTGCTTCGTCCTCTATTCACTGGAAGTGAAAAACAAAGTCCCACTGGTATGGAAGTGTGTGTTACAAGGAAATGATTTAAAAAAAAACAAATAAAAAACCCCATCATTAGCTGCCTCCCCCTTGACCTCCCCTGCCGAACTCCCCTGGCCAACTCCTGTTTTCTCTCTGTTTTCTCTCCCTTTTTACTCCCTCTGTTATCTCACTCTTTGGGAGCTGGCTTCCTTGCATAGTCCCTAGGCCAGCAGGAGCAGCTTCCTCTCCTCTGCTCACCTGGGAGGTGGGACAGAGACTGAACCTTCCTGCCCACACAGCTGCAGGAATCTCTCTGTCCACACCCCCTCAATTCAATTGGAGCTCTCAGGAGCACATGGGGAGCACACGGAGACTCAGAAGGGAAAGGACAGCCCCCTGGGCTTACTCCAGCCCACTCCCTGTTTTGCCTTCATCACCTCTTCCCCTGCAACTCCCCTGGCCAACTCCCATCTGCTCTCCCTGTTCGCTTGCTGTGATCGTGCCCTCTCTGGGAGCTTGCTTGCTTCTGTAGTCCCGAGACCAGCTGGAGCAGCTTCCTCTGCACTGCTCAGGTGGGAAACAGACATGTCAAAGGAGATGTGAGATTGAGTAGAATCAGCAGCGTGGATTTCCCCTTGTTTCTTTTAAAGGTCATCCTTCCTGAGACCAAGACTGATTCAGTCACATAACCAGAGAGGGAATCCAAATGGAATGGGACTAGACAATCAAGAGCTGCATCTGGGCTGCCACCGCCCTCCCTCTTGAGACCACTAGCCAAAGGGGGGTATTAGGGCTGGCAGCAGTTTTCCAAAACCAGGGCTGTGAACAGAGTCCCCATCACAGTTTGGATGTGACTTTGGACCATCTGAAGCAGCCCTGCTTTGCTTCAGGCTGATTCTGACCCCTCCGCTTCTCTTCAGACCCCAATCCAAAGCTAGATTTGGATATTCGAATCATTCTGATATGACATGTTCTCATTGACTGGCATTGAAAAATAGAAATGGCTGTCAGGTTTACAGTTTTTGTGCTAAACACATGAAATTTGGCAACCTGGCATCCCCCATGGAGGGGATTCCACCTGCCAAATTTCAGACAGTCTGGCAAAGGAGTTGTTGCACTAGGCACTGCTAAAATGTGCTTTTCTCAGAATTACAAACCAAACTCAGGAGGGATAATAATGTGAGAAATTAGTAGTTGGAGTGGAGGAGGTCACTGTCCCTGATCTCTGCTGTCAGTTGCTGTGAAGTGCGTCCTTGGTCAGTGACCTCTAAGCACTGCAACTTGCCTCCACATTCAGCTGCCCCACTACACCAGCACTCACGATCTGGACCGGGGGAGAGCCTGACCGCCGGCCAGGGCTGCTAATACCAGCCCCACCTCATCCACCTGCCAACAAGATGCTGAAGCTGCCCCATATTGGGCTTGCTTGCTTTGCAACACAGCGTGGTTTTCAGTTATTCAAATAATAGAGGTTAATGTGTGTTTCGTGCTTTGTCTACTGCTTTTTGAAATGTGGACTGTGTCGTACTGTGACACACACTGCTTGGTTGAGCACAACACAAACACAAACACAAAAACGAACACACAAGGAGAGAGGGAGAGAGAGGATCAAAAGAAAAGCAAATGCTGGACTACCTATAAGCAAGGCAGGAGAACAACAGAAGACAACGGGGGTTTTAACTGTTGTTGTTCTTGCTGCTGTTTAAGGGAAATATGTTCAAAAATGGGAAAGGAAGGAATACGGGAAAGGAGGAGGGGTGGGGTGGGTGGAGGAGAGCCAAGAAAAAGGACAGGAGAGTAGTGTGTGTGTGTGTGTGTGTGTGTGTGTGAAAAATCTAGACAGAATGAAAGTAAGGGCAAAGAAATTGAGAAGGGTGTCGTGGAAGTGAAAGAAAGAGCCAAGGGAAGGAAAAGGAAAGTAGCTTTTATTGTATTTCTCCTTTTTAAAATAAAGAGTGAATAAAAGAATGAAGTGTAAAACCTATTGTAGGAGGGGAAGGGGAGGTACAAAGAACCAGGAACAGAAAGAGGGAAACTCAAACTCCGCACTTTTCAAGTGTTTGGTTTTTCAAATAAAGGATCTATGAAAGAAAGAAAGAAAGAAAGAAAGAAAGAAAGAAAGAAAGAAAGAAAGAAAGAGAAAAGTTGGATTTGGAAGGAAGAAGAAAGTACAAGCATGCACACCATTTACGCACAACACGCCGTAAACCAAAGCCACCAACTAATCAGTGCTTGCTCTCTCCCTCTCCCTCTCCCTCTCCCCCTCTCTCTCTCACACACACACAGACACACACACACACTGAAATGAAAGCAGACTGAACTCTCCAATGAGTCCACTCCAATTCTGCCCCCCTCCTCCACCACTGTCACTGTTTGGAGACTGCTGGGTTAAACTCTGCCCTCATTTGGCAATTGGAGATGCCATTCACCAAGGCTCACCATTTCCTCCTCCCGCCCCCCCTCTCCCCCTCCCATATGTTTTGAAAGTTGCTATCTTTTGGAGATGGGCTGTATGTGCTTCAGAAGGCATCAGAATGCCTCTGAAGATCCAAGTGGAACTGAGGAGACTTGGCGACGAGCTGCTTCGCTTTGGGGTGCCTTGTCGCTGTTCTGATCCACTTTGAATCATGACAAGGCACCTTCAAAGCAGCCCACTTTCCTTAGTTATTCGGGATTCAGTCGGAAGACGTGCACAGCCTTATCCAAAACCATAGAGTCCAGACAATGTTTCAAAATAAATGGTCACACTACTGCTCCCTTAGGAACAGCAGGCACTACCCCCTCACATCGGGCTGCATTCTCCACTAGGGATGGATGGACTCACCTCTGTCCAAGGCTTGTGGGAGGTCCAAAGGCCCCCCACCCAGCCTCCCAGCTTGCCTCGCAAGGTCATCCAAGTGAGCTGCCCCTCCTGCCTCCACAGGGGTTAACTGCTGGAGTCCTCAGCACACATGGGCACAGCAAGCAAACCATCCCAGGGATGTATGAAAGTTCCGCCATGGATCTCGGGAGGCCGAATGCCAGTGCATTCGGCCCCCTGACATCAGTGGTGGAATGCCCCCCCCCCTGGTTGGGACTTACCTGGGGCATACCTTCCTGGCAGTGGCGGCTCTGGCGGTGGTTCGGCAGCAGCGGCTGAAGAGGCCAGTCTTCCGACCAGCTGCCGCCGCCATTTCCAAGTTAAAACAAAAACAAAAACGTGATATGCTATGTAAAGATTTACCTAGCCTATCACGGCTGATTAAAAGAACAACACACGCGTATGCAAATGGCGGCGCCCATTATTTTGGCTCATCTTAGTCTACGTAAACATTTATGTAGACTACGGCAAAAATAAGGGGAACGCAGAGCAGAACCGGCCGGCCAGGATTCGGGGGAGGGGAGGGATGGAGCGCCTCCCACCCGGCCAGAATTGCGGGGGGAGGGATGGAGCGCCACCCCCCAGCAACAGCATAATCCACAAACAGGTAAGTGACTTTCGTACATCCCTAATTACCATCGTCTCTTTGCAAGGAGAAGATGGCTAGAGAGGGTGGTGTGCTGAGGCCTCATCCAGACAATGCCAGCTGGTAAGGGCTTCCGTGGGGGGAGTCTGCTGGCCTCCCAGATGAAGGTGGGTGCTTGTGACATCCCCATTTACCCATTAAGTTGACTGCAAAGTCAGGAGATTGTATCCTGATGGTGCTTCAGAAAACAACAACAACTGGTTCTCGATGGGCCTGGGGCTTCATTTCTAAGGGATTTTGGGAGGAGGGAAGCTACTTGAGCATGTAACGGTGGCAGAAAACAGGGTCTACTGCCTGCCTGCACTTCCATGCAGAGGGAACAATTATCTGCTCTAAACCATGTTTGGTCATCATTATCATGCGTCTTTATGGAGGTGTTGCCAAAGGAAAAGGGAATACCTGCCACGGCTGCAGCCTTTGATGTTCCCGCCTTTCTCCATCACCCACCATCAACATCCGCTTGGGTCGGGATGAATATGCAGCATGTAAGGCATGGGCCACAGCTTGGATGCTGCTATAAGTTACGAAGCTGTCCTGAGACAGGGCTCTCTCGATCTCCTCCTGGGGCAGCGTTGCCTGTTTCTCTTTCTCTCTGCAACCTGTCCAAATTTTCATCGACAAAACATGCATTGAACTGAAACACTTAAAAGTTTCATCCCAAAACAGTTCCAGAGAAGAGGAGACTGGCTCATAGTAGTCATATTTTGTCATATTTTTAGTCTTCATTATGAAGGACAAAGAACCGTGGAGGAAATGGAAGTGAGAAGGCTCTAGAGACAAGTTGAAGTTAATGTCCGGAAATGCTGGCGTAATCCAGAGTTTTGCCCCAGTTGGGTTCTTTTCGAGTGTTCTTTGTAGCAAAATCAACGGAAAACAGCCATAGTGGGAGTCCGCATAGTAAACAATTACCTTCACTTCTTTCCCCAAGAAAGAAACGTCCATCTGGAATATGTAATTTAAGAAATGTCGTCGTAGTCTTTTGGAGAAAGCGACACAAATTCCACTTCTGATCATCAGGGGTGTCAAGGCACCCAGGAACCTCTCCCCATTCTCAGTGTCTGGAGCAAAGAGACCGACCCACGTCCATCGGAAGAACAGGAGCAGCTGGACGATCCCTGGGTACTGGCTTTCTTCCTTCGGGGCCATGCGGTAGACAAAAGGGAACTGACTTCTGTCATTAGCAACAGGAGTAGCAATGCCATAACTCATCTAGGGAGAAAAGTAAAGTCAGAGATGGTAGGTTAGTATCAGTTTGTTTTCTGGATGAAGGTCAAATAATTTTGGCTAAAATAGAAGGATGATTATGTGCCCCGCATTGGGTTCCATAAAGAGGAAAAAAGGCAGGATATAAATGAAATGAATGAATGAATGAATGAATGAATATTATCTAAATCAATGCCTGTCAGTATGAGGCAGTATATGTGGACAGGGAGTGCAAAAATATCTCAAGCTCCATTTGTGGTGCAGCCCAAGAGGAACACTGGGGTCCTGTACATGCATTCAAAACACTGTAGAGTGATACACTTCAGGAACCAGTCAATGGAGGTTAGACCTGCTTGCTGCGTTGTGTGAGGAAACTGAAAAGGGTAGATTTACCCTTGCCCCCAACTATGTTCTAGATTCTGTTTGGGGAGCACACAGGAGCCTTACTCAAGAATTAAAGCAATCAAGGGGCCACATGAGAACCAAAGAAACCCACTTTGGGTTTTGACCTGGTTACAGGACCGAATCAGCCTTGGTTGCTCTGCTGGATGACCTATATCAAGAGAGGGATGGGGGAATGCCACTCTGCTAATTCTGCTCCATCTCTCATCGGCTTTGGGTACCATGGACCATGGTTTCCTGCTGGATCAATGCTGTGGGAGAGGCAGCGGAAGACGTGGCTTACAATGGTTTCACTCAAACTATGGGGATGATTTGAGGGAGTAATGTTGGGTGTCCATTTCTTGACCCCTTGGCTGTTGAGTTACAGAGTTCCACAGGGCACCATCTTGTCCCCAATATTGCTCAACATCTGTTTGAATTCACTGGGAGCAGTCATGAGGGGAATTGGAAGAGGACGGAAGCCCTGTGGGTCACTGGTTCCCATGTCCAGGAGATAGGGCAATTGCCTCTTCTGGATGGGGCTGCACTCCCCTTCAAAGTAAAGGTTTGTAATCTGGGGGGAGTCCTACATCCATCGTCCCTGCAGGCCCACGTGGCCCATGCAGCTTGGAGTGTCTTTTGCCAACTTCAGCTGGTTCGCCAGCTACGGCCTGTCCTGGATGGGGTAGCTTGTTCACCATGGTACAGGTGCTAATAACCTGAAGACTGGATTACTGCCATGCACTCTATGTGGGGCTGCCCTCAAGGCTCCTCTGAAAGCTGGCGATAGTTCAGAATTCAGGAGCTCGGCAGTTGTCGGTAGGGATGTACGAAAGTCACTTACCTTTTCGAAGATGATTCCCAGTGAGAGGGAGGTACGGAAATCCTAACACTGCTGGCTTTACTCTGTGGCGACTTGGCAGAGCCACCAGCCAGGTGCATTAGCAGGTATGCAGAGCCTGCGGATGCAAATGGTGGTGGCTATGGTGGCCGCCCTTTGCGTTCCTGTTTTTTTGCCATGATAGGCTATGTCTAGTACAGCTGCCGTGGTCTCCTGCCATCCCTGCCCCCAGGGATGCCTGGCCTCCCATCCCAGAGCTCAACCACTGCCATGACTCACCTCCAACACACACTCCAGAGAACCATTATGCCCATGAGGCACAGGGACTGAAGACCGAGAGCTGAGCACAAGCAGGGCTCAGCTCTCCTTTCTATGCACCTGGCCTCCTGTCCGCTCCCCATTCACATATGTGGGATTTTGGAGATGCTCGACATGGAGGAAATGTGGAGGGAAAGGTCCGATTCAGCCCCTTCATGAATGGCCAGCAGGTGATTCTTCCTCCCGCAGCTGTAATGTGGCATGTTGCTTTCACCCCTAGCAAGGAGCTGCAGCATGGCATAGGAGGTGGCTCTTCCATCGAAGAAGGACTTGTAGACGTTGTAGCCCAGGGTGATGTTGGGTAAGAGCCTGGGGTTCCAGTTGATCTCCTGAATGGCAAACATGAAATACAGGATGTGCCAGTGCCTTGTAGCATGGAAACTGCAAAAAAATGAACAAAAATTAAATGCGATGCCTTGTGCTGTCGTTCTCCATTGAACAAAAACAAATCTCAGTTTCTTTCTTTTATACCCTCAAATTCTTTTTCATGCTTTTTCAATCCCAGTAGAGCTGATCATCACTTAATGCTTTGGACATTCATAGGGAGCAGCAAACATACCTGTGTCGCAAGGTAATTCAATATCCATTTACCTGATGAATGGAAAGATGGAGATATTTGTACCACATTCCTTGAGCAGGGATGTTGGCAGATTACAAGGATCAAGGACATAAGTTTCTGTCTTACTATACTTAGATAGGTAGTCTCTCTCTCTCTCTCTCTCTCACACACACACACACACAAATGTCTCTTTTGTTAAGACTTATCAGTAAAAACGATCATTCTGTCATGTAGAATCCTAATAGGGGTGTGGTATCATTCAGAATGTTTTCACCAATGTTTTTGAAAATTACAGGTGCCAAAAGAAGTGTTGCGTTTACATGCCATGAAATTTCCAGGTCTATTGGTGAACTATGCAGAGAGAAAGAGCAGTATAAAGAGAAAAAACAAGCAAGCAAACGAACAAATCCCTCTCTCTGTCCAGAGCGACTTTGAGAGTTTGTACCAACAACCTTTTTTGGATCTGAGTTTGTGGAGAAAAAACAAAACTTTTGTTTGTTTGTTTTAAGTATAAAACATTGATGCTTTCCTATTCCTCATGTAGGTGGGATGGTGGAAAACTTTTTTTAAAAATATTCCTTTTAATTTGTATGCAAGTCAACAGGATCTCCTGTCATTTTTTGATTTTGGATGTTGACGAGGAAGGGGAGAAAAACTGCAGCGTACGCCATTTGCGTACGAGTGGTTTTTTGTTTTTGTTTTTCACTTACCCGTGATAGGTACGTAAACATTTGCCTAGCCTATCACAGTATTTTTTTAAAATCTAGCCATGATAGGCTACATAAATCTTTATATAGCCTATCACTTTTTTTGCTTTTTCTTTTTTTTTTACGGGAAAAGGCGGCGGCGGCTGCTGGTCGGAAGACCGGCGGCCACCGCCGCCGAACCGCAGCCGAACCGTGGCCGGAGCCGCCGCCGCCAGGGAGATTCGCCAAAGGTAAGTCCCATCCCGGGGGCGGGCAGGGGGGTTGCAGACCATTTTCGGGGGGCCGAAAGCATTCATTCATGCAAGACATAGTCTTTGACCAGCGGAAGCATTTCAGGGGAGGTTTTGGAAATCTCCATTCCAAAGCAGATCGTGTTTGTGTAAGGCAGGAGTCCCTGCAACTCTGACCCAAGGACTCTTTCATTGTAATTTTTTTCTGATTTGAGAGGCCATATGCTGTATGCTCTGCTGACTAACTTCCCAGGGCATTCTGAGGAAAGATTGGTCATTCACTGTCATGGGAAAAGTCAGCTATCTCAACAAAGAGGTGGCTAATTATTTTCTAATCATCATGCGTATGAGCACTCAGCTGATGTAATGAGCTAAACTGAAGAAACTGTATCCCTGTGTCCTGATATTATCTCTTGTGTTTTATCTTGAATGGGTCTAACGCCCATTAAATAAACATACACACACATACACACATACGTGTTTTCTTCAGAAGTAAATCCCACAGAATGCAGTAGGATTTACAGTTACGTACTGTGGTGGAAGAGGAAGAAAGATGCTCAGCCTTAGAGCTATGGCCCTGTAATTATTCCAGACAGGGAACCTCTGTGCGGACATTTGCATTTGGACCACACCCAAGAAAGAACCTCCCAAGCTCCAGCCTGTTTCTTAGCACAACATTTACTATCAAAGAGGCTGCTGGTTCTTTTGGCTGAAACAATGCAAGGGAAACCCATGGATCCAGTCATACACGAGTGTACTGAACTAAATGATGCTTTAACTTTAATGAAGCCCTGAATTCTTCTTCAAAAAGGACAGAGTGGCAAAAGTCAGGAGAGCAATTTATCAGGGATGACCAGAGATACCAGAAAAGATGGACAGTCTCCCATAAATGGGGACAACCAGAGTGCGGATTGGGAAGCATTACATCATCAGCATCACTTACGTGACAACCCTGGTTAAAGGGGACTCAGATAAAACGTATGGTTTGTTGCAAAAGAAATACTGTGAAGACAGGACTCCGCTGATGAGGTAGTCTCCTGGCCGGTAATAATAGGACCCTAACTCTTGCTCCTTCTCCTGAGTCCTCAGGCAGTCTGTCTCCTGCAGTTGACCGGCCGCAGAAGGAAGCAGGAGCAACAGCAGCAGCAGCAATGATATCATTCTGGGTCTGCCTCCCTCCTGCTGTTCCTGCTTTCTGAGTTTCCTTTCACCTCCACAGCCAGCTAATCAGGAGACATGAGAAAAGTCTTGCGAGATCGAGGCTGCAGTGTCTTTACAACGACATCCAATTCTGAGCCATAGGCAGTGGTGGGAGGTGCTGTACTAAACTACACCACAGGCATGGACATCTCGGCCTGTCTAAATCTGAGCCCAGGCTCTCGGGAGAACAGGAGATATTTTATGCACCCAGATGTTCAGGCATGGTGCAGGAGGGTTCCTGGAGCTGCCTTTCATTCTGATGTTTACATCATTGGTCTCCAAGGAAAACAGGAAGCAAAACATCTCTTGAGCTTTGGCAAGGCTCAGAATAGATCACTATGTTTTTGATAATGATCAGGGGAAGCTTCACAGCTGCAACTTCATGGATTCTCTGAGTGCCTTGAGGCGAGCTGCAGAACTGGGGAAAAACATGTTTGTGAGAAGTCACACAGGCAGCTCCATCTTCTGCTTGTCCAGGGAGAAAGGTGAGCCTGGCCTCTCCTGTATTCAAAAAACTCACACAAAAGAGCCAAGATCAAGAAAATCTCTCAGGATGTATACCAGTGTTTGGGAACGTGTGGCCCTCCCGATAGCAGTGGACTGCACTGGACTACACATTCAACAGCCCAAATTAGCCTAGCCCATGGGGAAAAATGATGGGTGTTGCAGTCCGAGAACATCAGGAGGGCCACATCTTCCCCATTCCTTATTCGCATGAAGGTGCACACTACTTGGGGGAGTTTCCCAGCCAGGATTACCAGTGATCAAAGAACGAATGGTGGTTGCCATACAACGGAAGGATCTCCCCTATTAGTACTTCCAGTGAGCTCATCAGAACTGTGCATCATCTTGTTCGGGAAGAACTAAATTCTATTCAACAAATTGGTTTGTTATGACCCCAGTTAGCAGATAAAAAGGAAATGTAAAGATAAGTTTAAGGTAACTAACTTTATTATTTGAAACATTCCAAGTGTTACATCTTTGATCTTTTCAAAACTTCCTTAAATACTGGTGTCGACTCCAGGGATGCCCCTGTAACGTCCTTGTTCTGGTCCATCAGTCATTTGATTCTTAAGGTTTACCAATGAGTGCATGTGACTCATGACAACATAGCGTTGTCCATGGCAGAAGAGAGGTGTAGGCTGACAACCATCAGCCAGAGGAAAGCCATCCAAACTAAGAACACAGAAGCAATTTCAGAGACACAGGGAACATTAGATCTTACAGACTGAACCAGAAACTTCATTATTCTGCCATCGTGATGGAAGCACAATGATACGTCCATAGGAATAGCAAATGCAGCAGAGTTCTCATGCTCAAGGACTTCACTGACCTGCCAGTTCTCAGTAGCGCATGCGTAAACATTGAGTAGCAGGTTAGTGATTGACTCCAGCAAGGTGCAGCCCAGCGTGCTGTTGAGCCATAGTGGCCTCATCGGTGTCAAGGATGTACAGGTCGCCATAGCTTGGAGGCGCATCTGATCTGAGCACAGTGCTCATTGGACGGCAAAGTGACCCTTGCATGCTGAACATAAATGGATTGGGAGCTTGTGGCTGTGCAATCTTGAGGGGTGCATGCCAGGAAGCAAAGTACTGCTGCCCTTGCGAACGTCCTTCAGGAATTTCTTGCCCAGAATGGAGCCATCGGTGACAATGTTGCAGATGAGAATGGGAACCAAGGGTGGTGGTAGTGAAAACTTTCTTCCATGGCAGCAAAGAGTTGACAATTCACACTTGAAAAGGAAGGCGTCACAGTGCTCACAACCCTTAACACAGTTGCCGATATCAAACCTCTCGAGGTTGGTTGCAGGACGCAGGACGAAAGGCGCAGTCTGCCTCCTGTGTCTGGGCTGGTTTCAGATGTTGAGGGATGCAAGGCTGGCCAGAGCTTTGTTGACTTCCAAAGCTGAAGGATTGCCTGCATATGTAAGCTTCTTGAGGCGGGGGTGGAATCATCCTGGCTGGGCCACAAAGCTTCTTCTCTGGGGGCTGGAGGGGTAGAATTGGTGCGGTGGCACAACGTATGCTGATACTCAAGGTTATTCTACTGGTTGCTGTTACCAGTAAGCATTTGATGTCTAGGAATGTTAGTAATGTGTGGAGTACTGTATATAAAGGCCATTTTGTGAGAGACAGTGTGGTGTATTGGCAAGTGTGCTGGACTATGAGCTGGGAGATCCGGGTTCTAGTGCCCATTCGGCCAAGGAAGCTCACTGGGTGACTTTGGTCCAGTCACACGCTCTTAGCCCAACCCACCTTGGCTTCCTTGCAAGAGGCAAAAAGGCAGGGTATAAGTGCAATAAATAAATAAATAAATAAATAAATAAATAAATAAATAAAATGTAACAGCTTGAGTCTTCCTTTCTGAGCAACGAATAAACTTTGACTGGGTTACTTTTAACTGTTCGTTGTTTATTCAGTCAGTCGCTTCCGACTCTTCGTGACTTCATGGACCAGCCCACGCCAGAGTTTCCTGTCGGCTGTTGCCACCTCCAGCTCCCCCAAGGTCGAGTCCGTCACCTCCAGAATAGCATCCATCCATCTTGCCCTTGGTCAGCCCCTCTTTCTTTTGCCTTCCACTTTCCCTAGCATCAGTATCTTCTCCAGGACATTCTGTCTTCTCATGATGTGGCCAAAGCACTTCATTTTCGCGTTTAATATCATTCCCTCAAGTGAGCAGTCTGGCATTATTTCCTGGAGTATGGACTGGTTTGACCTTCTTGCAGTCCAAGGCACTCTCAGGATTTTCCTCCAACACCACAGTTCAAAAGCATCTATCTTCCTTCGCTCAGCCTTCCTTATGGTCCAGCTCTCGCAGCCATAGGTTACTCATCATCATCATGGCGATCACTCGTGACCGAGTAAGATTGTCTTCCAAAGATAGAGTCTATATGGATAACTCTTTAAAAGGATTAGACATTCATAGAAAATAGGTCAATCAAAACATTAATCTCTAGCAGTGGGTCTGCAGGTGGCTACGAAGGCTGATTCTGGATCTACACAGCCTCCCACACCGAGTACATAGGTTTCCAGCTGGAAGTCGGTCACAGTGAGGGTTTGCTTGACATGCCTTCCTCTGAGCTTGTTTCTCCCTTTCGCTCTGTGCTCGTGCTTCTTCAAAGTCTATAGCACCTTTAATATAGGCTGACCTCCAGTTGGAACGCTCATGAGTTAGAGCTTCCTAGTTTTCAATGCTTACGTTACATTTTCTAGATTAGCTTTAAGAACATCTTTAAAGCTCTTTTGCTGTCCACCAATATTCCTTTTTCCACTGTAAGCTGGGAATAGAGTAACTGCTTTGGAAGACAATAATCAGGCAATCGAACAACATGGCCGATCCAGCAAAGTTGATGTTGGAGAATCATTGTTTCAATGCTGGTGGTCTTTGCTTCTTCCAGTTCACTCACATAAGTCCCTCTTCCCAAGTAGTTTGCAGAATTTTTCAGAGCGGAGGCGGCGTTGGTGGAATTTTTCAAGAAGATGGGAGTGGCATTTATAGATGGTCCGTGTTTCACAGGCATACAGTAAGGTTGGTAGTACAATGGCTTTGTAAACAAGCTTTTTGTTCTCCCTGCAAATGTCCCGATCCTCGAACACTCTATGCTTCATTCGGGAGAATGCTACAGTCACAGAGCTCGGGCGATGCTGAATTTCAGCTTTTGTGGAGAGATGGCTGCCAAGATAAGACAGGTGGTCAACATTTTCCAGCATCAGACTGTTAACCTGGATTGATGGTGCTAGCGATGTCAGAGAATTTCTCCACGAATCTCGGGGAATGCCAGCGCATTCAGCCCCCCCAAATTGGTGGAGAAACGGTCTGCCCACCAGCCCCCCTGGGACGGGACTTACCTTGTGGCTGACTGCAGGGACGCAAACAGCAGCGGCTATGGCTGCTGCCATTTGTGTCCCGGCAGGACAGGATTCATGGCTGGAGGGATGGGGCACCTCCTCCCTGGCCAGAATTTTGGGGGGAGGGACGGGGTGCCTCCCCCCCAGCCAGAATTTTGGGGGGAGGGATGGGGCGCCTCCCCCCAACCGCGAATCAACTTTCGCGATCAGGTAAGTGACTCTCGTACATCCCTAGATGGCACTACAGGGGGCTTGGTTTGTGCTTGCTGGTAAAGCACTTTGGGGTTTTTTGATGTTAAGCGAGAGGCCGAGCTGTTCATATGCTTCTGCAAAGATGTTTAGGATAGTTTGGAGATCTTCCTTTGAATGTGTGCAGATTATGTTATCTTCAGCATATTGATGTTCTGTGACACAGGATGTAATTACCTTCCTTTTTGCTTTCAGCCGACTGAGATTAAAAAGTTTTCCATCTGTTCGATATATGATTTCTACACCAGTGGGAAATTTCCCTTCAACAAGGTGTAGAATCATAGCGATGAAGATAGCGAATAAGATCGGCGCAATGACGCATCTGTCAGGGTGGAAACTGAGCCGATAGAACCCCAGAGCAGTTCTGATTCTGAGGAGGAACCGCAATCCGTGGGAGAGGAGCTCGCTCATCTCTCACAGGCACAGCAGCTGGCAGAGATTCGTCCTGCCAGCATTCCTGGGATAGATAGTGACCCTGGCTGTGAGAGAGTGCTGGGGGGGTCTTGCTGGGCGCGCAACGCCGATGGAGGACGCGGAAAGGAGGCATAGCGCTCATTTTGCGCACAAGCAATGGTCGCATCCCGAGGACCCAAGGGAAAGAGGGAGGATCTCTCCCTAGCCCATAAGTTCAGGGTCTTCCCGTGATTCTCCTTCAAACGGGGGCCAACTGCCTAACCTGGAGCGTAGGCTACTCTGCTATGTTTTCCCAGTGCTGTTCCTTGCTTAGTCACTGGTGATTAGCATCTGCAAGAGTCATTAAATTGTAAAAGGATTAAAGCCTTGAAAAGAATCCTTTTGTCTGTGTCTTGAGTTGGCTATAGGAGTAGACTTTAAGAGGCAGCTAGTTTGTAGGTCTGTAAGTGGCCTTTGCAGCATGAAAAAAGCCCCGTGAGTCATGGGCATCTGCAAAATGCTGGATTTCTTGAGCTTTCTTTATCTACCAGGTGTTCTTAAGTTCTCTAGTTCTTCTTTGGACTGCAGCCTTTGCACTGACATAGGTTTTTTTCTTAGCGGCACAGTTGATGTCTTTTTGCCATATTTGGAAAGCTTTCCTTTTCTTATCAATAATATGTTCAATCTCCCTATCATTCTCATCAAACCAGTCCTGATGTTTCTTAGTTTGGTATCCGATAGTTTGTTCACAGGCTGCGATAATGGAAGTCTTCAGTTTATTCCAGTGTTCTTCGACATTTTCAGGGGTTTCCATAGGCAGATGTTCCTTGAGGGTTGTTTGAAAGCAGGCTCACTTAACAGGGTCTTGAAGGGCTTGGGTGTTCATTTTACGCCTTGGTTTTCTTCCCTGGAGCCTATATTGAGGGACAATCTTAATGTTCATCGTGGAACGAATTAATCGGTGGTCTGTCCAGCAGTCATCCGCATTCATCATGGCTCTAGTGAAGAGAACATCACAGCGGTCTCTGGCATGGACAATTACATAATCTAGAAGATACCAGTGCTTCGACCAAGAGTGCTTCCATGACGTTTTAAATTTATTTTTCTGACCAAAAAGTGTGTTGGCAAGGATGAGATTATGCTCTGCACATTTAGTCAGAAATAGAATTCCATTCTGGTCGCTATTGCTGACTCCTTCTTTCCCAATGGTCCCTGGCCACAAATCAAAACCACGCCAAACTCTTGCATTAAAATCACCCAGGAGGAGGATTTTATCCTCCTTAGGTATCTCTGATAAGATGGTGTCCAGTTGGGAGTAACATTTTTCTTTGATGTCTTCATCAGCATCTAATGATCATGGATAGGCACTTAGAATAGTTGCCAGCTCGTTTCTGGTGAGTTTTATTCAAATGGTTGAGAGCCTTTCATTAATGCCAGCAGTAGGAACTTCTGACCAGAGCTTCATAAGATCATTTTTAATATCAAAGCCTTCTCCATGTGTTCATCATTATTGTTCAGGCAGTCCTTTCCAGAAGAAGGTGTAACCTCCTTTTTCTTCATTCAGTTCTCCCTCTCCTGCTCTCCGAGTTTCTTGGAGTGCTGCTATGTCAATCTTAAATTCTAAGTGTCAGGGTGGACACTGAGCCCATAGAATCCCAGAGTAGTTCTGATTCTGAGGTAGAGGAGCTGCTCCTGGGAGAGGAGTGCGCTCCTCTTTCCCAGGGCCAACAGCTGATGGAGATTACTCCCACCAGCATTCCTAGCTTAGATAGCAGTCCTGGGAGTGACAGAGCGTGGGAAGCAGACTTGCTGGACGCACGACGCCAAAGCAGGGAGCGGTGCCAAATGGAGGGTGCGGAAAGGAGGCGTAGTGCCCGGTTGGCATGCAAACAACAGTTGCGCCCAGAGGATCCAAGGGAAAAGGGGAGGCACTATCACTAGCCCATAAGTTCAGGGTCTGCCAGTGATTCCCTTTCAAATGGGGACAACTGTTCCAACGTAGGGCATAGGTACTGTGCTGCTCAGATCGAGTTGCTAACAGTAGATTTGTTAAGTTGTAAAAGAGGAATAAAACTTTGAAAAGAATCCCTTTGTCTGTGTCTGGACTTGGCTACAGGATTAGACTGAGAGAGGCCTCCAAGGTGTCCTTGACACCTTGGTCCCCTTCCTCTCTCTCTCTCTCTCTCTTCTCCTATTTCCTTATGGAGGGTGCCGGGGACACGGCGGTGCAAGCCCTAGCACAAGAGAACCAGATGCTCCATGTTCAGATGGCTCAACTGACGGCTGCCATGCAAAATCTACAGGCTGTGGTTCAACCCCCTCCACCTCTGATTCCCCCCTGCCGCAAGTGCCCGGTGGCTTTGCCAGAGAAGTTTTCTGGTGAGAAAGGAGTTTTTCAGATTTTCAGGGTGCAATCGGAGCTGTACATGCGTCTTTGGCCTGAGGATT
The DNA here is from genome assembly GCF_057233095.1 of Heloderma suspectum. Classification (NCBI taxonomy): domain Eukaryota; kingdom Metazoa; phylum Chordata; class Lepidosauria; order Squamata; family Helodermatidae; genus Heloderma; species Heloderma suspectum. The sequence continues at coordinate 386,539,274 of NC_139459.1, read as the reverse complement.
TCCAGACGGAACACGTTTGTGTGGGTTTCATCATTACCCTACTGTCAGGCATGGCAGCTAGATGGGCTTCGGGGCTTCTGCTCACTAATAACTCCCTGCTCAGGGACTATCAAGTCTTCATGACAGCCATGGCCCATTTTTTAGGTGACCCCCTGCGCATGCAGATGGCTTCTCGGGAGATTCCCTGCCTCCGGCAGGGCAAGGACTCAGTTTCCAGCTACGCGACAACCTTTCGCTTACTGATGCAGGATTTACAGTGGAATGATGCTGCGCTAGTGGCTCTGTTTTTGGATGTTTTGAACGATGAGATCTTAGATGAGTTGGCACGCACACCCAGCCCGCCTAGTGTGGAGTACCTCATCCACACCTGCCTTCAGATAGATCGTCGGCTGAGGGGCGCCGGCAGACCCGGTGGGGCGCCGGGGGCTGGGATTTCCCTCCTCCCATTCCCCCACATTTCCTGCCCCTCCCCCACCCCCGCTTCAGCGCTTGGGGTGGAGGAGACCCCGATGCAGCTGGGAGCTACCCGAGCCCCACTGCCGCCAGAGGAGCTTGAGCGTCGGCGAGCTGAGCGCCGTTGCTTTCAATGTGGTAAGCTGGGGCATTTCAGCAAGACCGGCTGAGTTAAATCCACAGCTCTGCAGCCTCCCCCTCCTCTCCTTCCACCTCCTCCTCCTCCTCATCCCCAGGCCTGACTAGACTGCCCCCAAGTTTGTTGGGGACCTCCAGTGTGGGGGTCAGTTCCCCACCAGGTGGGTGCCTTCCCCAACCCCCCCACCCTCCCATCTGCTGTTGCATGTTCACCTCCGCTCCTCCCAGTGGGGTGGGGTGGAGGCCCTAGCTTTAGTGGACTCGGGGGCTATGACCAGTTTCATGAATGAGACCTTCGCCCTCTTCCACAAGATTCCTACCCTGCCCCTTCCTGAACCATCGATAGGCGTCCTCTTGCTTCGGGTGCGGTGACCCGCATTGCAGCTCCACTCACTCTGCGCACCCAGTCCCACGTTGAGCAGACTCAGTTTCACTTAGCCAAGGTTCCCTTATACCCCATCATGCTGGGTGTTTCCTGGCTCTCTAAGCACAACCCTCAGATTTCTTCGGGGCTTCAGCAAGTGGAGTTTGCGTCTCCCTACTACCGGGAGTATTGCCTCCCAGAGGAGGTGCCAGTCCCAGCCCAGGCATTAACCCTTTCCTCCCCCTCCTCGTCTGCTTCTGCCAATTCTTCAGCTACCGTGATCCTCCCATAGACGTATGCAGCTTTTTGGGATGTGTTTGACAAGAAGGAGGCTGACCGGCTTCCCCCCCACTGCCCTTTTGACTGTGCCATTAACCTCTTTCCTGGGGCAACCATCCCTGCTGGCCGGCTGTATTCAATGTCGGAGCCGGAACTGCGAGCTCTGTCGGAGTTTTTGGACAAGAATCTCAAATGTGGCTTAATTTGCCCATCTTCCTCCCCCGCCTGCGCTCTTACCTTCCTTGTGGCCACACGATCTGGAGAACTCTGCCCGGTGCATGATTTCAGAAATCTAAATTCGGTCTCCATCCCTGACAAGTACCCCCTCCCCCTCATACCTGAGATACTGGAGTGCCAAGATTATCACAAACTTGGACCTGCGTGGCACCTACAATCTCATTTGCATCTGGGAGGGGGATGAGTGGAAGACCTGTTTCGGGACCCGGTACAGAGCGTATGAAGACCTAGTGATACCTTTTGGGCTTACCCGCACCTCTCCCCACTTTTTCGCATTTTATGAATGCCATCTTCCGGGACTATTTGGACACTTTCCTCATTGTGTATCTTGATGATTTACTTATATTTTCTGAGGATCCCCACGCCCATCAGCTTCATGTCTCCGCCATCCTCCAGTGCCTCAGCGAGAACCATCTTTATGCCAAGCTGGAGAAATGTGCATTTGACCTAATCTCTTTGGACTTTCTTGGCTACATTATTTCACCTGACGGTTTCAGGATGGATCCTGGAAAGGTCCAGGCTGTCCTCTCCTGGCAGCCTCCATCCACCAAGAAGGACTTGCAACGTTTTCTGCAGTATGCCAATTTTTCCAGAAAGTTCCTGCCCAGTTTTGCTCAGCTGACTTCTCCTCTCAAGGACCTCCTTAAGGGCAAGAAATCTCCTTTTCATTGGACAGCATCAGCACAACAGGCTTTCGAGGAACTTAAGAAGCTTTTTAGTTCTGAGCCGATCCTGTTACATCCTGACTCAAGGAAGCCTTTTGTAGTGCAGACTGATGCCTCTGACTTTATGGTGGGGGTGGTGCTCTTTCAGCCAGATCGGGAGGGTGGCGGGCTGCAACCCTGCGCCTACCACTCCAGGAATCTGAACATGTCTGAGAGGAATTATACCATTTGGGAGAAGGAACTGTTGGCCATCAAGTCCACTTTGGAGACCTGGCGTCATCTCCTGGAGGGGGCACAGCACCCAGTCGAAGTTAGAACCAACCATCACAACCTGGAACATCTTCAGACAGCCCGTGCCTTAAGCCAGAGGCAGATTAGGTGGTTGCTTTTTTTTCTCGGTTCCACCTTAAGATTTGCCATGTGATAGCCTCCGACAACCTACAAGCGGATGCTCTTTCTCATAAGCCTGACTTCCAGCCAGGGAGTGAGGAAAATCCCCCCCCCTTCTCTGATTCTTCCCCCCCAAGGCCTGGTGGCAGCTTTGGTGCCTCGTTCTTGGGAGGAGCTCCTTCTCTCTGCACAGGCTCAGGATGCTTTTGTTCGCACAAAGGTGGAGGAATTGGGGCTAGCCTCTCCTCCCCCACTCTCCCCCCTTCTCTTTGCGAGGTGGCCTGCTTTCCCATTCCCGCTGGGTCTATGTGCATTCTAGACCCTTCCATGAGAAGGTACTCCATCAGTGCCATGACTCCCTCATAGCTGGGCATTTTGGCGTCACCAAGACCCTGCATGGAGTGACAAGGGATTTTTGGTGGCCTTGTGTGTGTTGGGAGGTCAAGTCCTATGTCGCCTCCTGCCCAACCTGCCAGCGGGCGAAGGCCCCCTCAGGCAAGCCCACAGGCTTGCTTCACCCCCTGCCTACCCCCTCAGGACCTGGGAAACTGCTCTCCCTTGACTTCATCACTGACTTGCCTCGCTCACATGGTAAGACCACCATTCTGGTGGTGGTGGATTTGTTTTCTAAGATGGCCCATTTCATCCCCTGCTCTGGGTTGACCACAGCCAGGGAGACGGCAGAGCTGTTCTTGGTGCATGTTTTCGGCCTCCACGGATGGCCTGAGGGTCTCATTTCGGATAGGGGGGCCCAATTCACTGCCCATTTCTGGAGGGAGCTACTTGCGTTGCTCCATGTGACACTCCGTCTTTCCTCCGTCCGTCATCCACAGACGGATGGTCAGACCAAGCGCACCAATGCAATTCTGGAGCAATATCTGTGCTGTTATGTCAATTACCAGCAAGATGACTGAAGATGACTGGTTTTCCTTGCTCCCACTCACAGAATTTGCTTATACCAATGCCTTCCATGCTTCCACCCACCAAACTCCATTTTTTTTGCCAATTTTGGTTACCACTCCAAGGCTTTCCAGTCTGCCCTAGCTCCCTCTTTGGTGCCGGCAGCCCATGACTTTTTAGAGGAGTTGCGAGCGGTACACCACCTCTTACAGGACTCCCTCGAGCAAGCCAAGACAGCCTACAAGGCCTCTGCAGACCGGCAGCACCAGCCAGGTCCATCTCTGCAACCGGGGGACTGGGTTTGCTTGTCCACCCACTACCTCCCCTCTCACTCGCCCGCAAGGAAGCTTGTGCCTCGCCGTACGGGGCCTTTCGAGATTACGGCCCAGATTAACCCTGTTGCTTTTCGCCTGGCTCTCCCCCCTTCCATGAAGATCCATCCTGTTTTTCATCAGTCCTTGCTGTCCCCCAGGATTCTGGAGATCCTCATCAGGCAGTTGGCTCCCCCCCACCACCAGTGCTTGTGGAGGGGGAGAAGGAGTTTGAGGTCATGGAGATTCTGGACTCCTGCCTTTCTCGCTGCCACCTGAAATATCTGGTGGACTGGAAAGGCTACGGGCCTGATGAGCGATCCTGGGAACCCGCGGAAAATGTGCATGCTGCGTTGCTGCTGAGGCACTTCCACCAGCTGTACCCCCACAAACCCAGGGCCCCAGGAAAGGAGCACGAGGGGGGGCCTCATGGGAGTGGGGATTATGTCAGGGTGGACACTGAGCCCATAGAATCCCAGAGTAGTTCTGATTCTGAGGAAGAGCAGCTGCTCCTGGGAGAGGAGCACGCTCATCTTTCTTAGGGCCAATAGCTGGCAGAGATTCCTCTCACCGGCTTTCCTGACATAGATAGCAGTCCCGGAAGCAGATTTGCTGGATGCGCAACACCAACGCAGGGAGCGGCGCCAAATGGAGGGTGCGGAAAGGAGGCGTAGTGCCCGGTTGGCACTCAAACAACGGTTGCGCCAAGAGGATCCAAGAGAAAAGGGGAGGAATTCTCCCTAGCCCTTAAGTTCAGGGTCTGCCAGTGATTCCCTTTCAAACGGGGACCAACTGTTCCAACTTGGGGCATAGGTACTCTGCTGCTCATATCTAGTTGCTAACAGTAGAGTTGTTAAATTGTAAAAGAGGAATAAAGCTTTGAAAAGAATCCCTTTGTCTGTGTCTGGACTTGGCTACTGTATTAGACTGAGAGAGGCCTCCAAGGAGCCCTTGACACTCAGCTCCCTTGCAATGATGGCAGTCCTGCATTCAGGGTGTTCACTATTTGTATTGTCCAGCAGTGTCCGCATATTCCATGTTCCAAAGTTAATTTGTCTTTTGCAACTGCTAAGTGGTGACCCCACTGGATACGGTAATCCAGTCAGGGAGAAGATGAGGCAGATGATGTTTAGGGCACCATTTCTAGCCCCCTCCCCATACGGGGTGAGCAGAGTGGATCCTGAATAGGACTGCTGAGGCATGGATACAGCTGCCGAACTACTCAACAGCCTCGGTCCTTGAGTCAGCACGACTGAATCTGTATCCGCCACCCATGTGCCAGTCCATGACTAGGGGCTTCTGGATTTCACAGTCCTGCCCCCATTGCCATTCACCTATCACCATGGGACTTTTGGTTGGTTGGGTTTAGATTGGAAGACGCCTGTGCGTGAATGTGTTTTTTGTGTGGAGATCAGTGCCCAGTAATCAACACAAAGTCTTCACAGAAAAGGCTCTAATCCAATGTCATGGATATCGTGACAATTGGTGGTCCATTATCTGCTGCAGCCTTCATCCGCCTTCTCAGCCATTGTAACATACAGTCAGAGCAGAAATATTGGAACAAGGATAACTGTTTTGGCTGTTGGCCTCTGTACACCACCACATTGAAGTTGAAAGGAAACACACCCAGATGGGAGTGAAGTCAGGACTTTCAGCTGTAATTCAAGGGGTTTGACAAAAGTGGGGCACTACCCATTGAAGAAGTACAGCCAGTGGCATACAGAGGCCAACTGCCAAAACAGTTATCCTTGTTCCAATATTTCTGGCCCTGACTGTACACCTTGCTTTCTTCCTCCTGTTCTGCTGTTGAGGACTTGCTTGGATCGTTCTTTGTCTGGCTCCTCCCCCTTGACCTTGCCGCCATGGGTGACCCTGCTGAGAGTACATAACTCCCAACGGCTTCACTCACAGGGTCCACTGGAATGTTTGCAACCCTCCCAATTGCAGTTCTTGTGCTGGATTAGCCAGGATTTTGTTGTTTATTCAGTCAGTTGCTTCCGACTCTTCGTGACTTCATGGACAAGCCCACACCAGAGATTCCTATCAGCCATCGCCACCCCCACTTAGGGATGGTGGAGAATTCAATGTGGCGTAGTGGCTAGAGTGTTGGACTGGGAGCCCAGAGATCCGGGTTCTAGTCCCCACTCAGCCATGGAAGCTCACTGGGTGACTTTGGGCCAGTCACAGACTCTCAGCCCAACCTACCTCACAGTGTTGTTGTTGTGAGGATAAAAGGGAGAGGAGGAGGATCATGTCAGCCACCTTGGGTTCCTAGCAAGAGCAAAAAAGGCAGGATATAAATGCAATAAATAAATAAATAAATTATGCCATGGATTTCAGTGAGGCTGAATGCACTGGCATTTGGCCCCCGGAAATCTGAGGCGGAATGGCCTCCCACCCCCCACCGTCCCACGGAACCACCCCAGAATGAAACTTACCTGAGAGTCTGGAGGCGGCTGGTTTTTTGACCGGCTGCCGCGGCCGCAATTTCCATCCTGCGCTTTGCCATGATAGGCTATGTAAGTATTTACATAGCCTATCACGGCAAGCAAACCCCCCCCCCCAAAACCATGTACTCAAATGGCGGCAGCTACGGTGGCCGCCATTTGCGTTCATTCTTTTCCCTACCGTAATAGCTTACGTAAATATTCACATAGGCTAAAACGCCGGGGGGGGGGGGAAGGAACGCAAATGGCGCCCACTACGCTATTTGCGTTCCACTTTTTCCCCAACCGTAATAGCTTACATAAATATTTACGTAGGCTAAAACAGTGAAAAAAAGAAAATGCAAATGGCGACTGCCGTAGCCGCTGCCATTTGCGTACGCGGTTTTTTTTTTTTTTTTGAGAAGGCTGCTCAGAGGCCTGATTTCCGACTGTGGGCAGGCCCAGCTGGTGGCTCCTCGGAATCTCCACGGAGCGGAGCTGCCCGGGTCAGGATTTTGGGGGGTGGTCTGGTGCACCTCCCCCCCACTGTGAATCGCCCGGTTGAAAAGGTATGTGAGTTTCGTACATCCCTACCCCCAGCTCCCCCAAGGTCGAGTCCGTCACTTCCAGAATATCATCCATCCATCTTGCCCTTGTTCGGCCCCTCTTCCTCTTGCCTTGCACTTTCCCTAGCTTCAGCATCTCCATATAGGAGACCATGCAGCACTCTCAGCGCTGAGGGTACACTACCAAACAGAGATGAGCCAAAGGAAAGCCATCTGAGCTAGTCCACACAGAAGCAATTCAAGAGACCCCGGGAACATTATCACATCCAGAGTGAGCCATAGTGCTCATCATTCTGTGGTCGTGATGGAAGCACAGAGGTACGTGCATTGGTGCATGCCCAGCAGCAAGTGCAGCAGCGTCCTCGTGCTCGAGGATTTCACCCACCTGCCGGTACTCAGTAGCGCATGGACAAACATTGAGTATCAGTTAGTGAGAGACGCCAGCAAGGTGCAGCCCAGGGTGCTGTTCTCTGCTCGACCTAGGAGAGCCATAGTGGCCTCCTCGGTGTCAAGGATGGACATAGCTTGGAGGCTCATCTGACCGCAAAGTGCTCATCCGAGGCTAAACTGAGCCTTGCACCCTGAACACAAGTGCACTGGGACCTTGCAGCTGTGCAGTCTTGAGTGGTGCAGACCAGGAAGCCCGGCCTAGAGGCCCATTGTCCTTGCGAAAGCCCTTCAAGAATTCCTTGCCCAGAAAGCAGCCATCAGTGTCAGTGTTGCGGGTGAAATCCAGAACTGTGAGTGGGGGTAGTGAAAACTTTCTGCCATGGCAGCTAGGAGTTGATGATTCAGCATTCAAAAGCCAGGCATCACAGTGCTCTCAAACCTTAACGCCGTTGCCAATATGGAAACTGTCGATGTTGGTTGCAGGATGCAGGCTGAAAGGCACAGCCTGCCTCCCATGCCTGGGCTGGTTTCAGATATTGACAGATGCCAGGCGGGACAGAGGTTCTCTGTTGTCAAAAGGCCGACGGGTTGCCTGCATATGCAGGCCCTTTGAGGTGGGGTGGAAGCATCCGGGCCGGGCCACAAAGCGCCTTCTCTAGGGGCTGGAGGGGTAGAAGTGGTGCAGCGGCATGAGTTGTGCTGGGACTCATGGTTCACCTACTGGTTGCTGTTACCAATAAGTGTTTGATGTCTAAGCATGTTAGTAATTCGTGGAATATATTAGGGATGACAGAGAATTCCACCACGGACTGAAATGGGATCGAATTCCCTTCAGTCCATGCCACGGAATCCTCTGCAGAACAACACCACGAGGTCCTGCAGAGCCAGCGGTCATGTGGCTTTTATTTTGTCATCCGCACAGAGTCACAACATTTTCGTAAATAAAAATGCAAGGTAGTATATTCCGATAACCTACATTTAAAAAAAAAAAAAATGAATTGTGCTCTCCGCCTTGTTTGTGGGTGTTCTTTTTCAATTGAAATCCTCCCTCTCCATTTACTTTCAGCCAAAACACTTCCTCCCCCTCCGGGCTTCCCAAAACAAGGCTGCCCCAGGTGTGCCTGAGCGATGCACTCTTTGCTTAAAGCAACGCCGTTTTAAAGAAAGAGAAAATCTTTTAAAATGACCATGCCGGGCTGGAGCCCTGCACGAGTATTATTCCCCCTGCTAGGCTTTCTGTTTCCACATCCAGCCTTGCTGGTGACGTTGTGAGGCTAAAATGGAGAGGAGAACCAACTCTGTGCATGTCTACTCAGAAGTAAGTCTCAGGCCCCCTCAAACTTGGAGCAAGCCATGGCCTGTCCTCATGGATCTTCCTGCGATGCCAACACAACCACCACTAAATCACAGAGCACATCTGGGGACCCAGAGAGGTGACATGGCGGATTTGAGAGTTCCCTTGTAAAAGCCACGGATCCAAGTTGTTCTACTCAATCCATTTATCACCTCTGTGTGCTTCATGGATCACTGCCTTGTTGTGACGAAGGGGCTTGCGTAACTCAGTGAAGCCATAAGCTATGCCGTGCAGGGCCACCCAAGACGGACAGGTCATGGCAGAGAGTTCTGACAAAATGTGGTCCACTGGAGAAGGAAATGGCAACCCACTCCAGTATTCTTGCCAAGAAAACCCCATGGAACGTATCACAAGGCTAAAAGAGATGACGCCGGAAGATGAGCCCCTCAGGTCGGAAGGTGTCCAATATGCTACTGCGGAAGAGCAGAGGGTATTTCCAAGTAGCGCCAGAAAGAGTGAAGTGGCTGGGCCAAACCCGAAAGGACACTCAGCTGTGGATGTGTCTGGTGGTGAAAAGAAAATCCGATGCTATAAAGAACAATATTGTTTAGGAACCTGGAATGTCAGATCAATGAATCAAGGTAAGCTGGAGGTGGTCAAACATGAGATGGCAAGATTGAACATCCACATCTTGGGAATCAGCGAACTAAAATGGACAGGCATGGGCAAATTTAATTCAGGTGACCATCATATATACTATTGTGGGCAAGAATCCCTTAGAAGAAATGGAGTAGCACTCATAGTCAACAAAAGGGTGGGAAAAGCAGTACTGGGGTACAATCTTAAAAATGATAGAATGATCTCAGTACGAATCCAAGGGAAACCATTCAACATCACAGTAATTCCAGTCTATGCCCCAACCACTGATGCCGAAGAAGCTGAGGTTGATCGGTTCTATGAAGACCTACAACACCTTCTAGAACTAACACCAAAAAAAGATGTCTTCTTCATCATAGGGGATTGGAATGCTAAAGTAGGAAGTCAAGAAATCACCGGGATAACAGGCAGGCATGGCCTTGGTGTACAAAATGAAGCAGGACAAAAGCTAATACAGTTTTGCCAAGAGAACATGCTGATCATAGCAAACACTCTTTTCCAGCAGCACAAGAGGCGACTCTACACATGGACGTCACCAGATGGTCAATATCGAAATCAGATTGATTATGTCCTTTGCAGCCAAAGATGGAGAAGCTCCATACACTCAGTAAAAACAAGACCTGGAGCTGACTGTGGCTCAGATCATGAGCTGCTTCTTGCAAAATTTTGGCTTAAATTGAAGAACGTCGGGAAAACCACTAAACCGTTCAGGTATGACCTAAATCATATCCCTGATGAATATACAGTGGAGGTGAGGAATAGATTTCAGGGATTACACCTGATAGACAGAGTGCCTGAGGAACTATGGACGGAGGTCCGTAACATTGTTCAGGAGGCAGCAACGAAATCCATCCCAAAGAAAAAGAAATGCAAGAAAGCCAAGTGGCTGTCTGATGAGGCTTTACAAGTAGCTCACGAAAGAAGGGAAGCGAAAAGCAAAGGAGAAAGGGGAAGATATACCCAACTGAATGCAGAGTTCCAGAGAATAGCAAGGAGAGACAAGAAGGCCTTCTTAAATGAACAATGCAAAGAAATCGAGGAAAACAACAGAATGGGAAAGACTAGAGATCTCTTCAAGAAAATTGGAGATCTCAAGAGAACGTTTTGTGCAAAGACGGGCATGATAAAGGACAAAGAAGGCAGGGACCTAAGAGAAGCAGATGAGATTAAGAAGAGGTGGCAAGAATACACAGAAGAACTATACAGGAAAGATCTGAATGTCCCTGATGGCCATGATAGTGCGGTCACTGAACTTGAGCCGGACATCCTCGAGAGTGAAGTCAAGTGGGCCTTAGGAAGCATTAGTAACAACAAAGCTAGCGGAGATGACAGTATTCCAGCCGAGCTATTTAAAATCCTAAAAGATGATGCTGTTAAAGTGCTGCATTCAATATGCCAACAAATCTGGAACACTCAACAGTGGCCACAAGACTGGAAAAGGTCAGTTTACATTCCAATTCCAAAGAAGGGCAATGCCAAAGAGTGTTCAAACTACCGCACCATTGCGCTCATTTCACATGCCAGCAAGGTGATGCTCAAAATCCTACAAGCTAGGCTTCAGCAGTATGCGAACTGAGAACTACCGGAAGTACAAGCTGGGTTTCGAAGAGGCAGAGGAACTAGAGATCAAATCGCCAACATTCGCTGCATCATGGAGAAAGCAAGAGAATTCCAGAAAAATGTCTATTTCTGCTTCTTTGACTACGCTAAAGCCTTTGATTGTGTGGATCACAACAAACTGTGACAAATTCTGAAAGTGATGGGAGTACCAGACCACCTTACCTGTCTCCTGAGAAACCTGTACGAGGGTCAAGAAGCAACAGTAAGAACCAGACATGGAACCACCAAGTGGTTCAAAATTGGGAAAGGAGTACGACAAGGCTGCATATTGTCACCCTGCTTATTTAACTTATATGCAGAGTACATCATGAGAAATGCCGGGTTGGATGGCTCAGAGGTCGGAATTAAGATTGCTGGGAGAATTATCAACAACCTCCGATATGCAGACGATACCACCCTAATGGCAGAAAGCGAAGAGGATCTCAAGAGCCTCTTGTTGAGGGTGAAAGAGGAGAGTGCAAAAGCTGGTTTGAAACTCAACATTCAAAAAACTAAGATTATGGCATCTGGCCCCATCACTTCCTGGCATATAGAAGGGGAAGAAATGGAAGCAGTGACAGATTTTACTTTCTTGGGCTCCAAGATCACCGCAGACGGTGACTGTAGCCATGAAATTAAAAGACGCTTGCTCCTTGGGAGGAAAGCTATGGCCAACCTAGACAGCATAGTAAGAAGCAGAGACATCACCTTGCCGACAAAGGTCCGTCTAATCAAAGCGATGGTTTTCCCAGTAGTAATGTATGGCTGTGAGAGCTGGACTATAAGGAAGGCTGAGCGCCGAAGAATTGATGCTTTCGAATTGTGGTGCTGGAGAAGACTCTTACGAGTCCCCTGGACTGCAAGGACGTCAAATCAGTCCATCCTAAAGGAAATCAACCCTGAGTGCTCATTGGAAGGACAGATAATGAAGCTGAAGCTCCAATATTTTGGCCACCTAATGCGAAGAGAAAACTCCCTGGAAAAGACCCTGATGCTGGGAAAGACTGAAGGCAAAAGGAGAAGGGGACGGCAGAGGATGAGATGGCTAGATAGCATCACAGATGCAATGAATATGAACTTGAGCACGCTCCGGGAGAGAGCGCAGGACAGGAAGGCCTGGCGTGCTATGGTCCATGGGGTCACGAAGAGTCGGACACGACTGAACGACTGAACAACAAACAACAAGTGCATTTGGCCTAATGTCGGTTTGTGTCTCTGTGTGTCACGCTCTCCCCCACTCCTGACACACACATTTTCTCTCTGGCCCCCGGTGTAGCGATGTCAGAGAATTCCACCATGGACTGAAATGGGATCAAATTCCCTTCAGTCCGTGCCATGGAATCCTCTGCGGAATGGCACCCCGAGGTCAGGATCTCAGAAGACCCTTGGGTGAAGGGGGGAGGGGTTCCAGGGAACAGCTGGATTGAGGGAGATTCCCCACACACAAATATAATGGAAGAATATCATTCTTCATATTCCCTGGTTCTTCAAATATTCCTCAAATTCCTCATTTTGTCCATTCCCTGTGCATGTGCAGAGTGTGCTTTTTATTCAAACAAAGAGAAGGTTGCTGATCTTTCCCTTCATGCTGCATTTGTACAAGTGTGACTGCTTCAGAAAGAACTTTCCATATAGTGTATCTTTTTCTTCTTGAGTTTCATTAAGGATGGACGAAAGTCCCTTACCTGGTCCCACAGCTTCCTTTGCGGTGGGGGGGAGGCGCTTCGGTTCTCCCCCTGAAGTTCATGGCGGGGGGAGGCGCCCCGCCCCTCCCAGCCGAAATTCAGGCCAGGGGGGAGGCGCCCCATCCCTCACCGCCGATATCCAGTCCGGGGGGGAGCGCCCCGTCTCCCCAGCCGTGCAATAAAAAAAGAAAAGAAAAAAAAAGTAAAGTAAAAAAAAAAAAAAAAACGTGATAGGCTACGTAACGATTTACGTAGCCTATCAAGGCTAGATTTTCAAAGTCAGCCGTGATAGGCTACATAAAGATTTACGTAGCCTATCACGGGTGACTTTGAAAGAAAAAAAAAAAGCGCATACGCAAATGGCTGCACCCATGGGCGCTGCCATTTGCGTTCCTTGTTTGGGCAGGGGTAGTCTATGTAAAGACTTATGTAGACTATGGCGAAACTATACCCCGTGAGTGAAACTGTCGGGACATTTGTACTCGCAGCAGGGTTACCCATGGCAGCAAGGTCAAGGGGACGGAACCAGACAAAGAACGATCCAAGCAAGTCCTCAGCAGCAGAACAGGCGGAAGATAGCAAGGTGTACAACACCAGGACACGCCGCCGAGAGGGACATTCCCCTCTCTTCGCCCCGCACCTCTACCTTTCTGGGGAGCGCAGGGTCGAAGCTTCTCGCCTGCCCAGCGCAGCCCTCCCTGCTCTGGGGGCATCCAGCAGGCCGTTGTTCTCCCCCACTGCCCTGCAGCCACACCGAGGACGTGGGGAAGCCTCTCGCCCGAGCTGATTGCAAATTGCTTGACTAATTGCTCTGCTAACTTCGAATTCTCCACACTCCTCGTGCAGCCAGCGTTACCACACTCCTTGCCGTACTGCTCCAACACCGCCAATCACGTGCGTCCTGCATCAAGACGCCACATGATCCTAAAGCAGCTAACGTTAAAGCACCTAAGCCTTAGCAGCTAAGCTGCTTTAACATTAGCTGCTTTAGAAAGTTCCGGGGGAGGAATCAAGCGAAGCAAACGTGAGTAAGGGAGCTCCGCAGTGTCCTTCCGCACAATTTTCACGCGACACGCCTACACACTGCCAACGACACACTAATGTGTCGCGACACACAGTTTGGAAAGCTCTGGTCTACATAAATATTTACCTAGACTAAGATGGCCAAAAATAAGGAATGCATATGGCGGCGGCCATAGCCGCCGCTGGTTGTTGTTGTTCTTTTTAAACCCAGCCATGATAGGCTACGTAAATCTTTACGTAGCCTATCATATTGTTGTTGTTGTTTTTTTAACAAGACTACAAATGGTGGTGGCGGCAGCCGGTTGGAAGATCCGCTCCAGGTAAGTCTGGTCCTGGGGAGGATCCATGGGGGGGGGGCAGGCCATTCCGCCACAGATTTCGGGGGGCCGAATGCACTGGCATTCGGCCTCACCAAGATCCATAGCAGAATTCTCTGCAATCCCTAAAGGAAACACACCCAGATGGGAGTGAAGTCAGGACTTTCAGCTGTAATTCAAGGGGTTTGACAAAGGTGGGGCACTAACCATTCAGGAAGTACAGCCAGTGGCATACAGAGGCCAACTGCCAAAACAGTTTTCCTTGTTCCAATATTTCTGGCCCTGACTGTACACCTTGCTATCTTCCACCTGTTCTGCTGTTGAGGACTTGCTTGGATCATTCTTTCTCTGGTTCCCCCCCTTGATCTTGCCGCCATGGGTGACCCTGCTGGGAGTACATAACTCCCGATGGCTTCACTCACGGAGTTCACTGGAACACACAAGCCCACTCACCACAGCTGGGTGACGATCCAGCAGAGTAGGTTAGGATGTATACGAGTGAATGGGAACGTGTGGCCCTCCAGATAGCACTGGACTGCACATTCAGCAGCCCTAACTGGCCTAGCCCATGGGGAAAAATGATGGGAGTTGCAGTCCGAGAACATCAGGAGGGCCACATCTTCCCCATTCCTTATGTGCATGAAGGTGCACAATACTTGGGGGAGTTTCCCAGCCCTTCTCCCTTTGCAAGCCTCCCACTTGCACTCCTTGTGCTGGATTAGCCAGGATTGTGTTGTTTATTCGGTCAGTCACTTCCGACTCTTCATGACTTCATGGACCAGCCCATGCCAGAGCTTCCTGTCGGCCGTCGCCACCCCCAGCTCCCCCAAGGTCAAGTCCCTCACCTCCAGAATATCATCCATCCATCTTGACCTTGGTCGGCCCCTCTTCCTGTTGCCTTCTACTTTCCCCAGCATGAGCATCTCTGTATTGGAGATCATGCAGCACTCTCACCCCTTAGGGTACGCTACCAAATAGAGATGCGCCAAAGGAAAGCCGTCTCAGCTGGTCCACACAGAAGCAATTCAAGAGACCCTGGGAACATTATCGCATCCAGAGTGAGCCACAGTGCTCATCATTCTGCGGTCATGATGGAAGCACAGAGGTATGTCCATTGGTGCATGTCCAGCAGCAAGTGCAGCAGCGTCCTCGTGCTCACAAATAAGGAGGAAGAGAAGTCATAATGAAGTCACCTAGTGAGAAAAATCCAGGCCTCCATCCAAGCCTTCTCTCCCCAGCACCAGGTCCCTCCTGAATGACGGTGCAAGTGTGTGGGAAAGAGAAACTTCTCCCTCAACTGAAGTAAAAATACATCTGCCCTCAACAGGCAGAAAAGAGAGACTGAAGTGCTCCTGCAGGGGGAGGAATCAAGGAGACTTTACGTAGACTACAGCGGCCAAATAAGGAACGCGAATGGCGGCTCCCTATGGGGGCCGCCATTAGCCGTACGCGTTTTTTTCTTTTTAAGTCACCCGTGATAGGCTACGTGACGATTTACGTAGCCTGTCACGGCTGACTTTGCAAATCTAGCCGTGAAAGGTATGTTAATCGTCACGTAGCCTATCACGGGGGCGTGTTTTTTTTTAAAACTTTTCTTGGAATGGTGGCGGCGGCAGCCGGTCAAAAGACCGGCTGCCACCCCTGCTACTGTCGAAGCCCTGCCGAACCGCCGCTGCGACCCGCCACCGGGAGCGACATTCGGGAAAGGTAAGTCCCATCCCAGGGGGGGCGGGGGGCGGGAGGGCAGAGAATTTCTCCCCGAAACTACTTCGGGGGGCCGAATACGTTGGCACTCGGCCCCACGAAGTTTCGGGGAGAAATTCTCCCCCATCCCTAGCAGCAACTGAATGTGAAATGTGCACACATTTCCCAAACTTTGTACCCATCTCCTGATTTGTGAAACTTTACTCCATAAACTAAAGTGGGGATGATTCAGTCTCCAGGGATATTTGCACAAATCGAACGGGGGAAATTGTGCAAATTGAACACGAGCACACATCTGGCCATTTGCAAACATTTTTGCCAGACGTGGTTTCTGTCTGAAACCCAGGATGGGTTTACAGTTCCACTGAAATCAGAGCTGCCAGCCTCCACTGGCAGGAGCCCCAAATCTCAGGCTGAGAATGTCAGGATCTAAAGTTTAAATCACCCAGGACCAAAAACTGAGCACAAGACTCTCCCATGTCAAATATCTCTCTGTTTGGGAGACTGTCCCCTTCCAAAAAACCCAATTCCCTTCAATCAAAAACATCATTTCTGTGCAGTTAATGTGTGACAACCATAGATGACAATGAGAAGCAAGGAAATGGAAGTACCGAATTAAACTCCTGCATTCTTTGAGAATAATTCTTTATGACAACAAGTGCATGAAACCGTCATAGCAAGCAGAGCAAGCAGAATACACTAATGCCAGTAACAAACATCCATTTAATGTCTTGCATTCAGGCTTTCCATGTGCAGGCAAGCTGCGAAATACTGGTACACTGCATCTCATAAGGGCCACACCTTCAACAGATGCATTACTTGGACAATGTCAGTATGGTATAGTTCCAGCCTCACCAGTACCTCAGATGCAGATGGCGGTCACTGGCAGAGTGATAGCCCCAAGCCTCAGATTTGCCTGTCTCCTGTCACAGAAACAAAGAAACTGTGCAACTGAAGCTATAAGCACACCAACAGGCTCTGATAACTAAGATCTCACCAAACCTGTATCTCCTCCAAACCTACGCCAAATATTCTCCTACAACTCTACTTCTATGGATCAGATACCCTAGTTTGTTTTGAACATGATATGCTCCTTCGTATTCAGATCAGGTCTCAGTACAATGATGTAGCACTTGGGAAGAAAGATGCAGCCCAACAGCCCAGCACTGGAGGCCAAGATCGAGAAGACCTGCACGGCCACCATGTATTTCCCCTTGGTGCTCAGGTAGGAGGGCACAAAGGACAGCCAAACACTGCAGAAGACCAGCATGCTGAAGGTGATCAGTTTGGCTTCATTGAAGGCCCCAGGCAGCTTCCTAGCCAGGAAAGCCACCGTGAAGCAGATGGCAGCCAAGAAGCCCATGTAGCCAAGGGCAGTATAAAAGAAGACAACAGAACCTTCATTGCACTGCAGGATGTTTTGTCCCGGCTGGGAATGCATGTCAGAGTCAGGGAATGGGGCAGAGCTCCCCAGCCAGATGGTGCAGATGACAACTTGGACACCAGAACAAGAACTGACAATGGAGTTTGCAAGACTCTTCCCCAGCCATCTCTTCACTCTGTTCCCTGGTTTGGTGGCCAGGAAAGCCAACACCACCGTGATGGTTTTGGCCAACACCGAAGAAACGGCAACTGAGAAGATGATGCTGAAGACTGTTTGTCGGAGAAGGCAAGTCACTTTCCTTGGCCGCCCCATGAACAGGAAGGAGGACAAGAAGGAAAGCATGATGAAGATGAGGAGAATGTAGGACAGGTCTCGGTTGTTGGCCTTGATTATTGGAGTTTCTTGGTATTTCATGAAGATTCCTAATACGAAGCCTGTGGATAAGGACAAGAATAGACTAACGGAAACCAGGACAATCCCCAAAGGTTCTTCATAGGTGAGGAAGGTTATCTCCTTGGGGACACATTGATCTCTGTCCTTGTTCGGATGTTGATCTTCCGGACACTTGATGCAATGGTCGGCATCTGAGAAGACGTAGAGTGAGTTCAGCAGGATTCACATCAACTGTACCTCCAGAAAAAATGTGCAGTTGGGCAGGAAGAGAGACAAACATTCCCTCACAGAGGACTTGTTTTGTGACCAGACCAGTCTATGGCCTCATCACCAGGCGAGGACCTTAATAGTATCAGGGCCAGGAATAGGTAATGTAATGCTGGGCATTACAGAGTAGTTGTCAGTCAGATAAGAACAGAGAAGAGTGGGCTAGACAGATTGATGAGCTGACTTGGAATAAACGCAGCTCCCTACCTGGTTGGAAAAGTGAAGGTATTAATCCTAACATTGTTCGGGGTAAAGGAGTGTCTGTGAGGTTATCCTGTTCTTATCTTCATAATAATCCTGTAAGGCATGTAAAGCTACCTGGTAGCTGAGTGGCTTGTGATTTATTTATTTACTCAACTTATGCCCCACCTTTCTACCACAAAACGGTGCTCAAGGGATTACTGATTATGTTTGAAATCCAGAGAAGGAAACTTCCATAAACTTTTCTTATTTTTGAGTCATGTTTTACTAAAGAAGTTTTAAAAAACAGAAGACTGAATCAGCGTTCAGCAGGGGAGTACTCTGATCACCAGAAAGTGAGGGTTGCACCATTTTCACATCCCCTTTTCTGCCAGGGACTGCCTGCTTTCCTGCCACAGGATCACAGCACAGTGCAGACAATTCTCTGCGTATAATGGAGAAAGGACCAACATGTCTGTACGTGCTGCCCTGTCCCAATCATGGAAAAAGCAGAGTGGTTTTTTTTGGGGGGGGCATGATTTATACCAGGAACAGTGTGCACTAAGCATCCCCCCTGCTTTGCTCCCCACAGATTCACTCCCATCATCTTTTCTTTCCACTCAATTCATGGTATTAATGGTAGAGATTAAAAACAAACTGAAGCCAAGTAGGGGTCAGAGTTCAAAAAGTATTTTGCATCTGTTCCAAAGATGTATGAATATTTAATGTGTTAATTAAATGTTTTTGAGACTGCACATCAGAACAATGATCACAATGATGTACAGACCAGAAGAATAAAACCTTGTAGAAGAAGAGCAACTAATAACCAATAAAATTAGCATTCAGTCAAATGGAACAAGTCCTCATTAAAATCACGCTATGTACTAGAAAGGCATCATGAGGTATTTCAGGCTGAGCAGTAATGAATGGCCCATGACCATAAGGGATTCCCATGATGTTTTACACTAGGAGCAACAGTCATTCATGAAGCCTTCTTCTCCTACATACTCATGGAATGTTTTGCTAAAGGTGTTTAAGAGAAAAGAAGAGAGAAGTAAAATAGGGCTGTGGAGACTATTCGGCATATTCAAGGAGTTGCCCTTGGGAACTCCCATTCTTCTGATCTTGCCTACCTTCCTGAATGGAGATGGTTCCTTCCGCACATGGAGCGCAAGCATAGCAGCATGGTGGCTCTCCTTCTTGGACCTCCTTGTAGTATCCATGGTGACAGCTCTCAGTGCATCTGGAATGAGGCACTGTCTAGCAACAAAGAGAAAGAGTATCAAGAAAAAGTGTTTTGAATATTTGTGCCTATGGAAATGAGTCCTACAATTTAGTCAAGACCCAATAGGGTTTCTAGCTCTTGTGACCCTAAGTGATTTAGAAGTGATCCAGGTCCTTGTTTCAGGGAAGCACTATTTATGCATCACAACATGGCAAGGATGTTTTTGGTCTGTTTGTTTCAAAATGTTTATGCCAGCTATACTATACATGTACTCAAGTCAATATAAAAACTGGAGGGGAAAAGGTACGACAATGAAATAAACTAAAACACAATCCCAGAATAACAGAAATTACAAGCAACAGCAGTAAATGCACAAGCTTCAAAACTAGGGATGGCGGAGAATTTCTCCCCAAAACTTCGGGGGGCCGAGCGCCAACGTGTTCGGCCCCCCGAACAAGTTTCGGGGAGAAATCCTCTGCACCCCCCCTGCCCCCCGCCCCCCCGGGGACGGGACTTACCTTCCCTGAATGTCCCTCCCGGCGGCGGGTCCGGCTGGCGGTTCGTCCGGTGTTCGAGCGGGGCGGGAGCGGCAGCCGGTCTTTTGACCGGCTGCCGCCCCCGCCATTGCAATCAAAGAAAAAAAAAATGTCCCCTGATAGGCTACGTGACGATTCACGTAGCCTATCACGGCTAGATTTGCAAAGTCAGCCATGATACGCTACGTGAATCGTCACGTAGCCTATCACGGGTGACTTTAAAAAAAAAAAAAAAAAGCACGTACGCGAATGGCGGCCCCCATAGGGAGCCGCCATTCCCGTTCCTTATTTGGTCGCTGTAGTCTACATAAATGTTTACGTAGACTACGGCGAAAATAAGGGCAATGCTATAAGGGTTATCCTGTGCTATTGCTCCCAATTTGCTCCATCTGAATATTATGATGGCGTTCTGCAAATGGTTGGGGGCGGGAGGCCAGGGACCAGCAATAAATCCAAGCCAGATTATCTGCTATATAAATGGGATAGGGGAGATAGTAGGGATGTACGAAAGTCACTCACCTTTTCTCAGCTTGGATTCATGGGGGGGGGAGACGCTCCATCCCTCCCCCCGGAATTCTCCATTGGCTGGCTCCGCTCCACGGTGGCTCCGCGCAGCTGCCAGCCAGGGCCGTCGGCAGCCCGAGTTCTGGCCACAGACAGGCTGCTGCGGATGCAAATGGAGGCCACCGTAGCAGCCGCCATTTGCATCCTGTGAAGTTGCTGTGATAGGCTATGTAAGTATTTACGTAGCCTATCACGGCAAGCCAAAAAAAAAAAAGTGTACGCAAATGGCGGCGGCTATGGTGGCTGCCATTTTCATTCCGTATTTTTCGCCGTTTGAGTTTACGTAAATATTTATGTAGGCTATTACAGGAAAGAAAAGGGGAATGCAAATGGCGTAGTGGATGCCATTTGTGTTTCTTTTTTCCCCGCCGTTTTACCCTACACAAATATTTATGTCAGCTATTACGGTGGGAAAAAAGGAAACGCAAATAAACCCACTACGCTATTTGCGTTCCCTTTTTTTTGCCGTGACAGCCTACGTAAATATTTATGTATGCTAAAACGGCGAAAAAGGGGGAACCCAAATGGCAGCTGCTGTAGCCGCAGCCATTTGCGTACACTGTTTTGTTTTGAGTTTTTTTGACCTGGCGTGAGAGGTTACGTAAATACTTACATAGCCTATCTCGGTTAACGCTGGGACCCTACATGTATCCCTGCGGAGCCCATGATAGTCTACGTAAATATTTACGTATCCCATCATAGTGAGAAAAAGGGATGCAAATGGCAGCGGCTACAGCAACCACCATTTGCGTCCCTGTGCAGGCCAGCAGCGGCCGGATGTCGCTGTGGGCAGCCCCGGCCGGTGGCTCCATAGATTCATTGAGGAGTGGAGCCAGCTGGCAAGGATATCGGGGGGAGGGACGAAGCGCCTCCCTCCCAACACGGATGTCATGAAACGAAACCGGTAAGTTGTTTCGTACATCCCGACTTGGTATACAACTGAGCTGAGGGCAGTTAAGCAAGTGGGGAGTTGGCTAGAATGCAGGTGGAGGAAAACTAGTGCTGAGTCTGACTGAACACAGGTAAGAGCCCACTAGCAAGCTATTTGTTTTCCCCTTTCTTTTTGCCGTAATAGTCGACGTAAATATTGCCGTAGATGAAGATGGCAAAAAATAAGTAACGTAATGGCGGTGGCCGTAGCCGCCACCATTTGCATAAGCTTTTTTTTTTTTTTTACCTACCCAGACGTTATAGGCTACATAAGTACTAACGTGGTCTATCACAGCTAAATACAGGGACAAAATGGCGGCTGCTACGGCAGCCGCTATTTGCATCCCTGCAGACTACCCAGCGGCTGGATGTCCGGCAGCGGGCAGCAGGAGCTGGATGGTGGCTCTGCAGCTTGGCCTCAGAGCGGAGCCGGCCAGGCAGGATTCCAGGGGGAAGGGATGGAGCGCCTCCTCCCCAGCAGAAACACAACGGAACGGAAGGTAAGTTTTCCATCCATCCCTAGCCAAGTCCAATTGACCATTTGTGTGCTTACCCGTGCCCTTCATGGCTTATTAAATCAAGCAAGTAGGGGATGTCCAGCTGGCTCCAGGAGTTTGTAAATTCCTCCTTGAGAGAGGGAGTGGTGCTGGACACTTTAAAAGAGGCGGTAATCAGACCACTCCTAAAAAAGCCGAACCTGGAGGATGTTAACAATCATAGGCCAGTGGCCAACATCCCTTCCTGGGCAAGGTGCTTGAGCGGGTGGTTGCAGGACAGCTCCAGGCACTGTTGAATGAAACGGATTATCTAGATCTGGGCTTCAGGCCTGGTTTTGGAATGGAAACTGCCTTGGTCACCCTGTGGGATGACCTCTGCTTTGAGAGGGACGGGGGAGTGAGATACCATCTCAGCAGCGTTCGATGCCATTGACTATGATATCCTTCTGCATAGAGTGTCTGGGCTGGGTGTTGGAGGCACTGCACTGCAGTGGTTCTACTCCAACTTGGATGGCTGATGCCAGAAGGTGGTGCTGGGGGATTACCGCTCTGCACCATGGCAATTGTGCCATGGGGTTCCACAGGGCTCTATTTTATCCCCTATGCTGTTTAACATCTGCACAAAACTGCTAGGGGAGCTTATCCGGAGGTGTGGGCTGAGGTGCCATCAATATGTGGATGACACCCAGCTCTACTTGTCTTTCTCATCAAACCCAGCTGAGGCAATGGCTGTTCTGAATCGGGGCCTGGGCACAGTAATGGACTGGATGAGGGCCAATAAACTGAAACTCAATCCAGACAAGATGGAGATACTGCTGGTGGGTGGTTCATCTGCCCGGCTAGGTGATATTCAACCTGTTCTGGAGGGGGTTGAACTCCCCCCAAAGGATCACGTTCATAGTGTGGGGGTGCTTTTTTTCAGGAAGTGAAGCGAGTAACTACTAGGAGGAGGGCTTTTTCTGCTGTGGCACCCCAGCTGTGGAATGAGCTCCCTAGCGAGGTTCGCCTGGCACCTTCATTTAATTCCTTCCAGTGCCAGGTGAAGACCTTTTTATTTTCCCAGGCATTTTAGCATTTTAGCTTTCTAGACTTTTAGCTTTGCTGCTTTAAACCTGGATTTTAAATTCCTGTACTGTTGCTAGGTTGCTAGGTTTTACTGTGGTTGTATTGTTATATTGTGGTTTGGATGTTCTATATATTTAAAATTGTTTTATTGCGGGCTGTTTGGTTTTAATTTTTGTGAACCACCCAGAGAGCTTCGGCTATTGGGCGGTATAGAAATAAAATGAAATAAATAAATAAATAAATAAATAAATATTTAGAAGCTGGGGGTGGGGGTGGGAAACACAAGACAGGCTGGATATTCTTAGAGCTTAAGAGATGTCACAAGCCAATCATAGGACCCAAATCCTTTCCCCTACCTCATTAAAATGGCCGGGCCAGGCAATGGCTTCCTGCTTAATGGTGAGTTTCATGTCTGAAGATGCCTGTCTCTCCACACTCCCAATCGTCACTCTAGCACGAGACTCATTGGGAAACATCACCCAATTCACGATATCAAAGTCAGCTGCCAGTTCCCCAGTCTTATCCAGATACAGTCTGCCCATGGAAGCATTCGAAAACTGGATGTCTCGTAAGGAAGTGTGAAGCTAGAATGACAGAGAAAACAGCCTGAATTTAGAAGTCATGAAAATGTAGTCCATAACTTAGGCCCATCACTTTGAGCTGTGATCTTCCATGGTCAGGGCACATCCCATCCGAGCTCACAATGCCATTCTTTGACTGTTCACAGTCACAACTAGAGTTGTCAGAATAATCCGCAATCAATTTAAATCAAAAGGGATCATATTTAAGAGATGACTTTTCCCAAGTTGCACAGATTAGGGAAACTTGCAGGACTTTTTTGTTGTTGTTTTATGGGGGGGGGTAGGTGCAAGTGCACATTAGTACAAAGTGCTCCTTGACACATGACCAAAATCCTCGTACACAAAAGTGGATCCTATCAATGAACAGAGGTGAGAAGTAAAGATGCCTGATCATTTGCAGAGATTTTAAAACAAAACCTGCCCATTCCGACTCATAATGAAGATACCAGGCATGTTCAGACATCATGCTAAGCTGTAATGGTTAAGGAATCTCTGCTCACCTTGGTGGCTAAGCGTGTCATGTGGGGCAGAAAACCACATTCCCCATGCGTAGTAAGCCACCCCGACTAGCCACCCCTCTGCAAAATTGTTAAGGGGCCCGAGGTGACTTATCGTGTCATCTGGCGGACTCCCCAGTGTTTCAACAGGTTCCAGAGGACTTCCAGGCCATGACCATAGAGTCTGCTGGATAGAGTCTCTTCCACTGTGGCAATGCTTTATCTGCCATGGGTTTTCTCTATGGCCAAGTGCTATTTTGGACCCTGGGGAGGACACCAGGAGCCCTTTACGTGCCACAGAAGATGGGATGCTCACAAAACACATCAAGAAGATATCAGATAACAAGGGAGAAAGGATGGTTACCAAAATGAAGATAACATTGGTGGAAAAGCTCATATACCCTCTTGGAATGCCACAGCTCATATACCCTCTCGGAATGTGCATTATCCATGAGGGATGGATGGACTCACCTCTGTCCATGGCATGGGGGAGGTCCAAAGGCCCCCCACCCAGCCTCCCAGCTTGCCTTGCAAGGTCATCCAAGTGAGCTGCCCCACCCGCCTCCACAGGGGTTAACTGCTGGAGTCCTCAGCACACATGGGCCCAGCAAGCAAACCATCCTAGGGATGTACAAGTGTTCCGCCACGGATCTCAGGAGACCGAATGCCAGTGCATTCAGCCCCCGAAATCAGTGGTGGAATGCCCCCCCCCCCGGGATGGGACTTACCTGGGGCAGTTCTTCCTGGCGGTGGCGGCTCCGGCGGCAGTTCGGCGGCGGTGGGGGCGGAGGCCAGTCTTCCGACCGGCTGCCGCCGCCGCCATTTCCAAGCAAAAAACAAAACAAAAACGTGAAAGGGCAAGATGAGGCCTCAGTGCTGTATATAACCCAGCCACAAATGCCATCTCCCCCTTGCAAGGAGGAGAGAGTGAGAATGGTTGGGGTGCGTGTGGTGAGAACTCGGGGCTGTTCCCAGCTGCTCAGCACCCAGCTCTGTCAGCTAGGGATGTTATAGAATTCCACCATGGATCCCAGGGGGATGAATTCCAGTGAACTCAGCCCCCTAGAAACCATGGTGGAACAGAGCCCCCCACCCCTCCACCCCACGAAAGCCCCGTGAAACAGAGCCTACCTGGCTGCAGCTCTTGCAATTGCTCCGATGGCTGCTGGGCCGCTGCAGCCGCAAATGGCGGCTGTCGTGGCAGCTGCCATTTGCGTCCCCATGCCAGCCCATGATAGGGAACGTATATATTTACGTAGCCTATCACGGCTAAAGCAGGGATGCGAATTTCTTCCCCTACACCATTTGCGTTCCAGCTTTAGCCGTCATAGGATATGGAAATATTGATGTAACCTATCATGGCTAAAGCAGGGATGCAAATAGCATCCCCTACGCCATTTGTGCCCCTGCTTTAGCCGTGATAGGCTACATAAATATTTACGTAGCCTATCACGGGCTTGTGTAGGAACGCAAAAGGCATCCCCTACGCAGGATGCCATTTACGTCTGCACCAGCCTGGCAGCAGCTGGACGCCCTGCTGTGGGTTGGCCTGGCTGGTGGCTTTGCAGCCTGGCCGCAGAGTGGAGCCAACCAGGAAGGATTCCAAGGGAAGGAATGGATCACCTCGCCCCCGTCGAGGATTCCGTGGGGAGAAACAGATCGCCTCCCCCACCTGTGGAACCCACCGAAGCCAGGTAAGCGGGGTTTTGTACACCCCTATTGTCAGCGCCACATGGCTTGGCGAACGGAGTCCAAGGGGCTGGGTGGGGGGAGTCTCCTGGCCTCCAGATGAAGGTGGGTGCTTGTGACATCCCTATTTACCACAGGCTTCACCCACCTGGTCATACCCCATCCTCCACAGCTAGCTTATATTCGGAAGTCATGTAAGAGTGGGCACATTGCTGCAAACTCCCTGGGCACTTCCTAAGACCGCGATCAGAGAAATGGATTCCAATGGGTAGGTTGACTGAAGGGTATCCTGATGGTGCTTCACAAAAAAACAACAACTGGTTCTCAATGAGCCTGGGGCTTCATTTGTAAGGGATTTTTGGAGGAGGGAAGCTACTTGAGCATGTAACGGTGGCAGAAAACAGGGTCTACTGCCTCACTGCCATGCAGAGGGAACCATTATCTGCTCTAACCCACGTTTGGTCATCTTCATCATGCGCCTTTATAGAGGTGTTGCCAAAGGAAAAGGGAATACCTGCCAGGGCTGCAGCCTTTGATGTTCCCGCTTTTCTCCATCACCCACCATCAACATCCGCTTGGGTCGGGATGAATATGCAGCATGTAAGGCATGGGCCACAGCTTGGATGCTGCTATAAGTTACGTAGCTGTCCTGAGACAGGGCTCTTTCAATCTCCTCCTGGGGCAGCGTTGCCTGTTTCTCTTTCTCCCTGCACCCTGTCCAAATTTTCATGGACAAAACATGCATTGAACTGAAACACTTAAAAGTTTCATCCCAAAATAGTGCCAGAGAAGAGGACAATGGCTCATAGTAGTCATATTTTGTCATTATTTTAGTCTTCATTATGAAGGACAAAGAACCGTGGAGGAAATGGAAGTTAGAAGGTGGAAGAGACAAGTTGATGTTAATGTCCTGAAAAGCTGGCGTGATCCAGAGTTTTCCCCCAGTTGGGTTCTTTTCGAGTGTTTCTTGTATAAACATCAACGGTAAACAGCCATAGTGGGAGTCTGCATAGTAAACAATTACCTTCACTTCTTTCCCCAAGAAAGAAAGGTCCATCTGGAATATGTAATTTAAGAAATGTCGTCGTAGTCTTTTGGAGAAAGCGACACAAATTCCACTTCTGATCATCAGGGGTGTCAAGGCACCAAGGAACCTCTCCCCATTCTCAGTGTCTGGAGCAAAGAGACCGAGCCACGTCCATCGGAAGAACAGGAGCAGCTGGACGATCCCCGGGTACTGGGTTTCTTCCTTCGGGGCCATGCGGTAGACAAAAGGGAACTGACTTCTGTCATTAGCAACAGGGGTAGCAATGCCATAACTGATCTAGGGAGCAAAGTAAAGTCAGAGATGGTAGTTTAGTACCAGTTTGTTTTCTGGATAAAGGTCAAATAATTTTGGCTAAAATAGAAGGATGATTATGTGCCCAGCATTGGGTTCCATAAAGAGGAAAAAAGGCAGGATATAAATGAAATGAATGAATGAATAAATAGTATCTAAATCAATGCCTGTCAGTATGAGGCAGAATATGTGGACAGGGAGTTCAAAAATATCTCAAGCTCCATTTGTGGTGCAGCCCAAGATGAACATTGGGGTCCTTTTCACCCATTCGAAATACTGTAGATTGATACATTTCAGGTACCAGTCAATGGAGGTTAGTCCTGCTCACTGCCTTGCGTCAAGGAACTGAACAGGATAGATTTCCCCTCGCCCCCAACTATGTTCTAGATTCTGTGTGGGGAGCACACAGGAGCCTTATTCAAGAATTAAAGCAATCAAGGAGCCACCTGAGAACCAAAGAAACCCACTTTGTGTTTTGACCTTGTTACAGGACTGAATCAGCCTTGGTTGCTCTGCTGGATGATCTATATCAAGAGAGAGACAGGGGGAATGCCATTCTGCTAATTCTGCTCCACCTCTCATCGGCTTTGGGTACCATGGACCATGGTTTCCTGTTGGATCGAGGCTGTGGGAAGCGCAGCGGAAGACGTGGATTACAATGGTTTCACTCAAACTATGGGGCTGATTTGAGGGAGTAATGTTAGTTGTCCATTTCTTGACCCCTTGGCAGTTGAGTTATAAGGTTCCACAGGGCACCATCTTGTCCCCAATATTGCTCAAAATCTGTTTGAATTCACTGGGAGTAGTCATGAGGGGATTTGGAAGAGGACGGAAGCCCTGTGGGTCACTGGTTCCCATGTCCAGGAGATAGAGCCATTGCCTCTTCTGGATGGGGCTGCACTCCCCTTCAAAGATCAGGTTTGCAATCTGGGGGGAGTCCTACATCCATTGTCCCTGCAGGCCAAGTGGCCCATGCAGCTTGGAGTGTCTTTTGCCAACTTCACTTGGTTCGCCAGCTACGGCCTCTCCTGGATGTGGTAGCTTGTTCACCATGGTACAGGTGCTAATAACCTGAAGACTGGATTACTGCCATGCACTCTATGTGGGGCTGCCCTCAAGGCTCCTCTGAAAGCTGGCGATAGTTCAGAAATCAGGAGCTCGGCAGTTGTCGGTAGGGATGTACGAAAGTCACTTACCTTTTCGAAGATGGTTCCCAGTGGGAAGGAGGTGCGGAAATCGTAACACAGCTTGCTTTGCTCTGCGGCGACTCGGCAGAGCCGCCAGCCAGGTGTATTCGCAGGCATGCAGAGCCTGCGGATGCAAATGGTGGTGGCTATGGTGGCCGCCCATTGCGTTCCTATTTTTTTGCCATGATAGGCTATGTCTAGTACAGCTTCCGTGGTCTCCTGCCATCCCTGCCCCCAGGGATGCCTGTCCTCCCATCCCAGAGCTCCACCACTGCCATGATTCACCTCCAACTCACACTCCAGAGAACCATTATGCCCAGGAGGCACAGGGACTGAAGAGCGAGAGCTGAGCCCAAGCAGTGCTCAGCTCTCCTTTCTATGCACCTGGCCTCCTGTCCGCTCCCCATTCACACCTGTGGGATTTTGTAGATGCTCGACATGGAGGAAATGTGGAGGGAGAGGTCCGATTCAGCCCCTTCAAGGACAGCCAGCAAGTGATTCCTTCTCCCGCAGCTGTAATGTGGCATGTTGCTTTCACCCCCAGCAAGGAGATGCAGCATGGCGTAGGAGGTGGCTCTTCCGTCGAAGAAGGACTTGTAGATGTTGTAGCCCAGGGTGATGTTGGGTAAGAGCCTGGGGTTCCGGTTGATCTCCTGAATGGCAAACATGAAATACAGGATGTGCCAGTGCCTTGTAGTGTGGAAACTGCAAAAAATAAACAAAAATCAAATGCAATGCCTTGTGCTGTCATTCTCCTTTGAACGAAAACAAATCTCAGTTTCTTTCTTTTATACCCTCAAATACTTTTTTCATGCTTTTTCAATCCCAGTAGAGCTGATCATCACATAATGCTTTGGACATTTATAGGGAGCAGCAAACATACCTGTGTTGCAAGGTAATTCAATATCCATTTACCTGATGAAAGGAAAGATGGAGATATTTGTACCACATTCCTTGAGAGGGGATGTTGGCAGATTGCAAGGATCAAGGAGATAAGTGTCTGTCTGACTATACTTAGATAGGTAATCTCTCTCTCTCTCTCTCTCACTCTCTCTCTCTCTCTCTCTCTCACACACACACATCTCTTTTGTTAAGGCTTATCAGTAAAAACAATCATTCTGTCATGTAGAATCCTAATAGGGGTGGGGTATCATTCAGAATAGTTTCACCAATGTTTTTGAAAATTACAGGTGCCAAAAGAAGTGTTGCGTTTACATGCCATGAAATTTCCAGGTCTATTGGTGAACTGTGGGGAGAGAAACAGAAGGATAAAGAGAAAAAGCAAGCAAGCAAACGAACAAACCCCTCTCTCTGTCCAGAGCGACTTTGAGAGTTTGTACCAACAACCTTTTTTGTATCTGATTTTGTGGAGAAAAAACAAAACTTTTGTTTGTTTGTTTTAAGTATAAAACATTGATGCTTTCCTATTCCTCATGTAGTGGGGATGGTGGAATTTTTTTTTAAAAAATAATCCTTTTAATTTGTATGCAAGTCAATAGTATCTCCTGTCACTTTTTGATTTTGGATGTTGAGGAGGAAGGGGAGAAATCCTGCAGCGTATGTCATTTGCATACACGCGGTTTATTGTTTTTGTTTTTCACTCAGCCGTAATAGGCTACGTAAACGTTTGCGTAGCCTGTCACTGTATTTTTTAAAAAATCTAGCCGTGATTTAAAAGTAAGTAAATGCTTTGGAGAAATGCTAATTTCAGGTCTTCTGTGTGCACCTGTGTGGGCATAGGCATGCAAAGGTCCACGGGTCTCCTTCTTCCTGCCTTTATAATTCTGTGTGTTTCAAGGGATTTCACTTATGGTTTGAGTTCAGCTTCACTCTCTCCTTTCCCCAAAATTATCTTGAAATCACTTCTCTTTTAGCTTTGCAAGCTTTTGATACTGAATATCACCCATAGAGACTTAAAAGTGAGTAATATGGGGAGGGGAAGTCATAGATTAACTTTGCCCTCTTATCCATGCTGTTTCAGTATGTATAAATAAAAATAACAATGTTTTTTATTATTACCTACATAGACCTTATAATGTCTACAGTATTTGAAGTGTTAAGGGCTCGGGAACATCACCTCAAAGAACAGCTGTGTCCCACTCACTTTTACTCACTGGAAATAACATCAAAGTGGAAACTTAAAACGAAGCACTCTTTAACGCTTCTGGAAGGATCACCATTTCTCCAGTCGGTAGTCACACACCCTGTAGAACCTTAAAAGAAGGGTTACAGACACTTCCTTTTGCCATCTTAGCTCAGTGCAGACAGGATATTCAAAAAATATCCTAAGCTCAGCTTGGTGCCCCCAAATGCACAATCTGCCCCCCCCAGCACCCCCCCTTGCAACCTGAAGGATCGTATCCTCCCATCTACACTTGCCCAGACCCTGAGATCAGCTTTAGCAGTCTGACTTCAGAAGCCCCCGCCAAAGGAAGCAAAGTGGGTGGCTAGTAAGACAAGGGCCTTTTCGCCTGTGCCACTCCAGTTGTGGAGGAGAAAACTGGGGTATCGTATTCTCTTATAACCAGAGGTTGGGGGTGGGGGAGTAGATTCTATTCCTTATGTTGAGAAAATGCCTCAACAGACCAGGCTGAATCTTCATAGCAGAGGAGAAGTGTATTTGAGGATGACCTGTGGTAATTTTGAAGTAGAACTGGTCAGAAATTGCTGTTTTCTAGGAGGTGAGATTTTGATAGGCGAGCTCCTGCAGTTTGACAGATTTTGTCTGGATTTTTTTCCCACTTGAGTTACATGGGCTACTTGGGAGGATGATTTCTCCTGTTTGTACAGTGTCTCTTGGAAAAAAGTTTGTCCTCTTAGGAAGTAAGAAGGTGTAGAATATACTCTGCCTCAGAAAATGATAAGGCATTTCAAGGTTTTTACCCCATTTTAAGACTGCATTCAAATAGAAAAGAATTTCCACACCAGCCACTCAGACAGTCTGGAATATTAACTAGTCCTTAATAGCAAGAAGGATGTTAATAGTCTTAAGCCACGTTATCTTCAGGGGGAGGTGTGGGGGAAGAAGAAGAGATCTACATATTAATAATCCAAGAGGTGTAGCTTGGCGTCGATGATCTGCCACCGTATATTAGATATACAGGGATATAGATGGAAAAAATTTGGAGACACATTATACTGATTCTTAACTCTCCTATCTCTAATAACCTAAATGAACAGAACACCAAAAAGATAACCAAGGGCTTTGGTTCATTGCCATCCCAGAAGCCTTTTCTCCATTATAGAGAATCTATGCACAGAACACAAAATGACTAAACTGGTATTTGGCTTGAATCACTTATAAGCAGGAGCAACCACAGGCTTCTGCAGTCTTGATTCAGAGACTTGATGATACTGAATGACAGGAACTACTCTCCTGCCCAGCAGAACGTGTTTCCCCAGTGACCCCATGTGATGCTGCCTACTTCTGGTACTTCACCCTCTTGTTTGATGCCTCCTCAGAATAAACAGGGCCATCAAGCATCCATTCATGCATGACCTCATCTTGGACCAGCCGCAGCATTTCAGGGGAGGTTTAGGGAAACTCCATTCCAAGTCAGATCGTGTCTGTGTAAGGCAGGAGTCCCTGCAACTCTGACCCAAGGACTCTTTCATTGTAATATTTATTCTGATTTGTGAGGCCATATGCTGTATGCTCTGCTGACTAACTTCCCAGGGCATTCTGAGGAAAGATTGGTCATTCACTGTCCTGGGAAAAGTCAGCTATCTCAACAAAGAGGTGGCTAAGTATTTTCTAATCATCATGCGTATGAGCACTCAGCTGATTGTATGGGCTAAACTGAAGAAATTGTATCCCTGTGTCCTGATATTATCTCTTGTGTTTTACCTTGAATGGGTCTAATGCCCATTACATAAACACACACACACACACACACACACACACATGTGGTTTCCTCAGAAGTAAATCCCACAGAGTGCAGTAGGATTTACAGTCACGTACTGTGGTGGATGAGGAAGAAAGATGCTCAGCCTTAGAACTATGGCCCTGTAATTATTCCAGACAGGGAACCTCTGTGCGGACATCTGCATTTGGACCACTCCCAAGAAAGTACCTCCCCAGCTGCAGCCTGTGTCTTAACACAACATTTACTATCAAAGAGGCTGCTGGTTCTTTTGGCTGAAACCATGCAAGGGAACCCCATGGATCCAGTCGTACATGAGCGTACTGAACTAAATGATGCCTTCACTTTAATGAAGCTCCGAATTCTTCTTCAATAAGGACAGAGTGGCAAAAGTCAGGAGAGCAATTTATCAGGGATGACCAGAGATACCAGAAAAGATACAGTCTCCCTTAAATGGGGACAACCAGAGTGCAGATTTGGAAGCATTACATCATCAGCATCACTTACGTGACAACCCTGGTTAAAGGGGACTCAGAGAAAACGTATGGTTCGTTGCAAACGAAATACTGTGAAGACAGGACTCCGCTGATGAGGTAGTCTCCTGGCCGGTAATAATAGGACCCTAACTCTTGCTCTTTCTTCTGAGTCCTCAGGCAGTCTGTCTCCTCCAGTTGACCGGCCGCATAAGGAAGTAGGAGCAACAGCAGCAGCAGCAATGATATCATTCTGGCTCTGACTCCGTCCTGCTGTTCCTGCTTTCTGAGTTTCCTTTCACCTCCACAGCCAGCTAATCAGGAGATGTGAGAAAAGTCTTGCGAGATGGAGGCTGCAGTGTCTTTACAACGACATCCAATTCTGAGCCATAGGCAGCAGTGGGAGGTGCTGTACTAAACTACACCACAGGCATGGACATCTCGGCCTGTCTGAATCTGAGCCCAGGCTCTCGGGAGCACAGGAGATATTTTATGCACCAAGTTTTTCAGGCATGGTGCAGGAGGGTTCCTGGAGCTGCCTTTCATTCTGATGTTGACATCGTCGGTCTCCAAGGAAACAGAAAGCAAACATCTCTTGAGTTTTGGCAAGAGTCAGAATAGATCACTATGTTTTTGATAATGATCAGGGGAAGCTTCACAGCTGCAACTTCATGGATTCTCTGATTGCCTCAAGGTGAGCTGCAGAACTGCAGAAAAACATGTTTGTGAGAAGTCACACAGGCAGCTCCATCTTCTGCTTGTCCAGGGGGAAAGGTGAGCCTGCACTGGCCTGTAAGCCAAAAGCTCACACAAAAGAGCCAAGATGAAAATCTCTCAGGAGGTATACCAGTGTTTGGGAACGTGTGGCCCTCCAGATAGCAGTGGACTGCACTGGACTGCACATTCAACAGCCCAAACTAGCCTATCCCATGGGGAAAAATGATGGGTGTTGCAGTCCGAGAACATCAGGAGGGCCACATCTTCTCCATTACTTATTCGCATGAAGGTGCACACTACTTGGGGGAGATTCCCAGCCAGGATTACTAGTGATCAAAGAACGAATGGTGATTGCCATACAACGGAAGGATCTCCCTCTATTTGTACTTAGTATTAAGTACTATTAATTAATTATTATTAATTACTTAATAGTACTATTAATTATTATTAAGTACTATGAGTACTTCCAGTGAGCTCATCAGAACTGTGCATTATCTTGCTCGGGAAGAGCTAAATTATATTCAACAAATTGATTAGTTATGACCCCAGTTAGCAGAGAAAAATGAAATGTAAAGATACGTTTAAGGTAACTAACATTATTATTTGAAACATTCCAAGTGTTACATCTTTGATCTTTTCAAAACTTCTGTGCGGAGCACAGCCGGCTGCGGAGGATTCCGGGGGGGAGGAATGGATCTCCTCCCCCCCGGCGAGGATTCTGGGGGTAGGGACGGAATGCCTCCCCCCACACCATCAACATAATCCGCAAAAGGTAAGTGACTTTCGTACATCCCTAAAAGGCCACTTTGTGAGAGCCAGTGTGGTGTAGTGGCAAGAGTGTTGGACTGGGAGCTGGGAGGCCCAGGTTCTAGGGCCCACTCGGACATGGAAGCTCACTGGGTGACTTTGGGCCAGTCACACTCTCTCAGCCCAACCCACCTCACAGGGTTGTTGTGAGGATAAATTGGAGAGGAGGAGGATAATGTATGCCGCCTTGGGTTCCTTGGAAGAGGAAAAAAGGCAGGGTATAAGTTCAATAAATAAATAAA
The DNA here is from genome assembly GCF_057233095.1 of Heloderma suspectum. NCBI lineage: Eukaryota > Metazoa > Chordata > Lepidosauria > Squamata > Helodermatidae > Heloderma > Heloderma suspectum. Next base: position 386,505,440 of record NC_139459.1, on the reverse strand, counting down.
TAAATAAATAAAATGTAACAGCTTGAGACTTCCTTTCTGAGCAACAAATAAATTTTGACTGGGCTACTTTTAACTGTTTGTTGTTTATTCGGTCAGTCGCTTCAAACTCCCTGTGACTTCATGGACCAGCCTATGCCAGAGTTTCCTGTCGGCCCTGACCACCCTCACCTCCTCCAAGGTCAAGTCCATCACCTCCAGAATAGCATCCATCCATCTTGCCCTTGGTCGGCCCCTCTTCCTTTTGCCTTCCACTTTCCCTAGCATCAGCATCTTCTCCAGGGCATTCTGTCTTCTCATGATGTGGCCAAAGGACTTCACTTTTGCCTTTAATACCATTCCCTCAATGGAGCAGTCTGGCTTTATTTCCTGGAGGATGGACTGGTTTGATCTTCTAGCAGTCAAGGCACTCTCAGGATTTTCCTCCAACATCACAGTTCAAAAGGGTCTATCTTCCTTAGCTCAGCCTTCGTTATGGTCCAGCTCTTGCAGCCATAGGTTACTCATCATCATCATGGCGATCACTCGTGACCGAGTAAGATTGTCTTCCAAAGATAGAGTCTATATGGATAACTCTTTAAAAGGATTAGACATTCATAGGAGATAGGTCAATCAACACAATAATCTCTAGCAGTGGGTCTGCAGGTGGCTATGAAGGCCAATTCTGGATCTACACAGCCTCCCACAGCGAGGACATAGGTTTCCAGCTGGAAGGCGGTCACAGTGAGGGTTTGCTTGACATGCCTTCCTCTGAGCTCATTTCTCCCTTTCGCTCTGTACTCATGCTTCTTCAAAGTCTATAGCACCTTTAATATAGGCTGACCTCCAGTTGGAACGCTCATGAGTTACAGCTTCCCAGTTTTCAATGCTTATGTTACATTTTTCTAGATTAGCTTTAAGAACATCTTTAAATCTCGTTTGCTGTCCACCAATATTCCTTTTTCCACTGTAAGCTGGGAATAGAGTAACTGCTTTGGAAGACGATAATCAGGCATTCGAACAACATGGCTGTTCCAGCAAAGTGTATGTCGGAGAATCATTGTTTGCTTCTTCCAGTACGCTCACATTAGTCCGTCCATCTTCCCAAGTAATTTGCAGAATTTTTCGGAGCGTAGGCAGCGTTGGTGGAATTTTTCGAGAAGTTGGGAGTGGCATTTATAGATGGTCCATGTTTCACAGGGATACAGTAAGGTTGGTAGTACAATGGCTTTGTAAACAAGCATTTTGGTCTCCCTGCGAATGTCCCGATCCTCAAACACTCTACGCTTCATTCGGGAAAATGCTACAGTCACAGATTTCATGCAATGCTGAATTTCAGCATCGATGTAGGCTTTTGTGGAGAGATGGCTACCAAGATAAGAAAGTTGGTCAACATTTTCCAGCATCACACTGTTAACCTGGATTGATGGTGCTGCAGAGGGGTTGGTTTGTGCTTGTTGGTAAAGCACTTTGGGTTTTGTTGATGTTAAGCGAGAGGCCGAGCTGTTCATATGCTTCTGCAAAGATGTTTAGGATAGTTTGGAGAATTTCCTCTGAATGTATGCAGATTATGTTATCATCAGCATATTGATGTTCTATGACACAGGATGTAATTACCTTACTTTTTGCTTTCAGCCTACTGAGATTAAAAAGTTTTCCATCTGTTCGATATATGATTTCTACACCAGTGGGAAATTTCCCTTCAACAAGGTGTAGAATCATGGCGATGAAGATAGTGAATAAGATTGGTGCAATGACACATCTGTCAGGGTGGAAACTGAGCTGATAGAACCCCAGAGCAGTTCTGATTCTGAGGAGGAACCGCAATCCATGGGAGAGGAGCTCGCTCCTCTCTCACAGGCACAGCAGCTGGCAGAGATTCCTCCTGCCAGCACTCCTGGGATAGATAGTGATCCTGGCAGTGAGAGAGTGCTGGAGGGGGGCTTGCTGGATGCTCGACGCTGATGCAGGGAGCGACGACAGATGGAGGGCGTGGAAAAGACGCGTGGCGCTCGTTTTGCATGCAAGCAATGGTCGTGTCCCAAGGACCCAAGAGAAAGGGGGGGGATCTCTCCCTAGCCCATAAGTCCAGGGTCTTCCCATGATTGTCCTTCAAATGGGGACCAACTGCCTAACCTGGAGCGTAGGCTACTCTGCTATCTTTCCCCAGTGCTGTTCCTTGCTTAGTCACTGGTGATTAGCATCTGAAAGAGTCATTAAGTTGTAAAAGGATTAAAGCCTTGAAAAGAATCCTTTTGTCTGTATCTTGAGTTGTCTCCTGGAGTAGACTGTAAGAGGCAACTAGGGCACAATGACACATCCCTGTTTAACGCCTGATCCCACTCTGAATGGATCACTTTGAGAGCCATGGTTATCCAAGGTTGTCAACGTCATGTTGTCATGGAGGAGCCGCAAGAAGTTCTCAAACTTATTAGGGCATCTGGTTTTCAGAAGGATGGTCCAGAGAGCAGTACAATTTACAGTATCGAAGGTAGAGATGTCAGAGAATTTCGCCACGAATCTCACGGAGGCAGAATGCAGGCACATTCGGCACCCCCAAATTGGTGGCAGAAAGTTCTGCCCCCCCCCAGGATGGGACATATCTTGTGTGAATGTCCCTGGAGGCACGTAAGAGGTTTGTACTATGGTTTGTTGGTCTGTAAATGGCCTTTGTGGCATTAAAAAAGCCCCGTGAGTCATGGGCATCTCAAAATGCTGGATTTCTTGTGCTTTCTTTATCTACCAGGTGTTCTTAAGTTCTCTAGTTCTTCTTTGGACCTCAGCCTTTGCACTCGCATAGGTTTTTTTCTTAGCTGCACAGTTGATGTCTTTTTGCCATATTTGGAAAGCTTTCCTTTTCTTATCAATAATATGTTCAATCGCCCAATCATTCTCATCAAACCAATCCTGAAGTTTCTTGGTTTGGTATCTGATAGTTTGTTCACAGGCTGCAATATTGGAAGTCTTCAGTTTATTCCAGTGTTCCTCGACATTTTCAGGGGTTTCCATAGGCAGATGTTCCTTGAGGGTTGTTTGAAAGCAGGCTCACTTAATAGGGTCTTGAAGGGCTTGGGTGTTCATTTTACACCTTGGTTTTCTTCCTTGGAGCCTATGTTGAGGGACAATCTTAATGTTCATCGTGGAATGAATTAATCGGTGGTCTGTCCAGCATTCATCAGTATTCATCATGGCTCTAGAGAAGAGATCATTACAGCGGTCTCTGGCATGGTCAATTGCATAATCTAGAAGATTCCAGTGCTTCGACCAGGGGTGCTTCCATGATGTTTTAAATTTATTTTTCTCACCAAAAAGTGTGTTGGCAATGATGAGATTATGCTCTGCACATTTAGTCAGAAGTAGAATTCCATTCTGGTTGCTATTGCTGACTCCTTTCCCAATGGTCCCTGGCCACAAATCAAAATCACGCCCAACTCTTGCATTAAAATCACCCAGGAGGAGGATTTTATCCTCCTTTGGTATCTCTGATAAGATGGCGTCCAGTTGGGAGTAAAATTTTTCTTTGATATCTTCATCAGCATCTAAAGTTGGTGCATAGGCACTTAGAATAGTTGCCTGCTGGTTTTTGGTGAGTTTTATTCGAAGGGTTGACAGTCGTTCATTAATGCCAGTAGGAACGTCTGGCAAGAGCTTCATAAGATCATTTTTAATATCAAAGCCTACTCCATGTATTCGTCGTTGTTGTTCAGGCAGTCCTTTCCAGAAGAAGGTGTAACCTCCTTTTTCTTCTTTCAGTTCTCCCTCTCCTGCTCTTCAAGTTTCTTGGCGTGCTGCTATGTCGATGTTAAAACGTCTCAGCTCCCTTGCAATGATAGCAGTCCTGCATTCAGGGTGTTCACTATCTGTATTGTCCAGCAGTGTCCGTATATTCCATGTTCCAAAGTTCATTTGTCTTTTGCAACCACTCAATGGTGACCTCACTGGATGCGGTAATCCAGTCAGGGAGAAGATGAGGCAGATGATGTTTAGAGCACCTTTTCTGGCCCCCTCCCCATATGGGTTGAGCAGAGCGGATCCTGAATAGGACTGCTCAGGCATGGATACAGCTGTCGAACTACTCAACAGCCTCGGTCCTTGAGTCAGCACGACTGAATCTGTAAATGCCGCCCATGTGCCGTTCCATGACTAGGGGCTTCTGGATTTCACAGTCCTGCCCCATTGCCATTTGCTTATTGCCATGGGACTTTTGGTTGGTTGGATTTAGATTAGAAGATGCCTGTGCATGAATTTGTTTTATATGTAGAGATCAGTGCACAGTGATCAACACACAGTCTTCACAGAAAAGGCTCTAATCCAATGGCATGAATATTATGACAATTGGTGGTCCTTTATCTGCTGCAGCCTTCATCCACCTTCTCAGCCATTGTAACATACAGTAAGGGCCAGAAATATTGGAACAAGGATAACTGTTTTGGCTGTTGGCCTCTGTACACCACCACATTGAAGTTGAAAGGAAACTAGGTATGTACGAATGTACCCTTACCTGGCTCCACCATGTTCCGCTGGGGGAGGGAGGCACTCCATCCCTCCCCCTGGAATCCTGGCCAGCCGGCTCCACTCCATGGGGATTCTGCAGAGCCGGCTGCTGGCTAGCAGGGACGCAAATGGCGGTGGCCGTAGCCACCGCCATTTGCATCCCTGTAGTCAGCCGTGATAGTCTACGTAAAGGCTTACATAGCCTATCACGTCTGGCTTAAAAAACACACCAAAAAAACGCATGTACGCAAATGGCGGTGGCTACAGCCGCCGCCATTTGTGTTCCCTATTTTTGGCCGCCTTAGTCTACCTAAATATGTACGTACACTAAGACGGCGAAAATAAGGGGGAACGCAAATAGCGTCCACCATGCTATTTGTATTCCCCTTATCCGTCTTAGTCTACGTCAGAGCTTTCCAATCCTTTTGTCTTGGTTACACACTTTTTAGACATGCATCATTTCGTGACATGGTAACTCAGTTTTACTAGCAAACCGTAGGTTAAACTAACCCGTTATAAGAGATACGGACACATCCATAAATTGTAATAACGAAATGTATGGGGATACAGCATATCTCATGAAAACCATTCATTTATATTTTTGAAAATATATGATTTGTAAGATAGCAACATACATTGTTGTCATTTATGAGTAACAGTATGTAAATATGTGCAAGAATTTAAAAAAGTTGAATAACACCAATAACTACTGACCATTTTAATGGGATGTATGAGGTTGATGGGATGAACACAGCTCTTCAATATTTGGTGGAATATTAGATATTGACACATGCATTTCGTCATCAAGCATTATTAAGCTTCAACATTTCAGTGTCTTTAACTTTGCCATCGTTGAAAAGGATACTTCACAAATGCATGTAGTACAAAACTGCAGAAGAATTTTTAATGCTTGTTTAGCTATGTTTGGATGCATGTAAGAAAGTCCCTTACCTGAACCCGGAGGTTGATTCGCGTTGGGGGGGGAGGCGCTCCATCCCTCCCCCCGAAATTCTGGCCGAGCGGGTGCTGCCATTTGCATTCCTTATTATGGCTAGGAGTGTATGAAAGTCACTTACCTGGTCTAGCAGTTTGCTTCGCGGTGGGGGGAGGCGCTTCGCTGCTCCCCCCGAAGGTCAGGCCGGGGGGGGGAGTCTTCCCGCCTCGCCCGGCTGAAATTCAGGCCGGGGGGGAGGCTTCCCACCTCGCCCGGCCGAAACCCAGGCCGGGGAGAAGTGCCCCATCTCCCCAGCCGCGAACTTCAAAAGAAAAACAAAACAAAACACGCCCCTGTCATAGGCTACGTAACGATTAATGTAGCCTATCACGGCTAGATCTGCAAAGTCAGCCGTGATAGGCTATGATAATCATCACGTAGCCTATCACGGGTGACTTTGAAAAAAAAAAGAAAAGCACGTACGCAAATGGCAGCCCCCATAGGGAGCCGCCATTCGCGTTCCTTATTTGGTCCCTGTAGTCTACGTAAAGATTTACGCAGACTACGGTGAAAATAAGGGCAACACAAACAGCGTAGACGCTGTTCCTTATTTTGGCACGTGTAGTCTACGTAAACATTTACGTAGACTACGGTGAAAATAAGTGGAACGCAAACAGAGTAGTCGCTATGCTATTTGCGTTCCCCTTATTTTCATCGTAGTCCATGTAAATGTTTACGTAGACAACACATGCCAAAATAAGGAACGCAAATGGCGGTGCCCATGGGTGCCACCTTTTGCGTATGCACGGGGTTTTTTTTTCACTCAGCCGTGATAGGCTACGTAAACATTTATGTAGCATATCATGGTGTTTTTTAAAAATCTAGCCGTGGTAGGCTACGTAAATCTTCACGTAGCCTATCACCTTTTTTTTTTTTAACTTGGAAATGGCGGTGGCGGCAGCAGGGCAGAAGACCAGCCGCCGCTGCCGCACCACCGCTGCACTGCCGCCGCAACGCAGCAGGAGCCGCTGCTGCCAGGGACATTCGCACAAGGTAAGTCCTGTCCCGGGGGGGGCAGACCGTTTCTCCACCAATTTTGGGGGGCCGAATGCGCTGGCATTCGGCCTCCCCGAGATTCGTGGAGAAATTCTCTGACAACCCTACACCCTGTTCATGCATCATTAACAGATTTTGATCATTTTTTATGTCAGCTAATTCCTCTTCTTCAATAAGTGAAAAATTCCTCATTGCAGTTGAAAGAAATGCATTTCTGATCCAATCATAGTCTTGGATTTCAACATTTGGGAAGGAATGATGAACTTTCTCTCCAAGCAATGTGAAATGGTCAACAATTAGCGAGCTGATATCACATTTTAGCATGCACTCAGCAGTTTTGGAAAACATTTCAAAATTTCCTTCTTTCACTTTTCTTTTCCAAATTTCTATTTTGTCTCTCATAGCACAAATTTTATCTACCGCTGTTAAGATATTTTCTCCTTTTTCTTGCATAATGGTGTTTATTTTATTCAAATGTTCAAATATGTCAGCAAGATATGCTAATTTTGTGACCAAAGTTTGCTTTGAATTAGATCGCAGAATTCATTTTGCTGATTTTCCTCAAAAAGTTTAAGCATCATTTCCCTCAATTCATATACACGACAAAGCACTCGACCTCTTGAGAGCCAACGAACTTCTGTGTGTAGTAGAAGCTTTTTAAACTTTTCCCCCATGTCTTCACAAATATGAGCAAATAATCTTGATTGAAGAGGTCTACTTTTAATGTAATTGACCATTTGAACCACTTTGTCCAAAACTTTTCTGAATTCATTGCCAATGGTTTCAATGACTAGTGCTTTGCGATGTAAAAATCAATGAGTAATTATAATATTTTCATTCTCATTCTTTGTTAAAGTTATAAAACCTTTTGTTGAACCAACCATTGAGGGTGCGCCATCTGTGCATATTCCTACACAATTTAACCATTGCAAATTGTTTTCCTTCATGAAGCAATCAAAAGTTTTAAATATATCTTCACCTCTAGTTCTCATTGGAAGTTCTAGACAACACAAGAATTGCTCAATAATTCTGTCAGTATGAATGAAGCGTATAAAAACCAGTAATTGTGCTAACCCACTGACATCTGTTGCTTCATCTAATTGCAATGTAAAGATCATATTATCGTCTTGAAAAATATCCTTCATTTGCTGCTTAATGTCATCAGACATGTCTTGAATACGTCTTCCGATTGTGTTATCTGCCAAAGGGATTTTATTAACTTCTATCTCAAAATCGGGCCCAAACATTGTTTGAACAATAGCAAAGCAAGATTCCTTTATGGTGGTTTTGGCAATAGCGTGTGGGTCCTTGTTTTTGGCAATTATTTGAGCAAACAAGTAACTTGCCATTTGAGCTTTTTCTGATGTCTTCATTCTCTTTATAGAATGATGCAGACTGCTTCTTTCTAGACTACAAGGCTATACTGCTGTAAATATTGCAATGCCTATGTGCAGAGTCCAGTTCCAGCACTCTCCAGTGGTACACTGCCAGTGGGTGGTTAATCCACAATTACAGCAGAGTAAAAATAAAAATAAATGGCAGAAATCAATTGAGCTCTGTTCTGACTGGCCAAGATGGCGGACGGCCCACTCGGTGCAGTCCCAGGTGGTGTTTCCACCTGTGTGTTACTTTGGCCTGGCCGCGCGGCAGCACGGTGAAGAAGTCCACGAAGGGCACACCAGAAACCACGCAGGGCTGGTGGCCGCTGCCAATTCTTCACGCTAGTGTCGGCCAAGCTCTGCTCCCAGGGCAGTGCCTCCCTTCCCCTCTCTTCGCCCCATGCCTCTACCTTTCTGGGGAGCGCAGGCTCAAAGCTCCTCTCCTGCCCGGCGCAGCCCTCCCTGCTCTGGGGGCGTCCAGCGGGCCGTTGTTCTCCCCCGCTGCACTGCAGCCACACCGAGGACGTGGGGAAGCCTCTCGCCCAAGCTGATTGCAAATTGCTCAACTAATTGCTCTGCTAACTTCGAATTCTCCACACTCCTCGTGCAGCCAGCATTACCACACTCCTCGCCGTACCTCTCCAACACCGCCAATCACATGCGTCCTGCATCAAGGCGCCACGTGATCCTAAAGCAGCTAATGTTAAAGCACCTAAGCCTTAGCAGCTAAGCAGCTTTAACATTAGCTGCTTTAGGAAGTTCCAGGGGAGGGACCAAGTGAAGCAAACGTGAGTAAGGGAGCTCCGTGGTGCCCTTCCGCACAATTTTCCCACGCACACCTACACACTGCTGGCGACACAATAATGTGTCACGACACACCGTTTGGAAAGCTCTGGTCTACATAAATATTTACCTAGACTAAGATGGCCAAAAATAAGGAATGCACATGGCGGCGGCCGTAGCCGCCGCCATTTGCATACGCGGTTGTTGTTTTTGTTTTTAAACCCAGCCATGATAGGCTACGTAAACCTTTACGTGGCCTATCACATCGTTGTTGTTGTTTTTTTAACAAGACCACAAATGGCGGTGGCAGCAGCCAGTTGGAAGATCTGCCCCAGGTAAAAATCGTCCTGGGGGGGATCCACGGGGGGGGGCGGGGGGACAGGCTGTTCTGCCACAGATTTCGGGGGGCCAAATGCACTGACATTCGGCCTCACCAAGATCCATGGCGGAATTCTCTGCCATCCCTAAAGGAAACATACCAAGATGGGAGCGAAGTCAGGACTTTCAGCTGAAATTCAAGTGGTTTGACAAATGTGGGGCACTAACCATTCAGGAAGTACAGCCAGTGGCATACAGAGGCCAACTGCCAAAACAGTTATCCTTGTTCCAATATTTCTGGCCCTGACTGTACACCTTGCTATCTTCCGCCTGTTCTGCTGTTGAGGACTTGCTTGGATCGTTCTTTGTCTGGTTTCTCCCCCTTGATCTTGCTGCCATGCGTGACCCTGCTGGGAGTACATAACTCCCGATGGCTTCACTCATGGAGTTCACTGGAACACACAAGCCCACTCAGCACAGCAGGGTGACGATCCAGCAGAGTAGGTTAGGATGTATACCAGTGAATGGGAACGTTTGGCCCTCCAGATAGCACTGGACTGCCCATTCAGCAGCCCTAACTGGCCTAGCCCATGGGGAAAAACGATGGGAGTTGCAGTCCGAGAACATCAGGAGGGCCACATCTTCCCCATTCCTTATGCGCATGAAGGTGCACACTACTTGGGGGAGTTTCCCAGCCCTTCTCCCTTTGCAACCCTCCCAGTTGCACTCCTTCTGCTGGATTAGCCAGGATTGTGTTGTTTATTCGGTCAGTCACTTCCGACTCTTCATGACTTCATGGACCAGCCCACGCCAGAGCTTCCTGTCGGCCGTCACCACCCTCAGCTCCCCCATGGTCGAGTCCCACACCTCCAGAATATCATCCATCCATCTTGCCCTTGGTCAGCCCCTCTTCCTCTTGCCTTCCACTTTCCCCAGCATCAGCATCTCCGTATATGAGATCGTGCAGCACTCTCATCCCTTAGGGAACACTACCAAACAGAGATGAGCCAAAGGAAAGTCATCTGAGCTGGTCCACACAGAAGGAATTCAAGAGACCCTGGGAACATTATCGCATCCAGCATGAGCCATAGTGCTCATCATTCTGCGTTCGCGATGGAAGCACAGAGGTACGTCCATTGGTGCATGCCTTTGAAAATCTAGCCGTGATAGGCCAGAATTTCAGTGGGGAGGGGCGGGGTGCCTCCCCACCTGCCAAGAATTTTCAGGGAGAGAAACGGAGCGCCTCCCCCCCACCCCAAAAAAAGCTGCGGGACCAGGTAAGGGACTTTCGTCCATCCCTAGTGAAATCCGGAAGTGTCAGTGGGGGTAGTGAAAAGTTTCTGCCATGGCAGCTAGGAGGTGATGATTCGGTATTCAAAAGCCAGGCGTCGCAGTGCTCACAAACCTTAACGATGTTGCCGATAGGGAAACTGTCGATGTTGGTCACAGGATGCAGGCTGAAAGGATGCTTCCTATACCTGGGATGGTTTCAGATATTGATGGATGCAAGGCGGGACAGAGGTTCACTGTTGTCAAAAGGCTGAGGGGCTGCCTGCATATGCAGGCTGATTGAGGTGAGGGTGGAACCAACCAGGCTGGAGAGTAAAGCTCCTTCTCTAATGGCTGGAGGGGTAGAAGTGGTGCCCAGCAGCATGAGTTGTGCTGGAACTCATGGTTCACCTACTGGTTGCTGTCACAAATAGGTTTTTGATGTCTAAACATGTTAGTAATTCGTGGAATATATTAGGGATGTCAGAGAATTCCACCACAGACTGAAATGGGATCGAATTCCCTTCAGTCCGTGCCCCGGAATCCTCTGCAGAATGGCACCCCGAGGTCAGGATCTCAGAAGACCCTTGGGTGAAGGGGGGAGGGGTTCCAGGGAACAGCTGGATTGAGGGAGATTCCCCACACACAAACAGAATGGAAGAATATCGTTCTTCATATTCCATGGTTCTTCAAATATTCCTCAGATTCCTCATTTTGTCCATTCCCTGTGCATGTGCAGAGTGTGCTTTTTATTCAAACAAAGAGAAGGTTGCTGATCTTTCCCTTCATGCTGCATTTGTACAAGTGTGACTGCTTCAGAAAGAACTTTCCATTATACTGTCTCTTTTTCTTCTTGAGTTTCATAACAGAAGCATGGTGTAATAGTTAAGAGTCCAGCCCAAAGTCATGCTTTCGTTATTCAGGGCTTATGGGCTGCTTTGGAGGTGACTCGCCATGATCCAAAGTGGATCAGAACAGCACAAAAGCACCCTGAAGTGAAGCAGCTTGTTGCCAAGGCTCCTCGGTTCCACTTTGATCTTCAGAGGCATTCTCCAAAATGTAGCAACATGCAAATGATATGGGAGGGGAAAAGGAGGGGGAGGGGGGAGGGGGAAATGGTGAGCCTTGGCGAATGGCATCTCCAATTGCCAAATTAGGGCAGAGTTTAACCCAGCAATCTCCAATCAGTGACAGTGGTGGAGGATGGGGGCAGTATTGGAGTGGATACACTGGAGAGATCAGCCTGCTTTCATTTCAGTGTGTGTGTGTGTGTGTGTGTGTGTGTGTGTGTGTGAGAGAGAGAGAGAGAGAAAGAGGGGGAGGGGAGAGGGAGAGAGAGAGCACTGATTAGTTGGTGGATTTGGTTTACATCGTGATGTGCGTATATGGTGTGTGTGCTTGTACTTTATTCTTCCTTCCAAATCCAAATTTCTCTTCTCTTCTCTTCTCTTCTCTTCTCTTCTCTTCTCTTCTCTTCTCTTCTCTTCTCTTCTCTTCCTTCCTTTCTTTCATTTGTAGATCCTTTATTTGAAAAACCAAGCACTTGAAAAGTATGGAGTTTGAGTTTCCCTCTTTTCCTGGTTCTTTATATCTCCCCTTCCCCTTCTACAATAGGTTTTACACTTCATTGTTTTCTTGACTGTTTATTTTAAAAAGAAGAAATACAATAAAAACTACAAACATTAACATCTATCATTTGAATAACTCAGAACCACCCTGTGTTGCAAAGTAAGCAAGCCCAAATGGGGCAGCTTCAGCGTCTTGTTGGCAGGGGCAGAGCAGAGGTGGACGAGGTGGGGCTGGGATTAGCAGCACTGGTCGGCAGTCAGGATCTCCCCCGGTCCAGATAGTGTGTGCTGGTGTAGTGGGGCAGCTAAATGCAGAGGCAAGTTGCAGTGCTCAGAGGTCACTGACCAAGGAGGCACTTCACAGCAACCTACAGCAGAGATCAGGGACAGTGACCTCCTCCACTCCAACAACTAACTTCCCAGATTATTATCCCTTCTGAGTTTGGTTTGTAATTCTGAGTAAAGTACATTTTGGCAGTGCCTAGCACAACAACTACTTTGCCAGACGGGCTGATATTTGGCAGGTGGAATCCCCTCCTTGGGGGATGCCAGGCTCCCAAATTTCATGTGTTTAGCACAAAAACTGTAAACCTGACAGCCATTTCTATTTTTCAATGCCAGTCAATAAGAACATGTCATATCAGAAAGATTCAGATATCCAAATCTTGCATTGGATTGGGGTCTGAAGAGAAGCGGATGGGGTCAGAATCAGCCTGAAGCAAAGCAAAATTACAAGAAAGAAGGGGAAATCCACACTGTTGATTCTACTTGATCTCACATCTCCTTTGATATGTCTGTTTCCTGTTTCCTACCTGAGCAGTGCAGAGGAAGCTGCTCCAGCTTGTCTAGGGACAATGCAAGGAAGCAAGCTCCCAAAGAGTGAGATATCAGAGGGAATGAAGAGGGAGAGAAAACAGGAGTTGGCCTGGGGAGTTCGGCAGGGGAGGTCAAGGGGGAGGCAGCTAATGATGGTTTTTTTTTTTCTTTTTAAAAAAATCCTTTTCTTGTAACACACACTTCCATACCAGTGGGGCTGTGTTTTTCACTTCCAGTGAATACAGGACAAAGCACAGGCTATTCCAGTACAATCAGAAAGCAAGAAACATAAAGCTAGAAGAGCAACAGCAAGCTGAGGCAGAATAGGAAACTCCTGAGGAGAAGAAAAGTGAAGTAAAGGATACTCCTTGGAAAAGGGTGAGAATTAGGAGCAGAACAACTGGAAGCCACTCTAGACCAGTGGAAGCATTGGAACTATGGAATCATTTCCAGGTACTTGAGGATGAGACTGGAGGACACCGTTCAGAGGAAGAATTACTTGCTTGCTCCCCGCATGAGAGCAAGCAAGAGGCTGAAGGCCAGTCAAACAAAGGTGATGAAAGCAAGGCTTACAACAGGAAGAAGAGATGACTAGTAGTAGTGGGAGACTCCTTGCTGTTTAGGATCGAAATCTAAGTATGTCGTGAAGACCCATGGACTCACCAGGTAAGCAGTCTCCCAGGAGGATGGACTAGAGATGTGTCTGAAGGGTTCCCTATGCTCATAAAGCTCAATGACAGGTATCCCTTTCTTCTCATCTATGTGGGAACAAATGATACTGACAAGCAGAGCTACAAAGAACTCACATCAGACTTTGAAGCTTTGGGAAGGAAACTCAAGAACTTTGGGGCCCAGGTAGTTTCCTCATCCATCCTTCCAGTAGTTTGAAGAGGGATAAAAAGGGAAAGAAAAAATACACCAGGTGAATGACTGGCTATGAAGGTGGTGCTAGCAAGAGAAATTTGGAATCTAGGACGGCGGGCTATATTTTTTGGCAGATGGACCAGTGGCAAGGGTCCATCAGGTGGATCCACAGTTGGCTACAGAATCTGAATCAAGGAGCGCGTATCAATGGGACCTTCTCAAACTGGGGAGAGGTATTGAGCGAGGTACTACAGGGCTCAGTCCTGGGCCAAGTGCTCTTCCACATTTTTACTAATGAGTTGGATGAGGAGATGCTGATCAAATGTGATCAAATGTTGATCAAATGTGCAGATGACACAAAATTGGGCAGGATAGCTAATACTATGGAAGAGAGTTACAGAATTCAAAGTGATCTTGAGAGGCTGGAGATCTGGTCAGAAAACAACAGAATGAAATTTAGTTGGGATAAATGCTAAGGTCTGCACCGAGGAAAAAGAACCCAAATGCACAGTTACGAGGTGGGGAATACTTGGGTTCAAAGGACAACAAGCGAGAAGGATCTTGGAATTGTTGTCGATCACAAGCTGAATCTGAGATTTCCAAATCACATGAAGTGCAAGTTGCCCTCTACTCAGCACTGGTTAGGCCTCATCTGGAGTACTGTGTCCAGTTCTGGGCACCACACTTTAAAAAGGATTCAGACAAACTGGAGGGGGTTCAGAGGAGGGCAGGAAAGATCATCAGGAGACTGGAAACAAAGCCCTAATAGGAGAGGCTGAAAGAACTGGGCATCTTTAGCCTTGGGAAGAGAAGACTGAGGGGAGATACAACAGCACTCTTCAAGTACTTGAAAGGTTGTCACAGAGAGGAAGGCCAGGATCTCTTCTCGATCATGCTAGAATGAAGTACACGGAATCATGGCCTCAAGTTACAAGAGGCCAGATTCCAGCTGAACATCAGGGAAAACTTCCTGACAGTTAGAGCAATATGACAATGGAACGAATGACCTAGGGAGGTGGTGGGCTCTCCCACACTGGAGGCATTCAAGACGAGGCTGGACAGCCACCTGTCAGGGATTCTGTGACTTGGATTCCTGCGTTGAGCTGGGGGTTGGATGCAATGTTCTTATAGCCCCCTTTTATTCCTACTATTCTATGATTCTATGATTCTACCATCAAACCTCATATCCTTCTCGGCCTTCAACACTGGTGTTGGAGGTACTGAACTCCAGTTCCCCTGCTACCTGCAAGGGTGGTTTCAGAAATTAATATTCGGTGATCATTCTTTGTTCCCTTGAGCTGTGGCATTCCGAGAGGGTATATGAGCTTTTCCACCAATGTTGTTTTCATTTTGGTAACCATCCTCTCTCCATTGTTACCTGGCTATCTTCTTGATGTGTTTTGTGAGCATCCCATCCTCTGTGGCACTAAAAGGGCTCCTGGAATTCGCTCCTGGTGGCCTCCCCAAGGTCCAGAATAGCACTTGGCCATAGAGAAAACCCATAGCAGTTAAAGCATTGCCCACAGAGGAAGACATTCTACCCAGCAGAGTCTATGGTCATAGCCTGGAAGTCCTCGGGAGCCTGTTGAAACACTGGGGAGCCAGCCAGATGACATGGTACGTCACCTCAGGCCCCTTAACACATTTGCAGAGGGGTGGTTAGTCATGGTGGCTTACTCAGAATGGGGAATGTGGTTTTCTTCCCCACATGACACGCTAAGCCACCAAGGTGAGTAGAGATTCCTTAACCATTATGGCTTAGCATGATGTCTGAACATGCCTGGCATCTTCATTATGAGTAGGAATGTGCAGGTTTTGTTTTAAAATCTCTGCAGATGATCAGGCATCTTTAGTTCTGCCCTCTCTTCATTGATGGGATGCACTTTTTTGTATGAGGATTTTGGTCATGTGCCAAGGCACACTTTCTACAAATGTGCACTTGCACCTCCCCCCCCATAAAACAACAACAAAAAAGTTCTGCAAGTTCCCCTGATCTGTGCCACTTGGGAAAAGCCCTCTTTTAAATATGATCACTTTTGAATTGATTGCAGATCATTCTGACAACTCTAGTTGTGACTGTGAACAGCCAAAGAATGGCATTGTGAACCCAGATGGGATGTGCACTGAACATGGAAGTTCACAGCTCAAAGTGATGAGGCCCAAGATATGGCCTACATTTTCATGATTTCTAAATCGGGGCTGTTTTCTCTGTCATTCTAGCTTCACGCTTCCTTACGAGACATCCAGTTTTCTAATGCTTCCAGGGGGAGACTGTATCTGGATAAGACTGGGGAACTGTCAGCTGACTTTGATATCGTGAATTGGGTGATGTTTCCCAATGAGTCTCGTGCTAGAGTGACTATTAGGATTGTGGACAGACAGGCATCTCGAGACAAGAAACTCACCATTAAGCAGGAAGCTATTGCCTGGCCCGGCCATTTTAATGAGGTAGGGGAAAGGATTTGTGTACTGGCATAATATGAGCTCAAAGGCCCGTCCCTGTTAACAATCTTGCTGCCCTATTTTGCACCAGCTGATCTTTCTGGACCACTTTCAAAGGCAGCCCCACATATAACGCATTGCAGTAATCCTGGTGAGAGGTCATCAGAGCATGGATAACTGTAGCTAGGCTATCTCTGTCCAGATAAGTGCGTAGTTGGGATACCAGCCAAAGCTGATAAAAAGTGCTCCCTGCCACTGAGTTCACCCCTCCAGAACAGGTTGAATATCACCTAGCCAGGCAGATGAACCACCCCCCAGCAGTACCTCCATCTTGTCTGGATTGGGTTTCAGTTTATTGGCCCTCATCTAGGGATATCAGAGAATTCCGCCACGGATCTCGGGGAGGCCGAATGTCAGTGCATTCAGCCCCCCGAAATCGGTGGTGGAACGGCCCCCCTGCCCCAACAGGATGGGACCTACCTTGGGCAGATCTTCCTGGCTCTGGTGGCTCCGGCGGGGGCTGCAGCAGCTGTTCGGCGGCGCCGGCTGCGGCGGCCAGTCTTCCGACCGGCTGCCGCCGCCTCCATTTCCAGTTTGAGAAAAAAATAAAAGTGATAGGCTATGTAAAGATTTACGTAGCTTATCATGGCTAGATTTTTTAAAAACACCGTGATAGGCTACATAAATGTTTACGTAGCCTATCACTGCTGATTTAAAAGAAAAATAATGCACGTAAGCAAATGGCGGCGCCCATCGGCACCGCCATTTGTGCTCCTTATTTTGGCACGTCTTAGTCTACATACGTGCGTTTGTTTGTTTGTTTTTTTAATCAGCCATGATAGGCTATGTAAACATTTACGTAGCCTATCATGGCTGACTGCAGGGACGCAAATGGCGTCGGCTATGGATGTCCGGCTGCTCTCGGAGCCGGCCGGCGGCTCTGCAGAATCCCTGCGGAGCGGAGCCGGCCAGCCAGGATCTGAGGGGGGAGGGACGGAGTGCCTCCCCCCCCTGACAGAAAATTTGGGGAAGGGACGGAGCGCCTCCCCCCCACCATGAATGTCACCCTTAGAAAAGGTAAGTGACTTTTCTACATCCCTACCCTCATCCAGTCCATTACCGTGCCCAGACCCGATACAGTACAGCCACTGCCTCAGCTGGGTTTGATGAGAAAGAGAGGTAGAGCTGGGTGTCATCCGCATATTGATGGCGCCTCAACCCACACCTCCGGATAAGCTCCCCCAGCAGTTTCATTCAGATGTTAAACAGCATGGGGGATAAAATAGAGCCCTGTGGAACCCCATGACACAATTGCCATGGCACAGAGCGGTAATCCCCCAGCATCACCTTCTGGAGTCGGCCATCCAAGCAGGAGCAGAACCACTGCAGTGCAGTGCCTCCAACTCCCAGCCCAGACACTCTATGCAGAAGGATATCATAGTCAATGGAATCAAAAGCAGCTGAGATGGTATCCCACTCCCCCTGTCCCTCTCCCAGCAGAGGTCATCCGACAGGGCGACCAAGGCAGTTTCCATTCCAAAACCAGGCCTGAAGCCCGACTGAAATGGATCTAGATAATCCGTTTCATTCAACAGTGCCTGGAGCTGTCCTGCAACCACCTGCTCAAGCACCTTGCCCACGAAGGGGATGTTGGCCACTGGCCTATAATTGTTAACATCCTCCAGGTTCGGCTTTTTTAAGAGTGGTCTGATTGCCGCCTCTTTTAAAGGGGCCGGCACCACTCCCTCTCTCAAGGAGGAATTTACAACCTCCTGGACCCAGCCGGACATCCCCTCCTTGTTAGATTTAATAAGCCATGAAGGGCAAGGGTCAAGCACACAAGTGGTCGATCGGACTTGGCCAAGCCCCCCAAAATCCATCACAGAACAAAGCCCCCAACCCCCCCAACCCATGAAAGGCGCACGGGACAAAGTCCCCACCACCCCAACTGCACGAATGGCGTGCAAAACGGAGCACTTACCTGCTCCCGTCCGAGCTGCTTTGCACTTCCATAGCCTATCACAACTAAAGCAGGGATGCCATTTGCTATTTGGGTCCCTTTTTGATTCCCCGTTTTAGCCTATGTAACCATTTACGTAGCCGGGAGCAGAGTCGGCCTCGGAGTAATTATTTACGGGAGCTGCGGAGCACAGCCGGCCTCGGAGAATTCTGGGGGGAGGAACGGAGCACCTCCCCCCCGGCGAGGGTTCTGGCGGGAGGGATGGAATGCCTCCCCCTCCCCCATCAACATAATCCGCAAACAGGTAAGTGACTTTCGTACATCCCTACCTATCACAGGATAAATGGTGAAACGAATGGCAGCTACAGACCTGCCCGGTATTCGCAAAGCAGCGCGAACAGCACCAGGTAGTTTCTCCGTTTCGCGTACATTTCATGGGGTGGTGGGGAGGGGGGGCTTCATTCTGCGATGGATTTCAGGGGGATGTTCTGCGACGGATTTTTTAGCGTTCCCTTATTTTCGCCGTAGCCTACGTAAATCTTTACGTAGACTAGACGTGAGAAACTAAGGAATGCAAATGGTGGCGCCACATGGGCGCCGCCATTTGCGTATGTGCTTTTTTTTCCCCAAAGTCACCCATGATAGGCTATGTGATGATTTACATAGCCTATCACGGCTGACTTTGGAAATCTAGCCATGATAGGCTACGTAAATCGTTATGTAGCCTATCAGGGGTGTGTGTGTGTGTTTTTTACTTTACTTTTTTTTTCGCGGCCAGGCGGGGCGGGGCACCTCCCCCCCGGCCTGAATTTCGCGGGGAGAACCGAAGCGCCTCCCCCCCACTGTGAAGCAAGCTGCGGGATGAGGTAAGTCCTTTTCGTCCATCCCTAGCCATGAGTCACAAGCAGGAAGTCCTTTCTGTTTCAAGAGGCCATTCTATTATTTGAATGGGATTTTCATGTTGTGATCCTTTTGTGTTGAATTGTTGGTTTTTACATAGTGCTTTTATTCATATAATTTGATGTATTCTGTGGTTTGTTACAGTGGAGAATGGTGGCTCTGTTTACGGCGGGGCTGTGGATCCCATTTGGGTTTGAGTCAGAACCATCCAAAACTATAAAACAGTTATCTAAGGTGCTGAACTTATATGGGGGTAGGGATGTCAGAGAATTCCGCCATGGATCTCGGTGAGGCCGAATGCCAGTGCATTCACCCCCCCGAAATCTGTGGCGGAACGGCCTACCACCCACACCCCCCCTGCAGATCCTCCTAGGACGAGACCTACCTGGGGCGGATGTTCCGGGTGGCGGTGGTCCAGTGGCAGCAGCGGCGGATCTTCTGACCGGCTGCCGCTGCCATTTGCAGTCTTGTCATTTTGTTTTTTATTCACGTAGACTAAGATGGCGAAAAAAAAGGAATGCAAATGGCGGTGGCTGTAGCCGCCACCATTTGCGCACGCGTTTGCTTTTGTTTTTTTACCCAGAGCCCTCCGCAGCTGGAAATCTGGCTGTGGACGGCTCTGGCCTGGGCCTGGCCGGCTGATCCACGGAGACACCGCAGAGCATAGCCGGCCATCGAGGATTCCGGGGGGAAGGACCAGATCGCCTCCCCCACATCGAGGATTCTGGGGAGAGTGAAGAAACACCTCCCCCCCACCATGAACATAATCCGGGGAAATGTAAATGACTTTCGTACGTACTATTTGAGGGATATAAATCCATCAGGTACCCCGCTCCATAAAATGCCTTTCCATCTCCAGCTGTGTCATGAGGCCTCCGATCCTTCCTTTGCCTTCTGCCCTGCCACTGAAGATCAAAACAGGGAAGAGGAGAGGGCCTTTCCAATGGTGGTGCCTATCCTCCCACAAAAAGCTCACCTCCCTCCCCCATTGTTCACCATCATTGCATGCACATGTTTTGAAGCTTCTCCATTTATTGCTGTTGCTTGTAATTTCTGTTATTCTGGGATTGTCTCTTAGTTTATTTCATTGTTGTACCTTTTCCCCTCCTGTTTTTTATATTGGCTTGAGTACATGTATAGTATAGGTGGCATAAACATTTTGAAACAAACAGACCAAAAACCTCCATGCCATGTTCTGATGCATAAATAGTGATTCCCTGAAACAAGGACCTTGGATCACTTCTACTTCACTTAGAGTCACAAGCGCTAGAAACCCTGTTGGGTCCTGTCTAAATTGTAGGACTCATTGCTCTAGGCACAAATATTCAAAACACTGTTTTCCTGGATGCTCCTTCTCTTTTTGCTAGACCGTGCCTCATTCCAGATGCACTGAGAGCTGTCGCCGTGGATACTACAAGGAGGTCCAAGAAGGAGAGCCATCATGCTGCTATGCTTGCGCTCCATGTGCAGAAGGAACCATCTCCATTCAGGAAGGTAGTCAAGATCAGAAGAATGGGAGTTCCCTAGGGCAACTCCTTGAATATGCCGAATAGTCCTCACAGCCCTATTTTCCTTCTCTCTTCTTTTCTCTTAAACCCCTTGAGCAAAACATTCCACGCGTAGGTAAGAGAAGAAGGCTTCATGAATGACTGTTGCTCCTAGTGTAAAACATCATGGGAATCCCTTATGGTCATGGGCCATTCACTACTGCTCAGCCTGAAATACCTCATGATGCCCTTCTAGTACATAGCGTGATTTTAATGAAGACTTGTTCCATTCAACTGAATGCTAATTTCATTCGTTATTAGTTGCTCTTCTTCCACAACATTCTATTCTTCTGGTCCGTACATTGTTGTGATCATTGTTCTGATGTGCAGTCACAAAATCATTTTAATTAACACATTAAATATTCATACATCTTTGGAACAGATGCAAAAGAAGTTTTGAACTCTGACCCCTACTTGGCTTCAGTTTGTTTTTAACCTCTACCATTAATCCCATGAAGTGAGAGGAAAGAAAAGATGATGGGAGTGAATCTCTGGGGTGCAAAGCAGGGGGGATGCTTAGTGCACACTGTTCCTGGTATAAATCATGCCCCCCCCAAAAAAAAACCACGATGGCTTCATCACTCAGGTCACAAAACAGGTCCTCTGTGAGGGAATGTTTCTCTCTCTCCTTGCCCAACTGCACATTTTGTCTGGAGGTACACTGGATGAAAATCCTGCTGAACTCACTCTCCTTCTTCTCAGATGCCGACCATTGCAACAAGTGTCCGGAAGATCAGCATCCAAACATGAACAGAGATCAATGTGTCCCCAAGGAGATATCCTTCCTCACCTATGAAGAACCTTTGGGGATTGTCCTGTTTTCCTTTGCTCTATTCTTGTCCTTATCCATGGGCTTCGTATTAGGAATCTTCATGAAATACCAAGAAACTCCAATAATCAAGGCCAACAACCGAGACCTGTCCTACATTCTCCTCATCTTCATCATGCTTTCCTTCTTGTCCTCCTTCCTGTTCATGGGACGGCCCAGGAAAGTGACTTGCCTTCTCTGACAAACGGCCTTCAGCATCATCTTCTCAGTTGCTGTTTCTTCAATGTTGGCCAAAACCATCACAGTGGTGTTGGCTTTCCTGGCCACAAAACCAGGGAACAGAGTGAAGAGATGGCTGGGGAAGAGTCTTGCAAACTCCATTGTCAGTTCTTGTTCCGGTGTCCAAGTTGTCATCTGCACCATCTGGCTGGGGAGTTCTGCCCCATTCCCTGACTTTGACATGCACTCCCAGCCTGGACAGAACATCTTGCAATGCAACGAAGGATAAGTTGTCTTCTTTTATACTGCCCTTGGCTACATGGGCTTCTTGGCTGCCATCTGCTTCACGGTGGCTTTCCTAGCCAGGAAGCTGCCTGGGGCCTTCAATGAAGCCAAACTGATCTCCTTCAGCATGCTGGTCTTCTGCAGTGTTTGGCTGTCCTTTGTGCCCTCCTACCTGAGCACCAAGGGGAAGTACATGGTGGCCGTGCAGGTCTTCTCGATCTTGGCCTCCAGTGCTGGGCTGTTGGGCTGCATCTTTCTTCCCAAGTGCTACATCATTGTACTGAGACCTGATCTGAATACGAAGGAGCATATCATGTTCAAAACAAACTAGGGAATCTGATCCATAGAAGTAGAGTTGTGGGAGAATATTTGGCATAGGTTTGAAGGACATACAAGTTTGGTGAGGTCTTAGTTAACAGAGCCTTGTGATGTGCTTATCGCTTCAGTTGCACAGTTTCGGTGTTTCTGTTACAGGAGACAGGCAAAGCTGAGCCTTGGGGCTGTCACTCTGCCAGTGACCGCCATCCACATCTGAGGTAGTGTTGAGGCTAACTATACCATACTGTCATTGTCCAAATAATGCATCTGTTGAAGGTGTGGCCCTTAACAGCTGCAGTGTACCAGTATTTTGCAGCTTGTGTGCACATGGAAAGCCCTGAATGCAAGACATTAAATGGATGTTTGTTACTGGCGTTAGTGTATTCTGATTGCTCTGCTTGCTGTGACGGTTTCATGCACTTGTTGTCACAAAGAATTATTCTCAAAGAATGAAGGAGTTTAATTCTGTACTTCCATTTCCTTGCTTCTCATTGTCATCTATGGTCATTACACATTTACTCCACAGAAATGATGATTTGATTGAAGGGAATTGTTTTTTTCGAAGGGAACAGTCTCCTGAACAGAGACAGATTGATCATGGGATAGTCTTGTGCTCAGTTTTTGGTCCCAGGCCATTTATACTTTAGATCCTAACATACCCAGCCTGAGATTTGGGGCAGCTGCCAGTGGAGGTTCTCAGCCCTGATTTCATTGCAGCTGTGAACCCATCCTGGGTTTCAGACAGAAACCACGTCTGGCGAAAATGTTTGCAAATGGCAGATGTGTGCTTATGTTCAATTTGAGCAACTTCTCCAGTTCAATTTGTGCAAAATTCCGTGGAGACTGAATCAGCCCCACTTTAGTCTATGGAGGAAAGTTTCACAAATCAGGAAATGGGTACAAAGTTTGTGAAATGTGTACACATTTCACATTGAGTTACTGTTTGATTTGCGTGTTTTTCCTGTTCCTGCAGAGTGAGCAGACATTGTGAACAGGAAATGTGATGAGCGATGATACAATATTTGGAAGATCCGAGCCATCTCGAGTCTCTCTCATTCACCCGTCCCTACCAAAGGCAGCCCCATATACTGGATGTTACCGCAGCCCAAACAGGGTGTAACTTAGGCATGTGTCACCTTGATCAGATCTGACATCTCTGGAATGGGTGCAGTTGGTACTCTAGCCTCGACCCTGGCCACTGCCCAAGCCTGGATCATGATCATGACCTCCCATCCTTGCCCCTTCCCAGCAGTTTTTTAAGAACATTTTTTGACAGGCTGGTAGAGAGACTTGTGAGTAGGGATGTTGGAGGAATTTGCAATAGAACTAAGTGAGTTCAGATTTTGATGAACCCTACCAGCGGATGGGCTTTTCCCCTGGAGGGTGAATTCCGCAGATTTGGGGAACCATGTTTCTAACCTTCGACTGTTTTGTCCAAATTTTGTTGTAAAAAAAGTCACAATTAAAAAAAAAACAAACACCCTGCCTAAAAATGCACATTTTCCCCATAGGGTAGGGAGTTAAAATGCATATTTGGGGGGGATTTTGTGCATGGGGGGGGCATTTTGCCCATGCAAATTTGCAGAAGATTGGAAACTTAGAAAAATCAGACTCTGTCAATGGGAGGATGATGGAATAGAAGGTGCCTGACAATCCGCAAAATGAGCAGGCTTTTCATAATCCCTAATTCCCTCCCTGGAAACAGGAGTTGTGGTGGTCAGGCAGTGCCTGGGGGAAGAGTTCAGAATGCAGAACAACCTGCATCAGAGGCTGATGGGAGAGAGAGAAGGGTGGTGCAGGGTTCAAGAGAGAGAAAGGGCACAATAAGAGAGAAAGGGGCCACAAAGGTAGAAAATGGAATGTCAGAGGGAGGGAGAGAGAAAGGGAAATCAGAGAGGCAAGGGGTGGGAGAGGCACAAATACAGAAAAGTGCTCTTGAGAGAGCACAGTTTTAGGGATGTACGAATTGTGTACCTTCCATGCCACTTGACTTCCGCAGTTTGCTGCCAGTGCTCCGTACCATCGTTCACAAGCCCCCGGAATTCTCCTCTACTTTTCCGCTCCGAAAATTACTAATATAAATCCATATTGACAGCCGTAATCCTGGTGCCCAGCCATCTCCATGAATCTGCAGAACTTCTGTAAGAAAGGCTATTTTTCATATCTATTTACGAATTTTTCCCCCTGCCCTGGGATGTGAAGTCATTACTTTCAGCTGAAACACTTCCTCCTCCTAGGGGCTTCCCAAAAGAAAGCTGTCCTAGGTGTGCCTGAGCGATGCACTCTTTGTTTAAAGCAACACTGTTTTAAAGAAAGAAAAAAACCTTTTAAAAGTTTTAAAACTTTTAAAACTGGTCTGGAGCCCTGCACGAGGTATTATTCTCCCTGCTAAGCTTTATATTTCCACATCCAGCGTTGTTGTTGACGTTGTGAGGCTAAAATGGAGAGGAGAACCAAACTCGTGCATGTCTACTCAGAAGTAAGTCTTATTGAGTTCAATGCGAGTTACTCCTACACATGTCAGCACCCCAGTTGCCCCCTGCTCAGCTTTGTATTTCCACATGGTGGCCAAGTTGGGGGATGGCATGACCCTGCTGGACTTCTCCTCCTCAGATGTAGACCTCCCAGAGACAGGGTGATGCCCTTGAACCATGTCTATCATGAGACTTGAGGGAGCCTGGGTCCTTCAGGGAGAGGACCATGGGTCCATCCCCACAGCAAGAGGGGAGCTCTGCCTAGAAACAGAGGCTGAGCAACAACCCCCCCCCCATCAGTCACAGGACATATCATCATCTAAAGAGGGCAATCAGCAGGGCTCCTGAAAGAAGTGCCCAACTGCAAGGAAGGTCTCCTCAGGAGAAAATGCCTCCTCATGAGTAGGGCTCTGACCAGAGAGCTCTACTGTACTGCAGCCAAGCTCTGCGTGGGGCTCAGCAGGCTTTGGGGTTAAAAGGCTTCAGTTGCTAGCCAGTGCTAGAAACAATGGTGTTCCTTCAGGTTCTGTGGCCTCTGTCTTGCCTCGTGGACCTTGGCCTGTGATGGATCCTTGGTGTTACTGAACCTTTTCTTTTTTCTTGACTACACTTATGGACTGTGTAAGATATATCTGACTGCCCAACGGTGTTTTGACCTCTGTCTGCTTATCTGTGCTTTCACCTTTGCCCGTTTCATTACCTTTCTGCATGGTTACTCCATCCACTCAGAAATTGTGGAGGCCACCGCTGGACAGAGGGGAAATTGAGGGAGGTTCATGGTGGACATCAGCAGTGGGCCAGGACAGGGCACAGGGACTGGGCAACTGCCCATGGACACCATGTAGACTCAGAAGAGGCCTGCTCTGATAACTAGAAAATTGTTTGTGGGCATTTTTGTCCGCATTTGTGTGTATCTCTCTACTTGCTAGTTGGGAGTAGGTTGGCCATCCCTTTTTGGCTTCCTTCCTGTTAAGAGATTCTCTTGAAACACACTTCATTGGAAGGCTCTTGACATGCAGATTCCACGGATAACCACGATTTTCACTATAATTCAAAGTCAGGAGGTTCTGTATAAATCTTAAAAAGAAGAAGAAGAAAAGAATTAGGCTATTTTCTCTAATACTGTACTATAAATGTTTCTATTTAATATCAAAAGTCAATTTTAATTAAACCATCTATTGCAAATTGGAGTGAAAGCAAATATGAACACACACAAACGTCTCTGGACACCTGTATAAACAGAAGTGCAGGCCAAGGTACTATGATATGCCAGTAACATACAGCCGGCAAAGAAATCATGAAGGGATTAAGAGATACCTGCAGTTAAAAGTTAGCTAGTTGAAGTTTATTTATTGCTCAGAAAGGAAGTCTTGAGCTGTTGCATTTAACAAAACAACATTTATATATTCCACGCATTACTACCATCCCTAGGCATGAAATGCTTACTGGTGACAGCAACCAGTAGGTGAACCATGACTCCCAGCGTGACTCATGCCACTGCACCAATTCCACCCTTCCAGCCCCTAGAGAAGGCGCTTTGTGGCGCGGCCTGGATGCATCCACCCCACCTCAAAGGGCAGGCAAGCTCTGTCCCACCTTGCATCCGTCAATATCTGAAACCAGCCCAGGCATGGGAGGCAGGCTGTGCCTTTCAGCCTGCATCCTGCGACCAACTCTGACATTTTCACTATCGGCAACAGCGTTAAGGTTTGTGAGCACGGCAGGGCCTGGCTTTTGACTGCCGAATCATCAACTCCCAGCTGCCATGGCAGAAAGTTTTCACTACCCCCCCCCCCACTCGCAGGTCAGGATTTCACCTGCAACACTGACACTGATGGCTCCTTTCTGGGCAAGCAATTCCTGAAGGGCGTTCGCAAGGACAACGGGCCTCTGGGCTGGGCTTCCTGGTCTGCACCACTCAAGACTGCACAGCCTCAAGGCCCCAGTGCACTTGTGTTCAGGGTGCAAGGCTCAGTTCAGCCTCTGATGAGCACTTTGCAGTCAGATGAGCCTCCAAGCTACGGCCATCCTTGACACTGAGGAGGCCACTATGGCTCTCCTGGATAGAGCAGAGAACAGCACACTGGGCTGCACCTTGCTGGAGGCACTCACTACCTGATACCCAATGTTTTCCCATGTGCTACTGAGTACCGACAGGTGGGTGAAATCCTCAAGCACGGGGACACTGCTGCACTTGCTGCTGGGCGTGTACCAATGGACAAACCTCTGTGCTTCCATCACGACCGCATAATCATGAACACTATGGCTCACTCTAGATGAGGGACGTCAGAGAATTCCACCACGGACTCGAGTGAGGACGGATTCTTTAGAATCTGGCACCCCGGAATAAGTGGCGGAATGGCCTCCCACCCCAGCCACCACGCGGAATCCCCCTGTGACAGAGCTTACCTGAGGTGAATGCAGCAGCAGCAGCTCCGGATGGTCCACCGGCCGGCCGCTGCTGGGCTGCTGCGGCCGCCAATGATGTAGCGGCAGCCATTTGCATGGCTGCCTTTACCATGATACCGTTTGGGTACCATGGACCATGGTTTCCTCCTGGATCGAGGCTGTGGGAAGGGCAGTGGAAGAAGTGGCTTACAATGGTTTCACTCAAACTATGGGCTGATTTGAGGGAGTAAAGTTGGATGTCCATTTCTTGACCCCTTGGCAGTTGAGTTACAGGGTTCCACAGGGCACCATCTTGTCCCCAATATTGCTCAACATCTGTATGAATTCACTGGGAGTAGTCATGAGGAGATTTGGAAGAGGATGGAAGCCCTGTCGGTCACTGGTTCCCAAGTCCAGGAGATAGGGCCATTGCCTCTTCTGGATGGGGCTGCACTCCCCTTCAAAGATCAGGTTTGTAATCTGGGGGGAGTCCTACATCCATCGTCCCTGCAGGCCCACGTGGCCCATGCAGCTTGGAGTGTCTTTTGCCAACTTCCACTAGTTCGCCAGCTGCGGCATCTCCTGGATGGGGTAGCTTGTTCACCATGGTACAGGTGCTAATAACCTGAAGACTGGATTACTGCCATGCGCTCTATGTGGGGCTGCCCTCAAGGCTGCTCCGAAAGCTGGCAATTGTTCAGAATTCAGGAGCTTGGCTGTTGTTGGGAGCTGACTCTCTTCAGCATGCTACCTTTGCTGCGGGAACTGCACTACCTCCCTATTTGATACCAGGTGAGATTTAAGGGGTTATTTACTAGTGTAAAAAGAACTAAACAAATTGCAACCAGGATACCTGACACAGCATCAATAAAATCCAGTGGTATTGTAATTATTTTTCTTTCTCCCACTCTCTCTCTCTTCTTTAAAAAATAATTTTTAACATGGAGTTTTATTCTTTTATCTTATCTTGTATCTTTTATTGTTCACCACTCCGGAATCTGTCTAGATGTGGAGTGAAATATGGATGTAAATGAATAAATACAGAAATGAATACAGAAATAAATAAAGAAATAATAAATGCCCTACAGGGCTGTGCCTCCAACAGAGAGATGGGTGACATCTTACCTTCTGGGGCAGAATCATGGCAGTAGTCATGTGGGGGCTGCAAAAACTGCTGGGGAATGTTCCCATTCCTGTCAGCCACTACTGTTTTCTGCAACGTCTGCATCGGAGAGCCTTTCAAGACATGATTCTTGAAATCCTATACAGATAGACGGGCACTCAGACCTCCGCTGAATTCAGAGGCAACCTCCGATCCAATGCAGGGCAGAACCAGCGCAAACAAGGGGATTCCCTCTGTGCTGCACTTTGCCTTCGATGGACGTTTCCACATGTCTGTCAAGGGCTCCTTGGAGGGCTCTCTCAGTCTAATCCAGTAGCCAAGTCCAGACACAGAAAAAGGGATTCTTTTCAAAGCTTTATTCTTCTTTTATAACTTAATAACTCTACAGGTAGCAACTAGATCTGAGCAGCAGCATCCCTATGCCCTAAGTTGAAACAGTTGGTCCCCATTTGAAAGGCGATTACTGGCAGACCCCTGAATATAAGGACTAGGAGAATCCCTCCCCTTTTCCCTTGGCTCCTCTGGGCGCAACTGTTCTTTGAGCGCCAATCGGGTGCTACACCTCCTTTCTGCGCTCTCCATTTGGCGCCACTCTCTGCGTCTGCGCCGCACATCCAACCAGTCTGCTATTGGTGCTGGGTCACTCCCTGGACTGCTTTCTAATCTAGGAATGTTGGTGGGAGGAATCTCTGTCAGCTGCGGGCCCTGGGAAAAAGGGGCGCGCTCCTCTCCCAGGAGTGACTGTTCTTCCTCCGAATCAGAACTACTCTGGGATTCTATGGGCTCTGTGTCCACCCTGACAGTGTCTATGTGAGGCTTCGGGAAGGAGCAGGAACTGGGCTGGGGATCACATGGAAAGCTGTCTAGTACAGCTTCCGTGGTCTCCTGCCATCCCTGCCCCCAGGGATGCCCGTTCTCCCATCCCAGAGCTCCACCACTGCCATGACTCACCTCCACACACTCCAGAGAACCATTATGCCCATGAGGCACAGGGACTGAAGAGCGAGAGCTGAGCCCAACCAGGGCTCAGCTCCCCTTTCTATGCACCTGGCCTCCTGTCCGCTCCCCATTCACACCTGTGGGGTTTTGTAGATGCTCGACATGGAGGAAATGTGGAGGGAGAGGTCCGATTCAGCCCCTTCAAGGACAGCCAGCAGGTGATTCTTCCTCCCGCAGCTGTAGTGTGGCATGTTGCTTTCACCCCCAGCAAGGAGCTGCAGCATGGCGTAGGAGGTGGCTCTTCCATTGAAGAAGGAGTTGTAGATGTTGTAGCCCAGGGTGATGTTGGCTAAGAGCCTGGGGTTCCGGTTGATCTCCTGAATGGCAAACATGAAGGACAGGATGTGCCAGTGCCTTGTAGCTTGCAAACTGAAAAACAATAAACAAAAATTAAATGCAATGCCTCATGCTGTCGTTCTCCATTGAATTAAAACAAATCTCAGTTTCCTTCTTGTATACCCCCAGATTCTTTTTCATGCAATTTAAATCTCAGAAGAGTAGATCATCACATAATTTTTTGTATGTTCATAGGGAGCGGCAAAGGTACCTGTGCTGCAAGGCGCTGGCAGATTTCAGGGATCAAGGATCTAGCTGTCTGTCTGTCTATATTTTAGGGAGGTATGAAAGTCACTTAACTTTTCGCAGCTTGGCTTCGCGGTGGGGGGGAGGCGCTTCGCTCATCCCCCCGAAGGGGGGGGTGTCTTCCCGCCTCGCCCGGCCGAAATTCAGGCCAGGGAGAAGCGCCCCGTCTCCCCGGCCGCAAAACAAAAATTAAAAAAAAAAGACCCCGTGATAGGCTACGTGACAATTTACGTAGCCTATCATGGCTAGATTTCCAAAGTCAGCCATGATAGGCTACGTAAATCATCATGTAGCCTATCACGGGTGACTTTGAAAAAAAAAAAAAAGCGCGTACGCAAATGGCGGCGGCACATGGGCGCCGCCATTTGTGTTCCTTATTTTGGCACGTCTAGTCTATGTAAAGATAGCAAATAGCGTTCCCTTATTTTCGCCGTAGTCTACGTAAATCTTTACGTAGACTAGACATGCCAAAATAAGGAACGCAAATGGCGGCGCCCATGGCGCGCTTTTTTTTTTTCCCGAAGTCACCCATGATAGGCTACGTGACGATTTATGTAGCCTATCACGGCTGACTTTGGAAATCTAGCCATGATAGGCTACGTAAATCGTTATGTAGCCTATGCACGGGTGTTTTTTTTTTTTACTTTATTTTTTTTTTCATGCAATGGCGGCGGTGGCAGCCGGTCGGGAGACCGCCAGCGCCCCCGCCCGCGACGAAACGCCACCGAACTGCCGCCGGGACCTGCCGCTGGGAGGGACATTCGCCAAAAGTAAGTCCCGCTCCGGGGGGGGACGGGGGGTGGAGAATTTCACCGCCGATTTCGGGGGGACGAATGCGTTGGCGTTCGGCCCCCCGAAGATTCGGGGAGAAATTCTCCGCCATCCCTACTATATTTAGATAGATAATCTCTCTCTCTCTCTCTCACACACACACACACACTTACAAACACACAATGACATGCCTTTTGTTAAGGATTATCAGTAAAAACAATGTTTTTGAAATTTACTGGTGCCAGAAGAAATGTTGCGTTTACATACCATCAGATTTCCAGGTCTATTGGTGAACTATGGGGAGAGAAACAGCAGTATAAGAGAAAAAGCAAACAATCCCCTCTCTCTGCCCAAAGTGACTTGGGCAATATGTATGAGCGACCTTGTTTGGATCAGAAGGGGGGGCGGCATTTTTTTAAGGCTAAAACATTGATGATTTCCTATTCCTCACGTTTTGGGGATGGTGGAATACTTAAAAAAACAAAAAACCTCTTTTTAACGTGTATGCAAGTCACCTGCAGCCCTTGTAGGCCTTGTTTTCATTTTGTTTTCCGCATCATGCCATGTTTTCTGTTGTTTGAGAGGGAAATCAAAACGGCCAGAGCCATTTAAAAAAAAAAAGTTCCCCAATTGCCAAGGATATCACTAAAAAAAAAATGTCTGGAGGGACATGTAGTGGGTATATACTGACCAATCAAATGATGGTAAAGTAGGCTGGCGTATTTAAATGGAAGTAAATGCTTTGAAGAAATGCTAATTTCAGATCTTCTGTGTGTGCGCATGTGTCTGGGCATGCGCATGCACGGGCCTGCAGGTCTGCTTCTTCCTGCCTTTATAGTTCTAAGTGTTTCAACGGATTTTACTTCTAGTTTGAATTCAGCTTCACTCTCTCCTTTCCCCCAAATTATCTTTAAATCAATTCTCTTTTAGCTTTGCAACTTCTGTTGCTGAATAACACCCACAGAGACTTAGAACTGAGTCTCACTTTTATTCACTGGAAATCACATCAAAGTGGAAACTGAAAAAGAAACACACATTAACGCTTCTTGAAGGAAGAACTTTTTTCTAGCTGGTACTCACACAACCTGTACAACCTTGAAAGGAGGGTTACAGACAGTTGCTTTTGCCATCTTAGCTCACTGCAGACAGGATATTCAGAAAACACAGTCCCTCAGCTCAGCTTGGTGACCCCGAATGCTCAATCTGCCCCCCCAGCACCCCCCCTTGCTACCTGAAGTTCATCTTCTCCCATATACACTTGCCCAGACCCTGAGATCAGCTTTAGCCATCTCACTCCAGAGGCCCCCACCAAAGGAAGCAAGGTGGGTAGCTACTAAGACAAGGGCTTTTCTCCTGTAGCATCCCAGTTGTGGAGGAGAAACTTGGGTGCAGCGTATTCTCTTCTAACCAGAGGTTGGAGGCGGGGAGAGTAGATTCTATTTCTTATATTGAGAAAATGCCTCAACAGACCAGGCTGAATCTTCCTAGTGGAGGAGAAGTGTATCTGAAGATGGTCTGGGGCAATTTTGAAGTAGAACTGGTCAGAAATTGCTTCTTTCTAAGAGGTTAAATTTTGACAAGTGAGCTCCTGCAGTTTGACAGATTTTGTCTGTTCTTGTTTTTTTCCCACTTGAGTTACATGGGCTACTTTGGAGGATCATTTCTCCTGTTTGTACAGCGACAACAGTCTGCAAAACAGTTTGTCCTCTTAGGAAGGAAGAAGGTGTAGAATATACTATGCCTCAGAAAACAATAAGGCATTTCAAGGTTTTTCCTCCATTTTAAGAGGGCATTCAGTTAAAGAAGAATTTCCACACCAGCCACTCAGCCATTCTGGAATATTAACCAGTCCTTAATCGCACGAAGGATGTTAATAGTCTTAAGCCATGTTAGATTCAGGGGGAGGAGGGGGAGAAAAAAAGATCTACATCTTAATAACACAAGAGGCGTAGCTTGGTGCTGATGATCTGCAACCGTATATTTGATTTACATGGATATAGATGGACAAAATTTGGAGACACATTATACAGGTTCTTAATTCCCCTATCTCTAATAACCTAAATGAACAGATCACCAAAAAGGTAACCACGGGCTCTGGTTCATTACCATCCCAGAAGCCTTTTCTCCAATCTTTTCAAAGATTGGTCATTCACTGTCCTGGGAAAAGTCAGCTATCTCAACAAAGAGGTGGCTAATTATTTTCTAATCATCATGCGTATGAGCACTCAGCTGATTGTACGAGCTAAACTGAAGAAGCTGTATCCCTGTGTCCTGATATTATGTCTTGTATTTTATCTTGAATGGGTCTAACGCCCATTACACACACACACACACACGTGTTTTCTTCAGAAGTAAATCCCTCAGAGTGCAGTAGGATTTACAGTCACGTGCTGTGGTGGATGAGGAAGAAAGGTGCTCAGCCTTAAGAACTGTGGCCCTGTAATTAGTCCAGACAGGGAACCTCTATGTGGACATTTGCATTTGGACCACTCCCCAGCTCCAGCCTGTGTCTTATCACAACATTTAACAGCAAAGAGGCTGCTGGTTCTTTTGGCTGAAACAATGCAAGGAAACCCATGGATCCAGTCATACATGAGCGTACTGAATTAAATGATGCCTTCACTTTAATGAAGCTCCGAATTCTTCTTCAAAGAGTGGAGAGTGGGAAAAGTCAGGAGAGCAATTTATCAGGGATGACCAGAGATACCAGAAAAGATGGACAGTCTCCTGCAAATGGGGACAACCGGAGTGTGGGATTGGAAGCATTACATCATCTGCATCACTTACTTCACAACCCTGGTTAAAGGGGACTCAGAGAAAACATATGGTTCGTTGCACATGAAATACTGTGAAGACAGGACTCCACTGATGAGGTAGTCTCCTGGCCGGTAATAATAGGATCCTAACTCTTGCACTTTCTTCTGAGTCCTCAGGCAGTCCATCTTCCGCAGTTGACCAGCCGCATAAGGAAGCAGGAGCAACAACAGCAGCAGCAACGGTGTCATTCTGGGTCTGCCTGCCTCTTGGAGTTCCTCCTTTGTGACTGTTCCTTTCACCTCCACAGCCAGCTAATCAGGAGACATGAGAAAAGACGTGCAAGGTCAAGGCTCCAGTGTCTTTACAACAACATCAGCATGGCCATCTCAGCCTGTCTAAATCTGAGCCCAGGCTCTTGGGAGCACAGGAGATGTTTTATGCACCAAGCTTTTCAGGCATGGTGCAAGAGGGTTCCTGGAGCTGCCTTTCATTCTGATGTTTACATCATTTGTCACCATGGAAAACAGAAAGCAAAACATCTCTGGAGCTTTGGCAAGGCTCAGAATAGATCACTATGTTTATGATAATGTTCAGAGCAAGCTTCACAGCTGCAACTTCATGGATTCTCTGAGTGCCTCGAGGCGAGGTGCAGAATTGGGGAAAAACATGTTTGTGAGAAGTCACACAGGCAGCTCCATCTTCTGGTTGTCCAGGGGGAAAGGTGAGCCTGGCCTGGCCTGTATGTGAAAAACTCACACAAAAGGGCCGAGATCAAGAACATCTCTTTGGATGCATACCAGTGCTTGGCAACGCGTGGCCCTCCAGGTATTCCTGGAATGCACGTTCATCAGCCCTAGCTGGCATAGCCCATGGGGAGGAACGATGGGCGTTGCCATCCAAGAACATCAGGAGGGCCACATCTTCCCCATTCCTTATGCGCAAGAAATACAGTCAGGATTACCAGTGATCAAACAACAAATGGTGGCTGCCATACAACTGGAGGATCTCCCCCTACTGGACGAAAGTCACTTACCTTTCATGGATTATGTTGATGGTGGGTGGGGAGGCGTTCCGTCCCTCCCCCCGGAATCCTCGACCGGGGGGGAGGCACTCCGTTCCTCCCCCCTGGAATCCTCCGCGACCGGCTGTGCTCCGTGGCAGCTCTGCGGAGCAGCCGGCCAGGCCCAGCCAGGCCAGAGCCGTCTGCAGCCGGATTTCTGGCTGCGGACGTCTCTGGGAAAAATACAAATACAAACCGCGTACGCAAATTGTGGCAGCTACGGCCGCTGCCATTTGCATTCCTTATTTTTGCTGTCTTAATCTACGTAAATATTTACATAGACTAAGACAGCCCAAAATAAGGAACGCAAATGGCGGTGGCCGTAGCCGCCACCATTTGTGTACACAGTTTTGTTTTGTTTTTAAGCCCACCCAGCCATGATAGGCTAAGTAAAGACTTACGTAGCCTATCACGTCTTGGTTATTTTTTTTAAACCCAGCCATGATAGGCTACTTAAATCCTTACGTAGCCTATCATGTCATTTTTTTTTTTCTAACAAGACTGGAAATGGCGGCGGCAGCAGCCATTTGGAAGACCAGCCGCCACAGCCGCCGCCGCCGAAGCTGCCGCCGCAGCCACCACTGCCCGGAAGATCCGCCCCAGGTAAGCCTTATCCCGGGGGGGATCCGCGGGGGGGCAGGGGGGTTGCAGGCCGTTCCACCACAGAGTTCGGGGGGCCGAATGCACTGGCATTCGCCCTCACTGAGATCCGTGGCAGAATTCTCTGCCATCCCTATATTAGTACTTCCAGTGACCTCATCAGAACTGTGCATCATCTTGTTTGGGATGAAGTAAATTATATTCAACAAACTGGTTAGTTACAAACACAGTCTGCAGAGAATAATGAAATGTAAAGATAGGTTTAAGGTAACTAACTCTATTATTTGAAACATACGAGGTGTCACATCTTTCATCTTTTCAAAACTTCCTTAAATACAGCGTTCTTGGTGTCGACTCCAGGGAAGCAACTGTACAATCCTTGTTCTGGTCCATCAATCACTTGATTCTTAAGGTTTACCGATGAGCGCACACGACTCATGATAAGATAGAGTTCTCCAGGGCAGAAGAGAGGTATAGGCAGACAACCACTAGCCAGAGGAAAGCCAGCCAAGCTAACATCACAGCAGCAATTTCAGAGCCTTGGGGAACATAATGCATCTAGAGTAGGGAGGTACAAATCCCTTACCAGATTCCAGTTGGGGCATCCGCTGAGGGGGGGGAGGCGACCCAGTCCTTCCCCCAGAATCCTCAACGGGGGGGAGGCGATCCGCTGGAATCCTGCCCGGCCAGCTCTGCTCCGTGGCCAGTCCCTGGATGCGCTGGCCAGGTGATCCTCAGCGGGGCCTCCAGCTGCTGCCGGGCTGGTGCAGACACGACTGGCATCCTGCATAGGGGATGCCATTTGCATCCCTATGGTAGCCCGTGATAGGCTACATAAAGATATACGTAGCCTATCACGGGAAAGGCAGCCATGCAAATAGCTGTCGCTACATCATTTGCGGCCACAGCAGCCCAGCAGCGGCCAACCTGTAGACCAGCCGGAGCTGCCGCCGCTGCATTCACCTGAGGTAAGCTCTGTCCCAGGGGGATTCCGGTGGTGGCGGGGGGTGGGAGGCCATTCCGCCACGGATTCCGGGGTGCCGGATTCTAATGAAACCGGCCTCACTTGAGTCTGTGGCGGAATTCTCTGATGTCCCTAATCAAGGGAAACTGTCAATGTTGGTTGCAGGATGCTGGCTGAAAGGCACAGCCTGCCTCCCATGCCTGGGCCGGTTTCAGATATTGACGGATGCAAGGTGGGACAGAGCTTGGCTGTTGTCAAAAGGCCGAGGGGTTGCCTGCATATGCAAGCTGATTGAGGTGGGGTGGAAGCATCCAGGCCAGGCCACAAAGCGCCTTCTCTAGGGGCTGGAGGGGTAGAATTGGTGCAGCGGCATGAGTTGTGCTGGGACTCATGGTTCACCTACTGGTTGCTGTAATCAGTAAGTATTTCCACAATTTCTGAGTGGATGGAGTAACAATGCAGAAAGGTAATGAAACGGGCAAAGGTGAAAGCACAGATAAGCAGACAGAGGACAAAACACAGTTGGGCAGTCAGATATCTTACACAGTCCATAAGCAGAGTCAAGAAAACAGCAAATGTTCAGTAACACCAAGCATCCATCACAGGCCCAGGTCCACGAGGCAAGACAGAAGCCACAGAACCTGAAGGAACACCACTGTTTCTAGCACTGGCTAGGCAGACACTGAAGTCTTTTAACCCCAAAGCCTGCTGAGCCCCACCCAGAGCTCGGCTGCAGTACATTAGAGCTCTCTGGTCAGAGCCCTACTCATGAGGAGGCACTTTCTCCCAAGGAGACCTTCCTTGCAGTTGGGCACTTCTTACAGGAACCCTGCTGATTGCCCTCTTTAGGTGATGATACGCCCTGTGACTGAGGGGGGGGGTTGTTGCTCAGCCTCTGTTTCTAAGCAGAGCTCCCCTCTTGCTCTGGGGATGGACCCATGGTCGTCTCCCCCGAGGGCCCAGGCTCCCCCAAGTCTCCTGATATACATGGTTCAAGGGCATCACCCTGTCTCTGGGAGGTCTACGTCTGAGGAGAAGTCGAGCAGGGTCATGCCATCCCCCGACTTGGCCACCATGTGGAAATACAAAGCTGAGCAGGGGGCAAGTGGGGTGCTGACATGTGTAGGAGTAACTCGCAATGAACTCAATAAGACTTACTTCTGAGTAGACATGCACAAGTTTGGTTCTCCTCTCCATTTTAGCCTCACAATGTCAACAACAACACTGGATGTGGAAATAGAAAGCTTAGCAGGGAGAACAATACCTCGTGCAGGGCTCCAGACCGGCATGGTCATTTTAAAAGGTTTTTTCTTTCTTTAAAACAGCGTTGCTTTAAACCAAGAGTGCATCGCACAGGCACACCTAGGGCAGCCTTCTTTTGGGAAGCCCCTAGGAGGAGGAAATGTTTCGGCTGAAAGAATTACTGCACGTCTCAGGGCAGGGGGAAAAATTCGTAAATAGCTACGAAATATAGCCTTCCTAATGGAATTTATGCAGATTCATGGAGATGGCTGGGCACCGGAATTATGGTTGTCCGTACGGATTTATCTTTGTAATTTTCAGGGCAGAAAAGAAGAGGAGAATTCCGGGGGCTTGTGAACGATGGTATGGAGCACTGGCCGCAAACTGCGGAAGTCAAGCGGCGTGGAAGGTACGCAGTTCGTACATCCCTAAACCTGTGCTCTCTCAAGAGCATGTTTCTGTATTTGTGCCTCTCGCACCCCTTGCCTCTCTGGTTTCCCTTTCTCTCTCCCTCCCTCTGACATTCCATTCTCTACCTTTGTGGCCCCTTTCTCTCCTATTATGCCCTTTCTCTCTCTTGACCCCTGCACCACCTTTCTCTCTCTCCCATCAGCCTCGGATGCAGGTTGTTCTGCATTCTGAACTATTCCCCCAGGTGCTGCCTGACCAACTCAACTCCTGTTCCCTGGTAGGGAATTAGGGATTACGAAAAGCCTGCTCATTTTGCGGATTGTCAGGCACCTTGTATTCCATCATCCTCCCATTGACAGAGTCTGATTTTTCTTCGTTTCCAAACTTCTGCAAATTTGCATGGGCAAAATGCCCCCCCATGCACAAATTCCCCCAAAATATGCATTTTAACTCCCTAGCCTATGGGGAAAATATGCATTTTTAGGCAGGTTTTTTTTTTTTAATTGTGACTTTTTTTACAACAAAATTTGGACAAAACAGTCGAAGGTTAGAAACATGGTTCCCCAAATCTGTGGAATCCGCCCTCCAGGGGAAAAGCCCATCCGCTGGTAGGGTAGATAAAAACCTGAACTCATTTAGTTCTCTTGCAGATTCCTCCAACATTCCTACTCACAAGTCTCTCTGCCAGCCTGTCAAAATATGTTTTTAAAAAACAGCTGGGAAGGGACAAGGATGGGAGATCATGATCATGAATCCAGGTTTGGGCAGTGGCCAGGGTCGAGGCTAGAGTACCAACTGCACCCATTCCAGAGATGTCAGATCTGATCAAGGTGACACATGCCTAAGTTACACCCTGTTTGGGCTGCGGTAACATCCAGTATATGGGGCTGCCTTTGGTAGGGACGGGTGAATGAGTGAGACTCGAGACTGCTCAGATCTTCCAAATATTGTATCATCGCTCATCACATTTCCTGTTCACAATGTCTGCTCACTCTGCGGGAACAGGAAAAACACGCAAATCAAGCAGCAACTGAATGTGAAATGTGTACACATTTCCCAAACTTTGTACCCATTTCCTGATTTGTGAAACTTTCCTCCATAGACTAAAGTGGGGCTGATTCAGTCTCCACGGAATTTTGCACAAATTGAACTGGAGAAGTTGCTCAAATTGAACATGAGCACACATCTGCCATTTGCAAACATTTTTGCCAGACGTGGTTTCTCTCTCGAATCCAGGATGGTTCACAGCTCCACTGAAATCAGAGCTGTCAGCCTCCACTGAGCACCAAAAACTGAGCACAAGACTATCCCATGTCATATCTCTCTCTGTTCAGGAGACTGTCCCCTTCGAAAAAAACAATTCCCTTCAATCAAATCATCATTTCTGTGGAATAAATGTGTAATGAAAATAGATGACAATGAGAAGCAAGGAAATGGAAGTACCGAATTAAACTCCTTCATTCTTTGAGAATAATTCTTAATGACAACAAGTGCATGAAACTGTAATAGCAAGCAGAGCAATCAGAATACACTAATGCCAGTAACAAACAAACATCCATTTAATGTCTTGCATTCAGGGTTTTCCATGTGTACGCAAGCTGCAAAATACTGGTACACTGCAGCTGTTAAGGGCCACACCTTCAACAGATGCATTATTTGGACAATGTCAGTATGGTATAGTTCCAGCCTCAACGCTACCTCAGATGCGGATGGCGGTCACTGGCAGAGTGATAGCCCCAAGGCTCAGCTTTGCCTGTCTCCTGTAACAGAAACACCGAAACTGTTCATCTGAAGCTATAAGCACATCAAAAGGCTCTGATAACTAAGATCTCAGCAAACCTGTACCTCCTCCAAACCTACGCCAAATATTCTCCCACAACTCTACTTCTATGGATCAGATGTCCTAGTTTGTTTTGAACATGATATGCTCCTTCGTATTCAGTTCAGGTCTCAGTACAATGATGTAGCACTTGGGAAGGAAGATGCAGCCCAACAGCCCAGCACTGGAGGCCAAGATCGAGAAGACCTGCACGGCCACCATGTATTTCCCCTTGGTGCTCAGGTAGGAGGGGACAAAGAACAGCCAAACACTGCAGAAGACCAGCATGCTGAAGGTGATCAGTTTGGCTTCATTGAAGGCCCCAGGCAGCTTCCTGACAAGGAAAGCCACTGTGAAGCAGATGGCAGCCAAGAAGCCCATGTAGCCAAGGGCAGTATAAAAGAAGACAACAGATCCTTCGTTGCATTGCAAGATGTTCTGTCCAGGCTGGGAATGCATGTCAGAGTCAGGGAATGGGGCAGAGCTCCCCAGCCAGATGGTGCAGATGACAACTTGGACACCAGAACAAGAACTGACAATGGAGTTTGCAAGACTTTTCCCCAGCCATCTCTTCACTCTGTTCCCTGGTTTTGTGGCCAGGAAAGCCAACACCACCGTGATGGTTTTGACCAACACTGAAGAAACGGCAACTGAGAAGATGATGCTGAAGGCTGTTTGTCGGAGAAGGCAAGTCACTTTCCTTGGCCGCCCCATGAACAGGAAGGAGGACAAGAAGGAAAGCATGATGAAGATGAGGAGAATGTAGGACAGGTCTCGGTTGTTGGCCTTGATTATTGGAGTTCCTTGGTATTTCATGAAGATTCCTAATACAAAGCCCATGGATAAGGACAAGAATATAGCAAATGAAATCAGGACAATCCCCAAAGGTTCTTCATAGGTGAGGAAAGATATCTCCTTGGGGACACATTGATCTCTGTTTGTGTTTGGATGCTGATCTTCTGGACACTTGTTGCAATGGTCGGCATCTGAGAAGACGGAGAGTGAGTTCAGCAGGATTCACATCAACTGTACCTCCAGAAAATATGTGCAGTTGGGCAAGGAGAGAGAGAAACATTCCCTCACAGAGGACCTGTTTTGTGACCAGACCAGTCTATGGCTTCATCACCAAGCGAGGACCTTAGTAGTAGCAGGGCCAGGAAAGGTACTGTAATATCTCTGTGGGGCATTACAGAGTGTCAGTCAGAGAGGAACAGAGAGGAGTGGGCTAGATGGATTGATGGGCTGACTTGGAATAAACACAGCTCCCTACCTGGTTTAAATATGGACAAGTGATGGTATTTATCCCAACGTTGTTCGGGGTAAGGGAGTGTCTGTGAGGTTATTCTTCATAATAATCCTGTAAGGCATGTAAAGCTACCTGGTAGCTGAGTGGCTTGTGATTTATGTATTTACTCAACTTATGCCCCACCTTTCTACCTCAAGACGGTGCTCAAGGGATTCCTGATTATGTTTGAAATCTGGAGTAGTAAACTTCCATAAAGCTTTCTTATTTTTTAATCAAGTTTTACTAAAGAGGTTTTTTAAAAATGGAAGACTGAATGAGCGTTCAGCAGGGGAGTACTCTGATCCCCAGAAAGTGGGGGTGGCACCATTTTCACATCCCTTTTTCTGCCAGGGACCCCCTGCTTTCCTGCCTCAGGATCACAGCACAGTGCAGACAATTCTCTGTGTATAATGGAGGAAAGCCAACCATGTCTGTACATGCTGCCCTTTCCCAATCATGGAAAAAGCAGAATGTTTTTTTTTTTTTTTGCGGGTGGGGGGCATGATTTATACCAGGAACAGTGTGCACTAAGCATCCCCCCTGCTTTGCACCCGAGAGATTCATTCCCATCGTCTTTTCTTTCCACTTTTCTTTCTGGTATTGATGGTGGGGATCAAAAATAAACTGAAGCCAAGTAGGGGTCTGAGTTCAAAAAGTCTTTAGCATCTGTTCCAAAGACGTATGAATATTTAATGTGTTAATTAAAATGCTTTTGAGACTGCACATCAGAACAACGATCACAATGATGTACGGACCAGAAGAGTAAAACCTTGTAGAAGAAGAGCAACCAATAAGAAATAATATTAGCATTCAGTCGAATGGAACATGTCTCCATTAAAATCACGCTATTTACTAGAAGGGCATCATGAGGTATTTCAGGCTGAGCAGTAGTGAATGGCCCATGACCATAAGGGATTCCCATGATGTTTTACACTAGGAGCAACAGTCATTCATGAAGCCTTCTTCTCTTACCTACTTGTGGAATGTTTTGCTCAAGGGGTTTAAGAGAAAAGAAGAGAGAAGTAAAATAGGGCTGTGGAGACTATTTGGCATATTCAAGGAGTTGCCCTAGGTAGGGATTTCAGAGAACTCCGCCACGGATCTCGGGGTGGCCGAATGCCAGCGCATTCGGCCCCCAAAATCAGTGGCAGAATGGTCTGCCCCCCCACCCCCCCGGGACGAGATTTACCTGTGGCAGATCTTCCGGGCGGCGGCAGCTCCAGTGGCGGCGGCCAGTCTTCCGACCGGCTACCGCCGCCGCCATTTCCAGTAAAAAAAAAAAAACGTGATAGGCTACCTAAATGTTTACGTAGCCTATCACGGCTGACTGCAGGGAAGCAAAATGCGGCGGAGAAGCCCCCCTACTCTTGTGAGTGTGTCAGCCGGTTGGTGTGAGAGAGGAGGGGAGAGGCATTGCTCATGGGTAGAAGGAGGTATCTAACAGAGACGCTTGTAAGATCCCACTTGCTGGCTCCCTTGGTCGTGCTGTAAGGAGAAATAGGCAAGCAACCAGCCTAGAGAAAATTGTGCTCCTGGGACCCTGACAAAACTACTTTGTCACCTGAAGGGAGGTGTGGATCTTCTTTGTACATATTTATTCTACTTCCATTTTCTATCCAGGAACTGCCAACATTTGCCCAATTGGCTTGTTTCAGCTTGATATCCAAAAGTCTTGAAGACTGGAACTGACAGGATCAGGACTCCAGATCAATACAGCATAGAAACACCCATCCATGGACCTTAAGGTCATCCTCAGCAGTCCTTCTCCATGAGCCCCTGCCAAAGGAAGTGAGGTGGGTGAATACTGAGAGGAGGGCTTTTTCTGCTGTGGCAACCCCACTGTGGAATGAGCTCCCTAGTGAGGTTCGCCTGGCACCTACATTGTATTCCTTCCGGTGCCAGGTGAAGACCTTTTTATTTTCAATGTGTTTTAGCATTTTAGCTTTCAAGACTTTTAGCTTTGCTGTTTTAAACCTGTATTTTAAATTCCTGCACTGCTTCTAGGTTTTATTGTGGTTGTATTGTTATATTGTGGTTTGGATGTTCTATATATTTAAAATTGTTTTATTGTGGGCCATTGGGTCTTAATTTTTGTGAACCACTGAGAGAGCTTCAGCTATTAGGCAGTATAGAAATAAAATGAAATAAATAAATAAATAAATAAATGTTTAGAAGCTGGGGTTGGGAGAGGGACACACAAGACAGGGTGAATATTCTTAGAGCTTAAGAGATGTCACAACCCAATAATAGGACACAAATCCTTTCCCCTTCCTCATTAAAATGGCTGGGCCAGGCAATGGCTTCCTGCTTAATGGTGAGTTCCATGTCTGGAGATGCCTGTCTCTCCATACTCCCAATAGTCACTCTACCACGAGACCCCGATTTAGAAATCATGCAAATGTAGTCCATATCTTAGGCCTCATCACTTTGAGCTGTGAACTTCCATGTTCAGTGCACATCCCATCTGGGTTCACAATGCCATTCTTTGGCTGTTCACAGTCACAATTAGAGTTGTCAGAATAATCCACAATCAATTCAAAAGTGATCATATTTAAGAGAGGACTTTTCCCAAGTTGCACAGATTAGGGAAACTTGCAGGACTTTTTTGTTGTTGTTCTACGGGGGGGGGGGGTGGAGGTGCGAGTGTATGTTAGTACAAAGTGCGCTTTTGCAAATGACCAAAGTGCGCCTTTGCAAATGACCAAAATCCTCGTAAACAAAAGTGCTTCCCATCAATGAACAGAGGTCAGAAGTAAAGATGCCTGATCATCTGC
Source organism: Heloderma suspectum (assembly GCF_057233095.1). Taxonomy (NCBI): domain Eukaryota; kingdom Metazoa; phylum Chordata; class Lepidosauria; order Squamata; family Helodermatidae; genus Heloderma; species Heloderma suspectum. The sequence goes on along the minus strand of NC_139459.1, from coordinate 386,462,294 downwards.
AGAGGGTTTAAAACAAATCCTGCCCATTCCTACTCATAATGAAGATACCAGGCATGTTCAGACATCATGCTAAGCCGTAATGGTTAAGGAATCTCTGCTCACCTTGGTGGCTTGGTGTGTCATGTGGGGGAGAAAACCACATTCCCCGTGCTTAGTAAGCCACCCTGACTAACCACCCCTCTGCAAAAGTGTTAAGGGGCCCGAGGCGACGTATCATGTCATCTGGCGGGCTCCCCAGCGTTTCAACAGGGGACTTCCAGGCCATGACCATAGAGTCTGCTGGATAGAGTCTCTTCCACTCTGGCAATGCTTTAACTGCCATGGGCTTTCTCTATGGCCAAGAGCTATTTTGGACCCTGGAGAGGCCACTAGGAGTGAATGCCAGGAGCCCTTTCATGCCACAGAAGAGCTCACAAAACACATCAAGAAGATAGCCAGATAACAATGGAGAGAGGATGGTTACCAAAATGAAAACAACATTGGTGGAAAAGCTCATATACCGTCTGGGATGCCACAGGTCAAGAGATCAAAGAATGATCACCGAATCTTAATTTCTGAAACCACCCTTTCAGGTAGCAGGGGAACTGGAGTTCAGTGCCTCCAACATCAGTGTAGAAGGCCCAGAAGGTTACGAGCATTGATGGTAAAATCTTAGAATCATAGAATAGTAGGAAAGGAAGGGGGCTATAAGACCATTGCATCCAACCCCTTGCTCAACGCAGGAATCTAAGTCAAAGAATCCCTGACAGGTGGCTGTCCAGCCTCATCTTGAATGCCTCCAGTGTGGGAGAGCCCACCATCTCCCTAGGTCATTGGTTCCATTGCCGTATTGCTCGGTCAGGAAGTTTTTCCTGATATTCAGCTGGAATCTGGCTTCCTGTAACTTGAGCCCATAATTCCGTGTCCTGCATTCTGGGATGATCGAGAAGAGATCCTGGCTTTCCTCCCTGTGACAACGTTTCAAGTACTTGAAGAGTGCTGTTGTATCTCCCCTCAGTCTTCCCTTCCCAAGGCTAAAGATGTCCAGTTCTTTCAGTCTCTCCTATTAGGGCTTTGTTTCCAGTCACCTGATGATCTTTCCTGCCCTCCTCTGAATCCTCTCCAGTTTGTCTGCATCGTTCTTAATGTGTGGTGCCCAGAACTGGACACAGTACTCCAGATGAGGCCTAACCAGTGCTGAGTAGAGGGCAAATTGTACTTCATGTGATTTGGAAGTCTCATATTCAGCTTGTGATCAACAACAATTACAAGATCCTTCTTGCTTGTTGTCCTTTGGAGCCAAGTATTCCCCACTTGTAACTGTGCATTTGGGTTCTTTTTCCTCGGTGCAGAACTTGGCATTTATCCCTACTAAATTTCATTCTGTTGTTTTCTGCCCAGCACTCCTGTCTCTCAAGATCACTTTGAATTCTGTAACTCTCTTCCATGGTATTAGCTATCCTGCCCAATTTTGTATCGTCTGCAGATTTGATCAGCATTCCCTGCATCTCGTCATCCAACTCATTAATAAGAATGTGGAAGAGCACTTGGCCCAGGACTGAGCCCTGTGGTAACTCACTTGATACCAATCCCCAGTTTGAGAAGGTCCCATTGATAAGCACTCCTTGAGTCCGATTCTGTAGCCAACTGTGGATCCATCTGATGGGCCCTTGTCACTAGTCCATCTTCCAGGAAATATAGCCCGCGGTCCTGGCCTCCAAATTTCTCATGCCAGCAACACCTTCATAGCCAGCCATTCTCCTGGAGTATTTTTCTTTCCCTTTTTATCCCTCTTCCAACTACTGGAAGGATGAATGAGAAAACTACCTGGGCCCCAAAGTACTTGAGTTTCCTTCCCAAAGCTTCAAAGTCCGATGTGAGTTCTTTGTAGCTCTGCTTGTCGGTGTCATTTGTTCCCACATAGATGAGAAGAAAGGGATACCTGTCATTGGGCTTTATGAGCATAGGGAACCCTTCAAACACATCTCTAGTCCATCCTCCTGGGAGACAGCTTTCCTGGCGAGTCCATGGGTCTTCACGACATACTTAGGTTTCGATCCCACACAGCAAGGAGTCTCCCACTACTGCTAGTCATCTCTTCTTCCTGTTGTAAGCCTTGCTTTCATCGCCTATGTTTGACTGACCTTCAGCCTCTTGCTTGCTCTCATGCAGGAGGCTCATACAGGGTCCCCTGTAATTCTTCCTCTGCATGGTGTCCTCCAGTCTCATCCTCAAGTCCCTGGAAACGATTCCATAGTTCCAATGCTTCCACTGGTCTAGAGTGGCTTCTAGTTGTTCTGCTCCTAAATGTCACCCTTTTCCAAGGAGTATCCTTTACTTCATTTTTCCTCGCCTCAGCAGTTTCCTATTCTTCCTCAGCTTGCTGTTGCTCTTCTAGCTTTATGTAGGGATGTACAAAAGTCACTTACCTTTTCGTGGAATTGATCGGCAGTGGGGGGAAGGTGCTCCGTCCCTCCCCCCGGAATCCTCGATGAGGGGGGGAGGCGATCTGGTCCACCCCTCCAGAATCCTGCCCAGCTGGCTCTGCTCTGTGGCGGCTCCACGGAGCAGCCGGCCAGGGCCGTCCGCAGCTGGAGTTCTGGCCACGGATGGGCTGCTGCGGACGCAAATGGTGGCCACCGTAGTAGCTGCCATTTGCGTCCTTCCAGGCTGCCGTGACAGGCTATGAAAGTATTTACGTAGCTTATCATGGCATGCCCCCCCCCAAAAAAGCATATACAAATGGCGGCGGCTATGGCAGCTGCCATTTGCATTCCCTATTTTTCGCCATTTTATTCTGCATAAATATTGACATAGGCAATTACTGCAAAAAAAAGGGAACCACAAATAGCGTAGCGGGCGCTATTTGTGTTTCTTTTTTTTTGCCATAAAAGCCTACGTAAGTATTTATGTAGGATAAAACGGCAGGGAAAAAAAGAATGCAAATAGTGCCCACTACGCTATTTGGGGTTCCCTTTTTTTTGCCGTAATTGCCTTCGTAAATATTTACGTAGGATAAAACGGTGAAAAATAGGGAACACAAATGGTGGCCGCCGTAGCTGCTGCCATTTGCGTATGCCATTTTTGTGTGTGTGTTTTTTGCTTGGCTTGCCATGATAGGCTACGTAAATACTTATGGAGCCTATGACGGCAAAGACCAAGATGGAAATAGCAGCCTTGGCACCCGGTCAAAAGACCAGACTCGGCCGGAGCCGCTGCCATCCGGAACATCCGCCCAAGGTAAGCTTCTTCCCGGGGGGCATCCGCGGGGGGGCGGGGGCCAGGCCATTCCCCCATGGATTTCAGGGGGCAGAATGCCAGTGCATTCGGCCTCACTGAAATCCGTGGTGGAATTCTCCGCCATCCTTAGCTTTATGTTTCTTGTTTTCTGATTGTACTGAAATTGCCTGTGCTTTGTCCTCTATTCACTGGAAGTTAAAAACACAGCCCCACTGGTATGGAAGTGTGTGTTACAAGAAAAGGATTTTTAAAAAAAGAAAAAAAAAACATCATTAGCTGCCTCCCCCTTGACCTCCCCTGCCGAACGCCCCTGGCCAACTCCTGTTTTCTCTCCCTGTTCACTTCCTCTGATCGTTCGCTCTTTGGGAGCTGGGGTATTAGGACTGGCAGCAGTTCTCCAAAACCAGGGCTGAGAACAGAGTCCCCATCACGGTTTGGATGCAACTTTGGGCCTTTTGAAGCAGCCCTGCTTTGTTTCAGGCTGATTCTGACCCCATCCACTTCTCTTCAGACCCCAATCCAAAGCAAGATTTGGAATGGATATCTGAATGATTCTGATATGACATGTTCTCATTGACTGGCATTGAAAAATAGAAATGGCTGTCAGGTTTACAGTTTTTGTGCTAAACACAGGAAATTTGGGAACCTGGGATCCTCCATGAAGTGGATTCCACCTGCCAAATTTCAGACAGTCTGGCATAGTAGTTGTTGTGCTAAAGGTAAAAAGGTAAAGGTGTCCGCAACCAGTCGTGTCCGACTCTAGTGTGTGGTGCTCATCTCAGAAATACAAACCACACTCAGGAGGGATAATAATCAGAGAAGTTAGTTGTTGAAGTGGAGGAAGTCACTCTCCCCAATTCTGCTGTAGGTTTCTGTGAAGTGCCTCCTTGGTCAGTGACCTCTGAGCACTGCAACTTGCCTCCACATTCAGCTGCCCCACTACACCTGCACTCACTATCTGGACCAGGGGAGATCCTGACTGCCGACCAGGGCTGCTAATCCCAGCCACACCTCGCCCACCTCTGCTCTGCCCCTGCCAACAAGACGCTGAAGCTGCCCCATATTGGGCTTGCTTGCTTTGCAACACAGGGTGGTTCTGAGTTATTCAAATAATAGATGTTAATGTGTGTGTAGTGCTTTGCCTACTGTTTTTTGAAATGTGGACTGTGTCGTACTTTGACACACACTGCTTGCTTGAGCACAACACAAACACAAAAACAAACAAACAAGGAGGGAGAGGGGGGGATCAGAAGAAAAGTAAAGGCTGGACTACCTACAAGCAAGGAAGGAGGACAACAGAAGACAACGGGGGGTTTAACTGTTGTTGTTCCTGCTGTTGTTTAAGGGAAATGTGTTGAAAAATGAGAAAGGAGGAATACGGGAAAGGAGGAGGGGCAGGTGGAGGAGAGCCAAGAAAAAGGACAGGAGAGGGGTGTGTGTGTGTGTGTGTGTGTGTGTGTGTGCGCTGTATATCCCCCAGCCACACTTGCCATCTCCTCCTTGCAAGGAGGAGATAGTGAGAGTGGTTGGGGGGGGTTAAAATTTGGGGCTGTTCTCAGCTGCTCAACGACCATCTCTTTATCTCCCAGATAAAGGTGGGTGCTTGTGACATCCCTATTTCCCACAGGCTGCACCCACCTGGTCATACGCCATCTTCCACAGCTAGCTTATATTCAGAGGACATGTAAGAGGGGGCACATTGCTGCAAACTCCCTGGGCACTTCATAACACCACGATCAGAGAAATGGATCCCAATGGGTCTTCTACTAAAAAAATATTCAGTTGACTGCAAAGTCAAGAGATTGTATCCTGATGGTGCTTCAGAAAACAACAACAACTGGTTCTCAATGGGCCTGGGGCTTCATTTGTATGGGATTTTTGGAGGAAGGAAGCTACTTGAGCATGTAACGGTGGCAGAAAACAGGTTCTACTGCCTGCCTGCACTGCCATGCAGAGGGAACAATTATCTGCTCTAACCCATATTTGGTCATCTTTATCATGTGTCTTTATGGAGGTGTTGCCAAAGGAAAAGGGAATACCTCACAGGGCTGCAGCCTTTGACGTTCCTGCCTTTCTCCTTCACCCACCATCAACCTCCGCTTCGGTCGGGATGAATATGCAGCATGTAAGGCATGGGCCACAGCTTGGATGCTGCTATAAGTTATGTAGCTGTCCTGAGACAGGGCTCTCTCAATCTCCTCCTGGGGCAGCGTCGCCTGTTTCTCTTTCTCTCTGCAACCTGTCCAAATTTTCATGGACAAAACATGTGTTGAACTGAAACACTTAAAATTTTCGTCCCAAAACAGTTCCAGAGAAGAGGAGACTGGCTCGTAGTAGTCATATTTTGGAGATAAGTGTCTTTCTGACTATACTTAGATAGGTAATCTCTCTCTCTCTCTCTCTCTCTCCCTCACACACACACACACACACACACACGTCTCTTTTGTTAAGGCTTATCAGTAAAAAAATCATTCTGTCATGTAGAATCCTAATAGGGTTGGGGTATCATTCAGAATGGTTTCACCAATGTTTTTGAAAACTACAGGTGCCAGAAGAAGTGTTGTGTTTACATGCCATGAAATTTCCAGGTCTACTGGTGAATTATGGGGAGAGAAACAGTGCTGTAAAGAGAAAAAGCAAGCAAGCAAACCAACCCCTCTCTCTGTCCAAAGTGATTTGGGAAGTATGTTTCAGTGACCTTGTTTGGATCAGAGTTTGTGAAGAAAAAAAAAACACTTTTTTTAAGTCTAAAACATTGATGATTTTCTATTCCTCCTGTGTTGGGAATGGTGGATTTTTTTTTTTTAAATAACCCTTTTTAACATGTATGCAAGTCATTAGCCACCATTGTAGGCCTTGTTGTCATTTTGTTTTCTGCATCATTCCATGTTTCCTGGTGTTTGAGAGGGAGATCAAAATGGCAACAGCTATTAAAAAAAAAAAAGTTCCCCAATTTGCCAGGGATATTGACTGTTAAGAAATGTCTGGAGGGACATGTAGCGAGTATGTACTGACCAATGAAAAGATAGTAAAGTAGGCTGGCATATTTAAAAGTAAGTAAATGCTTTGAAGAAATGCTAATTTCAGGTCTTCTGTGTGCACCCGTGTGTCTGGCATGTGCATGCATGGGTCTCCGGGACTCCGTCTTCCTGCCTTTATAGTTCTATGTGTTTCAAGGGATTTCACTTCTGGTTTGAGTTCAGCTTCACTCTCTCCTTTGCCCAAAATTATCTTTAAATCACTTCTCTTTTAGCTTTGCAAGCTTTTGTTACTGAATATCACCCACAGAGTATCACAGAGATGTGAGTAATACGGGGAGGGGATGTCATAGATTAACTGTGCCCTCTTATCCGTGCTGTTTCAGTATGTATGAATAAAAATAATGTTTTTTATTATTACCTACATAGACCTTATAGTGTATACAGTATTTGAAGTGTTACGTGCTCGGGAACATTGCCTCAAAGAAAAGCTGTGTCCCACTCACTTTTACTCACTGGAAGTCACATCAAAGTGGAAACTGAAAACGAAGCACTCTTCAACGCTCCTAGAAGAAAGACCATTTTTCCATTGGTACTCACCCAGCCTGCAGAACCTTGAAAGGAGGGTTACGGACACTTGCTTTTGCCATCTTAGCTCACTGCAGACAGGATATTCAAAAAACACAGCTCCTCAGCTCAGCTTGGTGCCTCGAATGCTACCTGAAGGATCATCTCCTCCCATATACACTTGCCCAGACACTGAGATCATCTTTAGCAGTCTGACTGCCGAAGCCCCTGTTAGAAAAAGAGACTCCATAACCGTTGGCGCCTCAGTCACGTAGGAGCCCGAGTGGCGGGAAAAATGTAGGCGGAGCAAGAAGGGAACCATACTGACGCGCTCATGACTAACGGCTTGGTAAGCTGATACTGACTGTTTATTGGCTATTGACTTGGTAAGCTGATGTACTGACTGTTTCATTGGTTACTGGCAAGAACAATAGAAGTGATATGGTATAAAAAGCTTTTGCACACGTGTCTCGGGGTCCAGATTGCTCTGCACCCGTTTTGCAAAACATTTCAATAAAATAATGTTGGATCCACTGCTGCCTGCCTGGCATCCTTTTCTTCTAAACCAGAAGCAAGAACTTTTTATCTAACAATTTGTTGCCGTGACTCGGATCCTGCTTCGGGGCGCGTCCCCTTCACGCTGAGCCAAGGGGCCACGGAGGAGAAGCGGCCACAGGCGGTTGTTTTACACTGCCTTCTCCACACGACGGCGGCAGCGGAGGCGCTTGGGGACCAACGCCAGAGGGAGAGGGAGACGTGATCACTCCTTTTTGACACCGGCAGTGGATCAATAGGCAGCTGGACGCGGCTGCGGGCGGGACAGAGGAGGCCTCGGGGTAAGTGAAACAGCTTACTTTAGGGGATACACGTGGGACAGTGGTGTGTTTGTGATTGTGTGAGATGCCTACGGGCGAAGTGAGTGAGGAGCCCCGATCTGCATTTCCTTGTCTCCACGACGGGCTGGGTCAGAGGAGGGCGAAGCGAGTGAGGAGCCCCGATCTGCATTTCCTTGTCTCGGAGACAGGCTGGGTCAGAGGAAGGCCAAGCGCAAAATTTGTTGAGTGAAATCCCACCGTCATGGGCGGGTCGCAATCCAGGCTCACGGAAGTTTCCCATACGCCCTTGGAGTGTTGTTTGCGCAACTGGTCACATTTTAAGCAGGATTATGGAACTAAGATGACGAAGGATCGACTTGACCTTCTTTCTGCCTGGGAATGGCTGGTATTAGAACCCAAATGGCCACCCGAGGGGTCTTTTGACCCAACCCTGGTATCTGCTGTGCGTATAATAGTAACACAGAGGGGAGGTTGGGATCAGTTCCCCTATATTGATTCATGGGCAACTTGCGTACCCCTCGGTGGCAGGCCCGCCCCATGGGTAGTTAAATGTATGTCCTTGGCCCTCCCTGTGATAACTGAGAAAAACATTGATGAGGAAGGGAACACCTAGGGTGGTAGCCACGGTCCTCGAGGATCCGTTGCTTCCTCCTCCCTACGGGACGGCTGTCGGGAGGGGACCACACCCGCCCCAGCCTCGATTTCCCCCAAGGGAGCCTGCCCAAGAGTTGCAACCGTTAAAAATTCCCGAGATTGGGTCTATGACTGAGTTCGAGGACACTCTCCAAGATCATTTGGACGCCCTCGAGAAAGATTTTAAAGAGATGAAGGGTGCTTGGGGGCTTCGAACCCAGGAAAAGGCACCTGATAAAGAGGGGGAAACCAAAGGAGGGCCTAATTACAATTTACGAAAGGACCCTCAGCCACCAGTAAAATTGACCTTCCCTATTAGAGAGGTCCCCGATCCTACCGCCCAACACCCTCAGGGGACAATGTTTGTTTACGTCCCCTTTACGACGTCTGATCTGTACAATTGGAAACAGTTCAATCCTCCCTTTGAGGAGGACCATGGTCCATTGTTGTCCTTAATGGAAAATGTGAGGCTCACACACAATCCTACCTGGGACGACACACAGATGTTGTTGAACAGTTGTTTCCTTAGTCAGAAACCGACTATTCTTGCCGGTGCGTGCGCCAAGCTTAGGGAGGAGCTCCCCCTTGTGACCGAAGATGAGATAGCAGCGGTGTTGCCTTTAAGACAGCCTGATCGGAGACTAGCCACCGCTGCACAAAGGCAGAGGCATGCCGTATTTTCAGCTCATTTTAGCCGGCATGAGACAAGCCGCGCGGAGGACCCCCAATTTGCAAAAAGTTCTGACTTTAAAACAAGACAAAAACGAGCCTCCTGCCGTGTTCCTCCGAAGGCTAAGGGAAGCCTTCGCCAAGTATACTGATGTTGACTTGAATGTCCCAAATAATTTAAGGATTTTCATGACTCAGTTCATGGAAAATAGTTGCCAAGATATCAGAAAGAAGTTGCAAAAGGTTGAGAAAGGATTGGCGGCTGACCTAGGTGTTTTACTAGAGGTAGTTCAGAAAGTTTATGAAAGACAAGAGGCAAGCAAAACTCCTTGCTGCCGCTCTCAGGCCAGAGCAAGGAGAGGTTAAGAAGGGTGGAATGGGGAACAGAAAAGGGCCTCCCTTAGGAAAAGATCAGTGCCTTCTGTAAAAAGATGAGACACTGGAAGCGAGACTGTGAAGCCCTAAAACAGAAAGAGAAAGAAAGTAGAGAGGAAGAGCAAAGAGTATTGTATGAACAAGAGATTAGGGCAGACAGGGGCCGCCTTGTCCATCCTCCCCCTTAGCAGGCCACCAACAGGAAGTGGGGGATCTAAAACCATAATGGGGGTCGAGAGAAGGGCAACCCGAGTGCCCCTTTCTCATCCCTTGCTCACCAAGGTTAGGAAAACACACCTAAAACACGCGTTTGTCTGTACCCCCTCCTGTCCGGTGGCATTGTTAAGAAGGGACTTATTGACTAAGCAGCCAGCAAGCAGTAAAGGCTCCCCCTCTTTTGGATTCTCCTGATGCAAGCAGGGAGTCTATTGCAAAGGTCTCAAGCAAACTGGGCTCCGTCAGTCTGCGTGCCATCAGCCATTCCAGCTCTTCTGCTGACATGGGGGCCAACAGCTTCCATGGCAACTACGCCGTTGAGGGCATTGGTGATGAAGACCTCTAGGGGCCCTGCCCTGATGCAACTCTGTGAGATGTAAAATCTCCTCCTGGGTGGATCTCCATGTGCCTCAACCCCAGCCAGATGCCCACCCTCTTGTCTACATGGATGGGGAGACGGCGCGACCGCAGTATGAGGCACTGCAAAAAGATAAATTAGATAAATGGAAATGGACTAAAAAGAAATAAATAAGTCTTTCCTCAGTCTCGAAGCTGCCCTTGTGTCGCCACCTGCCCTGGCCATACCAAATCCAAGTCGATATCGCCACACTGCTGCTGACAATACAGGGCACCAGTAGACCGGGGCTCCCAGATCATGATGGCCTCCAAGTACTAGACCTAGACACCAAAGGCCAGCCAGATCTTGAAGATGAACCAATCGAGGGAGCCGAAGATCTGTTTGTAGACGGGTCTAGTAGTTACATGTTAGGTGGAAAGTGTTACACAGGAGCGGCTGTCGTTACTCAAGACGAGAGTGTACACGAAGAACGACTGCCTCCTCATTTCTCCGCCCAGTCCGCTGAGTTGGTAGCCTTAACAAGAGCCCTGCAGGCAGGCAAAGGGAAGCGAGTACACCGACAGCAAAAACGCCTTTGCCGTTGTGCATGCTCACAGGCAACTGTAGAAAGAGAGGGGATTCCTTACAGCAAATGGATCCCCAGTAGCCAATGACGGCTTAATAGTGGACCTTCTAGATGCTCTCCAACTACCCTTGCAAGTAGCTGTTATCCACGTCCGAGCCCATGGAAGGGAGAGAGAAGAAAAGTGGAAGCGGAGAAATCAAAGGGCAGATGAGGCCGCAAAGAGAGCAGCCAAGGAAGGAATCCAAGGGACATTCCTTGTCTTACCGAGAAGGGGAGAGCGCCACACATACTCCCCCTCTGAGTTGCAAATGGCACAAGAACACAAAGTGAGTCCCCGCGACGATGAATGGATCCAGATGACGGATGAAAGACTGCTTCTCCCACAGACCCTGCAGGGAGCTATCCTAGAACAAGTGCATCATTCTCTTAGACACCCTGGGGCATCAGCTATGATGGACTATTGCAAGAGGCTATTTATCTCTCCTGGCCTAACTGTACGCGCCTATCGACTAGCGGCAACCTGCAAGGTCTGCCAGAAAACTAACTCCCCAGGGCACCCCCTCCACCAAAAGGAGGGCGACCATGGGTGTACTATCCCTTCCAGAGGGTACAGATTGATTTTGCTTAAATGCCACCGTGTAGGGGTTACATGTATTTGCTTGTAATAGTGTGTCAAATAGGGATGGCGGAGAATTTCTCCCCGAAACTTCGGGGGGCCGAGCGCCAACGTGTTCGGCCCCCCGAACACGTTTTGGGGAGAAATTCTCCACCCCCCCGCCCCCCCCGGGACGGGACTTACCTTTGGCGAATGTCCCTCCCGGCGGCGGGTCCGGCCGGCGGTTCAGCGGGTCTTCGTCTGGGGCGGGAGCGGCAGCCGGTCTTTCGAACGGCTGCCGCCGCCACCATTCCAATAAAAGAAAAAAAACGCCCCTGTGATAGGCTACGTGATGATTAACGTAGTCTATCACGGCTAGATTTGCAATGTCAGCCGTGATAGGCTACGTAAATCGTCACGTAGCCAATCACGGGTGACTTAAAAAAAAAAAAAGCGCGTACGGATAATGGCGGCCCCCATAGGGAGCCACCATTCCCATTCCTTATTTGGTCACTGTAGTCTACGTAAATCTTTCGTCTACGGCGAAAATAAGGGCAACGCAAATAGCTGCCGCCACTGCCATTTCCAAGTTAAAAAAAAATGTAATAGGCTACGTGTGTTTTTTTTTTCCACTCAGCCGTGATAGGCTACGTAAACATTTACGTAGCCTATCATGGCTGACTGCAGGGACGCAAACAGCGGCGGCTACGGCGGCCAGAATTTCGGGGGGAGGGATGGGGCGCCTCCCCCCCACTGCGAATCAACTTTCGGGATCAGGTAAGTGACTTTCGTACATCCCTAGATGGCACTACAGAGGGGTTGGTTTGTGCTTGCTGGTAAAGCACTTTGGGGTAACATTTTTTGATGTTAAGCGAGAGGCCGAGCTGTTCATATGCTTCTGCAAAGAGGTTTAGCATAGTTTGGAGATCTTCCTTTGAATGTGCGCAGATTATGTTATCATCAGCATATTGATGTTCTATGACACAGGATGTAATTACCTTACTTTTTGCTTTCAGCCGACTGAGATTAAAAAGTTTTCCATCTGTTCAATACATGATTTCTACACCAGTGGGAAATCTCCCTTCAACAAGGTGTAGAATCATAGCGATGAAGATAGCGAATAAGATCGGTGCAATGACACATCTGTCAGGGTGGAAAGTGAGCCGATAGAACCCCAGAGCAGTTCTGATTCTGAGGAGGAACCGCAATCCGTGGGAGAAGAGCTCGCTCATCTCTCACAGGCACAGCAGCTGGCAGAGATTCCTCCTGCCAGCATTCCTGGGATAGATAGTGACCCTGGCAGTGAGAGAGTGCTGGGGGGATGCTTGATGGGCGCGCAACGCCGATGGAGGACGCAGAAAGGAGGCGCAGCGCTCATTTTGCACGCAAGCAACGGTCGCATCCCGAGGACCCAAGGGAAAGAGGGAGGATCTCTCCCTAGCCCATAAGTTCAGGGTCTTCCCGTGATTCTCCTTCAAACGGGGGCCAACTGCCTAACCTGGAGCGTAGGCTACTCTGCTATCTTTCCCCAGTTCTGTTCCTTGCTTAGTCACTGGTGATTAGCATCTGCAACAGTCATTAAATTGTAAAAGGATTAAAGCCTTGAAAAGAATCCTTTTGTCTGAGTCTTGAGTTGGCTATAGGAGTAGACTTTAAGAGGCAGCTAGTTTGTTGGTCTGTAAGTGGCCTTTGCAGCATGAAAAAAGCCCCGTGAGTCATGGGCATCTGCAAAATGCTGGATTTCTTGAGCTTTCTTTATCTACCAGGTGTTCTTAAGTTCTCTAGTTCTTCTTTGGACTGCAGCCTTTGCACTGACATAGGTTTTTTTCTTAGTGGCACAGTTGATGTCTTTTTGCCATATTTGGAAAGCTTTCCTTTTCTTATCAATAATATGTTAAATCTCCCTATCATTCTCATCAAACCAGTCCTGATGTTTCTTAGTTTGGTATCTGATAGTTTGTTCACAGGCTGCGATAATGGAAGTCTTCAGTTTATTCCAGTGTTCCTCGACATTTTCAGGGGTTTCCATAGGCAGATGTTCCTTGAGGGTTGTTTGAAAGCAGGCTCACTTAACAGGGACTTGAAGGGCTTGGGGGTTCATTTTACGCCTTGGTTTTCTTCCCTGGAGCCTATGTTGAGGGCAATCTTAATGTTCATTGTGGAATGAATTAATCGGTGGTCTGTCCAGCAGTCATCCGCATTCATCATGGCTCTAGTGAAGAGTACATCACAGCGGTCTCTGGCATGGACAATTACATAATCTAGAAGATACCAGTGCTTCGACCAGGGGTGCTTCCATGATGTTTTAAATTTATTTCTCTGTCCAAAAAGTGTGTTGGCAATGATGAGATTATGCTCTGCACATTTAGTCAGAAGTAGAATTCCATTCTGGTTGCTATTGCTGACTCCTTCTTTCCCAATGGTCCCTGGCCACAAATCAAAACCACGCCCAACTCTTGCATAAAAATTGCCCAGGAGGAGTATTTTATCCTCTTTAGGTATCTCTGATAAGATGGTGTCCAGTTGGGAGTAACATTTTTCTTTGATGTCTTCATCAGCATCTAATGATGGTGCATAGGCACTTAGAATAGTTTCATGCTGGTTTTTGGTGAGTTTTATTCAAAGGGTTGAGAGTTGTTCATTAATGCCAGCAGTAGGAACTTCTGACAAGAGATTCATAAGATCATTTTTAATGTCAAAGCCTACTCCATGTATTCATCGTTCTTGTTCAGGCAGTCCTTTCCAGAAGAAGGTGTAACCTCCTTTTTCTTCCTTCAGTTATCCCTCTCCTGCTCTTCGAGTTTCTTGGAGTGCTGCTATGACAATCTTAAAATGTCTCAGTGTCAGGGTGGACACTGAGCCCATAGAATCCCAGAGTAGTTCTGATTCTGAGGTAGAGGAGCTGCTCCTGGGAGAGGAGTGCGCTCCTCTTTCCCAGGGCCAACAGCTGATGGAGATTACTCCCACCAGCATTCCTAGCTTAGATAGCAGTCCTGGGAGTGACAGAGCACGGGAAGCAGACTTTCTGGACGCGCGACGCCGAAGCAGGGAGTGGCGCCAAATGGAGGGTGCGGAAAGGAGGCGTAGTGCCCGGTTGGCGTGCAAACAACAGTTGCACCCAGAGGATCCAAGGGAAAAGGGGAGGCACTATCCCTAGCCCATAAGTTCAGGGTCTGCCAGTGATTCCCTTTCAAACGGGGACCAACTGTTCCAACTTAGGGCATAGGTACTGTGCTGCTCAGATCTAGTTGCTAACAGTAGATTTGTTAAGTCGTAAAAGAGGAATAAAACTTTGAAAAGAATCCCTTTGTCTGTGTCTGGACTTGGCTACTGGATTAGACTGAGAGAGGCCTCCAAGGTGTCCTTGACAGCTTGGTCCCCTTCCTCTTTCTCTCTCTCTTCTCCTATTGCCTTATGAAGGGTGCCGGGGACACGGCGGTGCAAGCTCTAGCACAAGAGAAGCAGATGCTCCATGATCAGATGGCTCAACTGACGGCTGCCATGCAAAATCTACAGGCTGAGGTTCAACCTCCTCCACCTCCGATTCCCCCCTGCCGCAAGTGCCCGGTGGCTTTGCCAAAGAAGTTTTCTGGTGAGAAAGGAGTTTTTCAGATTTTCAGGGCCCAATCGGAGCTGTACATGCGTCTTTGGCCTGAGGATTTCCAGACGGAACACGTTCGTGTGGGTTTCATCATTAAACTACTGTCAGGCATGGCAGCTAGATGGGATTTGGGGCTCCTGCTCGCTAATGACCCCCTGCTCAGGGACTATCAAGGCTTCATGACAGCCATGGCCCATTTTTTCGGTGACCCCCTGCACATGCAGATGGCTTCTCAGGAGATTCACTGCCTCCGGCAGGGCAAGGACTCAGTTTCCAGCTACGCGACAACCTTTCGCTTACTGATGCAGGATTTACAGTGGAATGATGCCACGCTGGTGGCTCAGTTTTTGGATGTTTTGAAAGACGAGATCTTAGATGAGTTGGCGCACACGCCCAGCCAGCCTACTTTGGAGGACCTCATCCAGACCTGCCTTCAGATAGATAGTCAGCTCAGGGGTGCCAAAAGTGGAGTTTGGGTCTCCCTACTGCCAGGAGCATTGCTTCCCAGAGGAGGCGCCAGTCCCAGCCCCGGCCTTAACCCTTTCCTCCCCCTCCTCGTCTGCTTCTGCCAATTCTTCAGCTACCGTGATCCTCCCAGAGAAGTGTGCAGCTTTTTGGGATGTGTTTGACAAGAAGGAGGCTGACCAGCTTCCCCCCCATGGCCTTTTTGACTGTGCCATTAACCTCTTTCCTGGGGCAACCACCCTGCTGGCCGGCTGTATTCAATGTCGGAGCCGGAACTGCGAGCTCTGTGGGAGTTTTTGGACAAGAATCTCAAATGTGGCTTCATTGGCCCATCTTCCTCCCCTGCCTGTGCTCCTACCTTCTTTGTGGCCAAACGATCTGGAGAACTCTGCCCGGTGCATGATTTCAGAAATCTAAATTCGGTCTCCATCCCTGACAAGTACCCCCTCCCCCTCATTCCTGAGATACTGGAGTGCCAAGATTATCACAAACTTGGACCTGCGTGGCGCCTACAATCTCATTTGCATCCGGGAGGGGGATGAGTGGAAGACCTCTTTCGGGACCCGGTAGAGAGCGTATGAAGACCTAGTGATACCTTTAGGGCTCGCCCGCGCCTCTCCCCACTTTTTCACATTTTATGAATGCCATCTTCCGGGACTATTTGGACACTTTCCTCATTGTGTATCTCAATCATTTACTTATATTTTCTGAGGACCCCCATGCCCATCAGCTTCATGTCTCCACCATCCTCCAGCGCCTCCGCGAGAACCATCTTTATGCCAAGCTGGAGAAATGTGCATTTGACCTAATCTCTTTGGACTTTCTTGGCTACATTATTTCACCTGACAGTTTCAGGATGGATCCTGCAAAGGTCCAGGCTGTCCTCTCCTGGCAGCCTCCATCCACCAAGAAGGACTTGCAACGTTTTTTGCGGTTTCCTAATTTTTACAGAAAGTTCCTGCCCAGTTTTTCTCAGCTGACTTCTCCTCTCAAGGACCTCCTTAAGGGCAAGAAATCTCCTTTTCATTGCACAGCATCGGCACAATAGGCTTTTGAGGAACTTAAGAAGCTTTTTAGTTCTGAGCCGATCCTGTTACATCCCGACCCAAGGAAGCCTTTTGTAGTGCAGACTGATGCCTCTGACTTTACGGTGGGGGTGGTGCTCTTTCAGCCAGATCGGGAGGGCGGCGGGCTGCAACCCTGTGCCTACCACTCCAGGAAGCTGAACATGTCTGAGAGGAATTATACCATTTGGGAGAAGGAACTGTTGGCCATCAAGTCTGCTTTGGAGACCTGGCGTCATCTCCTGGAAGGGGCATGGCACCCAGTCGAATTTAGAACCGACCATCACAACCTGGAACATCTTCAGGCAATCCGTGCCTTAAACCAGAGGCAGATTAGGTGGTTGCTTTTTTTTCTCGGTTCCACCTTAAGATTTGCCATGTGATAGCCTCCGACAACCTACAAGTGGATGTTCTTTCTCATAAGCCTGACTTCCAGCCAGGGAGTGAGGAAAATCCCCCCCTTCTCTGATTCTTCCCCCCCAAGGCCTGGCGGCAGCTTTGGTGCCTCATTCTCGGGAGGAGCTCCTTCTCTCTGCACAGCCTCAGGATGCTTTTGTTCACACAAAGGTGGAGGAATTGGGGCTAGCCTCTGCCCCCCCACTCTACCCCCTTCTCTTTGCGAGGTGGCCTGCTGTACCATTCCCGCTGGGTCTATGTGCATTCTAGACCCGTCCATGAGAAGGTCCTCCATCAGTGCCATGACTCCCCCATAGCTGGGCATTTTGGTGTCACCAAGACCCTGCATGGAGTGACAAGGGATTTTTGGTGGCCTTGTGTGTTTTGGGACGTCAAGTCCTATGTCGCCTCCTGCCCAACCTGCCAGCGGGCGAAGGCCCCGTCAGGCAAGCCCATAGGCTTGCTTCACCCCCTGCCTACCCCCTCAGGACCTGGAAACTGCCCTCCCTTGACTTCAACGCTGACTTGCCTCGCTCACACGGTAAGACCACCATTCTGGTGGTGGTGGATTTGTTTTCTAAGATGGCCCATTTCATCCCCTGCTCTGGGTTGCCCACAGCCAGGGAGATGGCAGAGCTGTTCTTGGCGCATGTTTTCCGCCTCCACGGATGGCCTGAGGGTCTCATTTCGGATAGGGGGGCCCAATTCACTGCCATTTCTGGAGGGAGCTGCTTGCGTTGCTCCATGTGATGCTCTGTCTTTCTTTCTTTCTTTCTTTCTTTCTTTCTTTCTTTCTTTCAAACAGCGTTGCTTTAAACTAAGAGTGCATCACTCAGGCACACCTAGGAGTGCCTTGTTTTGGGAAGCCCTTAGAGGAGGAAATGTTTCGGCTGAAAGTAATTACTGCATGTCTCAGGGCAGGGGAAAAATACGTAAATATCTACGAAAAATAGCCTGTCTTACAGAAGATATACAGAATTATGGCTGTCGGTACGGATTTATCTTCGTAATTTTCAGAGCGGAAAAAAAAGAGGAGAATTCCGGGGGCTTGTGAATGACGGTACGGAGCACTGGCCGCAAACTGCGGAAGTCAAGGGCACAGAAGGTACACAATTCGTACATCCCTAGTTCTGATGAGCTCACTGGAAGTACTAATAGGGGAAGATTAGGGATGTCAGAGAACTCCGCCACAGATCTCGGTGAGGCCGAATGCCAGTGCATTCAGCCCCCCGAAATCCATGGCAGTACGAAGCCCCTCCACCCCCCAACCCCGCAAAAGGCCTGACCACCGCAACTCCAGCTCCCAGGTAGGGAATTAGGGACAGTGAAAAACCTGTTCATTTCCCGGATTGTCAGGCACCTTCTATTCCATCGTCCTCAAAGTCTGATTTTTCTTAGTTTCCGAACTTCTGCAAATTTGCATTGGCAAAATTCCCCCCAAATATGCATTTTAACTCCTCCTAATTTGTGCAAAACAGTCAAAGGTTAGAAACATGGTTCCCCAAATCTGCGGAATCCACCCTCCAGGGGAAAAGCCCATTCGCTGGTAGGGCTCATAAAAATCTGAACTCACTTAGTTCTATTGCAGATTCCTCCAACATCCCTACTCACATGTCTCTCTGCCGGCCTGTCAAAGTTTTTTTAAAAATGTAACTGCTGTGAAGGAGCAGGGATTGGAGATCATGATCATGAATGCAGGTTTGGGCAGTGGCCAAGAGTGAGGCCAGAGTACCAACTGCATCCATTACAGAGATGCCAGATCTGATCGAGGTGACACATGCCTAAGTTATACCCTGTCTGTGTTGTGGTAACATCCCGTATGTGGGGCCGCGTTTGGTAGGGATGGGTGAATGAGTGAGACTCGAGACTGCTAGGATCTTCCAAATATTGTATCACCGCTTGTCACTTTTCCTGTTCATGATGTCTTCTCACTCTGCAGGAACAGGAAAATCAAGCAAATCAAGCAGCAACTGAATGTGAAATGTGCGCACATTTCCCAAACTTTGTACCCATCACCTGATTTGTGAAACTTTCCTCCATAAAATAAAGTGGGGATGATCCAGTCTCCAGGGATATTTGCACAAATTGAACTGGGGAAGTTGTGCAAATTGAAAACGAGCACACATCTGGCCATTTGCAAACATTTTTGCCAGACGTGGTTTCTGTCTGAAACCCTCCACTGGCAGCAGCCACAAATCTCAGGCTGAGAATGTCAGGATCTAAAGTTTAAATCACCCAGGACCAAAAACTGAGCACAACACTATCCCATGTCAAATATCTCTCTGTTTGGGAGACTGTCCCCTTCAAAAAAAAAACCAATTCCCTTCAATCAAAAACATCATTTCTGTGCAGTAAATGTGTGACGACCATAGATGACAATGAGAAGCAAGGCAATGGAAGTACCGAATTAAACTCCTGCATTCTTTGAGAATAATTCTTTATGACAACAAGTGCATGAAACCGTCACAGCAAGCAGAGCAATCAGAATACACTAACGCCAGTAACAAACATCCATTTAATGTCTTGCATTCAGGCTTTCCATGTGCAGGCAAGCTGCAAAATACTGGTACACTGCAGCTGTTAAGGGCCACACCTTCAACAGATGCATTATTTGGACAATGTCAGTATGGTATAGTTCCAGCCTCAACACTACCTCAGATGTGGATGGTGGTCACTGGCAGAGTGATAGCTCCAAGGCTCAGCTTTGCCTGTCTCCTGTAACAGAAACAACGAAACTGTGCAACTGAAGCTATAAGAACACCAACAGGCTCTGATAACTAAGATCTCACCAAACCTGTATCTCCTCCAAACCTATGCCAAATATTCTCCTACAACTCTAATTCTATAGATCAGATGCCCTAGTTTGTTTTGAACATGATATGCTCCTTCGTATTCAGATCAGGTCTCAGTACAATGATGTAGCACTTGGGAAGAAAGATGCAGCCCAACAGCCCAGCACTGGAGGACAAGATCGAGAAGACCTGCACGGCCACCATGTATTTCCCCTTGGTGCTCAGGTAGGAGGGCACAAAGGACAGCCAAACACTGCAGAAGACCAGCATGCTGAAGGTGATCAGTTTGGCTTCATTGAAGGCCCCAGGCAGCTTCCTAGCCAGGAAAGCCACCGTGAAGCAGATGGCAGCCAAGAAGCCCATGTAGCCAAGGGCAGTATAAAAGAAGACAACAGAACCTTCATTGCACTGCAGGATGTTTTGTCCCGGCTGGGAATGCATGTCAGAGTCAGGGAATGGGGCAGAGCTCCCCAGCCAGATGGTGCAGATGACAACTTGGACACCAGAACAAGAACTGACAATGGAGTTTGCAAGACTCTTCCCCAGCCATCTCTTCACTCTGTTCCCTGGTTTGGTGGCCAGGAAAGCCAACACCACCGTGATGGTTTTGGCCAACACCAAAGAAACGGCAACTGAGAAGATGATGCTGAAGACTGTTTGACGGAGAAGGCAAGTCACTTTCCTTGGCCTCCCTATGAACAGGAAGGAGGACAAGAAGGAAAGCATGATGAAGATGAGGAGAATGTAGGACAGGTCTCGGTTGTTGGCCTTGATTATTGGAGTTTCTTGGTATTTCATGAAGATTCCTAATACAAAGCCGGTGGATAAGGACAAGAATAGACTAAAGGAAATCAGGACAATCCCCAAAGGTTCTTCATAGGTGAGGAAGGTTATCTCCTTGGGGACACATTGATCTCTGTCCTTGTTCGGATGTTGATCTTCCGGACACTTGATGCAATGGTCAGCATCTGAGAAGACGGAGAGTGAGTTCAGCAGGATTCACATCAACTGTACCTCCAGAAAAAATGTGCAGTTGGGCAGGAAGAGAGACAAACATTCCCTCACAGAGGACCTGTTTTGTGACCAGACAGTCTATGGCCTCATCACCAAGCGAGGACCTTAGTAGTAGCAGGGCCAGGAAAGGTAATGTAATATCTCTGCTGGGCATTACAGAGTGGTTGACAGTCAGATAAGAACAGAGAAGAGTGGGCTAAATGGATTGATGGGCTGACTTGGAATAAACACAGCTACCTACCTGGTTTAAATATGGTAAAGTGAGGGCATTAATCCTAACGTTGTTCGGGGTAAGGGAGTGTCTGTGAGGTTATCCTGTTCTTATCTTCATAATATTCCTGTAAGGCATGTAAAGCTACCTGGTAGCTGAGTGGCTTGTGAGTTATGTCTTTACTCAACTTATGCCCCACATTTCTACCACAAGACGGTGCTCAAGGGACTTCTGGTTACCTGTGAAATCCGGAGTAGGAAACATCCATAAAGCTTTCTTATTTTTTAATCAAGTTTTACTAAAGAGGTTTAAAAAAACCAGAAGATTGAATCAGCATTTGGCAGGGGATTCTCTGATCACCAGAAAGTAGGGGTTGCACCATTTTCCCATCCCCTTTTCTGTCAGGGACCCCCTGCTTTCCTGCCACAGGATCACAGCTCAGTGCAGACAATTCTCTGTGTATAATGGAGAAAGGCCCACCATGTCTGTACATGCTGCCCTGTCCCAATCATGGAAAAAGCAGAGTGGTTTTATTTGTGGGACATGATTTGTACCAGGAACAGTGTGCACTAAGCTTCCCCCCTGCTTTGCACCCCAGAGATTCACTCCCATCGTCTTTTCTTTCCACTCACTTCATGGGATTAATGTAAGAAATAAAAAACAAACTGAAGCCGTGTAGGGGTCAGAGTTCAAAAAGTCTTTAGCATCTGTTCCAAAGGTGTATATATATTTAATGTGTTAATTAAAATGTTTTTGAGACTGCACATCACAGCAATGATCACAACGATTTACAGACCAGAAGACAAAAACCTTGTAGAAGAGCAAGTAATAACAAATAAAATTAGCATTCAGTCGAACGGGACAAGTCTTCATTAAAATGACGCTATGTACTAGAAGGGCATTATGTAGGGATCTCAGAGAATTCCGCGAAGGATCATACTAGAAGAATGCCAGTGCATTCGGCCCCCCGAAATCCGTCATGGAACGAATCCCCCCCACAACAGGCGTGCGAAATGGAGCACTTACCTGCTCCCGTCCGCGCTGCTTTGCGAATGGCATTCGTCCTGCGGCAGCCATTCGCTACCTCCTCTTCAAACCATGATATTTTCCTTCTGTCGTGATCGGCTACGTAAATATTTATGTACCTATCACAGTTCAATACAGGGACACAAATGGCAGCGGCTACGACAGCCGCCATTTGCATCCCTGCAGGGCTGCCCAGCGGCTGGATGTCCGGTTGCGAGTTGCCAGAGCTGGCCGGAGCTGGTCAGCGGCTCCGCAGCTTGGCTGTGGAGCGGGGCTGGCCGGGCAAGATTCTGGGGGGAGGGGCTGAGCGCCTCCCCCCCCATTGAAGGAAGGAGCATCCCCCCTCCACCACAGATGCCCCTCAGCAGAGCAAGGTAAGGGATTCGTACATCCCTAGCATCATGAGGTATTTCAGGCTGAACAGTAGTGAATGGCCCATGAACATAAAGGATTCAGATTGTTTTACACTAGGAGCAACAGTCATTTAAGAAGCCTTCTCCTCTTACTCAGTCATGGAATGTTTTGCTAAAGGTGTTTATGAGAAAAGTAAGAGAGAAGTAAAATAGGGCTGTGAAGACTATTCGGCATATTCAAGAAGTTGCCCTAGGGAACTCCCATTCTTCTGATCTTGCCTACCTTCCTGAATGGAGATGGTTCCTTCCGCACATGGAGCGCAAGCATAGCAGCATGGTGGCTCTCCTTCTTGGACCTCCTTGTAGTATCCACGGCGACAGCTCTCAGTGCATCTGGAATGAGGCACGGTCTAGCAACAAAGAGAAGGAGCATCCAGGAAAACAGTGTTATGAATATTTGTGCCTATGGAAATGAGTCCTCCAATTTAGACAGGGTTTCTAGCGCTTGTGACCCTAAGTGATTTAGACGTGATCCCAGGTCTTTGTTTCAGAGAAGCACTGTTTATGCATCACAACATGGCATGGACATTTTGGGTCTGTTTGTTTCAAAAAGTTTATGCCACCTATACTATACATGTACTCAAGCCAATATAAAAACTGGAGGGGAAAAGGTACGACAATTATATAAACTAAAAGACAATCCCAGAATAACAGAAATTACAAACAACAGTAATAAAAGGACAAGCTTCAAGACATGTGCATGCAATAACGGTGAACGATGGGGGAGAGAGATGAGCTTTTTGCGGGAGGATAGGCACCACCATTGGAAAGGCCCTCTCTTTTTCCCTGTTTTGATCTTCATTGGCAGGGCAGAAGGCAAAGGAAGGATTGGAGGCCTCATGGCACAGCTGGAGACGGAAAGGCATTTTAAGGAGTGGGGTACCTGATGGATTTATATCCCCCAAATACGTTCAGTACCTTGGATAACTGCTGTATAGTTCTGGATGCTTCTGACTAAAACCCAGAAGGGATCCACAGCCCCGCCATAATCAGAGCCATCAGTCTCCACTGTACCAACTAGGGACGGCAGAGAATTCCACCACGGATCTCAGTGAGGCTGAATGCCAGGGCATTCAACCCTCCAAAATCTGTGGAGGAACAGCCTGCCACCCCCCTGCCACCCAAGGATCCCCTCAGGCATTAGACTTACCTGGGGCGGATCTTCCGGGTGGCGGCGGCTCCGGCGGTGGCTCCAGCGGCAGCAGCTGCGGCAGCAGGTCTTCCGACCGGCTACCGCCGCCGCTATTTGCAGTCTTGTCGGCGTGATAAGCTACGTAAGTCTTTATGTTGCCTCTCACAGCTGACTACGGGGACACAAACGGCGGTGCCTATGGCCGCCGCCATTTCCGTCCCTTCTAGCCAGAGGCCAGATGTCCAGCTGCTGGCGGAGCCAGCCGGCAGCTCCGTGGATACCTGAGGATTCCGGGGGGAGTCTGGAATCTGGCACGGATTCTGGGGGGAGGGATGGAGCGCCTTCCCCCCCAGCGGAACCTGGCGGAACCAGGTAAGGGGAGTATCATGCATCCCTAGTACCAACCCACAGAATACATGGAACTGAATGAATAAAAGCACTACGTAAAAACCAACAATTCAACACAAAAGGATCACAACATGAAAATCCCATTCAAATAATAGAAAGCCCTCTTGAAACAGAAAGGACTTCCTGCTTGAGACTCATGGCAGACCAACATCTCCAGGGATGTTGCCACACCATAAAAGTACTTCCTGCCAATTGTCACCAGCCAAATCTCAGCTGGCCTTGCCACTTGGAGCAGGCCTCATCAGATGCTCTAAGACAACATATCCAAGAGTCATGTGGAAGTGGGCATTTTACTAGGTCTGTTAGCCACGTCAGTCTGAAGCCTGAATCCCTAGCGTGGCTGGGTGTTGCGGTGCAATGCGGTGCAATTCCAGAGCAGGTCAGGATCAGGCCAAAGAACTCCAATATGGGTTGGATCACTCTGAAGAGCATTGGGGGTGCTTCAGCCCGATACGGACAGCAACCCCACCCCACTGTGTGAGCCCCTCGCTCCTTACCTGGTCTCCAGGGAATCACATGCAGCCATCACTCTCTTAGATGGAGTTGCCATTTCCTTTCAAATTGGTGACTCTTCTTCCAGTCAGACAAAATACCATTTAAAAAAAATAATAAAAGGTGGCTTCCCTGCAGAGGCCAATGGGAGCAGGCCCTCCCGAGAGATCCAGGTCAGGAGTGGGGGTTCTGTGGGGGTGGCAATGACAGTGGGGGGTCACTCTCGGTGGGGGTTTCCCCCCTTCTGCTTCAGGTCTCTAGATGTTGCTTCAGAACCGGAGAAGTGGGTCAACCCAGCTTCAGGGGCGGTTGAGGCGAGTTCATGCCGATTGGAGTCTTCTAAACTGACCTCTGAATCAGGTTGGGTGGGCTGTGCATGGCCCTAATTTTTGCTACCCTGATCTTAGAGGGCTTCAAATGGATCAGCACCTTAATCTGCACCCTGTAGCTGAGTGTTAGGCAAGGAATCTCTTTTCAAACAGGTGTGGTGCTGTCTCTCCGCCCTGCCCCAGTTGTCAACTGAGAGGTCACCAGATCTCTCTCCACTGCCTTCAGAGGAAGGCCCACATGGCACCTCCAAGCCTCCTCTCTGACCTCTGTACTTCCCGAGTTTAGAGGAACGTCCGTCTTCCTGTGCTATTGCTCCCTATTTGCTCCATCTGAATATGATGATGGCGTTCTGCAAATGGTTGGGGGCGGGAGGCCAGGGACAAGCAAAACATCCAAGCAAGATTATCTGCTATATAAATGGGATAGGGGAGATAGTAGGGATGTACGAAAGTCACTTAAATTTTCGCAGCTTGGATTCATGGGGGGGGGAGACACTCCGTCCCTCCCCCCGGAATCCTCCATTGGCCGGCTCCGCTTCACTGTGGCTCCGCGGAGCTGCCAGCCAGGGCCGTCGGCAGCCGGAGTTCTTTCCACAGACAGGCTGCTGCGGATGCAAATGGAGGCCACCATAGCGGCCGCCATTTGCATCCTTTGAAGCTGCTGTGATAGGCTACGTAAGTATTTAAGTAGCCTATCACGGCAAGCCAAAAAAAAAAGTGTACGCAAATGGCAGCGGCTATGGCGGCTGCCATTTGCATTCCGTATTTTTCGCCGTTTTAGTTTATGTAAATATTTATGTAGGCTATTACAGCAAAGAAAAGGGGAATGCAAATGGCGTAGTGGGTGCCATTTGTGTTTCTTTTTATCCCCGCCGTTTTACCCTACACAAATATTTACGTCAGCTATTACAGTGGGAAAAAAGGAAACGCAAATAGCACCCACTACGCTATTTGCGTTCCCTTTTTGTTGCCGTGGCAGCCTACGTAAATATTTACGTATGCTAAAACGGCGAAAAAGTGGGAACCCAAATTGCAGCCACCGTAGCCGCAGCCATTTGCGTACACTGTTTTGTTTTTAGTTTTTTTGACCTGGCGTGATAGGTTACATAAATAAATACATAGCCTATCTCGGTTAACGCTGGGACCCTATATGTATCCCTGCGGAGCACATGATAGTCCACGTAAATATTTACGTATCCCATCATGGTGATAAAAAGGGATGCAAATGGCGGCGGCTACAGCAACCACCATTTGTGTCCCTGTGCAGGCCAGGAGCGGCCGGATGTCGCTGTGGGCGGCCCCAGCCGGTGGCTCCACAGATTCGTTGAGGAGTGGAGCCAGCCAGCAAGGATATCAGGGGGAGGGACAAAGCGCATCCCCCCCCCATGGATGTCATGAAACGAAACCGGTAAGTTATTTCGTACATCCCTATTTGGTATACAACTGAGTTGAGGGCAGTGAAGCAAGTGGGGAGATGGCTAGAATGCAGGTGGAGGAAAACTCGTGCTGAGTCTGACCGAACACAGGTAAGAGCCCACTAGCAAGCTATTTGTGTTCCACCTTTCTTTTCGCCGTAATAGTCGACGTAAATATTGCCATAGACGAAGACGGTGAAAAATAAGGAACGCAAATGGCGGCGGCCCTAGCCGCCGCCATTTGCATACGCTTTTCTTTTTTTTTTACCTACCCAGACGGTATAGGCTACATAAATACTAACGTGGTCTATCACAGCTAAATACAGGGACGAAAATGGCGGCTGCTACGGCAGCTGCCATTTGCATCCCTGCAGACTACCCAGCGGCTGGATGTCCGGCTGTGGGTGGCCGGAGCAGGACAGCAGCTCCACGGCTTGGCCACAGAGCGGAGCTGGCCAGGCAGGATTCCAGGGGGAAGGGACGGAGTGCCTCCCCCCAGCAGAAACACAACTGAACAGAAGGTAAGTTTTCCATCCATCCCTAGCCAAGTCCGATCGACCACTTGTGTGCTTGACCCGTGCCCTTCATGGCTTATTAAATCAAACAAGGAGGGGATGTCCAGCTGGCTCCAGGAGTTTGTAAATTCCTTCTTGAGAGAGGGAGTGGTGCTGGCCACTTTAAAAGGGGCAGTACTCAGACCACTCCTAAAAAAGCCGAACCTGGAGGATGTTAACAATTATAGGCCAGTGGCCAACATCCCTTCCTGGGCAAGGTGCTCGAGCGGGTGGTTGCAGAACAGCTCCAGGCACTGTTGAATGAAACGGATTATCTAGATCAGGGCTTCAGGCCTGGTTTTGGAATGGAAACTGCCTTGGTTGCCCTGTGGGATGACCTCTGCTTTGAGAGGGATGGGGGAGTGAGATACCATCTCAGCAGCGTTCGATGCCATTGACTATGATATCCTTCTGCACACATTGTCTGGGCTGGGCATTGGAGGCACTGCACTGCAGTGGTTCTGCTCCTACTTGGATGGCCGACTCCAGAAGGTGGTACTGGGGGATTACCGCTCTGTGCCATGGCAATTGTGCCATGGGGTTCCACAGGGCTCTATTTTATCCCCCATGCTGTTTAACATCTGCACGAAACTGCTAGGGGAGCTTATCCGGAGGTGTGGGCTGAGGCGCCATCAATATGCGGATGACACCCAGCTCTACCTCTCTTTCTCATCAAACCCAGCTGAGACAATGGCTGTTCTGAGTTGAGGCCTGGGCACAGTAATGGACTGGATAAGGGCCAATAAACTGAAACTCAATCCAGACAAGATGGAGATACTGCTGGTTGGTGATTCATCTGCCCGGCTAGGTGATATTCAACCTGTTCTGGAGGGAGTTGCACTCCCCCCAAAGGATCACGTTCATAGTTTGGGGGTGCTCTTGGATCCAGAGCTGTCACTTGAGGCACAGGTGAACTCAGTGGCACAGAACACTTTTTATCAGCTTTGGCTGGTATACCAACTATGCCCTTATCTGGACAGAGAGAGCCTAGCTACGGTTATCCATGCTCTGATAACCTCTCGCCTGGATTACTGCAATGCATTATACGTAGGGCTGCCTTTGAAAGCGGTCCAGAAACTTCAGCTGGTGCAAAATAGGGCAGCAAGATTGTTAACAGGGACTTGCCTTTGAGCTCATATTACACCAGTACTTTACCAGCTGCACTGGCTGCCAGTCCATTTCCGGCCCCGATTCAAAGTGCTGGTAGTAACATTTAAAGCCCTTAAGGTTTGGGGCCAGGTTATCTGAAGGATCGCCTCCTCCCATGTGTTCCTGCCCAGACCCTGAGATCATCCTCAGAGGCCATTCTCCATGAGCCCCTGCCAAAGGAAGTGAGGCGGGTGACTACTAGGAGGAGGGCTTTTTCTGCTGTGGCACCCCGGCTATGAAATGAGCTCCCTAGTGAGGTTCTCCTGGCACCTACATTGTATAACTCCTGGTGCCAGGTGAAGACCTTTTTATTTTCCCAGGCATTTTAGCATTTTCGCTTTCTAGACTTTTAGCTTTGCTGTTATAAACCTGTATTTTAAATTCCTGTACTGTTGCTAGGTTGCTAGGTTTTACTGTGGTTGTATTGTTATATTGTGGTTTGGATGTTCTATATATTTAAAATTGTTTTATTGCAGGCTGTTTGATTTTAATTTTTCTGAACCACCCAGAGAGCTTTGGCTATTGGTCGGTATAGAAATAAAATGAAATAAATAAATAAATAAATACATGTTTAGAAGTTGGGGGTGGGTGGGGGACACACAAGACAGGATGGATATTCTTAGAGCTTAAGAGATAAGGCCAATAATAGGACACAAATCCTTTCCCCTACCTCATTAAAATGGCCGGGCCAGGCAATGGCTTCCTGCTTAATGATGAGTTTCAGGTCTGGAGATGCCTGTCTCTCCACACTCCCAATAGTCACTCTAGCATGAGACTCATTGGGAAACATCACCCAATTCACAATATCAAAGTCAGCTGCCAGTTCCCCAGTCTTATCCAGATACAGTCCGCTCATGGAAGCATTAGAAAACTGGATGTCTCGTAAGGAAGTGTGAAGCTAGAATGACAGAGAAAACAGCCCCGATTTAGAAATCATGAAAATGTAGGCCGTATCTTGGGCCTCATCAGTTTGAGCTGTGATCGTCCATGTTCAGTTCACATCCCATCTGGGCTCACAATGCCATCCTTTGGCTGTTCACAGTCACAACTAGAGGTGTCAGAACGATCCGCAATCAATTCAAAAGTGATCATATTTAATAGAGGCCTTTTCCCAAGTTGCACAGATTAGGAAAACCTGCAGGAGTTTTTGTTGTTGTTTTACTGCTGTTTACAGTCGTTCCGCCACTGATTTCGGGGGGCCGAATGCGCTGGCATTCGGCATCCTGAGATCCATGGCGGAACTTTCGTACATCCCTAGGATGGTTTGCTTGCTGGGCCCATGTGTGCTGAGGACTCCAGCAGTTAACCCCTGTGGAGGCAGGCGGGGAAGCTCACTTGGATGACCTTGCCAGGCAAGCTGGGAGGCTGGGTGGGGGGCCTTTGGACCTCCCCCATGCCTTGGACAGAGGTGAGTCCATCCATCCCTCATGGATAATGCACATTCCGAGAGGGTATATGAGCTGTGGCATTCCGAGAGGGTATATTAGCTTTTCCACCAATGTTATCTTCATTTTGGTAACCATCCTTTCTCCCTTGTTATCTGGCTATCTTCTTCATGAGTTTTGTGAGCATCCCATCTTCTATGGCACGGAAAGGCCTCCTGGTGTCCTCCCCAGGGTCCAAAATAGCACTTGGCCATAGAGAAAACCCATGGCAGTTAAAGCATTGCCCACAGTGGAAGAGACTCTATCCAGCAGACTCTATGGTCATGGCTTGGAAGTCCTCTGGAACCTGTTGAAACACTGGGAAGACCGTCAGATGACACGATAAGTCACCTTGGGACCATTAACACTTTTGCAGAGGGGTGGTTAGTTGGGGGGGCTTACTAAGCATGGGGAATGTGGATTTCTGCCCCACATGACACGCTTAGCCACAAGGTGAGCAGAGATTCCTTAACCATTACGGCTCCACTGTCACTGATTGGAGACTGCTGGGTTACACTCTGCCCGAATTGGGTTCAAGGGGGCTCGGTGGGGGGAGTCTGCTGGCCTCCCAGATGAAGGTGGGGCTCGTGACTTCCCCATTTACCACAGGCTGCACCCACCTGGTCATACCCCATCCTCCACAACTAGCTTTTATTAGGAGGACATGTAATCGGGCACATTGCTGCAAACTCCCTGGGCACTTCATAATACCACGATCAGAGAAATGGATCCCAATGGGTCTTTTACAACAAAAACATTAAGTTGACTTCACAGTCAAGAGATTGTATCCTGATGGTGCTTCAGAAAACAACAACAACTGGTTCTTGATGGGCCTGGGGCTTCATTTATAAGGGATTTTCGGAGGAGGGAAGCTACTTGAGCATGTAACGGTGGCAGAAAACAGGGCCTACTGCCTGCCTGCACTGCCATGCAGAGGGAACAATTATCTGTTCTAACCCACGTTTGGTCATCTTTATCATGCGTCTTTATGGAGGTGTTGCCAAAGGAAAAGGGAATACCTGCCAGGGCTGCAGCCTTTGATGTTCCCGCCTTTCTCCATCACCCACCATCAACATCCACTTGGGTCGGGATGAATATGCAGCATGTAAGGCATGGGCCACAGCTTGGATGCTGCTATAAGTTACGTAGCTGTCCTGAGATAGGGCTCTCTCAATCTCCTCCTGGGGAGGCGTTGCCTGTTTCTCTTTCTCTCTGCAACCTGTCCACATTTTCATGGACAAAACATGCATTGAACTGAAACACTTAAAAGTTTCATCCCAAAACAGTTGCAGAGAAGAGGAGACTGGCTCATAGTAGTCATATTTTGTCATTATTTTAGTCTTCATTATGAAGGACAAAGAACCGTGGAGGAAATGGAAGTGAGAAGGTGGAAGAGACAAGTTGATGTTAATGTCCTGAAAAGCTGGTGTGATCCAGAGTTTTGCCCCAGTTGGGTTCTTTTCGAGTGTTTCTTGTATAAACATCAACGGTAAACAGCCATAGTGGGAGTCCGCATAGTAAACAATTACGTTCACTTCTTTCCCCAAGAAAGAAAGGTCGATTTGGAATATGTAATTTAAGAAATGTCGTAGTAGTCTTTTGGAGAAAGCGACACAAATTCCACTGCTGATCATCAGGGGTGTCAAGGCACCTAGGAACCTCTCCCCATTCTCAGTGTCTGGAGCAAAGAGACCGACCCACGTCCATCGGAAGAACAGGAGCAGCTGGACGATCCCCGGGTACTGGGTTTCTTCCTTCGGGGCCAGGCGGTAGACAAAAGGGAACTGACTTCTGTCATTAGAAACAGGAGTAGCAATGCCATAACTGATCTAGAGAGGAAAGTAAAGTAAGAGACGGTAGTTTTGTATCAGTTTGTTTTCTGGATGAAGGTCAAATAATTTTGGCTAAAAGAGAAAGATGATTATGTGCCCCGCATTGGGTTCCATAAAGAGCAAAAAAGGCAGGATATAAATGAAATGAATGAATGAATGAATGAATGAATAAATAGTATCTAAACCAATGCCTGTCAGTATGAGGCAGAATATGTGTACAGGGAGTGCAAAAATATCTCAAGCTGTATTTGTGGTGCAGCCCAAGAGGAACACTGGGGTCCTGTACACGCATTCAAAACACTGTAGAGTGATACATTTCAGGAACCAGTCAATGGAGGTTAGACCTGCTCGCTGCCTTGCGTCAGGGAACTGAAAAGGATTTACCCTCGTCCCCAACTATGTTCTAGATTCTGTTTCGGGAGCACACAGGAACCTTATTCAAGAATTAAAGCAATCAAGGGGCCACATGAGAACCAAAGAAACCCACTTTGGGATTCGACCTGGTTACAGGACCGAATCAGCCTTGGTTGCTCTGCTGGATGAGCTATATCAAGAGAGGGATGGGGGAATGCCACTCTGCTAATTCTGCTCCATCTCTCATCGGCTTTGGGTACCATGGACCCTGGTTTCCTGCTGGATCGACGCTGTGGGAAGGGCAGCGGAAGACGTGGTTTACAATGGTTACACTCCAACTATGGGCTGATTTGAGGGAGTAATGTTGGATGTCCATTTTTTGACCCCTTGGCAGTTGAGTTACAGGGTTCCACAGGGCACCATCTTGTTCCCAATATTGCTCAACATCTGTATGAATTCACTGGGAGTAGTCATGAGGGGATTTGGAAGAGGATGGAAGCTCTATGGGTCACTGGTTCCCAAGTCCAGGAGATAGGGCCATTGCCTCTTCTGGATGGGGCTGCACTCCCCTTCAAGGATCAGGTTGGTAATCTGGGGGGAGTCCTACATCCATCGTCCCTGCAGGCCCACGTGGCCCATGCAGCTTGGAGTGTCTTTTGCCAACTTCAGCTGGTTCGCCAGCTACGGCCTCTCCGGGATGTGGTAGCTTGTTCACCATGGAACAGGTGCTAGTAACCTGAAGACTGGATTACTGCCATGCACTTTATGTGGGGCTGCCCTCAAGGTTCCTCTGAAAGCTGGGATAGTTCAGAATTCAGGAGCTCGGCAGTTGTCGGTAGGGATGTACAAAAGTCATTTACCTTTTCAAAGATGATTCCCAGTGCGAGGGAGGTATGGAAATCCTAACAAAGCTGGCTTTGCTCTGCAGCGACTCAGCAGAGCTGCCAGCCAGGTGCATTTGCAGGCATGCAGAGCCTGCGGATGCAAATGGTGGTGGCTATGGTGGCCTCCCTTTGCGTTCCTGTTTTTTTGCTGTGATAGGCTATGTCTAGTACAGCTTCCGTGGTCTCCTGCCATCCCTGCCTCCAGGGATGCCTGGCCTCCCATCCCAGAGCTCCACCACTGCCATGACTCACCTCCAACACACACTCCAGAGAACCATTATGCCCAGGAGGCACAGGGACTGAAGAGCGAGAGCTGAGCCCAAGCAGTGCTCAGCTCCCCTTTCTATGCACCTGGCCTCCTGTCCGCTCCCCATTCACACCTGTGGGATTTTGTAGATGCTCGACATGGAGGAAATGTGGAGGGAGACATCTGATTCAGCCCCTTCAAGGATGGCCAGCAGGTGATTCTTCCTCCCGCAGCTGTAATGTGGCATGTTGCTTTCACCCCCAGCAAGGAGCTGCAGCATGGCGTAGGAGGTGGCTCTTCCATCGAAGAAGGACTTGTAGATGTTGTAGCCCAGGGTGATGTTGGGTAAGAGCCTGGGGTTCCGGTTGATCTCCTGAATGGCAAACATGAAATACAGGATGTGCCAGTACCTTGTAGCGTGGAAACTGCAAAAAATAAACAAAAATTAAGTGCAATGCCTTGTGCTGTCATTCTTCATTGAACAAAAACAAATCTCACTTTCTTTCTTTTATACCCTCAAATTCTTTTTCATGCTTTTTCAATCCCAGTAGAGCCGATCATCACATAATGCTTTGGACATTCATAGGGAGCAGCAAACATACCTGTGTTGCAAGGTAATTGAGCATCCATTTACCTGATGAAAGGAAAGATGAAGATATTTGTACCACATTCCTTGAGCGGGGATGTTGGCAGATTGCAAGGGCCAAGGACATAAGTGTGTCTGTCTGACTATACTTAGATAGGTAACCTCTCTCTCTCTCTTTCTCTCTCTCTCTCTCTCTCACACACACACACACACACATCTCTTTTGTTAAGGCTATCAGTAAAAACAATCATTCTGTCATGTAGAATCCTAATAGGGGTGGGGTATCATTCAGAATGGTTTCACCAAAGTTTTTGAAAATTACAGGTGCCAGAAGAAGTGTTGCATTTAAATGCTATGAAATTTCCAGGTCTATTGGTGAACTATGGGGAGAGAAACAGCAGTATAAAGAGAAAAAGCAAGCAAGCAAACGATCAAACCCCTCTCTCTGTCCAGAGCGACTTTGAGAGTTTGTACCAACAACCTTTTTTGGATCTGAGTTTGTGGAGAAAAAACAAAACTTCTTTTTGTTTGTTTTAAGTATAAAACATTGATGCTTTCCTATTCCTCATGTAGTGGGAATGGTGGAAAACTTTTTTTAAAAAATAATCCTTTTAATTTGTATGCAAGTCAATAGGATCTCCTGTCACTTTTTGATTTTGGATGTTGAGGAGGAAGGGTAGAAAACCTGCAGCCATTGTAGGCCTTGTTTTCATTTTCTTTTCTGCATCATGCCATGTTTCCTGGTGCTTGAGAGGGAAATCAATATGGCCACAGCCATTTTAAAAAAAAAAGTCCAAAAAGTCTCTCTGTCCAAAGTGACTTGGGGATTATGTTTCAGTGACCTTGTTTGGATCAGAGTTTGTGAAGAAAAAAAACACTTTTTTTAAAGTCTAAAACACTGATTATTTCCAATTCCTCCTGTGTTGGGGATGGCGGAATATATATATATTTTTTTTAAAAAATACCCCTTTTTAACATGTATGCAAGTCAGTAGCCACCATTGTAGGTCTTGTTTTCATTTTGTTTTCTGCATCGTGCCATGTTTTCTGGCGTTTGAGAGGGAGATCAAAATGGCAATGCTAGACGCTACGCTATTTGCGTTCCCCTTATTTTCGCCGTAGTCTATGTAAATATTTACGTAGACTACACATGCCAAAATAAGGAACGGGAATGGCGGCGACCATGGGTGCCGCCATTTGCGTACGCGCGGTTTTTTGTTTTTGTTTTTCACTCAGCCGTGATAGGCTACATAAACATTTGCGTAGCCTATCACAGTATTTTTTAAAAATCTAGCTGTGATAGCCTACATAAATCTTTATGTAGCCTATCACCTTTTTTTGCTTTTTTTTTTTTTTTACTGGAAATGGCGGCGGCGGTTGCCGGTCGGAAATCCGGCAGCCGCCGCCGCCGAACCGCCGCCGAACTGCCACCGAGCCGCCGTTGAACCGCTGCCGAACCGTGGCCATAGCCGCGACCGCCATGGACATTCGCCAAAAGTAAGTCCCGTCCCAGGGGGGCGGGGGGGCAGACCATTTCGCCACCTGTTTCAGGGGGCTGAATGCGCTGGAATTCAGCTTCCCCGAGATTCGTGGCAAAATTATCTGACATCCCTATGAAAAATGTCTGGAGGGACATGTAGTGGGTATGTACTGACCAATCAAATGATGGTAAAGTAGGCTGGCATATTGAAAAGTAAGTAAATGCTTTGAAGAAATGCTAATTTCAGGTCTTCTGTGTGCACCCGTGAGGGCATGGGCATGCACGGGTCCACGGGTCTCCTTCTTCCTGCCTTTATAGTTCTATGTGTTTCAAGGGATTTCACTTCTGGTTTGAGTTCAGCTTCACTCTCTCCTTTCCCCAAAATTATCTTAAATCACTTCTCTTTTAGCTTTGCAAGCTTTTGTTACTGAATATCACCCACAGAGACTTAAAAGTGAGTAATATGG
The DNA here is from genome assembly GCF_057233095.1 of Heloderma suspectum. Taxonomy (NCBI): domain Eukaryota; kingdom Metazoa; phylum Chordata; class Lepidosauria; order Squamata; family Helodermatidae; genus Heloderma; species Heloderma suspectum. Next base: position 386,427,549 of record NC_139459.1, on the reverse strand, counting down.
GGAGGGGATGTCATAGATTCACTGTGCCCTCTTATCCATGCTGTTTCAGTATGTATAAATAAAAATAACAATGTTTTTTTTATTATTACCTACATAGACCTTATAGTGTATACAGTATTTGAAGTGTTAAGGGCTCGGGAACATTGCCTCAAAGAAAAGCTGTGTCCCACTCACTTTTACTCTCTGGAAATTACATCAAAGTGGAAACTGAAAACGAAGCTCTCTTTAACGCTTCTGGAAGGATCACCATTTTTCCAGTCGGTAGTCACACAACCTGTAGAACCTTAAAAGGAGGGTTACAGACACTTGCTTTTGCCATCTTAGCTCACTGCAGACAGGATATTCAAAAAACACAGCCCCTCAGCTCAGCTTGGTGCCCCCGAATGCTCAATTTGCCCCCCCAGCACCCCCCCTTGCTACCTGAAGGATCGTATCCTCCCATCTACCCTTGCCCAGACTCTGCGATCAGCTTTAGCAGTCTGACTTCAGAAGCTCTGCCAAAGGAAGCAAGGTGGGTGGCTAGTAAGACAAGCGCCTTTTCGCCTGTGCCACTCCAGTTGTGGAGGAGAAAACTGGGGTATTGTATTCTCTTATAACCAGAGGTTGGGGGTGGGGGAGTAGATTCTATTCCTTATGTTGAGAAAATGCCTCAACAGACCAGTCTGAATCTTCATAGTGGAGGAGAAGTGTATTTGAGGATGGCTTGTGGAAAATTTGAAGTAGAACTGGTCAGAAATTGCTTTTTTCTAGGAGGTTTAATTTTGATAGGCGAGCTCCTGCCTCATTGTTCTTTACCTTTCAGAATGGAGGAGTGATTAGACATATGTCTTGGCATGACAACCAAGCAACAAAGTGGTTTCCAAGGCTCTTAGCACTTTGCAGCTCTGGACCTGCAGAATTAATGAGTTGCTGCTGATTTAAAAACCCTTCGGGTTGAGTTTTCATCTCCTCTGGATTTGCAGTTCCTTAATAGCTTAGAATCCAGTACCACAACCAGTGGTGAATTTAGGATGTTCCTGCATAAGGTTGCCAGTTCGTAACTTGGAGCTCATGCTGCCTCTTTAATGATTTGGCAGCCATGAAAAGAGAATGCAGCATCTGGTTCTCCTCCTAATTCCCATCTTTCATGCTTCCCTCCCATCAGCTGAAACAAAGGAGAACACTCTTTTTGTCCCCACTTTGTGGCTACAGGGGGGAGAGCATTGAAAGGTGGCCTATGGGTATGAAGAAGGTACACAGTGGGCGACGGTATGGTTTCTTCCTCTTTTGTAGCTGTTAAAACTGAAAGGCGGGCTATGGGCATTACTTTCCACACAGACATTTTTTCTGGATCTCACAAATGCTCACTCAGTACATATAAAACCACTGCTGACTAACTTCCCAGGGCATTCTGAGGAAAGATTGGTCATTCACTGCCTTGGAAAAGTCAGCTATCTCAACAAAGAGGTGGCTAATTATTTTCTAATCATCATGCGTATGAGCACTCAGCTTATTGTACGAGCTAAACTGAAGAAACTGTATCCCTGTGTCCTGATATTATCTCTTGTGTTTTTTCTTGAATGGGTCTAATGCCCATTACATAAACACACACACACACACACACACACACACACACACACACGTAGTTTCTTCAGAAGTAAATCCCACAGAATGCAGTAGGATTTACAGTCACGTACTGTGGTGGATGAGGAAGAAAGATGCTCAGCCTTAGATCTATGGCCCTGTAATTATTCCAGACAGGGAACCTCTGTGCGGACATTTGCATTTGGACCACTCCCAAGAAAGAACCTCCCCAGCTCCAGCCTGTGTCTTAGCACAACATTTAAAAGCAAAGAGGCTGCTGCTTCTTTTGGCTGAAACAACACAAGGGAACCCCATGGATCCAGTCATACATGAGCGTACTGAACTAAATGATGCTTTCACTTTAATGAAGCTCCGAATTCTTCTTCAAAAAGGACAGAGTGGCAAAAGTCAGGAGAGCAATTTATCAGGGATGACCAGAGATACCAGAAAAGATGGACAGTCTCCCGTAAATGGGGACAACCGGAGTGCGGATTTGGAAGCATTACATCATCAGCATCACTTACGTGACAACCCTGGTTAAAGGGGACTCAGAGAAAACGTATGGTTTGTTGCAAACGAAATACTGTGAAGACAGGACTCCGCTGATGAGGTAGTCTCCTGGGCGGTAATAATAGGACCCTAACTCTTGCTCCTTCTCCTGAGTCATCAGGCAGTCTGTCTCCTGCAGTTGACTGGCCGCATAAGGAAGCAGGAGCAACAGCAGCAGCAGCAACGATATCATTCTGGGTCTGCCTCCCTCCTGCTGTTCCTGCTTTCTGAGTTTCCTTTCACCTCCACAGCCAGCTAATCAGGAGATGTGAGAAAAGTCTTGCGAGATCAAGGCTGCAGTGTCTTTACAATGACATCCAATTCTGAGCCATAGGCAGCGGTGGGAGGTGCTGTACTAAACTACACCACAGGCATGGACATCTCGGCCTGTCTCAATCTGAGCCCAGGCTCTCGGGAGCACAGGAGATTTTTATTCACCAAGATTTTCAGGCACGGTGCAGGAGGGTTCCTGGAGCTGCCTTTCATTCTGATGTTTACATCATTAGTCTCTAAGGAAAACAGGAAGCAAAACATCTCTGGAGCTTTGGCAAGACTCAGAATAGATCACTATGTTTTTGATAATGATCAGGGGAAGCTTCACAGCTGCAACTTCATGGATTCTCTGAGTGCCTCGAGGCGAGGTGCAGAATGGGGGAAAAACATGTTTGTGAGAAGTCACACAGGCAGCTCCATCTTCTGCTTGTCCAGGGGGAAAGGTGAGCCTGGCCTGGCCTGTATTCAAAAAACTCACACAAAAGAGCCAAGATGAAAATCTCTAAGAACGTATACTAGTGATTGGGAACGTGTGGCCCTCCAGATAGCTGTAGACTGCACTGGACTGCACATTCAACAGCCCAAACTAGCCTAGCCCATGGGGAAAAATGATGGGTGTTGCAGTCCGAGATCATCAGGAGGGCCACTTCTTCCCCATTCCTTATTCGCATGAAGGTGCACACTACTTGGGGGAGTTTCCCAGCCAGGATTACCAGTGATCAAAGAACGAATGGTGGTTGCCATACAATGGAAGGATCTCCCCCTATTAGTACTTCCAGTGAGCTCATCAGAACTGTGCATCATCTTGTTCGGGAAGAACTAAATTAGTTAGTTATTACCCCAGTTAGCAGAGAAAAATGAAATGTAAAGATACGTTTAAGGTAAATAACTTTATTATTTGAAATATTCCAAGTGTTACATCTTTCATCTTTTCAAAACTTCCTTAAATACTGTGTTCTTGGTGTCGACTCCAGGGATGCCCCTGTAACGTCCTTGTTCTGGTCCATCAGTCATTTGATTCTTAAGGTTTACCAATGTGTGCATGTGACTTATGACAACATAGCATTGTCCATGGCAGAAGAGAGGTGTAGGCAGACAACCATCAGCCAGAGGAAAGCCATCCAAGCTAAGAATACAGAAGTAATTTCAGAGACATGGGGAACATTAGATCTTACAGGCTGAGCCAGAAACTTCATCATTCTGCATCGTAGTGGAAGGACAATGATATGTCCATAGGTATAGCACATGCAGCAGAGTTCTCATGCTCAAGGACTTCACTGACCTGCCAGTTCTCAGTAGCGCATGGGTAAACATTGAGTAGCCAGTTAGTGACTGGCTCCAGCAAGGTGCATTCCAGTGTGCTGTTGAGCCATAGTGGCCTCATCGGGGTCAAGGATGTACAGCTGGCCATAGCTTGGAGGCGCATCTGACTGCACAGTGCTCATTGGACAGCAAAGTGACCTTTGCACTCTGAACATAAATGGATTAGGATCTTGTGGCTGTACTGTCTTGAGGGGTGCATGCCAGGAAGCAAAGCCTAGAGTACTGCTGTCCTTGTGAACGTCCTTCAGGAATTTCTTGCCCAGAATGGAGCCATCGGTGACAATGTTGCAGATGAGAATGGGAACCAAGGGTGGTGGTAGTGAAAACTTTCTGCCATGGCAGCAAAGAGTTGACAATTCACACTTGAAAAGGAAGGCGTCACAGTGCTCATAACACTTAATTTACGTTATTTGCGTTCCCCTTTATTTTCGCCGTCACAGTCTACGTAAATATTTACGTAGATTAAGGGCAAAAATGAGGGATGCAAAAGTTGGCGGCCATCGCTGCCGCCATTTGCGTACACAGTTGTTGTTTTTTCCCCAAGGGCCCTCCATGGCCGGAAATCCTGCTGAGGACGGTTCTGGCCTGGCCACGGAGGATTCCGGGGAGGAGGAACGGATTGCATGGTAGTAATGTGTGGAGTACTGGATATAAAGTAGGGATGTCAGAGAATTCCGCCACGGATCTCAATGAGGCCGAATGTCAGTGCATTCAGCCCCCCGAACACCGTGGGGGAACGGCTTGCCACCCCACTGCCCCACCGCGGATCCCCCCCGGGATGAGACTTACATGGGGCGGATCTTCCCTGTGGCGGCAGCTCCGACGGCAGCTGCGGTGGCGGCTGGGGTGGCTGGTCTTCCGACCAGCTGCCGCCGCTGCCATTTCCACTCTTGTAAAAAAAAAGAAAAGAAAATGACATGATAGGCTACATAAATCATAGCCTATCATGGCTGGGTGGGTTTAAAAAGAAACAAAACTGCGTACACAATTGGCGGTGGCTACGGCCGCCGCCATTTGCATTCCTTTTTTTTGCCTTCTTAATCTACATAAATATTTACGTACGCTGTGATGGTGAAAATAAAGGGGAACACAAATAGCATAGCGGGCGCTATTTGCATCCCTTTTTGATTCACCGTTTTAGCCTACGTAAATCTTTACGTAGGCTAAAACGGCGAATCAAAAAGGGACGTAAATAGCGACCGCTACGTTATTTGCGTTCCCCTTTATTTTCGCCGTCACAGTCTACGTAAATATTTACGTAGATTAAGGGCAAAAATAAGGAACGCAAAAGTCGGCAGCCAAAGCTGCCGCCATTTGCGTACACATTTTTTTTTTCCCCCCAGGGCCCTCCGTGGCTGGAAATCCGGCTGTGGACAGCTCTGGCCTGGCTGGGCCTGGCCGGCTGCTCTGCGGAGTGGCTGCAGAACAAAGCCGGCCGCGGAGGATTCCGGGGGGGAGGAACGGATTGCCTCCCCCCCGGCGAGGATTCTTGGGGGAGGGATGGAATACCTCCCCCCACACCATCAACAAAATCCGCGAAAGGTAAGTGACTTTCGTACATCCCCAAAAGGCCATTTTGTGAGAGCCAGTGTGGTGTAGCGGCAAGAGTTCTGGACTAGGAGCTGGGAGATCCAGGTTCTAGGGCCCACTCGGCCATGGAAGCTCACTGGGTGATTTTGGGCCAGTCACACGCTCTCAGCCCAACCCACCTCACTGGGTTGTTATCGTGAGGATAAATTGGAGAGGAGGAGGATAATGTAAGCCGCCTTGGGTTCCTTGCAAGAGGAAAAAAGGTGGGGTATAAGTGCAATAAATAAATAAATAAATAAAATGTAACAGCTTGAGACTTCCTTTCTGAGCAACGAATATATTTTGACTGGGTTACTTTTAACTGTTTGTTGTTTATTCGGTCAGTCGCTTCCGACTCTTCGTGACTTCATGGACCAGCCCATGCCAGAGTTTCCTGTTGGCCCTCACCACCCCCAGCTCCTCCAAGGTCGAGTCCATCACCTCCAGAATAGCATCCATCCATCTTGCCCTTGGTCGGCCCCTCTTCCTTTTGCCTTCCAATTTCCCTAGCATCAGCATCTTCTCCCGGGCATTCTGTCTTCTCATGATGTGGCCAAAGCACTTCACTTTTGCCTTTAATACCATTCCCTCAATGGAGCAGTCTGGCTTTATTTCCTGGAGGATGGACTGGTTTGATCTTTGAGCAGTCCAAGGCACTCTCAGGATTTTCCTCCAACATCACAGTTCAAAAGTGTCTATCTTCCTTCGCTCAGCCTTCCTTATGGTCCAGCTCTCGCAGCCATAGGTTACTCATCGTCATCATGGCGATCACTCGTGACCGAGTAAGATTGTCTTCCAAAGACAGAGTCTATATGGATAACTCTTTAAAAGGATTAGACATTCATAGAAGATAGGTCAATCAACACATTAATCTCTAGCAGTGGGTCTGCAGGTGGCTATGAAGGCTATGAATGGATCTACACAGCCTCCCACAGGGAGGACATAGGTTTCCAGCTGGAAGGTGGTCACAGTGAGGGTTTGCTTGACGTGCCTTCCGCTGAACTCGTTTCTCCCTTTCGCTCTGGACTCGTGCTTCTTCAAAATCTATAGCACCTTTAATATAGGCTGACCTCCAGTTGGAGCACTCATGAGTCAGAGCTTCCCAGTTTTCAATGCTTATGTTACAATTTTTTAGATTAGCTTTAAGAACATCTTTAAATCTCTTTTGCTGTCCACCAATATTCCGTTTTCCATTCATAAGCTGGGAATAGAGTAACGGCTTTGGAAGAGGATAATCAGGCATTCGAACAACATGGCCGATCCAGCAAAGTTGATGTTGGAGAATCATGGTTTCAGTGCTGGTGGTCTTTGCTTCTTCCAGTTCGCTCACATTTGTCCGTCTGTCTTCCCAAGTAATTTGCAGAATTTTTCAGAGCAGAGGCAGCGTTGGTGGAATTTTTCAAGAAGCTGGGAGTGGCATTTATAGATGGTCCATGTTTCACAGGCATACAGTAAGGTTGGTAGTACAATTGCTTTGTAAACAAGCATTTTGGTCTCCCTGCAAATGTCCCGATCCTCGAACACTCTACGCTTCATTTGGGAGAATGCTACAGTCATAAAGCTCGGGAGATGCTGAATTTCAGCATGGAAGTCGGCTTTTGTGGAGAGATGGCTGCCAAGATAAGAAAGGTGGTCAACATTTTCCAGCATCAGAATGTTAACTTAGATTGATGGCGCTAGGGATGTCAGAGAATTTCTCCACGAATCTCGGGGAGAACGAATGCCAGCGCATTCGGCCCCCCAAAATTGGTGGAGAAACGGTCTGCCCCCCCGCCCCCCGGGGACGGGACTTACCTTGTGCGAATGTTCCTGGCGACGGCGGCGACGGCAGCGGTGCGGCGGTGGTGCGGCGGCGGCCGGTCTTCCGACCAGCTGCTGCCACTGCCATTTCCAAGTTAAAAAATAAAAAATGTCATAGGCTACGTAAAGATTTACGTAGCCTATCACGGCTGAGTGAAAAAAAACCAAAAAAACGCGCGTACGCAAATGCATTTGAGTACGTACATGTGTGTGCGTTTTTTTTCACTCCGCCTACTGAGATTAAAGAGTTTTCCATCTGTTCTATGTATGTTTTCTACACCAGTGGGAAATTTCCCTTCAACAAGGTGTAGAATCATAGCGATGAAGATAGCAAATTGGATCGGCGTAATGACGCGTCTGTCAGGGTGGAAACTGAGCCGATAGAACCCCAGAGCAGTTCTGATTCTGAGGAGGATCCACAATCCGTGGGAGAGGAGCTCGCTCATCTCTCAGAGGCACAGCAGCTGGCAGAGATTCCTCCTGCCAGCACTGCTTGGATAGATAGTGACGCTGGCAGTGAGAGAGTGCTGTGGGGGGCTTGCTGGATGCTCCACGCTGATGCAGGGAGCGACGACAGATGGAGGGCGCGGAAAGGAGGCGTAGCGCTCGTTTTGCACGCAAGCAACGGTCGTGTCCCAAGGACCCAAGAGAAAGAGGGAGGATCTCTCCCTAGCCCATAAGTTCAGGGTCTTCCCGTGATTGTCCTTCAAATGGGGACCAACTGCCTAACCTGGAGTGTAGGCTACTCTGCTATCTTTCCCCAGTGCTGTTCCTTGCTTAGTCACTGGTGATTAGCATCTGAAAGAGTCATTAGGTTGTAAAAGGATTAAAGCCTTGAAAAGAATCCTTTTGTCTGTGTCTTGAGTTGTCTACTGGAGTAGACTGTAAGAGGCAGCTAGGGCACAATGACACATCCCTGCTTAATGCCTGATCCCACTCTGAATGGATCACTTTGAGAGCCATGGCTATCCAAGGTTGTCACCGTCATGTTGTCGTGGAGGAGCCGCAAGAAGTTCTCGAACTTATTAGGGCGTTTGGTTTTCAGAAGGATGGTCCAGAGAGCAGTACAATTTACAGTATCAAAGGTAGGGATGTCAGAGAATTTCTCCACGAATCTCAGGGAGGCCGAATGCCGGCACATTAGGCCCCCCAAAATTGGTGGTGGAATGGTCTGCACCTCCCCCAGGACGGGACTTATCTTGTGTGAATGTCCCTGGCGGCACGTAAGGGGTTTGTACTATGGTTTGTTGGTCTGTAAATGGCCTTTGTGGCATTAAAAAAGCCCTGTGAGTCATGGGCATCTCAAAATGCTGGATTTCTTGTTCTTTCTTTATCTACCAGGTGTTCTTAAGTTCTCTAGTTCTTCTTTGGACCTCAGCCTTTGCTCTGGCATAGGTTTTTTTTCTTAGTGGCACAGTTGATGTCTTTTTGCCATATTTGGAAAGCTTTCCTTTTCTTATCAATAATATGTTCAATCGCCATATCATGCTCATCAAACCAATCCTGAAGTTTCTTGGTTTGGTATCTAATAGTTTGTTCACAGGCTGCAATATTGGAAGTCTTCAGTTTATTCCAGTGCTCCTCGACATTTTCAGGGGCTTCCATAGCTGGATGTTCCTTGAGGGTTGTTTGAAAGCAGGCTCACTTCATAGGGTCTTGAAGGGCTTCGGTGTTCATTTTACACCTTGGTTTTCTTCCTTGGAGCCTATGTTGAAGGGCAATCTTAATGTTCATCGTGGAATGAATTAATCAGTGGCCTGTCCAGCATTCATCAGAATTCATCATGGCTCTAGTGAAGAGATGATGGCAATGATGGCAGTCCTGCATTCAGGGTGCTCACTATCTGTATTGTCCAGCAGTGTCCGCATATTCCATGTTCCAAAGTTAATTTGTCTTTTGCAACCGCTAAATGGTGACACCACTGGATGCGGTAATCCAGTCAGGGAGAAGATGAGGCAGACGATGTTTAAGGCACCTTTTCTGGCCCCCTCCCCATATGGGTTGAGCAGAGCGGATCCTGAATAGGACTGTTCAGGCATAGACACAGCTGCCAAACTACGCAACAGCCTTGGTCCTTGAGTCAGCATGACTGAATCTGTATCCGCCACCCATGTGCCGGTCCATGACTAGGGGCTTCTGGATTTCACAGTCCTGCCCCGTTGCCATTCGCTGATTGCCATGGGATTTTTGCTTGGTTGGATTTAGATTGGAAGATGCCTAGCATGAATTTGTTTTATATGTGGTGATCAGTGCACAGTGATCAACACACAGTCTTCACAGAAAAGGCTCTAATCCAATGGCATGAATATCATGACAATTCATGGTCCTTTATCTGCTGCAGCCTTCATCCACCTTCTCAGCCATTGTAACATACGGTCAGGGCCAGAAATATTGGAACTAGGATAACTGTTTTGGCTGTTGGCCTCTGTACACCACCACATTGAAGTTGAAAGGAAACTAGGTATGTACGAATGTACCCTTACCTGGCTCCGCCGGGTTACGCTGGGGGAGGGAGGCACTCCGTCCCTCCCCCGGAATCCTGGCCAGCCGGCTCCACTCCACGGGGATTCCGCAGAGCCGCCAGCTCCGCCAGCAGCCGGACATTCAGCCGCTGGCTAGCAGGGACGGAAATGGCGGTGGCCATAGCCACCGCCATTTGCGTCCCTGTAGTCAGCCATGATAGGCTACATAAAGACTTACGTAGCCTATCACGTCTGGCTTAAAAAATACACCAAAAAACACATGCATGCAAATGGCGGTGGCTACAGCCGCCGCCATTTGTGTTCCGTATTTTTGGCCGTCTTAGTCTACGTAAATATTTACGTAGACTAAGACAGCGAAAATAAGGGGGAACGCAAATAGCGTCCACCACGCTATTTGCGTTCCCCTTATTTTCGCCGTCTTAGTCTACGTCAGAGCTTTCCAATCTTTTCGTGTTGGTGACACACTTTTTAGACATGCATCGTTTCGTGACACGGTAACTCAGTTTTACTAGCAAACCAGAGGTTAAACTAACCCATTATAAGAGATACGGACACATACATAAATTTTAATAACGAAATGTATGGGGATACAACATATCTCATGAAAACCATTCATTTATATTTTTTAAAAAATATATGATTTGTAAGATAGTAACATACATTTTCGTCATTTATGAGTAACAGTATGTAAATATGTGCAAGAATTTTAAAAAGTTGAATAACACCAGTAACTACTTACCATTTTAATGGGATGTATGAGGTTGATGGGATGAACACAGCTCTTCAATATTTGGTGGAATATTAGATAAAGACACTTGCATTTCGTCATCAAGCAGTTTTAAGCTTCCACATTTCAGTGTCTTTAACTTTGCCATCGCTGAAAAGGATACTTCACAAATGCATGTAGTACAAAACTGCAGAAGAATTTTTAATGCTTTTTTAGCTATGTTTGGAAGCATTTTTGAAATGTGAATCCAAAAGTGGTCTAAGTCACCCTGTTAGGGATGTACGAAAGTCCCTTACCTGAACCCCATAGTTGATTCGCGGTGGGGGGGAGGTGCTCTGTCCCTCCCCCCGAAATTCTGGCCATGGGGGAGGCGCCCCGTCCCTCCCCCCCGAAATTCTGGCTGGGGGGGAGGCACCCCGTCCCTCCGGCCGCGAATCCTGTCCTGCCGGGATGCAAATGATGGCGGCCGTAGCTGCCGCCATTTGCGTCCCTGCAGTCAGGGGTGATAGGCTACGTAAATGTTTACGTAGCCTATCACGGCTGAGTGAAAAAAAATATCCTGCGCGTACGCAAATGGAGGCACCCATGGGCACCGCCATTTGCATTCCTTATTTTGCCACGTGTAGTGTACGTGAACATTTATGTAGACTATGGCGAAAATAAGGGGAACGCAAACAGCGAAGATGCTACGCTATTTGCATTCCCCTTATTTTCACCATAGTCCACGTAAATGTTTACGTAGACTACACGTGCCAAAATAAGGAACGCAAATGGCGGTGCCCATGGGCGCCGCCATTTGCATACGTGCTTTTTTTTTTTTTTTTCCAAAGTCAGCCGTGATAGGCTACGTAAACATTTACGTAGCCTATCACGGTGTTTTTTAAAAAATCTAGCCGTGGTAGGCTATGTAAATCTTCACGTAGCCTATCACTTTTGTTTTTTTTTTAACTTGGAAATGGCGGCGGCGGGAGCCCCTCGGAAGACCAGCCGCCGCCACTGCACCGCCGCTGCACCGCGGCCGGTCCCGCTGCCACCAGGGACATTCGCACAAGGTCAGTCCCGTCCTGGCGGGGGGGGGGAGACCGTTTCTCCACCAATTTCGGGGGGCTGAATGCGCTGGCATTCGGCCTCCCCGAGATTCGTGGAGAAATTCTCTGACAACCCTACACCATGTTCATGCATCATTAACAGATTTCGATCATTTTTTATGTCAGCTAATTCTTCTTCTTCAATAAGTGAAAAATTCCTCATTGAAGTTGAAAGAAATGGATTTCTGATCCAATCATAGTCTTGGATTTCAACATTTGGGAAGGAATGATGAACTTTCTCTCCAAGCAATGTGAAATGGTCAACAATTAGTTGGGCAGCTTTGCTGAATGTACATTTTTCCCCAATGAGGAAGCACCATGAATGTCATTTGGGAAACAAATGAAGGGGGGGGGGTCGACTTTCAACCTTGGACAGCTGGGTGGGAAGTTGTCCAGCCCCCAACCCTAATTTAGTTCCCCAGCTGTAGTGAGTTGATTAATAAGCAAAAACCCTGGACTTCACAGGGTTTTTGGATGCTGGTAGTTGTTGTTCAGTCGTTAAGTCGTGTCCGACTCTTCGTGACACCATGGACAATAGCACCCCAGGCCTTCCTGTCCTGTGCTCTCTCCCGGAGTGTGCTCAAGTTCATATTCATTGCATCAGTGATGCTATCTAGCCATCTCATCCTCTGCCGTCCCCTTCTCCTTTTGCCTTCAGTCTTTCCCAGCATCAGGGCCTTTTCCAGGGAGTTTTCTCTTCGCATTAGGTGGCCAAAATATTGGAGCTTCATCTTCATTATCTGTCCTTCCAATGAGCAGTCAGGGTTGATTTCCATTCCAACTGGCCAAGATGGTGGACAGCACACTCGGTGCAGTCCCAGGTGGCATTTCCAGTACCGCATGGGCAAACATTGAGTATCAGTTAGTGAGTGACTCCAGCAAGGTGCAGCCCAGTGCTGTTCTCTGCTCGATCCAGGAGAGCCGTAGTGGCCTCCTTGGTGTCCAGGATGCACAGCTGGCCGTAGCTTGGAGGCTCATCTGACCGCAAAGTGCTCATCAGAGGCTGAACTGAGCAAAGTGCTCATCAGAGGCTGAACTGAGCCTTGCACCCTGAACACAAGTGCACTGGGGCCTTGCGACTGTGCAGTCTTGAGTGCTGCAGACCAGGAAGCCCAGCCTAGAGGCCCGTTGTCCTTGCGAATGCCCTTCAGGAATTGCTTGCCCAGAAAGGAGCCATCAGTGCCAGTGTTGCGGGTGAAATCCGGACCTGCGAGTGGGGGTAGTGAAAACTTTCTGCCATGGCAGCTGGGAGTTGATGATTCGGCATTGAAAAGCCATTTGTCAAGGATGCTCTGACTTGGATTCCTGCATTGAGCAGGGGGTTGGACGCAATGGTCTTATAGCCCCCTTCCATTCCTACTATTCTATGATTCTATGATTCTCTAGGGGCTGGAAGGGTGGAATTGGTGCAGCGGCATGAGTTGTGCTGGGACTCATGGTTCACCTACTGGTTGCTGTTACCAGAAAGCATTTCATGCCTAGGGATGGTAGTAATGTGTGGAATATATAAATGTTGTTTTGTTAAATGCAACAGCTCAAGACTTCCGTTCTGAGCAATAACTAAACTTCAACTAGCTAACTTTTAACTGCAGGTATCTCTTAATCCCTTCATGATTTCTTTGCCGGCTGTATGTTACTGGCATATCATAGTACCTTGGCCTGCACTTCTGTTTATACAGGTGTCCAGAGACGTTTGTGTGTGTTCATATTTGCTTTCACTCCAATTTGCAATAGATGGTTTAATTAAAATTGACTTTTGATATTAAATAGAAACATTTATAGTACAGTATTAGAGAAAATAGCCTAATTCTTTTCTTCTTCTTCTTTTTAAGATTTATACAGAACCTCCTGACTTTGAATTATAGTGAAAATCGTGGTTATCCGTGGAATCTGCATGTCAAGAGCCTTCCAATGAAGTGTGTTTCAAGAGAATCTCTTAACAGGAAGGAAGCCAAAAAGGGATGGCCAACCTACTCCCAACTAGCAAGTAGAGAGATACACACAAATGCGGACAAAAATGCCCACAAACAATTTTCTAGTTATCAGAGCAGGCCTCTCCTGAGTCTACATGGTGTCCGTGGGCAGTTGCCCAGTCCCTGTGCCCTGTTCTGGTCCACTGCTGATGCCCACCCTGAGTGGACTCCACAATTTCTGAATGGATGGAGTAACCAAGCAGAAAGGTAATGAAACGGGCAAAGGTGAAAGCACAGATAAGCAGACAGAGGTCAAAACACAGTGGGGCAGTCAGATATCTTACACAGTCCATAAGCAGAGTCAAGAAAAAAGCAAAGGTTCAGTACACCAAGCATCCATCACAGGCCAAGGTCCATGAGGCAGGACAGAAGCCACAGAACCTGAAGGAACACCGTTGTTTCTAGCACTGGCTAGGCAAACACTGAAGTCTTTTAACCCCAAAGCCTGCTGAGCCCCACCCAGAGCTCGGCTGCAGTACAGTAGAGCTCTCTGGTCAGAGCCCTACTCATGAGGAGGCACTTTCTCCTGAGGAGACCTTCCTTGCAGTTGGGCACTTCTTACAGGAGCCCTGCTAACTGCCCTCTTTAGGTGATGATACTCCCTGTGACTGATGGGGGGGGTTGTTGCTCAGCCTCTGTTTCTAAGCAGAGCTCCCCTGTTGCTGTGGGGATGGACCCATGGTCCTCTCCCCCAAAGGCCCAGGCTGCCCCAAGTCTCCTGATATACATGGTTCAAAGGCATCACCCTGTCTCTGGGAGGTCTACATCTGAGGAGAAGTCCAGCCATCCCCCGACTTGGCCACCATGTGGAAAGACAAAGCTGAGCTGGGGGCAAGTGGGGTGCTGACATGTGTAGAAGTAACTCACATTGAATTCAATAAGACTTACTTCTGAGTAGACATGCACAAGTTTGGTTCTCCTCTCCATTTTAGCCTCACAACGTCAACAACAACGCTGGATGTGGAAATAGAAAGCTTAGCAGGGAGAATAATACTTCGTGCAGGGCTCGAGACGGGCATTGTCATTTTAAAATGTTTTTTCTTTCTTTAAAACAGTGTTGCTTTAAACAAAGAATGCATCGCTCAAGCAAACCTAGGACAGCCTTCTTTAGGGAAGCCCCTAGGAGGAGGAAATGTTTCGGATAAAAGAATTACTGCAAGTCTCAGGGCAGGGGAAAAAAATTGTAAGTAGCTACAAAATATAGCCTTTCTTATGGAATCTATGCAGATTCATGGAGATGGCTGGGCACCAGAATTACAGTTGTCTGTAGGGATTTATCTTTGTAATTTTCGGAGCAGAAAAGAAGAGGAGAATTCCGCGGGCTTGTGAACGATGGTACGAAGCACTGGCCGCAAAATGTGGAAGTCAAGCGGCACGGAAGGTACACAATTCGTACGTCCCTAAACCTGTGCTCTCTCAAGAGCATTTTGCTATATTTGTGCCTCTCCCACCCCTTGCCTCCCTGGTTTCCCTTTCTCTCTCCCTCCGTCTGACATTGCATTCTCTACCTTTGTGGCCCCTTTCTCTCTTATTGTGCCCTTTCTCTCTCTTGAGCCCTGCACCACCCTTCTCTCTCTCCCATCAGCCTCGGATGCAGGTTGTCCTGCATTCTGAACTCTTCCCCCTGGCGCTGCCTGACCAACACAACTCCTGTTCCCAGGGAGGGAATTAGGGATTATGAAAAGCCTGCTCATTTTGCGGATTGTCAGGCACCTTCTATTGCATCATCCTCCCATTGACAGAGTCTGATTTTTCTTAGTTTCCAAACTTCTGCAAATTTGCATGGGCAAAATGCCCCCTCTCCATGCACAAATTCCCCCCAAATATGCATTTTAACTCCCTAGCCCATGGGGAAAATGTGCATTGAATGTATGATGACCATAGATGACAATGAGAAGCAAGGAAAAGGAAGTACTGAATTAAACTCCTGCATTCTTTGGGAGTAATTCTTAATGACAACAAGTGCATGAAACTGTCACAGCAAGCAGAGCAATCAGAATACACTAATGTCAGTAACAAACATCCATTAAATGTCTTGCATTCAGGGTTTTCCATGTGCACGCAAGGAATTTACAACCTCCTGGATGGAGCTGGACATCCCCTCCTTGTTTGATTTAATAAGCCATGAAGGGCAAGGGTCAAGCACACAAATGGTCGATCAGACTTGGCCAAGCACCTTGTCTGCATCCTCAGGACTCTGTAACTGAAACTCATCCAATAAAACTGGACCAGACGGTGCTCTGAATGCCTCTACCAATGGAACTGCATTAATGGTTAATGTCTGCATTAGGGATGTCAGAAAATTTCGCGATGGATTTCAGTGAGACCGAATGCCAGTGCATTCGGCCCCCCGAAATCCATCGTGGAATGAAACCCCCGCCCCCCACCCCACGAAAGGCACCCAGGATGAAGTCCCCGCCGCCCCCAACCCACGAAAGGCATGCGAAACGCAGCACTTACCTGCTCCCGTTCCTTCTTTTTACCATCTTAATCTTCGTAAATACTTACGTAGACTATGACGGCAAAAAGAAAGGGGAACGCAAATAGTGTAGCGGAAGTGTAAGCGCATTGTTGTTGTTTTTTTTAAAAAAAGTCAGACATGATAGGCTACGTAAAGATTTATGTAGTCTATCACGTCTTTTTTTTCTTTTTATTTTAAACCTTGCCATGATAGTCTACGTAAATCTTTACATAACCTATCATGTCGTTGTTGTTGTTTTTTTACACACAAGCCTGGAAATGGCGGCAGCGGCAGCTGGTTGGAAGACCGGCTGCCACCGCCGCCGCAGCTGCTGCCGCTGCCGCTGCAGCCACCGCCGCCCAGAAGACCCGCCCCAGGTAAGTCTCATCCCGGTGGGGATCCACGGGGGGTGGGGGGGTGGCAGGCCATTCCGCCACAGAATTCGGAGGGCCGAATGCCCTGGCATTCGGCCTCACCGAGATCCGTGGCAGAATTCTCTGACATCCCTACTGAACTCAACTCAACCGCCCCTGAAGCTGGGTTGACCCACTTCTCCAGTTCTGAAGGAACATCTAGAGAACCGAAGAACAAGGGGGGAAACCCCTACTGAGAGTGACCCCCCACTGTCATTGCCACCCACACTGAACCCCCACTCCTTACCTGGATCTGACGGGAGTGCCTGCACCCATTGGCCTCTGCAAGGGGGTCACCTTTGATTAATTTTTTTTAATGGTATTTCCTCGTACTGGAAGAAGAAGAGTCACCATTTTGAAAGGAAATGGCAACTCCCTCCACAAGAATGATAGCTGCATGTGATTCCCTGGAGACAAGGTAAGGAGTGAGGGGCTCACACAGCGGGGTGGGGTTGCTGTCTGCATCGGGCTGAAGCAACCCCAAAGCTATGCAGAGTGATCCATCACATCTTGGAGTTCTTTGGCCTGACCTGACCTGCTCCGGTATTGCACCGCTTTGCAACACAGCACCCAGACACACTAGGGATTCCGGCTTCAGACTAAAATGGTAACAGCCCTAGTAAAAATGCCCTCTTCCACATGACTCTTGGATATGTTGTATTAGAGATCTGATGAGGCCACCTCCAAGTGGCAAGGCCAGCTGAGATTTGGCTAGTGACAATTGGCAGGAAGGCATTTTGTGGTGGGTAACATCCCTGGAGATGTTGGTCTGCCATGAGTCTCAAGCAGGAACTCTTTTCTGTTTCAAGAGGCCTTTCCATTATTTGAATGGGATTTTCATGTTGAGATCCTTTTGTGTTTAATTGTTGGTTTTTACGTAGTGCTTTTATTCATTTAATTCGATGACTTCTGTGGTTTGGTACAGTGGAGCCTGGTGGCTCTGATTACAGCGGGGCTGTGGATCCCTTCTGGGTTTTAGTCTGAACCATCCAGAACTATACAACACTTATCCAAGGTGCTGAACTTATTTGGGGGTATAAATCCATCAGGTAACCCGCTCCTTAAAATGCCTTTCCATCTCCAGCTGTGCCATGAGGCCTCTGATCCTGCATTTGCCTTCTGCCCTGCCACTGAAGATCAAAACAGGGAAGAGGAGAGGGCCTGGTGGTGCCTATCATCCCACAAAAAGCTCATCTCCCTCCCCCATTGCTCACCGTCATTGCATGCACATTATTTGAAGCCGTTTATTGCTGTTGCTTGGAATTTCTGTTATTCTGGGATGCATAAATAGTGGTTCCCTGAAACAAGGACCTGGGATCACTTCTACTTCACTTAGGGTCACAAGCGCTAGAAACCCTGTTGGGTCCTGTCTAAATTGCAGGACTCATTTCCATAGGCACAAATATTCAAAACACTGTTCTCCTGGATGCTCCTTCTCTTTGTTGCTAGACCATGGCTCATTCCAGATGCACTGAGAGCTGTCACCGTGGATACTACAAGGAGGTCCAAGAAGGAGAGCCACCATGCTGCTATGCTTGCGCTCCATGTGCGGAAGGAACCATCTCCATTCAGGAAGGTAGGCAGGATTAGAAGAATGGGAGTTCCCTAGGGCAACTCCTTGAATATGCCGAATAATCTCCACAGCCCTATTTTCCTTCTCTCTTCTCTTCTCTTAAACACCTTTAGCAAAACATTCCACGAGTAGGTAAGAGAAGAAGGCTTCATGAATGACTGTTGCTCCTAGTGTAAAACATTATGGGAATCCCTTATTATCATGGGCCATTCACTACTGCTCAGCCTGAAATACCTCATGATGCCCTTCTAGTACATAGCGTGATTTTAATGAAGACTTGTTCCATTCAACTGAATGCTAATTTTATTTGTTATTAGTTGCTCTTGTTCTACAAGGTTTTATTCTTCTGGTCTGTACATCGTTGTGATCATTGTTCTGATGTGCAGGCTCAAAAACATTTTAATTAACACATTAAATATTCACACATCTTTGGAACGGATTCTAAAGACTTTTTGAACTCTGACCCCTACTTGGCTTCAGTTTATTTTTAATCTCCACCATTAATCCCATGAAATGAGTGGGAAGAAAAGACGATGGGAGTGAATCTCTGGGGTGCAAAGCAGGGGGGATGCTTAGTGCACACTGTTCCTGGTATAAATCATGCCCCCCCCCAAAAAAAAAACACTCTGCTTTTTCCATGATTGGGACAGGGCAGCTTGTACAGACATGGTGGGCCTTTATCCATTATACACAGAAAATTGTCTGCACTGTGCTGCGATCCTGTGGCAGGAAAGCAGAGGGTCCCTGGCAGAAAAGGGGATGTGAAAATGGTGCAACCCGCACATTCTGGTGATCAGAGTACTCCCCTGACCAACATTGATTCAGTCTTCTGTTTCTTTTAAATTTCTTTAGTAAAACTTGATTAAAAAATAAGAAAGCTTTATGGAAGTTTCCTACTCCGGATTTCAAAGGTAACCAGAAGTCCCTTGAGCACCATCTTGTGGTAGAAAGGTGGGGCATAAGTTGAGTAAATAAATACATAACTCACAAGCCACTCCGCTACCAGGTAGCTTTACATACTCTACAGGATTATTATGAAGATAAGAACAGGATAACCTCACAGACACTCCCTTACTCCGAACAATGTTGGGATAAATACCCTCACTTTTCCATTATTGAACCAGGTAGGGAGCTGTGTTTATTCCAAGTCAGCCTATCAATACACCTAGCACACACTTCTCTGTTCTTCTCTGACTGACACACTGTCTAATGTCCCACAGTGATATGACAGTATTTTTCTTGGTCCTGCGACTTCTAAGGTCCTCACTTGGTGATGAGGCCATAGTGGTCTGGTCACAAAACAGCTCCTCGGTGAGGGAATGTTTCTCTCTCTCCCTGCCCAACTGCACATTTTTTCTGGAGGTACAGTTCCATCTCCTCAGCTGCCGACCATTGCAACAAGTGTCCGGAACATCAGCATCCAAACACGGACAGAGATCAATGTGTCCCCAAGGAGATATCCTTCCTCACCTATGAAGAACCTTTGGGGATTGTCCTGATTTCCTTTGCTCTATTCTTGTCCTTATCCACAGGCTTCGTATTAGGAATCTTCATGAAATACCAAGAAACTCCAATAATCAAGGCCAATAACCGAGACCTGTCCTACATTCTACTCATCTTCATCATGCTTTCCTTCTTGTCCTCCTTCCTGTTCATAGGGCGGCCAAGGAAAGTGACTTGCCTTCTCCGACAAACAGCCTTCAGCATCATCTTCTCAGTTGCCATTTCTTCGGTGTTGGCCAAAACCATCACGGTAGTGTTGGCTTTCCTGGCCACAAAACCAGGGAACCAAGTGAAGAGATGGCTGGGGAAGAGTCTTGCAAACTCCATTGTCAGTTCTTGTTCCGGTGTCCAAGTTGTCATCTGCACCATCTGGCTGGGAAGCTCTGCCCCATTCCCTGACTCTGACATGTACTCCCAGCCTGGACAGATCATCTTGCAATGCAACGAAGGATCTGTTGTCTTCTTTTATACTGCCCTTGGCTACATGGGCTTCCTGGCTTCCATCTGCTTCATGGTGGCTTTCCTGGCCAGGAAGCTGCCAGAGGCCTTCAATGAAGCCAAACTGATCACCTTCAGCATGCTGGTCTTCTGCAGTGTTTGGCTGTCCTTTGTGCCCTCCTACCTGAGCACCAAGGGGAAATACATGGTGGCCGTGCAGGTCTTCTCGATCTTGGCCTCCAGTGCTGGGCTGTTGGGCTGCATCTTTCTTCCCAAGTGCTACATCATTGTACTGAGACCTGATCTGAATGCGAAGGAGCATTTCATGCTCAAAACAAACTAGGGCATCTGATCCATAGAAGTAGACTTGTGGGAGAATATTTGGCGTAGGTTTGGTGGAGATACAAGTTTGGTGAGATCTGAGTTAACAGACCTTTTTGATGTGCTTATAGTTTCATTTGCACAGTTTTGGTGTTTCTGTTACAGGAGACAGGCAAATCTGAGCCTTGGGTCTATCACTCTGCCAGTGACCACCATCCACATCTGAGGTAGTGGTGAGGCTGGAACTATACCATACTCACATTGTGCAAATAATACATCTGTTGAAGGTTTGGCCCTTCACAGCTGCAGTGTACCAGTATTTTGCAGCTTGAGCGCACATGGAAAGCCCTGAATGCAAGACATTAAATGGATGTTTGTTTGTTACTGGCATTAGTGTATTCTGATTGCTCTGATTGCTATGACGGTTTCATGCACTTGTTGTCATTAAGAATTATTCTCAAAGAATGCAGGACTTTAATTCGGTACTTCTGTTTCCTTGCTTCTCATTGTCATCTATGGTCATCATACATTCTCTGCACAGAAATGATGTTTTTGATTGAAGGGAATTGGTTTTTTTGAAGGGGACAGTCTCCCGAACAGAGAGATATTTGACATGGGATAGTCTTGTGCTCAGTTTTTGGTCCCGTGCCATTTAAACTTTACATCCTGACATTCTCAGGCAGGGACTTGGGGCAGCTGCCAGTGGAGGCTGGCAGCTCTGATTTCAGTGAAGCTGTGAACCCATCCTGTGTTCCAGAGAGAAACCACGTCTGGCAAAAGTCTTTGCAAATGGCAGATGTGTGCTCATGTCCAATTTGTGCAACTTCTCCACTTCCATTTGTGCAAATTTCCATGTAGACTGAATCAGCCCCACTTTAGTTGATGCAGGAAAGTTTCACAAATCAGGAAATGGGTACAAAGTTTGGGAAATGTGCGCACTTTTCACATTCATTTGCTGCTTGATTTGTGCAATTTTCCTGTTCCTGCAGAGTGAGCAGACATTGTGAACAGGAAATGTGATGATTGATGATGCAATATTTGGAAGATCCGAGCAGTCTCGAGTCTCACTCATTCACCCCTCCCTACCAAAGGCAGTCACACATATTGGATGTTACCGCAGCCCAAACAGGGTGTAACTTAGGCATGTGTCTCCTTGAACAGATCTCGCATCTCTGGAATGGGTGCAGTTGGTACTCTAGCCTCAACCCTGGCCACTGCCCAAACCTGGATTCATGATCATGATCGCCCATCCTTGCCCCTTCCCAGCTGTTTTTTAAAAACATTTTTTGACAGGCTGGCAGAGAGACTTGTGAGTAGGGATGTTGGAGGAATCTGCAAGAGAACTAAGTGAGTTCAGATTTTTATGAACCCTACCAGCGGATGGGCTTTTCCCCTGGAGGGCGGATTCCACAGATTTAGGGAACCATGTTTCTAACCTTCAACTGTTTTGTCCAAATTTTGTTGTTAAAGAAGTCACAATTAAAAAAAAAAAAACCCTGCCTAAAAATGCACATTTTCCCCATGGGCTAGGGAGTTAAAATGCATATTTTGGGGGAATTTGTGCATGGGGGGGGGCATTTTGCCCATGCAAATTTGCAGAAGTTTGGAAACTAAGAAAAATCAGACTCTGTCAATGGGAGGATGATGGAATAGAAGGTGCCTGACAATCCGCAAAATGAGCACGCTTTTCACAAACCCTAATTCCCTACCTTGGAATGGGAGTTGTGGTGGTCAGGCAGCAACTGGGGGAAGAGTTCAAAATGCAGAACAACCTGCATCAGAGGCTGATGGGAGAGAGAGAAGGGTGGTGCAGGGCTCAAGAGAGAGAAAGGGCACAATAGGAGAGAAAGGGGCCACAAAGGTAGAGAATGGAATGTCAGAGGGAGGGAGAGAGAAAGGTAAGTGACTTTCGTACATCCCTATTTTTCGTAGCTATTTACGAATTTTTCCCCCTGTCCTGAGACGTGCAGTAATTACTTTCAGCCAAAACACTTCCTCCTCCTAGAGACGGGGTGATGCCTTTGAACCATGTATATCAGGAGACTTGGGGGAGCCTGGGTCCTTCGGGGAGAGGACCATGGGTCCATCCCCGGAGCAAGAGGGGAGCTTTGCTTAGAAACAGAGGCTGAGCAACAACCCCCCCCCCATCAGTCACAGGGTGTAATCCTGACTGTATTTCTTCCCAGAATGCAACTCCCTTCATTCCTCCCCATGGGCTAATCCAGCACAAGGAGTGCAACTGGGAGTGCTGCAAAGGGAGCAGGGCTGGGAAACTCCCCCAAGTAGTGTGCACCTTCATGCGCATAAGGAATGGGGAAGATGTGGCCCTCCTGATGTTCTCAGACGGCAACGCCCATCATTCCTCCCCATGGGCTATGCCAGCTAGGGCTGATGAACGTGCATTCCAGGAATATCTGGAGGGCCACATGTTGCCAAGCACTGGTATGCATGCAAAGAGATGTTCCTGCTCCTGGCTCTTTTGTGTGAGTTTTTCGAATACAGGCCAGGCCAGGCTCACCTTTCCCCCTGGACAACCAGAAGATGGAGCTGCCTGTGTGACTTCTCACAAACATGTTTTTCCCCCATTCTGCACCTCGCCTCGAGGCACTCAGAGAATCCATGAAGTTGCAGCTGTGAAGCTTCCCCTGATCATTATCCAAAACATAGTGATCTATTCTGAGTCTTGCCAAAGCTCAAGAGATGTTTTGCTTCCTGTTTTCCTTGGAGACCAATGATGTAAACATCAGAATGAAAGGCAGTTCCAGGAACCCTCTTGCACTCACTGTGCCTGAAAATCTTGGTGCATAAAAGATCTCCTGTGCTCCCGAGAGCCTGGGCTCAGATTCCAGACAGGCTAAGATGACCATGCCTGTGGTGTAGTTTAGTACACTACGTCCCATTGCTGCCTATGGCTCAGAATTGGATGTTGTTGGAAAGACACTGCAGCCTCAATCTCGCAAGACTTTTCTCACATCTTCTGATTAGCTGGCTGTGGAGGTGAAAGGAACAGTCACAAAGGAGGAACAGCAGGAGGGAGGCAGAGCTAGAATGATGTCGTTGCTGCTGTTGCTCCTGCTTCCTTATGCGGCCGGTCAGCTGGAGAAGTCAGACTGCCTGAGGACTCAGAAGAAAGAGCAAGAGTTAGGATCCTATTACTACCGGCCAGGGGACTACCTCATCAGTGGAGTCCTGTCTTCACAGTATTTCATGTGCAATGAACCATACATTTTCTCTGAGTCCCCTTTAACCTGGGTTGTGAAGTAAGTGATGCAGATGATCTAATGCTTCCAAACCCGCACTCCAGTTGTCCCCATTTATGGGAGATTGTCCATCTTTTCTGGTATCTCTGGTCATCCCTGATAAATCGCTCCCCTGACTTTTGCCACTCTGTCCTTTTTGAAGAAGAATTCAGAGCTTCATTAAAGTGAAGGCATCATTTAGTTCAGTACGCTCACATATGACTGGATCCATGGGGTTCCCTTGCATTGTTTCAGCCAAAAGAACCAGCAGCCTCTTTGCTTTTAAATATTGTGCTAAGACACAGGCTGGAGCTGGGGATGTACTTTCTTGGGAGTGGTCCAAATGCAAATGTCCACACAGAGGTTCCCTGTCTGGAATAATTACAGGGCCATAGTTCTTAAGGCTGAGCACCTTTCTTCCTCATCCACCACAGTACGTGACTGTAAATCCTACTGCACTCTGTGGGATTTACTTCTGAAGAAAACACGTGTGTGTGTATGTGTGTGTAATGGGTGTTAGACCCATTCAAGATAAAATGCAAGACATAATATCAGGACGCAGGGATACAGTTTCTTTAGTTTAGCTCATACAATCAGCTGAGTGCTCATATGCATGATGATTAGAAAATAATTAGCCACCTCTTTGCTGACATAGCTGACTTTTCCCAAGACAGTGAATGACCAATCTTTCCTCAGAATGCCCTGGGAAGTTAGTCAGCAGAGCATACAGCATATAGCCTCTCAAATCAGAATAAAAATTACAATAAGAGAGTCCTTGGGTCAGAGTTTCAGGGACTCCTGCCTCACACAGACATGATCTGCTTTGGAATGGAGTTTCCCAAAACCTCCCCTGAAATGCTTCCGCTGGTCAAAGATTATGTCTTGCATGTATGAATGCTTCATGGCCCTGTATATTCTGAAGAGACATCAAGGAAGAGGGTGAAGTACCAGAAGTAGGCAGCATCACATGGGGTCACTGGGGGACACGTTCTGCTGGGCAGGAGTGTAGTTCCTGTCACTCAGTATCATCAAGTCTCTGAATCAAGGCTGCAGAAGCCGATGGTTGCTCCTGTGTTAGAAGAGATTCAAGCCAAACACCAGTTTAGTCATTTTGTGTTCTGTGCATAGATTCCCTATAATGGAGAAAAGGCTTCTGGGATGGCAATGAACCAAAGCCCTAGATTATCTTTTTGGTGATCTGTTCATTTAGGTTATTAGAGATAGGAGAATTAAGAATCTGTATAATGTGTCCCCAAATTTTGTCCATCTATATCCGTGTATATCAAATATAAGGTGGCAGATCATCGGCACTGAGCTACGCCTCTTGGATTATTAATATGTACATCTCTTCTTCTTCCCCCACTCCTCCCCCTGAAGATAACGTGGCTTAAGACTATTAACATCCTTCATGCTATTAAGGACTAGTTAATATTCCAGACTGGCTGAGTGGCTGGTGTGGAAATTCTTTTCTATTTGAATGCCATCTTAAAATGGGGTAAAAACCTTGAAATGCTTTCTGAGACATTGTATATTCTACACCTTCTTCCTTCCTAAGAGGACAAACTGTTTTTCAAGAGACACTGTACAAACAGAAGAAATGATCCTCCAAATTAGCCCATGTAACTCTTGTGGGAAAAAAATCACATGGGGTCACGGGGGAACAGGTTCTGCTGGGCAGGGGTGTAGTTCCTGTCACTCAGTATCATCAAGTCTCTGAATCAAGACTGCAGAAGCCTGTGGTTGAACCTGCGTTAGAAGAGATTCAAGCCAAACACCAGTTGAGTTCATTTTGTGTTTTATGCATAGATTCCCTATAATGGAGAAAACGCTTCTGGGATAGTAATGACCCAGAGCCCTTGGTTACCTTTTTGGTGATCTGTTCATTTAGGTTATTAGAAATAGGAGAATTAAGAATCTGTATAACGTGTCTCCAAATTTTGTCCATCAATATCCGTGTTTATCAAATATACGGTGGCAGATCATCAGCACCGAGCTACGCCTCTTGTGTTATTAAGAAGTAGATCTCGTTTTCTCCCCCCTCCTCCCCCTGAATCTAACATGGCTTAAGACTATTAACAACTTTCGTGCTATTAATGACTGGTTAATGTTCCAGAATGGCTGAGTGGCTGGTGTGGAAATTATTTTTTAATTGAATCCCAGCTTAAATTGTGGTAAAAACCTCATAATGCCTTATGGTTTTCTAAGGCATAGTATATTCTACACCTTCTTCCTTACCAAAGGTGACAGACTGTTTTCCAGACTGTTTTCGCTGTACAAACAGGAGAAATGATCCTCCAAAGTAGCCCATGTAACTCAAGTGGGAAAAAAACAAGAACAGACAAAACCTGTCAAACTGCAGGAGCTCACTTTTCAAAATTTAACCTCTTAGAAAGAAGCAATTTCTGACCAGTTCAACTTCAAAATTGCCCCAGGCCATCCTCAGATACACTTCTCCTCCACTAGGAAGATTCAGCCTGGTCTGTTGAGGCATTTTCTCAACATAAGAAATAGAATCTACTCTCCCCGTCCCCAACCTCTGGTTATAAGAGAATACGATTCACCCAAGTTTCTCCTCCACATCTGGGATGCCACAGGAGAAAAGCCCTTGTCTTAGTAGCTACCCACCTTGCTTCCTTTGGCAGGGGCTTCTGGAGCAAGATGGCTAAAGCTGATCTCAGGGTCTGGGCAAGTGTATATGGGAGAAGATGAAACTTCAGGTAGCAAGGGGGGGTGCTGGGGGGGCAGATTGAGCATTCGGGGCACCAAGCTGAGCTGAGGGGCTGTGTTTTCTGAATATCCTGTCTGCAGTGAGCTAAGATGGCAAAAGCAAGTGTCTGTTACCCTCCTTTCAAGGCTCTACAGGTTGTGTGAGTACTAACTGGAAAAATGTTGTTGCTTCTAGAAGCGTTTTCAATTTCCACTTTGATGTGATTTCCAGTAAGTAAAAGTGAGTGGGACACAGCTTTTCTTTGAGGCGACGTTCCCGAGCACTTCACACAAACACTGTAAGCAATACTATGTGAGTAATAATAAAAGAGTTGCTATTTTTATTTATGCATACTGAAACAGCATGGATAAGAGGGCACTGTAATCTATGACTCCCCCCTCCCCATATTTCTCACTTTTAAGGCTATGTGGGTGATATTCAGTAACAAAAGTTGCGAAGCTAAAAAAGAATTGATTTAAAGATAATTTGGGGGAAAGCAGAGTGTGAAGTTGAACTCAAACCGGAAGTAAAATCCCTTGAAACACTTGGAGATATAAAGGCAGGAAGAAGCAGACCTGCAGGCCCATGCATGTGCATGCCCAGACACACGCGTGCACACAGAAGATCTGAAATTAGCATTTCTTCAAAGCATTTACTTCCTTTTAAATATGCCAGCCTACTTTACCATTATTTGATTGGTCAGTACATACACACTACATGTCGCTCCAGACATTTTTTTTCCAGTAGATATCCTTGGCAAATTGGGGAACTTTTTTTTTTTAAATGGCTCTGGCCATTTTGATTTCGCTCTCAAACAACAGAAAACATGGCATGATGCAGAAAACAAAATGAAAACAAGGCCTAGAATGGCTGCAGGTGACTTGGATACATGTTAAAAAGAGGTTTTTCTAAAAAAAGTATTCCACCATCCCCAAAACATGAGGAATAGGAAATCATCAATGTTTTAGCCTTAAAAAAATCCCCCCCCCCCCGATCCAAACAAGGTCACTGATACATATTCCCCAAGGCACTTTGGACAGAGAGAGGGGACTGTTTGCTTGCTTTTTCTCTTATACTGCTGTTTCTCTCCCCATAGTTCATCAATAGACCTGGAAATTTGATGGTATGTAAACGTAACACTTCTTCTGACACCAGTAAATTTCAAAAACATAATCCTTAACAAAAGGCACGTGTTTGCGTGTGTGTATGTGTGTGTGTGTGTGTGTGAGAGAGAGAGAGAGAGAGAGAGAGTGAGTGAGAGAGAGAGAGAGAGAGAGAGAGATTATCTATCTAAATATAGACAGACAGACAGATCCTTGATCCCTGAAATCTGCCAACGCCTTGCAGCACAGGTACATTTGCCGCTCACTATGAACATCCAAAGCATTATGTGATGATCGGCTCTTCTGAGATTTAAATTGCATGAAAAAGAATTTAGGGGTATAAAAGAAAGAAACTGAGATTTGTTTTCGTTCAACGGAGAACGACAGCATGAGGCATTGATTTTTTTTTCTTATTTACTGTTTTGTAGTTTCCACGATACAAGGTACTGGCACATCCTGTCCTTCATGTTTGCCATTCAGGAGATCAACCTGAGCCCCAGGCTCTTACCCAACATCACCCTGGGCTACAACATCTACAAGTCCTTCTTCGATGGAAGAGCCACCTCCTACGCCATGCTGCAGCTCCTTGCTGGGGGCGAAAGCAACATTCCACATCACAGCTGCGGGAGGAAGAATCACCTGCTGGCCGTTCTCGAAGGGGCTGAATCGGACCTCTCCCTCCACATTTCCTCCATGTCGAGCATCTACAAAGTCCCACAGGTGTGAATGGGGAGCGGACAGGAGGCCAGGTGCATAGATAGGGGAGAAGAGCACTGCTTGGGCTCAGCTCTCGCTCTTCAGTCCCTGTGCCTCATGGGCATAATGGTTCTCTGGAGGGTGTGTTGGGGATGAGTCATGGCAGTGGTGGAGCTCTGGGATGGTTGGCCGGGCATCCCTGGGGGCACGGATGGCAGGAGACCATGGAAGCTGTACTAGACAGCTTTCCATGTGATCCCCAGCCCAGTTCCTGCCCCTTCCCGAAGCCACACATAGAGACGTGAAAATGTCCATCTAAGGAAAGTGCAGCACAGAGGGAATCCTCTTGTTTACGCTGGTTCTGCCCTGCATTGGATCAGACGTTGCCTCTGACTTCAGGGGAGGTCTGAGTGCCCATCTATTTGTATAGGATTGCACCTTTAATCATGTCTTGAAAGGCTCTTCGATGCAGACGTTGCAGAAAACAGTAGTGGCTGACAGGAACGAGAACCCTCCCCAGCAGTTTTTGCAGCCCCCACATGACCACTGACATGATTCTGCCCCAGAAGAATGATGTCACCCATCACTCTGTTGAAGGCACAACCCTGTAGGGCATTTATTATTTCTTTATTTATTTCTGTATTCATTTCTGTATTTATTCATTTACATCCATATTTCACTCCACATCTAGATAGATTCTGGAGTGGTGAACAATAAAAGATACAAGATAAGATAAAAGAATAAAACTACATGTTAAAAATTATTTTTTAAAGAAGAGAGAGAGAGTGGGAGAAAGAAAAATAATTACAATACAACTGGATTGTATTGGTGCTCTAGCAGGTATCCTGGTCCTAAGCTGTTTAGCTCTTTGTACACTACTAAATAACCCCTTAAATTTGACCTGGTATCAAAAAGGCAGGTAGTGCAGTTCCCACAGCAAAGGTAGCATGCTGAAGAGAGTCAGCTCCCAACAACAGCCAAGCTCCTGAATTCTGAACAATCACCAGCTTTCGGAGCAGCCTTGAGGGCAGCCCCACATAGAGTGCATGGCAGTAATCCAGTCTTCAGGTTATCGGCACCTGTACCATGTTGAACAAGCTCCCCCATGCAGGAGAGGCTGTAGCTGGCGAACTAGCGGAAGTTGGCAAAAGACACTCCAAGCTGCATGGGCCACGTGGGCCTGCAGGGATGATGGAGGTAGGACTCCCCCCAGATTACAAACCTGATCCTTGAAGGGGAGTGGAGCCCCATCCAGAAGAGGCAATGGCCCTATCTCCTGGACTTGGGCTGGGCGGGGGGCTCTTGGACCTCCCCCATGCCTTGGACAGAGGTGAGTCCATCCATCCGGAGTGGTTAATGCATCCCGATGTGAGGGGGTAGTGCCTGCTGTTTCTAAGGGAGTAGTAGTGTGACCATTTGTTTTGAAGCATTGTCTGGACTCTATGGTTTTGGATAAGGCTGTCCACATCTTTGGACTGAATCCCAAATAACTGTCAAGGGCTCCTTGGTGGCCTCTTTTGGTCTAATCCAGTAGCCAATTCCAGACACAGACAAAGGGATTCTTTTCAAAGCTTTATTCCTCTTTTACAACTTAACAACTCTAGCAACTAACTATGAGCAGCAGAGTACCTATGCCCTAAGATGAAACAGTTGGTCCCGTTTAAAGGAGAATCACTGGCAGACCCTAAACTTATGGGCCAGGGAGAGTCCCTTCCCTTTTCCCTTAGATTCTCTAGGTGCAACTGTTGTTTGTGCGCCAACCAGGCACTACGCCTCCTTTCCACGCCCTCCATTTGGCGCCGCTCCCTGCATCAGCGTTGCGCATCCAGCAAGTCTTCTTCCCATGCTCTCTCACTCCCGGGACTGCTATCTATGTCAGGAATGCTGGTGAGAGGAATCTCTGTCAGCTATTGGCCCTTATGAAGATGAGCATGCTCCTCTCCCAGGAACAGCTGCTCCACCTCAGAATCAGAACTACTCTGGGATTCTATGGGCTCAGTGTCCACCCTGACAACGAAGCAAAGTGGGCTGCTTTGGAGGTGCCTCGCCATGATCTGAGGTGGATCAGAACAGCGCCGAGGTGCCCCGAATTGAAGAAGCTCATGGCCAAGGCTTCTCAGTTCCACTTGGATCTTCAGAGGCATTCTGATGCCTTCTGAAGCGCACATAGCCCTTTTCCAAAATGTAGCAACTTGCAAAAGATATGGGATGGGGAGAGGAGGGGGAGGCGGGAGGGGGAAATGGTGAGCCTTGGGGAATGACAGCTCCAGTCGCCAAATGAGGGCTGAGTGTAACCCAGCAGTCTCCAATCAGGGACAGTGTGTGTGTGTGTGTGTGAGAGAGAGAGAGACTGAGAGAGAGAGAGAGAGAGAGAGAGAGAGAGAGAGAGAAAGAGGAGAGAGCACTGATTAGATGGTGGTTTTGGTTTATGACGTGTTGTTAGGGAGATTTGGCTATAGCTATATGGCGTGTGTGTGCTTGCACTTTCTTCTTCCTTCCATTCTTTTTTTCTTGCTTTTTTACAATTGTAGATCCTTTATTTGAAAAACCAAACACTTGAAAATTACAGAGTTTGAGTTTCCCTCTTTCTGTTCCTGGTTCTTTGTCTCCCCCCTTCCCTTTCTTTAATAGGTTTTACACTTCATTTTTTTTCTTGATTGTTTATTTTAAAAAGGAGAAATAAAATAAAAACTAATTCCCTTTTCCTTCCCTTGCCTCTTTCTTTCACTTCCACAATACTCTTCTCAGTTCTCAACCATTTGTTTGTCCTTACTTTGATTCTGTCTGGATTTTACACACACAGTCACACACACACACACACACACACCTTTTTCTTGGCTCTCCTCCACCCACCCCACCCTCCTCCATTCCTGTATTCCTTCTGTTCCCATTTTTGATCACATTTCTCTTAAACAAAAGCAAGAACAACAACAGTTAAAAAGCCCGTCGTCTTCTGTTGTCCTCCTGCCTTGCTTGTAGGTAGTCCAGCATTTGCTTTTCTTTTGATTCTCTCTCTCTCTCTCTCTCTCTTTCTTTCTCTCTCTCTCTCTCCACCCTTGTGTGTTCATTTCTGTGTTTGTCTTTGTGTTGTGCTCAAGCAAGCAGTGTGTGTCAACGTACGACACAGTCCACATTTCAAAAAGCAGTAGGCAAATCACTACACACACATTAACATCTATTATTTGAATAACTCAGAACCACTCTGTGTTGCAAAGCAAGCAAGCCCAATATGGGGCAGATTCAGCATCTTGTTGGCAGGGGCAGAGCAGAGGTGAACCAGGTGGGGCTTGGTTTAGCAGCCCTGGTCGGCAGTCAGCCTCTCCCCCGGTCCAGACAGCGAGTGCTGGTGTAGTGGGGCAGCTGAATGTGGAGGCAAGTTGCAGTGCTCAGAGGTCACTGACCGAGGAGGCACTTCACAGCAACCTACAGCAGAGATCAGGGACAGTGACCTCCTCCACTCCAACAACTAACTTCTCGGATTATTATCCCTCCTGTGTTCGGTTTGTAATTCTGAGAAAAGCACATTGTAGCAGTGCCTAGCACAACAACTACTTTGCCAGACAGTCTGAAATTTGGCAGGTGGGATCCCCTCCATGGGGGATGGCAGGTTCCCAAATTTCATGTGTTTAGCATAAAACCTGTAAACCTGACAGCCATTTCTATTTTTCAAAGCCAGTCAATGAGAACATGTCATATCAGAATGATTCGGATATCCAAATCTAGCTTTGGATTGGGGTCTGAAGAGAAGCGGTTGGGGTCAGAATCAGCCTGAAGCAAAGCAGGGCTGCTTCAGAAGGTCCAAAGTCGCATCCAAACTGTGTTGGGGACTCTGTTCACAGCCCTGGTTTTGGATCACTGCTGCCAGCCCTAATAACCCCATTTGGCTAGTGGTCTCAAGGGGGAGGGTGGTGGCAGCCCAGCTGCAGTTCCTGATTGTCTAGCTCCTTTCCATTTGGATTCCCTCTCTGGTTATGTGACTGAATCAATATTGGTCTCAGGAAGGATCTGAGATATCAGAGGGAGTGAACAGGGAGAGAAAACAGGAGTGGGCCAGGGGCGTTCAGCAGGGGAGGTCAAGGGGGAGGCAGCTAATGATTTTTTTTTCATTTTTTAAAATCCTTTTCTTGTAACCCACACTTCCATACCAGTGGGGCTGTGTTTTTCACTTCTAGTGAATAGAGGACAAAGCACAGGCTATTCCAGTACAATCAGAAAGCAAGAAACATAAAGCTAGAAGAGCAACAGCAAGCTGAGGCAGAATAGGAAACTGCTGAGGCGAGGAGAAATGAAGTAGGGGTACTCCTTTGAAAAGGGTCAGAATTAGGAGCAGAACAACTAGAAGCCACTCTAGACCAGTGGAAGCATTGGAACTATGGAATCATTTCCAGGTACTTGAGGATGAGAGTGGAGGACACCATGCAGAGGAGGAATTACAGGGGACCCCGCATGAGAACAAGCAAGAGGCTGAAGGTCAGTCAAACAGAGGCGATGAAAGCAAGGCTTACAACAGGAAGAGATGACTAGTAGTAGTGGGAGACTCCTTGCTGTTTGGGATTGAAATCTAAGTATGTCGTGAAGACCCATGGACTCACCAGGTAAGCTGTCTCCCAGGAGGATGGACTAGAGATGTGTCTGAAGGGATCCCTATGCTCATAAAGCCCAATGACAGGTATCCCTTTCTTCTCATCTATGTGGGAACAAATTATACTGACAAGCAGAGCTACAAAGAAATCATGTCGGACTTTGAAGCTTTGGGAAAGAAACTCAAGAACTTTGGGGCTCAGGTAGTTTTCTCATCCATCCTTCCAATATTTGAAGAGGGATAAAAAGGGAAAGAAAAATACTCCAGGTGAATGACTGGCTATGAAAGTGGTGCTAGCATGAGAAATTTGGAATCTAGGACCGCGGGCTATATTTCCTGGCAAGGGCCCATCCGGTGGATCCACAGTTGGCTACAGAATCGGACTCAAGGAGTGCTTATCAATGGGACCTTCTCAAACAGGGGAGAGGTATCGAGAGAGGTACCACAGGGCTCAGTCCTGGGCCAAGTGCTCTTCCACATTTTTACTAATGAGTTGGATGAGGAGATGCAGAGAATGTTGATCAAATGTGCAGATGACACAAAATTGGGCAGGATAGCTAATACCATGGAAGACAGTTACAGAATTCAAAGAGATCTTGAGAGGCTGGAGCTCTGGGCAGAAAACAACAGAATGAAATTTAGTAGGGATAAATGCCAAGTTCTGCACGTAGGATAAAGAACCCAAATGCACAATCACACGGTGGGGAAAACTTGGCTCCAAAGGACAACAAGTGAGAAGGACCTTGGAATTGTTGTCGATCACATCCTGAATCCGAGACTTCCAAATCACATGAAGTACAAGTTGTCCTCTACTCAGCACTGGTTAGGCCTCATCTGGAGTACTGTGTCCAGTTCTGGGCACCACACATTAAGAAGGATGCAGACAAACTGGAGAGGGTTCAGAGGAGGGCAGGAAAGATCATCAGGTAACTGGAAACAAAGCCCTAAAGGAGAGGCTGAAAGCATTGGGCATCTTTAGCCTTGGGAAGAGAAGACTGAGGGGAGATACAACAGTGCTCTTCAAGTACTTGAAAGGTTATCACAGAGAGGAAGGCCAGGATCTCTTCCCAATCATCCTAGAATGCAGGACACGGAATCATGGCCTCATGTTGCAGGAGGCCAGATTCCAGCTGAACATCAGGAAAAACTTCCTGACGGTTAGAGCAATATGACAATGGAATCATGGGCTAGGGAGGTAGTGGGCTCTCCCACTCTGGAGGCATTCAAGACGAGGCTGGACAGCCACCTCTCAGGGATTCTGTGACTTGGATTCCTGCATTGAGCAGGGGGTTGGACGCAATGGTCTTATAGCCCCCAACCAATTCCTACTATTCTATGATTCTAAGATTTTACCACCAATGCTCGGAACCTTCTTGGCCTTCTATAGTGTTGTTGGAAGCATTGAACTCCAGTTCCCCTGCTACCTGAAAGGGTGGTTCCAGAAATTAAGATTCGGTGATCATTCTTTGATCTCTTGAGCTGTGGCATCCCAGATGGTATATGTCCTTGTCCACCAATGTTGTTTCCATTTTGGTCACCATCCTCTCTCCATTGTTATCTGCCTATCTTCTTGACGTGTTTTGTGAGCATCCCATCTTCTGTGTCATGAAAGGGCTCCTGGCATTCTCTCCTGGTGGCCTCTCCAGGGTCTAAAATAGCAATTGGCCATAGAGAAAGCCCATGGCAGTGAGAACATTGCCAGAGTGGAAGAGATTCTATCCAGCAGACTCTATGGTCATGGCCTGGAAGTCCTCTGGAGCCTGTTGAAACCCTGAGGAGTCCGCCAGATGACACGATAAGTCACCTCGGCCCCTTAACACTTTTGCAGAGGGGTGGTTAGTCAAGGTGGCTTACTCAGAATGGGGAATGTGGTTTTCTCCCCCACATGACACGCTAAGCCACCAAGGTGACCAGAGATTCCTTAACCATTATGGCTTAGCATGATGTCTGAACATGCCTGGTATCTTCATTATGAGTAGGAATGGGCAGGATTTGTTTTAAAACCTCTGCAGATGATCAGGCATCTTTACTTCTGCCCTCTGTTCATTGATGGGATGCATTTTTTTGTATGAGGATATTGGTCATTTGCAAAGGCGAACTTTGTACTAACGTACACTTGCACCTCCCTCCCCCTGTAGAACAACAACAAAAAAGTCCTGCAAGTTTCCCTAATCTGTGCTACTTGGGAAAAGCCCTCTCTTAAATATGATCCCTTTTGAATTGATTGCGGATTATTCTGACAACTCTAATTGTGACTGTGAACAGCCAAAGAATGGCAATGTGAACCCAGATGGGATGTGCACTGAACATTGAAGATCACAGCTCAAAGTGATGAGGCCTAAGATATGGACTACATTTTCATGATTTCTAAATTGGGGCTGTTTTCTCTGTCATTCTAGCTTCACACTTCCTTACGAGACATCCAGTTTCCTAATGCTTCCATGGGCGGACTGTATCTGGATAAGACTGGGGAACTGGCAGCTGACTTTGATATCGTGAATTGGGTGATGTTTCCCAATGAGTAGGGATGGCGGAGAATTTCTCCCCGAAACTTTGGGGGGCTGAGCGCCAACGTGTTCGGCCCCCCGAACAAGTTTCGGGGAGAAATCCTCCGCCCCCCCGCCCCCCCCGGGACGGGACTTACCTTCCCTGAATGTCCCTCCCGGCGGCGGGTCCGGCTGGCGGTTCGTCCGGTGTTCGAGCGGACATCTCCCACATCTGAAGACAGGGATGTCCAGCCAGGCTGCCATGATAGGCTACGGAAGTATTTACGTAGACTATCACGCCAGGTCAGAAAACAGCAGCCACCATTTGAGTTCCCTCTTTTTCGCCGTTTTAGCCTACATAAATACTTACGTAGGCTGTCAGTGCAAAAAAAAGGGGAACACAAATAGCATAGTGGGCGCTATTTGCATTCCTTTTTTTTCCACCGTAATAACCAACATAAATATTTACGTAGGCTAAAACATTTGCACTCCTCTTTTCTTTGACGTAATAGACTACGTAAATATTTACGTAAGCTGAAATGGCGAAAAATAGGGAACGCTGTAGCTGCTGCCATTTGCCTACGCTTTTTTTTTTGGCTTGCTGTGATAGGCTACATGAATACTTACGTAGCCTATCATAGCAGCTTTGCAGGATGCAAATGGCGGCCGCTACGGCAGCCCCCAGTTGCGTCCGCAGAGCCCGTCCGCGGCCAGAAGTCCTCCGGACTCATCCGCAGCAGAGCCAGCCGAGGGAGCATTTCGGGGGGAGGGACGGAGTGCCTCCCCCGCACCATGAATCCAAGCTGCAAAAAGGTAAGTGACTTTCGTACATCCCTACTATCTCCCCTATCCCATTTATATAGCAGATAAAGATAGGGATTCAGGCTTCAGACGAAAGTGGTTAACAGCTCTAGTAAAAATGACCTCTTCCACAGGACTCTTGGAAATGTTGTCTTAGAGTGTGGCTGTGGTTCCCTTCCTGTGTTTAGTCAGAACCATCCAGAAGTATAAAACAGTGATCCCAAGTGCTGAACTTACATGGGGGTAGGGATGTCAGACAATGCCGCCACGGATCTTGGTAAGGCCGAATGCCAGTGCATTTGGCCTCCCAAAATCTGTGGCGGAATGGCCTACCACCCCCCTACCCCCCGCAGATCTCCCCCTGGACGAGACTTACCTGGGTAGGTTGTTCCGGGTGGGGGCGGTCCGGCCACGGCTGCTCTGGCCACGGCTGCGGCGGCTCTTCTTCCGACCAGCTGCCGCTGCTGCCATTTGCAATCTTGTCATTTTGTTTTTTATTTACATAGACCGTAGCCGTCGCCATTTGCGTACGCTTTTTTTTTAACCCAGACCCCTCCGCGGCCAGAAATCCGGCTGCGGACGGCTCTGGCCTGGGCCTGGCCAGCTAATCCGCAGAGCCTTTGTGGAGCATAGCCGGCCGTCGAGGATTCCGGGGGGGGAGGACCGGATCGCCTCCCCCCCGTCGAGGATTCTGGGGAGAGGGACGGAACGCCTCCCCACCACCATGAACATAAAGGTAAGTGACTTTCATACATCCCTATTTGGGGGATATAAATCCATCAGGTACCCCGCTCCTTAAAATGCCTTTCCATCTCCAGCTGTGCCATGAGGCCTCCGATCCTTCCTTTGCCTTCTGCCCTGCCACTGAAGATCAAAACACGGAAGAGGAGAGGGCCTTTCCAATGGTGGTGCCTATCCTCCCGCAAAAAACTCATCTCCCTCCCCCATTGTTCACCGTGATTGCATGCGCACATTTTGAATCTTGTCCATTTATTGCTGTTGCTTGTAATTTCTGTTATTCTGGGATTGTCTGTTACTTTATTTCATTGTCATACCTTTCCCCCTTCAGTTTTTATATTGGCTTGAGAACATATTTAGTATAGGTGGCATAAACATTTTGAAACAAACAGATCAAAAATGTCCATGCCATTTTGTGATGCATAAATAGTGGTTCCCTGAAACAAAGACCTGGGATCCTTTCTACTTCATTTTGGGTCACAAGCACTAGAAACCCTGTTGGGTCCTGTCTAAATTGGAGGACTCATTTCCATAGGCACAAATATTCATAACACTGTTTTCCTAGATGCTCCTTCTCTTTGTTGCTAGACCGTGCCTCATTCCAGGTGCACTGAGAGCTGTCGCCGTGGATACTACAAGGAGATCCAAGAAGGAGAGCCATCATGCTGCTATGCTTGCTCTCTATGTGCGGAAGGAACCATCTCCATTCAGGAAGGTAGGCAAGATCAGAAGAATGCGAATTCCCTAGGGCTAGGGATGTACGAAAGGCACTTACCTTTCACCGATTATGTTGATGGGGGAGGAGGCGCTCCGTTCCTCCCCCCCCCCAGAATCCTGGCTGGCCAGCTGTGCTCCGCAGGGATTCTGCGGAGCCACCGGCTGGCTCTCCCAGTAGCCGGACATCTGGCTGCTGGCTAGCAGGGATGCAAATGGCAGCGGCCGTAGCAGTCAGCCGTGATAGGATACGTAAACGTATGATAGGCTGACTTAAAACAACAACAACAACAACGCACATACGCTATTTGCGTTCCCTTTTATTTTCACCGTCTTAGTCTACTTAAATCTTGACGTAGATTAAGACGTGCCAAAATAAGGAACGCAAATGGTGGAGGCCATTTGCATACGCACGTTGTTGTTGTTGTTGTTTTCAGTGAGCTGTGATAGGCTACGTAAGCATTTATGTAGCCTATCATTTTTTATTTTTTTTACTGGAAATAGCGGCGGACAGGAAGATCTGCCCCAGGTAACATCCCTGACATCCCTACCTAGGGCAACTCCTTGAATATGCCAAATAGTCTCCACAGCCCTATTTTACTTTCTTCTTTTCTCTTACACCCCTTTAGCAAAATATCCCATAAGTAGGTAAGAGGAGAAGGCTTCATGAATGACTGTTGCTCCAAGTGCAAAACATCATGGGAATCCCTTATGGTGATGGGCCATTCACTACTGCCCAGCCTGAAATACCTCATGATGACCTTCTAGTACATAGAGTGATTTTAATGAAGACATGTTCCATTTGCCTGAATGCTAATTTTATTTGTTATTAGTTGCTCGTGTTCTACAAGGTTTTACTCTTCTGGTCTGTACATCATTGTGATCATTGTTCTGATGTGCAGTCTCAAAAGCATTTTAATTAACATATTAAATATTTATACATCTTTGGAACAGATGCTAAAGTCTTTTTTGAACTCAGACCCCTACTTGGCTTCAGTTTATTTTTAATCTCCACCATTAATCCCATGGATCACTGCCTTGTTGTGGTGAAGTGGCTTGCATAACTCAGTGAAGCCATAAGCTATGCCGTGCAGGGCCACCCAAGACGGACAGGTCAAGGCAGAGAGTTCTGACAAAATGTGGTCCACTGGAGAAGGAAATGGCAACCCACTCCAGTATTCTTGCCAAGAAAACCCCATGGAACGTATCACAAGGCTGAAAGAGATGACGCTGGAAGATAAGACCTTCAGGTCGGAAGGTGTCCAATATGCTACTGGGGAAGAGCAGAGGGTATTTCCAAGTAGCACCAGAAAGAGTGAAGCGGCTGGGCCAAAGCCAAAAGGACACTCAGCTGTGGATGTGTCTGGTGGTGAAAAGAAAATCTGATGCTGTAAAGAACAATATTGTCTAGGAACCTGGAATGTCAGATCAATGAATCAAGGGAAGCTGGAGGTGGTCAAACGTGAGATGGCAAGACTGAACATTGACATCTTGGGAATCAGTGAACTAAAATGGAAAGGCATGGGTGAATTTAATTCAGGTGACCATCATATCTACTACTGTGGGCAAGAATCCCTTAGAAGAAATGGAGTAGCACTCATAGTCAACAAAAGGGTGGGAAAAGCAGTACTGGGGTACAATCTTAAAAACAATAGAATGATCTCAGTACGAATCCAAGGAAAACCATTCAACATCACAGTAATTCAAGTCTCTGCCCCAACCACTGAGGCCGAAGAAGCTGAGTTTGATCGGTTCTATGAAGACCTACAACACCTTCTAGAACTAACACCAAAAAAAGATGTCCTCTTCATCATAGGGGATTGGAATGCTAAAGTAGGAAGTCAAGAAATCACCGGGATAACAGACAAGCATGGCCTTGGTGTACAAAATGAAGCAGGACAAAGGCTAATACAGTTTTGCCAAGAGAACACGCTGATCATAGCAAACACTCTTTTCCAAAAGCACAAGAGGCAACAGCACAAGAGATGACTCTACACATGGATATCACCAGATGGTCAATATCGAAATCAGATTGATTATGTCCTTTGCAGCCCAAGATGGAGAAGCTCTATACAGTCAGTTAAAACAAGACCTGGAGCTGACTGTGGCTCAGATCATGAGCTGCTTCTTGCAAAATTTCGGCTTAAATTGAAGAACGTCAGGAAAACCACTAAACCGTTCAGGTATGACCTCAATCATATCCCTGATGAATATACAGTGGAAGTGAGGAATAGATTTCAGGGATTAGACCTGATAGACAGAATGCCTGAGGAACTATGGACGGAGGTCCATAACATTATTCAGGAGGTAGCAACGAAATCCATCCCAAAGAAAAAGAAATGCAAGAAAGACAAGTGGCTGTTTGATGAGGCTTTACAAGTAGCTGAGGAAAGAAGGGAAGTGAAAAGCAAAGGAGAAAGGGGAAGATATATCCAACTGAATGCAGATTTCCAGAGAATAGCAAGGAGAGACAAGAAGGCCTTCTTAAATGAACAATGCAAAGAAATCGAGGAAAACAGAATGGGAAAGACTAGAGATCTCTTCAAGAAAATTGGAGATCTCAAGGGAAAGTTTGTGCAAAGACGGGCATGATAAAGGACAAAGAAGGCAGGGACCTCACAGAAGCAGATGAAATTAAGAAGAGGTGGAAAGAATACACAGAAGAACTATACAGGAACGATCTGAATGTCCCTGATAGCCATGACAGTGCGGTCACTGAACTTGAGCCAGATATCCTTGAGAGTGAAGTCCAGTGGGCCTTAGGAAGCATTAGTAACAACAAAGCTAGCGGAGATGACAGTCTTCCAGCTGAGCTATTAAAATCCTAAAAGATGATGCTGTTAAAGTGCTGCACTCAATAAGCCAACAAATTTGGAACACTCAACAGTGGCCGCAAGACTGGAAAAGGTCAGTTTACATTCCAATTCCAAAGAAGGGCAATGCCAAAGAGTGTTCAAACTACCGCACTATTGTGCTCATTTCACATGCCAGCAAGGTGATACTCAAAATCCTACAAGCTAGGTTTCAGCAGTATGCGAACCGAGAACTACCAGAAGTACAAGCTGGGTTTTGAAGAGGCAGAGGAACTAGAGATCAAATTGCCAACTTTGGCTGGATCATGGAGAAAGCAAGAGAATTCCAGAAAAACGTCTATTTCTGCTTCATTGACTTCGCTAAAGCCTTTGATTGTGTGGATCACAACAAACTGTGGCAAATTCTGAAAGTGATGGGAGTACCAGACCCCCTTACCTGTCTCCTGAGAAACCTGTACGAGGGTCAAGAAGCAACAGTAAGAACCAGAGATGGAACAACCGATTGGTTCAAAATTGGGAAAGGAGTACGACAAGGTGCATATTGTCACCCTGCTTATTTAACTTATATGCAGAGTACATCATGAGAAACGCCGGGTTGGATGAATCACAGGTCGGAGTTAAGATTGCTGGGAGAATGATCAACAACCTCCGATATGCAGACGATACCACCCTAATGTCAGAAAGCGAAGAGGATCTCAAGAGCCTCTTGTTGAGGGTGAAAGAGGAGAGTGCAAAAGCTGGTTTGAAACTCAAGATTAAAATCCAAAATCATGGCATCTGGCCCCATCACTTCCTGGCATATAGAAGGGGAAGAAATGGTAGCTGTGACAGATTTTACTTTCTTGGGCTCCAAGATCACCGCAGACGGTGACTGTAGCCATGAATTTAAAAGACGCTTGCTCCTTGGGAGGAAAGCTATGGCCAACCTAGACAGCATAGTAAGAAGCAGAGACATCACCTTGCTGACAAAGGTCCATCTAATCAAAGCTATGGTTTTCCCAGTAGTAATGTATGGCTGAGAGAGCTGGACTATAAGGAAGGCTGAGCACCGAAGAATTGATGCTTTCGAACTGTGGTTCTGGAGAAGACTCTTACGAGTGCCCTGGACTGCAAGGAGGTCAAATCAGTCAATCCTAAAGGAAATCAACCCTGAGTGCTCATTGGAAGGA
The DNA here is from genome assembly GCF_057233095.1 of Heloderma suspectum. Classification (NCBI taxonomy): domain Eukaryota; kingdom Metazoa; phylum Chordata; class Lepidosauria; order Squamata; family Helodermatidae; genus Heloderma; species Heloderma suspectum. The sequence goes on along the minus strand of NC_139459.1, from coordinate 386,386,444 downwards.
CAGATCCTGAAGCTGAAGCTCCAATACAGCCAGCAAACAAATCATGAAGGGATTGAGAGATACCTGCAGTTAAAAGTTAGCTAGTTGAAGTTTGTTTATTGCTCAAAAAGGAAGTCTTTAGCTGTTACATCTAACAAATTGAACTTTGTATACTTCACGCAGTACTAACATACCTAGGCATGATTATAGGGATGGGGGAGAATTTCTCCCCGAAACTTCGGGGGGCTGAGTGCCAACGTGTTTGGCAACGTGCTATTTGTGTTGCCCTTATTTTCGCCGTAGTCTACGTAAAGATTTACGTAGACTACAGCGACCAAATAAGGAACGCGAATGGAGGCTCCCTATGGGTGCCGCCATTTGCGTACGCGCTTTTTTTTTTTTTTTAAGTCACCCGTGATAGGCAACGTGACGATTACCGTAGCCTATCATGGCTGACTTTGCAGATCTAGCCATGATAGGCTACGTTAATCGTCATGTTGCCTATCACGGGGGTGTTTTTTTTTTTTTTAACTTTTTATTTCGCGGCCGGGCGAGGCAAGGCGCCTCCTCCCCAGCCTGAATTTCTGCCGGGCGAGGCGGGAAGCCTTCCCCCCAGCCTGAATTTTGGCTGGGCGAGGCGGGAAGCCTCCCCCCCCCGGCCTGAACTTCGGGGGGAGCAGCAAAGCACCTCCCCCCCACCGCGAAGCAAGCTGCGAGACTAGGTAAGTGGCTTTTGTGCACTCCTAGGCATGCCGCTGCACCAATTCTACCCCTCCAGCCCCTAGAGAAGGAGCTTTGTGGCCCAGCTGGGATGCTTCCACCCCCACCTGGAGAAGCTTGCATATGCAGGCAGCCCCTCGGCCTTTTGACAACAGCCAAGCTCTGTCCCACCTTGCATCCATCAATATCTGAAACCAGGCCAGGCATGGGAGGCAGGCTGTGCCTTTCAGCCTCCATCCTGCAACCAACATCGACAGTTTCCCTATCGGCAGTGGTGTTAAGGTTTGTGAGCACTGCAACGCCTGGCTTTTCAATGCTGAATCATCAACTCCTAACTGCCACAGCAGAAAGTTTTCACTACCCCCCCACTCGCAGGTCCAGATTTCACCCACAACACTGACACTGATGGCTCCTTTCTGGGCAAGCAATTCCTGAAGGGCGTTCACAAGGACAACGGGCCTCTAGGCTGGGCTTCCTGGTCTGCACCACTCAAGACTGCACAGCCGCAAGGCCCTGTGCACTTGTGTTCAGGGTGCAAGGCTCAGTTCAGCCTCTGATGAGCACTTTGCTCAGTTCAGCCTCTGATGAGCACTTTGCGGTCAGATGAGCCTCCAAGCTACGGCCAGCTGTGCATCCTGGACACCAAGGAGGCCACTAGGGCTCTCCTGGATCGAGCAGAGAACAGCACTGGGCTGCACCTTGCTGGAGTCACTCACTAACTGATACTCAATGTTTGCCCATGCGGTACTGGAAATGCCACCTGGGACTGCACCGAGTGTGCTGTCCACCATCTTGGCCAGTTGGAATGGAAATCAACCCTGACTGCTCATTGGAAGGACAGATAATGAAGCTGAAGCTCCAATATTTTGGCCACCTAATGCGAAGAGAAAACTCCCTGGAAAAGACCCTGATGCTGGGAAAGACTGAAGGCAAAAGGAGAAGGGGACGGCAGAGGATGAGATGGCTAGATAGCATCACTGATGCAATGAATATGAACTTGAGCACACTCCGGGAGAGAGCGCAGGACAGGAAGGCCTGGCGTGCTATGGTCCATGGTGTCACGAAGAGTCGGACACGACTTAACGACTGAACAACAACTACCAGCATCCAAAAACCCTGTGAAGTCCAGGGTTTTTGCTTATTAATCAACTCACTACAGCTGGGGAACTAAATTAGGGTTGGGGGCTGGACAACTTCCCACCCAGCTGTCCAAGGTTGAAAGTCGACCCCCCCCCTTCATTTGTTTCCCAAATGACATTCATGGTGCTTCCTCATTGGGGAAAAATGTACATTCAGCAAAGCTGCCCAACTAATTGTTGACCATTTCACATTGCTTGGAGAGAAAGTTCATCATTCCTTCCCAAACGTTGAAATCCAAGACTATGATTGGATCAGAAATCCATTTCTTTCAACTGCAATGAGGAATTTTTCACTTATTGAAGAAGAAGAATTAGCTGACATAAAAAATGATCGAAATCTGTTAATGATGCATGAACATGGTGTAGGGTTGTCAGAAAATTTCTCCACGAATCTCGGGGAGGCCGAATGCCAGCGCATTCAGCCCCCGGAAATTGGTGGAGAAACGGTCTGCCCCCCCCCGCCAGGACGGGACTGACCTTCTGCGAATGTCGCTGGCAGCAGCGGGACCGGCCGCGGTGCGGCGGCGGTGCAGTGGCGGTGGCTGGTCTTCCGAGGGGCTCCCGCCGCAGCCATTTCCAAGTTAAAAAAAAAACAAAAGTGATAGGCTACGTGAAGATTTACATAGCCTACCACGGCTAGATTTTTTAAAAAACACCGTGATAGGCTACGTAAATGTTTACGTAGCCTATCACGGCTGACTTTGGAAAAAAAAAAAAAAGCACGTATGCAAATGGTGGCGCCCATGGGCACCGCCATTTGCGTTCCTTATTTTGGCACGTGTAGTCTACGTAAACATTTATGTGGACTATGGTGAAAATAAGGGGAATGCAAATAGCGTAGCGTCTACGCTGTTTGCGTTCCCCTTATTTTCGCCATAGTCTACATAAATGTTCACGTACACTACAAGTGGCAAAATAAGGAATGCAAATGGCGGTGCCCATGGGCGCCTCCATTTGCGTACGCGCAGGATATTTTTTTTCACTCAGCCGTGATAGGCTACGTAAACATTTACGTAGCCTATCACCCCTGACTGCAGGGACGCAAATGGCGGCAGCTACGGCCGCCATCATCTGCGTCCCCGCAGGACAGGATTCACGGCCGAAGGGACGGGGTGCCTCCCCCCCAGCCAGAATTTCGGGGGGGAGGGACGGGGCGCCTCCCCCATGGCCAGAATTTCGGGGTGAGGGACAGAGCGCCTCCCCCCCACCGCGAATCAACTACCGGGTTCAGGTAAGGGACTTTCGTACATCCCTAACAGGGTGACTTAGACCACTTTTGGATTCACATTTCAAAAATGCTTCCAAACATAGCTAAAAAAGCATTAAAAATTCTTCTGCAGTTTTGTACTACATGCATTTGTGAAGTATCCTTTTCAGCGATGGCAAAGTTAAAGACACTGAAATGTGGAAGCTTAAAAATGCTTGATGATAAAATGCAAGTGTCTTTATCTAATATTCCACCAAATATTGAAGAGCTGTGTTCATCCCATCAACCTCATACATCCTATTAAAATGGTAAGTACTTATTGGTGTTATTCAACTTTTTAAAATTCTTGCACATATTTGCATACTGTTACTCATAAATGACGACAATGTATGTTACTATCTTACAAATCATATATTTTTTAAAAAATATAAATGAATGGTTTTCATGAGATATGTTGTATCCCCATACATTTCGTTATTAAAATTTATGTATGTGTCCGTATCTCTTATAATGGGTTAGTTTAACCTCTGGTTTGCTAGTAAAACTGAGTTACCGTGTCACGAAACGATGCATGTCTAAAAAGTGTGTCACCAACACGAAAAGATTGGACAGCTCTGACGTAGACTAAGACGGCGAAAATAAGGGGAACGCAAATAGCGTGGTGGACGCTATTTGCGTTCCCCCTTATTTTCGCCGTCTTAGTCTACGTAAATATTTACGTAGACTAAGACGGCCAAAAATACGGAACACAAATGGCGGCGGCTGTAGCCACCGCCATTTGCATACATGTGTTTTTTGGTGTATTTTTTAAGCCAGACGTGATAGGCTACGTAAGTCTTTACGTAGCCTATCATGGCTGACTACAGGCTATGGCCACTGCCATTTCCGTCCCTGCTAGCCAGTTGCTGAATGTCCGGCTGCTGGCGGAGCTGGCGGCTCTGCGGAATCCCCGTGGAGTGGAGCCGGCTGGCCAGGATTCCGGGGGAGGGACGGAGTGCCTCCCTCCCCCAGAGTAACCCGGCGGAGCCAGGTAAGGGTACATTCGTACATACCTAGTTTCCTTTCAATTTCAATGTGGTGGTGTACAGAGGCCAACAGCCAAAACAGTTATCCTGGTTCCAATATTTCTGGCCCTTACTCTATGTTACAATGGCTGAGAAGGCGGATGAAGGCTGCAGCAGATAAAGGACCATGAATTGTCATGATATTCATGCCATTGGATTAGAGCCTTTTCTGTGAAGACTGTGTGTTGATCACTGTGCACTGATCACCACATATAAAACAAATTCATGCTAGGCATCTTCCAATCTAAATCCAACCAAGCAAAAATCCCATGGCAATCAGCGAATGGCAACGGGGCAGGACTGTGAAATCCAGAAGCCCCTAGTCATGGACCGGCACATGGGTGGCGGATACAGATTCAGTCATGCTGACTCAAGGACCAAGGCTGTTGCGTAGTTTGGCAGCTGTGTCTATGCCTGAACAGTCCTATTCAGGATCCGCTCTGCTCAACCCATATGGGGAGGGGGCCAGAAGAGGTGCCTTAAACATCGTCTGCCTCATCTTCTCCCTGACTGGATTACCGCATCCAGTGGTGTCACCATTTAGCGGTTGCAAAAGACAAATTAACTTTGGAACATGGAATATGCGGACACTGCTGGACAATACAGATAGTGAACACGCTGAACGCAGGACTGCCATCATTGCCATCATCTCTTCACTAGAGCCATGATGAATTCTGATGAATGCTGGACAGGCCACTGATTAATTCATTCCACGATGAACATTAACAACATGACGGTGACAAGGTGACAACCTTGGATAACAATGGCTCTCAAAGTGATCCTTTCAGAGTGGGATCAGGCATTAAGCAGGGATGTGTCATTGTGCCCTAGCTGCCTCTTACAGTCTACTCCAGTAGACAACTCAAGACACAGACAAAAGGATTCTTTTCAAGGCTTTAATCCTTTTACAACCTAATGACTCTTTCAGATGCTAATCACCAGTGACTAAGCAAGGAACAGCACTGGGGAAAGATAGCAGAGTAGCCTACGCTCCAGGTTAGGCAGTTGGTCCCCACTTGAAGGAGAATCATGGGAAGACCCTGAATTTATGGGCTAGGGAGAGATCCTCCCTCTTTCTCTTGGGTCCTTGGGACACAACTGTTGCTTGCGTGCAAAACGAGCGCTACGCCTCCTTTCCGCGCCCTCCATCTGTCGTCGCTCCCTGCATCAGCGTGGAGCATCCAGCAAGCCCCCCACAGCACTCTCTCACTGCCAGCGTCACTATCTATCCCAGGAATGCTGGCAGGAGGAATCTCTGCCAGCTGCTGTGCCTCTGAGAGATGAGCGAGCTCCTCTCCCACGGATTGCGGTTCCTCCTCAGAATCAGAACTGCTCTGGGGTTCTATCGGCTCAGTTTCCACCCTGACAGATTTGTCATTGCGCCTATCTTCGCTGTCTTCATCGCCATGATTCTACACCTTGTTGAAGTGAAATTTCCCACTGGTGTAGAAATCATATATCGAACAGATGGAAAACTTTTTAATCTCAGTAGGCTGAAAACAAAAAGTAAGGTAATTACATCCTGTGTCATAGAACATCAATATGCTGATGATAACGTAATCTGCGCACATTCAGAGGAAGATCTCCAAACTATCCTAAACAACTTCACAGAAGCATATGAACAGCTCGGCACTTAACATCAAAAAAACCCAAAGTGCTTTACCAGCAAGCACAAACCAACCCCTCTGTAGTGCCATCAATCCAGCTTAACGGTGTGATACTGGAAAATGTTGACCACCTGTCTTATCTTGGCAGCCATCTCTCCACAAAAGCTGAAATTCAGCATCGCCCAAGCTCTGCGACTGTAGCATTATCCCGAATTAAGCATAGAGTGCTTGAGGATCGGGACATTCGCAGGGAGACCAAAAAGCTTGTTTACAAAGCCATTGTACTACCAACCTTACTGTATGCCTGTGAAACATGGACCATCTATAAATGCCACTCCCAACTTCTCAAAAAATTCCACCAATGCTGCCTCTGCTCCGAAAAATTCTGCAAATTACTTGGGAAGACAGATGGACTAATGTGAGCATACTGGAAGAAGCAAAGACCACCAGCATTGAAACAATGATTCTCCAACATCAACTTTGCTGGATCGGCCATGTTGTTCGAAAGCCTGATTATCGTCTTCCAAAGCAGTTACTCTATTCCCAGCTTACAATGGAAAACGGAATATTGGTGGACAGCAAAAGAGCTTTAAAGATGTTCTTAAAGCTAATCTAGAAAAATGTAACGTAAGCATTGAAAACTGGGAAGCTGTAACTCATGAGTGCTCCAACTGGAGGTCAGCCTATATTAAAGGTGCTATTAGGGGTGGACGAAAGTCCCTTACCTGTCCTCGAAGGATGTTCGTGGTGGGGGGGAGGCGCTGATGAGGTTTTCTCTCAAATCCCACAAAAACAAACCAGAGATGAGCTTGCAGTATCCCCTAGTTTGGAGGAAGTCAGTAAAGCCATTAACCAAATTAAAAAAAATAAAGCTAGTAGACCCGATGGGATCCCTGTTGAGGTCTTTAAAGAAGGTGGCCCTGGAGCTACACAACAGCTTCACAACTCATGGAAAAAATCTGGATGAGGGAGGAGATCCCAGCATTCTTCAGGGATGCCGTAATTATCATTCTCTTTAAAAATGGTGATAGATCCGATTGTGGAAACTATCGAGGCATCTCCCTTCTAGCTATGGCAGGCAAAATCCTGGCAAGGATCCTCACAAACCACATTTTTCCTATCTCAGAAAACATCCTTCCTGAATCCCAAAATGGCTTCTGCCCTTCCAGGGGGACAGTAGGTATGATCTTCACCGCACGACAGCTCCAAGAAAAATACAGGGAGCAAAACCAACCCCTGTGCATGGCGTTCATCGAACTGACTAAGGCCTTTGACACTGTAAATCATTGCACCTATAGCCAACTCAAGACACAGACAAAATGATTCTTTTCAAGGCTTTAATCCTTTTACAATTTAATGACTCTTGCAGATGCTAATCACCAGTGACTAAGCAAGGAACAGCACTGGGGAAAGATAGCAGAGTAGACTATGCTCCAGGCTAGGCAGTTGGCCCCCATTTAAAGGAGAATCACAGGAAGAACCTGAACTTATGGACTAGGGAGAGATCCTCCCTCTTTCCCTTGGGTCCTCGGGACACGACCGTTGCTTGCGCGCAAAACGAGTGCTACGCTGCCTTTCTGCATCCTCCATCGGCGTCACGCGCCCAGCAAGCCCCTCCCCGCTCTCTCACTGCCAGGTTCACTATCTATCCCAGGAATGCTGGCAGAAGGAATCTCTGCCAGCTGCTGTGCCTGTGAGAGATGAGCGAGCTTCTTTCCCACGGATTGCGGTTCCTCCTCAGCATCAGAACTGCTCTGGGGTTCTATCGGCTCAGTTTCCATCCTGACAGATGCGTCATTGCGCCGATCTTACTCGCTATCTTCATCGCTATGATTCTACACCTTGTTGAAGGGAAATTTCCCACTGGTGTAGAACAGATGGAAAACTCTTTAATCTCAGTAGGCAGAGTGAAAAAAAACACACACACATGTGCGTACTCAAATGCATTTGCGTACGCGCGTTTTTTTGGTTTTTTTTCACTCAGCCTTAATAGGCTACGTAAATCTTTACGTAGCCTATGACATTTTTTATTTTTTAACTTGGAAATGGCAGTGGCAGCAGCTGGTCGGAAGACCGGCCGCCGCCGCACCACCGCCGCACCGCTGCCGTCGCCGCCGTCGCCAGGGACATTCGCACAAGGTAAGTCCCGTCCCCGGGGGGCGGGGGGGCAGACCGTTTCTCCACCAATTTTGGGGGGCCGAATGCGCTGGCATTCGTTCTCCCCGAGATTCGTGGAGAAATTCTCTGACATCCCTAGCGCCATCAATCTAAGTTAACATTCTGATGCTGGAAAATGTTGACCACCTTTCTTATCTTGGCAGCCATCTCTCCACAAAAGCCGACTTCCATGCTGAAATTCAGCATCTCCCGAGCTTTATGACTGTATCATTCTCCCAAATGAAGCGTAGAGTGTTCGAGGATCGGGACATTTGCAGGGAGACCAAAATGCTTGTTTACAATGCCATTGTACTACCAACCTTACTATATGCCTGTGAAACATGGACCATCTATAAATGCCACTCCCAGCTTCTTGAAAAATTCCACCAACGCTGCCTCTGCTCTGAAAAATTCTGCAAATTACTTGGGAAGACAGAGGGACAAATGTGAGCGAACTGGAAGAAGCGAAGACCACCAGCATTGAAACAATGATTCTCCAACATCAACTTCGCTGGATCGGCCATGTTGTTCGAATGCCTGATTATCGTCTTCCAAAGCCGTTACTCTATTCCCAGCTTATGAATGGAAAATGGAATATTGGTGGACAGCAAACGAGATTTAAAGATGTTCTTAAAGCTAATCTAAAAAATTGTAACATAAGCATTGAAAACTGGGAAGCTCTGACTCATGAGTGCTCCAACTGGAGGTCAGCCTATATTAAAGGTGCTATAGATTTTGAAGAAGCACGAGTCCAGAGCAAAAGGGAGAAACGAGTTCAGTGGAAGGCACGTCAAGCAAACCCTCACTGTGACCACCTTCCAGCTGGAAACCTATGTCCTCCCTGGGGGAGGCTGTGTAGATCCAGAATCGGCCTTCATAGCCACCTGCAGACCCACTGCTAGAGATTAATGTGTTGATTGACCTATCTTCTATGAATGTCTAATCCTTTTAAAGAGTTATCCATATAGACTCTGTCTTTGGAAGACAATCTTACTCGGTCACGAGTGATCGCCATGATGACGATGAGTAACCTATGGCTGCGAGAGCTGGACCATAAGGAAGGCTGAGCGAAGGAAGATAGACACTTCTGAACTGTGATGTTGGAGGAAAATCCTGAGAGTGCCTTGGACTGCTCAAAGATCAAACCAGTCCATCCTCCAGGAAATAAAGCCAGACTGCTCCATTGAGGGAATGGTATTAAAGGCAAAAGTGAAGTGCTTTGGCCACATCATGAGAAGACAGAATGCCCTGGAGAAGATGCTGATGCTAGGGAAAGTGGAAGGCAAAAGGAAGAGGGGCTGACCAAGGGCAAGATAGATGGATGCTATTCTGGAGGTGATGGACTCGACCTTGGAGGAGCTGGGGGTGGTGAGGGCTGACAGGAAACTCTGGCATGGGCTGGTCCATGAAGTCACGAAGAGTCGGAAGCGACTGACTGAATAAACAACAAACAGTTAAAAGTAACCCAGTGAAAATTTATTCGTTGCTCAGAAAGGAAGCCTCAAGCTGTTACATTTTATTTATTTATTTATTTATTTATTGCACTTATACCCCGCCTTTTTTCCTCTTGCAAGGAACCCAAGGCGGCTTACATTATGCTCCTCCTCTCCAATTTATCCTCACAACAACAACCCTGTGAGGTGGGTTGGGCTGAGAGCGTGTGACTGGCCCAAAGTCACCCAGTGAGCTTCCATGTCCAAGTGGGCCCTAGAACCTGGGTCTCCCAGCTCCTAGTCCAGAACTCTTGCCACTACACCACACTGGCTCTCACAAAATGGCCTTTTAGGGATGTACGAAAGTCACTTACCTTTCGCGGATTATGTTGATGGTGTGGGGAGAGGCATTCCGTCCCTCCCCCCAGAATCCTCACCGGGGGGGAGGTGATCTGTTCCTCCTCCCCGGAATCCTCCGTGGCCGTCTGTGCTCCGCATCCTCTCGGCGGAGCAGAGGGCCAGGCCCAGCCAGGCCAGAACCGTCCTCAGCAGGATTTCCGGCCATGGAGGGCCCTTGGGAAAAAAACAACAACAACTGTGTACGCAAATGGCAGCAGCGACGGCCGCCGACTTTTGCATCCCTTATTTTTGCCCTTAATCTACATAAATATTTACGTAGACTGTGACGGCGAAAATAAAGGGGAACGCAAATAACGTAAATTAAGTGTTATGAGCGCTGTGACGCCTTCCTTTTCAAGTGTGAATTGTCAACTCTTTGCTGCCATGGCAGAAAGTTTTCACTACCACCACCCTTGCTTCCCATTTTCATCTGCAACATTGTCACCGATGGCTCCATTCTGGGCAAGAAATTCCTGAAGGACGTTCGCAAGGACAGCAGTACTCTAGGCCTTGCTTCCTGGCATGCACCCCTCAAGATTGCACAGCCACAAGCTCCCAATCCATTTATGTTCAGAGTGCAAGGGTCACTTTGCCGTCCAATGAGCACTGTGCGATCAGATGCACCTCCAAGCTATGGCCAGCTGTACATCCTTGACACCGATGAGGCCACTATGGCTCAACAGCACACTGGGCTGCACCTAGGGATGGCGGAGAATTTCTCCCCGAAACTTCGGGGGGCCGAGCGCCAACGTGTTCTGCCCCCCGAACAAGTTTCGGGGAGAAATCCTCCGCACCCCCCCGCACCCCGCACCCCCCCCCAGGACAGGACTTACCTTCCCTGAATGTCCCTCCCGGCGGCGGGTCCGGCTGGCGGTTCGTCCGGTGTTCGAGCGGGGCGGGAGCGGCAGCCGGTCTTTCGACCGGCTGCCGTCCCCGCCATTGCAATGAAAGAAAAAAAAAAAAAAAAACACACGTCCCCTGATAGGCTACGTGACGATTCACGTAGCCTATCATGGCTGACTTTCCAGATCTAGCCGTGATAGGCTACGTGAATCATCACGTAGCCTATCAGGGGACGTTTTTTTGTTGTTGTTGTTACTTTCGTGTTCGCGGCCGGGCGAGGCGGGAAGCCTCCTCCCCGGCCTGAATTTCGGCCGGGCGAGGCGGGAAGCCTCCCCCCCCGGCTTGAATTTCGGCCGGGCGAGGCGGGAAGCCTCCCCCCCCGGCCTGAACTTCGCGGGGGGAGCAGCGAAGCGCTCCCCCCCACCACGAACAAGCTGCGAGAAAAGGTAAGTGACTTTCGTCCACCCCTAGCTGCACCTTGCTGGAGTCACTCACTAACCTGCTACTCAATGTTTACCCATGCGCTACTGAGAACTGGCAGGTCAGTGAAGTCCTTGAGCACGAGAACTCTGCTGCATTTGCTATACCTATGGATGTATGATTGTGCTTCCATCACGATGGCAGAATGATGAAGTTTCTGGCTCAGTCTGTAAGATCTAATGTTCCCCGTGTCTCTGAATTTGCTTCTGTGTTCTTAGCTTGGATGGCTTTCCTCTGGCTGATGGTTGTCAGCCTACACCTCTCTTCTGCCATGGACAACGCTATTTTGTCATGAGTCACATGCACTCATTGGTAAACCTTAAGAATCAAATGACTGATGGAACAGAACAAGGATGTTACAGGGGCATCCCTGGAGTCGACACCAAGAACACAGTATTTAAGGAAGTTTTGAAAAGATCAAAGATGTAACACATGGAATGTTTCAAATAATAAAGTTAGTTACCTTAAACTTATCTTTACATTTCATTTTTCTCTGCGAACTGGGCTCATAACTAACCAATTTATTGAATATAATTTAGTTCTTCCCAATCAAGATGATGCACAGTTCTGATAAGCTCACTGGAAGTACTAATAAGGGGAGATCCTTCCGTTGTATGGCAACCACCATTCATTCTTGGATCACTGGTAATCCTGGCTGGGAAACTCCCCCAAGTAGTGTGCACCTTCATGCGAATAAGGAAAGGGGAAGATGTGGCCCTCCTGATGTTCTCGGACTGCAACACCCATCATTTTTCCCCATGGGCTAGGCTAATTTGGGCTGTTGAATGTGCAGTCCAGTGCAGTCCACTGCTATTGGGAGGGCCACACGTTCCCAAAAACTGGTATACATCCTTAGAGGTTTTCTTGATCTTGGCTCTTTTGTGTGAGTTTTTTGAATACAGGCCAGGCCAGGCTCACCTTTCCACAAGGACAAGCAGAAGATGGAGCTGCCTGTGTGACTTCTCACAAACATGTTTTTCCCCAGTTCTGCAGCTCGCCTCGAGGCACTCGGAGAATCCATGAAGTTGCAGCTGTGAAGCTTCCCCTGATCATTATCAAAAACATAGTGATCTATTCTGAGTCATGCCAAAGCTCAAGAGATTTTTTTGCTTCCTGTTTTCCTTGGAGACCAATGATGTAAACATCAGAATGAAAGGCAGCTCCAGGAACCCCCCTGCACTGTGCGTGAAAATCTTGGTGAATAAAAATCTCCTGTGCTCCCGAGAGCCTGGGCTCAGATTTAGACAGGCCGAGATGTCCATGCCTGTGGTGTAGTTTAGTACAACACCTCCCACCGCTGCCTATGACTCAGAATTGGATGTCATTGTAAAGACACTGCAGCCTCGATTTCGCAAGACTTTTCTCACGTCTCCTGATTAGCTGGCTGTGGTAAAAGGAAACTCAGAAAGCAGGAACAGCAGGAGGGAGGCAGACCCAGAATGATATCATTGCTGCTGCTGCTGTTGCTCCTGCTTCCTTATGCGGCCGGTCAACTGCAGGAGACAGACTGCCTGAGGACTCAGAAGAAAGAGCAAGAGTTGGGGTCCTATTATTTCCGGCCAGGAGACTACCTCATCAGCGGAGTCCTGTCTTCACAGTATTTCTATTGCAACAAACCATACGTTTTCTCTGAGTCCCCTTTAACCAGGGTTGTCACGTAAGTGATGCTGATGATATAATGCTTCCCAATCCGCACTCCGGTTGTCCCCATTTACGGGAGACTGTCCATCTTTTCTGGTATCTCGGGTCATCCCTGATATATTGCTCTCCTTACTTTTGCCACTCTGTCCTTTTTGAAGAAGAATTCAGAGCTTCATTAAAGTGAAGGCATCATTTAGTTCAGTACGCTCATGTATGACTAGATCCATGGGGTTCCCTTGCATTGTTTCAGCCAAAAGAACCAGCAGCCTCTTTGATAGTAAATGTTGTGCTAAGACACAGGCTGGAGCTGGGGACGTTCTTTCTTGGGAGTGGTCCAAATGCAAATGTCCGCACAGAGGTTCCCTGTCTGCAGTAATTACAGGGCCATAGTTCTAAGGCTGAGCATCTTTCTTCCTCATCCACCACAGTATGTGACTGCAAATCCTACTGCACTCTGTGGGATTTACTTCTGAAGAAACCACATATGTGTGTGTGTGTGTGTGTGTTTATGTAATGGGCGTTAGACCCATTCAAGATAAAACACAAGAGATAATATCAGGACATAGGGATACAGTTTCTTCAGTTTAGCTCGTACAATCAGCTGATTGCTCATACGCATGAAGATTAGAAAATTATTAGCCACCTCTTTGTTGAGATAGCTGACTTTTCCCAGGACAGTGAATGAGCAATCTTTCCTCAGAATGCCCTGGGAAGTTAGTCAGCAGAGCATTCAGCATATGGCCTCTCAAATCAGAATAAAAATTACAATGAGAGAGTACTTGGGCAGAGTTGCAGGGACTCCTGCCTTACACAGACACGATCTGCTTTGGAATGGAGTTTCCCAAAACCTCCCCTGAATTTCTGCCGCTGTTCAAAGATTATATCTTGCATGAATGAATGCTTCATACCCCTGTTTATTCTGAAGAGACATCAAAGAAGAGGGTGAAGTACCAGAACTAGGCAGCATCACATGGGGTCACTGGGGGAACATGTTCTGCTGGGCAGGAGAGTAGTTCCTGTCACTCAGTATCATCAAGTCTCTGAATCAAGACTGCAGATGCCTGTGTTCGGCAGCGGCCGCCCCCGTCTTCTGACCGGCAGCTGCCGCCACCATTTCCAGTAAAAAACAAAAAAAGCAAAAAAACTTTTTTTAAAAAATGGTTGTGGCCGTATTGATTTCCCTCTCAAACACCAGAAAATATGGCATGATGCAGAAAAGAAAATGAAAACAAGGCCTACAATGGCTGCAGGTTTTCTCCCCTTCCGCCTCAACATCCAAAATCAAAAAGTGACAGGAGAACCTATTGACTTGCATAAAAATTAAAAGCATTATTTTTAAAAAAGTTTTCCACCATCCCCACTACATACGGAATAGGATCATCAATAAGCATCAATGTTTTATACTTAAAACAAACAAACAAAAAGTTTTGTTTTTTCTCCACAAACTCAGATCCAAAAAAGGTTGTTGGTACAAACTCTCAAAGTCGCTCTGGACAGAGAGAGGGGTTTGTTCATTTGCTTGCTTGCTTTTTCTCTTTATACTGCTGTTTCTCTCCCCATAGTTCATCAATAGACCTGGAAATTTCATGGCATGTAAACGCAACACTTCTTCTGGCACCTGTAATTTTCAAAAACATTGGTGAAACCATTCTGAATGATACCCCACCCCTATTAGGATTCTACATGACAGAATGATTGTTTTTACTGATAAGCCTTAACAAAATACACGTGTGCGTGTGTGTGTGTGTGAGAGAGAGAGAGAGAGATTACCTATCTAAGTATAGACAGACAGAAACTTATCTCCTTGATCCTTGCAATCTGCCAACATCCCCGCTCAAGCAATGTGGTACAAATATCTCCATCTTTCCTTTCATCAGGTAAATGGATATTGAATTACCTTGCAACACAGGTATGTTTACTGCTCCCTATGAATGTCCAAAGCATTATGTGATGTTTGGCTCTACTGGGATTGAAAAAGCATGAAAAAGAATTTGAGGGTATAAAAGAAAGAAACTGAGATTTGTTTTTGTTCAATGGAGAACGACAGCACAAGGCATTGTATTTAATTTTTGTTTATTTTTTGCAGTTTCCATGCTACAAAGCACTGGCACATCCTGTCCTTCATGTTTGCCATTCAGGAGATCAACTGGAACCCCAGGCTCTTACCCAACATCACCCTGGGCTACAACATCTACAAGTCCTTCTTCGATGGAAGAGCCACCTCCTACGCCATGCTGCAGCTCCTTGCTGGGGGTGAAAGCAACATGCCACATTACAGCTGCGGGAGGAAGAATCACCTGCTGGCCGTCCTTGAAGGGGCTGAATCGGACCTCTCCCTCCACATTTCCTCCATGTCGAGCATCTACAAAACCCCACAGGTGTGAATGGGGAGCGGACAGGAGGCCAGGTGCATAGAAAGGGGAGCTGAGCACTGCTTGGGCTCAGCTCTCGCTCTTCAGTCCCTGTGCCTCCTGGGCATAATGGTTCTCTGGAGTATGTGTTGGAGGTGAGTCATGGCAGTGGTGGAGCTCTGGGATGGGAGGCCAGGCATCCCTGGGGGCAGGGATGGCAGGAGACCACGGAAGCTGTACTAGACATAGCCTATCATGGCAAAAAAACAGGAACGCAAAGGGCGGCCACCATAGCCACCACCATTTGCATCCGCAGGCTCTGCAGGCCTGCAAATGCACCTGGCTGGAGGCTCTGCCGAGTCGATTTCCATACCTCCCTCCCACTGGGAATCATCTTGGAAAAGGTAAGTGACTTTCGTACATTCCTACCGACAACTGCCGAGCTCCTGAATTCTGAACTGTTGCCAGCTTTCAGAGGAGCCTTGAGGGCAGCCCCACATAGAGTGCATGGCAGTAATCCAGTCTTTAGGTTATTAGCACCTGTACCATGGTGAACAAGCTACCCCATGCAGGAGAGGCCGGAGGTGGCGAACCAGCTCAAGTTGGCAAAAGACACTCCAAGCTGCATGGGCCACGTGGGCCTGCAGGGACGATGGATGTAGGACTCCCCCCAGATTACAAACCTGATCTTTGAAGGGGAGTGCAGCCCCATCCAGAAGAGGCAATGGCCCTATCTCCTGGACTTGGGAACCAGTGACACACAGGGCTTCCGTCCTCTTCCAAATCCCCTCATGACTACTCCGAATGAATTCATACAGATGTTGAGCAATATTGGGGACAAGATGGTGCCCTGTGGAACCCTGTAACTCAACTGCCAAGGGGTCAAGAAATGGACACCCAACATTACTCCCTCAAATCAGCCCCATAGTTTGAGTGAAACCATTGTAAGCCACGTCTTCCACTGCCCTTCCCACAGCGTCGATCCAGCAGGAGCCATGGTCCATGGTACCCAAAGCCGATGAGAGATGGAGCAGAGTTAGCAGAGTGGCATTCCCCCTGTCCCTCTCTTGATATAGATCATCCAGCAGAGCAACCAAGGCTGATTCGGTCCTGTAACCAGGTCAAAACACAAAGTGGGTTTCTTTGTTTCTCATGTGGCCCGTTGATTGCTTTAATTCTTGAATAAGGCTCCTGTGTGCTCCCCAAACAGAATCTAGAACATACTTGGGGGCGAGGGTAAATCTACCCTTTTCAGTTTCCTCACGCAAGGCAGCGAGCAGGTCTAACGTTCATTCATTGTTTCCTGAAGTGTATCACTCTACAGTGTTTTGAATGCGTGTACAGGACCCCAGTGTTCCTCTTGGGCTGCACCACAAATGAAGCTTGAGATATCTTTGCACTCCCTGTCCACATATTCTGCCTCATACTGACAGGCATTGATTTAGATACTATTCATTCATTCATTCATTTATTTCATTTATTTCATTTATATCTTGCCTTTTTTCCTCTTTATGGAACCCAATCATAATCATCCTTCTATTTTAGCCAAAATTATTTGACCTTCATCCAGAAAACAAACTGATACTAAACTACCGTCTCTGACTTTACTTTGCTCCCTAGATGAGTTATGGCATTGCTACTCCTGTTGCTAATGACAGAAGTCAGTTCCCTTTTGTCTACCGCATGGCCCCGAAGGAAGAAACCCAGTACCCGGGGATCGTCCAGCTGCTCCTGTTCTTCCGATGGACGTGGGTCGGTCTCTTTGCTCCAGACACTGAGAATGGGGAGAGGTTCCTAGGTGCTTTGACACCCCTGATGATCAGAAGTGGAATTTGTGTCGCTTTCTCCAAAAGACTAC
This sequence comes from Heloderma suspectum, assembly GCF_057233095.1. Classification (NCBI taxonomy): domain Eukaryota; kingdom Metazoa; phylum Chordata; class Lepidosauria; order Squamata; family Helodermatidae; genus Heloderma; species Heloderma suspectum. The sequence goes on along the minus strand of NC_139459.1, from coordinate 386,369,566 downwards.
GACGACATTTCTTAAATTACATATTCCAGATCGACCTTTCTTTCTTGGGGAAAGAAGTGAAGGTAATTGTTTACTATGCGGACTCCCACTATGGCTGTTTTCCGTTGATTTTGCTCCAAAGAAGACTCGAAAAGAAACCAACTGGGGCAAAACTCTGGATCACGCCAGCTTTTCAGGACATTAACTTCAACTTGTCTCTTGAACCTTCTCACTTCCATTTCCTCCACGGTTCTTTGTCCTTCATAATGAAGACTAAAATTATGACAAAATATGACTACTACGAGCCAGTCTCCTCTTCTCTGCAACGGTTTTGGGATGAAACTTTTAAGTGTTTCAGTTCAACGCATGTTTTGTCGATGAACATTTGGACAGGTTGCAGAGAGAAAGAGAATCAGGCAACGCTGCCCCAGGAGGAGATTGAAAGAGCCCTGTCTCAGGACAGCTACGTTACTTATAGCAGCATCCAAGCTGTGGCCCATGCCTTACATGCTGCATATTCATCCCGACTCAAGCAGATGTTGATGGTGGGTGATGGAGAAAGGTGGGAACATCAAAGGCTGCAGCCCTGGCAGGTATTCCCTTTTCCTTTGGCAACACCTCCATAAAGACGCATGATGAAGATGACCAAATGTGGGTTAGAGCAGATAATTGTTCCCTCTGCATGGCCGTGCAGGCAGGCAGTAGACCCTGTTTTCTGCCACCATTACATGCTGAAGTAGCTTCCCTCCTCCAAAAATCCCTTACAAATGAAGCCCCAGGCCCATCGAGAACCAGTTGTTGTTTTCTGAAGCTCCATCAGGATACAATCTCTTGACTTTGCAGTCAACTTAATGTTTATGTTGTAGAAGACCCAGAGGGATCGATTTCTCTGATCGCGGTCTTATGAAGTGCCAAGGGAGTTTGCAGCAATGTGCCCCCTCTTACATGTCCTCTGAATTTAAGCTAGCTGTGGAGGATGGGGTATGACCAGGTGGGTGCAGCCTGTGGGAAATAGGGATGTCACAAGCACCCACCTTCATCTGGGAGGCCAGCAGACTCCCCCCACCCAGCCCCCTTGACCCCACTCACCGAGCCATGTGGCACTGACAGTGGGGGAGTACGAAACCCCGCTTACCTGGCTCCGCTGGGTTCCACAGGTGGGGGGAGGCGATCTGTTTTTCCCCACGGAATCCTCGACGGGGGCGAGGTGATCCATTCCTTCCCCTGGAATCCTGCCTGGTTGGCTCCACTCTGCGGCCAGGCTGCAAAGCCACCATCCAGGCCAACCCACAGCGGGGCGTCCAGCCACTGCCAGGCTGGTGTGGACGCAAATGGCGTCCTGCATAGGGGATGACTTTTGCATTCCTACACAAGCCCGTGATAGGCTATGTAAATATTTATGTAGCCTGTCACAGCTAAAGCAGGGGTGCAAATGGCGTAGGGGATGCTATTTGCATCCCTGCTTTAGCCATGATAGGTTATATCAATATTTACGTATCCTATGACGGCTAAAGCCGGAACGCAAATGGTGTAGGGGAAGACATTCGCATCCCTGCTTTAGCCGGGATAGGCTACATAAATATATACGTTCCCTATCATGGGCTGGCATAGGGACCCAAATGGCAGCTGCCACGACAGCCATTTGTGGCCGCAGCAGCTCAGCAGCCATCGGAGCCATCGCCAGACCCAGAGCTGCAGCCAGGTAGGCTCTGTTTCACGGGGCTTTCGTGGGGTGGAGGGGTGGGGGGCTCTGTTCCACCATGGAATCTAGGGGGCCAAATTCACTGGAATTTGCCCCCCCTGGGATCCATGGTGGAATTCTCTAACATCCCCAGCTGACAGAGCTGGGCGCTGAGCAGCTGGGAACAGCCCCGAGTTCTCACCACACGCACCCCAACCATTCTCACTCTCTCCTCCTTGCAAGGGGGAGATGGCATGTGTGGCTGGGTTATATACAGCACCGAGGCTTCATCTTGCCCTGTTGGCTGTCAAGGAAGCCTTTACCAGCTGGCATTGTCTGGATGAGGCCTCAGCACACCACCCTCTCTAGCCATCTTCTTCTTGCAAAGAGACAATGGTAATAAGGGATGTATGAAAGTCACTTACATGTTTGCGGATTATTCTTTTGCTGGGGGGTAGGCGCTCCATCCCTCTCCCCGAAATTCTGGCCATTTACGTAGACTAAGATGAGCCAAAATAAGGAAATAAGGTGTTTTTTAAAATTTATCCGTGATAGGCTACGTAAATCTTTACATAGCCTACCACGTTTTTGTTTTGTTTTTTTACTTCGAAATGGCGGCGGCAGCCGGTCGGAATACTGGCCTCTGCCGCCGCCGCCGCCGAACTGCCGCCGGAGCCGCCACTGCCAGGAAGATCCACCCCAGGTAAGTCCCATCCGGGGGGGCAGGGGGCCATTCCGCCACTGATTTCGGGGGGCTGAATGCGCTGGCATTCTCTCTTCTGAGATCCATGGCGGAACATTCGTACATCCCTAGGATGGTTTGCTTGCTGGGCCCATGTGTGCTGAGGACTCCAGCAGTTAACCCCTGTGGAGGCGGGTGGGGCAGCTCACTTGGATGACCTTGTGAGGCAAGCTGGGAGGCTGGGTGGGGGGCCTTTGGATCTCCCCCATGCCTTGGACAGAGGTGAGTCCATCCATCCCTCATGGATAATGCACATTCCGAGAGGGTATATGAGCTGGGGCATTCCGAGAGGGTATATGAGCTTTTCCACCAATGTTATCTTCATTTTGGTAACCATTCTTTCTCCCTTGTTATCTGGCTATCTTCTTGATGTGTTTTGTGAGAATCCCATCTGCTGTGGCACGAAAAGGGCTCCTGGTGTCCTCCCCAGGGTCCAAAATAGCACTTGGCCATAGAGAAAACCCATGGCAGTTAAAGCATTGCCACAGTGGAAGAGACTCTATCCAGCAGACTCTATGGTCATGGCCTGGAAGTCCTCTGGAACCTGTTGAAACACTGGGGAGTCCGCCAGATGACACGATAAGTCACCTCGGGCCCCTTAACATTTTTGCAGAGGGGTGGTTAGTCGGGGTGGCTTACTATGTATGGGGAATGTGGTTTTCTGCCCCACATGACATGCTTAACCACCAAGGTGAGCAGAGATTCCTTAACCATTACGGCTTAGCATGATGTCTGAACATGCCTGGTATGTTCATTATGAGTAGGAATGGGCAGGTTTTGTTTTAAAACCTCTGCAAATGATCAGGCATCTTTACTTCTGACCTCTATTGATTGATGGGATGCACTTTTGTGTATGAGGATTTTGGTCATGTGCCAAGGCGCACTTTGTACTAATGTGCACTTGCACCTACCCCCCCCCCCCGTAAAACAACAACAAAAAAGTCCAGCAAGTTTCCCTAATCTGTGCAACTTGGGAAAAGTCATCTCTTAAATATGATCCCTTTTGATTTGAATTGATTGCGGATTATTCTGACAACTGCAGTTGTGACTGTGAACAGTCAAAGAATGGCATTGTGAGCTCAGATGGGATGTGCCCTGACCATGGAAGATCACAGCTCAAAGTGATGGGCCTAAGATATGGACTACATTTTCTTGATTTCTATATGTGGGCTGTTTTCTCTGTCATTCTAGCTTCACACTTCCTTACGAGACATCCAGTTTTCTAATGCTTCCATGGGCGGACTGTATCTGGATAAGACTGGGGAACTGGCAGCTGACTTTGATATCGTGAATTGGGTGATGTTTCCCAATGAGTCTCATGCTAGAGTGACTATTGGGAATGTGGAGAGACAGGCATCTCCAGACCTGAAACTCACCATTAAGCAGGAAGCCATTGCCTGGCCCGGCCATTTTAATGAGGTAGGGGAAAGGATTTGTGTCCTGTTATAGGCCTTATCCCTTAAGCTCTAAGAATATCCATCCTGTCTTGTGTGTCCCCCCCTCCACCGCCAGCTTCTAAACATTTATTTATTTATTTATTTCATTATATTTCTATACTGACCAATAGCCAAAGCCCTCTGGGTGGTTCAGAAAAATGAAAATCAAATGGCCTGCAATAAAACAATTTTAAATATATAGAACATCCAAACCACAATATAACAATACAACCACAGTAAAACCTAGCAACCTAGCAACAGTGCAGGAATTTAAAATACAGGTTTATAACAGCAAAGCTAAAAGTCTAGAAAGCGAAAATGCTAAAATGCCTGGGAAAATAAAAAGGTCTTCACCTGGCACCAGCAGTTATACAATGTAGGCGCCAGGAGAACCTCACTAGGGAGATCATTCCACAGCCTGGGTGCCACAGCAGAAAAAGCCCTCCTCCTAGTAGTCACCTGCCTCACTTCCTTTGGCAGGGGCTCACGGAGAATGGCCTCTGAGGATGATCTCAGGGTCTGGGCAGGAACACATGGGAGGAGGCGATCCTTCAGATAACCTGGCCCCAAACCATTAAGGGCTTTAAATGTTACTACCAGCACTTTGAATCGGGGCCGGAAATGGACTGGCAGCCAGTGCAGCTGGTAAAGTACTGGAGTAATATGAGCTCAAAGGCCAGTAACAATCTTGCTGCCCTATTTTGCACCAGCTGAAGTTTCTGGACTGCTTTCAAAGGCAGCCCCACGTAGAGCGCATTGCATTAATCCAGGCGAGAGGTTATCAGAGCATGGATAACTGTAGCTAGGCTGAGCACCACCTTCTGGAGTCGGCCATCCAAGTAGGAGCAGAACCACTGCAGTGCAGTGCCTCCAACACCCAGCACAGACAATGTGTGCAGAAGGATATCATAGCCAATGGCATTGAACGCTGCTGAGATGGTATCTCACTCCCCCGTCCCTCTCAAAGCAGAGGTCATCCCACAGGGTGACCAAGGCAGTTTCCATTCCAAAACCAGGCCTGAAGCCCGGATCTAGATAATCCGTTTCATTCAACAGTGCCTGGAGCTGTCCTGCAACCACCCGCTCGAGCACCTTGCCCAGGAAGGGGATGTTGGCCACTGGCCTATAATTGTTAACATCCTCCAGGTTCGGCTTTTTTAGGAGTGGTCTGAGTACTGCCCCTTTTAAAGTGGCCAGCACCACTCCCTCTCTCAAGGAGGAATTTACAAACTCCTGGAGCCAGCTGGACATCCCCTCCTTGTTTGATTTAATAAGCCATGAAGGGAACGGGTCAAGCACACAAATGGTACATCGGACTTGGCTAGGGATGGATGGAAAACTTATCTTCCGTTCCGTTGTGTTTCTGCTGGGGGGGAGGCGCTCCGTCCCTTCCCCCTGGAATCCTGCCTGGCCGGCTCCGCTCTGTGGCCAAGCTGCGGAGCCGCCGTCCAGCTCCGGCCACCCGTAGCCGGACATCCAGCTGCTGGGTAGACTGCAGGGATGCAAATGGCGGCTGATGTAGCAGCCGCCATTTTCATCCCTGTATTTAGCTGTGATAGACCACGTTAGTATGCAAAAAAAGCATATGAAAATGGCGGCGGCTACGCCCACCGCCATTTGCGTTCCTTATTTTTTGCCGTCTTCGTCTACGGCAATATTTACGTCAACTATTACGGCAAAAAGAAAGGGGAACACAAATAGCTTGCTAGTGGGCTCTTACCTGTGTTCGGTCAGACTCAGCATGAGTTTTCCTCCACCTGCATTCTAGCCATCTCCCTACTTGCTCCACTGCCCTCAGCTCAGTTGTATACCAATTAGGGATGTACGAAACAACTTTCCGGTTTCATTTCAAGACATCCGTGGTGGGGGGGAGGTGCTTCGTCCCTCCCCCCGATATCCTTGCCAGCTGGCTCCACTCCTCAACGAATCTGTGGAACCACCAGCCGTGGCCGCCCTCAGTGACATCCGGCCTCTGCTGGCCTGCGCAGGGACGCAAATGGTGGTTGCTATAGCCGCCGCCATTTGCATCCCTTTTTCTCACCATGATGGGATACGTAAATATTTACGTAGACTATCATGGGCTCCGCAGGGATACATGTAGGGTCCCAGCGTTAACCGAGATAGGCTATGTAAGTATTTACGTAACCTCTCACTCTCACTTTTTCTCAGTGAAAAATACAGAATGCAAATGGCAGCCGCCATAGCCACCGCGATTTGCGTACACTTTTTTTTTTTTTGGCTTGCCGTGATAGGCTATGTAAATGCTTACTTAGCCTATCACAGCAGCTTCACAGGATGCAAATGGGGGCCGCTACGGCGGCTTCCATTTGCATCCGCAGCAGCCCGTCCGCAGCCGGAACTCCGGCTGCCGACAGCCCTGACCAGCAGCTCCACGGAGCCACCATGGAGTGGAGCCGGCCCACGGAGGATTCCGGGGGGAGGGAGGGAGTGCTTCCCCCCCCAAACGAATCCAAGCTGCGAAAAGCTAAGTGACTTTCGTACATCCCTACTATCTCCCCTATCCCATTTATATAGCAGATAATCTGGCTTGGATGTATTGCTTGTCCCTGGCCTCATGCCCCCAACCATTTGCAGAACGCCATCATCCTATTCAGATGGAGCAAATTGGGAGCAATAGCACAGGAAGACAGACGTTCCTCTAAACTCGAGAAGTACAGAGGTCGGAGAGGAGGCTTGGAGGTGCCAGGTGGGCCTTCCTCTGAAGGCAGTGGAGAGAGGTCTGGTGACCCCACAGTTGACAACTGGGGCAGGGCGGAGAGACAGCACCACACCTGTTTTAAAAGAGATTCCTTGCCTAACACTCAGCTTCAGGGTGCAGATTAAGGTGCTGATCCATTTGAAGCCCTCTAAGATCAGGGTAGCAAAAATTAGGGCCATGCACAGCCCACCCAACCTAATTCAGAGCTCAGTTTAGAAGTCTCCAATCGGCATGAACTCGCCTCAACCGCCCCTGAAGCTGGGTTGACCCACTGCTCCGGTTCTGAAGCAACATCTAGAGACCCGAAGCAGAAGGGGGGAAATTCCCACCGAGAGTGACCCCCCACCATCATTGCCACCCCCACAGAACCCCCATTCCTTACCTAGATCTGTCGGGAGGGCCTGCACCCATTGGCCTTTGCAAGGGGGTCACCTTTCATTTATTTTTTAAAATGGCATTTCGGATTACTGGAAGAAGAAGAGTCACCATTTTGAAAGGAAATGGCAACTCCATCTCAGAGAGTGATGGCTGCATGTGATTCCCTGGAGACCAGGTAAGGAGCGAGGGGCTCACACAGCGGGGTGGGGTTGCTGTCCACATCAGACTGAAGCACCCCCAATGCTCTTCAGAGTGATCCAACCCATATTGGAGTTCTTTGCCTGATCCTGACCTGCTCTGGAGTTGCACCGCGTTGCATCGCAGCACCCAGACATGCTAGGGATTCAGGCTGACGTGGCTAACAGACCTGTGGGTTGGTACTAGGGATGTATGATACTCCCCTTACCTGGTTCCGCCAAGTTCCGCTGGGGGGGGAGGTGCTCCGTCCCTCCCCCCGGAATCCTCGCCAGATTCCAGACTCCCCCCAAAATCCTCAGGTATCCGCGGAGCCGCCGGCTGGCTCCGCCAGCAGCTGGACATCTGGCCGCTGGCTAGCAGGGACGGAAATGGCGGCGGCCATAGGCACCACGGTTTGCGTCCCCGTAGTCAGCTGTGATAGGCTACATAAAGACTTATGTAGCTTATCACGCCAACAAGACTGCAAATGGCAGCGGCGGTAGCCGGTCAGAAGACCCGCTGCCGCAGCTGCTGCCGCTGGAGCCACTGCCGGAGCCATCGCCACCTGGAAGATCCGCCCCAGGTAAGTCTCATGCTGGAGGGTTTCCGTGGGTGGCAGGGGGGTGGCAGGCCATTCCTCCACAGATTCTGGGGGGCTGAATGCACTGGCATTCGGCCTCACCGAGATCCGTGGCGGAATTCTCTGCCATCCCTAGTTGGTACAGTGGAGACTGATGGCTCTGATTATGGCGGGGCTGTGGATCCCTTCTGAGTTTTAGTCAGAAGCATCCAGAAGTATACAACAGTTATCCAAGGTACTGAACGTATTTGGGGGATATAAATCCATCAGGTACCCCACCCCTTAAAATGCCTTTCCGTCTCCAGCTGTGCCATGAGGCCTCCGATCCTTCCTTTGCCTTCTGCCCTGCCAATGAAGATCAAAACAGGGAAGAGGAGAGGGCCTTTCCAATGGTGGTGCCTATCCTCCCGCAAAAAGCTCATCTCTCTCCCCCATCGTTCACCGTTATTGCATGCACATGTCTTGAAGCTTGTCCTTTTATTACTGTTGTTTGTAATTTCTGTTATTCTGGGATTGTCTTTTAGTTTATATCATTGTCGTACCTTTTCCCCTCCAGTTCTTATATTGGCTTGAGTACATGTATGGTATAGGTGGCATAAACTATTTGAAACAAACAGACCAAAAATGTCCATGCCATGTTGTGATGCATAAATAGTGGTTCTCTGAAACAAATACCGGGGATCACTTCTAAATCACTTAGGGTCACAAGAGCTAGAAACCCTGTTGGGTCCTGTCTAAATTGGAGGACTCATTTCCATAGGCACAAATATTCATACACTGTTTTCCTGGATGCTCCTTCTCTTTGTTGCTAGACCGTGCCGCATTCCAGATGCACTGAGAGCTGTCGCCATGGATACTACAAGGAGGTCCAAGAAGGAGAGCCACCATGCTGCTATGCTTGCGCTCCATGTCCGGAAGGAACCATCTCCATTCAGGAAGGTAGGCAAGATCAGAAGAATGGGAGTTCCCTAGGGCAACTCCTTGAATATGCCGAATAGTCCTCACAGCCCTATTTTACTTCTCTCTTACTTTTCTCATAAACACCTTTAGCAAAACATTTCATGAGTAGGTAAGAGGAGAAGGCTTCTTAAGTTACTGTTGCTTCTAGTGTAAAACATCATGGGAATCCCTTATGGTCATGGGCCATTCACTACTGCTCAGCCTGAAATACCTCATGATGCTAGGGATGTATGAATCCCTTACCTTGCTCTGCTGAGGGGCATCCGTGGTGGAGGGGAGATGCTCATTCCCTCCCGCCAGAATCCTCGACGGGGGGGGGGAGGCACTCTGTACCTCCTCCTGGAATCTTGCCCGGCAGGCTCTGCTCCGTGGCCAAGCTGCAGAGCCTCCGGCCACCTCCGGCCAGCTCTGACAACCTGCAACCGGACATCCGGCCGCTGGGCAGCCCTGCAGGGATGCAAATGGTGGCTGTCGTAGCCGCTGCCATTTGCGTCCCTGTATTCAGCTGAGATAGGCTACATAAATATTTACGTAGCCGATCATGACAGAAGGAAAATATCACGGTTTGAAGAGGAGGTAGCGAATGGCTGCCGCAGGACGACCGCCATTCGCAAAGCAGCATGGACGGGAGCAGGTAAGTGCTCCGTTTCACACGCCTTTTGTGGGGGGGGGGCTTCGTTCCGCGATGGATTTCGGGGGGCCGAATGCACTGGCATTCTTCTAGTATGATCCTTCGCTAAATTCTCTGACATCCCTACATAATGCCCTTCTAGTACATAGTGTGATTTTAATGAAGACTTGTCCCATTCGACTGAATGCTAATTTTATTTGTTATTACTTGCTCTTCTACAAGGTTTTATTCTTCTGGTCTGTACATCGTTGTGATCATTGTTGTGATGTGAAGTCTCAAAAACATTTTAATTAACACATTAAATATTCATACACCTTTGGAACAGATGCTAAAGACTTTTGGAACTCTGACCCCTATTTGGCTTCAGTTTGTTTTTAATCTCTACCATTAATCCCATGAAGTGAGTGGAAAGAAAAGACGACGGGAGTGAATCTCTGGGGTGCAAAGCAGGGGGGAAGCTTAGTGCACACTGTTCCTGGTATACATCATGCCCCACAAATAAAACCACTCTGCTTTTTCCATGATTGGGACAGGGCATCATGGACAGACGTGGTGGGCCTTTCTCCATTATACACAGGGAATTGTCTGCACTGTGCTGTGATCCTGTGGCAGGAAAGCTGGGGGTCCCTGACAGAAAAGGTGATGTGAAAATGGTGCAACCCCTACTTTCTGGTGATCAGAGAACTCCCCTGTCAAATGCTGATTCAATCTTCTGTTTTTGTTAAACTTCTTTAGTAAAACTTGATTAAAAAATAAGAAAGCGTTATGGAAGTTTCCTACTCAGGATTTCACAGGTAACCAGAAGTCCCTTGAGCACCATCTTGTGGTAGAAATGTGGGGCATAAGTTGAGTAAATACATAAACCACAAGCCACTCAGCTACCAGGTAGCTTTACATGCCTTACAGGATTATTATGAAGATAAGAACAGGATAACCACAAGGACACTCCTTTAGCCCGAACAATGTTAGGATTAATACCCTCACTTTCCCAACCAGGTAGGGAGCTGCGTTTATTCCAAGTCAGCTCATCAATCTGTCTAGCCCACTCTTCTCTGTTCTTATCCGACTGACAACCACTCTGTAATGCCCAGCAGAGATATTACATTAACTTTCCTGGCCCTGATACAACTAATGTCCTCGCCTGGTGATGAGGCCATAGACTGATCTGGTCACAAAACAAGTCCTCTGTGAGGGAATGTTTGTCTCTCTTCCTGCCCAACTGCACATTTTTTCTGGAGGTACAGTTGATGTGAATCCTGCTGAACTCACTCTCCGTCTTCTCAGATGCCGACCATTGCATCAAGTGTCCGGAAGATCAGCATCCGAACAAGGACAGAGATCAATGTGTCCCCAAGGAGATAACCTTCCTCACCTATGAAGAACCTTTGGGGATTGTCCTGATTTCCTTTACTCTATTTTTGTCCTTATCCACGGGCTTCGTATTAGGAATCTTCATGAAATACCAAGATACTCCAATAATCAAGGCCAACAACCGAGACCTGTCCTACATTCTCCTCATCTTCATCATGCTTTCCTTCTTGTCCTCCTTCCTGTTCATAGGGCGGCCAAGGAAAGTGACTTGCCTTCTCCGTCAAACAGTCTTCAGCATCATCTTCTCAGTTGCTGTTTCTTCGGTGTTGGCCAAAACCATCACAGTGGTGTTGGCTTTCCTGGCCACCAAACCAGGGAACAGAGTGAAGAGATGGCTGGGGAAGAGTCTGGCAAACTCCATTGTCAGTTCTTGTTCCAGTGTCCAAGTTGTCATCTGCACCATCTGGCTGGGGAGCTCTGCCCCATTCCCTGACTCTGACATGCATTCCCAGCCAGGACAGAACATCCTGCAGTGCAATGAAGGATCTGTTGTCTTCTTTTATACTGCCCTTGGCTACATGGGCTTCTTGGCTGCCGTCTGCTTCACGGTGGCTTTCCTGGCCAGGAAGCTGCCTGGGGCCTTCAATGAAGCCAAACTGATCACCTTCAGCATGTTGGTCTTCTGCAGTGTTTGGCTGTCCTTTGTGCCCTCTTACCTGAGCACCAAGGGGAAATACATGGTGGCCGTGCAGGTCTTCTCCATCTTGGCCTCCAGTGCTGGGCTGTTGGGCTGCATCTTTCTTCCCAAGCGCTACATTATTGTGCTGAGACCTGATCTGAATACAAAGGAGCATATCATGTTCAAATCAAACTAGGACATCTGATCCATAGAAGTAGAGTTGTAGGAGAATATTTGGCGTAGGTTTGGAAGAGATACAGGTTTGGTGAGATCTTAGTTATCAGAGCCTGTTGGTGTGCTTATAGCTTCAGTTGCACAGTTTCGGTGTTTCTGTTACAGGAGACAGGCAAAGCTGAGCCTTGGAGCTATCACTCTGCCAGTGACCGCCATCCGCATTTGAGGTAGTGTTGGGGCTGGAACTATACCATACTGACCTTGTCCAAATAATGCATCTGTTGAAGGTGTGGCCCTTAACGGCTGCAGTGTACCAGTATTTTGCAGCTTGCGTGCACATGGAAAGCCCTGAATGCAAGACATTAAATGGATGTTTGTTACTGGCATTAGTGTATTCTGATTGCTCTGCTTGCTGTGATGGTTTCATTCACTTGTTGTCATAAAGAATTATTCTCAAAGAATGCTGGAGTTTAATTCGGTACTTCCATTTCCTTGCTTCTCATTGTCATCTATGGTCGTCACACATTAACTGCACAGAAATGATGTTTTTGGTTGAAGGGAATTGGGTTTTTTGGAAGGGGACAGTCTCCCAAACAGAGAGATATTTGACATGGGATAGTCTTGTGCTCAGTTTTTGGTCCTGGGTGATTTAAACTTTAGATCCTGACATTCTCAGCCTGAGATTTGGGGCTGCTGCCAGTGGAGGCTGGCAGCTCTGATTTCAGTGGAACTGTGAACCCTTCCTGGGTTTCAGACAGAAACCACGTCTTGCAAAAATGTTTGCAAATGGCCAGATGTGTGCTCGTGTTCAATTGGCACAACTTCCCCAGTTCGATTTGTGCAAATATCCCTGGAGACTGGATGATCCCCACTTTAGTTTATGGAGGGAAGTTTCACAAATCAGGAGATGGGTACAAAGTTTGGGAAATGTGTACACATTTCACATTCAGTTGCTCTTCATTTGCATGATTTTCCTGTTCCTGCAGAGTGAGCAGACATCATGAACAGGAAAAGTGACAAGCGGTGATACAATATTTGGAAGATCCTAGCAGTCTCGAGTCTCACCCATTCACCCATCCCTACCAAAGGCAGCCCCACATACTGGATTTTACCGCAGGCCAAACAGGGTGTAACTTAGGCATGTGTCACCTCGATCAGATCTGGCATCTCTGTAATGGGTGCAGTTGGTACTCTGGCCTCACTCTTGGCCATTGCCCAAACCTGCATTCATGACCATGATCTCCAATCCCTACTCCTTCACAGCAGTTATATTTTCAAAAAAAATCTTTGACAGGCCGACAGAGAGACTTGTGAGTAGGGATGTTGGAGGAATCTGCAATAGAACTAAGTGAGTTCACATTTTTATGAACCCTACCAGCGAATGGGCTTTTCCCCTGTAGGGTGAATTCCACAGATTTTTGTCAAACCCCTTGAATTACAGCTGAAAGTCCTGACTTTGCTCCCATCTGGTTGTGTTCCTTTTCAACTTCAATGTGGTGGTGTACAGAGGCCAACTGCCAAAACAGTTATCCTTGTTCCAATATTTCTGGCCCTTACTGTATGTTGCAATGGCTGAGAAGGTGGATGAAGGCTGCAGCAGATAACAGACCACCAATTGTCACGATATCCATGCCATTGGATTAGAGCCTTTTCTGTGAAGACTGTGTGTTGATCACTGTGCACTGATCTCCACACATAAAACACATTCACACACAGGCGTCTTCCAATCTAAACCCAACCAACCAAAAGTCCCATGGTGATTGGTGAATGGCAATGGGGGCAGGACTGTGAAATCCAGAAGACCCTAATCATGGACTGGCACATGGGCAGCGGATACAGATTCAGTTGTGCTGACTCAAGGATCTAGGCAGTTGAGTAATTTGGCAGCTGTATCCATGCCTCAGCAGGCCTATTCAGGATCCACTCTGCTCACCCCGTATGGGGAGGGGGCTAGAAACGGTGCCCTAAACATCGTCTGCCTCATCTTCTCCCTGACTGGGTTACGGCATCCAGTGGGGTCACCATTTAGCAGTTGCAAAAGACAAATAAACTTTGGAACATGGAATATACTGACACTGCTGGACAATACAGATAGTGAACACCCTGAATGCAGGACTGCCATCACTGCAAGGGAGCTGAGTGTCAAGGGCTACTTGGAGGCCTCTTTCAGCCTAATCCAGTAGCCAAGTCCAGACACAGACAAAGGGATTCTTTTCAAAGCTTTATTCCTCTTTTACAACTTAACAACTCTACCGTTAGCAACTAGATATGAGCAGCAGAGTACCTATGCCCTAAGTTGGAACAGTTGGTCCCCATTTAAAGGGAATCACTGGCAGACCCTGAACATATGGGCTAGGGATAGTCCCTCCCCTTTTCCCTTGGATCCTCAGGGCACAACCGTTGTTTGTGTGCCAAACAGGAACTACACCTCCTTTCTGCGCCCTCCATTTGGCTCCGCTCCCTGCGTCGGCATCGCATGTCCAGCAAGTCTGCTTCCCATCCTCTGTCACTCTCAGGACTGCTATCTAAGCTAGGAATGCCGGTGGGAGGAATCTCTGTCAGCTTTTGGCCCTGGGAAGGATGAGCACGCTCCTCTCCCGGGAGCAGCTGCTCTTCCTCAGAATCAGAACTACTCTGGGATTCTATGGGCTCAGTGTCCACCCTGACATCATCCCCGCTCCCATGAGGCCCCCTCTCATGCTCCTCCCCTGGGGCCCTGGGTTTGTGGGGGTATAGCTGGTGGAAGCGCCTCAGCAGCAATGGAGCATGCACATTTTCCATGGGTTCCCAGGATCGCTCATCAGGCCCATAGCCTTTCCAGTCCACCAGATATTGCAGGCAGCAGCGAGAAAGGCGGGAGTCCAGAATCTCCGTGACCTCAAACTCCTCCTCCCCCTCCACCAGCACTGGTGGTGGGGGGGGGAGCCGACTGCCTCATGAGGGTCGCCAGAAACCAGGGGGACAGCAAGGACCGATGAAAAACAAGATGGATCTTCATGGAGGGGGAGAGAGCTAGGCAAAAAGCAACAGGGTTAATCTGGGCCGTAATCTGGAAAGGCCCCGTACGGCTAGGCACAAGCTTCCTTGTGGCCAAGTGAGAGGGGAGGTATGGGGGGACAACCATACCCAGTCCCCTGGTTGCAGAGACAGACCCGGCTGGCGCCTCCGGTCCGCAGAGGCCTTGTAGGCTGTCTTGGCTTGCTCTTGGGGGTAGTCCCGAAAGAGGTGGTGCACCGCTCTCAACTTCTCTAAAAAGTCATGGGCCGCCGGCACCAAAGAGGGAGCTAGGGTGGACGGGAAAGCCTTGGGGTGGTAACCAAAATTGGCAAAAAAAGGAGTTTGGTGGGTGGAAGCATGGCAGGCATTGTTATAAGCACATTCTGTGAGTGGCAGCAAGGAAAACCAGTCATCTTCAGTCATCTTGCTGGTAATTGACATAACAGCACAAATATTGCTCCAGAATTGCATTGGTGCACTCGGTCTGACTGTCCGTCTGTGGATGACAGACGGAGGAAAGACGGAGCGTCACATGGAGCAACGCAAGTAGCTCCCTCCAGAAATGGGCAGTGAATTGGGCCCCCCTATCTGAAATGAGACCCTCAGGCCATCCGTGGAGGTGGAAAACATGCGCCAAGAACAGCTCTGCCATCTCCCTGGTTGTGGGCAACCCAGAGCAGGGGATGAAATGGGCCATCTTAGAAAACAAATCCACCACCACCATAATGGTGGTCTTGCCATGTGAGCAAGGCAAGTCAGTGATGAAGTCAAGGGAGAGCATTTTCCCCGGTCCTGAGGGGGTAGGCAGGGGGTGAAGTAAGCCTGTGTGCTTGCCTGAGGGGGCCTTCACCCGCTGGCAGGTTGGGCAGGAGGTGACATAGGACTTGACGTCCCAACACACACAAGACCACCAAAAATCCCTTGTCACTCCATGCAGGGTCTTGGTGATGCCAAAATGCCCAGCTATGGGGGAGTCATGGCAGTGATGGAGGACCTTCTCATGGAAGGGTCTAGAATGCACATAGATCTGGCCGGAATGGTAAAGCAGGCCACCTCACAAAGAGAAGGGTGTAGTGTGGGGGGGCAGAGGCTTGCCCCAATTCCTCCACCTTTGTGCGAACAAAAGCATCCTGAGGCTGTGCAGAGAGAAAGAGCTCCTCCCAAGAATGAGGCACCGCAGCTGCCTCCAGGCCTTGGGGGGAAAGAATCAGAGAAGGGGGGGATTTTCCTCACTCCCTGGCTGGAGGTCAGGCTTATGAGAAAGAGCATCCGCTTGTAGGTTGTCAGAGGCTATCACATGGCAAATATTAAGGTGGAACCGAGAAAAAAAAGCAACCACCTAATCTGCCTCTGATTTAAGGCACGGGCTGTCTGAAGATGTTCCAGGTTGTGATGGTCGGTTCTAACTTCGACTGGGTGATGTGCCACCTCCAGGAGATGACGCCAGGTCTCCAAAGCGGACTTGATGGCCAATAGTTCCTTCTCCCAAATGGTATAATTCCTCTCAGACATGTTCAGCTTCCTGGAGTGGTAGGCGCAGGGTTGCAGCCCGCCACCCTCCCGATCTGGCTGAAAGAGCACCACCCCCCACCATAAAGTCAGAGGCATCAGTCTGCACTACAAAAGGCTTCCTTGGGTCAGGATGTAACAGGATCGGCTCAGAACTAAAAAGCTTCTTAAGTTCCTCAAAAGCCTATTGTGCCGATGCCATCCAATGAAAAGGAGATTTCTTGCCCTTAAGGAGGTCCTTGAGAGGAGAAGTCAGCTGAGCAAAACTGGGCAGGAACTTTCTGTAAAAATGTGCAAACCCCAGAAAACGTTGCAAGTCCTTCTTGGTGGATGGAGGCTGCCAGGAGAGGACAGCCTGGACCTTTGCAGGATCCATCCTGAAACTGTCAGGTGAAATAATGTAGCCAAGAAAGTCCAAAGAGATTAGGTCAAATGCACATTTCTCCATCTTGGCATAAAGATGGTTCTTGCGGAGGCACTGGAGGATGGCGGAGACATGAAGCTGATGAGCGTGGGGATCCTCAGAAAATATAAGTAAATCATCCAGATACATAATGAGGAAAGTGTCCAAACAGTCCCGGAAGATGGCATTCATAAAACGCGAAAAAGTGGGGAGAGGTGGGGGCGAGCCCAAAAGGCATCACTAGGTCTTCATATGCTCTGTACCGGGTCCCGAAAGAGGTCTTCTACTCATCCCCCTCCCGGATGCGAATGAGATTGTAGGCGCCACGCATGTCCAAGTTTATGATAATCTTGGCGCTCCAGCATCTCAGGTATGAGGGGGAGGGGGTACTTGTCAGGGATGGAGACCGAATTTAGATTTCTGAAATCATGCACCGGGCAGAGTTCTCCAGATCGTTTGGCCACAAAGAAGGTAGGAGCGCAGGTGGGGGAGGAAGACGGGTGAATGAAGCGCGTTTGAGATTCTTGTCCAAAAACTCCCACAGAGCTCGCAGTTCCGGCTCTGACATTGAATACAGCCTGCCAGCAGGGATGGTTGCCCCAGGAACGAGGTTAATGGCACAGTCAAAAGGGCAGTGGGGGGGAAGCCGGTCAGCCTCCTTCTTGTCAAACACATCCCAAAAAGCTGCATAGTTCTCTGGGAGGATCACGGTAGCTGAAGAATTGCCAGAAGCAGACAAGGAGGGAGAGGAAAGGGTTAAGGCCTGGCCTGGGAGTGGTGGCTCCTCTGGAAGGCAATGCTCCCAGCAGTAGGGAGACCCAAACTCCACTTGCTGAAGCCCCCAAGAAATCTGAGGGTTGTGCTTAGAGAGCCAGGAAACACCCAGCATGATGGGGTATAAGGGAACCTTGGCTAAGTGAAACTGAATCTGCTCAACGTGGGACTGGGCACGCAGAGTGAGTGGAGCTGTACTTGGGGTCATCGCACCCGAAGTGAGAGGATGCCTATCGATGGTGCAGGAAGGGGCAGGGTAGGAATCTTGTGGAAGAGGGCGAAGGTCTCATCCGTAAAACTGGTCGTAGCCCCCGAGTCCACTAAAGCTAGGGCCTCCGCCCCACCCCACTGGGAGGAGTGGAGGTGAACATGCAACAGCAGATGGGAGGGTGGGGGGGTTGGGGAAGGCACCCACCTGGTGGGGAACTGACCTCCACACTGGAGGCCCCCAACAAACTTGGGGGGCAGTCTAGTCAGGCCAGGGGATGAGGAGGAGGGGGAAGGAGAGGAGGGGGAGGCAGCGGAGCTGTGGATTTAACTCAGCAGGTCTTGGTGAAATGCCCCAGCTTTCCACATGGAAAGCATCGGCGCTCAGCTCGCCGACGCTCAAGCTCGTCTGGCAGCAGTGGGGCTCGGGTAGCTCCCAGCTGCATCGGGGTCTCCTCCACCCCAAGCACTGGAGTGGGGGGTGGGGGAGGGGCAGGAAACATGGGGGAATGGGAGGAGGGAAATCCTGGCCCCCGGCACCCCGCCGGGTCTGCCGGCGCCCCTCAGCCGACTATCTATCTGAAGGCAGGTCTGGATGAGGACCTCCAAAGTAGGCGGGCTGGGCATGCGCGCCAACTCATCTAAGATCTCATTGTTCAAAACATCCAGAAACTGAGCCACTAGCGCAGCATCATTCCACTGTAAATCCTGCATCAGTAAGTGAAAGGTTGTCGCGTATCTGGAAACTGAGTCCTTGCCTTGCCGGAGGCAGTGAATCTCCCGAGAAGCCGTCTGCATGTGCAGGGGTCAACGAAAAAATGGGCCATGGCTGTCATGAAGCCTTGATAGTCCCCGAGCAGGGGGTCATTAGCGAGCAGGAGCCCCAAAGCCCAACTAGCTACCATGCCTGACAGTAGTTTAATGATGAAACCCACACGAACCTGTTCCGTCTGAAAATCCTCAGGCCAAAGACACATGTACAGCTCTGATTGGGCCCTGAAAATCTGAAAAAACTCCTTTCTCACCAGAAAACTTCTCTGGCAAAGCCACCGGGCACTTGCAGCGGGAGGGAATCGGAGGTGGAGGGGGTTGAACCGCAGCCTGTAGATTTTGCATGGCAGCCGTCAGTTGAGCCATCTGATCATGGAGCATCTGGTTCCCTTGTGCTAGGGCTTGCACTGCCGGGTCCCCAGCACCCTCCATAAGGCAATAGGAGAAGAGAGAGAGAGAGAGGGAGAGAGAAAGAGGAACGGGGACCAAGCTGTCAGGGGCACCTTGGAGGCCTCTCTCAGTCTAATCCAATAGCCAAGTCCAGACACAGACAAAGGGATTCTTTTCAAAGCTTTATTCCTCTTTTACAACTTAACAACGCTACTGTTAGCAACTAGATCTGAGCAGCACAGTACCTATGCCCTAAGTTGGAACAGTTGGTCCCCATTTGAAAGGGAATCACGGGCAGACCCTGAACTTATGGGCTAGGGATAGTGCCTCCCCTTTTCCCTTGGATCCTCTGGGCGCAACTGTTGTTTGCACACCAACCGGGCCTTACGTCTCCTTTCCCCACCCTCCATTTGGCACCGCTCCTTGTGTCGGAGTCACGCATCCAGCAAGTCTGCTTCCCACGCTTTGTCACTCCCAGGACTGCTTTCTAAGCTAGGAATGCTGGTGGGAGGAATCTCCATCAGCTGTTGGCCCTGGGAAAGAGGAGCACACTCCTCTCCCAGGAGCAGCTCCTCTACCTCAGAATCAGAACTCCTCTAGGATTCTATGGGTTCAGTGTCCACCCTGACACTGAGACATTTTAAGATTGACATAGCAGCACTCCAAGAAACTTGAAGAGCAGGAGAGGGATAACTGAAGGATGAAAAAGGAGGTTACACCTTCTTCTGGAAAGGACTGCCTGAACAAGAACAATGAATACATGGAGTAGGCTTTGATATTAAAAATGATCTTATGAAGCTCTTGTCAGAAGTTCCTACTGCTGGCATTAACGAACGACTCCCAACCCTTCGAATAAAACTCACCAAAAACCAGCAGGAAACTATTCTAAGTGCCTATGCACCATCATTAGATGCTGATGAAGACATCAAAGAAAAATGTTACTCCCAACTGGACACCATCTTATCAGAGATACCTAAGGAGGATAAAATCCTCCTCCTGGGCAATTTTTATGCAAGAGTTGGGCGTGGTTTTGATTTGTGGGCAGGGACCATTGGGAAAGAAGGAGTCAGCAATAGAAACCAGAATGGAATTCAACTTCTGACTAAATGTGCAGAGAATAATCTCATCATTGCCAACGCACTTTTTGGTCTGAAAAATAAATTTAAAACATCATGGAAGCACCCCTGGTCGAAGCACTGGTATCTTCTAGATTATGTAATTGTCCATGCCAGAGACCGCTGTGATGTACTCTTCACTAGAGCCATGATGAATGCGGATGACTGCTGGACAGACGACTGATTAATTTGTTCCATGATGAACATGAAGATTGTCCCTCAACATAGGTTCCAGGGAAGAAAACCAAGGCGTAAAATGAACCCCCAAGCCCTTCCAGACCCTGTTAATTGAGCCTGCTTTCAAACAACCCTCAAGGAACATCTGCCTATGGAAACCCCTGAAAATGTTCAGGAACACTGGAATAAACTGAAGACTTCCATTATCACAGCCTGTGAACAAACTATTGGATACCAAACTAAGAAACATCAGGACTGGTTTGATGAGAATGATAGGGAGATTTAAGATATTATTGATAAGATAAGGAAAGCTTTCCAAATATGTCAAAAAGGCATCAACTGTGCCGCTAAGAAAAAAACCTATGTCAGTGCAAAGGCTGCGGTCCAAAGAAGAACTAGAGAACATAAGAACACCTGGTAGATAAAGAAAGCACAAGAAATCCAGCATTTTGCAGATGCCCATGACTCACAGGGCTTTTTTCATCCCGCAAAGGCCACTTACAGACCAACAAACTAGCTGCCTCTTACAATCTACTCCTATAGCCAACTCAAGACACAGACAAAAGGATTCTTTTCAAGGCTTTAATCCTTTTACAATTTAATGACTCTTGCAGATGCTAATCACAAGTGAGTAAGCAAGGAACAGCACTGGGGAAAGATAGCAGAGTAGCCTACGCTCCAGGTTAGGCAGTTGGACCCCGTTTGAAGGAGAATCACGGGAAGACCCTGAACTTATGGGCTAGGGAGAGATCCTCTCTCTTTCCCTTGGGTCCTCGGGATGCAACCGTTGCTTGTGCGCAAAATGAGCGCTATGCCTCCTTTCCACGTCCTCCATTGGCCTCGCGTGCCCAGCAACCCCCCCACAGCACTCTCTCACTGCCAGCGTCACTATCTATCCCAGGAGTGCTGGCAGGAGGAATCTCTGCCAGCTGCTGTGCCTCTGAGAGATGAGCGAGCTCCTCTCCCATGGATTGCGGTTCCTACCCAGAATCAGAACTGCTCTGGGGTTCTATCGGCTCAGTTTCCACCCCGACAGATGCGTCATTGCGCCGATCTTATTCGCTATCTTCATCGCCATGATTCTCCACCTTGTTGAAGGGAAATTTCCCACTGGTGTAGAAATCATACATAGAAAAGATGGAAAACTTTTTAATCTCAGTCGGCTGAAAGCAAAAAGTAAGGTAATTACATCCTGTGTCACTTAACATCAAAAAACCCCAAAGTGCTTTACCAGCAAGCACAAACCAACCCCTTCTGTAGTGCCATATAGGGATGTACGAAAGTCACTTTCCTGATCCCAAAAGTTGATTCGTGGTGGGGGGAAGCACCCCGTCCCTACCCCCGAAATTCTGCCTGGGGGGTAGGTGCCCCGTCCCTCCCCCAGAAATTCTGGCCGGGGGAGGTGCCCAATCCCTCCGGCCATGATTCCTGTCCTGCTGGGACACAAATGGTGGCGGCCTTAGCCGCTGCTGTTTGCATCCCTGCAGTCAGCTGTGATAGGCTAAGTAAATGTTTACATAGCCTATCATGGCTGAGTGAAAAAAAAAACACACACACGTGCGTACTCAAATGCCTTTGCGTACGCGCATTTTTTGGGTTTCTTTTCACTCAGCCTTAATAGGCTACGTAAACATTTACGTAGCCTATCACGGTGTTTTTAAAAAATCTAGCTGTGATAGGCTACATAAATATTTACGTAGCCTACCACATTTTTTTTTAACTTGGAAATGGCGGCGGCGGCAGCTTGTTGGAAGACTGGCCGCCGCCGCACCACCGCCGCACCGCTGCCGTCGCCGCCGTCGCCAGGGACATTCGCACAAGGTAAGTCCTGTCCCCGGGGGGTGGGGGGGCAGACCATTTCTCCACCAATTTTGGGGGGCCGAAAGTGTTGGCATTCATTCTCGCCGAGATTCGGGGAGAAATTCTCTGACATCCCTAGCGCCATCAATCCAATTTAACATTCTGATGATGGAAAATGTTGACCACCTTTCTTATCTTGGCAGCCATCTCTCCACAAAAGCCGACTTCCATGCTGAAATTCAGCATCTCCCGAGCTTTGTGACTGTAGCATTCTCCCAAATGAAGCGCAGAGTGTTCGAGGATCGGGACATTCGCAGGGAGACCAAAATGCTTGTTTACAAAGCCATTGTACTACCAACCTTACTGTATGCCTGTGAAACACGGACCATCTATAAATGCCACTCCCAATGTCTCGAAAAATTCCACCAATGCTGCCTCCGCTCTGAAAAATTCTGCAAATTACTTGGGAAGTAATGTGAGCGAACTGGAAGAAGCAAAGACCACCAGCATTGAAACAATGATTCTCCAACATCAACTTCGCTGGATCGGCCATGTTGTTCGAATGCCTGATTATCGTCTTCCAAAGCCGTTACTCTATTCCCAGAAAACGGAATATTGGTGAACAGCAAACGAGATTTAAAGATGGTCTTAAAGCTAATCTAAAAAAAAGGAACATAAGCATTGAAAGCTGGGAAGTTCTAACTCATGAGTGCTCCAACTGGAGTTCAGCCTATATTAAAGTTGCTATAGACTTTGAAGAAGCACGAGTAGAGAGCAAAAGGGAGAAACGAGCTCAGCGGAAGGCATGTCAAGCAAACCCTCACTGTGACCGCCTTCCAGCTGGAAACCTCTGTCCTCCCTGTGGGAGGCTGTGTAGATCCAGAATCGGCCTTCATAGCCACCTGCAGACCCACTGCTAGAGATTAATGTGTTGATTGACCTATCTTCTATGAATGTCTAATCCTTTTAAAGAGTTATCCATATAGACTCTATCTTTGGAAGACAATCTTACTCAGTCACGAGTGATCGCCATGATGATGATGAGTAACCTATGGCTGCGAGAGCTGGACCATAAGGAAGGCTGAGCGAAGGAAGATAGATGCTTTTGAACTGTGGTGTTGGAGGATAATCCTGAGAGTGCCTTGGACTGCTAGAAGATCAAACCAGCCCATACTCCAGGAAATAAAGTGCTCACTTGAGGGAATGATATTAAACGTGAAACTGAAGTGCTTTGGCCACATCATGAGAAGAAAGAATGCCCTGGAGAAGATGCTGATGCTAGGGAAAGTGGAAGGCAAAAGGAAGAGGGGCCGACCAAGGGCAAGATGGATGGATGCTACTCTGGAGGTGACGGACTCGACGTTGGGGGAGCTGAGGGTGCCGAGGGCCAACAGGTCACTCCAGCGTGGGCTGGTCCATGAAGTCACGAAGAGTCAGAAGCGACTGACTGAATAAGCAACAGACAGTGAAAAGTCACCCAGTCGAAGTTTATTCGTTGCTCAGAAAGGAAGTCTCAAGCTTTTACATTTAACAAAATGACCTTTATATACAGTAATCCACACATTACTAACATGCCTAGACATCAAATGCTTGATCAACCAGTAGGAGAACCATGAGTCCCAGCATACCTCGTGCCACCGCACCAATTCTACCCCTCCAGCCCCTAGAGAAGAAGCTTTGTGGCCCAGCCACAAGCTCCCAATCCATTTATGTTCAGAGTGCAAGGGTCACTTTGCCATCCAATGAGCACTGTGCGATCAGATGCGCCTCCAAGCTATGGCCAGCTGTACATCCTTGACACCGATGAGGCCACTATGGCTCAACAGCACACTGGGCTGCACCTTGCTGGAGTCACTCACTAACCTGCTACTTAATGTTTACCCATGTGCTACTGAGAACTGGCAGGTCAGTGAAGTCCTTGAGCATGAGAACTCTGCTGCATTTGCTATACCTATGGATGTATCATTGTGCTTCCTTCACAATGGCAGAATAATGAAGTTTCTGGCTCAGTCTGTAAGATCTAATGTTCCCCGTGTCTCTGAAATTGCTTCTGTGTTCTTAGCTTGGATGGCTTTCCTCTAGCTGATGGTTGTCTGCCTACACCTCTATTCTGCCATGGACAACGCTAAGTTGTCATGAGTCACATGCACTCATTGGTAAACCTTAAGAATCAAGTGATTGATGGACCAGAACAAGGATGTTACAGGGGCATCCCTGGAGTCGACACCAAGAACACTGTGTTTAAGGAAGTTTTGAAAAGTTCAAAGATGTAACACTTGGAATGTTTCAAATAATAAAGTTAGTTACCTTAAACTTATCTCTATATTTCATTTTTCTCTGCAAACTGGGTTCATAACTAACCAGATTGTTGAATATAATTTAGTTCTTCCCAAACAAGATAATGCACAGTTCTGATGAGCTCATTGGAAGTACTAATAGGGGGAGATCCTTCTGTTGTTTGGCAACCACCATTCGTTCTTTGATCACAGGTAATCCTGGCTGGGAAACTCCCCCAAGTAGTGTGCACCTTATTGTGCATAAGGAATGGGGAACATGTGGCCCTCCTGATGTTCTCGGACTGCGACACCCATCATTTTCCCCCATGTGCTAGGCCAGTTTGGGCTGTTGAATGTGCAGTCCAGTGCAGTCCACTGCTATCTGGAGGGCCACACGTTCCCAAACACTGGTACACATCCTCAGAGATTTTCCTGATCTTGGCTCTTTTGTGTGAGTTTTTCAAATACAGGCCAGGCCAGGCTCACCTTTCCCCCTGGACAAGCAGAAGATGGAGCTGCCTGTGTGACTTCTCACAAACATGTTTTTCTCCAGTTCTGCAGCTCGCCTCGAGGCACTCAGAGAATTCATGAAGTTGCAGCTGTGAAGCTTCTCCTGATCATTATCAAAAACATAGTGATCTATTCTAAGTCTTGCCAAAGCTCAAGAGGTGTTTTGCTTTCAGTTTTCCTTGGAGACCAATGATGTCAACATCAGAATGAAAGGCAGCTCCAGGAACCCTCCTGAACCATGCCTGAAAATCTGGGTGCATAAAATATCTCCTGTGCTCCCGAGAGCCTGGGCTCAGATTTAGACAGGCCAAGATGTCCATGCCTGTGGTGTAGTTTAGTAGACCACCTCCCATTGCTGCCTTGGGGTCAGAGAGGGATGTCGTTGTAAAGACACTGGAGCCTCGATCTTGCAAGACTTTTCTCACGTCTCCTGATTAGCTGGCTGTGGAGGTGAAAGGAACCATCACAAAGGAGGAGCAGCAGGAGGGAGGCAGAACCAGGATGACACCGTTGCTGCTGCTGTTGTTGCTCCTGCTTCCTTATGCGGCTGGTCAGCTGGAGAAGACAGACTGCCTGACCACTCAGAAGAAAGAGCAAGAGTTAGGGTCCTATTATTACTGGCCAGGAGACTACCTCATCAGCGGAGTCCTGTCCTCACAGTATTTCTATTGCAACAAACCATACGTTTTCTCTGAGTCCCCTGTAACCAGGGTTGTCACGTAAGTGATGCTGATGATGTAATGCTTCCAAACCCGCACTCCGGTTGTCCCCATTTATGGGAGACTGTCCATCTTTTCTGGTATCTCTGGTCATCCCTGATAAATTGCTCTCCTGACTTTTCCCACTCTGCACTTTTTGAAGAAGAATTCAGAGCTTCATTAAAGTGAAGGCATCATTTAGTTCAGTACGCTCATGTATGACTGGATCCATGGGGTTCCCTTGTGTTGTTTCAGCCAAAAGAAGCAGCAGCCTCTTTGATAGTAAATGTTGAGATAAGACACAGGCTGGAGCTGGGGAGGTTCTTTCTTGGGAGTGGTCCAAATGCAGATGTGCGCACAGAGGTTCCCTGTCTGGAATAATTACAAGACCATCGTTGTGGCCCTTTCATAAGGGTGAGCAACTTTCTTCCTCATCCACTACAGTACGTGCCTGTAAATCCTACTGCACTCTGTGGGATTTACTTCTGAAGAAGCCAAGTGTGTGTGTGTGTGTGTGTGTGTGTGTGTGTGTGTGTTTATGTAATGGGTGTTAGACCCATTCAAGATAAAACACAAGAGATAATATCAGGACATAGGGATACAGTTTCTTCAGTTTAGCTCATACGATCAGCTCAGTGCTCATATGCATGATGATTAGAAAATAATTAGCCGCATCTTTGGTGAGGTATCTGACTTTTCCCAGGACAGTGAATGACCAATCTTTCCTCAGAATGCCCTGGGAAGTTAGTCAGCAGAGTATACAGCATATGGCCTCTCAAATCAGAATAAAAATTACAATAAAAGAGTCCTTGGGTCAGAGTTGCAGGGACTCCTGCCTTACACAGAGACGATCTGCTTTGGAAGGGAGTTTCCCCAAAACTCCCCTGAAATGCTGCTGCTGGTCAAAGATTAAGTCTTGCATGAATTAATGCTTGATGGCCCTGTTTATTCTGAAGAGACATCAAATAAGAGGGTGAAGTACCAGAACTGGGCAGCATCACATGGGGTCACTGGGGGAACAGGTTCTGCTGGGCAGGAGTGTAGTTCCTGTCACTCAGTATCGTCAAGTCTCTGAATCAAGACTGCAGAAGCCTGTGGTTTCTCCTGCGTTAGCAGAGATTCAAGCCAGCCACCAGTTGAGTTCATTTTGTGTTCTGTGCATAGATTCCCTATAATGGAGAAAAGGCTTCTGGGATGGCAATGAACCAAAGCCCTTGGTTATCTTTTTGGTGATCTGTTCATTTAGGTTATTAGAAATAGGAGAATTAAGACTCTGTATAATGTGTCTCCAAATTTTGTTCATCTATATCCATTTATATCAAATATACGGTGGCAGATCATTGGCACCGAGCTATGCCTCTTGCATTATGAATAGATATAGAATCATAGAATCATAGAATAGTAGGGTTGGAAGGGGCCTACAAGGCCATCGAGTCCAACCCCCTGCTCAGTGCAGGAATCCAAGTCAGAGCATCCCTGACAAATGGCTGCCCAGCCTCGTCTTGAAGGCCTCCAGTGTGGGAGAGCCCACCACCTCCCCAGGTAATTGGTTCCATTGTCGTATTGCTCTTACAGTCAGGAAGGTTTTCCTGATGTTCAGCTGGAATCTGGCTTCCCGTAACTTGAGCCCATTATTCCGTGTCCTGCACCCTGGGATGATCAAGAAGAGATCCTGGCCTTCTTCTCTGTGACAACCTTTCAACTACTTCAAGAGTGCTATCATATCTCCCCTCAGTCTTCTCTTCTCAAGGCTAAACATGCCCAGTTCTTTCAGTCTCTCTTCATAGGGCTTTGTTTCCAGTCCCCTGATCATCTTTGTTGCCCTCCTCTGAACCCTCTCCAGTTTGTCTTCATCCTTCTTCAAGTGTGGTGCCTAGAACTGGACACAGTACTCCAGATGAGGCCTAACCAGTGCTGAGTGGGGGGAACTAGTACTTCCCGGGATTTGGAAGTGATGCTTCTATTAATGCAGCCCAAAACAGCATTTGCCTTTTTTGCAGCCACATCACATTGTTGGCTCATATTCAGCTTGTGATTGACAACAATTCCAAGATCCTTCTCGTTTGTAGTGTGGTTCAGCCATGTATCCCACATCTTGTAACTGTGCATTTGCTTTCTTTTTCCTAGGTGCAGAACTTGGCATTTATCCATATGAAATGTCATTCTGTTGTTTTCTGCCCAGCGCTCCACTCTATCCAGTCACTTTGAATTTTGTTTCTGTCTTCCAATGTATTAGCTATCCCTCCCAATTTTGTGTCATCTGCAAATGTGATCAGCATTCCCTGCATCTCCTCCTCCAAGTTATTTATAAAACTGTTGAAGAGCACTGGGCCCAGGACTGAGCCCTGCGGTACCCCACTCGTTACCTCTCCCCAGCTTGAGAAGGTCCCATTGATAGCACTCTTTGAGTCCGATTCTGTAGCCAACTGTGGATCCACTGGATCGTTGTTTCATCTAGCCCACTTTGAGCTAGTTTGCTCATCAGGAGATCATGGGGCACTTTGTTGAAAGCTTTGCTGAAGTCGAGGTATATGATGTCTACAGCATTCCCACGGTCTACAAGGGAAGTTACTTGATCAAGAAATGAGATTAGATTTGTCTGGCAGGACTTGTTTTTGACAAATCCACGTTGGCTTCGAGGAATCACGGCATTGTTGTCAAGGTGCTTCCAGATGGATTGCTTTATGATCTGCTCCAGAATTTTCCCTGGGATTGATGTCAGACTGACTGGTCTGTAGTTCCCAGGTTCCTCCTTTTTACCCTTTTTGAAGATTGGAACAATGTTAGCCCTCCTCCAGTCATCTGGCACTACCCCGTCCTCCATGATTTCTCAAAGAGAATAGACAGCGGTTCTGAGATTTCTTCTGCCAGTTCCTTGATTACTCTAGGGTGCAGTTCATCTGGCCCTGGAGATTTGAACTCATTCAAAGGAATTAGGTGTTCCTTGACCATATGCCCATCGATCTCAAGCTGCAATCCTGCCCCTTCAGCCTGTACTTCGCCTTTGCCGGGGGGGGGGGGGTCATAGACCCTCTTTTGGGAGAAGACTGAGCCAAAGTAGGAATTGAGCACCTCTGCCTTTTCTTTGTCATCTGCTATCGTTTTGCCATCCTTATTTAATAGCTGAACCACCATTTCTTTCCTCTGCCTTTTACTATGCACGTAGCTGAAGAAAGCCTTTTTGTTCTTTTTAGCATCCCTTGCTAACCTCAGCTCATTCTCAGCTTTAGCCTTCCTGACACCATCCCTGCAATTCTGTGCTATCTGCCTGTACTCTTCCTTTGTTACTTGGCCTTCTTTCCACTTCCTATATGTGTCCTTTTTTGTTTTCAGGTCATCCCTAAGCTTTTTGTGAAGCCACATTGGCTTCTTCTGTTGTCTTCCACCTTTTCTTCTTGTTGGAGTTGTTTGTGATTGTGCCTTGGGAATTTCCTTTTTTAAAAGCTCCCACCCATCTTGGACTCCTTTTGTCATTAGCGTCGCTTGCCATGGGACCTTACTGACCATTGTTCTGAGTTTATTAATACCAGCTTTCCGAAAATCCGGGGCACGCGTCTGACTACACTCAGCTTTTGCTTCCCTTAGAACCAAGAACTCAAGTACAACATAGTCACTTTCCCCCAGAGTTCCTGTAACTGCTACTTTATCCACGAAGTCATCTCTGTTGGTTAGGATCAAGTCAAGGATAGCCGATCCTCTAGTTCCTTCCTCTACTTTCTGTAGGAGGAAGTTATCCACCACTCTCTCTTTAGATCTCTTTTTCTTCACCCCTCCTCACCCCAAATATAATGTGGCTTAAGACTATTAACATCCTTCATGCTATTAAGGACTATTTAATATTCCAGAAAGCCTGAGAGGTTGGTGTGGAAATTATTTTCTATTTGAATGCTGCCTTAAAATGGGGTAAAAACCTTGAAATGCCTTATCGTTTTCTGAGGCAGAGTATATTCTACACCTTCTTCCTTCCTAAGAGGACAAACTGTTTTCCAAGAGACACTGTACAAACAGGAGAAATCATCCTCCCAAGTAGCCCGTGTAACTCAAGTGGGAAAAAAATCCAGACAAGATCTGTCAAACTGCAGGAGCTCGCCTATCAAAATTAAACCTCCTAGAAAAAAGCAATTTCTGACCAGTTCTACTTCAAACATGCCACAGGCCATCCTCAAATACACTTCTCCTCCACTATGAAGATTCAGCCTGGTCTGTTGAGGCATTTTCTGAATATAAGAAATAGAATCTACCCCCCCCACCTCTGGTTATAAGAGAATATGATACCCCAATTTTCTCCTCCACAACTGGGATGCCACAGGAGAAAAGGCTCTTGTCATAGTAGCCACCCACCTTGCTTCCTTTGGAGGGGGCTGTTAGATAAAAAGTTCTTGCTTCCAGTTTAGAAGAAAAGGCTGCCAGGGAGGCAGCAGTGGATCCAACACTATTTTATTGAAACGTTTTGCAAAATGGGTGCAGAGCAGTCTGGACCCCGGGACACGTGTGCAAAAGCTTTTTATACCATATCACTTCTATTGTTCTTGCCAGTAACCAATGAAACAGTCAGTACATCAGCTTACCAAGTCAATAGCCAATAAACAGTCAGTATCAGCTTACCAAGCCGTTAGTCATGAGCGCGTCACTGTGGTTCCCTTCTTGCTCCGCCTACATTTTTCCCGCCACTCGGGCTCCTACGTGACTGAGGCGCCAACGGTTATGGAGTCTCTTTTTCTAACAATTCCCTCCTTTAAGTCTTTTCTCACGTCTTAAAGCGTTTAAAACGGAGTCTCTTTATTGGTACAATAAAGCAAGAGCATCTGTTTTGACAGAGCGGTTTCTATCAATCGCTGGGATTAGCCTCTGACGCAGGGGATAATGCAACAACTAAATAATACTGTCTCTCTTACCATCACTACAAGCGAGATAAGGATTGAGGCTGCTAGGTGTTTCTATTTTCCAAACCACTTTTCTAGCCAGGCAGTCAGGGGGTTGTTAATCCCTGAATTCTCGGCTAACTCCTCAGATAAGGTGGTGAGACCTTGTAATGCTTTTGTTACTGTGCCGTCTGGGGCGGTGTTGTTAGGGATGAAGGTGCAACACCGCCCACCTAACATAACGCATACCCCTCCTCTTTCTGCTAACATCATATCAAGAACACGCCGATTTTCTCAGGCCATTTGGCTAGTGACATCTCGCTGCTCAGCCAATCCTTTTACAGCATCACAGGTATAATTTATAAATCTTTGTTGATTATAATAAATGTAATTGATCCAATCTACATTTTTGTTAATGGTTGCCCACCAAAACAGGGTAGACTCAAATCCTGCAGCGATTTGATTTCTCCCTTTGAACTAATCTGGCACTCCCCTTGGCACCCCTATAGAGTCAATGTATATTCGATTATCAAAAGGGGTTACCAACCGTTTCTGTCGGGGTTGGCTAGTCTCCCTTGTTGGATGAAATGCGACTGGAAAGGGGACTGCCAACTGGACCAGTCCACAAACTCCTGACAATTAAAGGGCAATACTTCATACAACTCTAGACCCCCGCAATACCACCAGAGATCAGCCCGTGCGATTGGGAGGGAGTCATTTTTAAAGCTAGTGGAATTAACACCTCTCCATTTGTTTGTCAGGTTCCCTACTGGCTCCCCTCCCCCTATAAGATTTTGGGATATACATCCAGTATGGTTTCTTTGTTGCACAAAAGCGACAGGGGGTATAACACGATTTTCTAATTTGAGGGGAGGGTACAACTTATTGAGAGTCTGGCACTCCTCCTCTCCCCATGCGTTAGGGCGCTAGAACAAACAGATCACACAGGTGAGGAGGGAGGGAGTGTCTAATCCCAGAGGAAAAGGCAGTACCCTAGCTACCGATTTCCCTGCAGCACAAATAAAACAGTCAGACTTATTTAAGGAATTCGCAGTGTACTTTACCCATTCTAGCCACACATTATCAGTTTCTTCTGTTATTGGCACCCCTAATCTGGCTTTCCAGGGGCGCTTCTCTATCTCTGGGATCTTTATTAAGGGGGGCAGACGTGGGGCTACAGGGGTTAGCCTGGCTTGCTGTACAACTTGCTTAATGGTCTGATGGACCCGCGGCGGGCTCCATCGATCTAATCCCCACTGCCCTCCCTTAGTGAGGCAGACTTTGGCCCCTTGTGGTAATTGGCTTTTCCGAGTACCACTATAATAGGTGTAGGGTTTGGTTAATTGTATCTCAAAAACCTTCTTTCCTAAGCAAGTGATAGACTTCATGGATTTGTAGTATTCTGTCCCTAGAGAAGTTCTGAAGACTGTGTTTCCCCCTTCTTGGCAACAAGATTGTTTTGATCCCATTACTCCATAGGTAAGCAATGTTAGGATCCACAGCCACTTCATTTTAGCAAGAGTAGCTATTCTATCAAGCCCGATTAAGTCGGATCTTGGCCTTTCTTAGGTGCTGGGATTTATAGACAAGAGGCAACTGTGGCTCCTGGGTGGCTTCTTCGCCTGTGTCCCTGGCAGCTTCATGGGGGGTGCCAGGGAGCAGAGGACCGTTGCCCGTGTCCTCCTGTTCTCTCCGGGTGACAGGAGGAGGCGGGGTCGTCTAAATGGCTTCAACCGGCTGCAATGTGTCCATTTGCTAGAACCTACAAGTTTTACACATGAATGACTGATTGGTCCCACTAGGTAGGGTCCTTCTCACCCCTCCTTTAAAGCTTCTTTATTCCACTTCTTCAGCAATACTTCATCTCTCCGTTGGAAAAGATGGATGGGAGCATCTAGCGGCAATCTCTGGAATGGGACAGAGTAGGCTCATAGCTGTGAAAGAACAGACTGTAGAGAAGTTAACTGGCCCCTTAACATTTGCTCTCCCATTTCCCGTTTGACCTCTTCCCTCCTTCCACAGTGTACCTGAGGTGGGAATCCAAACATTAGCTCGAAGGGGGACAGCTTTATGTCTTTTCTTGGCATTTTTCGAAGCTTTGTCAAGGCTATTGGCAGAGCCTCCACCCCAGTGAGTTTTACCCCTTGCTGGAGCTCGGTTAGAGTCTCCTTAAGACTCCGATTGGTTCTTTCAACTTGCCCACTTGCCTGGGGTCTCTAGGGGCAGTGTAGGTGCCACTCTACCCCCAGGGCTCGTGCCAACCCTTGCGTAACAGCTGAGGTGAAATGTGAGCCCTGGTCGATTCTCTAACTTCAGGCAAGGACAACCGGGGCACCACCTCCTGCAACAACTTAGCAACTACAGTTTTTGCCTGACAGTTCCTGCATGGGAACGCTTCTACTCACCCCGTCATTTGACACACTATTACAAGCAAATACCTGTAACCCCTACACAGTGGCATTTCAGCAAAATCAATCTGTACCCTCTGGAAGGGATAGTACGCCCATGGTCGCCCTCCTTTTGGTGGAGGGGGTGCCCTGGGGTAGTTAGTTTTCTGGCAGACCTTGCAGGTTGCGGCTAGTCGATAGGCGTGTACAGTTAGGCCAGGAGAGACAAATAGCCTCTTGCAATAGTCCATCATAGCTGATGCCCCAGGGTGTCTAAGAGAATGATGCACTTGTTCTAGGATAGCTCCCTGCAGGGTCTGCGGGAGAAGCAGTCTTTCATCCGTCATCTGGATCCATCCATCGTCGTGGGGACTCACTTTGTGTTCTTGTGCCATTTGCAACTCAGAGGGGGAGTATGTGGGGCGCTCTCCCCTTCTGGGTAAGACAAGGAATGTCCCTTGGATTCCTTCCTTGGCTGCTCTCTTTGCGGCCTCATCTGCCCTTTGATTTCTCCGCTTCCACTTTTCTTCTCTCTCCCTTCCATGGGCTCGGACGTGGATAACAGCTACTTGCAAGGGTAGTTGGAGGGCATCTAGAAGGTCCACTATCAAGCCACCATTGGCTACCGGGGATCCATTTGCTGTAAGGAATCCCCTCTCTTTCTACAGTTGCCTGTGAGCATGCACAACGGCAAAGGCGTTTTTGCTGTCGGTGTACTCGCCTCCCTTTGCCTGCCTGCAGGGCTCTTGTTAAGGCTACCAACTCAGCGGATTGGGCGGAGAAATGAGGAGGCAGTCGTTCTTCGTGTACACTCTCGTCTTGAGTAACGACAGCCGCTCCTGTGTAACACTTTCCACCTAACATGTAACTACTAGACCCGTCTACAAACAGATCTTCGGCTCCCTCGATTGGTTCATCTTCAAGATCTGGCTGGCCTTTGGTGTCTAGGTCTAGTACTTGGAGGCCATCATGATCTGGGAGCCCCGGTCTACTGGTGCCCTGTATTGTCAGCAGCAGTGTGGCGATATCGACTTGGATTTGGTATGGCCAGGGCAGGTGGCGACACAAGGGCAGCTTCGAGACTGAGGAAAGACTTATTTATTTCTTTTTAGTCCATTTTCATTTATCTAATTTATCTTTTTGCAGCGCCTCATACTGCGGTCGCGCCGTCTCCCCATCCATGTAGACAAGAGGGTGGGCATCTGGCTGGGGTTGAGGCACATGGAGATCCACCCAGGAGGAGATTTTACATCTCACAGAGTTGCATCAGGGCAGGGCCCCTAGAGGTCTTCATCACCAATGCCCTCAACGGCGTAGTTGCCATGGAAGCTGTTGGCCCCCATGTCAGCAGAAGAGCTGGAATGGCTGATGGCACGCAGACTGACGGAGCCCAGTTTGCTTGAGACCTTTGCAATAGACTCCCTGCTTGCATCAGGAGAATCCAAAAGAGGGGGAGCCTTTACTGCTTGCTGGCTGCTTAGTCAATAAGTCCCTTCTTAACAATGCCACCGGACAGGAGGGGGTACAGACAAACGCGTGTTTTAGGTGTGTTTTCCTAACCTTGATGAGCAAGGGATGAGAAAGGGGCACTCGGGTTGCCCTTCTCTCGACCCCCATTATGGTTTTAGATCCCCCACTTCCTGTTGGTGGCCTGCTAAGGGGGAGGATGGACAAGGCGGCCCCTGTCTGCCCTAATCTCTTGTTCATACAATACTCTTTGCTCTTCCTCTCTACTTTCTTTCTCTTTCTGTTTTAGGGCTTCACAGTCTCGCTTCCAGTGTCTCATCTTTTTACAGAAGGCACTGATCTTTTCCTAAGAGAGGCCCTTTTCTGTTCCCCTTTCCACCCCTCTTAACCCCTCCTTGCTCTGGCCTGAGAGCGGCAGCGAGGAGTTTTGCTTGCCTCTTGTCTTTCATAAACTTTCTGAACTACCTCTAGTAAAACACTTAGGTCAGCCGCCAATCCTTTCTCAACCTCTTGTCTTTCATAAACTTTCTGAACTACCTCTAGTAAAACACTTAGGTCAGCCGCCAATCCTTTCTCAACCTTTTGCAACTTCTTTCTGATATCTTGGCAACTATTTCCCACGAACTGAGTTGTGAGAATCCTTAAATTATTTGGGTCATTCAAGTCAACATCAGTATACTTGGCGAAGGCTTCCCTTAGCCTTCAGAGGAACACGGCAGGAGGCTCGTTTTTGTCTTGTTTTAAAGTCAGAACTTTTTGCAAATTGGGGGCCCTCCGCGCGGCTTATCTCATGCCGGCTAAAATGAGCTGAAAATACGGCATGCCTCTGCCTTTGTGCAGCGGTGGCTAGTCTCCGATCAGGCTGTCTTAAAGGCAACACCGCTGCTATCTCATCTTCGGTCACAAGGTGGAGCTCCTCCCTAAGCTTGGCGTGCGCGCCGGCAAGAATAGTCGGTTTCTGACTAAGGAAACAAGTGTTTAACAACATCTGTGTGTCGTCCCAGGTAGGATTGTGTGTGAGCCTCACATTTTCCATTAAGGACAACAGTGGACCAGAGTCCTCCTCAAAGGGAGGATTGAACTGTTTCCAATTGTACAGATCAGACGTCGTAAAGGGGACGTAAACATACATTGTCCCCTGAGGGTGTTGGGCGGTAGGATCGGGGACCTCTCTAATAGGGAAGGTCAATTTTACTGGTGGCTGAGGGTCCTTTCGTAAATTGTAATTAGGCCCTCCTTTGGTTTCCCCCTCTTTATCAGGCGCCTTTTCCTGGGTTCGAAGCCCCCAAGCACCCTTCATCTCTTTAAAATCTTTCTCGAGGGCGTCCAAATGATCTTGGAGAGTGTCCTCGAACTCAGTCATAGACCCAATCTCGGGAATTTTTAATGGTTGCAACTCTTGGGCAGGCTCCCTTGGGGGAAATGGAGGCTGGGGCGGGTGTGGTCCCCTCCCGACAGCCGTCCCGTAGGGAGGAGGAAGCAACAGATCCTCAGGGGCCGTGGCTACCACCCTAGGTGTTCCCTTCCTCATCAATTTTTTTCTCAGTTATCACAGGGAGGGCCAAGGACATACATTTAAGTACCCATGGGGTGGGCCTGCCACTGAGGGGTACGCAAGTTGCCCATGAATCAATATAGGGGAACTGATCCCAACCTCCCCTCTGTGTTACTATTATACGCACAGCAGATACCAGGGTTGGGTCAAAAGACCCCTTGGGTGGCCATTTGGGTTCTAATACCAGCCATTCCCGGGCACAAAGAAGGTCAAGTCGATCCTTCGTCATCTTAGTTCCATAATCCTGCTTAAAATGTGACCAGTTGCGCAAACAACACTCCAAGGGCGTATGGGACTCTTCCGTGAGCCTGGATTGGGACCCGCCCATGACGGTGGGATTTCACTCAACAAATCTCGCGCTTCGCCCTCCTCTGAACCAGCCCGTCGCGGAGACAAGGAAATGCAGATCGGGGCTCCTCACTTGCTTCACCCGTAGGCGTCTCACACAATCACAAACACACCACCGTCCCGCGTGTATCCCCTAAAGTAAGCTGTTTCACTTACCCCGAGGCCTCCTCTGCCCCACCCGCAGCCACGTCCAGCTGCCTATTGATCCACTGCCGGTGTCAAAAAGGAGTGATCACGTCTCCCTCTCCCTCTGGCGTTGGTCCCCAAGCGCCTCCGCCACCGCCGTCGTGTGGAGAAGGCAGTGTAAAACAACCGCCTGTGGCCGCTTCTCCTCCGCGGCCCCTCGGCTCAGCGTGAAGGGGACGCGCCCCGAAGCAGGATCCGAGTCACGGCACCAAATTGTTAGATAAAAAGTTCTTGCTTCCGGTTTAGAAGAAAAGGGTGCCAGGCAGGCAGCAGTGGATCCAACACTATTTTATTGAAACGTTTTGCAAAACGGGTGCAGAGCAATCTGGACCCCAAGACACGTGTGCAGAAGCTTTTTATACCATATCACTTCTATTGTTCTTGCCAGTAACCAATGAAACAGTCAGTACATCAGCTTACCAAGTCAATAGCCAATAAACAGTCAGTATCAGCTTACCAAGCCATTAGTCATGAGCGCGTCAGTATGATACCCTTCTTGCTCCGCCTACATTTTTCCCGCCACTTGGGCTCCTACGTAACTGAGGCGCCAACGGTTATGGAGTCTCTTTTTCTAACAGGGGCTTCTTCAGTCAGACTGCTAAAGCTGATCTCAGGGTCTGGGCAAGTGTATATGGGAGGAGATGATCCTTCAGGTAGCAAGGGGGGTGCTGGGGGGGCAGATTCAGCATTCGGGGCACGAAGCTGAGCTGAGGAGCTGTGTTTTTTGAATATCCTGTCTGCAGTGAGCTAAGATGGCAAAAGCAAGTGTCCGTAACCCTCCTTTCAGGGTTCTGCAGGCTGTGTGAGTATTAACTGGAAAAATGGTCTTCCTTCTAGAAGCATTGAAGAGTGCTTCATTTTCAGTTTCCACTTTGATGTGATTTCCAGTGAGTAAAAGTGAGTGGGACACAGCTTTTCTTTGAGGCAATGTTCCAGTGCACGTAACACTTCAAATACTGTATACGCTATAAGGTCTATGTAGGTAATAATAAAAAACATTGTTATTTTTATCCATACATACTGAAACAGCACGGATAAGAGGGCACAGTTAATCTATGACATCCCCTCCCCATATTACTCACTTTTAAGTCTCTATGGGTGATATTCGGTAACAAAGCTTGCAAAGCTAAAAGAGAAGTGATTTAAAGATAATTTTGGGGAAAGGAGAGAGTGAAGCTGAACTCAAACCAGAAGTGAAATCCCTTGAAACACATAGAACTATAAAGGCAGGAAGACGGAGACCCGGAGACCCGTGCATGCGCATGCCACACACACGGGCACACACAGAAGACCTGAAAATAGCATTTCTTCAAATCATTTACTTACTTTTAAATATGCCAGCCTACTTTACTATCTTTTCATTGGTCAGGACATACTCGCTACATGTCCCTCCAGACATTTTTTAACAGTCAATATCCCTGGCAAATTGGGGAACTTATTTTTTTTTAATGGCTGTTGCCATTTTGATCTCCCTCTCAAACACCAGAAAACATGGCGTGATGCAGAAAACAAAATGAAAACAAGGCCTACAATGGTGGCTAATGACTTGCATACATGTTAAAAAGGGTTATTTAAAAAAAAAATATTCCACCATTCCCAACACAGGAGGAATAGGAAACCATCAATGTTTTAGACTTAAAAAAAAGTTGTGTTTTTTTTCTTCACAAACTCCGATCCAAACAAGGTCACTGAAACATACTTCCCAAGTCACTTTGGACAGAGAGAGGTGATTGTTTGCTTTTTCTCTTATACTGCTCTTTCTCTCCCCATAGTTCATCAATAGACCTGGAAATTTCATGGCATGTAAACACAACACTTCTTCTGGCACCTGTAATTTTCAAAAACTTTGGTGAAACCATTCTGAATGATACCCCAACCCTATTAAGATTCTACATGACAGAATTATAGTTTTTACTGATAAGCCTTAACAAAAGAGATACCTGTGTGTGTGTGTGTATGAGAGAGAGAGAGAGAGGGAGAGAGAGAGAGAGAGAGAGAGAGAAAGAGAGAGATTACCTATCTAAGTATAGTCAGACAGACACCTATCTCCTTGATCCTTGCAATCTGCCAACATCCCCTCTCAAGGAATGTGGTACAAATATCTCCATCTTTCCTTTCATCAGGTAAATGGACACTCAATTACCTTGCAACACAGGTATGCTTGCTGCCCCCTATGAATGTCCAAAGCATTATGTGATGATTGGCTCTTCTGGGATTGAAAACGCATAAAAAAGAATTTGGGGGTATAAAAGAATGAAAGTGTGATTTGTTTTCGTTCAATGGAGAACGGCAATATGAGATGTTGAATTTATTTATTTATTTATTTATTTATTTATTTTGCAGTTTCCAAACTACATGGTACTGGCACATCCTGTATTTCATGTTTGCCGTTCAGGAGATCAACCAGAACCCCAGGCTCTTACCCAGCGTCACCCTGGGCTACAACATCTACAAGTCCTTCTTCAATGGAAGAGCCACCTCCTACACCATGCTACAACTCCTTGCTGGGGGCAAAAGCGACATTACAGCTGTGGGAGGAAGGATCACCTGCTGGCTGTTCTTGAAGGGGCTG
Source organism: Heloderma suspectum (assembly GCF_057233095.1). Lineage (NCBI taxonomy): Eukaryota > Metazoa > Chordata > Lepidosauria > Squamata > Helodermatidae > Heloderma > Heloderma suspectum. The sequence continues at coordinate 386,331,115 of NC_139459.1, read as the reverse complement.
AATCGGACCTCTCCCTCCACATTTCCTCCATGTCGAGCATCTACAAAATCCCACAGGTGTGAATGGGGAGCAGACAGGAGGCCAGGTGCATGGAAAGGAGAGCTGAGCACTGCTTGGGCTTAGCTCTCGCTCTTCAGTCCCTGTGCCTCATGGGCATAATGGTTCTCTGGAGTGTGTGTTGGAGGTGAGTCATGGCAGTGGTGGAGCTCTGGGATGGGTGGAAAGGCAGCCCTGGGGGCAGGGATGGCAGGAGATCACGGAAGCTGTACTAGACAGCTTTCCATGTGATCCCCAGACCAATTACTGACCGTTCCCGAAGCCTCATGTAGAGACGTGAAAACGTCCATCTAAGGCATAATGCAACACAGAGGGAATCCCCTTCTTTGTGCTGTTTCTGCCCTGCATTGGATCGGACGTTGCCTCTGACTTCAGTGGAGGTCTGAGTGCCCATCTCTCTGTATAGGATTGCACCTTTAATCATGTCTTGATAGGCTCTCCGATGCAGACGTTGCAGAAAACTGTAGTGGCTGACAGGAATGACAACCCTCCCCAGCAGTTTTTGCAGCCCCCACATGACCACTGCCATGATTCTGCCCCAGAAGTTATGATGTCACCCATCACTCTGTTGAAGGCACAGCCCCATAGGGCATTATTTATTTATTTATTTATTTATTTATTTATTTATTTATTTATTTCCATATTAATTTCTGTATTTATTCATTGACATCCATATTTCACTCCACATCTAGACAAAAACAATTACAATACAACTGGATTGTATTGGTGCTGGGGCAGGTATCCCGGTCACAAGTTGTTTAGCTCTTTGTACACTAGTAACCCCCCCACCCCAAATCTGACCTGGTATCAAATAGGCAGGTAGTGCAGTTCCCTCAGCAAAGGTAGCGTGCTGAAGAGGGTCAGCTCCCGTCAACAGCCAAGCTCCTGAATTCTCAACTTTCACCAGCTTTCGGAGCAGCCTTGAGGGCAGCCCCACATAGAGTGCTTGGTAGTAATCCGGTCTTCAGGTTAATAGCACCTGTACCATAGTGAGCAAGCTACCCCATCCAGGAAAGGCCGTAGCTGGCGAACCAGTTGAAGTTGGGAAAAGACACTCCAAGCTGCAAGGGCCACGTGGGCCTGCAGGGACGATGGATCTAGGACTCCTCCCAGATTACAAACCTGATCTTTGAAGGGGAGTTCAGCCCAACCAAAAGAGGCAACGAGCCTGTTTCCTGCACTGCAGAAGCACTCACCCACATGGCTTCCATCCTGTTCCAAATCCCCTCATTACTGCTCCCAGTGAATTCATACAGATGTTGAGCAATATTGGGGAGAAAGTGGTGCCCTGTGAAACCCTGTAGCTCAATTGCCAAGGGGTCAAGGAATGGACACCCTACATTACTCCCTCAAATCAGCCCCATAAGTAGGAGTGAAACCATTGTAAGACACTGCTTCCGATGCCCTTCCCACATAGTCGATCCATGAGGAAGCCATGGTCCATGGTACCCAAAGCCAATGAGAGATGGAGCAGAATCAGCAAGGAGGCACTCCCCCATCCCTCTCTTGATATAGATCATCCAGCAGGGCAACCAAGGCTGATTCGGTCTTGCAACCAAGTCAACACCCAAAGTGGGTTTCTTTGGTTCTCATGTGGCCCCTTCATTGCTATAATTCTTGAATAAGGCTCCTGTCTGCTCCCCAAACAGAATTTTGCAGTTTGAGTGCACATGGAAAGCCCTGCATGCAAGACGTTAAATGGATTTTTGTTTGCTTGTTAATGGCATGTGTATTGAAATTGCTCTGCTTGCCATGACAGTTTCATGCGCTTTTTGTCATTAAGAATTATTCTCAAAGAATGAAGGAGTTTAATCCAGTACTTCCATTTCCTTGCTTCTCATTGTCATCTATGGTCATTACACATTTACTCCACAGCAATGATGATTTGATTGAAGGGAATTGTTTTTTGTTTTGTTTTTTCGAAGGGGACATTCTCCTGAACAGAGAGAGATTTGACATGGGATAGTCTTGTGCTCAGTTTTTGGTCCCGAGCCATTTTAACTTTAGATCCTGACATTCTCAGCCTGAGATTTGGGGCAGCTGCCAGGGGAGGCTGGCAGCTCTGATTTCAGTGGAGCTGTCAACCATCCTGGGTTCCAGACAGAAACCACGTCTGGCAAAAATGTTTGCAAATGGCAGATGTTTGCTCATGTTCAATTTGAGCAACGTCCCCTGTTCAATTTTTGCAAATTTCCATGGAGACTGAATCAGCCCCACTTTAGTCTATGGGGGAAAGTTTCACAAATCAGGAAATGGGTACAAAGTTTGGGAAATGTGTACACATTTCACATTCAGTTGCTGCTGGATTTGTGCATTTTTCCTGTACCTGCAGAGTGAGCAGACATCGTGAACAGGAAATGTGATGAGCGATGATACAACATTTGGAAGTTCTGAGCAGTCTCGAGTCTCACTCATTCACCTGTCCCTACCAAAGGCAGCCCCACATACTGGATGTTACCGCAGCCCAAACAGGGTGTAACTTAGGCATGTGTCACCTTGACCAGATCTGACATCTCTGGGATGGGTGCAGTTGGTACTCTAGCCTCGACCCCGGCCACTGCCCAAACCTGGATTCATGATCATGATCTCCCATCCCTGCCCCTTCCCAGTTGTTTTTTAAAAACATTTTTTGACAGGCTGGCAGAGAGACTTGTGAGTAGGAATGTTGGTGGAATCTGCAATAGAACTAAATGAGTTCAGATTTTTATGAACCCTACCAGCGATGGGCTTTTCCCCTGGAGGGTGGATTCCGCAGATTTGGGGAACCATGTTTCTAACCTTTGACTGTTTTGTCCAAATTTTGTTATAAAAAAAGTCACAATTATTTTTTTAAAAAAACCTGCCTAAAAATGCACATTTTCCCCATAGGCTAGGGAGTTAAAATACATATTTGGGCTGCATCTTGCTGGAGTCACTCACTACCTGATACCCTATGTTTTCCCATGTGCTACTGAGTACCTACACGTGGGTGAAATCCTCAAGCACGAGGACACTGCAGCACTTGCTGCTGGGCGTGTACCAATGGACGTACCTCTGTGTTTCCATCACGACTGCAGAATGATGAACACTATGGCTCACTCTAGATTAGGGACGTCAGAGAGTTCCGCCACGGACTCAAGTGAGGCAGGATTCTTTAGAATCCGGTAGGGATGTATGAAAGTGACTTACCTTTCACGGATTATGTTGATGGTGGGGGGGGCGGCGTTCCGTCCCTCCCCCCGGAATCCTGGCGGGGGGGAGGCACTCCATTCCTCCCCCCGGAATCCTCGAATGGCTACGGAGGGTTCTGGGTAAACAAAAAACAAAAAACCCACATTTGCATTCCTTCTTTTTGGCTGTCTTAATCTATGTAAATATTTACATAGACTGTGATGGCAAAAATGAAGAGGAATGCAAATAGCGTAGCGGGCGCTATTTGCGTCCCATTTTGATTCACCGTTTTAGCCTACGTAATTATTTACGTAGATTAAGACGGCAAAAATAAGGAACGCAAATGGCGTCGGCCGTAGCACAGCCGGTCACAGAGGATTCCGGGGGGGGGGGAGGAACGGAGTGCCTCCCCCCCATTGAGGATTCCGGGGGGGGGACGGAATGCCTCCCCCCCCATCAACATAATCCGCGAAAGGTAAGTGACTTTCGTACAATAGGGGGAGATCCTCCAGTTGTATGGCAGCCACCATTTGTTGTTTGATCACTGGTAATCCTGACTGTACTTCTTGCGCATAAGGAATGGGAAGATGTGGCCCTCCTGATGTTCTCGGATGGCAGCGCCCATCATTCCTCCCCATGGGCTATGCCAGGTAGGGCTGATGAACGTGCATTCCAGGAATATCTGGAGGGCCACGTGTTGCCAAGCACTGGTATGCATCCAAAGAGAAGTTCTTGATCTTGGCCCTTTTGTGTAAGTTTTTCCCATACAGGCCAGGGCAGGCTCACCTTTCGCTGAGGACAACCAGAAGATGGAGCTGCCTGTGTGACTTCTCACAAACATGTTTTTCTCCAGTTCTGCACCTCACCTCGAGGCACTCAGAGAATCCATGAAGTTGCAGCTGTGAAGCTTCCCCTGATCATTATCAAAAACATAGTGATCTATTCTGAGCCTTGCCAAAGCTCAAGAGATGTTTTGCTTCCTGTTTTCCTTGGAGAACAATGATGTAAACATTAGAATGAAAGGCAGCTCCAGGAACCCTCCTGCACCGTGCCTGAAAAGCGTGGTGCATAAAACATCTCCTGTGCTCCCGAGAGCCTGGGCTCAGATTTAGACAGGCCGAGATGTCCATGCCTGTGGTGTAGTTTAGTACACCACCTCCCATTGCTGCCTATGGCTCAGAATTGGATGTTGTTGTAAAGACACTGCAGCCTCGATCTTGCAAGACTTTTCTCACGTCTCCTGATTCGCTGGCTGTGGAAGTGAAAGGAACTGTCACGAAGGAGGAACTGCAAGAGGCAGGCAGACCCAGAATGATACCGTTGCTGCTGCTGTTGTTGCTCCTGCTTCCTTATGCAGCTGGTCAACTGCGGAAGATGGACTGCCTGAGGACTCAGAAGAAAGAGCAAGAGTTAGGATCCTATTATTACCAGCCAGGAGACTACCTCATCAGCGGAGTCCTGTCCTCACAGTATTTCATGTGCAACAAACCATACGTTTTCTCTGAGTCCCCTTTAACCAGGGTTGTGAAGTAAGTGATGCTGATGATGTAATGCTTCCAAACCCGCCCTCCGGTTGTCCCCATTTGCGGGAAACTGTCCATCTTTTCTGGTATCTCTGGTCATCCTTGATAAATTGCTCTCCTGACTTTTCCCACTCTGCACTTTCTGAAGAAGAATTTGGAGCTTCATTAAAGTGAAGGCATCATTTAGTTCAGTACGCTCATGTATGACTGGATCCATGGGGTTCCCTTGCATTGTTTCAGCCAAAAGAACCAGCAGCCTCTTTGATAGTAAATGTTGTGCTAAGACACAGGCTGGAGCTGGGGAGGTTCTTTCTTGGGAGTGGTCCAAATGCAAATGTCCGCACAGAGGTTCCCTCTCCAGAATAATTACAAGACCATCGTTGTGGCCCTTTCATAAGGGTGAGCACCTTTCTTCCTCATCCACTACAGTTGTTGTTGTTCAGTCATTCATTCGTGTCCAACTCTTGGTGACCCCCTGTACCATAGCACACCAGGCCTTCCTGTCCTGCGTTCTCTCCCAGAGCATGCTCAAGTCCATCTTCATTGCATCAATGATGCAGTATGTGCCTGTAAATCCTACTGCACTGTGTGGGATTTACTTCTGAAGAAGCCAAGTGTGTGTATGTGTGTGTGTAATGGACATTAGACCCATTCAAGATAAAACACAAGAGATAATATCAGGACACAGGGAAACAGTTTCTTCAGTTTAGCTCATACAATCAGCCGAGTGCTCATACGCATGATGATAAGAAAATAATTAGCCACCTCTTTGTTGAGATAGCTGACTTTTCCCAGGACAGTGAATGACCAATCTTTCCTCAGAATGCCCTGGGAATTAGTCAGCAGAGCATACAGCATATGGCCTCTCAAATCAGAATAAAAATTACAATGAAATTGTCCTTGGGTCAGAGTTTCAGGGACTCTTGCCTTACGCAGACACGATCTGCTTTGGAAGGGAGTTTCCCCAAACCTCCCCTGAAAAGCAGCTGCTGGTCAAAGATTAAGTCTTGCATGAATGAATGCTTGATGGCCCTGTTTATTCTGAGGAGACATCAAAGAAGAGGGTGAAGTACCAGAACTAGGCAGCATCACATTCACATGGGGTCACCGGGAAACAGGTTCTGCTGGCCAGGAGTGTAGTTCCTGTCACTCAGTATCATCAAGTCTCTGAATCAAGACTACAGAAGCCTGTGGTTGCTCCCGAGTTAGAAGAGATTCAAGCCCAACCCCAGTTGAGTTCATTTTGTGTTTTGTGCATAGATTCCCTATAATGGAGAAAAGGCTTCTGGGATGGTAATGAACCAGAGCCCGTGGTTACCTTTTTGGTGATCTGTTCATTTAGGTTATTAGAGATAGGAGAATTAAGAATCTGTATAATGTGTCTCCAAATTTGGTTCATCTATATCCGTGTATATCACATATACGGTTGCAGACCATCAGCACCGAGCTCGGAGCTACGCCTCTTGTGTTATTAAGATGAAGATCTCATTTTCTCCCCCCTCCTTCCCCTGAATCTAACATGATTAAGACTATTAACATCCTTCATGCTATTAAGGACTGGTTAATATTCCAGAATGGCTGAGTGGCTGGAAATTCTTTTTTAATTGAATGCCGGCTTAAAATGGAGTAAAAACCTTGAAATGACTTATCGTTTTCTGAGGCATATTATATTCTACACCTTCTTCCTTCCTAAGAGGACAAACTGTTTTGCAGACTGTTTTTGCTGAACAAACAGGAGAAATGATCCTCCAAAGTAGCCCATGTAACTCAAGTGGGAAAAAACAAGAACAGACAAAATCTGTCAAATTGCAGGAGCTCACTTTTCAAAATTTAACCTCTTAGAAAGAAGCAATTTCTGACCAGTTCAACTTCAAAATTGCCCCAGGCCATCCTCAGATACACTTGTCCTCCACTAGGAAGATTCAACCTGGTCTGTTGAGGCATTTTCTCAACATAAGAAATAGAATCTACTCTCCCTGCCCCCAACCTCTGGTTATAAGAGAATACGATTCACCCAAGTTTCTCCTCCACATCTGGGATGCCACAGGAGAAAAGCCCTTGTCTTAGTAGCTACCCACCTTGCTTCCTTTGGCGGGGGCTTCTGGAGCGAGATGGCTAAAGCTGATCTCAGGGTCTGGGCAAGTGTATATGGGAGAAGATGAAACTTCAGGTAGCAAGGGGGGGTGCTGGGGGGCAGATTGAGCATTCGGGGTCACCAAGCTGAGCTGAGGGGCTGTGTTTTCTGAATATCCTGTCTGCAGTGAGCTAAGATGGCAAAAGCAAGTGTCTGTAACCCTCATTGGCACTGAGCTACGCCTCTTGCATTATGAATAGAAGAAAATGCCCCCCCCCAACTCTGATCCTTAACAAAAGGCACGTCTTTGTGTGTGTGTGTGTGTGTGTGTGTGCGTGCGTGCGTGCGTGTGTGTGAGAGAGAGAGAGAGAGAGAGAGAGGTTATCTAAATATAGACAGAAAGACAGCTAGATCCTTGATCCCTGAAATCTGCCAACGCCTTGCAGCACAGGTACATTTGCCGCTCCCTATGAATATCCAAAGCATTATGTGATGATCCGCTCTTCTGAGATTTCAATTGCATGAAAAAGAATTTGGGGGTATAAAAGAAGGAAACTGAGATTTGTTTTCGTTCAGTGGAGAACGACAGCATGAGGTATTGAATTTTGTTCTTATTTACTGTTTTGCAGTTTCCATGATACAAGGTACTGGCACATCCTGTCCTTCATGTTTGCCATTCAGGAGATCAACCTGAGCCCCAGGCTCTTACCCAACATCACCCTGGGCTACAACATCTACAAGTCCTTCTTCGATGGAAGAGCCACCTCCTACGCCATGCTGCAGCTCCTTGCTGGGGGTGAAAGCAACATGCCACACTACAGCTGTGGGAGGAAGAATCACCTGCTGGCCGTCCTTGAAGGGGCTGAATCGGACCTCTCCCTCCACATTTCCTCCATGTCGAACATCTACAAAACCCCACAGGTGTGAATGGGGAGCGGACCGGAGGCCAGGTGCATAGAAAGGGGAGCTGAGCCCTGGTTGGGCTCAGCTCTCGCTCTTCAGTCCCTGTGCCTCCTGGGCATAATGGTTCTCTGGAGTGTGTGGAGGTGAGTCATGGCAGTGGTGAAGCTCTGGGATGGGACACCAGGCATCCCTGGGGGCAGGGATGGCAGGAGACCACGGAAGCTGTACTAGACAGCTTTCCATGTGATCCCCAGCCTGGTTCCTGCTCCTTCCCGAAGCCTCACATAGACACGTGGAAACGTCCATCTAAGCAAAATGCAGCACAGAGGGAATCCCCTTGTTCGCCCTGGTTCTGCCCTGCATTGTATCGGAGGTTGCCTCTGAATTCAGTGGAGGTCTGGATGCCTGTCTATCTGTATAGGATTGCACCCTTAATCATGTCTTGAAAGGATCTCCAATGCAGACGTTGCAGAAAACAGTAGTGGCTGACAGGAACGAGAACCCTCCCCAGCAGTTTTTGCAGCCCCTACATGACTACTGCCATGATTCTGCCCCAGAAGGTATGATGTCAACCATCTCTCTGTTGAAGGCACAGCCCTGTAGGGCATTTATTATTTCTTTATTTATTTCTGTATTCATTTCTGTATTTATTCATTTACATCCATATTTCACTCCACATCTAGACAGATTCCGGAGTGGTGAACAATAAAAGATACAAGATAAGGTAAAAGAATAAAATTCCATGTTAAAAATTATTTTTAAGAAGAGAGAGAGAGTGGGAGAAAGAAAAATAATTACAATACAACTGGATTTTATTGATGCTGTGGCAGCGATCCTGGTCACAATTTGTTTAGCTCTTTGTACACTAGTAAATAACCCCTTAAATCTGACCTGCTATCAAATGGGCAGGTAGTGCAGTTCCAACAGCAAAGGTAGCATGCTGAAGAGAGTCAGCTCCCGACAACAGCAAAGCTCCTGAATTCTGAACAATCTCCAGCTCTCAGAGCAGCTTTGAGGGCAGCCCCACATAGAGTGCATGGCAGTAATCCAGTCTTCAGGTTATTAGCACCTGTACCATGGTGAACAATCTACCACATCCAGGAGAGGCCGTAGCTGGTGAACCAGCTGAAGTTGGCAAAAGACACTCCAGGCTGCATGGGCAACATGGGCCTGCAGGGACGATGGATGTAGGACTCCCCCCAGATTACAAACCTGATCTTTGAAGGGGAGTACAGCCCCATCCAGAAGAGGCAATGGCCCTATCTCTTGGACTTGGGAACCAGTGACCGACAGGGCTTCCGTCCTCTTCCAAATCCCCTCATGACTACTCCCAGTGAATTCATACAGATGTTGAGCAATATTGGGGACAAGATGGTGCCCTGTGGAACCCTGTAACTCAACTGCCAAGGGGTCAAGAAATGGACACCCAACATTACTCCCTCAAATCAGCCCCATAGTTTGAGTGAAACCACTGTAAGCCATGTCTTCCTCTGCCCTTCCCACAGCGTCGATCCAACAGGAAACCATGGTCCATGGTACCCAAACCGATGAGAGATGGAGCAGAATTAGCAGAGTGGCATTCCCCCATCCCTCTCTTGAGATAGATCATCCAGCAGAGCAACCAAGGCTGATTCAGTCCTGTAACCAGGTCAAAACACAAAATGGGTTGCTTTTGTTCTCATGTGGCCCCTTGATTGCTTTAATTCCTGAATAAGACTCCTGTGTGCTCCCCAAAAAGAATCTAGAACATCGTTGGGGGCAGAGCTAAATCTATCCTTTTCCGTTGGCTCACACGAGGCAGCGAGCAGGTCTAACGTTCATTGATTGGTTCCTGAAGTGTATCACTCTACCGTGTTTTGAATGCGTGTAAAGGACCCCAGTGTTCCTCTTGGGCTGCACCACAAATGGAGCTTGAGATATTTTTGCACTCCCCGTCCACATATTCTGCCTCATACTGACAGGCATTGATTTAGATACTATTTATTTATTTATTGCATTTATTGCATTTATACCCTGCCTTTTTTCCACTTTAAGGAACCCAGTGTGTGGCACATAATCGTCCTTCCATTTTAGCCAAAAATATTTCATTTTATCCAGAAAACAAACTGATACTAAACTACCATCTCTTACTTTACTTTGCTCCCTAGATCAGTTATGGCATTGCTACTCCTGTTTCTAATGACAAAAGTCAGTTCCCTTTTGTCTACCGGATGGCCCCAAAGGAGGAAGCCCAGTACCCAGGGATCATCCAGCTACTCCTGTTTTTCCAGTGGACGTGGGTCGGTCTCTTTGCTCCAGACACTGAGAATGGGGAGAGGTTCCTGGGTGCCTTCACACCCCTGATGATCAGCAGTGGGATTTGTGTCGCTTTCTCCAAAAGACTACCACGAAATCTCTTATATCAAATATTCCAGATGGACGTTTCTTTCCTGGGGAAAGAAGTGAAGGTAATTGTTTACTATGCGGACTCCCACTATGGCTATTTACCGTTGATGTTTATGCAAAAAACACTGGAAAAGAAACCAACTGGGGCAAAAGTCTGGATCACGCCAGGTTTTCAGGACATGGACTACAACTTGTCTCTTGCACCTTCTTACTTCCATTTCGTCCACGGATCTTTGTCCTTCAGAATGAAGACTAAAATAGTGACAAAATGTGACTACTATGAGCCAATCTCCTCTTCTCTGGAACGGTTGTGGGATGAAACATTTGAGTGTTTCAGTACAATGCATGTTCTGTCCATGAAAATTTGGACAGGTTGCAGAGAGAAAGAGAAACAGGCGATGCTTCCCCAGGAGGAGATTGAAAGAGCCCTGTCTCAGGACAGCTACATTACTTATAGTAGCATCCAAACTGTGGCCCATGCCTTACATGCTTCATATTCATCCCAACCCAAACGCATGTTGATGGTGGGTGAAGGAGAAAGGTGGGAACGTCAAAGGCTGCATCCCTGGCAGGTATTCCCATTTTCTTTGGCAACACCTCCATAAAGACTCATGATGAAGATAACCAAATATGGGTTAGAGCAGATAATTGTTCATCCTGCATGGCACTAAAAAGTAAAGGTAAAGTTGTCCCCAACCAGTTGTGTCCAACTCTAGGGTGTGGTGTTCATCCCCGTTTCTAAGCCAAAGAGCCAGTGCTGTCCGAAGACGCTTCTGTGGTCATGTGGCCAGCATGACTGAACTCCGAGGTGCACGGAACGCTGTTACCTTTCCCGCCGATGCGGTACCTATTTATCTACTTGCAATTTCTTGCTTTCGAACTGCTAGGTTAGCAGAAGCTGGGACTGAAGACAGGAGCTCATACATCCCCAAATAGCTTCCTTCCTCCAAAAATCCCTTAGAAATGGAGCCCCAGACCCATCAAAAACCAGTTGTGTTTTTCTGCAGCAATGTAAGAATACAATTTCTTGACATGGCAGTGAACATCTTGCTTTTGTTGTACAAGTGGGATCCATTTCAGTTATTGTGGTGTGACCAAGTGCACAAATGAAGCCCCATGACAAATGAGGTCCCTTACAATTGAAGCCCCAGACCCTTCGAGAACCAGTTGTTGTTGGTTCGTGAAGCTCCATCAGGATACAATCTCTTGACTTTGCAGTCAACTTAATGTTTTTGTTGTAGAAGACCCACTGGGATCCATTTCTCTGATCGCGGTCTTATGAAGTGCACAGGGAGTTTGCAGCAATGTGCCCGATTACACGTCCTCCTAATAAAAGCTAGCTGTGGAGGATGGGGTATGACCAGGTGGGTGCAGCCTGTGGTAAATGGGGAAGTCACAAGCCCCACCTTCATCCTGGAGGCCAGCAGACTCCCCCCACCCAACCCCCTTGAACCCAATTTGGGCAGCGTGTAACCCAGCAGTCTCCAATCAGTGACAGTGGAGGAGGAGGTGGGGCAGCATTGGAGTGGACACATTGGAGAGATCAGCCTGCTTTCATTTCAATGTGTGTATGTGAGAGGTGGGGGGGAGACAGGGAAAGACAACGATGTGTTGTTAGGGAGATTTGGCTCCTTCCCCTTCTCTAATAGGTTTTACACTTCACTGTTTTCTTGATTGTTTATTTTAAAGAGGACAAATACAATAAAAACTACTTTCCTTTTCCTTCCCTTGCCTCTTTCTTTCACTTCCACAACACCCTTCTCAATTCTCAACAATTTGTTTGCCTTTACTTTGAGTCTGTCTGGATTTTACACACACAGTCTCTCTCTCTCTCTCTCTCTCTCTCTCTCTCTCTCTCTCTCTCTCTCTCTCACACACACACACACACTATTCTTCTGTCCTTTTTCTTGGCTCTCCTCCACCCACCCCACCCACCCTCCTTTCCCGTATTCCTTCCTTTCCCATTTTTGAACATATTTCCCTTAAACAACAGTGAGAACAACAACAGATAAACCCCCTGTTTTCTTCTGTTGTCCTCCTGCCTTGCTTGTAGGTAGTCCAGCATTTGCTTTTCTTTTGATCCCCCCATCTCTCAACTTGTGTGTTCATTTTTGTGTTTGTCTTTGTGTTGTGCTCAAGCAAGCAGTGTGTGTCAAAGTATGACACAGGCCACATTTTAAAAAAAAGTAAGCAAAGCACTACACACACATTAACATCTATTATTTGAATAACTCAGAACCACCCTGTGTGCAAAGCAAGCAAGCCCAATGTGGGGCAGCTTCAGCGTCTTGTTGGCAGGGGCAGAGCAGAGGTGGACGAGGTGGGGCTGGGATTAGCAGCACCAGTCGGCAGTCCGCTGCTCCCCCAGTCCAGATAGTGCGCAGGCAAGTTGCAGTGCTCAGAGGTCACTGATGGAGGAGACACTTCAAAGAAACCAACAGCAGAATTAGGGACAGTGACCTCCTCCACTTCAACAGCTGACTTCTCGGATTATTATCCCTCCTGAGTTTGGTTTGTATTTCTGAGAAAAGCACATTTAAGCAGTGCCTAGCACAACAACTACTTTGCCAGACTGTCTGACATTTGGCAGGTGGAATCCCCTCCATGGGGGATGCCAGGTTCCCAAATTTCATTTGTTTAGCACAAAAACTGTAAACCTGACAGCCATTTCTATTTTTCAAATCCAGTCAATGAGAACATGTCATATCAGAATGATTCGGGTATCTAAATCTTGCTTTGGATTGGGGTCTGAAGAGAAGCGGAGGGGGTCAGAATCAGCCTGAAGCAAAGCAGGGCTGCTTCAGAAGGCCCAAAGTCGCATCCAAACCGTAATGGGGACTCTGTTCACAGCCCTGGTTTTGGATAAATGCTGCCAGCCCTAATACCCCCCTTTGGTGAGTGGTCTCAAGAGGGAGGGTGGTGGCAGCCCAGATGCAGTTCCTGATTGTCTAGCTCCTTTCCATTTGGATTCCCTCTTTGGTTATGTGACTGAATCAGTCTTGGTCTCAGGAAGGATGACCATTAAAAGAAACAAGGGAAAATCCACGCTGTTGATTCTACTTGATCTCACATCTCCTTTGACAAGTCTGTTTCCTGTTTCCTAGCTGAGCAGTGCAGAGGAAGCTGCTCCAGCTGGTCTCAGGACTACAGAAGCAAGCAAGCTCCCAGAGAGGGAACGATCACAGCAAGAGAACAGGGAGAGCAGACAGGAGTTGGCCAGGGGAGATGCAGGGGAAGAGCCGATGAAGGCAAAGCAGTGAGTGGGCTGGAGTAAGGCCAAGGGGCTGTCCTTTCCCTTCTGAGTCTCTGTGTGCTCACCATGTGCTCCTGAGAGCTCCAATTGAATTGAGGGTGTGTGGCCGGAGTGATCCCTGCAGCTGTGTGGGCAGGAAGTTTCAGTCTGTGTCTCACCTCCCAGGTGAGCAGAGCAGAGGAGGCTGCTCCAGCTGGTCTAATGACTATGCAAGGAAGCCAGCTCCCAAAGAGCGAGCCATCACAGGGAGTAAACAGGGAGAGAAAACAGGAGTTGGCCAGGGGAGTTCGGCAGGGGAGGTCAAGGGGGAGTCAGCTAATGAGGGTTTTTTTTTTCATTTTTTTAATCCTTTTCTTGTAACACACACTTCCATACCAGTGGGGCTGTGTTTTTAACTTCCAGTGAACCTAGGACGAAGCACAGGCTATTCCAGTACAATCAGAAAGTGAGAAACATAAAGCTAGGTGACCCATGGACTCGCCAGGTATGCTGTCTCCCAGGAGGATGGACTAGAGATGTGTCTGAAGGTTTCCCTATGCTCATAAAGCCCAATGACAGGTATCCCTTTCTTCTCATCTATGTGGGAACAAATGACACCGACAAGCAAAGCTACAAAGAAATCATGTCAGACTTTGAAGCTTTGGGAAGGAAACTCAAGAACTTTGGGGCTCAGGTAGTTTTCTCATCCATCCTTCCAGTAGTTTGGAACCTAGGACCGCAGGCTATATTACCTGGCAGATGGACCAGTAGCAAGGGTCCATCAGGTGGATCCACAGTTGGCTACAGAATCAGAATCAAGGAGGGCTTATCAATGGGACCTTCTCAAACTGGGGAGAGGTATCGAGCGAGGTACCACAGCGCTCAGTCCTGGGCCAAGTGCTCTTCCACATTTTTACTAATGAGTTGGATGAGGAGATGAAGGGAATGTTGATCAAATGTGCAGATGACACAAAATTGGGCAGGATAGCTAATACCATGAAAGACAGTTACAGAATTCAAAGTGATCTTGAGAGGCTGGAGCTCTGGGCAGAAAACGACAGAATTCAATTTAGTAGGGATAAATGCCAAGTTCTGCACCAAGGAAAAAGAACCCAAATGCACAGTTACATGGTGGGGAATACTTGGCTCCAAAGGACAACAAGCGAGAAGGATCTTGGAATTGTTGTCGATCACAACCTGAATCTGAGACTTCCAAATCACATGAAGTACAAGTTGGCCTCTACTCAGCACTGGTTAGGCCTCATCTGGAGTACTGTGTCCAGTTCTGGGCACCACACTTTAAGAAGGATGCAGACAAACTGGAGCGGGTTCAGAGGAGGGCAGAAAAGATTATCACGTGACTGGAAATGAAGCCCTAACAGGAGAGGCTGAAAGAACTGGGAATCTTTAGCCTTGGGAAGAGAAGACTGAGGGGAGATACAACAGTGCTGTTCAAGTACATGAAAGGTTGTCACAGAGAGGAAGTCCAGGATCTCGTCTCGATCATCCTAGAATGCAGGACACGGAATCATGGCCTCAAGTTACAGGAGGCCAGATTCCAGCTGAACATCAGGAAAAATCTCCTGACGGTTAGAGCAACATGAGAATGGAACCAATGACCTAGGGAGGTGGTGGGCTCTCCCACACTGGAGGCATTCAAGACGAGGCTAGACAGCCACCTGTCAGGGATTCTTTTTCTTGGATTCCTGCATTGAGCAGGGGGTTGGACGCAATGGTCTTATAGCCCCCAACCAATTCCTACTATTCTATGATTCTAAGATTTTACCACCAATGCTCGGAACCTTCTTGGCCTTCTATAGTGTTGTTGGAGGCATTGAACTCCAGTTCCCCTGCTACCTGAAAGGGTGGTTCCATAAATTAAGATTCGGTGATCATTCTTTGATCTCTGGAGCTGTGGTATCCCAGACGGTATATGAGCTTTTCCCCAAAGTTGTTTTCATTTTGGTAACCATCCTCTCTCCATTATCTGGCCATCTTCTTGATGTGTTTTGTGAGCTCTTCTGTGGCATGAAAGGGCTCCTGGCATTCACTCCTAGTGGCCTCTCCAGTGTCCAAAATAGTTCTTGGCCATAGAGAAAGCCCATGGCAGTTATAGCATTGCCAGAGTGGAAGAGACTCTATCCAGCAGACTCTATGGTCATGGCCTGGAAGTCCTCTGGAGCCTTGAAAAGGTTTTCTGTTGAAACCCTGAGGACTCTGCCAGATGACACAATAAGTCACCTCGGCCCCTTAACACTTTTGCAGAGGGGTGGTTAGTCAGGGTGGCTTACTAAGCATGGGGAATGTGGTTTTCTCCCCCACGTGACATACCAAGGCACCAAGGTGAGCAGAGATTCCTTAACCATTATGGCTTAGCATGATGTCTGAACATGCCTGGTATCTTCATTATGAGTAGGAATGGGCAGGATTTGTTTTAAAACCTCTGCAGATGATCAGGCATCTTTACTTCTGCCCTCTGTTCATTGATGGGATTCACTTTTGTGTATGAGGATTTTGGTCATTTCCAAAGGTGCACTTTGGTAATTTGCAAAAGCGTACTTTGTACTAATGTACACTTGCACCTCCACCCCCCCGTAGAACAACAACAAAAAAGTCCTGCAAGTTTCCCTAATCTGTGCAACTTGGGAAAAGCCCTCTCTTAAATATGATCCCTTTTGAATTGATTGCAGATTATTCTGACAACTCTAATCGTGACTGTGAACAGCCAAAGAATGGCATTGTGAACCCAGATGGGATGTGCACTGAACATGGACGATCACAGCTCAAAGTGATGAGGCCTAAGATATGGACTACGTTTTCATGATTTCTAAATCCAGGCTGTTTTCTCTGTCATTCTAGCTTCACACTTCTTTACGAGACAACCAGTTTTCTAATGCTTCCATGGGCGGACTGTACGTGGATAAGACTGGGGAACTGTCAGCTGACTTTGATATCGTGAATTGGGTGATGTTTCCCAATGAGTCTCGTGCTAGAGAGACTATTGGGAGTGTGGAGAGACAGGCATCTCCAGACATGAAACTCACCATTAAGCAGGAAGCCATTGCCTGGCCTGGCCATTTTAATGAGGTAGGGGAAAGGATTTGTGTCCTATTATTGGCTTGTGACATCTCTTAATCTCTAAGAATATCCACCCTGTCTTGTGTGTCCCACTCCCAACACCAGCTTCTAAACATTTCGTTATTTATTTATTCATTCATTCATTTCATTTTGTTTTATTTCTATACCACCTAATAGCCGAAGCTCTCTGGGTGGTTGACAAAGTTAAGACCAAATGGCCTGCAATACAACAATTTTAAATATATAGAACATCCAAACCACAATATAACAATACAACCACAATAAAACCTAGAAGCAGTGTAGGAATTTAAAATACAGGTTTAAAACAGCAAAGCTAAAAGTCTAGAAAGCTAAAATGCTATAACACCTTGGAAAATTAAAAGGTCTTCACCTGGCACCGGAAGGAATACAATGTAGGTGCCAGGTGAACCTCTCTAGGGAGCTCATTCCACAGCCGGGGTGCCACAGCAGAAAAAGCCCTCCTCTCAGTAGTCACCCGCCTCACTTCCTTTGGCAGGGGCTCATGGAGAAGGACTGTTGAGGATGATCTTAAGGTCCATGGATGGGTGTTTCTATGCTGTATTGATCTGGGGTCCTGATCCTGTCAGTTCTAGTCTTCCAGTCTTTTGGTTATCAAGCGGAAACAAGCCAATTGTGCAAAAGATGGCAGTTCCTGGATAGAAAATGGATGTAGAATAAATATGTACAAAGAAGATCCACACCTCCCTTCAGGTGACAAAGCAGTTTTGTCAGGGTCCCAGGAGCACAATTTTCTCTAGGCTGGTTGCTTGCCTATTTCTCCTTAGAGCACGACCAAGGGGGGCAGCAAGCGGGATCTTACAAGAGTCTGTGTTAGATGCCTCCTTCTACCCATCAGCAATGCCTCTCCCCTCCTCTACAGGGCCATAGATCTAAGGCTGAGCATCTTTCTTCCTCATCCACCACAGTACGTGACTGTAAATGCTACTGCACTCTGTGGGATTTACTTCTCAAGAAACCACGTGTGTGTGTGTATGTGTGTGTGTGTGTGTGTGTTTATGTAATGGGCGTTAGACCCAGTCAAGATAAAACACAAGAGATAATATCTGGACACAGGGAAACAGTTTCTTCAGTTTAGCTCGTACAATCAGCTGAATGCTCATACGCATGAAGATTAGAAAATTATTAGCCACCTCTTTGTTGAGATAGCTGACTTTTCCCAGGACAGTGAATGACCAATCTTTCCTCTGAATGCCCTGGGAAGTTAGTCAGCAGAGCATACAGCATATGGCCTCTCAAATCATAATAAAAATTACAATGAAAGGGTCCTTGGGTCAGAGTTTCAGGGACTCCTGCCTTACACAGACACGATCTGCTTTGGAAGGGAGTTTCCCAAAACCTCCCCTGAATTGCCGCCGCTGGTCAAAGATTAAGTCTTGGATGAATGAATGCTTCATCGCCCTGTTTATTCTGAAGAGACATCAAAGAAGACGGTGAAGTACCAGAAGTAGGCAGCATCACATGGGGTCACTGGGGGAACACGTTCTGCGGGGCAGGAGAGTAGTTCCTGTCATTCAGTATCATCACGACTCCGAATCGAGACTGCAGAAGTCTGTGGTTGCTCCTGTGTTAGAAGAGATTCAAGCCAAACACCAGTTTAGTCATTTTGTGTTCTGTGCATAGATTCCCTATAATCTAGAAAAGGCTCCTGGGATGGCAATGAACCAAAGCTATTGGTTATCTTTTTGGTGATCTGTTCATTTAGGTTATTAGAGATAGGAGAATTAAGAATCTGTATAATGTGTCTCCAAATTCTGTCCGTCTATATCCGTGTATTTCAAATATACGGTGGCAGATCATCGGCACCGAGCTACGCCTCTTGGATTATTAATATGTAAATCTCTTCTTCTTCCCCCACTCCTCCCCCTGAAGATAACGTGGCTTAAGACTATTAACATCCTTTGTGCTATTAAGGACAAGATAATATTCCAGACTGGCTGAGTGGCTGGTGTGGAAATTCTTTTCTATTAGAATGCTGTCTTAAAATGGGGTAAAAACCTTGAAATGCCTTACCGCTTTCTGAGGCATTGTATATTCTACACCTTCTTCCTTCCTAAGAGGACAAACTATTTTCCAAGGGACACTGTAACTCAAGTGGGAAAAAAATCCAGACAAAATCTGTTGAACGGCAGGAGCTCGCCTATCAAAATTAAACCTCCTAGAAAAAAGCAATTTCTGACCAGTTCTACTTCAAAATTGCCACAGGCCATCCTCAAATACACTTCTCCTCCACTATGAAGATTCAGACTGGTCCACTGAGGCGTTTTCTTAATATAAGAAATAGAATCTACTCCCCCCCCCAAACTCTGGTTATAAGAGAATACGATACCCCAATTTTCTCCTCCACAACTGGAAAGCCACAGGAGAAAAGGCACTTGTCTTTCTTGCCACCCACCTTGCTTCCTTTGGCGGGGGCTTCTGCAGTCAGACTGCTAAAGCTGATCTCAGGGTCTGGGCAAGTGTATATGGGAGGAGATGATCCTTCAGGTAGCAAGGGGGATGCTGGGGGGGGGGCAGGTTGAGCATTTGGGGTCACCAAGCTGGGCTGAGGGTCTGTGTTTTTTGGATATCCTGTCTGCGGTGAGCTAAGATGGCAAAAGCAAGTGTCCGTAACCCTCCTTTCAAGGTTCTGCAGGTTGTGTGACTACCGACTGGAAAAATGGTGATCCTTCCAGAAGCGTTAAAGAGTGCCTTGTTTTCAGGTTCCACTTTGATGTGATTTCCAGTGAGTAAAAGTGAGTGGGACACAGCTTTTCTTTGAGGCAACGTTCCCGAGCACTTAACACTTCACATATTGTTTACATTATAAGGACTATGTAGGTAATAATAAAATAATTGCTATTTTTATTTCCGCATACTGAAACAGCATGGGTAAGAGGGCACAGTTAATCTATGACATCCCCTCCCCATATTACTCACTTTTAAGCCTCTGTGGGTGATATTCAGTAACAAAAGCTGCAAAGCTAAAAGAGAAGTGATTTAAAGAGAATTTTGGGGAAAGGAGAGAGTGAAGCTGAACTCAAACCAGAAGTGAAATCCCTTGAAACACATAGAACAATAAAGGCAGGAAGGCGGAGACCCGTAGACCCGTGCATGCCCATGCCCACACACACGGGCACACAGAGAAGACCTGAAATTAGCAGTTCTTCAAAGCATTTACTTACTTTTAAATACACCAGCCTACTTTACTATCATTTCACTGGCCAGTACATACCCACTACATCTCCCTCCAGACATTTTTTTTCCAGTCGATATCCCTGGCAAATTGTGGAACTCTTTTTTTTTCCTTTAATGGCTGTGGCCATTTTCATTTCCCTCTCAAACACCAGAAAACATGACATGATGCAGACAACAAAATGAAAACAGGGCCTACAATGGTGGCTAATGACTTGCATACATGTTAAAAAGGGTTATTTAAAAAAAAAATATTCCACCATTCCCAACACAGGAGGAATAGGAAACCATCAATGTTTTAGACTTAAAAAAAAGTTGTGTTTTTTTTCTTCACAAACTCCGATCCAAACAAGGTCACTGAAACATACTTCCCAAGTCACTTTGGACAGAGAGAGGTGATTGTTTGCTTTTTCTCTTATACTGCTCTTTCTCTCCCCATAGTTCATCAATAGACCTGGAAATTTCATGGCATGTAAACACAACACTTCTTCTGGCACCTGTAATTTTCAAAAACTTTGGTGAAACCATTCTGAATGATACCCCAACCCTATTAAGATTCTACATGACAGAATTATAGTTTTTACTGATAAGCCTTAACAAAAGAGATACCTGTGTGTGTGTGTGTATGAGAGAGAGAGAGAGAGGGAGAGAGAGAGAGAGAGAGAGAGAGAGAGAAAGAGAGAGATTACCTATCTAAGTATAGTCAGACAGACACCTATCTCCTTGATCCTTGCAATCTGCCAACATCCCCTCTCAAGGAATGTGGTACAAATATCTCCATCTTTCCTTTCATCAGGTAAATGGACACTCAATTACCTTGCAACAGAGGTATGCTTGCTGCCCCCTATGAATGTCCAAAGCATTATGTGATGATTGGCTCTTCTGGGATTGAAAACGCATAAAAAAGAATTTGGGGGTATAAAAGAATGAAAGTGTGATTTGTTTTCGTTCAATGGAGAACGGCAATATGAGATGTTGAATTTATTTATTTATTTATTTATTTATTTTGCAGTTTCCAAACTACATGGTACTGGCACATCCTGTATTTCATGTTTGCCGTTCAGGAGATCAACCAGAACCCCAGGCTCTTACCCAGCGTCACCCTGGGCTACAACATCTACAAGTCCTTCTTCAATGGAAGAGCCACCTCCTACACCATGCTACAACTCCTTGCTGGGGGCAAAAGCGACATTACAGCTGTGGGAGGAAGGATCACCTGCTGGCTGTTCTTGAAGGGGCTGAATCGGACCTCTCCCTCCACATTTCCTCCATGTCGAGCATCTACAAAATCCCACAGGTGTGAATGGGGAGCAGACAGGAGGCCAGGTGCATGGAAAGGAGAGCTGAGCACTGCTTGGGCTTAGCTCTCGCTCTTCAGTCCCTGTGCCTCATGGGCATAATGGTTCTCTGGAGTGTGTGTTGGAGGTGAGTCATGGCAGTGGTGGAGCTCTGGGATGGGTGGAAAGGCAGCCCTGGGGGCAGGGATGGCAGGAGATCACGGAAGCTGTACTAGACAGCTTTCCATGTGATCCCCAGACCAATTACTGACCGTTCCCGAAGCCTCATGTAGAGACGTGAAAACGTCCATCTAAGGCATAATGCAACACAGAGGGAATCCCCTTCTTTGTGCTGTTTCTGCCCTGCATTGGATCGGACGTTGCCTCTGACTTCAGTGGAGGTCTGAGTGCCCATCTCTCTGTATAGGATTGCACCTTTAATCATGTCTTGATAGGCTCTCCGATGCAGACGTTGCAGAAAACTGTAGTGGCTGACAGGAATGACAACCCTCCCCAGCAGTTTTTGCAGCCCCCACATGACCACTGCCATGATTCTGCCCCAGAAGTTATGATGTCACCCATCACTCTGTTGAAGGCACAGCCCCATAGGGCATTATTTATTTATTTATTTATTTATTTATTTATTTCCATATTAATTTCTGTATTTATTCATTGACATCCATATTTCACTCCACATCTAGACAAAAACAATTACAATACAACTGGATTGTATTGGTGCTGGGGCAGGTATCCCGGTCACAAGTTGTTTAGCTCTTTGTACACTAGTAACCCCCCCACCCCAAATCTGACCTGGTATCAAATAGGCAGGTAGTGCAGTTCCCTCAGCAAAGGTAGCGTGCTGAAGAGGGTCAGCTCCCGTCAACAGCCAAGCTCCTGAATTCTCAACTTTCACCAGCTTTCGGAGCAGCCTTGAGGGCAGCCCCACATAGAGTGCTTGGTAGTAATCCGGTCTTCAGGTTAATAGCACCTGTACCATAGTGAGCAAGCTACCCCATCCAGGAAAGGCCGTAGCTGGCGAACCAGTTGAAGTTGGGAAAAGACACTCCAAGCTGCAAGGGCCACGTGGGCCTGCAGGGACGATGGATCTAGGACTCCTCCCAGATTACAAACCTGATCTTTGAAGGGGAGTTCAGCCCAACCAAAAGAGGCAACGAGCCTGTTTCCTGCACTGCAGAAGCACTCACCCACATGGCTTCCATCCTGTTCCAAATCCCCTCATTACTGCTCCCAGTGAATTCATACAGATGTTGAGCAATATTGGGGAGAAAGTGGTGCCCTGTGAAACCCTGTAGCTCAATTGCCAAGGGGTCAAGGAATGGACACCCTACATTACTCCCTCAAATCAGCCCCATAAGTAGGAGTGAAACCATTGTAAGACACTGCTTCCGATGCCCTTCCCACATAGTCGATCCATGAGGAAGCCATGGTCCATGGTACCCAAAGCCAATGAGAGATGGAGCAGAATCAGCAAGGAGGCACTCCCCCATCCCTCTCTTGATATAGATCATCCAGCAGGGCAACCAAGGCTGATTCGGTCTTGCAACCAAGTCAACACCCAAAGTGGGTTTCTTTGGTTCTCATGTGGCCCCTTCATTGCTATAATTCTTGAATAAGGCTCCTGTCTGCTCCCCAAACAGAATTTTGCAGTTTGAGTGCACATGGAAAGCCCTGCATGCAAGACGTTAAATGGATTTTTGTTTGCTTGTTAATGGCATGTGTATTGAAATTGCTCTGCTTGCCATGACAGTTTCATGCGCTTTTTGTCATTAAGAATTATTCTCAAAGAATGAAGGAGTTTAATCCAGTACTTCCATTTCCTTGCTTCTCATTGTCATCTATGGTCATTACACATTTACTCCACAGCAATGATGATTTGATTGAAGGGAATTGTTTTTTGTTTTGTTTTTTCGAAGGGGACATTCTCCTGAACAGAGAGAGATTTGACATGGGATAGTCTTGTGCTCAGTTTTTGGTCCCGAGCCATTTTAACTTTAGATCCTGACATTCTCAGCCTGAGATTTGGGGCAGCTGCCAGGGGAGGCTGGCAGCTCTGATTTCAGTGGAGCTGTCAACCATCCTGGGTTCCAGACAGAAACCACGTCTGGCAAAAATGTTTGCAAATGGCAGATGTTTGCTCATGTTCAATTTGAGCAACGTCCCCTGTTCAATTTTTGCAAATTTCCATGGAGACTGAATCAGCCCCACTTTAGTCTATGGGGGAAAGTTTCACAAATCAGGAAATGGGTACAAAGTTTGGGAAATGTGTACACATTTCACATTCAGTTGCTGCTGGATTTGTGCATTTTTCCTGTACCTGCAGAGTGAGCAGACATCGTGAACAGGAAATGTGATGAGCGATGATACAACATTTGGAAGTTCTGAGCAGTCTCGAGTCTCACTCATTCACCTGTCCCTACCAAAGGCAGCCCCACATACTGGATGTTACCGCAGCCCAAACAGGGTGTAACTTAGGCATGTGTCACCTTGACCAGATCTGACATCTCTGGGATGGGTGCAGTTGGTACTCTAGCCTCGACCCCGGCCACTGCCCAAACCTGGATTCATGATCATGATCTCCCATCCCTGCCCCTTCCCAGTTGTTTTTTAAAAACATTTTTTGACAGGCTGGCAGAGAGACTTGTGAGTAGGAATGTTGGTGGAATCTGCAATAGAACTAAATGAGTTCAGATTTTTATGAACCCTACCAGCGATGGGCTTTTCCCCTGGAGGGTGGATTCCGCAGATTTGGGGAACCATGTTTCTAACCTTTGACTGTTTTGTCCAAATTTTGTTATAAAAAAAGTCACAATTATTTTTTTAAAAAAACCTGCCTAAAAATGCACATTTTCCCCATAGGCTAGGGAGTTAAAATACATATTTGGGCTGCATCTTGCTGGAGTCACTCACTACCTGATACCCTATGTTTTCCCATGTGCTACTGAGTACCTACACGTGGGTGAAATCCTCAAGCACGAGGACACTGCAGCACTTGCTGCTGGGCGTGTACCAATGGACGTACCTCTGTGTTTCCATCACGACTGCAGAATGATGAACACTATGGCTCACTCTAGATTAGGGACGTCAGAGAGTTCCGCCACGGACTCAAGTGAGGCAGGATTCTTTAGAATCCGGTAGGGATGTATGAAAGTGACTTACCTTTCACGGATTATGTTGATGGTGGGGGGGGCGGCGTTCCGTCCCTCCCCCCGGAATCCTGGCGGGGGGGAGGCACTCCATTCCTCCCCCCGGAATCCTCGAATGGCTACGGAGGGTTCTGGGTAAACAAAAAACAAAAAACCCACATTTGCATTCCTTCTTTTTGGCCGTCTTAATCTATGTAAATATTTACATAGACTGTGATGGCAAAAATGAAGAGGAATGCAAATAGCGTAGCGGGCGCTATTTGCGTCCCATTTTGATTCACCGTTTTAGCCTACGTAATTATTTACGTAGATTAAGACGGCAAAAATAAGGAACGCAAATGGCGTCGGCCGTAGCACAGCCGGTCACAGAGGATTCCGGGGGGGGGGGAGGAACGGAGTGCCTCCCCCCCATTGAGGATTCCGGGGGGGGGACGGAATGCCTCCCCCCCCATCAACATAATCCGCGAAAGGTAAGTGACTTTCGTACAATAGGGGGAGATCCTCCAGTTGTATGGCAGCCACCATTTGTTGTTTGATCACTGGTAATCCTGACTGTACTTCTTGCGCATAAGGAATGGGAAGATGTGGCCCTCCTGATGTTCTCGGATGGCAGCGCCCATCATTCCTCCCCATGGGCTATGCCAGGTAGGGCTGATGAACGTGCATTCCAGGAATATCTGGAGGGCCACGTGTTGCCAAGCACTGGTATGCATCCAAAGAGAAGTTCTTGATCTTGGCCCTTTTGTGTAAGTTTTTCCCATACAGGCCAGGGCAGGCTCACCTTTCGCTGAGGACAACCAGAAGATGGAGCTGCCTGTGTGACTTCTCACAAACATGTTTTTCTCCAGTTCTGCACCTCACCTCGAGGCACTCAGAGAATCCATGAAGTTGCAGCTGTGAAGCTTCCCCTGATCATTATCAAAAACATAGTGATCTATTCTGAGCCTTGCCAAAGCTCAAGAGATGTTTTGCTTCCTGTTTTCCTTGGAGAACAATGATGTAAACATTAGAATGAAAGGCAGCTCCAGGAACCCTCCTGCACCGTGCCTGAAAAGCGTGGTGCATAAAACATCTCCTGTGCTCCCGAGAGCCTGGGCTCAGATTTAGACAGGCCGAGATGTCCATGCCTGTGGTGTAGTTTAGTACACCACCTCCCATTGCTGCCTATGGCTCAGAATTGGATGTTGTTGTAAAGACACTGCAGCCTCGATCTTGCAAGACTTTTCTCACGTCTCCTGATTCGCTGGCTGTGGAAGTGAAAGGAACTGTCACGAAGGAGGAACTGCAAGAGGCAGGCAGACCCAGAATGATACCGTTGCTGCTGCTGTTGTTGCTCCTGCTTCCTTATGCAGCTGGTCAACTGCGGAAGATGGACTGCCTGAGGACTCAGAAGAAAGAGCAAGAGTTAGGATCCTATTATTACCAGCCAGGAGACTACCTCATCAGCGGAGTCCTGTCCTCACAGTATTTCATGTGCAACAAACCATACGTTTTCTCTGAGTCCCCTTTAACCAGGGTTGTGAAGTAAGTGATGCTGATGATGTAATGCTTCCAAACCCGCCCTCCGGTTGTCCCCATTTGCGGGAAACTGTCCATCTTTTCTGGTATCTCTGGTCATCCTTGATAAATTGCTCTCCTGACTTTTCCCACTCTGCACTTTCTGAAGAAGAATTTGGAGCTTCATTAAAGTGAAGGCATCATTTAGTTCAGTACGCTCATGTATGACTGGATCCATGGGGTTCCCTTGCATTGTTTCAGCCAAAAGAACCAGCAGCCTCTTTGATAGTAAATGTTGTGCTAAGACACAGGCTGGAGCTGGGGAGGTTCTTTCTTGGGAGTGGTCCAAATGCAAATGTCCGCACAGAGGTTCCCTCTCCAGAATAATTACAAGACCATCGTTGTGGCCCTTTCATAAGGGTGAGCACCTTTCTTCCTCATCCACTACAGTTGTTGTTGTTCAGTCATTCATTCGTGTCCAACTCTTGGTGACCCCCTGTACCATAGCACACCAGGCCTTCCTGTCCTGCGTTCTCTCCCAGAGCATGCTCAAGTCCATCTTCATTGCATCAATGATGCAGTATGTGCCTGTAAATCCTACTGCACTGTGTGGGATTTACTTCTGAAGAAGCCAAGTGTGTGTATGTGTGTGTGTAATGGACATTAGACCCATTCAAGATAAAACACAAGAGATAATATCAGGACACAGGGAAACAGTTTCTTCAGTTTAGCTCATACAATCAGCCGAGTGCTCATACGCATGATGATAAGAAAATAATTAGCCACCTCTTTGTTGAGATAGCTGACTTTTCCCAGGACAGTGAATGACCAATCTTTCCTCAGAATGCCCTAGGAAATTAGTCAGCAGAGTATACAGCATATGGCCTCTCAAATCAGAATAAAAATTACAATGAAATTGTCCTTGGGTCAGAGTTTCAGGGACTCTTGCCTTACGCAGACACGATCTGCTTTGGAAGGGAGTTTCCCCAAACCTCCCCTGAAAAGCAGCTGCTGGTCAAAGATTAAGTCTTGCATGAATGAATGCTTGATGGCCCTGTTTATTCTGAGGAGACATCAAAGAAGAGGGTGAAGTACCAGAACTAGGCAGCATCACATTCACATGGGGTCACCGGGAAACAGGTTCTGCTGGCCAGGAGTGTAGTTCCTGTCACTCAGTATCATCAAGTCTCTGAATCAAGACTACAGAAGCCTGTGGTTGCTCCCGAGTTAGAAGAGATTCAAGCCCAACCCCAGTTGAGTTCATTTTGTGTTTTGTGCATAGATTCCCTATAATGGAGAAAAGGCTTCTGGGATGGTAATGAACCAGAGCCCGTGGTTACCTTTTTGGTGATCTGTTCATTTAGGTTATTAGAGATAGGAGAATTAAGAATCTGTATAATGTGTCTCCAAATTTGGTTCATCTATATCCGTGTATATCACATATACGGTTGCAGACCATCAGCACCGAGCTCGGAGCTACGCCTCTTGTGTTATTAAGATGAAGATCTCATTTTCTCCCCCCTCCTTCCCCTGAATCTAACATGATTAAGACTATTAACATCCTTCATGCTATTAAGGACTGGTTAATATTCCAGAATGGCTGAGTGGCTGGAAATTCTTTTTTAATTGAATGCCGGCTTAAAATGGAGTAAAAACCTTGAAATGACTTATCGTTTTCTGAGGCATATTATATTCTACACCTTCTTCCTTCCTAAGAGGACAAACTGTTTTGCAGACTGTTTTTGCTGAACAAACAGGAGAAATGATCCTCCAAAGTAGCCCATGTAACTCAAGTGGGAAAAAACAAGAACAGACAAAATCTGTCAAATTGCAGGAGCTCACTTTTCAAAATTTAACCTCTTAGAAAGAAGCAATTTCTGACCAGTTCAACTTCAAAATTGCCCCAGGCCATCCTCAGATACACTTGTCCTCCACTAGGAAGATTCAACCTGGTCTGTTGAGGCATTTTCTCAACATAAGAAATAGAATCTACTCTCCCTGCCCCCAACCTCTGGTTATAAGAGAATACGATTCACCCAAGTTTCTCCTCCACATCTGGGATGCCACAGGAGAAAAGCCCTTGTCTTAGTAGCTACCCACCTTGCTTCCTTTGGCGGGGGCTTCTGGAGCGAGATGGCTAAAGCTGATCTCAGGGTCTGGGCAAGTGTATATGGGAGAAGATGAAACTTCAGGTAGCAAGGGGGGGTGCTGGGGGGCAGATTGAGCATTCGGGGTCACCAAGCTGAGCTGAGGGGCTGTGTTTTCTGAATATCCTGTCTGCAGTGAGCTAAGATGGCAAAAGCAAGTGTCTGTAACCCTCATTGGCACTGAGCTACGCCTCTTGCATTATGAATAGAAGAAAATGCCCCCCCCCAAACTCTGATCCTTAACAAAAGGCACGTCTTTGTGTGTGTGTGTGTGTGTGTGTGTGTGTGCGTGCGTGCGTGCGTGCGTGTGTGTGTGAGAGAGAGAGAGAGAGAGAGAGAGGTTATCTAAATATAGACAGAAAGACAGCTAGATCCTTGATCCCTGAAATCTGCCAACGCCTTGCAGCACAGGTACATTTGCCACTCCCTATGAATATCCAAAGCATTATGTGATGATCCGCTCTTCTGAGATTTCAATTGCATGAAAAAGAATTTGGGGGTATAAAAGAAGGAAACTGAGATTTGTTTTCGTTCAGTGGAGAACGACAGCATGAGGTATTGAATTTTGTTCTTATTTACTGTTTTGCAGTTTCCATGATACAAGGTACTGGCACATCCTGTCCTTCATGTTTGCCATTCAGGAGATCAACCTGAGCCCCAGGCTCTTACCCAACATCACCCTGGGCTACAACATCTACAAGTCCTTCTTCGATGGAAGAGCCACCTCCTACGCCATGCTGCAGCTCCTTGCTGGGGGTGAAAGCAACATGCCACACTACAGCTGTGGGAGGAAGAATCACCTGCTGGCCGTCCTTGAAGGGGCTGAATCGGACCTCTCCCTCCACATTTCCTCCATGTCGAACATCTACAAAACCCCACAGGTGTGAATGGGGAGCGGACCGGAGGCCAGGTGCATAGAAAGGGGAGCTGAGCCCTGGTTGGGCTCAGCTCTCGCTCTTCAGTCCCTGTGCCTCCTGGGCATAATGGTTCTCTGGAGTGTGTGGAGGTGAGTCATGGCAGTGGTGAAGCTCTGGGATGGGACACCAGGCATCCCTGGGGGCAGGGATGGCAGGAGACCACGGAAGCTGTACTAGACAGCTTTCCATGTGATCCCCAGCCTGGTTCCTGCTCCTTCCCGAAGCCTCACATAGACACGTGGAAACGTCCATCTAAGCAAAATGCAGCACAGAGGGAATCCCCTTGTTCGCCCTGGTTCTGCCCTGCATTGTATCGGAGGTTGCCTCTGAATTCAGTGGAGGTCTGGATGCCTGTCTATCTGTATAGGATTGCACCCTTAATCATGTCTTGAAAGGATCTCCAATGCAGACGTTGCAGAAAACAGTAGTGGCTGACAGGAACGAGAACCCTCCCCAGCAGTTTTTGCAGCCCCTACATGACTACTGCCATGATTCTGCCCCAGAAGGTATGATGTCAACCATCTCTCTGTTGAAGGCACAGCCCTGTAGGGCATTTATTATTTCTTTATTTATTTCTGTATTCATTTCTGTATTTATTCATTTACATCCATATTTCACTCCACATCTAGACAGATTCCGGAGTGGTGAACAATAAAAGATACAAGATAAGGTAAAAGAATAAAATTCCATGTTAAAAATTATTTTTAAGAAGAGAGAGAGAGTGGGAGAAAGAAAAATAATTACAATACAACTGGATTTTATTGATGCTGTGGCAGCGATCCTGGTCACAATTTGTTTAGCTCTTTGTACACTAGTAAATAACCCCTTAAATCTGACCTGCTATCAAATGGGCAGGTAGTGCAGTTCCAACAGCAAAGGTAGCATGCTGAAGAGAGTCAGCTCCCGACAACAGCAAAGCTCCTGAATTCTGAACAATCTCCAGCTCTCAGAGCAGCTTTGAGGGCAGCCCCACATAGAGTGCATGGCAGTAATCCAGTCTTCAGGTTATTAGCACCTGTACCATGGTGAACAATCTACCACATCCAGGAGAGGCCGTAGCTGGTGAACCAGCTGAAGTTGGCAAAAGACACTCCAGGCTGCATGGGCAACATGGGCCTGCAGGGACGATGGATGTAGGACTCCCCCCAGATTACAAACCTGATCTTTGAAGGGGAGTACAGCCCCATCCAGAAGAGGCAATGGCCCTATCTCTTGGACTTGGGAACCAGTGACCGACAGGGCTTCCGTCCTCTTCCAAATCCCCTCATGACTACTCCCAGTGAATTCATACAGATGTTGAGCAATATTGGGGACAAGATGGTGCCCTGTGGAACCCTGTAACTCAACTGCCAAGGGGTCAAGAAATGGACACCCAACATTACTCCCTCAAATCAGCCCCATAGTTTGAGTGAAGCCACTGTAAGCCATGTCTTCCTCTGCCCTTCCCACAGCGTCGATCCAACAGGAAACCATGGTCCATGGTACCCAAACCGATGAGAGATGGAGCAGAATTAGCAGAGTGGCATTCCCCCATCCCTCTCTTGAGATAGATCATCCAGCAGAGCAACCAAGGCTGATTCAGTCCTGTAACCAGGTCAAAACACAAAATGGGTTGCTTTTGTTCTCATGTGGCCCCTTGATTGCTTTAATTCCTGAATAAGACTCCTGTGTGCTCCCCAAAAAGAATCTAGAACATCGTTGGGGGCAGAGCTAAATCTATCCTTTTCCGTTGGCTCACACGAGGCAGCGAGCAGGTCTAACGTTCATTGATTGGTTCCTGAAGTGTATCACTCTACCGTGTTTTGAATGTGTGTAAAGGACCCCAGTGTTCCTCTTGGGCTGCACCACAAATGGAGCTTGAGATATTTTTGCACTCCCCGTCCACATATTCTGCCTCATACTGACAGGCATTGATTTAGATACTATTTATTTATTTATTTATTTATTGCATTTATTGCATTTATACCCTGCCTTTTTTCCACTTTAAGGAACCCAGTGTGTGGCACATAATCGTCCTTCCATTTTAGCCAAAAATATTTCATTTTATCCAGAAAACAAACTGATACTAAACTACCATCTCTTACTTTACTTTGCTCCCTAGATCAGTTATGGCATTGCTACTCCTGTTTCTAATGACAAAAGTCAGTTCCCTTTTGTCTACCGGATGGCCCCAAAGGAGGAAGCCCAGTACCCAGGGATCATCCAGCTACTCCTGTTTTTCCAGTGGACGTGGGTCGGTCTCTTTGCTCCAGACACTGAGAATGGGGAGAGGTTCCTGGGTGCCTTCACACCCCTGATGATCAGCAGTGGGATTTGTGTCGCTTTCTCCAAAAGACTACCACGAAATCTCTTATATCAAATATTCCAGATGGACGTTTCTTTCCTGGGGAAAGAAGTGAAGGTAATTGTTTACTATGCGGACTCCCACTATGGCTATTTACCGTTGATGTTTATGCAAAAAACACTGGAAAAGAAACCAACTGGGGCAAAAGTCTGGATCACGCCAGGTTTTCAGGACATGGACTACAACTTGTCTCTTGCACCTTCTTACTTCCATTTCGTCCACGGATCTTTGTCCTTCAGAATGAAGACTAAAATAGTGACAAAATGTGACTACTATGAGCCAATCTCCTCTTCTCTGGAACGGTTGTGGGATGAAACATTTGAGTGTTTCAGTACAATGCATGTTCTGTCCATGAAAATTTGGACAGGTTGCAGAGAGAAAGAGAAACAGGCGATGCTTCCCCAGGAGGAGATTGAAAGAGCCCTGTCTCAGGACAGCTACATTACTTATAGTAGCATCCAAACTGTGGCCCATGCCTTACATGCTTCATATTCATCCCAACCCAAACGCATGTTGATGGTGGGTGAAGGAGAAAGGTGGGAACGTCAAAGGCTGCATCCCTGGCAGGTATTCCCATTTTCTTTGGCAACACCTCCATAAAGACTCATGATGAAGATAACCAAATATGGGTTAGAGCAGATAATTGTTCATCCTGCATGGCACTAAAAAGTAAAGGTAAAGTTGTCCCCAACCAGTTGTGTCCAACTCTAGGGTGTGGTGTTCATCCCCGTTTCTAAGCCAAAGAGCCAGTGCTGTCCGAAGACGCTTCTGTGGTCATGTGGCCAGCATGACTGAACTCCGAGGTGCACGGAACGCTGTTACCTTTCCCGCCGATGCGGTACCTATTTATCTACTTGCAATTTCTTGCTTTCGAACTGCTAGGTTAGCAGAAGCTGGGACTGAAGACAGGAGCTCATACATCCCCAAATAGCTTCCTTCCTCCAAAAATCCCTTAGAAATGGAGCCCCAGACCCATCAAAAACCAGTTGTGTTTTTCTGCAGCAATGTAAGAATACAATTTCTTGACATGGCAGTGAACATCTTGCTTTTGTTGTACAAGTGGGATCCATTTCAGTTATTGTGGTGTGACCAAGTGCACAAATGAAGCCCCATGACAAATGAGGTCCCTTACAATTGAAGCCCCAGACCCTTCGAGAACCAGTTGTTGTTGGTTCGTGAAGCTCCATCAGGATACAATCTCTTGACTTTGCAGTCAACTTAATGTTTTTGTTGTAGAAGACCCACTGGGATCCATTTCTCTGATCGCGGTCTTATGAAGTGCACAGGGAGTTTGCAGCAATGTGCCCGATTACACGTCCTCCTAATAAAAGCTAGCTGTGGAGGATGGGGTATGACCAGGTGGGTGCAGCCTGTGGTAAATGGGGAAGTCACAAGCCCCACCTTCATCCTGGAGGCCAGCAGACTCCCCCCACCCAACCCCCTTGAACCCAATTTGGGCAGCGTGTAACCCAGCAGTCTCCAATCAGTGACAGTGGAGGAGGAGGTGGGGCAGCATTGGAGTGGACACATTGGAGAGATCAGCCTGCTTTCATTTCAATGTGTGTATGTGAGAGGTGGGGGGGAGACAGGGAAAGACAACGATGTGTTGTTAGGGAGATTTGGCTCCTTCCCCTTCTCTAATAGGTTTTACACTTCACTGTTTTCTTGATTGTTTATTTTAAAGAGGACAAATACAATAAAAACTACTTTCCTTTTCCTTCCCTTGCCTCTTTCTTTCACTTCCACAACACCCTTCTCAATTCTCAACAATTTGTTTGCCTTTACTTTGAGTCTGTCTGGATTTTACACACACAGTCTCTCTCTCTCTCTCTCTCTCTCTCTCTCTCTCTCTCTCTCTCTCTCTCTCACACACACACACACACTATTCTTCTGTCCTTTTTCTTGGCTCTCCTCCACCCACCCCACCCACCCTCCTTTCCCGTATTCCTTCCTTTCCCATTTTTGAACATATTTCCCTTAAACAACAGTGAGAACAACAACAGATAAACCCCCTGTTTTCTTCTGTTGTCCTCCTGCCTTGCTTGTAGGTAGTCCAGCATTTGCTTTTCTTTTGATCCCCCCATCTCTCAACTTGTGTGTTCATTTTTGTGTTTGTCTTTGTGTTGTGCTCAAGCAAGCAGTGTGTGTCAAAGTATGACACAGGCCACATTTTAAAAAAAAGTAAGCAAAGCACTACACACACATTAACATCTATTATTTGAATAACTCAGAACCACCCTGTGTGCAAAGCAAGCAAGCCCAATGTGGGGCAGCTTCAGCGTCTTGTTGGCAGGGGCAGAGCAGAGGTGGACGAGGTGGGGCTGGGATTAGCAGCACCAGTCGGCAGTCCGCTGCTCCCCCAGTCCAGATAGTGCGCAGGCAAGTTGCAGTGCTCAGAGGTCACTGATGGAGGAGACACTTCAAAGAAACCAACAGCAGAATTAGGGACAGTGACCTCCTCCACTTCAACAGCTGACTTCTCGGATTATTATCCCTCCTGAGTTTGGTTTGTATTTCTGAGAAAAGCACATTTAAGCAGTGCCTAGCACAACAACTACTTTGCCAGACTGTCTGACATTTGGCAGGTGGAATCCCCTCCATGGGGGATGCCAGGTTCCCAAATTTCATTTGTTTAGCACAAAAACTGTAAACCTGACAGCCATTTCTATTTTTCAAATCCAGTCAATGAGAACATGTCATATCAGAATGATTCGGGTATCTAAATCTTGCTTTGGATTGGGGTCTGAAGAGAAGCGGAGGGGGTCAGAATCAGCCTGAAGCAAAGCAGGGCTGCTTCAGAAGGCCCAAAGTCGCATCCAAACCGTAATGGGGACTCTGTTCACAGCCCTGGTTTTGGATAAATGCTGCCAGCCCTAATACCCCCCTTTGGTGAGTGGTCTCAAGAGGGAGGGTGGTGGCAGCCCAGATGCAGTTCCTGATTGTCTAGCTCCTTTCCATTTGGATTCCCTCTTTGGTTATGTGACTGAATCAGTCTTGGTCTCAGGAAGGATGACCATTAAAAGAAACAAGGGAAAATCCACGCTGTTGATTCTACTTGATCTCACATCTCCTTTGACAAGTCTGTTTCCTGTTTCCTAGCTGAGCAGTGCAGAGGAAGCTGCTCCAGCTGGTCTCAGGACTACAGAAGCAAGCAAGCTCCCAGAGAGGGAACGATCACAGCAAGAGAACAGGGAGAGCAGACAGGAGTTGGCCAGGGGAGATGCAGGGGAAGAGCCGATGAAGGCAAAGCAGTGAGTGGGCTGGAGTAAGGCCAAGGGGCTGTCCTTTCCCTTCTGAGTCTCTGTGTGCTCACCATGTGCTCCTGAGAGCTCCAATTGAATTGAGGGTGTGTGGCCGGAGTGATCCCTGCAGCTGTGTGGGCAGGAAGTTTCAGTCTGTGTCTCACCTCCCAGGTGAGCAGAGCAGAGGAGGCTGCTCCAGCTGGTCTAATGACTATGCAAGGAAGCCAGCTCCCAAAGAGCGAGCCATCACAGGGAGTAAACAGGGAGAGAAAACAGGAGTTGGCCAGGGGAGTTCGGCAGGGGAGGTCAAGGGGGAGTCAGCTAATGAGGGTTTTTTTTTTCATTTTTTTAATCCTTTTCTTGTAACACACACTTCCATACCAGTGGGGCTGTGTTTTTAACTTCCAGTGAACCTAGGACGAAGCACAGGCTATTCCAGTACAATCAGAAAGTGAGAAACATAAAGCTAGGTGACCCATGGACTCGCCAGGTATGCTGTCTCCCAGGAGGATGGACTAGAGATGTGTCTGAAGGTTTCCCTATGCTCATAAAGCCCAATGACAGGTATCCCTTTCTTCTCATCTATGTGGGAACAAATGACACCGACAAGCAAAGCTACAAAGAAATAATGTCAGACTTTTAAGCTTTGGGAAGGAAACTCAAGAACTTTGGGGCTCAGGTAGTTTTCTCATCCATCCTTCCAGTAGTTTGGAACCTAGGACCGCAGGCTATATTACCTGGCAGATGGACCAGTAGCAAGGGTCCATCAGGTGGATCCACAGTTGGCTACAGAATCAGAATCAAGGAGGGCTTATCAATGGGACCTTCTCAAACTGGGGAGAGGTATCGAGCGAGGTACCACAGCGCTCAGTCCTGGGCCAAGTGCTCTTCCACATTTTTACTAATGAGTTGGATGAGGAGATGAAGGGAATGTTGATCAAATGTGCAGATGACACAAAATTGGGCAGGATAGCTAATACCATGAAAGACAGTTACAGAATTCAAAGTGATCTTGAGAGGCTGGAGCTCTGGGCAGAAAACGACAGAATTCAATTTAGTAGGGATAAATGCCAAGTTCTGCACCAAGGAAAAAGAACCCAAATGCACAGTTACATGGTGGGGAATACTTGGCTCCAAAGGACAACAAGCGAGAAGGATCTTGGAATTGTTGTCGATCACAACCTGAATCTGAGACTTCCAAATCACATGAAGTACAAGTTGGCCTCTACTCAGCACTGGTTAGGCCTCATCTGGAGTACTGTGTCCAGTTCTGGGCACCACACTTTAAGAAGGATGCAGACAAACTGGAGCGGGTTCAGAGGAGGGCAGAAAAGATTATCACGTGACTGGAAATGAAGCCCTAACAGGAGAGGCTGAAAGAACTGGGAATCTTTAGCCTTGGGAAGAGAAGACTGAGGGGAGATACAACAGTGCTGTTCAAGTACATGAAAGGTTGTCACAGAGAGGAAGTCCAGGATCTCGTCTCGATCATCCTAGAATGCAGGACACGGAATCATGGCCTCAAGTTACAGGAGGCCAGATTCCAGCTGAACATCAGGAAAAATCTCCTGACGGTTAGAGCAACATGAGAATGGAACCAATGACCTAGGGAGGTGGTGGGCTCTCCCACACTGGAGGCATTCAAGACGAGGCTAGACAGCCACCTGTCAGGGATTCTTTTTCTTGGATTCCTGCATTGAGCAGGGGGTTGGACGCAATGGTCTTATAGCCCCCAACCAATTCCTACTATTCTATGATTCTAAGATTTTACCACCAATGCTCGGAACCTTCTTGGCCTTCTATAGTGTTGTTGGAGGCATTGAACTCCAGTTCCCCTGCTACCTGAAAGGGTGGTTCCATAAATTAAGATTCGGTGATCATTCTTTGATCTCTGGAGCTGTGGTATCCCAGACGGTATATGAGCTTTTCCCCAAAGTTGTTTTCATTTTGGTAACCATCCTCTCTCCATTATCTGGCCATCTTCTTGATGTGTTTTGTGAGCTCTTCTGTGGCATGAAAGGGCTCCTGGCATTCACTCCTAGTGGCCTCTCCAGTGTCCAAAATAGTTCTTGGCCATAGAGAAAGCCCATGGCAGTTATAGCATTGCCAGAGTGGAAGAGACTCTATCCAGCAGACTCTATGGTCATGGCCTGGAAGTCCTCTGGAGCCTTGAAAAGGTTTTCTGTTGAAACCCTGAGGACTCTGCCAGATGACACAATAAGTCACCTCGGCCCCTTAACACTTTTGCAGAGGGGTGGTTAGTCAGGGTGGCTTACTAAGCATGGGGAATGTGGTTTTCTCCCCCACGTGACATACCAAGGCACCAAGGTGAGCAGAGATTCCTTAACCATTATGGCTTAGCATGATGTCTGAACATGCCTGGTATCTTCATTATGAGTAGGAATGGGCAGGATTTGTTTTAAAACCTCTGCAGATGATCAGGCATCTTTACTTCTGCCCTCTGTTCATTGATGGGATTCACTTTTGTGTATGAGGATTTTGGTCATTTCCAAAGGTGCACTTTGGTAATTTGCAAAAGCGTACTTTGTACTAATGTACACTTGCACCTCCACCCCCCCGTAGAACAACAACAAAAAAGTCCTGCAAGTTTCCCTAATCTGTGCAACTTGGGAAAAGCCCTCTCTTAAATATGATCCCTTTTGAATTGATTGCAGATTATTCTGACAACTCTAATCGTGACTGTGAACAGCCAAAGAATGGCATTGTGAACCCAGATGGGATGTGCACTGAACATGGACGATCACAGCTCAAAGTGATGAGGCCTAAGATATGGACTACGTTTTCATGATTTCTAAATCCAGGCTGTTTTCTCTGTCATTCTAGCTTCACACTTCTTTACGAGACAACCAGTTTTCTAATGCTTCCATGGGCGGACTGTACGTGGATAAGACTGGGGAACTGTCAGCTGACTTTGATATCGTGAATTGGGTGATGTTTCCCAATGAGTCTCGTGCTAGAGAGACTATTGGGAGTGTGGAGAGACAGGCATCTCCAGACATGAAACTCACCATTAAGCA
Organism: Heloderma suspectum; assembly: GCF_057233095.1. Lineage (NCBI taxonomy): Eukaryota > Metazoa > Chordata > Lepidosauria > Squamata > Helodermatidae > Heloderma > Heloderma suspectum. The sequence continues at coordinate 386,293,874 of NC_139459.1, read as the reverse complement.
GGAAGCCATTGCCTGGCCTGGCCATTTTAATGAGGTAGGGGAAAGGATTTGTGTCCTATTATTGGCTTGTGACATCTCTTAATCTCTAAGAATATCCACCCTGTCTTGTGTGTCCCACTCCCAACACCAGCTTCTAAACATTTCGTTATTTATTTATTCATTCATTCATTTCATTTTGTTTTATTTCTATACCACCTAATAGCCGAAGCTCTCTGGGTGGTTGACAAAGTTAAGACCAAATGGCCTGCAATACAACAATTTTAAATATATAGAACATCCAAACCACAATATAACAATACAACCACAATAAAACCTAGAAGCAGTGTAGGAATTTAAAATACAGGTTTAAAACAGCAAAGCTAAAAGTCTAGAAAGCTAAAATGCTATAACACCTTGGAAAATTAAAAGGTCTTCACCTGGCACCGGAAGGAATACAATGTAGGTGCCAGGTGAACCTCTCTAGGGAGCTCATTCCACAGCCGGGGTGCCACAGCAGAAAAAGCCCTCCTCTCAGTAGTCACCCGCCTCACTTCCTTTGGCAGGGGCTCATGGAGAAGGACTGTTGAGGATGATCTTAAGGTCCATGGATGGGTGTTTCTATGCTGTATTGATCTGGGGTCCTGATCCTGTCAGTTCTAGTCTTCCAGTCTTTTGGTTATCAAGCGGAAACAAGCCAATTGTGCAAAAGATGGCAGTTCCTGGATAGAAAATGGATGTAGAATAAATATGTACAAAGAAGATCCACACCTCCCTTCAGGTGACAAAGCAGTTTTGTCAGGGTCCCAGGAGCACAATTTTCTCTAGGCTGGTTGCTTGCCTATTTCTCCTTAGAGCACGACCAAGGGGGGCAGCAAGCGGGATCTTACAAGAGTCTGTGTTAGATGCCTCCTTCTACCCATCAGCAATGCCTCTCCCCTCCTCTACAGGGCCATAGATCTAAGGCTGAGCATCTTTCTTCCTCATCCACCACAGTACGTGACTGTAAATGCTACTGCACTCTGTGGGATTTACTTCTCAAGAAACCACGTGTGTGTGTGTATGTGTGTGTGTGTGTGTGTGTTTATGTAATGGGCGTTAGACCCAGTCAAGATAAAACACAAGAGATAATATCTGGACACAGGGAAACAGTTTCTTCAGTTTAGCTCGTACAATCAGCTGAATGCTCATACGCATGAAGATTAGAAAATTATTAGCCACCTCTTTGTTGAGATAGCTGACTTTTCCCAGGACAGTGAATGACCAATCTTTCCTCTGAATGCCCTGGGAAGTTAGTCAGCAGAGCATACAGCATATGGCCTCTCAAATCATAATAAAAATTACAATGAAAGGGTCCTTGGGTCAGAGTTTCAGGGACTCCTGCCTTACACAGACACGATCTGCTTTGGAAGGGAGTTTCCCAAAACCTCCCCTGAATTGCCGCCGCTGGTCAAAGATTAAGTCTTGGATGAATGAATGCTTCATCGCCCTGTTTATTCTGAAGAGACATCAAAGAAGACGGTGAAGTACCAGAAGTAGGCAGCATCACATGGGGTCACTGGGGGAACACGTTCTGCGGGGCAGGAGAGTAGTTCCTGTCATTCAGTATCATCACGACTCCGAATCGAGACTGCAGAAGTCTGTGGTTGCTCCTGTGTTAGAAGAGATTCAAGCCAAACACCAGTTTAGTCATTTTGTGTTCTGTGCATAGATTCCCTATAATCTAGAAAAGGCTCCTGGGATGGCAATGAACCAAAGCTATTGGTTATCTTTTTGGTGATCTGTTCATTTAGGTTATTAGAGATAGGAGAATTAAGAATCTGTATAATGTGTCTCCAAATTCTGTCCGTCTATATCCGTGTATTTCAAATATACGGTGGCAGATCATCGGCACCGAGCTACGCCTCTTGGATTATTAATATGTAAATCTCTTCTTCTTCCCCCACTCCTCCCCCTGAAGATAACGTGGCTTAAGACTATTAACATCCTTTGTGCTATTAAGGACAAGATAATATTCCAGACTGGCTGAGTGGCTGGTGTGGAAATTCTTTTCTATTAGAATGCTGTCTTAAAATGGGGTAAAAACCTTGAAATGCCTTACCGCTTTCTGAGGCATTGTATATTCTACACCTTCTTCCTTCCTAAGAGGACAAACTATTTTCCAAGGGACACTGTAACTCAAGTGGGAAAAAAATCCAGACAAAATCTGTTGAACGGCAGGAGCTCGCCTATCAAAATTAAACCTCCTAGAAAAAAGCAATTTCTGACCAGTTCTACTTCAAAATTGCCACAGGCCATCCTCAAATACACTTCTCCTCCACTATGAAGATTCAGACTGGTCCACTGAGGCGTTTTCTTAATATAAGAAATAGAATCTACTCCCCCCCCCAAACTCTGGTTATAAGAGAATACGATACCCCAATTTTCTCCTCCACAACTGGAAAGCCACAGGAGAAAAGGCACTTGTCTTTCTTGCCACCCACCTTGCTTCCTTTGGCGGGGGCTTCTGCAGTCAGACTGCTAAAGCTGATCTCAGGGTCTGGGCAAGTGTATATGGGAGGAGATGATCCTTCAGGTAGCAAGGGGGATGCTGGGGGGGGGGGCAGGTTGAGCATTTGGGGTCACCAAGCTGGGCTGAGGGTCTGTGTTTTTTGGATATCCTGTCTGCGGTGAGCTAAGATGGCAAAAGCAAGTGTCCGTAACCCTCCTTTCAAGGTTCTGCAGGTTGTGTGACTACCGACTGGAAAAATGGTGATCCTTCCAGAAGCGTTAAAGAGTGCCTTGTTTTCAGGTTCCACTTTGATGTGATTTCCAGTGAGTAAAAGTGAGTGGGACACAGCTTTTCTTTGAGGCAACGTTCCCGAGCACTTAACACTTCACATATTGTTTACATTATAAGGACTATGTAGGTAATAATAAAATAATTGCTATTTTTATTTCCGCATACTGAAACAGCATGGGTAAGAGGGCACAGTTAATCTATGACATCCCCTCCCCATATTACTCACTTTTAAGCCTCTGTGGGTGATATTCAGTAACAAAAGCTGCAAAGCTAAAAGAGAAGTGATTTAAAGAGAATTTTGGGGAAAGGAGAGAGTGAAGCTGAACTCAAACCAGAAGTGAAATCCCTTGAAACACATAGAACAATAAAGGCAGGAAGGCGGAGACCCGTAGACCCGTGCATGCCCATGCCCACACACACGGGCACACAGAGAAGACCTGAAATTAGCAGTTCTTCAAAGCATTTACTTACTTTTAAATACACCAGCCTACTTTACTATCATTTCACTGGCCAGTACATACCCACTACATCTCCCTCCAGACATTTTTTTTCCAGTCGATATCCCTGGCAAATTGTGGAACTCTTTTTTTTTCCTTTAATGGCTGTGGCCATTTTCATTTCCCTCTCAAACACCAGAAAACATGACATGATGCAGACAACAAAATGAAAACAGGGCCTACAATGGTGGCTAATGACTTGCATACATGTTAAAAAGGGTTATTTAAAAAAAAAATATTCCACCATTCCCAACACAGGAGGAATAGGAAACCATCAATGTTTTAGACTTAAAAAAAAGTTGTGTTTTTTTTCTTCACAAACTCCGATCCAAACAAGGTCACTGAAACATACTTCCCAAGTCACTTTGGACAGAGAGAGGTGATTGTTTGCTTTTTCTCTTATACTGCTCTTTCTCTCCCCATAGTTCATCAATAGACCTGGAAATTTCATGGCATGTAAACACAACACTTCTTCTGGCACCTGTAATTTTCAAAAACTTTGGTGAAACCATTCTGAATGATACCCCAACCCTATTAAGATTCTACATGACAGAATTATAGTTTTTACTGATAAGCCTTAACAAAAGAGATACCTGTGTGTGTGTGTGTATGAGAGAGAGAGAGAGAGGGAGAGAGAGAGAGAGAGAGAGAGAGAGAGAAAGAGAGAGATTACCTATCTAAGTATAGTCAGACAGACACCTATCTCCTTGATCCTTGCAATCTGCCAACATCCCCTCTCAAGGAATGTGGTACAAATATCTCCATCTTTCCTTTCATCAGGTAAATGGACACTCAATTACCTTGCAACAGAGGTATGCTTGCTGCCCCCTATGAATGTCCAAAGCATTATGTGATGATTGGCTCTTCTGGGATTGAAAACGCATAAAAAAGAATTTGGGGGTATAAAAGAATGAAAGTGTGATTTGTTTTCGTTCAATGGAGAACGGCAATATGAGATGTTGAATTTATTTATTTATTTATTTATTTATTTTGCAGTTTCCAAACTACATGGTACTGGCACATCCTGTATTTCATGTTTGCCGTTCAGGAGATCAACCAGAACCCCAGGCTCTTACCCAGCGTCACCCTGGGCTACAACATCTACAAGTCCTTCTTCAATGGAAGAGCCACCTCCTACACCATGCTACAACTCCTTGCTGGGGGCAAAAGCGACATTACAGCTGTGGGAGGAAGGATCACCTGCTGGCTGTTCTTGAAGGGGCTGAATCGGACCTCTCCCTCCACATTTCCTCCATGTCGAGCATCTACAAAATCCCACAGGTGTGAATGGGGAGCAGACAGGAGGCCAGGTGCATGGAAAGGAGAGCTGAGCACTGCTTGGGCTTAGCTCTCGCTCTTCAGTCCCTGTGCCTCATGGGCATAATGGTTCTCTGGAGTGTGTGTTGGAGGTGAGTCATGGCAGTGGTGGAGCTCTGGGATGGGTGGAAAGGCAGCCCTGGGGGCAGGGATGGCAGGAGATCACGGAAGCTGTACTAGACAGCTTTCCATGTGATCCCCAGACCAATTACTGACCGTTCCCGAAGCCTCATGTAGAGACGTGAAAACGTCCATCTAAGGCATAATGCAACACAGAGGGAATCCCCTTCTTTGTGCTGTTTCTGCCCTGCATTGGATCGGACGTTGCCTCTGACTTCAGTGGAGGTCTGAGTGCCCATCTCTCTGTATAGGATTGCACCTTTAATCATGTCTTGATAGGCTCTCCGATGCAGACGTTGCAGAAAACTGTAGTGGCTGACAGGAATGACAACCCTCCCCAGCAGTTTTTGCAGCCCCCACATGACCACTGCCATGATTCTGCCCCAGAAGTTATGATGTCACCCATCACTCTGTTGAAGGCACAGCCCCATAGGGCATTATTTATTTATTTATTTATTTATTTATTTATTTCCATATTAATTTCTGTATTTATTCATTGACATCCATATTTCACTCCACATCTAGACAAAAACAATTACAATACAACTGGATTGTATTGGTGCTGGGGCAGGTATCCCGGTCACAAGTTGTTTAGCTCTTTGTACACTAGTAACCCCCCCACCCCAAATCTGACCTGGTATCAAATAGGCAGGTAGTGCAGTTCCCTCAGCAAAGGTAGCGTGCTGAAGAGGGTCAGCTCCCGTCAACAGCCAAGCTCCTGAATTCTCAACTTTCACCAGCTTTCGGAGCAGCCTTGAGGGCAGCCCCACATAGAGTGCTTGGTAGTAATCCGGTCTTCAGGTTAATAGCACCTGTACCATAGTGAGCAAGCTACCCCATCCAGGAAAGGCCGTAGCTGGCGAACCAGTTGAAGTTGGGAAAAGACACTCCAAGCTGCAAGGGCCACGTGGGCCTGCAGGGACGATGGATCTAGGACTCCTCCCAGATTACAAACCTGATCTTTGAAGGGGAGTTCAGCCCAACCAAAAGAGGCAACGAGCCTGTTTCCTGCACTGCAGAAGCACTCACCCACATGGCTTCCATCCTGTTCCAAATCCCCTCATTACTGCTCCCAGTGAATTCATACAGATGTTGAGCAATATTGGGGAGAAAGTGGTGCCCTGTGAAACCCTGTAGCTCAATTGCCAAGGGGTCAAGGAATGGACACCCTACATTACTCCCTCAAATCAGCCCCATAAGTAGGAGTGAAACCATTGTAAGACACTGCTTCCGATGCCCTTCCCACATAGTCGATCCATGAGGAAGCCATGGTCCATGGTACCCAAAGCCAATGAGAGATGGAGCAGAATCAGCAAGGAGGCACTCCCCCATCCCTCTCTTGATATAGATCATCCAGCAGGGCAACCAAGGCTGATTCGGTCTTGCAACCAAGTCAACACCCAAAGTGGGTTTCTTTGGTTCTCATGTGGCCCCTTCATTGCTATAATTCTTGAATAAGGCTCCTGTCTGCTCCCCAAACAGAATTTTGCAGTTTGAGTGCACATGGAAAGCCCTGCATGCAAGACGTTAAATGGATTTTTGTTTGCTTGTTAATGGCATGTGTATTGAAATTGCTCTGCTTGCCATGACAGTTTCATGCGCTTTTTGTCATTAAGAATTATTCTCAAAGAATGAAGGAGTTTAATCCAGTACTTCCATTTCCTTGCTTCTCATTGTCATCTATGGTCATTACACATTTACTCCACAGCAATGATGATTTGATTGAAGGGAATTGTTTTTTGTTTTGTTTTTTCGAAGGGGACATTCTCCTGAACAGAGAGAGATTTGACATGGGATAGTCTTGTGCTCAGTTTTTGGTCCCGAGCCATTTTAACTTTAGATCCTGACATTCTCAGCCTGAGATTTGGGGCAGCTGCCAGGGGAGGCTGGCAGCTCTGATTTCAGTGGAGCTGTCAACCATCCTGGGTTCCAGACAGAAACCACGTCTGGCAAAAATGTTTGCAAATGGCAGATGTTTGCTCATGTTCAATTTGAGCAACGTCCCCTGTTCAATTTTTGCAAATTTCCATGGAGACTGAATCAGCCCCACTTTAGTCTATGGGGGAAAGTTTCACAAATCAGGAAATGGGTACAAAGTTTGGGAAATGTGTACACATTTCACATTCAGTTGCTGCTGGATTTGTGCATTTTTCCTGTACCTGCAGAGTGAGCAGACATCGTGAACAGGAAATGTGATGAGCGATGATACAACATTTGGAAGTTCTGAGCAGTCTCGAGTCTCACTCATTCACCTGTCCCTACCAAAGGCAGCCCCACATACTGGATGTTACCGCAGCCCAAACAGGGTGTAACTTAGGCATGTGTCACCTTGACCAGATCTGACATCTCTGGGATGGGTGCAGTTGGTACTCTAGCCTCGACCCCGGCCACTGCCCAAACCTGGATTCATGATCATGATCTCCCATCCCTGCCCCTTCCCAGTTGTTTTTTAAAAACATTTTTTGACAGGCTGGCAGAGAGACTTGTGAGTAGGAATGTTGGTGGAATCTGCAATAGAACTAAATGAGTTCAGATTTTTATGAACCCTACCAGCGATGGGCTTTTCCCCTGGAGGGTGGATTCCGCAGATTTGGGGAACCATGTTTCTAACCTTTGACTGTTTTGTCCAAATTTTGTTATAAAAAAAGTCACAATTATTTTTTTAAAAAAACCTGCCTAAAAATGCACATTTTCCCCATAGGCTAGGGAGTTAAAATACATATTTGGGCTGCATCTTGCTGGAGTCACTCACTACCTGATACCCTATGTTTTCCCATGTGCTACTGAGTACCTACACGTGGGTGAAATCCTCAAGCACGAGGACACTGCAGCACTTGCTGCTGGGCGTGTACCAATGGACGTACCTCTGTGTTTCCATCACGACTGCAGAATGATGAACACTATGGCTCACTCTAGATTAGGGACGTCAGAGAGTTCCGCCACGGACTCAAGTGAGGCAGGATTCTTTAGAATCCGGTAGGGATGTATGAAAGTGACTTACCTTTCACGGATTATGTTGATGGTGGGGGGGGCGGCGTTCCGTCCCTCCCCCCGGAATCCTGGCGGGGGGGAGGCACTCCATTCCTCCCCCCGGAATCCTCGAATGGCTACGGAGGGTTCTGGGTAAACAAAAAACAAAAAACCCACATTTGCATTCCTTCTTTTTGGCCGTCTTAATCTATGTAAATATTTACATAGACTGTGATGGCAAAAATGAAGAGGAATGCAAATAGCGTAGCGGGCGCTATTTGCGTCCCATTTTGATTCACCGTTTTAGCCTACGTAATTATTTACGTAGATTAAGACGGCAAAAATAAGGAACGCAAATGGCGTCGGCCGTAGCACAGCCGGTCACAGAGGATTCCGGGGGGGGGGAGGAACGGAGTGCCTCCCCCCCATTGAGGATTCCGGGGGGGGGACGGAATGCCTCCCCCCCCATCAACATAATCCGCGAAAGGTAAGTGACTTTCGTACAATAGGGGGAGATCCTCCAGTTGTATGGCAGCCACCATTTGTTGTTTGATCACTGGTAATCCTGACTGTACTTCTTGCGCATAAGGAATGGGAAGATGTGGCCCTCCTGATGTTCTCGGATGGCAGCGCCCATCATTCCTCCCCATGGGCTATGCCAGGTAGGGCTGATGAACGTGCATTCCAGGAATATCTGGAGGGCCACGTGTTGCCAAGCACTGGTATGCATCCAAAGAGAAGTTCTTGATCTTGGCCCTTTTGTGTAAGTTTTTCCCATACAGGCCAGGGCAGGCTCACCTTTCGCTGAGGACAACCAGAAGATGGAGCTGCCTGTGTGACTTCTCACAAACATGTTTTTCTCCAGTTCTGCACCTCACCTCGAGGCACTCAGAGAATCCATGAAGTTGCAGCTGTGAAGCTTCCCCTGATCATTATCAAAAACATAGTGATCTATTCTGAGCCTTGCCAAAGCTCAAGAGATGTTTTGCTTCCTGTTTTCCTTGGAGAACAATGATGTAAACATTAGAATGAAAGGCAGCTCCAGGAACCCTCCTGCACCGTGCCTGAAAAGCGTGGTGCATAAAACATCTCCTGTGCTCCCGAGAGCCTGGGCTCAGATTTAGACAGGCCGAGATGTCCATGCCTGTGGTGTAGTTTAGTACACCACCTCCCATTGCTGCCTATGGCTCAGAATTGGATGTTGTTGTAAAGACACTGCAGCCTCGATCTTGCAAGACTTTTCTCACGTCTCCTGATTCGCTGGCTGTGGAAGTGAAAGGAACTGTCACGAAGGAGGAACTGCAAGAGGCAGGCAGACCCAGAATGATACCGTTGCTGCTGCTGTTGTTGCTCCTGCTTCCTTATGCAGCTGGTCAACTGCGGAAGATGGACTGCCTGAGGACTCAGAAGAAAGAGCAAGAGTTAGGATCCTATTATTACCAGCCAGGAGACTACCTCATCAGCGGAGTCCTGTCCTCACAGTATTTCATGTGCAACAAACCATACGTTTTCTCTGAGTCCCCTTTAACCAGGGTTGTGAAGTAAGTGATGCTGATGATGTAATGCTTCCAAACCCGCCCTCCGGTTGTCCCCATTTGCGGGAAACTGTCCATCTTTTCTGGTATCTCTGGTCATCCTTGATAAATTGCTCTCCTGACTTTTCCCACTCTGCACTTTCTGAAGAAGAATTTGGAGCTTCATTAAAGTGAAGGCATCATTTAGTTCAGTACGCTCATGTATGACTGGATCCATGGGGTTCCCTTGCATTGTTTCAGCCAAAAGAACCAGCAGCCTCTTTGATAGTAAATGTTGTGCTAAGACACAGGCTGGAGCTGGGGAGGTTCTTTCTTGGGAGTGGTCCAAATGCAAATGTCCGCACAGAGGTTCCCTCTCCAGAATAATTACAAGACCATCGTTGTGGCCCTTTCATAAGGGTGAGCACCTTTCTTCCTCATCCACTACAGTTGTTGTTGTTCAGTCATTCATTCGTGTCCAACTCTTGGTGACCCCCTGTACCATAGCACACCAGGCCTTCCTGTCCTGCGTTCTCTCCCAGAGCATGCTCAAGTCCATCTTCATTGCATCAATGATGCAGTATGTGCCTGTAAATCCTACTGCACTGTGTGGGATTTACTTCTGAAGAAGCCAAGTGTGTGTATGTGTGTGTGTAATGGACATTAGACCCATTCAAGATAAAACACAAGAGATAATATCAGGACACAGGGAAACAGTTTCTTCAGTTTAGCTCATACAATCAGCCGAGTGCTCATACGCATGATGATAAGAAAATAATTAGCCACCTCTTTGTTGAGATAGCTGACTTTTCCCAGGACAGTGAATGACCAATCTTTCCTCAGAATGCCCTAGGAAATTAGTCAGCAGAGTATACAGCATATGGCCTCTCAAATCAGAATAAAAATTACAATGAAATTGTCCTTGGGTCAGAGTTTCAGGGACTCTTGCCTTACGCAGACACGATCTGCTTTGGAAGGGAGTTTCCCCAAACCTCCCCTGAAAAGCAGCTGCTGGTCAAAGATTAAGTCTTGCATGAATGAATGCTTGATGGCCCTGTTTATTCTGAGGAGACATCAAAGAAGAGGGTGAAGTACCAGAACTAGGCAGCATCACATTCACATGGGGTCACCGGGAAACAGGTTCTGCTGGCCAGGAGTGTAGTTCCTGTCACTCAGTATCATCAAGTCTCTGAATCAAGACTACAGAAGCCTGTGGTTGCTCCCGAGTTAGAAGAGATTCAAGCCCAACCCCAGTTGAGTTCATTTTGTGTTTTGTGCATAGATTCCCTATAATGGAGAAAAGGCTTCTGGGATGGTAATGAACCAGAGCCCGTGGTTACCTTTTTGGTGATCTGTTCATTTAGGTTATTAGAGATAGGAGAATTAAGAATCTGTATAATGTGTCTCCAAATTTGGTTCATCTATATCCGTGTATATCACATATACGGTTGCAGACCATCAGCACCGAGCTCGGAGCTACGCCTCTTGTGTTATTAAGATGAAGATCTCATTTTCTCCCCCCTCCTTCCCCTGAATCTAACATGATTAAGACTATTAACATCCTTCATGCTATTAAGGACTGGTTAATATTCCAGAATGGCTGAGTGGCTGGAAATTCTTTTTTAATTGAATGCCGGCTTAAAATGGAGTAAAAACCTTGAAATGACTTATCGTTTTCTGAGGCATATTATATTCTACACCTTCTTCCTTCCTAAGAGGACAAACTGTTTTGCAGACTGTTTTTGCTGAACAAACAGGAGAAATGATCCTCCAAAGTAGCCCATGTAACTCAAGTGGGAAAAAACAAGAACAGACAAAATCTGTCAAATTGCAGGAGCTCACTTTTCAAAATTTAACCTCTTAGAAAGAAGCAATTTCTGACCAGTTCAACTTCAAAATTGCCCCAGGCCATCCTCAGATACACTTGTCCTCCACTAGGAAGATTCAACCTGGTCTGTTGAGGCATTTTCTCAACATAAGAAATAGAATCTACTCTCCCTGCCCCCAACCTCTGGTTATAAGAGAATACGATTCACCCAAGTTTCTCCTCCACATCTGGGATGCCACAGGAGAAAAGCCCTTGTCTTAGTAGCTACCCACCTTGCTTCCTTTGGCGGGGGCTTCTGGAGCGAGATGGCTAAAGCTGATCTCAGGGTCTGGGCAAGTGTATATGGGAGAAGATGAAACTTCAGGTAGCAAGGGGGGGTGCTGGGGGGCAGATTGAGCATTCGGGGTCACCAAGCTGAGCTGAGGGGCTGTGTTTTCTGAATATCCTGTCTGCAGTGAGCTAAGATGGCAAAAGCAAGTGTCTGTAACCCTCATTGGCACTGAGCTACGCCTCTTGCATTATGAATAGAAGAAAATGCCCCCCCCCAAACTCTGATCCTTAACAAAAGGCACGTCTTTGTGTGTGTGTGTGTGTGTGTGTGTGTGTGCGTGCGTGCGTGCGTGCGTGTGTGTGTGAGAGAGAGAGAGAGAGAGAGAGAGGTTATCTAAATATAGACAGAAAGACAGCTAGATCCTTGATCCCTGAAATCTGCCAACGCCTTGCAGCACAGGTACATTTGCCACTCCCTATGAATATCCAAAGCATTATGTGATGATCCGCTCTTCTGAGATTTCAATTGCATGAAAAAGAATTTGGGGGTATAAAAGAAGGAAACTGAGATTTGTTTTCGTTCAGTGGAGAACGACAGCATGAGGTATTGAATTTTGTTCTTATTTACTGTTTTGCAGTTTCCATGATACAAGGTACTGGCACATCCTGTCCTTCATGTTTGCCATTCAGGAGATCAACCTGAGCCCCAGGCTCTTACCCAACATCACCCTGGGCTACAACATCTACAAGTCCTTCTTCGATGGAAGAGCCACCTCCTACGCCATGCTGCAGCTCCTTGCTGGGGGTGAAAGCAACATGCCACACTACAGCTGTGGGAGGAAGAATCACCTGCTGGCCGTCCTTGAAGGGGCTGAATCGGACCTCTCCCTCCACATTTCCTCCATGTCGAACATCTACAAAACCCCACAGGTGTGAATGGGGAGCGGACCGGAGGCCAGGTGCATAGAAAGGGGAGCTGAGCCCTGGTTGGGCTCAGCTCTCGCTCTTCAGTCCCTGTGCCTCCTGGGCATAATGGTTCTCTGGAGTGTGTGGAGGTGAGTCATGGCAGTGGTGAAGCTCTGGGATGGGACACCAGGCATCCCTGGGGGCAGGGATGGCAGGAGACCACGGAAGCTGTACTAGACAGCTTTCCATGTGATCCCCAGCCTGGTTCCTGCTCCTTCCCGAAGCCTCACATAGACACGTGGAAACGTCCATCTAAGCAAAATGCAGCACAGAGGGAATCCCCTTGTTCGCCCTGGTTCTGCCCTGCATTGTATCGGAGGTTGCCTCTGAATTCAGTGGAGGTCTGGATGCCTGTCTATCTGTATAGGATTGCACCCTTAATCATGTCTTGAAAGGATCTCCAATGCAGACGTTGCAGAAAACAGTAGTGGCTGACAGGAACGAGAACCCTCCCCAGCAGTTTTTGCAGCCCCTACATGACTACTGCCATGATTCTGCCCCAGAAGGTATGATGTCAACCATCTCTCTGTTGAAGGCACAGCCCTGTAGGGCATTTATTATTTCTTTATTTATTTCTGTATTCATTTCTGTATTTATTCATTTACATCCATATTTCACTCCACATCTAGACAGATTCCGGAGTGGTGAACAATAAAAGATACAAGATAAGGTAAAAGAATAAAATTCCATGTTAAAAATTATTTTTAAGAAGAGAGAGAGAGTGGGAGAAAGAAAAATAATTACAATACAACTGGATTTTATTGATGCTGTGGCAGCGATCCTGGTCACAATTTGTTTAGCTCTTTGTACACTAGTAAATAACCCCTTAAATCTGACCTGCTATCAAATGGGCAGGTAGTGCAGTTCCAACAGCAAAGGTAGCATGCTGAAGAGAGTCAGCTCCCGACAACAGCAAAGCTCCTGAATTCTGAACAATCTCCAGCTCTCAGAGCAGCTTTGAGGGCAGCCCCACATAGAGTGCATGGCAGTAATCCAGTCTTCAGGTTATTAGCACCTGTACCATGGTGAACAATCTACCACATCCAGGAGAGGCCGTAGCTGGTGAACCAGCTGAAGTTGGCAAAAGACACTCCAGGCTGCATGGGCAACATGGGCCTGCAGGGACGATGGATGTAGGACTCCCCCCAGATTACAAACCTGATCTTTGAAGGGGAGTACAGCCCCATCCAGAAGAGGCAATGGCCCTATCTCTTGGACTTGGGAACCAGTGACCGACAGGGCTTCCGTCCTCTTCCAAATCCCCTCATGACTACTCCCAGTGAATTCATACAGATGTTGAGCAATATTGGGGACAAGATGGTGCCCTGTGGAACCCTGTAACTCAACTGCCAAGGGGTCAAGAAATGGACACCCAACATTACTCCCTCAAATCAGCCCCATAGTTTGAGTGAAGCCACTGTAAGCCATGTCTTCCTCTGCCCTTCCCACAGCGTCGATCCAACAGGAAACCATGGTCCATGGTACCCAAACCGATGAGAGATGGAGCAGAATTAGCAGAGTGGCATTCCCCCATCCCTCTCTTGAGATAGATCATCCAGCAGAGCAACCAAGGCTGATTCAGTCCTGTAACCAGGTCAAAACACAAAATGGGTTGCTTTTGTTCTCATGTGGCCCCTTGATTGCTTTAATTCCTGAATAAGACTCCTGTGTGCTCCCCAAAAAGAATCTAGAACATCGTTGGGGGCAGAGCTAAATCTATCCTTTTCCGTTGGCTCACACGAGGCAGCGAGCAGGTCTAACGTTCATTGATTGGTTCCTGAAGTGTATCACTCTACCGTGTTTTGAATGTGTGTAAAGGACCCCAGTGTTCCTCTTGGGCTGCACCACAAATGGAGCTTGAGATATTTTTGCACTCCCCGTCCACATATTCTGCCTCATACTGACAGGCATTGATTTAGATACTATTTATTTATTTATTTATTTATTGCATTTATTGCATTTATACCCTGCCTTTTTTCCACTTTAAGGAACCCAGTGTGTGGCACATAATCGTCCTTCCATTTTAGCCAAAAATATTTCATTTTATCCAGAAAACAAACTGATACTAAACTACCATCTCTTACTTTACTTTGCTCCCTAGATCAGTTATGGCATTGCTACTCCTGTTTCTAATGACAAAAGTCAGTTCCCTTTTGTCTACCGGATGGCCCCAAAGGAGGAAGCCCAGTACCCAGGGATCATCCAGCTACTCCTGTTTTTCCAGTGGACGTGGGTCGGTCTCTTTGCTCCAGACACTGAGAATGGGGAGAGGTTCCTGGGTGCCTTCACACCCCTGATGATCAGCAGTGGGATTTGTGTCGCTTTCTCCAAAAGACTACCACGAAATCTCTTATATCAAATATTCCAGATGGACGTTTCTTTCCTGGGGAAAGAAGTGAAGGTAATTGTTTACTATGCGGACTCCCACTATGGCTATTTACCGTTGATGTTTATGCAAAAAACACTGGAAAAGAAACCAACTGGGGCAAAAGTCTGGATCACGCCAGGTTTTCAGGACATGGACTACAACTTGTCTCTTGCACCTTCTTACTTCCATTTCGTCCACGGATCTTTGTCCTTCAGAATGAAGACTAAAATAGTGACAAAATGTGACTACTATGAGCCAATCTCCTCTTCTCTGGAACGGTTGTGGGATGAAACATTTGAGTGTTTCAGTACAATGCATGTTCTGTCCATGAAAATTTGGACAGGTTGCAGAGAGAAAGAGAAACAGGCGATGCTTCCCCAGGAGGAGATTGAAAGAGCCCTGTCTCAGGACAGCTACATTACTTATAGTAGCATCCAAACTGTGGCCCATGCCTTACATGCTTCATATTCATCCCAACCCAAACGCATGTTGATGGTGGGTGAAGGAGAAAGGTGGGAACGTCAAAGGCTGCATCCCTGGCAGGTATTCCCATTTTCTTTGGCAACACCTCCATAAAGACTCATGATGAAGATAACCAAATATGGGTTAGAGCAGATAATTGTTCATCCTGCATGGCACTAAAAAGTAAAGGTAAAGTTGTCCCCAACCAGTTGTGTCCAACTCTAGGGTGTGGTGTTCATCCCCGTTTCTAAGCCAAAGAGCCAGTGCTGTCCGAAGACGCTTCTGTGGTCATGTGGCCAGCATGACTGAACTCCGAGGTGCACGGAACGCTGTTACCTTTCCCGCCGATGCGGTACCTATTTATCTACTTGCAATTTCTTGCTTTCGAACTGCTAGGTTAGCAGAAGCTGGGACTGAAGACAGGAGCTCATACATCCCCAAATAGCTTCCTTCCTCCAAAAATCCCTTAGAAATGGAGCCCCAGACCCATCAAAAACCAGTTGTGTTTTTCTGCAGCAATGTAAGAATACAATTTCTTGACATGGCAGTGAACATCTTGCTTTTGTTGTACAAGTGGGATCCATTTCAGTTATTGTGGTGTGACCAAGTGCACAAATGAAGCCCCATGACAAATGAGGTCCCTTACAATTGAAGCCCCAGACCCTTCGAGAACCAGTTGTTGTTGGTTCGTGAAGCTCCATCAGGATACAATCTCTTGACTTTGCAGTCAACTTAATGTTTTTGTTGTAGAAGACCCACTGGGATCCATTTCTCTGATCGCGGTCTTATGAAGTGCACAGGGAGTTTGCAGCAATGTGCCCGATTACACGTCCTCCTAATAAAAGCTAGCTGTGGAGGATGGGGTATGACCAGGTGGGTGCAGCCTGTGGTAAATGGGGAAGTCACAAGCCCCACCTTCATCCTGGAGGCCAGCAGACTCCCCCCACCCAACCCCCTTGAACCCAATTTGGGCAGCGTGTAACCCAGCAGTCTCCAATCAGTGACAGTGGAGGAGGAGGTGGGGCAGCATTGGAGTGGACACATTGGAGAGATCAGCCTGCTTTCATTTCAATGTGTGTATGTGAGAGGTGGGGGGGAGACAGGGAAAGACAACGATGTGTTGTTAGGGAGATTTGGCTCCTTCCCCTTCTCTAATAGGTTTTACACTTCACTGTTTTCTTGATTGTTTATTTTAAAGAGGACAAATACAATAAAAACTACTTTCCTTTTCCTTCCCTTGCCTCTTTCTTTCACTTCCACAACACCCTTCTCAATTCTCAACAATTTGTTTGCCTTTACTTTGAGTCTGTCTGGATTTTACACACACAGTCTCTCTCTCTCTCTCTCTCTCTCTCTCTCTCTCTCTCTCTCTCTCTCTCTCACACACACACACACACTATTCTTCTGTCCTTTTTCTTGGCTCTCCTCCACCCACCCCACCCACCCTCCTTTCCCGTATTCCTTCCTTTCCCATTTTTGAACATATTTCCCTTAAACAACAGTGAGAACAACAACAGATAAACCCCCTGTTTTCTTCTGTTGTCCTCCTGCCTTGCTTGTAGGTAGTCCAGCATTTGCTTTTCTTTTGATCCCCCCATCTCTCAACTTGTGTGTTCATTTTTGTGTTTGTCTTTGTGTTGTGCTCAAGCAAGCAGTGTGTGTCAAAGTATGACACAGGCCACATTTTAAAAAAAAGTAAGCAAAGCACTACACACACATTAACATCTATTATTTGAATAACTCAGAACCACCCTGTGTGCAAAGCAAGCAAGCCCAATGTGGGGCAGCTTCAGCGTCTTGTTGGCAGGGGCAGAGCAGAGGTGGACGAGGTGGGGCTGGGATTAGCAGCACCAGTCGGCAGTCCGCTGCTCCCCCAGTCCAGATAGTGCGCAGGCAAGTTGCAGTGCTCAGAGGTCACTGATGGAGGAGACACTTCAAAGAAACCAACAGCAGAATTAGGGACAGTGACCTCCTCCACTTCAACAGCTGACTTCTCGGATTATTATCCCTCCTGAGTTTGGTTTGTATTTCTGAGAAAAGCACATTTAAGCAGTGCCTAGCACAACAACTACTTTGCCAGACTGTCTGACATTTGGCAGGTGGAATCCCCTCCATGGGGGATGCCAGGTTCCCAAATTTCATTTGTTTAGCACAAAAACTGTAAACCTGACAGCCATTTCTATTTTTCAAATCCAGTCAATGAGAACATGTCATATCAGAATGATTCGGGTATCTAAATCTTGCTTTGGATTGGGGTCTGAAGAGAAGCGGAGGGGGTCAGAATCAGCCTGAAGCAAAGCAGGGCTGCTTCAGAAGGCCCAAAGTCGCATCCAAACCGTAATGGGGACTCTGTTCACAGCCCTGGTTTTGGATAAATGCTGCCAGCCCTAATACCCCCCTTTGGTGAGTGGTCTCAAGAGGGAGGGTGGTGGCAGCCCAGATGCAGTTCCTGATTGTCTAGCTCCTTTCCATTTGGATTCCCTCTTTGGTTATGTGACTGAATCAGTCTTGGTCTCAGGAAGGATGACCATTAAAAGAAACAAGGGAAAATCCACGCTGTTGATTCTACTTGATCTCACATCTCCTTTGACAAGTCTGTTTCCTGTTTCCTAGCTGAGCAGTGCAGAGGAAGCTGCTCCAGCTGGTCTCAGGACTACAGAAGCAAGCAAGCTCCCAGAGAGGGAACGATCACAGCAAGAGAACAGGGAGAGCAGACAGGAGTTGGCCAGGGGAGATGCAGGGGAAGAGCCGATGAAGGCAAAGCAGTGAGTGGGCTGGAGTAAGGCCAAGGGGCTGTCCTTTCCCTTCTGAGTCTCTGTGTGCTCACCATGTGCTCCTGAGAGCTCCAATTGAATTGAGGGTGTGTGGCCGGAGTGATCCCTGCAGCTGTGTGGGCAGGAAGTTTCAGTCTGTGTCTCACCTCCCAGGTGAGCAGAGCAGAGGAGGCTGCTCCAGCTGGTCTAATGACTATGCAAGGAAGCCAGCTCCCAAAGAGCGAGCCATCACAGGGAGTAAACAGGGAGAGAAAACAGGAGTTGGCCAGGGGAGTTCGGCAGGGGAGGTCAAGGGGGAGTCAGCTAATGAGGGTTTTTTTTTTCATTTTTTTAATCCTTTTCTTGTAACACACACTTCCATACCAGTGGGGCTGTGTTTTTAACTTCCAGTGAACCTAGGACGAAGCACAGGCTATTCCAGTACAATCAGAAAGTGAGAAACATAAAGCTAGGTGACCCATGGACTCGCCAGGTATGCTGTCTCCCAGGAGGATGGACTAGAGATGTGTCTGAAGGTTTCCCTATGCTCATAAAGCCCAATGACAGGTATCCCTTTCTTCTCATCTATGTGGGAACAAATGACACCGACAAGCAAAGCTACAAAGAAATCATGTCAGACTTTGAAGCTTTGGGAAGGAAACTCAAGAACTTTGGGGCTCAGGTAGTTTTCTCATCCATCCTTCCAGTAGTTTGGAACCTAGGACCGCAGGCTATATTACCTGGCAGATGGACCAGTAGCAAGGGTCCATCAGGTGGATCCACAGTTGGCTACAGAATCAGAATCAAGGAGGGCTTATCAATGGGACCTTCTCAAACTGGGGAGAGGTATCGAGCGAGGTACCACAGCGCTCAGTCCTGGGCCAAGTGCTCTTCCACATTTTTACTAATGAGTTGGATGAGGAGATGAAGGGAATGTTGATCAAATGTGCAGATGACACAAAATTGGGCAGGATAGCTAATACCATGAAAGACAGTTACAGAATTCAAAGTGATCTTGAGAGGCTGGAGCTCTGGGCAGAAAACGACAGAATTCAATTTAGTAGGGATAAATGCCAAGTTCTGCACCAAGGAAAAAGAACCCAAATGCACAGTTACATGGTGGGGAATACTTGGCTCCAAAGGACAACAAGCGAGAAGGATCTTGGAATTGTTGTCGATCACAACCTGAATCTGAGACTTCCAAATCACATGAAGTACAAGTTGGCCTCTACTCAGCACTGGTTAGGCCTCATCTGGAGTACTGTGTCCAGTTCTGGGCACCACACTTTAAGAAGGATGCAGACAAACTGGAGCGGGTTCAGAGGAGGGCAGAAAAGATTATCACGTGACTGGAAATGAAGCCCTAACAGGAGAGGCTGAAAGAACTGGGAATCTTTAGCCTTGGGAAGAGAAGACTGAGGGGAGATACAACAGTGCTGTTCAAGTACATGAAAGGTTGTCACAGAGAGGAAGTCCAGGATCTCGTCTCGATCATCCTAGAATGCAGGACACGGAATCATGGCCTCAAGTTACAGGAGGCCAGATTCCAGCTGAACATCAGGAAAAATCTCCTGACGGTTAGAGCAACATGAGAATGGAACCAATGACCTAGGGAGGTGGTGGGCTCTCCCACACTGGAGGCATTCAAGACGAGGCTAGACAGCCACCTGTCAGGGATTCTTTTTCTTGGATTCCTGCATTGAGCAGGGGGTTGGACGCAATGGTCTTATAGCCCCCAACCAATTCCTACTATTCTATGATTCTAAGATTTTACCACCAATGCTCGGAACCTTCTTGGCCTTCTATAGTGTTGTTGGAGGCATTGAACTCCAGTTCCCCTGCTACCTGAAAGGGTGGTTCCATAAATTAAGATTCGGTGATCATTCTTTGATCTCTGGAGCTGTGGTATCCCAGACGGTATATGAGCTTTTCCCCAAAGTTGTTTTCATTTTGGTAACCATCCTCTCTCCATTATCTGGCCATCTTCTTGATGTGTTTTGTGAGCTCTTCTGTGGCATGAAAGGGCTCCTGGCATTCACTCCTAGTGGCCTCTCCAGTGTCCAAAATAGTTCTTGGCCATAGAGAAAGCCCATGGCAGTTATAGCATTGCCAGAGTGGAAGAGACTCTATCCAGCAGACTCTATGGTCATGGCCTGGAAGTCCTCTGGAGCCTTGAAAAGGTTTTCTGTTGAAACCCTGAGGACTCTGCCAGATGACACAATAAGTCACCTCGGCCCCTTAACACTTTTGCAGAGGGGTGGTTAGTCAGGGTGGCTTACTAAGCATGGGGAATGTGGTTTTCTCCCCCACGTGACATACCAAGGCACCAAGGTGAGCAGAGATTCCTTAACCATTATGGCTTAGCATGATGTCTGAACATGCCTGGTATCTTCATTATGAGTAGGAATGGGCAGGATTTGTTTTAAAACCTCTGCAGATGATCAGGCATCTTTACTTCTGCCCTCTGTTCATTGATGGGATTCACTTTTGTGTATGAGGATTTTGGTCATTTCCAAAGGTGCACTTTGGTAATTTGCAAAAGCGTACTTTGTACTAATGTACACTTGCACCTCCACCCCCCCGTAGAACAACAACAAAAAAGTCCTGCAAGTTTCCCTAATCTGTGCAACTTGGGAAAAGCCCTCTCTTAAATATGATCCCTTTTGAATTGATTGCAGATTATTCTGACAACTCTAATCGTGACTGTGAACAGCCAAAGAATGGCATTGTGAACCCAGATGGGATGTGCACTGAACATGGACGATCACAGCTCAAAGTGATGAGGCCTAAGATATGGACTACGTTTTCATGATTTCTAAATCCAGGCTGTTTTCTCTGTCATTCTAGCTTCACACTTCTTTACGAGACAACCAGTTTTCTAATGCTTCCATGGGCGGACTGTACGTGGATAAGACTGGGGAACTGTCAGCTGACTTTGATATCGTGAATTGGGTGATGTTTCCCAATGAGTCTCGTGCTAGAGAGACTATTGGGAGTGTGGAGAGACAGGCATCTCCAGACATGAAACTCACCATTAAGCAGGAAGCCATTGCCTGGCCTGGCCATTTTAATGAGGTAGGGGAAAGGATTTGTGTCCTATTATTGGCTTGTGACATCTCTTAATCTCTAAGAATATCCACCCTGTCTTGTGTGTCCCACTCCCAACACCAGCTTCTAAACATTTCGTTATTTATTTATTCATTCATTCATTTCATTTTGTTTTATTTCTATACCACCTAATAGCCGAAGCTCTCTGGGTGGTTGACAAAGTTAAGACCAAATGGCCTGCAATACAACAATTTTAAATATATAGAACATCCAAACCACAATATAACAATACAACCACAATAAAACCTAGAAGCAGTGTAGGAATTTAAAATACAGGTTTAAAACAGCAAAGCTAAAAGTCTAGAAAGCTAAAATGCTATAACACCTTGGAAAATTAAAAGGTCTTCACCTGGCACCGGAAGGAATACAATGTAGGTGCCAGGTGAACCTCTCTAGGGAGCTCATTCCACAGCCGGGGTGCCACAGCAGAAAAAGCCCTCCTCTCAGTAGTCACCCGCCTCACTTCCTTTGGCAGGGGCTCATGGAGAAGGACTGTTGAGGATGATCTTAAGGTCCATGGATGGGTGTTTCTATGCTGTATTGATCTGGGGTCCTGATCCTGTCAGTTCTAGTCTTCCAGTCTTTTGGTTATCAAGCGGAAACAAGCCAATTGTGCAAAAGATGGCAGTTCCTGGATAGAAAATGGATGTAGAATAAATATGTACAAAGAAGATCCACACCTCCCTTCAGGTGACAAAGCAGTTTTGTCAGGGTCCCAGGAGCACAATTTTCTCTAGGCTGGTTGCTTGCCTATTTCTCCTTAGAGCACGACCAAGGGGGGCAGCAAGCGGGATCTTACAAGAGTCTGTGTTAGATGCCTCCTTCTACCCATCAGCAATGCCTCTCCCCTCCTCTACAGGGCCATAGATCTAAGGCTGAGCATCTTTCTTCCTCATCCACCACAGTACGTGACTGTAAATGCTACTGCACTCTGTGGGATTTACTTCTCAAGAAACCACGTGTGTGTGTGTATGTGTGTGTGTGTGTGTGTGTTTATGTAATGGGCGTTAGACCCAGTCAAGATAAAACACAAGAGATAATATCTGGACACAGGGAAACAGTTTCTTCAGTTTAGCTCGTACAATCAGCTGAATGCTCATACGCATGAAGATTAGAAAATTATTAGCCACCTCTTTGTTGAGATAGCTGACTTTTCCCAGGACAGTGAATGACCAATCTTTCCTCTGAATGCCCTGGGAAGTTAGTCAGCAGAGCATACAGCATATGGCCTCTCAAATCATAATAAAAATTACAATGAAAGGGTCCTTGGGTCAGAGTTTCAGGGACTCCTGCCTTACACAGACACGATCTGCTTTGGAAGGGAGTTTCCCAAAACCTCCCCTGAATTGCCGCCGCTGGTCAAAGATTAAGTCTTGGATGAATGAATGCTTCATCGCCCTGTTTATTCTGAAGAGACATCAAAGAAGACGGTGAAGTACCAGAAGTAGGCAGCATCACATGGGGTCACTGGGGGAACACGTTCTGCGGGGCAGGAGAGTAGTTCCTGTCATTCAGTATCATCACGACTCCGAATCGAGACTGCAGAAGTCTGTGGTTGCTCCTGTGTTAGAAGAGATTCAAGCCAAACACCAGTTTAGTCATTTTGTGTTCTGTGCATAGATTCCCTATAATCTAGAAAAGGCTCCTGGGATGGCAATGAACCAAAGCTATTGGTTATCTTTTTGGTGATCTGTTCATTTAGGTTATTAGAGATAGGAGAATTAAGAATCTGTATAATGTGTCTCCAAATTCTGTCCGTCTATATCCGTGTATTTCAAATATACGGTGGCAGATCATCGGCACCGAGCTACGCCTCTTGGATTATTAATATGTAAATCTCTTCTTCTTCCCCCACTCCTCCCCCTGAAGATAACGTGGCTTAAGACTATTAACATCCTTTGTGCTATTAAGGACAAGATAATATTCCAGACTGGCTGAGTGGCTGGTGTGGAAATTCTTTTCTATTAGAATGCTGTCTTAAAATGGGGTAAAAACCTTGAAATGCCTTACCGCTTTCTGAGGCATTGTATATTCTACACCTTCTTCCTTCCTAAGAGGACAAACTATTTTCCAAGGGACACTGTAACTCAAGTGGGAAAAAAATCCAGACAAAATCTGTTGAACGGCAGGAGCTCGCCTATCAAAATTAAACCTCCTAGAAAAAAGCAATTTCTGACCAGTTCTACTTCAAAATTGCCACAGGCCATCCTCAAATACACTTCTCCTCCACTATGAAGATTCAGACTGGTCCACTGAGGCGTTTTCTTAATATAAGAAATAGAATCTACTCCCCCCCCCAAACTCTGGTTATAAGAGAATACGATACCCCAATTTTCTCCTCCACAACTGGAAAGCCACAGGAGAAAAGGCACTTGTCTTTCTTGCCACCCACCTTGCTTCCTTTGGCGGGGGCTTCTGCAGTCAGACTGCTAAAGCTGATCTCAGGGTCTGGGCAAGTGTATATGGGAGGAGATGATCCTTCAGGTAGCAAGGGGGATGCTGGGGGGGGGGCAGGTTGAGCATTTGGGGTCACCAAGCTGGGCTGAGGGTCTGTGTTTTTTGGATATCCTGTCTGCGGTGAGCTAAGATGGCAAAAGCAAGTGTCCGTAACCCTCCTTTCAAGGTTCTGCAGGTTGTGTGACTACCGACTGGAAAAATGGTGATCCTTCCAGAAGCGTTAAAGAGTGCCTTGTTTTCAGGTTCCACTTTGATGTGATTTCCAGTGAGTAAAAGTGAGTGGGACACAGCTTTTCTTTGAGGCAACGTTCCCGAGCACTTAACACTTCACATATTGTTTACATTATAAGGACTATGTAGGTAATAATAAAATAATTGCTATTTTTATTTCCGCATACTGAAACAGCATGGGTAAGAGGGCACAGTTAATCTATGACATCCCCTCCCCATATTACTCACTTTTAAGCCTCTGTGGGTGATATTCAGTAACAAAAGCTGCAAAGCTAAAAGAGAAGTGATTTAAAGAGAATTTTGGGGAAAGGAGAGAGTGAAGCTGAACTCAAACCAGAAGTGAAATCCCTTGAAACACATAGAACAATAAAGGCAGGAAGGCGGAGACCCGTAGACCCGTGCATGCCCATGCCCACACACACGGGCACACAGAGAAGACCTGAAATTAGCAGTTCTTCAAAGCATTTACTTACTTTTAAATACACCAGCCTACTTTACTATCATTTCACTGGCCAGTACATACCCACTACATCTCCCTCCAGACATTTTTTTTCCAGTCGATATCCCTGGCAAATTGTGGAACTCTTTTTTTTTCCTTTAATGGCTGTGGCCATTTTCATTTCCCTCTCAAACACCAGAAAACATGACATGATGCAGACAACAAAATGAAAACAGGGCCTACAATGGTGGCTAATGACTTGCATACATGTTAAAAAGGGTTATTTAAAAAAAAAATATTCCACCATTCCCAACACAGGAGGAATAGGAAACCATCAATGTTTTAGACTTAAAAAAAAGTTGTGTTTTTTTTCTTCACAAACTCCGATCCAAACAAGGTCACTGAAACATACTTCCCAAGTCACTTTGGACAGAGAGAGGTGATTGTTTGCTTTTTCTCTTATACTGCTCTTTCTCTCCCCATAGTTCATCAATAGACCTGGAAATTTCATGGCATGTAAACACAACACTTCTTCTGGCACCTGTAATTTTCAAAAACTTTGGTGAAACCATTCTGAATGATACCCCAACCCTATTAAGATTCTACATGACAGAATTATAGTTTTTACTGATAAGCCTTAACAAAAGAGATACCTGTGTGTGTGTGTGTATGAGAGAGAGAGAGAGAGGGAGAGAGAGAGAGAGAGAGAGAGAGAGAGAAAGAGAGAGATTACCTATCTAAGTATAGTCAGACAGACACCTATCTCCTTGATCCTTGCAATCTGCCAACATCCCCTCTCAAGGAATGTGGTACAAATATCTCCATCTTTCCTTTCATCAGGTAAATGGACACTCAATTACCTTGCAACAGAGGTATGCTTGCTGCCCCCTATGAATGTCCAAAGCATTATGTGATGATTGGCTCTTCTGGGATTGAAAACGCATAAAAAAGAATTTGGGGGTATAAAAGAATGAAAGTGTGATTTGTTTTCGTTCAATGGAGAACGGCAATATGAGATGTTGAATTTATTTATTTATTTATTTATTTATTTTGCAGTTTCCAAACTACATGGTACTGGCACATCCTGTATTTCATGTTTGCCGTTCAGGAGATCAACCAGAACCCCAGGCTCTTACCCAGCGTCACCCTGGGCTACAACATCTACAAGTCCTTCTTCAATGGAAGAGCCACCTCCTACACCATGCTACAACTCCTTGCTGGGGGCAAAAGCGACATTACAGCTGTGGGAGGAAGGATCACCTGCTGGCTGTTCTTGAAGGGGCTGAATCGGACCTCTCCCTCCACATTTCCTCCATGTCGAGCATCTACAAAATCCCACAGGTGTGAATGGGGAGCAGACAGGAGGCCAGGTGCATGGAAAGGAGAGCTGAGCACTGCTTGGGCTTAGCTCTCGCTCTTCAGTCCCTGTGCCTCATGGGCATAATGGTTCTCTGGAGTGTGTGTTGGAGGTGAGTCATGGCAGTGGTGGAGCTCTGGGATGGGTGGAAAGGCAGCCCTGGGGGCAGGGATGGCAGGAGATCACGGAAGCTGTACTAGACAGCTTTCCATGTGATCCCCAGACCAATTACTGACCGTTCCCGAAGCCTCATGTAGAGACGTGAAAACGTCCATCTAAGGCATAATGCAACACAGAGGGAATCCCCTTCTTTGTGCTGTTTCTGCCCTGCATTGGATCGGACGTTGCCTCTGACTTCAGTGGAGGTCTGAGTGCCCATCTCTCTGTATAGGATTGCACCTTTAATCATGTCTTGATAGGCTCTCCGATGCAGACGTTGCAGAAAACTGTAGTGGCTGACAGGAATGACAACCCTCCCCAGCAGTTTTTGCAGCCCCCACATGACCACTGCCATGATTCTGCCCCAGAAGTTATGATGTCACCCATCACTCTGTTGAAGGCACAGCCCCATAGGGCATTATTTATTTATTTATTTATTTATTTATTTATTTCCATATTAATTTCTGTATTTATTCATTGACATCCATATTTCACTCCACATCTAGACAAAAACAATTACAATACAACTGGATTGTATTGGTGCTGGGGCAGGTATCCCGGTCACAAGTTGTTTAGCTCTTTGTACACTAGTAACCCCCCCACCCCAAATCTGACCTGGTATCAAATAGGCAGGTAGTGCAGTTCCCTCAGCAAAGGTAGCGTGCTGAAGAGGGTCAGCTCCCGTCAACAGCCAAGCTCCTGAATTCTCAACTTTCACCAGCTTTCGGAGCAGCCTTGAGGGCAGCCCCACATAGAGTGCTTGGTAGTAATCCGGTCTTCAGGTTAATAGCACCTGTACCATAGTGAGCAAGCTACCCCATCCAGGAAAGGCCGTAGCTGGCGAACCAGTTGAAGTTGGGAAAAGACACTCCAAGCTGCAAGGGCCACGTGGGCCTGCAGGGACGATGGATCTAGGACTCCTCCCAGATTACAAACCTGATCTTTGAAGGGGAGTTCAGCCCAACCAAAAGAGGCAACGAGCCTGTTTCCTGCACTGCAGAAGCACTCACCCACATGGCTTCCATCCTGTTCCAAATCCCCTCATTACTGCTCCCAGTGAATTCATACAGATGTTGAGCAATATTGGGGAGAAAGTGGTGCCCTGTGAAACCCTGTAGCTCAATTGCCAAGGGGTCAAGGAATGGACACCCTACATTACTCCCTCAAATCAGCCCCATAAGTAGGAGTGAAACCATTGTAAGACACTGCTTCCGATGCCCTTCCCACATAGTCGATCCATGAGGAAGCCATGGTCCATGGTACCCAAAGCCAATGAGAGATGGAGCAGAATCAGCAAGGAGGCACTCCCCCATCCCTCTCTTGATATAGATCATCCAGCAGGGCAACCAAGGCTGATTCGGTCTTGCAACCAAGTCAACACCCAAAGTGGGTTTCTTTGGTTCTCATGTGGCCCCTTCATTGCTATAATTCTTGAATAAGGCTCCTGTCTGCTCCCCAAACAGAATTTTGCAGTTTGAGTGCACATGGAAAGCCCTGCATGCAAGACGTTAAATGGATTTTTGTTTGCTTGTTAATGGCATGTGTATTGAAATTGCTCTGCTTGCCATGACAGTTTCATGCGCTTTTTGTCATTAAGAATTATTCTCAAAGAATGAAGGAGTTTAATCCAGTACTTCCATTTCCTTGCTTCTCATTGTCATCTATGGTCATTACACATTTACTCCACAGCAATGATGATTTGATTGAAGGGAATTGTTTTTTGTTTTGTTTTTTCGAAGGGGACATTCTCCTGAACAGAGAGAGATTTGACATGGGATAGTCTTGTGCTCAGTTTTTGGTCCCGAGCCATTTTAACTTTAGATCCTGACATTCTCAGCCTGAGATTTGGGGCAGCTGCCAGGGGAGGCTGGCAGCTCTGATTTCAGTGGAGCTGTCAACCATCCTGGGTTCCAGACAGAAACCACGTCTGGCAAAAATGTTTGCAAATGGCAGATGTTTGCTCATGTTCAATTTGAGCAACGTCCCCTGTTCAATTTTTGCAAATTTCCATGGAGACTGAATCAGCCCCACTTTAGTCTATGGGGGAAAGTTTCACAAATCAGGAAATGGGTACAAAGTTTGGGAAATGTGTACACATTTCACATTCAGTTGCTGCTGGATTTGTGCATTTTTCCTGTACCTGCAGAGTGAGCAGACATCGTGAACAGGAAATGTGATGAGCGATGATACAACATTTGGAAGTTCTGAGCAGTCTCGAGTCTCACTCATTCACCTGTCCCTACCAAAGGCAGCCCCACATACTGGATGTTACCGCAGCCCAAACAGGGTGTAACTTAGGCATGTGTCACCTTGACCAGATCTGACATCTCTGGGATGGGTGCAGTTGGTACTCTAGCCTCGACCCCGGCCACTGCCCAAACCTGGATTCATGATCATGATCTCCCATCCCTGCCCCTTCCCAGTTGTTTTTTAAAAACATTTTTTGACAGGCTGGCAGAGAGACTTGTGAGTAGGAATGTTGGTGGAATCTGCAATAGAACTAAATGAGTTCAGATTTTTATGAACCCTACCAGCGATGGGCTTTTCCCCTGGAGGGTGGATTCCGCAGATTTGGGGAACCATGTTTCTAACCTTTGACTGTTTTGTCCAAATTTTGTTATAAAAAAAGTCACAATTATTTTTTTAAAAAAACCTGCCTAAAAATGCACATTTTCCCCATAGGCTAGGGAGTTAAAATACATATTTGGGCTGCATCTTGCTGGAGTCACTCACTACCTGATACCCTATGTTTTCCCATGTGCTACTGAGTACCTACACGTGGGTGAAATCCTCAAGCACGAGGACACTGCAGCACTTGCTGCTGGGCGTGTACCAATGGACGTACCTCTGTGTTTCCATCACGACTGCAGAATGATGAACACTATGGCTCACTCTAGATTAGGGACGTCAGAGAGTTCCGCCACGGACTCAAGTGAGGCAGGATTCTTTAGAATCCGGTAGGGATGTATGAAAGTGACTTACCTTTCACGGATTATGTTGATGGTGGGGGGGGCGGCGTTCCGTCCCTCCCCCCGGAATCCTGGCGGGGGGGAGGCACTCCATTCCTCCCCCCGGAATCCTCGAATGGCTACGGAGGGTTCTGGGTAAACAAAAAACAAAAAACCCACATTTGCATTCCTTCTTTTTGGCCGTCTTAATCTATGTAAATATTTACATAGACTGTGATGGCAAAAATGAAGAGGAATGCAAATAGCGTAGCGGGCGCTATTTGCGTCCCATTTTGATTCACCGTTTTAGCCTACGTAATTATTTACGTAGATTAAGACGGCAAAAATAAGGAACGCAAATGGCGTCGGCCGTAGCACAGCCGGTCACAGAGGATTCCGGGGGGGGGGGAGGAACGGAGTGCCTCCCCCCCATTGAGGATTCCGGGGGGGGGACGGAATGCCTCCCCCCCCATCAACATAATCCGCGAAAGGTAAGTGACTTTCGTACAATAGGGGGAGATCCTCCAGTTGTATGGCAGCCACCATTTGTTGTTTGATCACTGGTAATCCTGACTGTACTTCTTGCGCATAAGGAATGGGAAGATGTGGCCCTCCTGATGTTCTCGGATGGCAGCGCCCATCATTCCTCCCCATGGGCTATGCCAGGTAGGGCTGATGAACGTGCATTCCAGGAATATCTGGAGGGCCACGTGTTGCCAAGCACTGGTATGCATCCAAAGAGAAGTTCTTGATCTTGGCCCTTTTGTGTAAGTTTTTCCCATACAGGCCAGGGCAGGCTCACCTTTCGCTGAGGACAACCAGAAGATGGAGCTGCCTGTGTGACTTCTCACAAACATGTTTTTCTCCAGTTCTGCACCTCACCTCGAGGCACTCAGAGAATCCATGAAGTTGCAGCTGTGAAGCTTCCCCTGATCATTATCAAAAACATAGTGATCTATTCTGAGCCTTGCCAAAGCTCAAGAGA
Organism: Heloderma suspectum; assembly: GCF_057233095.1. Taxonomy (NCBI): domain Eukaryota; kingdom Metazoa; phylum Chordata; class Lepidosauria; order Squamata; family Helodermatidae; genus Heloderma; species Heloderma suspectum. Next base: position 386,264,367 of record NC_139459.1, on the reverse strand, counting down.
TGTTTTGCTTCCTGTTTTCCTTGGAGAACAATGATGTAAACATTAGAATGAAAGGCAGCTCCAGGAACCCTCCTGCACCGTGCCTGAAAAGCGTGGTGCATAAAACATCTCCTGTGCTCCCGAGAGCCTGGGCTCAGATTTAGACAGGCCGAGATGTCCATGCCTGTGGTGTAGTTTAGTACACCACCTCCCATTGCTGCCTATGGCTCAGAATTGGATGTTGTTGTAAAGACACTGCAGCCTCGATCTTGCAAGACTTTTCTCACGTCTCCTGATTCGCTGGCTGTGGAAGTGAAAGGAACTGTCACGAAGGAGGAACTGCAAGAGGCAGGCAGACCCAGAATGATACCGTTGCTGCTGCTGTTGTTGCTCCTGCTTCCTTATGCAGCTGGTCAACTGCGGAAGATGGACTGCCTGAGGACTCAGAAGAAAGAGCAAGAGTTAGGATCCTATTATTACCAGCCAGGAGACTACCTCATCAGCGGAGTCCTGTCCTCACAGTATTTCATGTGCAACAAACCATACGTTTTCTCTGAGTCCCCTTTAACCAGGGTTGTGAAGTAAGTGATGCTGATGATGTAATGCTTCCAAACCCGCCCTCCGGTTGTCCCCATTTGCGGGAAACTGTCCATCTTTTCTGGTATCTCTGGTCATCCTTGATAAATTGCTCTCCTGACTTTTCCCACTCTGCACTTTCTGAAGAAGAATTTGGAGCTTCATTAAAGTGAAGGCATCATTTAGTTCAGTACGCTCATGTATGACTGGATCCATGGGGTTCCCTTGCATTGTTTCAGCCAAAAGAACCAGCAGCCTCTTTGATAGTAAATGTTGTGCTAAGACACAGGCTGGAGCTGGGGAGGTTCTTTCTTGGGAGTGGTCCAAATGCAAATGTCCGCACAGAGGTTCCCTCTCCAGAATAATTACAAGACCATCGTTGTGGCCCTTTCATAAGGGTGAGCACCTTTCTTCCTCATCCACTACAGTTGTTGTTGTTCAGTCATTCATTCGTGTCCAACTCTTGGTGACCCCCTGTACCATAGCACACCAGGCCTTCCTGTCCTGCGTTCTCTCCCAGAGCATGCTCAAGTCCATCTTCATTGCATCAATGATGCAGTATGTGCCTGTAAATCCTACTGCACTGTGTGGGATTTACTTCTGAAGAAGCCAAGTGTGTGTATGTGTGTGTGTAATGGACATTAGACCCATTCAAGATAAAACACAAGAGATAATATCAGGACACAGGGAAACAGTTTCTTCAGTTTAGCTCATACAATCAGCCGAGTGCTCATACGCATGATGATAAGAAAATAATTAGCCACCTCTTTGTTGAGATAGCTGACTTTTCCCAGGACAGTGAATGACCAATCTTTCCTCAGAATGCCCTAGGAAATTAGTCAGCAGAGTATACAGCATATGGCCTCTCAAATCAGAATAAAAATTACAATGAAATTGTCCTTGGGTCAGAGTTTCAGGGACTCTTGCCTTACGCAGACACGATCTGCTTTGGAAGGGAGTTTCCCCAAACCTCCCCTGAAAAGCAGCTGCTGGTCAAAGATTAAGTCTTGCATGAATGAATGCTTGATGGCCCTGTTTATTCTGAGGAGACATCAAAGAAGAGGGTGAAGTACCAGAACTAGGCAGCATCACATTCACATGGGGTCACCGGGAAACAGGTTCTGCTGGCCAGGAGTGTAGTTCCTGTCACTCAGTATCATCAAGTCTCTGAATCAAGACTACAGAAGCCTGTGGTTGCTCCCGAGTTAGAAGAGATTCAAGCCCAACCCCAGTTGAGTTCATTTTGTGTTTTGTGCATAGATTCCCTATAATGGAGAAAAGGCTTCTGGGATGGTAATGAACCAGAGCCCGTGGTTACCTTTTTGGTGATCTGTTCATTTAGGTTATTAGAGATAGGAGAATTAAGAATCTGTATAATGTGTCTCCAAATTTGGTTCATCTATATCCGTGTATATCACATATACGGTTGCAGACCATCAGCACCGAGCTCGGAGCTACGCCTCTTGTGTTATTAAGATGAAGATCTCATTTTCTCCCCCCTCCTTCCCCTGAATCTAACATGATTAAGACTATTAACATCCTTCATGCTATTAAGGACTGGTTAATATTCCAGAATGGCTGAGTGGCTGGAAATTCTTTTTTAATTGAATGCCGGCTTAAAATGGAGTAAAAACCTTGAAATGACTTATCGTTTTCTGAGGCATATTATATTCTACACCTTCTTCCTTCCTAAGAGGACAAACTGTTTTGCAGACTGTTTTTGCTGAACAAACAGGAGAAATGATCCTCCAAAGTAGCCCATGTAACTCAAGTGGGAAAAAACAAGAACAGACAAAATCTGTCAAATTGCAGGAGCTCACTTTTCAAAATTTAACCTCTTAGAAAGAAGCAATTTCTGACCAGTTCAACTTCAAAATTGCCCCAGGCCATCCTCAGATACACTTGTCCTCCACTAGGAAGATTCAACCTGGTCTGTTGAGGCATTTTCTCAACATAAGAAATAGAATCTACTCTCCCTGCCCCCAACCTCTGGTTATAAGAGAATACGATTCACCCAAGTTTCTCCTCCACATCTGGGATGCCACAGGAGAAAAGCCCTTGTCTTAGTAGCTACCCACCTTGCTTCCTTTGGCGGGGGCTTCTGGAGCGAGATGGCTAAAGCTGATCTCAGGGTCTGGGCAAGTGTATATGGGAGAAGATGAAACTTCAGGTAGCAAGGGGGGGTGCTGGGGGGCAGATTGAGCATTCGGGGTCACCAAGCTGAGCTGAGGGGCTGTGTTTTCTGAATATCCTGTCTGCAGTGAGCTAAGATGGCAAAAGCAAGTGTCTGTAACCCTCATTGGCACTGAGCTACGCCTCTTGCATTATGAATAGAAGAAAATGCCCCCCCCCAAACTCTGATCCTTAACAAAAGGCACGTCTTTGTGTGTGTGTGTGTGTGTGTGTGTGTGTGCGTGCGTGCGTGCGTGCGTGTGTGTGTGAGAGAGAGAGAGAGAGAGAGAGAGGTTATCTAAATATAGACAGAAAGACAGCTAGATCCTTGATCCCTGAAATCTGCCAACGCCTTGCAGCACAGGTACATTTGCCACTCCCTATGAATATCCAAAGCATTATGTGATGATCCGCTCTTCTGAGATTTCAATTGCATGAAAAAGAATTTGGGGGTATAAAAGAAGGAAACTGAGATTTGTTTTCGTTCAGTGGAGAACGACAGCATGAGGTATTGAATTTTGTTCTTATTTACTGTTTTGCAGTTTCCATGATACAAGGTACTGGCACATCCTGTCCTTCATGTTTGCCATTCAGGAGATCAACCTGAGCCCCAGGCTCTTACCCAACATCACCCTGGGCTACAACATCTACAAGTCCTTCTTCGATGGAAGAGCCACCTCCTACGCCATGCTGCAGCTCCTTGCTGGGGGTGAAAGCAACATGCCACACTACAGCTGTGGGAGGAAGAATCACCTGCTGGCCGTCCTTGAAGGGGCTGAATCGGACCTCTCCCTCCACATTTCCTCCATGTCGAACATCTACAAAACCCCACAGGTGTGAATGGGGAGCGGACCGGAGGCCAGGTGCATAGAAAGGGGAGCTGAGCCCTGGTTGGGCTCAGCTCTCGCTCTTCAGTCCCTGTGCCTCCTGGGCATAATGGTTCTCTGGAGTGTGTGGAGGTGAGTCATGGCAGTGGTGAAGCTCTGGGATGGGACACCAGGCATCCCTGGGGGCAGGGATGGCAGGAGACCACGGAAGCTGTACTAGACAGCTTTCCATGTGATCCCCAGCCTGGTTCCTGCTCCTTCCCGAAGCCTCACATAGACACGTGGAAACGTCCATCTAAGCAAAATGCAGCACAGAGGGAATCCCCTTGTTCGCCCTGGTTCTGCCCTGCATTGTATCGGAGGTTGCCTCTGAATTCAGTGGAGGTCTGGATGCCTGTCTATCTGTATAGGATTGCACCCTTAATCATGTCTTGAAAGGATCTCCAATGCAGACGTTGCAGAAAACAGTAGTGGCTGACAGGAACGAGAACCCTCCCCAGCAGTTTTTGCAGCCCCTACATGACTACTGCCATGATTCTGCCCCAGAAGGTATGATGTCAACCATCTCTCTGTTGAAGGCACAGCCCTGTAGGGCATTTATTATTTCTTTATTTATTTCTGTATTCATTTCTGTATTTATTCATTTACATCCATATTTCACTCCACATCTAGACAGATTCCGGAGTGGTGAACAATAAAAGATACAAGATAAGGTAAAAGAATAAAATTCCATGTTAAAAATTATTTTTAAGAAGAGAGAGAGAGTGGGAGAAAGAAAAATAATTACAATACAACTGGATTTTATTGATGCTGTGGCAGCGATCCTGGTCACAATTTGTTTAGCTCTTTGTACACTAGTAAATAACCCCTTAAATCTGACCTGCTATCAAATGGGCAGGTAGTGCAGTTCCAACAGCAAAGGTAGCATGCTGAAGAGAGTCAGCTCCCGACAACAGCAAAGCTCCTGAATTCTGAACAATCTCCAGCTCTCAGAGCAGCTTTGAGGGCAGCCCCACATAGAGTGCATGGCAGTAATCCAGTCTTCAGGTTATTAGCACCTGTACCATGGTGAACAATCTACCACATCCAGGAGAGGCCGTAGCTGGTGAACCAGCTGAAGTTGGCAAAAGACACTCCAGGCTGCATGGGCAACATGGGCCTGCAGGGACGATGGATGTAGGACTCCCCCCAGATTACAAACCTGATCTTTGAAGGGGAGTACAGCCCCATCCAGAAGAGGCAATGGCCCTATCTCTTGGACTTGGGAACCAGTGACCGACAGGGCTTCCGTCCTCTTCCAAATCCCCTCATGACTACTCCCAGTGAATTCATACAGATGTTGAGCAATATTGGGGACAAGATGGTGCCCTGTGGAACCCTGTAACTCAACTGCCAAGGGGTCAAGAAATGGACACCCAACATTACTCCCTCAAATCAGCCCCATAGTTTGAGTGAAGCCACTGTAAGCCATGTCTTCCTCTGCCCTTCCCACAGCGTCGATCCAACAGGAAACCATGGTCCATGGTACCCAAACCGATGAGAGATGGAGCAGAATTAGCAGAGTGGCATTCCCCCATCCCTCTCTTGAGATAGATCATCCAGCAGAGCAACCAAGGCTGATTCAGTCCTGTAACCAGGTCAAAACACAAAATGGGTTGCTTTTGTTCTCATGTGGCCCCTTGATTGCTTTAATTCCTGAATAAGACTCCTGTGTGCTCCCCAAAAAGAATCTAGAACATCGTTGGGGGCAGAGCTAAATCTATCCTTTTCCGTTGGCTCACACGAGGCAGCGAGCAGGTCTAACGTTCATTGATTGGTTCCTGAAGTGTATCACTCTACCGTGTTTTGAATGTGTGTAAAGGACCCCAGTGTTCCTCTTGGGCTGCACCACAAATGGAGCTTGAGATATTTTTGCACTCCCCGTCCACATATTCTGCCTCATACTGACAGGCATTGATTTAGATACTATTTATTTATTTATTTATTTATTGCATTTATTGCATTTATACCCTGCCTTTTTTCCACTTTAAGGAACCCAGTGTGTGGCACATAATCGTCCTTCCATTTTAGCCAAAAATATTTCATTTTATCCAGAAAACAAACTGATACTAAACTACCATCTCTTACTTTACTTTGCTCCCTAGATCAGTTATGGCATTGCTACTCCTGTTTCTAATGACAAAAGTCAGTTCCCTTTTGTCTACCGGATGGCCCCAAAGGAGGAAGCCCAGTACCCAGGGATCATCCAGCTACTCCTGTTTTTCCAGTGGACGTGGGTCGGTCTCTTTGCTCCAGACACTGAGAATGGGGAGAGGTTCCTGGGTGCCTTCACACCCCTGATGATCAGCAGTGGGATTTGTGTCGCTTTCTCCAAAAGACTACCACGAAATCTCTTATATCAAATATTCCAGATGGACGTTTCTTTCCTGGGGAAAGAAGTGAAGGTAATTGTTTACTATGCGGACTCCCACTATGGCTATTTACCGTTGATGTTTATGCAAAAAACACTGGAAAAGAAACCAACTGGGGCAAAAGTCTGGATCACGCCAGGTTTTCAGGACATGGACTACAACTTGTCTCTTGCACCTTCTTACTTCCATTTCGTCCACGGATCTTTGTCCTTCAGAATGAAGACTAAAATAGTGACAAAATGTGACTACTATGAGCCAATCTCCTCTTCTCTGGAACGGTTGTGGGATGAAACATTTGAGTGTTTCAGTACAATGCATGTTCTGTCCATGAAAATTTGGACAGGTTGCAGAGAGAAAGAGAAACAGGCGATGCTTCCCCAGGAGGAGATTGAAAGAGCCCTGTCTCAGGACAGCTACATTACTTATAGTAGCATCCAAACTGTGGCCCATGCCTTACATGCTTCATATTCATCCCAACCCAAACGCATGTTGATGGTGGGTGAAGGAGAAAGGTGGGAACGTCAAAGGCTGCATCCCTGGCAGGTATTCCCATTTTCTTTGGCAACACCTCCATAAAGACTCATGATGAAGATAACCAAATATGGGTTAGAGCAGATAATTGTTCATCCTGCATGGCACTAAAAAGTAAAGGTAAAGTTGTCCCCAACCAGTTGTGTCCAACTCTAGGGTGTGGTGTTCATCCCCGTTTCTAAGCCAAAGAGCCAGTGCTGTCCGAAGACGCTTCTGTGGTCATGTGGCCAGCATGACTGAACTCCGAGGTGCACGGAACGCTGTTACCTTTCCCGCCGATGCGGTACCTATTTATCTACTTGCAATTTCTTGCTTTCGAACTGCTAGGTTAGCAGAAGCTGGGACTGAAGACAGGAGCTCATACATCCCCAAATAGCTTCCTTCCTCCAAAAATCCCTTAGAAATGGAGCCCCAGACCCATCAAAAACCAGTTGTGTTTTTCTGCAGCAATGTAAGAATACAATTTCTTGACATGGCAGTGAACATCTTGCTTTTGTTGTACAAGTGGGATCCATTTCAGTTATTGTGGTGTGACCAAGTGCACAAATGAAGCCCCATGACAAATGAGGTCCCTTACAATTGAAGCCCCAGACCCTTCGAGAACCAGTTGTTGTTGGTTCGTGAAGCTCCATCAGGATACAATCTCTTGACTTTGCAGTCAACTTAATGTTTTTGTTGTAGAAGACCCACTGGGATCCATTTCTCTGATCGCGGTCTTATGAAGTGCACAGGGAGTTTGCAGCAATGTGCCCGATTACACGTCCTCCTAATAAAAGCTAGCTGTGGAGGATGGGGTATGACCAGGTGGGTGCAGCCTGTGGTAAATGGGGAAGTCACAAGCCCCACCTTCATCCTGGAGGCCAGCAGACTCCCCCCACCCAACCCCCTTGAACCCAATTTGGGCAGCGTGTAACCCAGCAGTCTCCAATCAGTGACAGTGGAGGAGGAGGTGGGGCAGCATTGGAGTGGACACATTGGAGAGATCAGCCTGCTTTCATTTCAATGTGTGTATGTGAGAGGTGGGGGGGAGACAGGGAAAGACAACGATGTGTTGTTAGGGAGATTTGGCTCCTTCCCCTTCTCTAATAGGTTTTACACTTCACTGTTTTCTTGATTGTTTATTTTAAAGAGGACAAATACAATAAAAACTACTTTCCTTTTCCTTCCCTTGCCTCTTTCTTTCACTTCCACAACACCCTTCTCAATTCTCAACAATTTGTTTGCCTTTACTTTGAGTCTGTCTGGATTTTACACACACAGTCTCTCTCTCTCTCTCTCTCTCTCTCTCTCTCTCTCTCTCTCTCTCTCTCTCACACACACACACACACTATTCTTCTGTCCTTTTTCTTGGCTCTCCTCCACCCACCCCACCCACCCTCCTTTCCCGTATTCCTTCCTTTCCCATTTTTGAACATATTTCCCTTAAACAACAGTGAGAACAACAACAGATAAACCCCCTGTTTTCTTCTGTTGTCCTCCTGCCTTGCTTGTAGGTAGTCCAGCATTTGCTTTTCTTTTGATCCCCCCATCTCTCAACTTGTGTGTTCATTTTTGTGTTTGTCTTTGTGTTGTGCTCAAGCAAGCAGTGTGTGTCAAAGTATGACACAGGCCACATTTTAAAAAAAAGTAAGCAAAGCACTACACACACATTAACATCTATTATTTGAATAACTCAGAACCACCCTGTGTGCAAAGCAAGCAAGCCCAATGTGGGGCAGCTTCAGCGTCTTGTTGGCAGGGGCAGAGCAGAGGTGGACGAGGTGGGGCTGGGATTAGCAGCACCAGTCGGCAGTCCGCTGCTCCCCCAGTCCAGATAGTGCGCAGGCAAGTTGCAGTGCTCAGAGGTCACTGATGGAGGAGACACTTCAAAGAAACCAACAGCAGAATTAGGGACAGTGACCTCCTCCACTTCAACAGCTGACTTCTCGGATTATTATCCCTCCTGAGTTTGGTTTGTATTTCTGAGAAAAGCACATTTAAGCAGTGCCTAGCACAACAACTACTTTGCCAGACTGTCTGACATTTGGCAGGTGGAATCCCCTCCATGGGGGATGCCAGGTTCCCAAATTTCATTTGTTTAGCACAAAAACTGTAAACCTGACAGCCATTTCTATTTTTCAAATCCAGTCAATGAGAACATGTCATATCAGAATGATTCGGGTATCTAAATCTTGCTTTGGATTGGGGTCTGAAGAGAAGCGGAGGGGGTCAGAATCAGCCTGAAGCAAAGCAGGGCTGCTTCAGAAGGCCCAAAGTCGCATCCAAACCGTAATGGGGACTCTGTTCACAGCCCTGGTTTTGGATAAATGCTGCCAGCCCTAATACCCCCCTTTGGTGAGTGGTCTCAAGAGGGAGGGTGGTGGCAGCCCAGATGCAGTTCCTGATTGTCTAGCTCCTTTCCATTTGGATTCCCTCTTTGGTTATGTGACTGAATCAGTCTTGGTCTCAGGAAGGATGACCATTAAAAGAAACAAGGGAAAATCCACGCTGTTGATTCTACTTGATCTCACATCTCCTTTGACAAGTCTGTTTCCTGTTTCCTAGCTGAGCAGTGCAGAGGAAGCTGCTCCAGCTGGTCTCAGGACTACAGAAGCAAGCAAGCTCCCAGAGAGGGAACGATCACAGCAAGAGAACAGGGAGAGCAGACAGGAGTTGGCCAGGGGAGATGCAGGGGAAGAGCCGATGAAGGCAAAGCAGTGAGTGGGCTGGAGTAAGGCCAAGGGGCTGTCCTTTCCCTTCTGAGTCTCTGTGTGCTCACCATGTGCTCCTGAGAGCTCCAATTGAATTGAGGGTGTGTGGCCGGAGTGATCCCTGCAGCTGTGTGGGCAGGAAGTTTCAGTCTGTGTCTCACCTCCCAGGTGAGCAGAGCAGAGGAGGCTGCTCCAGCTGGTCTAATGACTATGCAAGGAAGCCAGCTCCCAAAGAGCGAGCCATCACAGGGAGTAAACAGGGAGAGAAAACAGGAGTTGGCCAGGGGAGTTCGGCAGGGGAGGTCAAGGGGGAGTCAGCTAATGAGGGTTTTTTTTTTCATTTTTTTAATCCTTTTCTTGTAACACACACTTCCATACCAGTGGGGCTGTGTTTTTAACTTCCAGTGAACCTAGGACGAAGCACAGGCTATTCCAGTACAATCAGAAAGTGAGAAACATAAAGCTAGGTGACCCATGGACTCGCCAGGTATGCTGTCTCCCAGGAGGATGGACTAGAGATGTGTCTGAAGGTTTCCCTATGCTCATAAAGCCCAATGACAGGTATCCCTTTCTTCTCATCTATGTGGGAACAAATGACACCGACAAGCAAAGCTACAAAGAAATAATGTCAGACTTTTAAGCTTTGGGAAGGAAACTCAAGAACTTTGGGGCTCAGGTAGTTTTCTCATCCATCCTTCCAGTAGTTTGGAACCTAGGACCGCAGGCTATATTACCTGGCAGATGGACCAGTAGCAAGGGTCCATCAGGTGGATCCACAGTTGGCTACAGAATCAGAATCAAGGAGGGCTTATCAATGGGACCTTCTCAAACTGGGGAGAGGTATCGAGCGAGGTACCACAGCGCTCAGTCCTGGGCCAAGTGCTCTTCCACATTTTTACTAATGAGTTGGATGAGGAGATGAAGGGAATGTTGATCAAATGTGCAGATGACACAAAATTGGGCAGGATAGCTAATACCATGAAAGACAGTTACAGAATTCAAAGTGATCTTGAGAGGCTGGAGCTCTGGGCAGAAAACGACAGAATTCAATTTAGTAGGGATAAATGCCAAGTTCTGCACCAAGGAAAAAGAACCCAAATGCACAGTTACATGGTGGGGAATACTTGGCTCCAAAGGACAACAAGCGAGAAGGATCTTGGAATTGTTGTCGATCACAACCTGAATCTGAGACTTCCAAATCACATGAAGTACAAGTTGGCCTCTACTCAGCACTGGTTAGGCCTCATCTGGAGTACTGTGTCCAGTTCTGGGCACCACACTTTAAGAAGGATGCAGACAAACTGGAGCGGGTTCAGAGGAGGGCAGAAAAGATTATCACGTGACTGGAAATGAAGCCCTAACAGGAGAGGCTGAAAGAACTGGGAATCTTTAGCCTTGGGAAGAGAAGACTGAGGGGAGATACAACAGTGCTGTTCAAGTACATGAAAGGTTGTCACAGAGAGGAAGTCCAGGATCTCGTCTCGATCATCCTAGAATGCAGGACACGGAATCATGGCCTCAAGTTACAGGAGGCCAGATTCCAGCTGAACATCAGGAAAAATCTCCTGACGGTTAGAGCAACATGAGAATGGAACCAATGACCTAGGGAGGTGGTGGGCTCTCCCACACTGGAGGCATTCAAGACGAGGCTAGACAGCCACCTGTCAGGGATTCTTTTTCTTGGATTCCTGCATTGAGCAGGGGGTTGGACGCAATGGTCTTATAGCCCCCAACCAATTCCTACTATTCTATGATTCTAAGATTTTACCACCAATGCTCGGAACCTTCTTGGCCTTCTATAGTGTTGTTGGAGGCATTGAACTCCAGTTCCCCTGCTACCTGAAAGGGTGGTTCCATAAATTAAGATTCGGTGATCATTCTTTGATCTCTGGAGCTGTGGTATCCCAGACGGTATATGAGCTTTTCCCCAAAGTTGTTTTCATTTTGGTAACCATCCTCTCTCCATTATCTGGCCATCTTCTTGATGTGTTTTGTGAGCTCTTCTGTGGCATGAAAGGGCTCCTGGCATTCACTCCTAGTGGCCTCTCCAGTGTCCAAAATAGTTCTTGGCCATAGAGAAAGCCCATGGCAGTTATAGCATTGCCAGAGTGGAAGAGACTCTATCCAGCAGACTCTATGGTCATGGCCTGGAAGTCCTCTGGAGCCTTGAAAAGGTTTTCTGTTGAAACCCTGAGGACTCTGCCAGATGACACAATAAGTCACCTCGGCCCCTTAACACTTTTGCAGAGGGGTGGTTAGTCAGGGTGGCTTACTAAGCATGGGGAATGTGGTTTTCTCCCCCACGTGACATACCAAGGCACCAAGGTGAGCAGAGATTCCTTAACCATTATGGCTTAGCATGATGTCTGAACATGCCTGGTATCTTCATTATGAGTAGGAATGGGCAGGATTTGTTTTAAAACCTCTGCAGATGATCAGGCATCTTTACTTCTGCCCTCTGTTCATTGATGGGATTCACTTTTGTGTATGAGGATTTTGGTCATTTCCAAAGGTGCACTTTGGTAATTTGCAAAAGCGTACTTTGTACTAATGTACACTTGCACCTCCACCCCCCCGTAGAACAACAACAAAAAAGTCCTGCAAGTTTCCCTAATCTGTGCAACTTGGGAAAAGCCCTCTCTTAAATATGATCCCTTTTGAATTGATTGCAGATTATTCTGACAACTCTAATCGTGACTGTGAACAGCCAAAGAATGGCATTGTGAACCCAGATGGGATGTGCACTGAACATGGACGATCACAGCTCAAAGTGATGAGGCCTAAGATATGGACTACGTTTTCATGATTTCTAAATCCAGGCTGTTTTCTCTGTCATTCTAGCTTCACACTTCTTTACGAGACAACCAGTTTTCTAATGCTTCCATGGGCGGACTGTACGTGGATAAGACTGGGGAACTGTCAGCTGACTTTGATATCGTGAATTGGGTGATGTTTCCCAATGAGTCTCGTGCTAGAGAGACTATTGGGAGTGTGGAGAGACAGGCATCTCCAGACATGAAACTCACCATTAAGCAGGAAGCCATTGCCTGGCCTGGCCATTTTAATGAGGTAGGGGAAAGGATTTGTGTCCTATTATTGGCTTGTGACATCTCTTAATCTCTAAGAATATCCACCCTGTCTTGTGTGTCCCACTCCCAACACCAGCTTCTAAACATTTCGTTATTTATTTATTCATTCATTCATTTCATTTTGTTTTATTTCTATACCACCTAATAGCCGAAGCTCTCTGGGTGGTTGACAAAGTTAAGACCAAATGGCCTGCAATACAACAATTTTAAATATATAGAACATCCAAACCACAATATAACAATACAACCACAATAAAACCTAGAAGCAGTGTAGGAATTTAAAATACAGGTTTAAAACAGCAAAGCTAAAAGTCTAGAAAGCTAAAATGCTATAACACCTTGGAAAATTAAAAGGTCTTCACCTGGCACCGGAAGGAATACAATGTAGGTGCCAGGTGAACCTCTCTAGGGAGCTCATTCCACAGCCGGGGTGCCACAGCAGAAAAAGCCCTCCTCTCAGTAGTCACCCGCCTCACTTCCTTTGGCAGGGGCTCATGGAGAAGGACTGTTGAGGATGATCTTAAGGTCCATGGATGGGTGTTTCTATGCTGTATTGATCTGGGGTCCTGATCCTGTCAGTTCTAGTCTTCCAGTCTTTTGGTTATCAAGCGGAAACAAGCCAATTGTGCAAAAGATGGCAGTTCCTGGATAGAAAATGGATGTAGAATAAATATGTACAAAGAAGATCCACACCTCCCTTCAGGTGACAAAGCAGTTTTGTCAGGGTCCCAGGAGCACAATTTTCTCTAGGCTGGTTGCTTGCCTATTTCTCCTTAGAGCACGACCAAGGGGGGCAGCAAGCGGGATCTTACAAGAGTCTGTGTTAGATGCCTCCTTCTACCCATCAGCAATGCCTCTCCCCTCCTCTACAGGGCCATAGATCTAAGGCTGAGCATCTTTCTTCCTCATCCACCACAGTACGTGACTGTAAATGCTACTGCACTCTGTGGGATTTACTTCTCAAGAAACCACGTGTGTGTGTGTATGTGTGTGTGTGTGTGTGTGTTTATGTAATGGGCGTTAGACCCAGTCAAGATAAAACACAAGAGATAATATCTGGACACAGGGAAACAGTTTCTTCAGTTTAGCTCGTACAATCAGCTGAATGCTCATACGCATGAAGATTAGAAAATTATTAGCCACCTCTTTGTTGAGATAGCTGACTTTTCCCAGGACAGTGAATGACCAATCTTTCCTCTGAATGCCCTGGGAAGTTAGTCAGCAGAGCATACAGCATATGGCCTCTCAAATCATAATAAAAATTACAATGAAAGGGTCCTTGGGTCAGAGTTTCAGGGACTCCTGCCTTACACAGACACGATCTGCTTTGGAAGGGAGTTTCCCAAAACCTCCCCTGAATTGCCGCCGCTGGTCAAAGATTAAGTCTTGGATGAATGAATGCTTCATCGCCCTGTTTATTCTGAAGAGACATCAAAGAAGACGGTGAAGTACCAGAAGTAGGCAGCATCACATGGGGTCACTGGGGGAACACGTTCTGCGGGGCAGGAGAGTAGTTCCTGTCATTCAGTATCATCACGACTCCGAATCGAGACTGCAGAAGTCTGTGGTTGCTCCTGTGTTAGAAGAGATTCAAGCCAAACACCAGTTTAGTCATTTTGTGTTCTGTGCATAGATTCCCTATAATCTAGAAAAGGCTCCTGGGATGGCAATGAACCAAAGCTATTGGTTATCTTTTTGGTGATCTGTTCATTTAGGTTATTAGAGATAGGAGAATTAAGAATCTGTATAATGTGTCTCCAAATTCTGTCCGTCTATATCCGTGTATTTCAAATATACGGTGGCAGATCATCGGCACCGAGCTACGCCTCTTGGATTATTAATATGTAAATCTCTTCTTCTTCCCCCACTCCTCCCCCTGAAGATAACGTGGCTTAAGACTATTAACATCCTTTGTGCTATTAAGGACAAGATAATATTCCAGACTGGCTGAGTGGCTGGTGTGGAAATTCTTTTCTATTAGAATGCTGTCTTAAAATGGGGTAAAAACCTTGAAATGCCTTACCGCTTTCTGAGGCATTGTATATTCTACACCTTCTTCCTTCCTAAGAGGACAAACTATTTTCCAAGGGACACTGTAACTCAAGTGGGAAAAAAATCCAGACAAAATCTGTTGAACGGCAGGAGCTCGCCTATCAAAATTAAACCTCCTAGAAAAAAGCAATTTCTGACCAGTTCTACTTCAAAATTGCCACAGGCCATCCTCAAATACACTTCTCCTCCACTATGAAGATTCAGACTGGTCCACTGAGGCGTTTTCTTAATATAAGAAATAGAATCTACTCCCCCCCCCAAACTCTGGTTATAAGAGAATACGATACCCCAATTTTCTCCTCCACAACTGGAAAGCCACAGGAGAAAAGGCACTTGTCTTTCTTGCCACCCACCTTGCTTCCTTTGGCGGGGGCTTCTGCAGTCAGACTGCTAAAGCTGATCTCAGGGTCTGGGCAAGTGTATATGGGAGGAGATGATCCTTCAGGTAGCAAGGGGGATGCTGGGGGGGGGGGCAGGTTGAGCATTTGGGGTCACCAAGCTGGGCTGAGGGTCTGTGTTTTTTGGATATCCTGTCTGCGGTGAGCTAAGATGGCAAAAGCAAGTGTCCGTAACCCTCCTTTCAAGGTTCTGCAGGTTGTGTGACTACCGACTGGAAAAATGGTGATCCTTCCAGAAGCGTTAAAGAGTGCCTTGTTTTCAGGTTCCACTTTGATGTGATTTCCAGTGAGTAAAAGTGAGTGGGACACAGCTTTTCTTTGAGGCAACGTTCCCGAGCACTTAACACTTCACATATTGTTTACATTATAAGGACTATGTAGGTAATAATAAAATAATTGCTATTTTTATTTCCGCATACTGAAACAGCATGGGTAAGAGGGCACAGTTAATCTATGACATCCCCTCCCCATATTACTCACTTTTAAGCCTCTGTGGGTGATATTCAGTAACAAAAGCTGCAAAGCTAAAAGAGAAGTGATTTAAAGAGAATTTTGGGGAAAGGAGAGAGTGAAGCTGAACTCAAACCAGAAGTGAAATCCCTTGAAACACATAGAACAATAAAGGCAGGAAGGCGGAGACCCGTAGACCCGTGCATGCCCATGCCCACACACACGGGCACACAGAGAAGACCTGAAATTAGCAGTTCTTCAAAGCATTTACTTACTTTTAAATACACCAGCCTACTTTACTATCATTTCACTGGCCAGTACATACCCACTACATCTCCCTCCAGACATTTTTTTTCCAGTCGATATCCCTGGCAAATTGTGGAACTCTTTTTTTTTCCTTTAATGGCTGTGGCCATTTTCATTTCCCTCTCAAACACCAGAAAACATGACATGATGCAGACAACAAAATGAAAACAGGGCCTACAATGGCAGCTGATGACTTGCATACATGTTAAAAAGGGTTATTTAAAAAAAAAAAAATACACCATCCCCAACACAGGAGGAATAGGAAATCATCAATGTTTTAAACTTTAAAAAAGTTTGTTTTTCTTCTTCAGAAACTCTGATCCAAACAATGTCACTGAAACATACTCCCCAAGTCACTTTGGACAGAAAAAGTGGTTTGTTTGCTTGCTTGCTTGCTTTTTCTCTTTATAATGCTGTTTCTCTCCCCATAGTTCACCAGTAGACCTGGAAATGTCATGACTTGTAAACGTAACACTTCTTCTGGCACTTGTAATTTTCAATAAAATTGGTGAAACCATTCTGAATGATACCCTGCCCCTATTATGATTTTACATGACAGAATGATAGTTTTTACTGATAAGCCTTAACAAAAGGCACGTGTGTGTGTGTGTGTGTGTGTGTGTGAGAGAGAGAGAGAGAGAGAGAGAGATTACCTATCTAAATATAGACAGACAGAAAGACAGACAGACACATATATCCTTAATCCTTGCAATCTTCCAACATCGCCTCTCAAGGAATGTGGTACAAATATCTCCATCTTTCCTTTCATCAGGTAAATAGATACTCAATTACCTTGCAACACAGGTATGCTTGCTGCCCCCTATGAATGTCCAAAGCATTATGTGATGATCGGCTCTTCTGGGATTGAAAACGCATGAAAAAGAATTTGGGGGTATAAAAGAAAGAACCTGAGATATGTTTTCATTCAGTGGAGAACGACAACATGAGGTGTTGCATTTAATTGTTGTTTATTTTTTGCAGTTTCCACACTACAAGGCAGTGGCACATTCTGTCCTTCATGTTTGCCATTCAGGAGATCAACCGGAACCCCAGGCTCTTACCCAACATCACCCTGGGCTACAACATCTACAAGTCCTTCTTTGATGGAAGATCCGACTCCTACGCCATGGTGCAGCTCCTTGCTGGGGGCGAAAGCGACACTCCACATTACAGCTGCGGGAGGAAGACTCACCTGCTGGCCGTCCTTGAAGGGGCTGAATCGGACCTCTCCCTCCACATTTCCTCCATGTCGAGCAACTACAAAATCCCACAGGTGTGAATGGGGAGCGGACAGGAGGCCAGGTGCATAGAAAGGGGAGCTGAGCCCTGGTTGGGCTCAGCTCTCGCTCTTCAGTCCCTGTGCCTCCTGGGCATAATGGTTCTCTGGAGTGTGTGGAGGTGAGTCATGGCAGTGGTGGAGCTCTGGGATGGGAGCCTGGGCATTTCTGGGGGCACAGATGGCAGGAGACCACAGAAGCTGTACTATACAGCTTTCCATATGATCCCCAGCTCGGTTCCTGCCCCTTCCCGAAGCCACACACAGAGACAAAAGGAATACAATGTAGGTGCCAGGCGATGTACGAAAGTCACTTACCTGTTTGCGGATTATGCTGTTGCTGGGGGGGAGGCGCTCCATCCCTCCCCCAGAAATTCTGGCCGGGGGGGAGGCGCTCCATCCCTCCCCTCCCCCGAATCCTGGCTGGCCAGCTCTGCTCCGCGTTCCCCTTATTTTTGCCGTATTCTACGTAAATGTTTACGTAGACTAAGATGAGCCAAAATAAGGAACGCAAATGGCGGCGCCCATGGGCGCCACCATTTGCGTACGCGCATGTTGTTTCTTTAATCATTTATTTATTTATTTATTTATTTATTTATTTCATTTCTATACCGCCCAATAGCTGAAGCTCTCTGCCTTAGCTGAAGCTAATCAGCCGTGATAGGCGATGGAAACATTTACGTAGCCTATCACGGTGTTTTGTAAAATTTAGCCATGATAGGCTATGTAAACCTTTACATAGCTTATCATGTTTTTTTTTTATTTTTAACGTGGAAATGGCGGTGGCGGCGGCAGCACGTCAGAAGACTGGCCTCCGCAGCCGCCGCTGCTGGAGCCGCCATCGCCAGGAAGTTCTGCCCCAGGTAAGTCCCATCCCAGGGGGGGGGGTGGCTGTTCCGCCACTGACTTCGGGCGGGCAAATGCGCTGGCATTCGGCCTCCCGTGATCCGTGGCAGAACTTTTGTACATCACTAGGATGGTTTGCTTGCTGGGCCCATGTCTGCTGAGGACTCCAGCAGTTAACCCCTGTGGAGGCAGGTGGGGCAGCTCACTTGGATGACCTTGTGAGGCAAGCTGGGAGGCTGGGTGGGGGGCCTTTGGACCTCCCCCATACCTTGGACAGAGTTGAGTCCATCCATCCCTAATGGAGAATGCATCCCGATGTGAGGGGGTAGTGCCTGCTCTTCCTAAGGGAGCAGTAGTGTGACCATTTATTTGGAAACATTGTCTAGACTCTATGTTTTTGGATAAGGCTGTGCACATCTTCGGACTGAATCCCGAATAATTAAGCAAAGTGGGCTGCTTTGGAGGTGCCTTGTCATGATCCGAAGTGGATCAGAACAGTGCCAAGGCACCCCGAAGCGAAGCAGCTCGTCGCCCAGGCTCCTCAGTTCCACTTGGATCTTCAGGGGCATTCTGATGCCTTCTGAAGCACACACAGCCCATCTCCAAAAGGCAGCAACTTGCAAAAGATATGGGAGGGGGAGGGGAGGGGGAGGGGGAGGGGGAGGCGGGAGGGGGAAATGGTGAGCCTTGGTGAATGGCATCTCCCATTGCCAAATAAGGGCAGAGTTTAACTCACCAGTCTCCAAACAGCGACAGTGGTGGAGGAGGGGGGCAGAATTGGAGTGGACTCATTGGAGAGTTCAGTCTGCTTTCATTTCAGGGTGTGTGTGTGTGTGTGTGTGAGAGAGAGAGAGAGAGAGAGAGAGAGAGAGAGAGCACTGATTAGTTGGTGGTTTTGGTTTACGGAGAGTTGTGCGTACATGGTGTGCATGCTTGTACTTTCTTCTTCCTCCCAAATCCAACTTTTCTTTTCCTTCCTTCCTTCCTTCCTTCCTTCCTTCCTTTCATTTGTAGATCCTTTATTTGAAAAACCAAACACTTGAAAAGTACGGAGTGTGAGTTTCCCTCTTTCTGTTCCTGGTTCTTTGTCTCTCCCCTCCCCCTTGTCTAATAGGTTTTACACTTCATTCTTTTCTTGACTGTTTATTTCAAAAAGGAGAAATACAATAAAAACTACTTTCCCTTCCCTTGCCTCTTTCTTTCACCTCCACGACACCCTTCTCAATTTCTTTTCCCTTACTTTCATTCTGTCTAGATTTTTCACATACACACACACACACACACACACAAACACTACTCTCCTGTCCTTTTTCTTGGCTCTCCTCCACCTGCCCCCCTCCTCCTTTCCCATATTCCTTCCTTTCCCATTTTTGATCACATTTCCCTTAAACAACAGCAAGAACAAGAACAGTTAAAAACCACATTGTCTTCTGTTTTCCTCCTGCCTTGCTTGTAGGTAGTCCAGCATTTACTTTTCCTCTGATCCCCCCCTCCCTCCTTGTGTGTTCGTTTTTGTGTTTGTGTTTGTGTTGTGCTCAAGCAAGCAGTGTGTGTCAAAGTATGACACAGTCCACATTTCAAAAAGCAGTAGACAAAGCACTACACACACACTAACATCTATCATTTGAATAACTCAAAACCACCCTGTGCTGCAAAGAAAGCAAGCCCAATATGGGGCAGTCAGCTGCTCCCCCGGTCCAGATAGTGAGTGCTGGTGTAGTGGGGCAGCTGAATGGAGAGGCAAGTTGCAGTGCTCAGAGGTCACTGACTGAGGAGGCACTTCACAGCAACCTACAGCAGAGATCAGGGACAGTGACCTCCTCCACTCCAACAACTAACTTCTCACATTATTATCCCTGCTGAGTTTGGTTTGTATTTCTGAGAAAAGCACATTGTAGCAGTGCCTAGTGCAACAACTCCTTTGCCAGACTGTCTGAATTTTGTCAGGTGGAATCCACTCAATGGGGGATGCCAGGTTCCCAAATTTCATGTGTTTAGCACAAAAACTGTAAACCTGACAGCCATTTCTATTTTTCAATGCCAGTCAATGAGAACATGTCATATCAGAATGATTCAGATATCCAAATCTAGCTTTGGATTGGGGTCTGAAGAGAAGCGGATGGGGTCAGAATCAGCCTGAAGCAAAGCAGGGCTGCTTCAGATGGTCCAAAGTCACATCCAAACTGTGATGGGGACTCTGTTCACAGCCCTGGTTTTGGATAACTGCTGCTAGCCCTAATACCCCCCTTTGGCTAGTGGTCTCAAGAGGGAGGGCGGTGGCAGCCCAGCTGCAGTTCCTGATTGTCTAGCCCCTTTCCATTTGGATTCCCTCTCTGGTTATGTGACTAAATCAGTCTTGGTCTCAGGAAGGATGACCACTGAAAGAAACAAGGGGAAATCCACGCTGCTGATTCTACTCAATCTCACATCTCCTTTGACATGTCTGTTTCCTGTTTCCTAGCTGAGCAGTGCAGAGGAAGCTGCTCCAGCTGGTCTCGGGACTATGGAAGCAAGCAAGCTCCCAGAGAGGGCACGATCACAGCAAGCGAACAGGGAGAGCAGACGGGAGTTGGCCAGGGGAGTTGCAGGGGAAGAGGCGATGAAAGCAAACAAGGAGTGGGCTGGAGTAAGCCCAGGGGGCTTTCCTTTCCCTTCTGAGTCTCCGTGTGCACCCCATGTGCTCCTGAGAGCTCCAATTGAATTGAGGTGGTGTGGCCAGAGTGATTCCTGCAGCTGTGTGGGCAGGAAGGTTCAGTCTGTGTCCCACCTCCCAGGTGAGCAGAGCAGAGGAAGCTGCTCCAGATGGTCTAGGGACTATGCAAGGAAGCCAGCTCCCAAACAGCAAGCCATCAGAGGGAGTGAACAGGGAGGGAAAACAGGAGTTGGCCAGGGGAATTCGGCAGGGGGGGTCAAGGGGGAGGCAGCTAATGATGGGTTTTTTTCATTTTATTTTTAAATCATTTCCTTGTAACCCACACTTCCATACCAGTGGGGCTGTGTTTTTCACTTCCAGTGAATAGAGGATGAAGCACAGGCTATTCCAGTACAATCAGAAAGCGAGAAACATAAAGCTAGAACTCAGACAGAATAGGAAACTGCTGAGGCCAATGACAGGTATCCCTTTCTTCTCATCTATGTGGGAACAAATGACACCGACAAGCAGAGCTACAAAGAACTCACATCAGACGTTCAAGCTTTGGGAAGGAAACTCAAGAACTTGGGGCCCAGGTAGTTTTCTCATCCATCCTTCCAGTAGTTGGAAGAGGGTTAAAAAGGGAAAGAAAAATACTCCAGGTGAATGACTGGCTATGAAGGTGGTGCTTGCATGAGAAATTTGGAGGCCAGGATGGCGGGCTATATTTCCTGGAAGATGGACCAGTGGCAAGGGTCCATCAGGTGGATCCACAGTTGGCTACAGAGTCGGACTCAAGGAGTGCTTATCAATGGGACCTTCTCAAACTGGGGAGAGGTATCGAGCGAGGTACCACAGGGCTCAGTCCTGGGCCAAGTGCTCTTCCACATTTTTACTAATGAGTTGGATGAGGAGATGAAGGGAATGTTGATCAAATGTGCAGATGACACAAAATTGGGCAGGATAGCTAATACCATGGAAGACAGTTACAGAATTCAAAGTGATCTTGAGAGGCTGGAGCTCTGGGCAGAAAACAACAGAATTCAATTTAGTAGGGATAAATGCCAAGTTCTGCACCGAGGAAAAAGAACCCAAATGCACAGTTACATGGTGGGGAATACTTGGCTCCAAAGGACAACAAGCGAGAAGGATCTTGGAATTGTTGTCGATCACAACCTGAATCTGAGACTTCCAAATCACATGAAGTACAAGTTGGCCTCTACTCAGCACTCGTTAGGCCTCATCTGGAGTACTGTGTCCAGTTCTGGGCACCACACTTTAAGAAGGATGCAGACAAACTGGAGAGGATTCAGAGGAGGGCAGGAAAGATCATCAGGTGACTGGAAACGAAGCCCTAATAGGAGAGGCTGAAAGAAATGGGCATCTTTAGCCTTGGGAAGAGAAGACTGAGGGGAGATACAACAGCATTCTTCAAGTACTTGAAAGGTTGTCACAGAGGGGAAGGCCAGGATCTTTTTTTGATCATCCCAGAATGCAAGACAAGGAATCATGGGCTCAAGTGACAGGAAGCGAGATTCCAGCTGAACATCAGGAAAAACTTCCTGACAGTTAGAGCAATATGACAATGGAACCAATGACTTAGGGAGGTGGTGGTCTCTCCCAAACTGGAAGCATTGAAGACGAGGGTGGACAGCCACCTCTCTGGGATTGTGTGACTTGGATTCCTGCATTGAGCAGGGGGTTGGACGCAATTATCTTATAGCTCCCTTCCATTCCTACTATTCTATGATTCTATGATTTCACTATCAAACCTCATATCCTTCTGAGCCTTCTACACTGTTGTTGGAGGCACTGAACTCCAGTTCCCCTGCTACCTGAAAGGGTGGTTTCAGAAATTAAGATTCAGTGATCATTCTTTGATCTCTTGACCTGTGGCATCCCAGACGGTACATGACATTGTCCACCAATTTTGTTTTCATTTTGGTAACCATCCTCCTTCCGTTGTTATCTGGCTATCATCTTGATGTGTTTTGTGAGCATCCCATCTTCTGTGGCATGAAGCAGCTCCTGGCAGTCACTCCTAGTGGCTGCTCCAGGGTCCAAAATAGCAGTTGGCGATAGAGAAAGCCCATGGTAGTTAGAGCATTCCCAGAGTGGAAGAGACTCTATCCAGTAGACTCTATGGTCATGGCCTGGAAGCCCTCTGGAACCTTTTGAAACCCTGGGGAGCCCGCCACATGACACGATAAGTCACCTCAGGACCCTTAACACTTTTGCAGAGGGGTGGTTAGTTGGGGTGGCTTACTAAGCATGGGGAATGTGGTTTTCTGCCCCACATGACCCACTTAGCCACCAAGGTGAACTAAGGTTCCTTAACCATTACGGCTTAGCATGATGTCTGAACATGCCTGGTATCTTCATTATGAGTAGAAATGGGCGGGTTTTGTTTTAAAATCTCTGCAAATGATCAGGCATCTTTACTTCTGCCCTCTGTTCATTGATGGGATGCACTTTTTTGTACGAGGATTTTGGTCATGTGCCAAGATGCACTTTGTACTAATGTGCCCTTGCACCTCCCCCCCCCCCGTAAAACACCCACAAAAAGTCCTGCAGGTTTTCCTAATCTGTGCAACTTGGGAAAAGCCCTCTCTTAAATATGATCACTTTTGAATTGATTGCGGATCGTTCTGACAACTCTAATTGTGACTGTGAACAGCCAAAGAATGGCATTGTGAGCCCTGATGGGATGTGCATTGAACATGGACGATCACAGCTGAAAGTGATGAGGCCTAAGATATGGACTACGTTTTCATGATTTCTAAATCCAGGCTGTTTTGTCTGTCATTCTAGCTTCACACTTCCTTACGAGACATCCAGTTTTCTAATGCTTCCATGGTCGGACTGTATCTGGATAAGACTGGGGAACTGGCAGCTGACTTTGATATCATGAATTGGGTGATGTTTCCCAATGATTCTCGTGCTAGAGTGATTATTGGGAGTGTGGAGAGACAGGCATCTCCAGACCTGAAACTCACCACTAAGCAGAAAGCCATTGCCTGGCCCAGCCATTTTAATGAGGTAAGGGAAAGGATTTGTGACCTATTATTGCCCTTATCTCTTAAGCTCTAAGAATATCCATCCTGTCTTGCGTGTCCCACCCCCACCCCCAGCTTCAAAACATTTATTTATTTATTTATTTATTTCTATACGGACCAATAGTCAAAGCTCTCTGTGTGGTTCACAAAAATTAAAACCAAACTGCCCGCAATAAAACAATTTTAAATATATAGAACATCCAAACCACAATATAGCAATACAGCCACAATAAAACCTAGAAGCAGTGCAGGAATTTAAAATACAGGTTTAAAACAGCGAAGCTAAAAGTCTAGAAAGCTAAAATGCTAAAATGCCTGGGAAAATAAAAAGGTCTTCACGTGGCACCAGGTTACACAATGCAGGTGCCAGGCGAACCTCTCTAGGGAGCTCATTCCACAGCCGGGGTGCCACAGCAGAAACAGTCCTCCTCCTAGTAGTCACCTGCCTCACTTCCTTTGGCAGGGGCTCATGGAGAAGGGCTGTTGAAGATGACCTTAAGGTGCATGGATGGGTGTTTCTATGCTGTATTGATCTGGGGTCCTGATCCTGTCAGTTCCAATCATCAAGTCTTTTGGTTATCAAGCTGAAATATGCCAATTCTGCAAAAGATGGCAGTTTCTGGGTAGAAAATGGATGTAGAATAAATATATACAAAAAAGATCCACACCTCCCTTCAGGTGACAAAGCAGTTTGCACCGTGAATGTCTATTAGGGTCCCAGGGGCACAATTTTCTCTAGGCTGGATGCTTGCCTATTTCTCCTTAGAGCACGACCAAAGGAGCCAGCAAGCGGGATCTTACAAGTGTCTCTGTTAGATGCCTCCTTCTACCTATGAGCAATGCCTCTCCCCTCCTCTCTCACACCAAACGGCTGACACACTCACAAGAGTAGGGGGGTTTCTCCCTTACCCAACAGGTGCTCAAAACATTTGGCCTGGGAATCTAATTGGCCTGGGGATGGGGTTGGGAGAGTCGCCCAACTCTACTGTGATACTCAGGACAACTCACCCTCAGCTCTTTGTAGTTCAGATTTTCTGCTGACAAACCAGCTCACTACGTATGCCAGTGCTAGAAGCCTTTGATTTATTTATTTATTCCATTTCTATACCGCCCAATAGCCAAAGCTCTCTGGGTGGTTCCCAAAAATTAAAACTACAATGCGCAGCATGAAACAATGCAAAATATGAAAGCTTGAAACCACAACAGAACACTACAACCAGAATGAAACCTTTCAGCAATGCAGAGATTTTACAATACAGATTTAAAACACTGAAGCTAAAAGACTAGGAAGCTAAAACGTTGAAATACTGGGAGAATAAAAAGCCCTTCACTTGGCACCAGAAGGAGTACAATGCAGGTGCCAGGCGAACCTCCCTAGGGAGCTCATTCCACAGCTGGGGAGCCACCACAGAAAGGGCTCCCTTCGCGCCAGGCACCGGCCTGACTTCCTTGGCAGGGGCGCACGGAGAAAGGCCTCTGAGGATGATCTCAGGGTCTGAGCAGGAACACATTGAGGAGGCGATCCTTCAGATAACCTGGACCCAAACCCTTAAGGGCTTTAAATGTTACTACCAGCGCTTTGAATCGGGACCAGAAATGGATTGGCAGCCAGTGCAGCTGGTAAAGTACTGGCATAATATGAGTTCAAAGGCCAGTCCCTGTTAACAATCTTGCTGCCCCATTTTGCACCAGCTGGAGTTTCTGGACCGCTTTCAAAGGCGGCCCCATGTATAACGCATTGCAGTAATCCAGTCGAGAGGTTACCAGAGCATGGATAACTGTAGCTAGGCTCTCTCTGTCCAATTAAGGGCGTAGTTGGGTTACCAGCCACAGCTGATAAAAAGTGCTCTGTGCCACTGAGTTCACCTGTGCCTCAAGTGACAGTTCGAGATCCAAGAGCACCCCCAAACTATGAACGTGATCCTTTGGGGGGAGTGCAACTCCCTCCAGAACAGGTTGAATGTCACCTAGCCAGGCAGATTAATCACCCACCAGCAGCACCTCCATCTTGTCTGGATTGAGTTTCAGTTTATTGGCCCTCATCCAGTCCATTACTGTGCCCAGGCCCTTATTCAGAACAGCCTCTGCCTCAGCTGGGTTTGATGAGAAAGTGAAGTAGAGCTGGGTGTCATCCACATATTGATGGCGCTTCAGCCCACACCTCTGGATAACCTCCCCCAGCGGTTTCATGCAGATGTTAAACAGCATAGGGGATAAAATAGAGCCCTGTGGAACCCCATGGCACAATTGCCATGGCGCAGAGCAGTAATCCCCCAGCACCACCTTCTGGAGTCGGCCATCCATGTAGGAGCAGAACCACTGCAGTGCAGTGCCTCCAACGCCCAGCCAAGACAATGTGTGCAGAAGGATATCATAGCCAATGGCATTGAACGCTGCTGAGATGGTATCTCACTCCCCCGTCCCTCTCAAAGCAGAGGTCATCCGACTGGGTGTCCAAGGCAGTTTCCATTCCAAAACCAGGCCTGAAGCCCTGATTTAGATAATCTGTTTCATTCAACACAGCCTGGAGCTGTCCTGCAACCCCCCGCTCGAGCACCTTGCCCACGAAGGGGATGTTGGCCACTGGACTATAATTGTTAATATCCTCCAGGTTCAGCGTTTTTAGGAGTGGTCTGATTACTGCCTCTTTTAAAGTGGCCAGCACCACTCCCTCTCTCAAGGAGGAATTTACAAATTCCTGGAGCCAGCTGGACATGCCCTCCTTGTTTGATTTAATAAGCCATGAAGGGCAAGGGTCAAGCACACAAGTGGTTGATTGGACTTGGCTAGGGATGGATGGAACACTTACCTTCCATTCCATTGTGTTTCTCCTGGGGGGGAGGCGCTCCGTCCCTTCCCCCCGAAATCCTGCCTGGCTGGCTCCGCTCTGCGGCCAAGCCGCAGAGCCACCAGACGGCTCTTGCCGCCCGCAGCTGGCCATCCATACCCGCCGCCATTTGCGTTCCTTATTTTTGCCATCTTAGTCTACGGCAATATTTATGTCAATTATTATGGAAAAAAGAAAGGGGAACACAAATAGCTTGCTAGTGGGCTCTTACCTGTGTTCGGTCAGAGTCAGCATGAGTTTTCCTCCACCTGCATTCTAGCCGTCTCCCCACTTGCTTCACTGCCCTCAGCTCAGTTGTATACCAAGTAAGGATGTAGGAAACAACTTACCAGTTTCATTTCATGACATCCGTGGTGGGGGGGAGGCGCTTCGACCCTCCCCTCGATATCCTTGCCAGCCGGCTCCACTCCGCAACGAATCTGCGGAGCCATTTTAACAGGTCCCCCCCCCCACCCTTGCAGAGGGAAAAGGCTCCCAGGAGTCCAAACGTCAAAAGGAAGTGATCTGACCATGACAAATGGACAGATGTTAATTCCTCCACTTTCACATCACCATCCTCCTGCCCAGTCATGAGGTTTCAGGCAAGAGTTATTGCAGCCCTAAAAGGAGATGCCAGGGATTGAACCTGGGACCTTGTGCAAGTAAATCAGGTGCTGTACTGATGAATTATGCCCCCACTGTGGGTAGAATAGGACTGAGTTAAAGAGGTGGTGAAACCCGTGGCGGAATGGCCTCCCACTCCCCTCCACCCCACGGAATCCCCCTGAGACAAAGCTTACCTGGGACGGAGGCAGAGGCGGCGGCGGTGGCTCCGGTGGCAGCGGCTGGTCTCTCGGCCGGCTGCTGTGGCGGCAAATGGCAGACGTTGTAGTGGCCGCCATTTGCGTCCTTCCAGGCTGCCATGATAGGCTACGTAAGTATTCGCCGTTTTAACCTACGTAAATATTTACGTAGGCTGTCACAGCGAAAAAAAAAGGGAACGCAAGCCATTTGCATTCCCTTTTTCTTTTCCGTAATAGCCTACATATTTGCGTACACTTTTTTTTTTTTTGGCTTGCCATGATAGGTTACGGAAATACTTACGTAGCCTATCACAGCAGCTTCTCTACGGCGGCCCCCATTTGCATCCGCAGCAGCCCGTCTGCGGCCGTAACTCTGGCTGCTGACAGCCCTGGCCGTCAGCTCCGCAGAGCCGCCGTGGAGCCGAGCCGGCCAACGGAGGATTCCGGGGGGAGGGAGGGAGCGCCTTCCCCCCCACACGAATCCAAGCTGCAAAAAGGTAAGTGACTTTCATACATCCCTACTATCTCCCCTATCCTATTTATATCGCAGATAATCTGGCTTGGATTTATTGCTGGTTCCTGGCCTCCCGCCCCCAACCATTTGCAGAACACCATCATCCTATTCAAATGGAGCAAATTGGGAGCAATAGCACAGGAAGACGGACGTTCCTCTAAACTTGAGAAGTACAAAGGTCAGAGAGGATTCTTGGAGGTGCCAGGTGGGCCTTCCTCTGAAGGCAGTGGAGAGAGGTCTAGTGACCCCTCAGTTGAGAACTGGGGCAGGGTGGAGAGACAGCACCACACCTGTTTTAAAAGAGATTCCTTGCCTAACACTCAGCTTCAGGGTGCAGATTAAGGTGCTGATCCATTTGAAGCCCTCTAAGATCAGGGTAGCAAAAATTAGGGCCATGCACAGCCCACCTAACCCAATCAGTCTGAACTCGCCTCAACCGCCCCTGAAGCTGGGTTGACTCACTTCTCTAGTTCTGAAGCAACATCTAGAGACCTGAAGCAGAAGGGGGGAAACCCGCACTGAAAGTGACCCCCCCACTGTCAATGCCACCACCACAGAACCCCCATTCCTTACCTGGATCTGTCGGGAGTGCCTGCACCCATTGGCCTCTGCAAGGGGGTCACCTTTCATTTATTTTTTAAAATGGCATTTTATCTTACTGGAAGAAGAATAGTCATCATTTTGAAAGGAAATGGCAACTCCATCTCAGAGAGTGATGGCTGCATGTGATTCCCTGGAGACCAGGTAAGGAGTGAGGGGCTCACACAGTGGGGTGGGGTTGCTGTCCGCATCGGGCTGAAGTACCCCCAATGCTCTTCAGAGTGATCCAACCCATATTGGAGTTCTTTGGCCTGATCTGGACCTGCTCCGGAATTGCACCGCTTTGCACCGCAGCACCCAGATACACTAGGGATTCAGGCTTCAGACTGACGTGGCTAAGAGACCTAGTAAAAATGCCCTCTTCCACATAACTCTTGGATATGTTGTCTTAGAGCATCTGATGAGGCCTGAACCAAGTGGCAAGGCCAGCTGAGATTTGGCTGGTGACAATTGGCAGGAAGACCTTTTGTGGTATGGCAACATCCCTGGAGATGTTGGTCTGCCCTGAGTCTCAAGCAGGAAGTCCTTTCTGTTTCAAGAGGCCTTTCTATTATTTGAATGTTGGGATGGACGAAAGGGACTTACCTGGTCCCACAGTTTGCTTTGTGGTGGGGGGGAGGCACTTCAGTTCTCCCCACGAAGTTCAGGCGAGGGGGGGGAGGCGCCCTGCCCCGCCCGGCCAAAATTCAGGCTGGGGGGGAGGCGCCTCATCCCTCGCTGCCGAAATTCGGGCCGGGGAGGAGCGCCCCGTCTCCCCGGCCGCGAAAAAAAAAGTAAAGTAAAAAAAAACCACCACACCAGTGATAGGCTACGTGACGATTTACGTAGCCTATCACGGCTAGATTTCCAAAGTCAGCCATGATAGGCTATGTAAATCATCACGTAGCCTATCACGGGTGACTTTGAAAAAAAAAAAAGCATGTACGCAAATAGCGGCTCCCATGGAGTAAGGCTTACGTAGCCTATCACGTATTGTAAAAAAAGGGGATCCGAGGGTGGCGGGGGGGTGGCAGGCCGTTCCTTCACAAATTTCGGGGGGCCGAATGCAATGGCATTTGGCCTCACCAAGATCCGTGGCAGAATTCTCTGCCATCCCTAGTTGGTACAGTGGAGACTGATGGCTCTGATTACGGCGGGGCTGTGGATCCCTTCTGGGTTTTAGTCAGAACCATACATAACTATACAACAGTTATCCAAGGTACTGAACTTATTTGGGTGATATAAATCCATGAGGGAACCCTGGTCCTCAAAATGCCTTTCCGTCTCCAGCTGTGCCATGAGGCCTCCAATCCTTCCTTTGCCTTCTGCCCTGCCACTGAAGATCAAAACGCAGAAGAGGAAAGCGCCTTTCCAATAGTGGTGCCTATCCTCCTGCAAAAAGCTCATCTCCCTCTCCCATCGTTCACCGTTATTGCATGCACATGTCTTGAAGCTTGTCCTTTTATTTCTGTTGCTTGTAATTTCTGTTATTCTGGGATTTTGAAACAGACCAAAAACATCCGTGCCATGTTGTGATACATAAATAGTGCTTCCCTGAAACAAGGACCTGGGATCACTTCTAAATCACTTAGGGTCACAAGCGCTAGAAACCCTGTTGGGTCCTGTCTAAATTGGAGGACTCATTTCCATAGGCACAAATATTCATAACACTGTTTTCCTGGATGCTCCTTCTCTTTGTTGCTAGACTGTGCCTCATTCCAGATGCACTGAGAGCTGTTGCCGTGGATACTACAAGGAGGTCCAAGAAGGAGAGCCACCATGCTGCTATGCTTGCGCTCCATGTGCGGAAGGAACCATCTCCATTCAGGAAGGTAGGCAAGATCAGAAGAATGGGAGTTCCCTAGGGCAACTCCTTGAATATGCCGAATAGTCCTCACAGCCCTATTTTACTTCTCTCTTTTTTTTCTCATAAAAACCTTTAGCAAAACATTCCATGAGTAGGTAAGAGGAGAAGGTTTCTTAAATGACTGTTGCTCCTAGTGTAAAACATCATGGGAAATCCTTATGGTCATTGGCCATTCACCACTGCTCAGCCTGAAATACCTCATGATGCTTGGGATGTACGAATCCCTTACCTTGCTCTGCTGAGGGCATCCGCAGTGGAGGGGAGATGCTCCTTCCCTCAATGGGAGGGGAGGCGCTCAGCCCCCCCCCGGAATCTTCTCCGGCCAGCTCTGGCAACCCGCGACCAGACATCCAGCCGCTGGGCAGCCCTGCAGGGACGCAAGTGGCGGCTGTCGTAGCTGCCGCCATTTGCGTCCCTGTATTGAGCCATGATCAGCTACATAAATATTTACGTAGCCGATCACGACAGGGGGAAAGTATCACGGCTTGAAGAGGAGGTAGCGAATGGCTGCCGCAGGACGACCGCCATTCGCAAAGCAGTGCGGACGGGAGCAGGTAAGTGCTCCGTTCTGCATGCATTTTGTGGGGGGGGGGCGGGGGCTTCGTTCCGTGATGGATTTCGGGGGGCTGAATGCACTGGCATTCTTCTAGTATGATACTTTGCAGAATTCTCTGACATCCCTACATAAGGCCCTTCTAGTACATAGTGTGATTTTAATGAAGACTTGTTCCATTTGACTGAATACTAATTTTATTTGTTATTACTTGCTCTTCTACAAGGTTTTATTCTTCTGGTCTGTACATCATTGTGATCATTGTTGTGATGTGCAGTCTCAAAAACATTTTAATTATCACATTAAATATTCATACATCTTTGGAACAGATGCTAAAGACTTTTGGAACTCTGACCCCAACTTGGCTTCAGTTTATTTTTAATCTCCACCATTAATCCCATGAAGTGAGTGGAAAGAAAAGACGATGGGAGTGAATCTCTGGTGTGCAAAGCAGGGGGGAAGCTTAGTGCACACTGTTCCTGGTACAAATCATGCCCCCCCAAAAAAAACCACTCTGCTTTTTCCATGATTGGGACAGGGCAGCATGTACAGACATGGTGGGCCTTTCTCCATTATCTGCAAAGAATTGTCTGCACTGTGCTGTGATCCTGTGGTAGGAAAGCAGGGGGTCCCTGACAGAAAAGGGGATGTGAAAATGGTACCAAATGCTGATTCAATGTTCTGTTTTTTTTAAACCTCTTTAGTAAAACTTGATTAAAAAATAAGAAAGCTTGATCGAAGTTTCGTACTCCAGATTTCACACGTAACCAGGAGTCCCTTGAGCACCGTCTTGTGGTGGAAAGGTGGGGCATAAGTTGAGTAAATACATAAATCACAAGCCACTCAGCTACCAGGTAGCTTTACATGCCTTACAGGAATATTATGAAGATAAGAACAGGATAACCTCACAGACACTCCCTTACCCCGAACAACGTTAGGATTAATACCCTCACTTTTCCATATTTAAACCAGGTAGGGAGCTGTGTTTATTCCAAGTCAGCCCATCAATCCATCTAGCCCACTCTTCTCTGTTCTTATCTGACTGTCAACCACTCTGTAATGCCCAGCAGAGATATTACGGTACCTTTCCTGGCCCTGCTACTACTAATGTCCTCGCTTGGTGATGAGGCCATAGACTGGTCTGGTCACAAAACAGGTCCTCTGTGAGGGAATGTTTGTCTCTCTCCCTGCCTAACTGCACATTTTTTCTGGAGGTACAGTGAATGTAAATCCTGCTGAACTCACTCTCTGTCTTCTCAGATGCCGACCATTGCATGAAGTGTCCGGAAGATCAGCATCCAAACAAGGACAGAGATCAATGTGTCCCCAAGGAGATAACCTTCCTCTCCTATGAAGAAACTTTGGGCATTGTCCTGATTTCCTTTAGTCTATTCTTGTCCTTATCCACGGGCTTCGTATTAGGAATCTTCATGAAATACCAAGAAACTCCAATAATCAAGGCCAACAACCGAGACCTCTCCTACATTCTCCTCATCTTCATCATGCTTTCCTTCTTGTCCTCCTTCCTGTTCATAGGGCGGCCAAGGAAAGTGACTTGCCTTCTCCAACAAACGGCCTTCAGCATCATCTTCTCAGTTGCCGTTTCTTCAGTGTTGGTCAAAACCATCACGGTGGTGTTGGCTTTCCTGGCCACAAAACCAGGGAACAGAGTGAAGAGATGGCTGGGGAAGAGTCTTGCAAACTCGGTTGTCAGTTCTTGTTCTGGTGTCCAAGTTGTCATCTGCACCATCTGGCTGGGGAGCTCTGCCCCATTCCCTGACTCTGACATGCATTCCCAGCCTGGACAGAACGTCCTGCAGTGCAACGAAGGATCTGTTGTCTTCTTTTATACTGCCCTTGGCTACATGGGCTTCTTGGCTGCCATCTGCTTCACGGTGGCTTTCCTGGCCAGGAAGCTGCCTGGGGCCTTCAATGAAGCCATCAATGAGCAGACATTATGAACAGGAAAAGTGACAAGCGGTGATACAATATTTGGAAGATCCTAGCAGACTCGTGTCTCACTCATTCACCCGTCCCTACCAAAGGCAGCCCCACATACTGGAAGTTACCGCAACCCAAACAGGGTTTGGTTTGGTTTGGTTTCAATGCTGAATCATCACCTCCTAGCTGCCACGGCAGAAAGTTTTCACTCCCCCCACTGACAGTTCCAGATTTCAGCTAGGGATGGACGAAAGTCCCTTACCTGATCCCACAGCTTTTTTCGGGGTGGGGGGAGGAGCTCCGTTTCTCCCCCAAAAAATTCTTACCCGTGCCCAAATAAGGAATGCAAATGGATGGTGGGCCCAGGAAAGACGGAGCGTCACATGGAGCATCGCCAGTAGCTCCCTCCAGAAATGGGCAGTGAATTGGGCCCCCCATTGGAAACGAGACCCTCGGGCCATCCGTGGAGGGGGAAGACATGCGCCAAAAACAGCTCTGCCATCACCCTGGCTGTGGGCAACCCAGAGCAGGGGATGAAATGGGCCATCTTAGAAAACAAATCCACCACCACCAGAATGGTGCTCTTACCGTGTGAGTGAGGCAAGTCAGTGATGGGAGAGCAAGTTTCCAAGGTCCTGTGGGGGTAGGGCTTGCCTGAGGGGGCCTTCGCCCGCTGGCAGGTTGGGCAGGAGGCGACATAGGACTTGATGTCCCAACACACACGAGGCCACCACAAATCCCTTGTAGCTCCATGCAGGGTCTTGGTGACGCCAAAATGCCCAGCTGTGGGGGAGTCGTGGCACTGATAGAGGACCTTCTCATGGAGGTTTCTAGAAGGCACATAGACCCAGCCGGAATGGTAAAGCAGGCCACCTCGCAAAGAGAAGGGGGTAGAGTGGGGGGGGCAGAGGCTAGCCCCAATTCCTCCACCTTTGTGCGAACAAAAGCATCCTGAGCCTGTGCAGAGAGAAGCATCTCCTCCCAAGAACGATGCACCGCAGCTGCCGCCAGGCCTTGGGGGGGGGAAGAATCAGAGGGGGGGGGATTTTCCCCGCTCCCTGGCTGGAGGTCAGGCTTACGGGAAAGAGCATCCGCTTGTAGGTTGTTGGAGGCTTTCACATGGCAAATATTAAGGTGGAACCAAGAAAAAAAAAGCAACTACCTAATCTGCCTCTGGTTTAAGGCACGGGCTGTCTGAAGATGTTCCAGGTTGCGATGGCTGGTTCTAACTTCAACTGGGTGTTGTGCCCCCTCCAGGAGATGACACCAGGTCTCCAAAGCGGACTTGATGGCCAACAGTTCCTTCTCCCAAATGGTATAATTCCTCTCAGACATGTTCAGCTTCCTGGAGTGGTAGGCACAGGGTTGCAGCCCACCGCCCTCCCGATCTGGCTGAAAGAGCACCGCCCCCACCGCAAAGTCAGAGGCATCAATCTGCACTACAAAAGGCTTCCTTGGGTCGGGATGTAACAGGATCTGCTCAGAACTAAAAAGCTTCTTAATTTCCTCGATAGCCTATTGTGCCGATGCTGTCCAATGAAAAGGAGATTTCCTGCCCTTAAGAAGGTCCATGAGAAGAGAAGTCAGCTGAGCAAAACTGGGCAGGAACTTTCTGCAAAAATGTGCAAACCCCAGAAAAAGATGCAAGTCCTTCTTGGTGGATGGAGGCTGCCAGGAGAGGACAGCCTGGACCTTTGCAGGATCCATCCTGAAACTGTCAGGCGAAATAATGTAGCCAAGAAAGTCCAAAGAGGTTAGGTCAAATGTACATTTCTCCAGCTTGGCATACAGATGGTTCTCATGGAGGCGCTGGAGGATGGCAGAGACATGACACTGATGGGCATGGGTGTCCTCAGAAAATATAAGTAAATCATCAAGATACACAATGAGGAAAGTGTCCAAATAGTCCCAGAAGATGGCATTCATAAAACACAAAAAAGTGGGAGGGGGGTGGGCGAGCCCAAAAGGCATCACTAGGTCTTCATACACTCTGTACTGGGTCCTGAAAGAGGTCTTCTACTCATCCCCCTCCCTGATGCGAATGAGATTGTATGCACTCCGCAGGTCCAACTTTGTGAAAATCTTGGCTCGCCCCAGGCGCTCCAGCATCTCAGGTGGTACTTGTCAGGGATGGAGGCCGAATTTAGATTTCTGAAATCATGCACCGGGCAGAGTTCTCCAGATCATTTGGCCACAAAGAAGATAGGAGCGCAGGCGGGGGAGGAAGACAGGTGAATGAAGCCGCGTTTGAGATTCTTGTCCAAAAACTCCCGCAGAGCTCGCAGTTCTGGCTCCGACATTGAATACAGCCGGCCAGCAGGGATGGTTGCCCCAGGAATGAGGTTAATGGCACAGTCAAAATGGCCATGGGGGGGAAGCTGGTCAGCCTCCTTCTTGTCAAACACATCCCAAAAAGCTGCATACTTCTCTGGGAGGATCACGGTAGCTGAAGAATTGGCAGAAGCAGACGAGGAGGGGGAGGAAAGGGTTAAGGCCTGGGCTGGGACTGGCGCCTCCTCCGGGAGGCAATGCTCCCGGCAGTAGGGAGACGCAAACTCCACATGCTGAAGCCCCGAAGAAATCTGAGGGTTGTGCTTAGAGAGCCAGGAAACACCCATCATGATTGACGTGGGACTGGGCGTGCAGAGTGAGTGGAGCTGTAATCCGTGTCACCGCGCCCGAAGCAAGAGGATGCCTATCGATGGTGCTGGAAGGGGCAGGGTAGGAATCTTGTGGAAGAGGGCGAAGGTCTCATTTATGAAACTGGTCGTAGCCCCCGAGTCCACTAAAGCTAGGGCCTCCACCCCACCCCACTGGGAGGAGTGGAGGTGAACATGCAACAGCAGATGGGAGGGTGGGGGGGTTGGGGAAGCCACCCACCTGGTGGGGAACTGACCCCCACACTGGAGGTCCCCAACAAACGTGGGGGCAGTCTAGTCAGGCCTGGGGATGAGGAGGAGGGGGAAGGAGAGGAGGGGGAGGCTGCAGAGCTGTGGATTTAACTCAGCAGGTCTTGGTGAAATGCCCCAGCTTCGAAGCTTCACATCGAAAACATCGGCGCTCAGCTCGCTGAAGCTCAAGCTCCTCTGGCGGCAGTGGGGCTCAGGTAGATCCCAGCTGCATCGGGGTCTCCTTCACCCCAAGCACCCGAGAGGGGGGTGGGGGAGGGGCAGGAAATGTGGGGGAATGGGAGGAGGGAAATCCCGGCCCCCGGCGCCCCACTGGTTCTGCCAGCGCCCCTCAGCCGACTATATATCTGAAGGCAGGTCTGGATGAGCTCCTCCAAACTAGGTGGGCTGAGCGTGCGCACCAACTCATCTAAGATCTCATCGTTCAAAACATCCAAAAACTGAGCCACTAGCGCAGCATCATTCCACTGTAAATCCTGCATCAGTAAGCGAAAGGTTGTCACGTAGCTGGAAACTGAGTCCTTGCCCTGCCGGAGGCAGTGAATCTCCCGAGAAGCCGTCTGCATGTGCAGGGGGTCACCGAAAAAACGGGCCATGGCTGTCATGAAGCCTTGATAGTCCCTGAGCAGGGGGTCATTAGCGAGCAGGAGCCCCAAATCCCATCTAGCTGCCATGCCTGACAGTGGTTTAATGATGAAACCCACACGAACGTGTTCCGTCTGGAAATCTTCAGGCCAAAGACGCATGTACAGCTCCGACTGGGCCCTGAAAATCTGAAAAACTCCTTTCTCACCAGAAAACGTCCCTGGCAAAGCCACCAGGCACTTGCGGCAGGGGGGAATCGGAGGTGGAGGGGGTTGAACCGCAGCCTGTAGATTTTGCATGGCAGCCGTCAGTTCAGCCATCTGATTATGGAGCATCTGGTTCTCTTGCGCTAGAGCTTGCACCGCCGTGTGTCCGGCACCCTCCATAAGGCAATAGGAGAAGAGAGAGAGAGAGAGAGAGAGAGAGAGAGAGAGAGAGAGGAAGGGGACCAAGCTGTCAAGGACACCTTGGAGGCGTCTCTCAGTCTAATCCAGTAGCCAAGTCCAGACACAGACAAAGGGATTCTTTTCAAAGTTTTATTCCTCTTTTACAACTTAACAAATCCACTGTTAGCAACTCACCAAAAACCAGCAGGCAACTATTCTAAGTGCCTATGCACAATCATTAGATGCTGATGAAGACATCAAAGAAAAAATGTTTCTCCCATCACGGAAGCACCCCTGGTCGAAGCACTGGTATCTTCTAGATTATGTAATTGTCCATGCCAGAGACCGCTGTGATGTTCTCTTCACTAGAGCCATGACGAATGCTGATGACTGCTGGACAGACCACTGATTAATTTGTTCCACGATGAACATTAAGATTGTCCCTCAGCATAGGCTCCAGGGAAGAAAACCAAGGCGTAAAATGAACCCCCAAGCCCTTCAAGTCCCTGTTAAGTGAGCCTGCTTTCAAACAACCCTCAATAACATCTGCCTATGCAAACCCCTGAAAATGTCGAGGAACACTGGAATAAACTGAAGACTTCCATTATCGCAGCCTGTGAACAAACTATCGGATACCAAACTAAGAAACATCAGGACGGGTTTGATGAGAATGATAGGGAGATTTAAGATATTATTGATAAGAAAAGGAAAGCTTTCCAAATATGGCAAAAAGACATCAACTGTGCCGCTAAGAAAAAAACCTATGTCAGTGTAAAGGCTGCAGTCCAAAGAAGAACTAGAGAACTTAAGAACACCTGGTAGATAAAGAAAGCTCAAGAAATCCAGCATTTTGCAGATGCCCATGACTCACGGGGCTTTTTTCATGCCGCAAAGGCCACTTACAGACCTACAAACTAGCTGCCTCTTACAGTCTACTCCTATAGCCAACTCAAGACACAGACAAAAGGATTCTTTTCAAGGCTTTAATCCTTTTACAATTTAATGACTGTTGCAGATACTAATCACCAGTGACTAAGCGAGGAACAGCACTGGGAAAACATAGCAGAGTAGCCTACGCTCCAAGTTAGGCAGTTGGCCCCCGTTTGAAGGAGAATCATGGGAAGACCCTGAACTTATGGGCTAGGGAGAGATCCTCCCTCTTTCCCTTGGGTCCTCGGGATGCGACCGTTGCTTGCGTGCAAAACGAGCGCTACGCCTCCTTTCTGCGTCCTCCATCGGCATCGCGCGCCCAGCAAGCCCCCCCCCCCAGCACTCTCTCACTGCCAGGGTCACTATCTATCCCAGGAATGCTGGCAGGAGGAATCTCTGCCAGCTGCTGTCCCTGTGAGAGATGAGCGAGCTCCTCTCCCACGGATTGCGGTTCCTCCTCAGAATCAGAACTGCTCTGGGGTTCTTTCGGTTCAGTTTCCACCCTGACAGACGCGTCATTGCGCCGATCTTATTCTCTATCTTCATCGCTATGATTCTACACCTTGTTGAAGGGAAATTTCCCACTGGTGTAGAAATCATACATAGAACAGATGGAAAACTTTTTAATCTCAGTTGGCTGAAAGCAAAAAGTAAGATAATTACATCCTGTGTCATAGAACATCAATATGATGATGATAACATAATCTGCGCACATTCAAAGGAAGATCTCCAAACTATCCTAAACATTTTTGCAGAAGCATATGAACAGCTCGGCCTCTCACTTAACATCAAAAAAACTCGAAGTGCTTTACCAGCAAGCACAAACCAACCCCTCTGTAGTGCCATCTAGGGATGTACGAAAGTCACTTACCTGATCCCGAAAGTTGATTCGCAGTGGGGGGGAGGCACCCCGTCCCTCCCACCAAAATTCTGGCAGGGGGCAGGCGCCCCGTCCCACCCCCTGAAATTCTGGCCAGGGGGGAGGCACACCATACCTCTGGCCATGAATCCTGTCCTGCCGGGACATAAATGGCGGCGGCCCTGCAGTCAGCCGTGATAGGCTACATAAATGTTTACGTAGCCTATCACGGCTGAGTGATAAAAAAAACACAGACGTGCATACTCAAATGCATTTGGGTACGCACGGTTTTTCACTCAGCCGTAATAGGCTACGTAAATCTTTACGTAGCCTATCACATTTTTTTTTTTTAACTTGGAAATGGCGGTGGTGGCAGCTGGTCGGAAGACCGGCCGCCGCAGCCGCCGCCGCCGCACCACTGCCACACCGCCTCCGGAGCTGCTAGAGCCAGGGACATTCGCACAAGGTAAGTCCCGTCCCGGGGGGCGGGGGGGCAGACCGTTTCTCCACCAATTTGGGGGGGCCGAACGCACTGGCATTCGTTCTCCCCGAGATTCGTGGAGAAATTCTCTGACATCCCTAGAGCCATCAATCCAAGTTAACATTCTGATGCTGGAAAATGTTGACCACCTTTCGTATCTTGGCAGCTATCTCTACACAAAAGCCGACTTCCATGCTGAAATTCAGCATCTCCCGAGCTTTGTGACTGTAGCATTCTCCCAAATGAAGCGTAGAGTGTTCGAGAATCGGGACATTCGCAGGGAGACCAAAATGCTTGTTTACAAAGCCATTGTACTACCAACCTTACTGTATGCCTGTGAAACATAGACCATCTATAAATGCCACTCCCAACTTCTTGAAAAATTCCACCAACGCTGCCTCCACTCTGAAAAATTCTGCAATTTACTTGGGAAGACAGATGGACTAATGTGAGCATATTGGAAGAAGCAAAGACCACCAGCATTGAAACAATGATTCTCCAACATCAACTTCGCTGGATTGGCCATGTTGTTCGAATGCCTGATTATCGTCTTCCAAAGCCGTTACTCTATTCCCAGCTTATGAATGGAAAACAGAATATTGGTGGACAGCAAAAGAGATTTAAAGATGTTCTTAAAGCTAATCTAAAAAAATGTAATATAAGCATTGAAAGCTGGGAAGCTGTAACTCATGAGCGTTCCAACTGGAGGTCAGCCTATATTAAAGGTGCTATAGACTTTGAAGAAGAACGAGTACAGAGCGAAAGGGAGAAACGAGCTCAGAGGAGGGCATCTCAAGCAAACCCTCACTGTGACCGCCTTCCAGCTGGAAACCTATGTTCTCGCTGTGGGAGGCTGTGTAGATCCAGAATCGGCCTTCATAGCCACCTGCAGACCCACTGCTAGAGGCAAATGTGTTGATTGACCTATCTTCTATGAATGTCTAATCCTTTTAAAGAGTTATCCATATAGACTCTATCTTTGGAAGACAATCTTACTCAGTCACGAGTGATCGCCATGATGATGATGAGTAACCTATGGCTGTGAGAGCTGGACCATAAGGAAGGCTGAGCGAAGGAAGATAGATGCTTTTGAACTGTGGTGTT
The DNA here is from genome assembly GCF_057233095.1 of Heloderma suspectum. Lineage (NCBI taxonomy): Eukaryota > Metazoa > Chordata > Lepidosauria > Squamata > Helodermatidae > Heloderma > Heloderma suspectum. The sequence continues at coordinate 386,224,738 of NC_139459.1, read as the reverse complement.
GGAGGAAAATCCTGAGAGTGCCTTGGACCGCTAGAAGATCAAACCAGTCCATACTCCAGGAAATAAAGCCAGACTGCTCCATTGAGGGAATTGTATTAAAGGCAAAGCTGAAGTACTTTGGCCACATCATGAGAAGACAGAATGCCCTGGAGAAGATGCTGATGCTAGGGAAAGTGGAAGGCAAAAGGAAGAGGGGCCGACCAAGGGCAAGATGGATGGATGCTATTCTGGAGGTGATGAACTCGACCTTGGGGGAGCTGGGGGTGGCGATGGCCGACAGGAAACTCTGGCGTGGGATGGTCCATTAAGTCATGAATAGTCGGAAGCGACTGACTGAATAAACAACAAATAGTTAAAAGTAACTCAGTCAAAGTTTATTCGTTGCTCAGAAAGGGAGTCTCAAGCTGTTACATTTTATTTATTTATTTATTTATTTATTTATTGCACTTATACGCCACCTTTTTTCCTCTTCCAAGGAACCCAAGGCGGCTTACATTATCCTCCTCCTCTCCAATTTATCCTCACAACAACCCTGTGAGGTGGGTTGGGCTGAGAGAGTGTGACTGGCCCAAAGTCACCCAGTGAGCTCCCATGTCCAAGTGGGCCCTAGAACCTGGGTCTCCCATCTCCCAGTCCAACACTCTTGCCACTATACCACACTGGCTCTCACAAAATGGCCTTTTAGGGATCTACGAAAGTCAATTACCTTTCGCGGATTATGTTGATGGTGTGGGGGGAGGCATTCCGTCCCTCCCCCCAGAATCCTCGCCAGGGGAGGAGGAGATCCGTTCCTCCTCCCTGGAATCCTCCGTGGCTGGCTGTGCTCCGCAGCCGCTCCGCGGAGCAGCCGGCCAGACCCAGCCAGGCCAGAGCTGTCCGCAGCCGGATTTCTGGCCACGGAGGGCCCTGGGGGGGGGGAAGTGTATGCAAATGGCCAATTGCGTATGCAGTCTTGCTTTTTTTAAAACCCACCCAGCCATGATAGGCTATGTAAAGTTTTATGTAGCCTATCACGTCATTTTCTTTTTTCTTTTTTTTACAAGAGTGGAAATGGCGGCAGCAGCCGGTCGGAAGACCGGCCGCCCCTGCCACCACCGCAGCTGCCGTCGGAGTTGCCGCCGCCCGGAAGATCCACCCCACGTAAGTCTCATACCGGGGGGGATCCGCGGTGGGGCGGTTGGGTGGCAGGCCGTTCCCCCACGGTGTTCGGGGGGCTGAATGCACTGGCATTCGGCCTCCCTGAGATCCGTGGCGGAATTCTCTGACATCCCTACTTTATATACAGTACTCCACACATTACTACCATGCCTAGACATCAAATGCTTACTGGTAACAGCAACCAGTAGCTGAACCATGAGTCCCAGCATACCTCGTGCCACCACACCAATTCTACCCCTCCAGCCCTAGAGAAGGAGCTTTGTGGCCCAGCAAGGATGATTCCACCCCCGCCTCAAGAAGCTTGCATATGCAGGCAGCCCCTTGGCTCAGGGAGTCAACAAAGCTCTGGCCAGCCTTGCATCCATCAACATCTGAAACCAGCCCAGGCACGGGAGGCAGACTGCCCCTTTTGCCCTGCATCCTGCAACCAACCTCGACAGGTTTGATATCGGCAACTGTGTTAAGGGTTGTGAGCACTGTGACGCCTTCCTTTTCAAGTTTGAATTGTCAACTCTTTGCTGCACCATGCCTGAAAATCTTGGTGCATAAAATATCTAATTTTCTCCTGAGAGCCTGGGCTCAGATTTAGACAGGCCGAGATGTCCATGCCTGTGGTGTAGTTTAGTAGACCACCTCCCACCACTGCCTTCGGCTCAGAGAGGGATGTGGTTGTAAAGACACTGCAGCCTCGATCTTGCAAGACTTTTCTCACATATCCTGATTAGCTGGCTGTGGAGGTGAAAGGAACAGTCACAAAGGAGGAGCAGCACGAGGGAGCCAGAACCAGGATGACACCGTTGCTGCTGCTGTTGTTGCTCCTGCTTCCTTATGCAGCTGGTCAGCTGGAGAAGACAGATTGCCTGACCTCTCAGAAGAAAGAGCAAGAGTTAGGGTCCTATTATTACTGGCCAGGAGACTACCTCATCATTGGAGTCCTGTCTTCACAGTATTTCATATGCAACGAACCATACGTTTTCTCTGAGTCCCCTTTAACCAAGGTTGTGAAGTAAGTGATGCAGATGATCTAATGCTTCCAAACCCACACTCCGGTTGTCCCCATTTACGGGAGCCTGTCCATCTTTTCTGGTATCTCTGGTCATCCCTGATAAATTGCTCTCCTGACTTTTCCCACTCTGCACTTTTTGAAGAAGAATTCAGAGCTTCATTAAACTGAAGGCATCATTTAATTCAGTACGCTCATGTATGACTGGATCCATGGGGTTCCCTTGCATTGTTTCAGCCAAAAGAACCAGCAGCCTCTTTGATAGTAAATGTTGAGATAAGACACAGGCTGTAGCTGGGAGGTTCTTTCTTGGGAGTGGTCTAAATGCAAATGTCCGCACAGAGGTTCTCTCTCCAGAATAATTTCAAGACCATCGTCATGGCCCTTTCATAAGGGTGAGCAACTTTCTTCCTCATCCACTACAGTACGTGCCTGTAAATCCTACTGCACTCTGTGGGATTGACTTCTGAATAAGCCAGGGGTGTGTGTGTGTGTGTGTTTATGTAATGTGTGTTAGACCTATCGCCAGCTTTCAGAGCAGCCTTGAGGGCAGCCCCACATAGAGTGCTTGGTAGTAATCCGGTCTTCAGGTTAATAGCACCTGTACCATAGCGAGCAAGCTACCCCATCCAGGAAAGGCCGTAGCTGGCGAACCAGTTGAAGTTGGGAAAAGACACTCCAAGCTACAAGGGCCACATGGGCCTGCAGGGACGATGGATCTAGGACTCCCCCCAGATTACAAACCTGATCTTTGAAGGGGAGTTCAGCCCAACCAAAGGAGGCAACGAGCCTGTTTCCTGCACTGCAGAAGCACTCACCCACATGGCTTCCATCCTCTTCCAAATCCCCTCATTACTCCTCCCAGTGAATTCATACAGATGTTGAGCAATATATGGGAGAAGGTGGTGCCCTGTGAAACCCTGTAGCTCAATTGCCAAGGGGTGAAGGAATGGACACCCAACATTACTCCCTCAAATCAGCCCCATAAGTAAAAGTGAAACCATTGTAAGACACTGCTTCCGATGCCCTTCCCACATAGTCAATCCATCAGGAAGCCATGGTCCATGGTACCCAAAGCCGATTAGAGATGGAGCAGAGTCAGCAAGGTGGCACTCCCCCATCCCTCTCTTGATATAGATCATCCAGCAGGGCAACCAAGGCTGATTCAGTCTTGTAACCAAATCAACACCCAAAGTGGGTTTCTTTGGTTCTCATGTGGCCCCTTCATTGCTATAACTCTTGAATAAGGCTCCTGTGTGCTCCCCAAACAGAATCTAGAACATAGTTGGTGGCAGGGCTAAATCTATCCTTTTCAGTTCCCTCATGCAAGGCAGCAAGCAGGTCTAATGTTCATTGATTGGTTCCTGAAGTGTATCATTCTACAGTGTTTTGAATGCGTGAAAAGGACCCCAGTGTTCCTCTTGGGCTGCACCACAAATGGAGCTTGAGATATTTTTGCACTCCCTGTCCACATATTCTGCCTCATACTGACAGGCATTGATTTAGGTAACATGTATTTATTTATTGCATTTATACTCTGCCTTTTTTCCTCTTTAAGGAACCCAATGCGGGGCACATAATCATCCTTCCATTTTAGCCAAAAATATTTCATTTTCATCCAGAAAATAAACTGATGTTAAACTACCGTCTGTTACTTTACTTTGCTCCCTAGATCAGTTATGGCATTGCTACTCCTGTTTCTAATGACAAAAGTCAGTTCCCTTTTGTCTACCGCATGGCCCTGAAGGAAGAAACCCAGTACCCGGGGATCGTCCAGCTGCTCCTGTTCTTCCGATGGACGTGGGTCGGTCTCTTTGCTCCAGACACTGAGAATGGGGAGAGGTTCCTGGGTGCCTTGACATCCCTGGTGATCAGCAGTGGGATTTGTGTTGCTTTCTCCAAAAGACTACTACGACATTTCTTAAATTACGTATTCCAGATGGACCTTTCTTTCTTGGGGAAAGAAGTGAAGGTAATTGTTTACTATGCAGACTCCCACTATGGCTGTTTTCCATTGACGTTTTTACAAAGAACACTTGAAAAGAAACCAACTGGGGCAAAACTCTGGATCACACCAGCTTTTCAGGACATTGACATCAACCTGTCTCTTGCACCTTCTTACTTCCACTTCCTCCACAGATCTTTGTCTTTCAGAATGAAGACTAAAATAATGACAAAATATGACTACTACGAACCAGTCTCCTCTTCTCTGGAACTGTTTTGGGATGAAACCTTTAAGTGTTTCAGTTCAACGTATGTTTTGTCCATGAAAATTTGGACAGGTTGCAGAGAGAAAGAGAAACAGGCGACACTGCCCCAGGAGGAGATTGAAAGAGCCCTGTCTCAGGACAGCTCCATTACTTCTAGCAGCATCCAAGCTGTGGCCCATGCCTTACATGCTGCATATTCATCCCGACCCAAGTGGATGTTGATGGTGGGTGATGGAGAAAGGCGGGAACATCAAAGGCTGCATCCCTGGCAGGTATTCCCTTTTCCTTTGGCGACACCTCCATAAAGACGCATGATGAAGATGACCAAACATGGGTTAAAGCAGATAATTGTTCCCACTGCATGGCAGTGCAGGCAGGCAGTAGAACCTGTTTTCTGCCACCGTTACATGCTCAAGTAGCTTCCCTCCTCCAAAAATCCCTTAAAAACGAAGCCCCAGGCCCATCGAGAACCAGTTGTTGTTGTTTTCTGAAGCACCATCAGGATACAATCTCTTGACTTTGCAGTCAACTGAATCATGTTTTTGTAGAAGACCAATTGGGATCCATTTCCCTGATCGCGGTCTTATGAAGTGCCCAGGGAGTTTGCAGCAATGTGCCCCCTCTTACATGTCCTCTGAATATAAGCTAGCTGTGGAAGATGGGGTATGACCAGGTGGGTGCAGCCTGTGGTAAATAGGGATGTCACAAGCACCCACCTTCATCTGGGAGGCCAGCAGACCCCCCCACCCAGCCCCCTTGACCCCACTCACCGAGTCATGTGGCGCTGACAGAGCTGGTCGCTGAGCAGCTGAGAACAGCCCCGAATTCTAACCCCCCCCCAACCACTCTCACTATCTCCTCCTTGCAAGGAGGAGTTGGCAAGTGTGGCTGGGGGATATACAGCACACACACACACACACACACACACACACTATTCTCATGTCCTTTTTCTTGGATCTCCTCCACATGCCCCTCCTCCTTTCCCGTATTCCTTCCTTTCCCATTTTTGAACACATTCCCCTTAAACAACAGCGAGAACAACAACAGTTAAACCCCCCGTTGTCTTCTGTTGTCCTCCTGCCTTGCTTGTAGGTAGTCCAGCATTTGCTTTTCTTCTGATCCCCCCCTCTCTCTCCCTCCTTGTTTGTTCGTTTTTGTGTTTTTGTTGTGCTCAAGCAAGCAGTGTGGGTCAAAGTACGACACAATCCACATTTCAAAAAGCAGTAGGCAAAGCACTACACACACATTAACATCTATTATTTGAATAACTCAAAACCACCCTGGGATGCAAAGCAAGTAAGCCCAATATGGGGCAGCTTCAGCGTCTTGTTGGCAGGGGCAGAGCAGAGGTGGACGAGGTGGGGCTGGGATTAGCAGCACTGGTCCGCAGTCAGGCTTTCCCCCGGTCCAGACAGTGAGTGCTGGTGTAGTGGGGCAGCTGAATGCGGAGGCAAGTTGCAGTGAGACATAGAGGTTCCCTGTCTGGAATAATTACTGGGCCATATTTCTTAAGGCTGAGCACCTTTCTTCCTCATCCACCACAGCACGTGACTGTAAATCCTACTGCACTCTGAGGGATTTACTTCTGAAGAAACCATGTGCGTGCGTGTGTGTGTGTGTGTGTGTGTAATGGGCGTTAGACCCATTCAAGATAAAATACAAGACATAATATTGGGATACAGGGATACAGTTTCTTCAGTTTAGCTCATACCATCAGCTGAGTGCTCACACACATGATGATTAGAAAAGTTAGCCAACTCTTTGTTGAGATAGCTGAGTTTTCCCAAGACAGTGAATGACCAAACTTTGCTCAGAATGCCCTGGGAATTAGACAGCAGAGTATACAGCATATGGCCTCTCAAATCAGAATAAAAATTACAATAAAAGAGTCCTTGGGTCAGAGTTGCAGGTACTCCTGCCTTACACAGACACGATCTGCTTTGGAAGGGAGTTTCAGTCAGACTGCTAAAGCTGATCTCAGGGTCTAGGCAAGGGTAGAGGGGAGGATACAATCCTTCAGGTAGCAAGGGGGGGTGCTGGGGAGGCAGATTGAGCATTCGGGGGCACCAAGCTGAGCGGAGGGGCTATGTTTTTTGAATATCCTGTCTGCAGTGAGCTAAGATGGCAAAAGCAAGTGTCTGTAACCCTCCTTTCAAGGTTCTACAGGTTGTGTGAGTACCAGCTGGAAAAAAAGTTCTTCCTTCAAGAAGCGTTAATGTGTGTTTCTTTTTCAGTTTCCACTTCGATGTGATTTCCAGTGAGTAAAAGTGAGACTCAGTTCTAAGTCTCTGTGGGTGATATTCAGTAACAGAAGTTGCAAAGCTAAAAGAGAATTGATTTAAAGATAATTTGGGGGAAAGGAGAGAGTGAAGCTGAATTCAAACCAGAAGTAAAATCCCTTGAAACACTTAGAACTATAAAGGCAGGAAGAAGCAGACCTGCAGGCCCGTGCATGCGCATGCCCAGACACATGCGCGCACACAGAAGATCTGAAATTAGCATTTCTTCAAAGCATTTACTTCCATTTAAATACGCCAGCCTACTTTACCATCATTTGATTGGTCAGTATATACCCACTACATGTCCCTCCAGACATTTTTTTTTTAGTGATATCCTTGGCAATTGGGGAACTTTTTTTTTTTTAAATGGCTCTGGCTGTTTTGATTTCCCTCTCAAACAACAGAAAACATGGCATGATGCGGAAAACAAAATGAAAACAAGGCCTACAAGGGCTGCAGGTGACTTGCATACACGTTAAAAAGAGGTTTTTTTAAAAAAAAAAATGTATTCCCCCATCCGCAAATATATATTATTTTCTCAAAATAAGAAATAGAATGTACTTGCCCCGTCCTAAACCTCTGGTTATAAGAGAATATGATACCCCAATTTTCTCCTTCACAACGGAAAGTGTATATGGCAGGAGATGATCCTTCAGGTAGCAAGGGGGGTGCTGAGGGGTGGGGGAGCAGATTGAGCATTCAGGGTCATCAGGCTGAGCTGAGGGGCTGTGTTTTCTGAAAATAATGTCTGCAGTGAGCTAAGATGGCAAAAGCAAGTGTCTGTAACCCTCCTTTCAGGGTTCTACAGGTTGTGTGAGTACATGAGGAATAGGAAATCATCAATGCTTTAGCCTTAAAAAAATGCCCCCCCTCCAACTCTGATCCAAACAAGGTCACTGATACATATTGCCCAAGTGACTTTGGAAAGAGAGGGGGGATTGTCTGCTTTTTCTCTTATACTGCTGTTTCTCTCCCCATAGTTCACCAATAGACCTGGAAATTTTATGGTATGTAAACGCAACACTTCTTCTGGCACCAGTAAATTTCAAAAACATTGTTTTTACTGATAATCCTTAACAAAAGGCACGTGTGTGTGTGTAAGTGTGTGTGTGTGTGTGTGTGTGTGTGTGTGAGAGAGAGAGAGAGAGAGAGAGAGAGAGAGAGAGAGAGATTATCTATCTAAATATAGACAGACAGACAGACAGCTAGATCCTTGATCCCTGAAATCTGCCAACGCCTTGCAGCACAGGTACATTTGCCACTCCCTATGAACATCCAAAGCATTATGTGATGATCGGCTCTTCTGAGATTTAAATTGCATGAAAAAGAATTTGGGGGTATAAAAGAAGGAAACTGAGATTTGTTTTCATTCAATGGAGAACGACAGCATGAGGCATTGAATTTTGTTCTTATTTACTGTTTTGCAGTTTCCATGATACAAGGTACTGGCACATCCTGTCCTTCATGTTTGCCATTCAGGAGATCAACCTGAGCCCCAGGCTCTTACCCAACATTACCCTGGGCTACAACATCTACAAGTCCTTCTTTGACGGAAGAGCCACCTCCTACGCCATGCTGCAGCTCCTTGCTGGGGGTAAAAGCAACATGCCACTCTACAGCTGCGGGAGGAAGACTCACCTGCTGGCCGTCCTTGAAGGGGCTGAATCGGACCTCTCCCTCCACATTTCCTCCATGTCGAGCATCTACAAAATCCCACAGGTGTGAATGGGGAGCGGACAGGAGGCCAGGTGCATAGAAAGGGGAGCTGAGCCCTGGTTGGGCTCAGCTCTCGCTCTTCAGTCCCTGTGCCTCCTGGGCATAATGGTTCTCTGGAGTGTGTGGAGGTGAGTCATGGCAGTGGTGGAGCTCTGGGATGGGAGACCAGGCATCCCTGGGCACAGGGATGGCAGGAGACCACGGAAGCTGTACTAGACAGTTTTCCATGTGATCCCCAGCCCGGTTCCTGCTCCTTCCCGAAGCCTCACATAGACATGTGGAAACGTCCATCTAAGGCAAAGTGCAGCACAGAGGGAATCCTCTTGTTTGAGCTGGTTCTGCCTGCATTGGATCGGAGATTGCCTTTGCGGAGGTCTGAGTGCCCATCTATCTGTATAGGATTGCACCTTTAATCATGTCTTGAAATGCTCTCCGATGCAGACGTTGCAGAAAACAGTAGTGGCTGACAGGAACGACAACCCTCCCCAGCAGTTTTTGCAGCCCCCACATGACTACTGCCATGATTCTGCCCCAGAAGGTATGATGTCACCCATCTCTCTGTGGAAGGCACAGCCCTGTAGCGCATTTATTATTTCTTTATTTATTTCTGTATTCATTTCTGTATTTATGCATTTACATCCATATTTCACTCCACATCTAGACAGATTCCGGAGTGGTGAACAATAAAAAATACAAGATAAGGTAAAAGAATAAAACTCCATGTTAAAAAGTATTTTGTAAAGAAGAGAGAGAGAGTGGGAGAAAGAAAAATAATTACAATACCACTGGATTGTATTGATGCTGTGGCAGCGATCCTGGTCGCAAGTTCTTTAGCTCTTTGTGCACTAGTAAATAACCCCTTAAATCTGACCTGGTATCAAATAGGTAGGTAGTGCAGTTCCCACAGCAAAGGTAGCAAGCTGAAGAGAGTCAGCTCCCGACAACAGCCAAGCTCCTGAATTCTGAACAATCGCCAGCTTTTGGAGCAGCTTTGAAGCCAGGCAGCCCCACATAGAGTGCATGGCAGTAATCCAGTCTTCAGGTTATTAGCACCTGTACCATGGTGAACAAGCTACCCCATGCAGGAGAGGCCATAGCTGGAGAACCAGATGAAGTTGGCAAAAGAGACTCCAAGCTCTTTTTTTTCTTGCTTTCTTTCAATTGTAGATCCTTTATTTGAAAAACCAAACACTTGAAAATTACGGAGTTTGAGTTTCCCTCTTTCTGTTCCTGGTTCTTTGTCTCTCCCCTTCCCCTTCTCTAATAGGTTTTACACTTCATTTTTTTTTCTTGATTGTTTATTTTAAAAAGGAGAAATACAATAAAAACTACTTCCCTTTTCCTTCCCTTGCCTCTTTCTTTCACTTCCACAACACCCTTCTCAATTCTCAACAATTTGTTTGCCCTTACTTTGATTCTGTCTGGATTTTATACACACAGTATCACACACACACACACACACACACACACTATTCTCCTGTCCTTTTTCTTGGCTCTCCTCCACCCACCCCACCTATCCTCCTTTCCCGTATTCCTTCCTTTCCCATTTTTGAACACATTTCCCTTAAACAACAGCGACAACAACAACAGTTAAAACCCCCGTTGTCTTCTGTTGTCCTCCTGCCTTGCTTGTAGGTAGTCCAGCATTTGCTTTTCTTTTGATCCCCCCGTCACTTAACTTGTGTGTTCATTTTTGTGTTTGTGTTGTGCTCAAGCAAGCAGTGTGTGTCAAAGTACAACACAGTCCACATTTCAAAAAGCAGTGGGCAGAGCACTAAACACACACTAACATCTATGATTCGAATAACTCAGAACCACCCTGTGTTGCAAAGCAAGCAAGCCCAATATGGGGCAACTTCAGTGTCTTGTTGGCAGGGGCAGAGCAGAGGTGGACAAGGTGGGGCTGTGATTCGCAGCCCTGGTCGGCAGTCTGCTTCTCCCCCGGTCCAGATAGTGCGGAGGCAAGTTGCAGTGCTCAGAGGTCACTGATGGAGGAGACACTTCAAAGAAACCTACAGCAGAATTAGGGACAGTGACCTCCTCCACTTCAACAGCTAACTTCTCGGATTATTATCCCTTCTGAGTTTGGTTTGTATTTCTGAGAAAAGCACATTTTAGCAGTGCCAGGCACAACAACTACTTTGCCAGACTGTCTGAAATTTGGCAGGTGGAGTCCCCTCCATGGGGGATCCCAGGTTTCCAAATTTCATGTGTTTAGTATAAGACCTGTAAACCTGACAGCCATTTCTATTTTTCAAAGCCAGTCAATGAGAACATGTCATATCAGAATGATTCGGATATCCAAATCTTGCTTTGGATTGGGGTCTGAAGAGAAGTGGATGGGGTCAAAATCATCCTGAAGCAAAGCAGGGCTGCTTCACAAGGCCCAAAGTTGCATTCAAACCATAATGGTGACTGTGTTCACTGCCCTGGTTTTGGATAACTGCTGCCAGCCCTAATACCCCCATTTGGCTAGTGGTCTCAAGCGGGAGGGTGGTGGCAGCCCAGGTGCAGTTCCTGATTGTCTAGCTCCTTTCCATTTGGATTCCCTCTCTGGTTATGTGACTGAATCAGTCTTGGTCTCAGGAAAGATGAACATTAAAAGAAACAAGGGAAAATACACACTGTTGATTCTACTTGATCTCACATCTCCTTTGATATTTCTGTTTCCTGTTTCCTACCTGAGCAGTGCAGAGGAAGCTGCTCCAGCTGGTCTCGGGACTATGGAAGCAAGCAAGCTCCCAGAGAGGGCGCGATCACAGCAAGCGAACAGGGAGAGCAGACAGGAGTTGGCCAGGGCAGGTGCCGGCATGAGAAATTTGGACTCCAGGACAGTGGGCTATATTTCCTGGCAGATGGACCAGTGGCAAGGGTCCATCAGGTGGATCCACAGTTGGCTACAGAATTGGATTCAAGGAGTGCTTAACAATAGGACAATAGGACATTCTCAAACTGGGGAGAGGTATCGAGCGAGGTACCAGAGGGCTCAGTCCTGGGCCAAGTTCTCTTCCACATTTTTGTTAATGAGTTGGATGAGGAGATGTAGGGAATGCTGATCAAATGTGCAGATGACACAAAATTGGGCAGGATAGCTAAATACTGTGGAAGACAGAAACAGAATTCAAAGTGATCTTGATAGGCTGGAGTGCTGGGCAGAAGACGGAATTAAATTTAGTAGAGATAAATGCTAAGTTCTGCACCTTGGAAGAAGAACCTAAATGCACAGTTACAAGGTGGGGAATACAAGCAAGAAGGACCTTGGAATTGCTGTCTATCACAAGCTGAATATGAGACTTCCAAATCACATGAATTACAAGTTCCCCTCTACTCAGCACTGGTTAGGCCTCATCTGGAGTACTGTGTCTAGTTCTGGGCACCACACTTTAAGAAAGATGCAGACAAACTGGAGAGGTTTCAGAGGAGGGCAAGAAAGATCATCAGGGGACTGGAAAGAAAGCCCTAATAGGAGAGGCTGAAAGAACTGGGCATCTTTAGTCTTGGGAAGAGAAGACTGAGGGGAGATACAACAGCGCTCTTCAAGTACTTCTTGAAAGGTTGTCACAGAGAGGAAGGCAGGATCTCTTCTCGAGCATCCCAGAGTGCAGGACATGGAATCAAGGGCTCATGTTACAGGAAGCCAGATTCCAGCTGAACATCAGGAAAAACTTCCTGATGGTTAGAGCAATATGCAATCGAACCCATGACCTAGGGAGATGGTGGGCTCTCCCACACTAGAGGCATTCAAGACGAGGCTGGACAGCCACCTGTAGGGATGTACGAAAGTGACTTACCTTTCATGGATTATGTTGATTTTTTGGGGGGAGGCGTTTTGTTCCTCCCCCTGGAATCCTCGAACACCTTGCTGTGCTCCACGGCAGCTCCACAGAGCAGATGGCCAGGCCCGGCCTGGCCAGGCCAGAGCCGTCTGCAGCCGGGTTTCTGGAGGGCTCTGGGTAAAAAAAAAAACAACAACCAACCAACCGTGTACGGAAATGGCGGCAGCTCCGGCTGACGCCATTTGCGTTCCTTCTTTTTGGCTGTCTTAATCTACGTAAATATTTACGTAGACTATGACAGGGAAAATTAAGGGGAACGCAAATAGCTAGGGATGTTGGAGAATTTCTCCAAGAATCTCTGGGAGACCGAATGCCAACGAATTTGGCTCCCTGAAATTGTTGGAAAATGGTCCGCCACCCCCCCCCCCGCGCCCCCTGCCGGGATGGGACTTACCTTGGTCGAATGTCCCTGGTGGTGGTGGGTCCCGGTGGCGGTTTGGCAGCGGTTCGGCAGCGGTGGCTGGTTTTCCAATGGGCTGCCACCGCCACCATTTCCAAGTGTAAAAAATCAACAACAACAAACAAGATAGCCTACGTAAAGATTTACGTAGCCTATCACGGCTAGATTTTCAAAAAACACCGTGATAGGCTACATAAATGTTCACTTAGCCTATCACGGCTGACTTTGGGAGAAAAAAAGTGCTATTTGCATTGCCTTTATTTTCGCCGTAGCCTACATAAATGTCTACGTAGACTACACATGCCCAAATAAGGAACGCAAATGAGGGCACCCATGGGCGCTGCCATTTGTGTACACGCTTTTTTTTTTCCAAAGTCAGCCGTGATAGGATACGTAAGCATTTACTAAGCCAATCACGGCTGACTACAGGGACGCAAACGGCAGCGGCTACGGCGGCTGCCATTTGCGTCCCGGCAGGAGCAGAGCATTCACGGCTGGACAGAAGGGGTGCGTCCCCCCTGGCAAGAATTTTGGCCGGAGGGACGGGGCGACTCCAACTTGGCCAGAATTTCGGCAGGGAGGGATGGGGTGAATCCCCCCCCGCCCAGAATTTCGGTGGGAGGAATGGAGCGCCTCCCCCACACAGCGAAGCAAGCTGCGGGACCAGGTAAGGGACTTCCGTCCATCCCTACAAATAGCATAGACGGCGCTATTTGCATCCCTTTTTCATTCACTGTTTTAGCCTTTGTAAATCTTTATATTGGCTAAAACGGCAAATCAAAAGGGGACGCAAATAGGGCCCGCTACACTATTTGCATTCCACTTTATTTTCACCGTCATAGTCTACGAAAATATATACGTAGATTAAGATGGTAAAATGAAGGAACGCAAACGGCAGCGGCCGTAGCCTCCGCTATTTGCGTACGCGGTGTTGCTGTTTTTTAACCCACCCAACAATGATAGGCTACGTAAATCTTCACGTAGCCTATCACATCTTTTTTCTTTTTTTTACACAGAAGCCTGGAAATGGTGGCGGCGGCAGCCGGAGCCGCTGTCGCGTGGAAGATCCGCCCCAGGTGAGTCTCGTTCTGGGGGGCATCCGCGGGGGGGGCAGGCCGTTCTGCCACAGAGTTCAGGGGGCCGAATGCACTGGCATTTGGCCTCACCGAGATCCATGGCGGAATTCTCTGACATCCCTAGCCACCTGTCAGGGATTCTTTGACTTGGATTCCTGCATTGAGCAGGCGGTTGGACACAATGGTCTTATAGCCCCCCTCCAACCCTACTATTCTATGATTCTATGATTCTATGATTCTACCATCAAACCTCGTATCCTTCTGGGCCTTCTACACTGGTGTTGGAGGCACTGACCTCCAGTGCCCCTGCTACCTGCAAGGGTGGTTTCATTCTTTGATCCCTTGAGCTGTGGCATTCCGAGAGGGTATATGAGATTTTCCACCAATGTTGTCTTCATTTTGATAACCATCCTCTCTCCATTGTTATCTGGCTATCTTCTTGATGTGTTTTGTGAGCATCCCATCTTCTGTGGCATGAAAAGGGCTCCTGGTGTCCTCCCCAGGGTCCAAAATAGCACTTGGCCATAGTGAAAACCCATGGCAGTTAAAGCATTGCTCAAAGTGGAAGACATTCTACCCAGCAGACTCTATGGTCATGGCCTGGAAGTGCTCTGGAGCCTGTTGAAACCCTGGGGAGTCTGCCAGATGACACAATAAGTCACCTCGGGCCCCTTAACACTTTTGCAGAGTGGTGGTTAGTCGGGGTGGCTTACTCAGAATGGGGAATGTGGTTTTCTCTCCCACGCTAAGCCACCAAGGTGAGCAGAGATTCCTTAACCATTATGGCTTAGCATGGTGTCTGAACATGCCTGGTATCTTCATTATGAGTAGGAATGGGCAGGTTTTGTTTTAAAATCTCTGCAGATGATCAGGCATCTTTACTTCTGCCCTCTGTTCATTGATGGGATGCACTTTTGTGTATGAGGATTTTGGTCATGTGCCAAGGCGCACTTTGTACTAATGTGAACTTGCACCTCCCCCCCCCCGTAAAACAACAACAAAAACTCCTGCAAGGTTCCCTAATCTGTGCAACTTGGGAAAAGCCATCTCTTAAATATGATCCCTTTTGAATTGATTGCGGATTATTCTGACAACTCTCGTTGTGAATGCGAACAGCCAAAGAATGGCATTGTGAGCTCGGATGGGATGTGCCCTGACCATGGAAGATCACAGCTCAAAGTGATCAGGCCTAAGATATGGACTACATTTTCATGATTTCTAAATTGGGGCTGTTTTCTCTGTCATTCTAGCTTCAGACTTCCTTACGAGACATCCAGTTTTCTAATGCTTCCATGGGCAGACTGTATCTGGATAAGACCGGGGAACTGGCAGCTGACTTTGATATAGTGAATTGGATGATGATGTTTCCCAATGAGTCTCATGCTAGAGTGACTATTGGGAGTGTGGAGAGACAGGCCTCTCCAGACATGAAACTCACCATTAAGCAGGAAGCCATTGCCTGGCCCGGCCATTTTAATGAGGTAGGGAAAAGGATTTGTGTCCTATGATTGGCCTTATCTCTTAAGCTCTAAGAATATCCATCCGGTCTTGCGTGTCCTATCCCCACCCCCAGCTTCAAAACCTTTA
This sequence comes from Heloderma suspectum, assembly GCF_057233095.1. Lineage (NCBI taxonomy): Eukaryota > Metazoa > Chordata > Lepidosauria > Squamata > Helodermatidae > Heloderma > Heloderma suspectum. The sequence goes on along the minus strand of NC_139459.1, from coordinate 386,209,473 downwards.
TTTATTTATTTATTTATTTATTTCTATACCGACCAATAGCCAAAGCTCTCTGTGTGGTTCACAAAAATTAAAACCAAACTGCCCGCAATAAAACAAATTTAAATATATAGAACATCCAAACCACAATATAACAATACAACCGCAATAAAACCTAGTGACAATGCAGAATTTTAAAATACAGGTTTAGAACAGCAAAGCTAAAAGTCTAGAAAGTGAAAATGCTAAAATGCCTGGGAAAATAAAAAGGTCTTCACCTGGCACCGGAACGAATATAATGTAGGTGCCAGGCGAACCTCACTAGGAAGCTCATTCCACAGCTGGGGTGCCACAGCAGAAAAAGCCCTCCTCCTAGTCGTCACCTGCCTCACTTCCTTTGGCAGGGGCTCACGGAGAAGACTGCTGAGGATGATCTTAAGGTCCATGGATGGGTGTTTCTATGCTGTATTGATCTGGAGTCCAGATCCTGTCAGTTCCAGTCATCAAGTCTTTTGGTTATCAAGCTGAAACAAGTAGGGTTGGCGGAGAATTTCTCCCCGAAACTTCGGGGGGCCGAGCGCCAACGTGTTCGGCCCCCCGAACAAGTTTCAGGGAGAAATTCTCCGCACCCCCCCACCCCCCGCACCCCCCCGGCACGGGACTTACCTTCGCCGAATGTCCCTCCCGGCGGCGGGTCCGGCCGGCAGTTTGGCGGGTCTTCGTCAGGGGCGGGGGCGGCAGCCGATCTTTCGACCGGCTGCCACTGCCGCCATTCCAATAAAAGAAAAAAAACACACCCCCGTGATAGGCTACGTGACGATTAACGTAGCCTATCATGGCTAGATTTGCAAAGTCAGCTGTGATAGGCTACGTAAATCGTCATGTAGCCTATCACGGGTGACTTTAAAAAAAAAAAAAGCGCGTACGGTTAATGGCGGCCCCCATAGGGAGCCGCCATTCCCGTTTCTTATTTGGTCGCTGTAGTCTACGTAAAGGTTTACATAGACTACAGCAAAAATAAGGGCAACGCAATTAGCCTGAATTCAGTAGCCTGAATTTTGGCCGGACGAGGAGGGAAGCCTCCCCCCCGGCCTGAACTTTGGCCAGGCGAGGCAGGAAGCCTCCCCCCCCGGCCTGAACTTCACCGGGGGAGCAGCGAAGCGCCTCCCCCCCACCACGAAAAGCTTCGAGGACAGGTAACGGACTTTCCTGCACCCCTAGAAACAAACCCCTAGAAACAAGCCAAAACAAGCAAAAGATGGCAGTTTCTGGATAGAAAATGGATGTAGAATAAATATGTACAAAGAAGATCCACTCCTCTCTTCAGGTGACAAAGCAGTTGGCACTGGTAATGTCTGTCAGGGTCCCAGGAGCACAATTTTCTCTAGGCTGGTCGCTTCCCTATTTCTCCTTAGAGCATGACCAAGGGGGCCAGCAAGCAGGATCTTACAAGAGTCTCTGTTAGATGCCTCCTTCTACCCATGAGCAATGCCTCTCCCCTCCTCTCTCACACCAACCAGCTGACACACTCACAAGAGTAGGGGGGCTTCTAGGGATGGACGAAAGTCCCTTACCTGTCCTCGAAGATTGCTTCGCAGTGGGGGGGAGGCGCTTCACTTCTCCCCCCGAAGTTCATGCGAGGGGGGGGAAGCTTCCCGCCTCGCCCGGCCGAAATTCAGTCCGGGTGGGAGGCGCCCCATCCCTGGCCGGCGAAATTCTGGCTGGGTAGAAGCACCCCATCTACCCGGCCGTGAAAAAAACAAACAAACCCACCCCTGTGATAGCCTCGTAACGATTAACGTAGCCTATCACGGCTGACTTTGGAGATCTAGTCGTGATAGGCTACGTTAATCATTACGTAGCCTATCATGGTTTTTTTTTTTACTTTCCATGAAATGGCGGCAGCGGCATCCGGTCAAAAGACCGGCTGCCGCCCCCTCCCCTGACGAAGACCCGACGAACCGCCACCGGGCCCCGCCGCCCGGAGGGACATTCGTGAAAGGTAAGTCCCATCCCGGGGGGGGGCGGGGGGGCGGAGAATTTTACCACCGATTTCGGGGGGCCAAATGCATTGTCACTCGGCCCCCCAAAGTTTTGGGGAGCTAGGGATGTTTGCCCGGCACCTATGTTGTACTCCTCCTTGCGCCAGGTGAAGACCTTTTTATTCCCCAAGTATTTCAGCCTTTTAGCTTCCTAGTCTTTTAGCTTCAGTGTTTTAAATCTGTATTTTAAAATCTCAGCATTGCTGAATGATTTCATTCTGGTTGTAGTGTTCTGTTGTGGTTTCAAGCTTTCATATTTTAAATTGTTTCATGCTGCGGTTTGTACTTTTAATTTTTGGGAACCACCCAGAGAGCTAAATGGAATAAACAAACAAATCAAAGGCTTCTAGCTCTGGCATATGTAGTGAGCTGGTTTGTGAGCAGAAAATCTGAACTCCACAGAGCTGAGGGTGAGTTGTCCTGAGTACCACAGTAGAGTTGGGCAACACTCCCAACCCTATCCCCAGGTCAATTAGATTCCCAGGCTAAATGTTTCGAGCACCTGTTGGGTAAAGCAAAAACCCGGAGCTCATTCCACAGCTGGGGAGCCACCGCAGAAAGGGCTCTCTTCGCGCCAGCCACCAGCCTCACTTCCTTGGCAGGGGTGCATGGACAATGGCCTCTGAGTATGATCTCAGGGTCTGGGCAGGAACACATGGGAGGAGGCAACCTTTCAGATAACGTGGCCCCAAGCTGCTAAGGGCTTTAAATGTTACTATCAGCATTTTGAATCAGGGCCGGAAATGGACTGGCAGCCCGTGCAGCTGGAAATGTATAGGGATGGCAGAGAATACCGCCACGGATCTTGGTCAGGCCGAATGCCAGTGCATTTGGCCCCCTGAACTCCATGTCGGAACGGCCTGCCCCCCCGCCGCCCCGCGGATCCCCCTGGGACGAGTCTTACCTGAGGCGGATCTTCCAGGCGGCGGCGGCTGCGGTGGTCAGTCTTCCGACCGCCAGCGGCGGCCGCCATTTCCAGTGATAAAAAAAACCAGACTTGATAGGCTACGTAAAGATCTACATAGCCTATCATGGCTAGGTTAAAAAGCAACAACAACAATGACGTGATAGGCTACGTAAATCTTTACATAGCCTATCACGTCTGACTTTAAAAAACAAACGCGCGTACGCAAATGGCGGCGGCTACGGGGGGATTAGGGGGCTACGCTATTTGCCGTTAAGCTATTTGCGTTCCCTTTATTTTCGCCATCTTAGTCTTAGTAAATATTTACTTAGACTAAGCCGGGCCAAAATAAGGAACGCAAGAGGTGGCGGCCGTAGCCGCTGCCATTTGCGTACGCGTGTGTGTTTTTTTTTTAAGTCAAATGGGATAGGCTACGTAAAGATTTACGTAGCCTATCACAGCTGACTACAGGGACGCAAACGGCAGTGGCTATGGCCGCCGCCATTAGTGTCCCTGCTAGCCAGCGGCAGGATGTCCGGCTGCTGGCGGAGCCGGCCGGTGGCTCTGCGGAAGCCCTGCGGAGCATAGCCGGCCTGCCAGGATTCCGGGGGGGAGGCGCTCTGCACCTCCCCCCCCCGGGAACGATGCTGGGGGGAGGGACGAAGCACCTCCGCCCCTCAGAGGAACCCAGCAGATACAGGTAAGGGCAATTTTGTACATCCCTAGAAAGTACTGGCATAATATGAGCTCACTAGCCAGTCCCTGTTAACAATCTTGCTGCCCTATTTTGCACCAGCTGAAGATTCTGGACCATTTTCAAAGGCAGCCCCATGTATAACGCATTGCAGTAATCCCTGCGAGAGGTTATCAGAGCATGGATAACTGTAGCTAGGCTCTATCTGTCCAGATAAGAGCAAAGTTGGGATACCAGCCGAAGCCGATAAAAAGTGCTCCATGCCACTGAGTTCAGCTGTGACTCAAGTGACAGTTTTGGATCCAAGAGCACCCCCAAACAATGCACGTGATCCTTTGGGGGGAGTGCAACCCCCTCCAGAACAGGTTGAGTATCACCTAGCTGGGCAGACAAACCACCCACTATCCATGTAGGAGCAGAATCACTGCAGTGCAGTGCCTCCAACTCCCAGCCCAGACAATCTATGCAGAAGGATATCATAGTCAACGGCATCGAAAGCTGCTGTGATGGTATCCCGCTCCCTCTGGCCCTCTCCCAGCAGAAGTCATCCCATGGGATGAGCAAGGCAGTTTCCATTCCAAAACCAGGCCTGAAGCCCGATTGAAATGGATCTAGATAATCCGTTTCATTCAGCAGTGCCTGGAGCTGTCCTGCAACCACCTGCTCAAGCACCTTGCCCAGGAAGGGGATGTTGGCACTGGCCTATAATTGTTAACATCCTCCAGATTCGGCGTTTTTAGGAGTGGTCTGATGACCGCCTGTTTTAAAGCGGCTGGCACCATTCCCTCTCACAAGGAGGAATTTACAACTTCCTGGAACCAGCCAGACATCCCCTCCTTGTTTGATTTAATAAGCCATGAGGGCAAGGGTAGGGATGTACTAAAGTTCCACCATGGATTGCGGGGAGGCCGAATGCCAGTGCATTTGGCCCCCCGAAATTAGTGGTGAAACGGTCCGCCCCCCCGCCTCCCCCAGGACGAGACTTACCTTGGGCGGACCTTCCTGGTGGTGGCGGCGGCTCTGGCGGTGGTGCGGCGGCGGACGGTCTTCCGACCGGCTGTCGCCACCGCCATTTCCAGGTTAAAAAAAAAACAAGTGATAGCCTACGTAAAGATTTACATAGCCTATCACGGCTGATTTAAAACAAAAAACAAAAAATGCACGTACGCAAATGGCGGCGGCCATGGCCGCCGCCATTTGTGTTCCTTATTTTGGCACGTCTTAGTCTACGTAAACATTTCCATAGACTAAGACGGCGAAAATAAGGGGAACGCAAATAGCGTAGACGCTATTTTGTTTTATGCGTGTTTTTTGTTTTAAATCAGCCGTGATTTGCATGTTTTTTGTTTTAAATCAGCCGTGATTTTCGCTGTCTAAGTCTACGTAAATGTTTATGTAGACTAGGACGTGTCAAAATAAGGAACGCAAATGGCGGTGTCCGTGACCGCCGCCATTTGCGTACATGCGTTTTTTGTTTTTTTAAAAAAAATCAGCCGTGATAGGCTACGTAAAGATTTATGTAGCCTATCACGGCTGACTTCAGGGACGCAAACGGCAGCGGCTACGGCCGCAGCCGTTTGCGTCCCTGCTAGCCAGTGGCCGGATGTCCGGCTGCTGGTGGAGCCGGCCAGCGGCTCCACAGAATCACTGCGGAGCACAGCCAGCTGGCCAGGATTCCAGGGCGGGGGGGAACGGAGCACCTCCCCCCCGGCGAGGATTCCGGGGGGAGGGACGGAACGCCTCCCCCCGCACCATCAGCATAATCCCCGAAAGGTAAGTACCTTTCATACATCCCTAGAGCAAATTGGGGGTACTAGCACAGGAAGATGGACATTCCTGTAAACTTGAGAAGTACAGAGGTCTGAAAGGAGGCTTGGAGGTGCCAGGTGGGCCTTCCTCTGAAGGCAGTGGAGAGAGTTCTGGTGACCCCTCAGTTCACAACTGGGGCAGGGTGGAGAGACAGCACTACACCTGTTTTAAAAGAGATTATTTCGCTCACACTCAGCTTCAGGGTGCAGATTAAGATGCTGATACATTTGAATCCCTCTAAGATCAGGGTAGCCAAAATTAGGGTTTTGCACAGCCAACCCAACCTAATTCAGACATCAGTTTAGAGGACTCCAGTCGGCCTGAACTCGCCTCAACCACCCCTAAAGCTGGGTTGACCTACTTCTCCAGTTCTGAAGCAACATCTAGAGACCCGAAGCAAAAGGGGGGAAAACCCCACCGAGAGTGACCCCCCCACTGTCATTGCCACCCCCACAGAACCCCCACTCCTGACCTGGATCTCTCGAGAGTGCCCTCGCCCATTGGCCTCTGCAAGGGAGTCACCATTTATTTATTTTTAAAAATGGGTGGGGTTGCTGTCCACATCGGGCTGAACCCCCCCAAAGCTCTTCAGAGTGATCCAACCCATATTGGAGTTTTTCGGACTGATTCTGACCTGCTCTGGAATTGCACCTCTTTGCACATCGAGACACTAGGGATTCAGGCTTCAGACTGACGTGGCTAGTAAAAATGGCATCTTCCATATAACTCTTGGATATGTTGTCTTAGAGGATCTGATGAGGCCTCCTCCAAGTGGCAAGGCCAGATGCGAATTGGCTGGTGACAACTGGCAGGAAGTCCTTTTGTAGTGTGGCAACATCCCTGGAGATGTTGGTCTGCCATGAGTCTCAAGCAGGAAGTCCTTTCTGTTTCAAGAGGCCTTTCAATTATTTGAATGGGATTTTCATGTTGTGATCCTTTTGTGTTAAATGGTTGGTTTTTACGTAGTGCTTTTATTCATTTATTTTGATGTATTCTGTGGTTTGGTACAGTGGAGACTGGTGGCTCTGATTTCGGTGGGGCTGTGGATCCATTCTGGGTTTTAGTCAGAACCATCCAGAACTACAAAAGAGTTATCCAAGGTGCTGAACTTATTTGGTGGGCATAAATCCATCATGTACCCCACTCCCTGTCTCTAAATCCACCAGTTACCCCCCTCCTTAAAATGCCTTTCCGTCTCGAGTGAGGTACCACAGGGCTCAGTCCTGGGCCAAGTTCTCTTCCACATTTTTATTAATGAGTTGGATGAGGAGATGCAGGGAATGTTTATCAAATCTGCAGTTGACACAAAATTGTGCAGGATAGCTAATACCATGGAAGAGAGTCACAGAATTCAAAGTGATCTTGGTAGGCAGGAGCTCTGGCAGGAAAAAAAACAGAGTAAAATTTAGTAGGGATAAATGCCAAGTTCTGCACCTAGGATAAAGAACCCAAATGCACAGTTACAAGGTGGGGAATACTTGGCTCCAAAGGAAAACAAGCGAGAAGGACCTTGGAATTGTTGTTGATGACAAGCTGAATCTGAGACTTCCAAATCACATGAAATACAAGTTCCTCTCTACTCAGCACTAGTTAGGCCTCATCTGGAGTACTGTGTCCAATTCTGGGCACCACACTTTAAGAAGAATGCAGACAAACTGGAGAGGGTTCAGAGGAGGGCAGGACTCATCATCAGGCAACTGTAAACAAAGCCCTAATAGGAGAAACTGAAAGAACTGGATATCTTTATCCTTGGGAAGAGAAGACTGAGGGGAGATACAACAGCATTCTTCAAGTACTTGAAAGGTTGTCACAGAGAGGAAGGCCAGGATCTTTTCTTGATCATCCCAGAATGCAGGACACGGAATCATGGGCTCAAGTGACAGGAAGCCAGATTCCAGCTGAACATCAGGAAAGACCTCCTGACGGTTAGAGCAATATGACAATGGAACCAATGACCTAGGGAGGTGGTGGGCTCTCCCACACTGGAGGCATTCAAGATGAGGCTGGACAGCCACCTGTCAGGGATTTTTTGACTTGGATTCTTGCATTGAGCAGGGGTCTGGACTCAATGGTATTATAGCCCCCTTCCATTCCTACTATTCTATGATTCTATGATTCTACCATCAAACCTCGTATCCTTCTGGGCCTTCTACACTGGTGCCAAAATAAGGAACGCAAATGGCGGTGCCCATAGGCGCCTCCATTCGCGTATGCGTGGGGTTTTTTTTTTCACTCAGCTGTGATAGGCTACGTAAACATTTACGTAGCCTATCACCGCTGACTGCAGGGATGCAAATGGCGGTGGCTACGGCCGCCACCATTTACGTCCTGGCAGGACAGGATTCGCGGCCGGAGGGACCGGGCACCTCCCCCCAGCCAGAATTTGGGGGGGGAGGGATGGGGCGCCTCCCCCCCGGGCAGACTTTCGGGGGGGAGAGATGGGGCACCTCCACCCCGGCCAGAATTTCGGGGGGAGGGACGGGTTGCCTCCCGCTCGACCAGAGTTTTTGGGGGGAGGGATGGAGCGCCTCCCCCCCAACGCGAATCAACCTCCGGGTTCAGGTAAGGGACTTTCGTACATCCCTAACAGGGTGACTTAGACGGCTTTTGGATTCACATTTCAAAAATGCATCCAAACATAGCTAAAGAAGCATTAAAAATTCTTCTGCAGTTTTGTACTACATACATTTGTGAAGTATCATGTTCAGCGATGGCAAAGTTAAAGACACTGAAATGCGGAAGCTTAAAAATGCTTGATGACGAAATGTGAGTGTCTTTATCTAATATTCCACCAAATATTGAAGAGCTGTGTTCATCCCATCAACCTCATACATCCTATTAAAATGGTAAGTACTTATTGGTGTTATTCAGCTTTTTTAAATAACGCACATATTTACATACTGTTACTCATAAATGACAACAATGTATGTTACTATCTTACAAATCATATATTTTTTTAAAAATATAAATGAATGGTTTTCATGAGATATGTTGTATCCCCATACATTTTGTTATTACAATTTATGTATGAGTCCGTATCTCTTATAACGGGTTAGTTTAACCTCCGGTTTGCTAGTAAAACTGAGTTACCATGTCACGAAATGATGCCTGTCTAAAAAGTGTGTCACCAACATGAAAAGATTGGAAAGCTCTGACGTAGACTAAGACGGCGAAAATAAGGGGAACACAAATAGCGTGGTGGACGCTATTTGCATTCCCCCTTATTTTCACCGTCTTAGTCTACGTAAATATTTACGTAGTCTAAGACGGCCAAAAAAAAGGATCACAAATGGCGGCGGCTTTAGCTGCTGCCATTTGCGTACATGCATTTTTTGGTGTGTTTTTTAAGCCAGACATGATAGGCTATGTAAGTCTTTACGGAGACTATCATGGCTGACTACAGGGACACAGATGGCGGCGGCTACAGCCACCGCCATTTGCGTCCCTGTTAGCCAGCGGCCAGATGTCTGGCTGCTGGTGGAGCTGGTGGCTCTGCAGAATCCCCGTGGAGCGCAGCAGGCTGGCCAGGATTCCGGGGGGAGGGACGGAGTGCCTCCCTCCCCCAGCAGACCGCGGCGGAGCCAGGTAAGGGTACATTCGTACATACCTAGTTTCCTTTCAACTTCAATGTGGTGGTGTACAGAGGCCAACAGCCAAAACAGTTATCCTTGTTCCAATATTTCTGGCTCTTACTGTATGTTACAATGGATGAGAAGGTGGATGAAGGCTGCAACAGATAAAGGACCACCAATTGTCATGATATTCATGCCATTGGATTAGAGCCTTTTCTGTGAAGACTGTGCGTTGATCACTGTGCACTGATCTCTACATATAAAACAAATTCATTCACAGGCATCTTCCAATCTAAATCCAACCAACCAAAAGTCCCATGGCAATCAGCGAATGGCAATGGGGCAGGACTTTGAAATCCAGAAGCCCCTAGTCATGGACCGGCACATGGGTGGCGGATACAGATTCAGTCGTGCTGACTCAAGGACTGAGGCTGTTGACTAGTTCAGCAGCTGTATCCATGCCTGACCAGTCCTATTCAGGATCAGCTCTGCTCAACCCATATGGGGAGGGGGCCAGAAAAGGTGCCCTAAACATCATCTGCCTCATCTTCTCCCTGACTGGATTACCGCATCCAGTGGGGTCACCATTTAGTGGTTGCAAAAGACAAATAAACATTGGAACATGGAATATACAGACACTGCTGGACAATACAGATAGCGAACACCCTGAACGTAGGACTGCCATCATTGCAAGGGAGCTGAGACATTGTAACATTGACATAGCAGCACTCCAAGGAACTCAAAGAGCAGGAGAGGGAGAACTGAAGGAAGAAAAAGGATGTTACACCTTCTTCTGGAAAAGACTGCCTGAACAAGAATGACAAATACATGGAGTAGGCTTTGATATTAAAAATGATCTTAAGAAGCTCTTGTCAGAAGTTCCTACTGGCATTAATGAACGACTCTCCACCCTTCGAATAAAACTCACCAAAAACCAGCAGGCAACTATTCTAAGTGTCTATGCACCAACATTAGATGCTGATGAAGATATCAAAGAAAAATGTTCTTTGATAAATGTTCATATCTACCTTCGATAGTGTAAATTGTACTGCTCTCTGGACCATCCTTCTGACAACCAGATGCCCTAATAAGTTTGAGAACGTCTTGCGGCTCCTCCATGACAACATGACGGTGACAACCTTGGATAACCATGGCTCTCAAAGTGATCCATTCAGAGTGGGAACAGGCATTAAACAAGGTTGTGTCATTGTGCCCTAGCTGCCTCTTACATTCTACTCCAGTAGCCAACTCAAGACAGAGACAAAAGGATTCTTTTCAAGGCTTTAATCCTTTTACAACTTAACGACTCTTTCAGATGCTAATCACCAGTGATTAGCATCTGAACAGCACTGGGGAAAGATAGCAGAGTAGCCTATGCTCCAGGTTAGGCAGTTGGTCCCCATTTGAAGGAGAATCATGGGAAGACCCTGATCCTATGGGCTAGGGAGAGATCCTCCCTCTTTATCTTGGGTCCTTGGGACACAACCGTTGCTTGCGTGCAAAATGAGCGCTATGCCTCCTTTCCGCGCCCTCCATCTGTCGTCGCTCCCTGCATCAGCATTGAGCATCCAGCAAGCCCCCCTCCAGCACTCTCTCACTGCCAGGGTCATTACTATCCAGGAATGGTGGCAGGAGGAATCTCTGCCAGCTGCTGTGCCTGTGAGAGATGAGCGAGCTCTTCTCCCATGGATTATGGTTCCTCCTCAGAATCAGAACTGCTCTGGGGTTCTATCGGCTCAGTTTCCACCCTGACAGATGTGTCATTGCGCCGATCTTATTCGCTATCTTCATCGCCATGATTCTACACTTGGTTGAAGGGAAATTTCCCACCGGTGTAGAAATCATATATCGAACAGATGGAAAACTTTTTAATCTCAGTAGGCTGAAAGCAAAAAGTAAGGTAATTACATCCTGTGTCATAGAACATCAATATGCTGATGATAACATAATCTGCGCACATTCAGAGGAAGATCTGCAAACTATCCTAAACATCTTCACAGAAGCATATGAACAGCTCGGCACTTAACATCAAAAAAACCCGAAGTGCTTTACCAGCAAGCACAAACCATTCCCTCTGTAGTGCCATCAATCCAGCTTAACGGTGTGATGCTGGAAAATGTTGGCCACCTGTCTTATCTTGGCAGCCATCTCTACACAAAAGCTGAAATTCAGCATCGCCCAAGCTCTGCAACTGTAGCATTATCCCGAATGAAGCATAGAGTGCTTGAGGATCGGGACATTCGCAGGGAGACCAAAATGCTTGTTTACAAAGCCATTGTACTACCAACCTTACTGTATGCCTGTGAAACATGGACCATCTATAAATGCCACTCCCAGCTTCTCAAAAAATTCCACCAACGCTGCCTACGCTCCGAAAAATTCTGCAAATTACTTGGGAAGATGGACTAATGTGAGTGTACTGGAAGAAGCAAAGACCACCAGCATTGAAACAATGATTCTCCAACATCAACTTCGCTGGATCGGCCATGTTGTTTGAATGCCTGATTATCATCTTCCAAAGCCGTTACTCTGTTCCCAGCTTATGAATGGAAAACGGAATATTGGTGGACAGCAAACGAGATTTAAAGATGTTCTTAAAGCTAATCTAAAAAACTGTAACATAAGCATTGAAAACTGGGAAGCTCTAACTCATGAGTACTCCAACTAGAGGTCAGCCTATATTAAAGGTGCTATAGACTTTGAAGAAGCACGAGTACAGAGCGAAAGGGAGAAACGAGCTCAGCGGAAGGCATGTCAAGCAAACCCTCACTGTGACCGCCTTTCAGCTGGAAACCTATGTCCTCGCTGTGGGAGGCTGCGTAGATCCAGAATCGGCCTTCATAGCCACCTGCGGACCCACTGCTAGAGATTAATGTGTTGATTGACCTATCTTCTATGAATGTCTAATCCTTTTAAAGAGTTATGCACATAGACTCTATCTTTGGAAGACAATCTTACTCGGTCACGAGTGATCGCCATGATGACGATGAGGAAACTATGGCTGCGAGAGCTGGACCATAAGGAAGGCTGAGCGAAGGAAGATAGATGCTTTTGAACTGTGGTGTTGGAGGAAAATCCTGAGAGTGCCTTGGACTGCTAGAAGATCAAACCAGTCCATACTTCAGGAAATAATGCCAGACTGCTCACTTGAGGAATGATACTAAACACGAAACTGAAGTGCTTTGGCCACATCATGAGAAGACAGAATGCCCTGGAGAAGATGCTGATGCTAGGGAAGTGGAAGGCAAAAGGAAGAGGGGCTGACCAAGGGCAAGATGGATGGATGCTATTCTGGAGGTGACGGACTCGACCTTGGAGGAGCTGGGGGTGGCAATGGCTGACAGGAAACTCTGGTGTGGGTTGGTCCATGAAGTCACGAAGAGTCGGAAGCGAATGACTGAATAAACAACAAACAGTTAAAAGTAACCCAGTCAAAGTTTATTTGTTGCTCAGAAAGGAAGTCTCAAGCTGTTACATTTAATTTAATTAATTTATTTATTTATTGCACTTATACCCCGCCTTTTTTCCTCTTGCAAGGAACCCAAGGTGGGTTGGGCTAAGAGCGTGTGACTGGACCAAAGTCACCCAGTGAGCTTCCTTGGCCGAGTGGGCCCTAGAACCCGGATCTCCCAGCTCCTAGTCCAGCACTCTTGCCACTACACCACACTGGCTCTCACAAAATGACCTTTATATATAGTACTCCACACATTACTAACATGCCTAGACATCAAATGCTTACTGGTAACAGCAACCAGTAGGAGAACCATGAGTCCCAGTATACCTCCTGCCACCGCACCAATTCTACCCCTCCAGCCCCTAGAGAAGAAGCTTTGTGGCCCAGCAAGGATGATTCCACCCCCACCTCAAGAAGCTTGCATATGCAGGCAATCCCTCAGCTTTGGGAGTCAACAAAGCTCTGGCCAGCCTTGCATCCCTCAACATCTGAAACCAGCCCAGACACAGGAGGCAGACTGCGCCTTTCGTCCTGCGTCCTGCAACCAACCTAGAGAGGTTTGATATCGGCAACTGTGTTAAGGGTTGTGAGCACTGTGACGCCTTCCTTTTCAAGTGTGAATTGTCAACTCTTTGCTGCCATGGCAGAAAGTTTTCACTACCACCACCCTTGGTTCCCATTCTCATCTGCAACATTGTCACCGATGGCTCCATTCTGGGCAAGAAATTCCTGAAGGACGTTCGCAAGGACAGCAGTACTCTAGGCTTTGTTTCCTGGCATGCACCCCTCAAGATTGCACAGCCACAAGCTCCCAATCCATTTATGTTCAGAGTGCAAGGGTCACTTTACTGTCCAATGAGCACTGTGCGATCAGATGCGCCTCCAAGCTATGGCCAGCTGTACATCCTTGACACCCATGAGGCCACTATGGCTCAACAGCACACTGGGCTGCACCTTGCTGGAGTCACTCACTAACCTGCTACTCAGTGTTTACCCATGCGCTACTGAGAACTGGCAGGTCAGTGAAGTCCTTGAGCATGAGAACTCTGCTGCATTTGCTATACCTATGGACGTATCATTGTGCCTCCATCACGATGGCAGAATGATGAAGTTTCTGGCTCAGTCTGTAAGATCTAATGTTCCAAGTAATTATCCTTCAGATAGCCTGACCCCAAGCCGTTAAGGGCTTTAAGTGTTACTACCAGCACTTTGAATCGGGGATGGAAATGGACTTGCAGCCAGTGCAGCTGGAAAAGTACTGGTGTTATATGAGCTCAGTGGCCAGTCCCTGTTAACAAACTTGCTGCCCTACTTTGCGCCAGCTGAAGTTTCTGGACCACTTTCAAAGGCATCCCCATGTATAACGCATTGCAGTAATCCAGGCGAGAGGTTATCAGAGCATGGATAACTGCAGCTAGGCTCTCTCTGTCCAGATAAGGGCGTAGTTGGGATACCAGCCAAAGCTGATAAAAAGTGCTCCATGCCACTGAGTTCACCTGTGCCTCAAGTGACAGTTCTGGGTCAAAGACCACCCCAAAAATTTGCGTCCCTTTTTTTCGCCGTGATAGGATACGTAAATATTTACGTAGACTATCATGGGCTCCACAGGGATGCAAATGGGGTCCCTGCGTTAACTGAGATAGGCTACGTAAGTATTTCATAGCGTATCACAGGAAAAATGGTGAAGCGAATGGCGGCCGCAGACCTGCCTGCCATTCGCAAAGTGGCACGAACGGCACCAGGTAGGTTCTCCGTTTTGTGCACATTTCGTGGGGTGGGGGGTGGGGGGGCTTCATTCCGCGATGGATTTCAGGGGGCCCCATGCACTGGCATTCGGCCTCATTGAGATCCGTGGTGCAATTCTCCACCATCCCTAATACCACGGAGCTGGCCAGGCTCTGCTCAGAGGGAGAGGGCACTTGGGCATGACCGTGTCAACCGCCCGAGTCATCTCTGCATTCCACAGAGCGACCTGGGCTTTGACAGGAGCACCAGACATACCAGCAGGAAACCCCCCAGAGCCCTCTGGAATCCATCGGAATCCATTAGCCTCTGGGGGTGGACCATTTTAACAGGTCCCCCACCCTTGCAGAGGGGAAAGGTTGCCAGGAGTCTAAACCTCAACAGGAAGTGATTTGACCATGACAAATGGACAGATGTTAATTCCTCCGCTTTCAAATCACCATCCTCCTGCCCAGTCAAGACAACCAGATTAAGCGTGTGTCCTTTTATATGTGTTGGGCCGATGACATATTGGGACAGCCCCATGGTTGTCATGGTGGCCATGAAGTCCGGAGCCGCCACGGATACAGCGGCCTTGGCATGGAAGTTGAAATCCCCCAGGACCATCATCCGAGGGGTCCTCAACACCAAGTCCGACACCACCTCCGCCAGCTCAGGCAGGGAGTCTGATGGGCAGCAGGGTGGGCGGTACACCAACAGAACCCTAATCTGTCCTGCGTTCCCAACACAAGGTAAAGACACTCAAGACCTGCACTCGAATGAGCAGGAAGCCTAGAGAGGGAGATTGAATTCCTAGAGACCACGGCAACCCGCCCTCCCCGACCCTCGAGTCGGTGTTGGTGCTGCACTGAGTAGCCAGGAGGGCACAGCTGGGAGAGGGTGACCCCTCCCAGTTCCCCCACCCTGGTCTCAGTAATACATACCAGGTCAGCCCCCTCATCCACAATCAAATCATGGATGAGAGAGATTTTATTTGGGGCCCACCAGGCATTCAGCATCAGCACCACCAGACCCGAGGGCAGACTGGTAAGGCCGTCCGGAACCATCAGGTTGGGGGAAGAACCAGAAGAGGAGACAGCTGTAAGGTATCTAGCCCCTCTTCTCCTCAGCTGGCCTGTTAATCCGCCAATGCCATACCTCCCCCTGCCCGTGACCACAGTTATGTTGGCACCTCCCCGACCCCCTGGTCAGACATGTGTTAGGCTACATGTCTATCCAGTCAGTTATTCATTACTCCCAAGTCATACTGAATTCAAGGGTCAACTTAGGCAACTGCCTCCAAAAATATGGGCTCATCTAACCCAGTATTGCTGACACTGACTGGTAACGCTCCAGGGTTTCAGGCAGGAGTTATTGCAGCCCTACCAGGAGATGCCAGGGATTGAACATGGGACCTTGTTCCTGTAAATCAGGTGCTCTACTGCTGAATTATGGCCCCACTATGGGTAGAATTGGATTGAGTTAAAGAGGTGGTGAAACCCGTGGCAGAAGGGCCTCCCACGCTTTGCCATCCTGCGGAATCCTCGAATGGGATTCCGCTGTGGCCGCGAATGGCGGCCGTCTTAGCTGCCGCCATTTGCTTCCTTCCAGGCTGCCGTGATAGGCTATGTAAGTATTTACATACTTACATAGCCTATCACGGCAAAGAGCAGGGACCAAATGGCCACCACTACGCCGTTTGGGTCCCTGCTCTTTGCTGTGATAGTCTACGTAAATACTTACGTAGCCTTTCACAGCAGCCTGGAAGGACGCAAATGGCGGCCGCTACGATGGCCGCCGTTAGTGGCTGCAGCAGCCCAGCCATAGCCAGAACTCTGGAGGATTCCAGGGGGAAGGACGGAGAGCCTCCCCCCCACCACGGATCCGCCAGTGTGGAATCAGGTAAGTCTTTCATACATCTTTGCAGAGACAAGGGGCAGACTGTAACACAGTGCCGCATTGGGGCAATACACATTGGAGCCAGACTCAAGGTGAGATTTTGTGAGGAGATGCCCTCCTTCCCATCTGTTCTGTGGAGCCATAGAGGGATACTATGAAAACATTCTGGTTCAGGATTGATCACTGCAGAATTCTACATTAACAGACCTGAATCTTCCTAAAAAGCACAGTGTTGGAGTAAAATAATGCCCCCCCTTTCACACGCATCTCATGCAGTTGTAGGAAGGGTGGGTGATAACCCCACTTGCTGATAAGACCCTTCCAGGACAATTTAGCATCCCTGCAATCTGAAAGCGCAAAATATCTCCCACATCTGAAGATAGGGATGTCCAGCCAGGCTGCCGTGATAGGCTACGTAAGTATTCACGTAGACCATCACGCCAGGTCAGAAAACCCCAAAACAAAACAGCGTACGCAAATGGCTGCGGCTGCGGTGGCCACCATTTGTGTTCCCTCTTTTTCGCCGTTTTAGCCTACGTAAATACTTACGTAGGCTGTCACGGCAAAAAAAAGGGGAACACAAATAGCATAGTGGGCGCTATTTGCATTCCTTTTTTTTTCACCCTAATAGCCAACGTAAATATTTACGTAGGCTAAAACTACGGGGGGGGGGGGAAGGAACACAAATGGCGCCCATTATGCCATTTGCACTCCTCTTTTCTTTGACGTAATAGCCTACGTAAATATTTACGTAAGCTGAAATGGCAAAAAATAGGGAACGCAAATGGCAGCCGCCATAGCTGCTGCCATTTGCCTACGCTTTTTTTTGGGGGGGGGCTTGCTGTGATAGGCTACATAAATACTTACGTAGCCTATCATAGCAGCTTTGTAGGATGCAAATGGCGGCTGCTACGGCGGCCCCCATTTGCGTCCGCAGAGCCCGTCCGCGGCCAGAAGTCCTCCGGACTCATCTGCAGCGGAGCCGGCTGAGGGAGCATTTCGGGGGGAGGGACAGAGTGCCTCCCCCGCACCGTGAATCCAAGCTGCGAAAAGGTAAGTGACTTTCGTACATCCCTACTATCTCCCCTATCCCATTTATATAGCAGATAAAGATAGGGATTCAGGCTTCAGACGAAAGTGGTTAACAGCCCTAGTAAAAATGCCCTCTTCCACATGACTCTTGGAAATGTTGTCTTAGAGCTCTTATGAGGCCTCCTCCAAGTGGCAAGGCCAGCTGAGATTTGGCTGGTGACAATTGGCAGGAAGGCATTTTGTTGTGTGGCAACATCCCTGGAGATGTTGGTCTGCCATGAATCTCAAGCAGGAAGTGCTTTCTGTTTCAAGAGGCCTTTCTATTATTTGAATGGGATTTTCATGTTGTGATCCTTTTGTGTTTAATGGTTGGTTTTTACGTAGTGCTTGTATTCATTTAATTCGATGTATTCTGTGCTTTGGTACAGTGGAGACTGGTGGCTCTGATTACGGTGGGGCTGTGGTTCCCTTCTGGGTTTTAGTCAGAACCATCCAGATGTATAAAACAGTGATCCAAGGTACTGAACTTATATGAGGGTAGGGATGACAGAGAATTCTGCCACGGATCTCGGTGAGGCCAAATGCCAGTGCATTTGGCCCCCCGAAATCTGTGGCGGAACGGCCTACCACCCCCCCGACCCCCCGCAGATCCCCCCGGGACGATACTTACCTGGGCCGGTTGGTCGGGGCAGTGGCGGTCTGGCAGCGACTGCGGCGGACGCGGCTGCGGCGGCTGGTCTTCCGACAGGCTGCTGTCGCCGCCATTTGCAATCTTGTCATTTTGTTTTTTATATACATAGACCATTGCTGCCGCCATTTACGTACAATTTTTTTTTTTTTTTTTTTTACCCAGAGCTCTCCGCGGCCAGAAGTCTGGCTGCGGATGGATCTGGCCTGGGCCTGGCCTGCAGATCTGCAGAGCCGCCGTGGAGCACAGCCGGATGTCGAGGATTCTGGGGGGGACAACCAGATAGCCTCCCCCCCATTGAGGATTCTGGGGAGAGGGACAGAACGCCTCCCCCCCACCATGAACATAATTGGTGGAAAGGTAAGTGACTTTTGTACATCCCTATTTGGGGGATATAAATCCATCAGGTACCCCGCTCCTTAAAATGCCTTTCTGTCTCCAGCTGGGCCATGAGGCCTCCGATCCTTCCTTTGCCTTCTGCCCTGCCACTGAAGATCAAGACACAGAAGAGGAGAGGGCCTTTCCAATGGTGGTGCCTATCCTCCTGCAAAAAACTCATCTCCATCCCCCATTGTTCACCGTCATTGCATGCGCATTATTTGAAGCCATTTATTGCTGTTGCTTGTAATTTCTGTTATTCTGGGATTGTCTTTTAGTTGATTTCATTGTCGTACCTTTTCCCCTCCTGTTTTTATATTGGCTTGAGTACATATATAGTATAGGTGGCATAAACATTTTGAAACAAACAGACCAAAAACGTCCATACCATGTTGTGATGCATAAATAGTGGTTCCCTGAAACAAGGACCTGGGATCCCTTCTACTTCATTTAGGGACACAAGCGCTAGAAACCCTGTTGGGTCCTGTCTAAATTGTAGGACTCATTTCCATAGGCACAAATATCCATAACACTGTTTTCCTGGATGCTCCTTCTCTTTGTTGCTAGACCGTGCCTCATTCCAGATGCACTGAGAGCTGTCGCCGTGGATACTACAAGGAGATCCAAGAAGGAGAGCCATCATGCTTCTATGCTTGCGCTCTATGTGCGGAAGGAACCATCTCCATTCAGGAAGGTAGGCAAGATCAGAAGAATGGGAGTTCCCTAGGGCTAGGGATGTATGAAAGGCACTTACCTTTCGCAGATTATGTTGATGGGGGGGGAGGCGCTCCGTTCCTCCGCCCCCCCTCGAATCCTGGCAGGCCGGCTGTGCTCCACAGGGATTCTGCAGAGCCACCGGCTGGCTCCGCCAGCAGCCGGACGTCCGGCTGCTGGCTAGCAGGGATGCAAATGGCGGCGGCCGTAGCTGCCACCATTTGCATCCCTGCAGTCGGCCATGATAGGCTATGTAAATGTTTACATAGGCTATCACAGCTGACTTAAAAAACAACAGCAACAACAACGCGCATACGGTTGTACGCTATTTGCGTTCCCCTTATGTTCACCGTCTTAGTCTACGTAAATCTTGACGTAGACTAAGACGTGCCAAAATAAGGAACACATGTTGCTGTTGTTGTTTTAAGTCAGCTGTGATAGGCTATGTAAACATTTACGTAGCCTATCACATTTTTTTTTTTTACTGGAAATGGCGGCGGCGGCAGCCGGTCGGAAGACTGGCCGCCGAAGCCAGAGCTGCCGCCGCCAGGAAGATCCGCCCCAGGTAAGACTCTTCCTGGGGGGGGCGGGGGCCAGACCATTCTGGCTGGCATTCGGCCTCCCCGAGATCCGTGGCGGAATTTTCTGACATCCCTACTTAGGGCAACTCCTTCAATATGCCAAATAGTCTCCACAGCCCCATTTTACTTCTCTCTTCTTTTTTCTTAAACCCCTTGAGCAAAACATTCCATGAGTAGGTAAGAGAAGAAGGCTTCTTAAATGACTGTTGCTCCTAGTGTAAAACCTCATGGGAATCCCTTATGGTCATGGGCCATTCACTACTGCTCACCCTGAAATACCTCATGATGCCCTTCTAGTACATAGTGTGATTTTAATGAAGACATGTTCCATTCGACTGAATGCTAATATTATTTGTTATTGGTTGCTCTTCTTCTACAAGGTTTTACTCTTCTGGTCTGTACATCATTGTGATCGTTGTTCTGATGTGCAGTCTCAAAAGCATTTTAATTAACACATTAAATATTCATACATCTTTGGAACAGATGCTAAAGACTTTTTGAACTCTGACCCCTACTTGGCTTCAGTTTATTATTAATCTCCACCATTAATCCCATGAAGTGAGTGGAAAGACGATGGGAGTGAATCTCTCGGGTGCAAAGCAGGGGGGATGCTTAGTGCACACTGTTCCTGGTATAAATCATGCCCCCCCCAAAAAAAACACCACTCTGCTTTTTGCATGATTGGGACAGGGCAGCATGTACAGACATGGTTGGCCTTCCTCCATTATACACAGAGAATTGTCTGCACTGTGCTGTAATCCTGAGGCAGGAAAGCAGGGGGTCCCTGGCAGAAAAAAGGATGTGAAAATGGTGCAACCCCCACTTTCTGGTGATCAGAGAACTCCCCTGCTGAACGCTGATTCAGTCTTCCATTTTTTAAAAACCTCTTTAGTAAAACCTGATTAAACAATAAGGAAGCTTTATGGAAATTTACTACTCCAGATTTCAAACAGAATCAGGACTCCCTTGAGCACTGTCTTGTGGTAGAAAGGTGGGGCATAAGTTGAGTAAATACATAAATCACAAGCCACTCAGCTACCAGGTAGCTTTACATGCCTTACAGGATTATTATGAAGAATAACCGCACAGACACTCCCTTACCCTGAACAACGTTGGGATAAATACCCTCACTTTTCCATATTTAAACGAGGTAGGAAGCTGTGTTTATTCCAAGTCAGCCCATCAATCCATCTAGCCCACTCTTCTCTGTTCTTCTCTGATGGACAACCACTATCTAATGCCCCACAGAGATATTACAGTACCTTCCTGGGGGGGAGGCGATCTGTTTCTCCCCACGGAATCCTCGACGGGGGCGAGGTGATCCATTCCTTCACCTGGATTCCTGCCCGGTTGGTTCCGCTCTGCGGCCAGGCTGCGAAGCCACCAGCCAGCCCTACCCAATCCTCTGATAGGCTATGTAAATATTTATGTAGCCTATCATGGCTAAAGCAGGGGCGCAAATGGGAGGGGACGCTGACATCCCTATGCCAGCCCATGATAGGTTACATCAATATTTACGTACCCTATGACGGCTAAAGTGGGAACGCAAATGGTGTAGGGGAAGACATTTGCATCCCTGCTTTAGCCGTGATAGGCTATGTAAATATATATGTTCCCTATCACGGGATGGCATAGGGACGCAAATGGCAGCTGCCACAACAGCTGCCATTTGCAGCCGCAGCAGCCCGGCAGCCATTGGAGCCATCGCCGGAGCTGCAGCCAGGTAGGCTCTGTTTCATGGGGCTTTCGTGGGGTGGAGGGGTGGGGGGCTCTGTTCCACCATGGATTCTAGGGGGCTGAATTCACTGGAATTCGCCCCCCCTGGGATCCATGGTGGAATTCTCTGACATCCCTAGTTGACAGAGCTGGGCGCTGAGCAGCTGGGAACGGCCCCGAGTTCTCACCACACGCACCCGAACCATTCTCCCTCTCTCCTCCTTGCAAGGGGGAGATGGCATGTGTGGCTGGGTATATACAGCACTGAGGCCTCATCTTGCCCTGTCGGCTCTCAAGGAAGCCCTTACCAGCTGGCATTGTCTGGATGAGGCCTTAGCACACCACCCTCTCTAGCCTTCTTCTCCTTGCAAAGAGACGATGGTAATTAGGGATGTACGAAAGTCACTTACCTGTTTGCGGATTATGCTATTGCTGGGGGGGAGGCGCTCTGTCCCTCCCCCCAAAATTCTGTCCTGGGGGGGAGGTGCTCCATCCCACCCCCCCCCCCGAATCCTGGCCGGCCGTCTCTGCTCCGCGTTCCCCTTATTTTTGCCGTAGTCTACGTAAATGTTTACGTAGGCTAAGATGAGCCAAAATAAGGAACGCAAATGGCGGCGCCCAAGGGTGCCACCATTTGCATATGCGTGTGTTGTTTTTTTAATCATTTATTTATTTTATTTATTTCATTTCATTTCTATACCGCCCAATAGCCAAAGCTCTCTGCCTTAACCGAAGCTAATCAGCCGTGATAGGCTATGTAAACATTTGCGTAGCCTATCACGGTGTTTTTTTAAAATTTAGCCATGATAGGCTACGTAAATCTTTACATAGCCTATCACGTTTTTGATCTGTTTTTTACTTGGAAATGGCGGCGGTGGCAGCCGGTCGGAAGACTGGCCTCTGCAGCCGCCGCCACTGAACTGCTGCTGGAGCCGCCACCGCCAGGAAGATCCACCCCAGGTAAGTTCCATCCCGGGAGGGGCAGGGGGCCTTTCCGCCATTGATTTTGTGGGGCCGAATGCACTGGCATTCAGCTTCCCGAGATCCATGGCGGAACTTTTGTACATCCCTACGATGGTTTGCTTGCTGGGCCCATGAGTGCTGAAGACTCCAGCAGTTAACCCCTGTGGAGGCGGGTGGGGCAGCTCACTGGGATGACCTTGCGAGGCAAGCTGGGAGGCTGAGTGGGGGGCCTTTGGACCTCCCCCATGCCTTGGACAGAGGTGAGTCCATCCATCCCTAGTGGAGAATGCATCCCAAAGTGAGGGGATAGTGTCTGCTGTTCCTAAAGTAGCAGTGGTGTGACCATTTATTTTGAAACATTGTCTGGACTCTATGGTTTTGGATAAGGCTGTGCACATCTTTGGACTGAATCCCGAAAAACTAAGCAAAGTGGGCTGCTTTGGAGGTGCCTTGTCATGATCCGAAGTGGGTCAGAACAGTGCCAATGCGCCCCGAAGTGAAGCAGCTCATTGCCAAGGCTCCTCAGTTCCACTTGGATCTTCAGGGGCATTCTGATGCCTTCTGAAGCACAGACAGCCCATCTCCAAAAGGTAGCAACTTGCCAAAGATATGGGAGGGGGAGAGGAGGGGGAGGAGGGAGGGGGCAATGGTGAGCCTTGGTGAATAGCATCTCCAATTGCCAAATAAGGGCAGAGTTTAACCCAGCAGTCTCCAAACAGTGACAGTGGTGGAGGAGGGGGGCAGAATTGGAGTGGACTCATTGGAGAGTTCAGTCTGCTTTCATTTCAGTGTGTGTGTGTGTGTGTGTGTGTGTGTGAGAGAGAGAGAGAGAGAGAGAGAGAGAGAGAGAGAGAGGGAGCACTGATTAGTGGGTGGTTTTGGTTTACGGCGTGTTGTGCGTACATGGCGTGCGTGCTTGTACTTCCTTCTTCCTTCCAAATCCAACTTTTCTTTTCTTTTCTTTCTTTCTTTCTTTCTTTCTTTCTTTCTTTCTTTCTTTCTTTGTTTGTTTCATTTGTAGATCCTTTATTTGAAAAACCAAACACTTGAAAAGTACGGAGTTTGAGTTTCCCTCTTTCTGTTCCTGGTGCTATGCCTCTCCCCTCCTCCTTCTCTAATACGTTTTACACTTCATTATTTTCTTGACTGTTTATTTTATAAAGGAGAAATACAATAAAAACTACTTCCCTTTTCCTTCCCTTGTCTCTTTCTTTCGCTTCCATGACACCCTTCTCAATTTCTTTGCCCTTAGTTTCATTCTGGCTAGATTTTACACACACACACACACACACACACACACACACTACTCTCCTGTCCTTTTTCTTGGCTCTCCTCCACCTGCCCCCCTCCTCCTTTCCCATATTCCTTCCTTATAACAACAGCAAGAACAAGAACAGTTAAAAACCACGTTGTCTTCTGTTGTCCTCCTGCCTTGCTTGTAGGTAGTCCAGCATTTGCTTTTCTTTTGATACTCTCTCTCTCTCTCTCCCTCTCTCCTTGTGTGTTCGTTTTTGTGTTTGTGTTTGTGTTGTGCTCAAGCGAGCAGTGTGTGTCAAAGTACGACACAGTCCACAATTCAAAAAACAGTAGGCAAAGCACTACACACACATTAACAGCTATCATTTGAATAACTCAAAACCACCCTGTGCTGCAAAGCAAGCAAGCCCAGTATGGGGCAGCTTCAGCATCTTGTTGGCAGGGGCAGAGCAGAGGTGGACGAGGTGGGGCTGGGATTAGCAGCCCTGGTCGGCAGTCAGGCTGTCCCCCGGTCCAGACAGTGAGTGCTGGTGTAGTGGGGCAGCTGAATGTGGAGGCAAGTTGCAGTGTTTAGAGGCCACTGACCGAGGAGGCACTTCACAGGAAGCTACAGCAGAGATCAGGGACAGTGACCTCCTCCACTCCAACAACTAACTTCTCAGATTATTATCCCTCCTGAGTTTGGTTTGTAATTCTGAGAAAAGCACATTTTGGCAGTGCCTAGCACAACAACTACTTTGCCATACTGTCTGAAATTTGGCAGGTGGAATCCCCTCCATGTAAAACTGTAAACCTGACAGACATTTCTGTTTTTCAAAGCCAGTCAATGAGAACATGTCATATCAGAATGATTCGGATATCCAAGTCTAGCTGTGGATTGGGGTCTGAAGAGGGAGGGCGGTGGCAGCCCAGATGCAGTTCCTGATTGTCTAGCCCCTTTCCATTTGGATTCCCTCTCTGGTTATGTGACTGAATCAGTCTTGGTCTCAGGAAGGATGACCATTAAAAGAAGCAAGGGGAAATCCACGCTGCTGATTCTACTCAATCTCACATCTCCTTTGACATGTCTGTTTCCTGTTTCCCACCTCAGCAGTGCAGAGGAAGCTGCTCCAGCTGGTCTCGGGACTATGGAAGCAAGCAAGATCACAGAGAGGGCATGATCGCAGCAAGTGAACAAGGAGAGCAGATGGGTGTTGGCCAGGGGAGTTGCAGAGTTGCAGGGGAAGAGGCGATGAAGGCAAAGCAGGGAGTGGGCTGGAGTAAGCCCAGGGGGCTGTCCTTTCCCTTCTGAGTCTCCGTGTGCTCCCCATGTGCTCCTGAGAGCTCCAATTGAATTGAGGGGGTGTGGCCAGAGTGATCTCTGCAGCTGTGTGGGCAGGAAGTTTCAGTCTGTGTCCCACCTCCCAGGTGAACAGGGCAGAGGAGGCTGCTCCAGCTGGTCTAGGGACTATGCACGGAAGCCAGCTCCCAAACAGCGAGCCATCAGAGGGAGTGAACAGGGAGAGAAAACAGGAGTTGGCCTGGGGAGTTCGGCCGGGGAAGTCAAGGGAGAGGCAGCTAATGATGTTTTTTTTTTTAAAAAAAAAATAATCCTTTTCTTGTAAGCCACACTTCCATACCAGTGGGGCTGTGTTTTTAACTTCCAGTGAATAGAGGACGAAGCACAGGCTATTCCAGTACAATCAGAAAGCGAGAAAAGTAAAGCTAGAAGAGCAACAGCAAGCTGAGGCAGAATAGGAAACTGCTGAGGCGAGGAAAAATGAGGAAGGGGATCCTCCTTGGAAAAGGGTGATAATTAGGAGCAGAACAACTAGAAGCCACTCTACACCAGTGGAAGCATTGGAAGTATGGAATCATTTCCAGGTACTTGAGGATCAGAGTGGAGGACACCGTGCAGAGGAAGAATTACAGGGGACCCCACATGAGAGCAAGCAAGAGGCTGAAGGTCAGTCAAACAGAGGCGATGAAAGCAAGGCTTACAACAGGAAGAAGATATGACTAGTAGTAGTGGGAGACTCCTTGCTGTGTGGGATCGAAACCAAAGTATGTCGTGAAGACCCATGGACTCGCCAGGTATGCTGTCTCCCAGGAGGATGGACTAGAGATGTGTCTGAAGGGTTCCCTATGGTCATAAAGCCCAATGACAGGTATCCCTTTCTTCTCATCTATGTGGGAACTAGGGGTGGACGAAAGTCACTTACCTGTCCTCGAAGGACGTTCGCGGTGGGGGGGAGGCGCTTCGCTGGTCCCCCCGCGAAGTTCAGGCTGGGGGGGGAGGCTTCCCGCCTCACCCCGGCTGAAATACAGGCCGGGGGGAGGCTTCCCGCCTCGCCCTGGCCGAAATTCAGGCCAGGGAGGAGGCTTCCCGCCCCACCCGGCTGCGAACGCGAAGGTTTAAAAAAAAAAAAAAAAAGCCCCCTGATAGGCTACGTGACAATTCACGTAGCATATCACGGCTAGATCTGCAAAGTCAGCTGTGATAGGCTACGTGAATCGTCATGTAGCCTATCACGGGTGACTTAAAAAAAAAAAAAAAAGCGCGTACGCTAACGGCGGCCCCCATAGGGAGCCGCCATTCGCGTGCCTTATTTAGTTGCTGTAGTCTACGTAAATGTTTACTCAAATAGCGTTGCCCTTATTTTCACCGTAGTCTACGTAAATCTTTACGTAGACTACAGCGACCAAATAAGGAAGGGGAATGGCGGCTCCCTATGGGGGCCGCCATTATCCGTACACACTTTTTTTTTTTTAAGTCAACCGTGATAGGCTATGTGACGATTCACGTAGCCTATCACGGCTGACTTTGCAAATCTAGCCGTGATAGGCTACGTGAATCGTCACGTAGCCTATCAGGGGGCGTTTTTTTTTTCCTTTCATTGTAATGGCGGCGGCGGTGGCAGCCGGTTGAAAGACCGGCTGCCGCTCCCGCCTCACTCGAACACCCGCCGAACCGCCGGCCGGACCAGCCACCGGGAGGGACATTCGGTGAAGGTAAGTCCCGTCCCGGGGGGTGCGGGGGGAGGGGGGGTGCGGAGGATTTCTCCCCGAAACTTGTTTGGGGGGCCGAACACGTTGGCGCTCGGCCCCCCCGAAGTTTCGGGGAGAAATTCTCTGCCATCCCTAGTGGGAACAAATGATACCGACAAGCAGAGCTACAAAGAAATCATGTCAGGCTTTGAAGCTAGAATGACTGGCTATGAAGGTGGTGCTGGCATGAGAAATTTGGAGTCTAGGGCCATGGGTTATATTTCCTGAGAGATGAAGGGTCCATCAGGTGGATCTACAGTTGGCTACAGAATCGGACTCAAGGAGCGCGTATCAATGGGACCTTCTCAAACTGGGGATTGGAATCGAGCGAGGTACCACAGGGCTCAGTCCTTGGCCAAGTGCTCTTCCACATTTTTATTAATGAGTTGTATGAGAAGATGCAGGGAATGTTGATCAAATCTGCAGATGACACAAAATTGTGCAGGATAGCTAATACCATGGAAGACAGTTACAGAATTCAAAGTGATCTTGGTAGGCAGGAGCTCTGAGCAGAAAACAACAGAATGCAATTTAGTAGGGATAAATGCCAAGTTCTGCACCTAGGATAAAGAACCCAAATGCACATTTACAAGGTGGGGAATACTTGGCTCCAAAGGACAACAAGCGAGAAGGACCTTGGAATTGTTGTTGATCACAAGCTGAATCTGAGACTTCCAAATCACATGAAGTACAAGTTCCTCTCTACTCAGCACTTGTTAGGCCTCATCTGGAGTACTGTGTCCAGTTCTGGGCACCACACTTTAAGAAGGATGCAGACATACTGGAGAGGGTTCAGAGGAGGGCAGGAAAGATCATCAGGAGACTGGAAACAAAGCCCTAATAGGAGAGGCTGAAAGAACTGGGCATCTTTAGCCTTGGGAAGAGAAGACTGAGGGGAGATACAACAGCACTATTCAAGCACTTGAAAGGTTGTCACAGAGAGGAAGGCCAGGTTCTCTTCTTGATCATCCCAGAATGCAAGACACGGAAAAACTTCCTGACTGTTAGAGCAATATGACAATGGAACCAATGACCTAGGGAGGTGGTGGGCTCTCCCACACTGGAGGCATTCAAGACGAGGCTGGACCGCCACCTGTCAGGGATTCTTTGACTTGGATTCTTGCATTGAGCAGGGGGCTGGACTCAATGATCTTATAGCCCCCTTCCATTCATACTATTCAATGATTCTACCATCAAAGCTCGTATCCTTCTGGGCCTTCTACACTGGTGCTGGAGGCAGTGAACTCCAGTTCCCCTGCTACCTGCAAGGGTGGTTTCAGAAATTAAGATTCAGTGATCTCTGGAGCTGTGGCATCCCAGACGGTATATGCCCTTGTCCACCAATGTTGTTTTCATTTTGGTAACCATCCTCTCTCCATTGTTATCTGGCTATCTTCTTGATGTGTTTTGTGAGCATCCCATCTTCTGTGGCACGAAAGGGCTCCTGGCATTCTAAGCATGAGGAATGCGGTTTTCTCCCCCACGTGAAACGCTAAGCCACCAAGGTGAGCAGAGATTCCTTAACCATTGCGCTTAGCATGATGTCTGAACGTGTCTGGTATCTTCATTATGAGCAGGAATGGGCAGGATTTGTTTTAAAACGTCTGCAGATAATCAGGCATCTTTAGTTCTGCCCCTTGTTCATTGATGGGATGCACTTTTTTGTACGAGGATTTTGGTCATGTGCCAAGGCACTTGCACCTCCACCCCCCATGTAAAACAACAACAACAAAGTCCTGCAAGTTTCCCTAATCTTTGCAACTTGTGAAAAGCCATCTCTTAAATATAATAACTTTTGAATTGATTGCGGATTATTCTGACAACACTAGTTGTGACTGTGAACAGCCCAAGAATGGCATTGTGAGCCCGGATGGGATATTCACTGAATATGGAAGTTCACCACTCAAAGTGATGAGGCCTAAGATATGGACTACATTTTCATGATTTCTAAAGCGGTGCTGTTTTCTCTGTCATTCTAGCTTCACACTTCCTTACGAGACATCCAGTTTTCTAATGCTTCCATGGGCGGACTGTATCTGGATAAGACTGGGGAACTGGCAGCTGACTTTGATATCGTAAATTGGGTGATGTTTCCCAATGAGTCTTGTACTTGAGTGATTATTGGGAGTGTGGAGAGACAGGCATCTCCAGACCTGAAACTCACCATTAAGCGGGAAGCCATTGCATGGCCCAGCCAGTTTGATGAGGTAGGGAAAGGATTCCTGTTGAGACATCTCTTAAGCTCTAAGAATATCTATCCTGTCTTGTGTGTCCCAACCCCCACTCCCATCTTCTAAACACTTATTTATTTATTTATTTCATTTTATTTCTATACCGCCCAATAGCCGAAGCTCTCTGGGTGGTTGACAAAAATTAAATCTACAAAGCATAGCATGAAACAATGTAAAATATGAACGTTTGAAACCACAACAGAACACTACAACCAGAATGAAACCTTTCAGCAATGCAGAGGTTTTACAATACAGATTTAAAACACTAAAGCTAAAAGTCTAGGAAGCTAAAACGCTGAAATACTGGGAGAATAAAAAGGTCTTCATCTGGCGCCAGGAGGCGTACAACGTAGGTGCCAGGCAAACCTGCCTAGGGAGCTCATTTCACAGCTGGGGAGCCACCACCGAAAGAGCTCTCTCCACGCCAGCTACCCGCCTCACTTCCTTGGCAGGGGCGCAAGGAGAATGGCCTCTGAGGCGTAGTTGGGTTACCAACCAAAGCTGATAAAAAGTGCTCTGTCTGTGCCACTGAGTTCACCTGTGCGTCAAGTGACAGATCTGGATCCAAGAGCACCCCCAAACTATGAACGTGATCCTTTGCGGGGAGTGCAACCCCTCCCAGAACAGGTTGAATATCACCTAGCTGGGCAGACGAACCACCCACTAACAGTACCTCGATCTTGTCCGGATTGAGTTTCAGTTTACTGGCCCTCATCCAGTCCATTACCATGCCCAGGCTAGGGATGTATGAAAATTCTGCCACGGATCTCGGGGAGGCTGAATGACAGCACATTCGGCCCCCTGAAATCGGTGGTGGAACGGCCTGACCCCCCACCCCACCCCGGGACGAGACTTACCTTGGGTGGATCTTCGTGGCGGCAACGGCTCTGGTGGCGGCTCCAGCGGCAATGCAGCAGCGGCAGCTGTGGCGGCTGGTCTTCTGACCGGCTGCCGCCGCCACCGCCATTCCAGTTAAAAAAAAAACTTGATAGGCTACGTAAAGATTTATGTAGCCTATCATGTCTGACTTTTTTTAAAAAACAACAACAACAACGCGCGTACACATCTGCTACGCTATTTGCGTTCCCTTTATTTTCGCCTTCTTAGTCTACGTAAATGTTTGCGTAGACTAAGACATGCCAAAATAAGGAACACAAATGGTGGTGGCCGTGGCCGCCGCCATTTGCGTACGCGCGTTGTTGTTGTTTTTTAAGTCAGCCTTGATAGGCTATGTAAACATTTACATAGCCTATCACGGCTGACTGCAGGGATGCAAACGGCAGTGGCATTTTGAGTCCCTGCTAGCCAGCGGCCGGATGTCTGACTGCTTGCGGAGCCGGCCGGCGGCTCCGCAGAATCCCTGCGGAGCCCAGCTGGCCGGCCAGGATTCCAGGGGGGGAGGAATGGAGCGCCTCCCCCCCCAACCATAAACATAATCTGCGAAAGGTAAGTGCCTTTCGTACATCCCTAGCCCAGGCCCCGATTCAGAACCACCACTGCCTCAGATGGATTTGATGAGAAAGAAAGGTAGAGCTGGGTGTCATGCGCATATTGAAGGCACCTCAGCCCACACCTCCGGATAACCTCCCCCAGCAGTTTCATGCAGATGTTAAACAGCATGGGGGATAAAATAGAGCCCTGTGGAACCCCATGGCACAATTGCCATGGCACAGAGCAGTAATCCCCCAGCACCACCTTCTGGAGTCGGCCATCCAAGTAGGAGCAGAACCACTGCAGTGCAGTGCCTCCAACTCCCAGCCCAGACACTCTATGCAGAAGGATCTCATAGTCAATGGCATCGAAAGCTGCTGAGATGTTCTCACACTCCCTCTCTCCCTCTCGAAACAGAGGTTATCCCACAGGGTGACCAAGGCAGTTTCCACTCCAAAACCAGGCCTGAAGCCCGGATCAAGATAATCCGTTTCATTCAACAGTGTCTGGAGCTGTCGTGCAAGTTGCAACAACCCGCTCAAGCACCTTGCACAGGAAGGGGATGTTGGCAACTGGCCTATAATTGTTAACATCCTCCAGGTTTGGCTTTTTTAAGTGTGGTCTGATTGCCGCCTCATTTAAAGTGGCAAGCACCACTCCCTCTCTCAAGGAGGAATTTACAACCTCCTGGACCGAGCTGGACATCCCCTCCTTGTTCGATTTAATAAGCCATGAAGGGCAAGGGTCAAGCACACAAGTGGTCGATCGGACTTGGCCAAGCATCTTGTCTGCATTAGGGATATCAGAAAATTCCTCAACGGATTTCGGTGAGGCCGAATGCCAGTGCATTCGGCCCCCCGAAATCCATCGCGGAACGAAAGCCCACCCCCCACTCCAAGAAAGGCGCCCGGGGCGAAGTCCCTGCTGCCCCCAACCCATGAAAGGCATGTGAAACGGAGCACTTACCTGCTCCCGTATGCGCTGCTTTGGGAATGGCAGCCGTCCTGCCATTCCAGAGGGGTCTGGGGGGCCACCGCTACACCATTTGCGTCCCTGCTCTTTGTCGTGATAGGCTACGTAAATACTTACGTAACCTTTCATGGCAACCTGGAAGGACGCAAATGGTGGTCACTACGACGGCCACCATTAGCGTCCGCAGCAGCCTAGATGCTGCCAGAACTCAGGAAGATTCAGGGGGGAGGGACGGAGTGCCTCCCCCCCCACCGCAGATGCCTCAGCGCAGAACCGTTTTGTACATCCCTAGCAGAGACAAGGGGCAGTCTGTAAGAAGTAACACAGTGCCCAGTTGGGCAATATACATTGGAGCCAGACTCAAGGTGAGATTTTGTGAGGAGATGCCCATCCTCCCCATCTGTTCTGGGGAGCCATAGAGGGATATTATGAAAGCATTCTGGGTCAGGGTTGATCTCTGCAATATTCTACATTAACAGACCTGAATCTTCCTAAAAAGCACAGGGTTGGAGTAAAATAATGCCCCCCCCCTTTCACACGCATCTCATGCAGTTTTAGGAAGGGTGGGTGATAACCCCACTTGCTGATAAGACCCCTACAGGACAATTTGAAAGAGCAAAATATCTCCCACATCTGAAAATAGGGATGTCCGAAAGTCACTTACCTTTTCGCGGATGTGATTTGCGGTGGGGGGGAGGCACTCCGTCCTTCCCCCTGGAATCCTCGATGGGGGGGGCGATCCGGTCCTCCCCCCTTGTATCCTGCCCAGCCAGTTCCAGCCATGGACGAGCTGCTGTGGATACAAATGGCGGCCGCCATAGCATCCGCCATTTGCGTCCAGCCAGGCTGCCGTGATAGGCTATGTAAGTATTTACGTAGCCTGTCACGCCAGGTCAAAAAACCCCAAGACAAAACAGCATACGCAAATGGCGGCAGCTACGGCGGCTGCCATTTGTTTTCCCCCTTTTTCGCCGTTTTAGCATATGTAAATATTTACGTAGGCTGTCATGGCAAAAAAAAGGGAATGCAAATAGCGTAGTGGGTGCTATTTGCATTTCCTTTTTTCCCATGGTAATAGCTGACGTAAATATTTGTGTAGGGTAAAACGGCGGGGAAAAAAGAAACACAAATGGCATCCACTACGCCATTTGCATTCCCCTCTTCTCCACCGTAATAGCCTATGTAAATATTTACGTAAGCTAAAATGGCGAAAAATAAGGAACGCAAATGGCAGCCGCCGTAGCAACTGCCATTTGCGTACGCTTTTTTTTTTTTTTGGCTTGCCGTGATAGGCTATGTAAATACTTACGTGGCCTATCACAGCAGCTTCACAGGATGCAAGTGGCGGCTGCTACGGTGGCCCCCATTTGCATCCGCAGCAGCCTGTCCGCGGCTGGAAGACGGACGTTCCTCTAAACTTGAGAAGTACAGAGGTCTGAAATGAGGCTTGGAGGTGCCAGGTGGGCCTTCCTCTGAAGGCAGTGGAGAGAATTCCGGTGACCCCAAAGTTGAAAACTGGGGCAGGGCGGAGAGACAGCACCACACCTGTTTCAAAAGAGATTCCTTGCCTAACACTCAGCTTCAGGGTGCAGATTAAGGTGCTGATCCATTTCAATCCCTCTAAGATCAGGGTAGCAAAAATTAGGGCTGTGCACAGCCCACCCAACCTAATACAGAGGTGAGATTAGAGGACTCAAATCGGCCTGAACTCTAGGGATGTACGAAAGTGACTTACCTTTCGCAGATTATGTTGATGGTGGGGGGGGGAGGCTCTCCGTTCCTCCCCCCGGAATCCTCGAATGGCCGGCTGTGCTCCGCGGCAGCTCCACGGAGCAGCCAGCCACGGCCACCCCAGCCAGGCCAGAGCCATCCGCAGCCGGATTTCCAGCTGCGGAGGACTCTGGAAAAAACAACAACAACCAACCACGTACACAAATGGCGCTGGCTACAGCCGCCGCCATTTGCGTTCCTTCTTTTTACCATCTTAATCTATGTAAATACTTACGTAGACTATGAGGGCAAAAAGAAAGGGGAACGCAAATAGTGTAGCAGGCGCTATTTGCGTCCCTTTTTCATTCACCGTTTTAGCCTAGGTAAATCTTTAGGTAGGCTAAAACGGCGAATCAAAAGGGTTGCAAATAGCACCCGCTATGCTATTTGCATTCCCCTTTATTGTCGCCGTCATAGTCTACATAAATATTTACGTAGATTAAGACGGTTTAAAAGAAGGAATGCAAATGGCCGCGGCCGTAGCCGCCTCCATTTCCGTACGCGGTTTATTTGTTTTTTAAACCCACCCAACCATGATAGGCTACGTAAATCTTTAAATATCCTGTCACGTCTTTTTCTTTTGTTTTACACACAAGCCTGGAAATGGCAGCGGCGGCAGCTGGTCGGAAGACCGGCCGCCCCCGCCGAAGCCGCTGGCACAGCCACCGGCGCGGCCACTGGCGCAGCTGCCGCCGCCCAGAAGATCCGCCCCAGGTAATTCTCATCCCGGGGGGGATCCATGGGGGGTGGGGGGGTGGCAGGCCTCTCTGCCACAGAATTCGGAGGGCCGAATGCACTGGCATTCGGCCTCACTGAGATCCGTGGCAGAATTCTCTGACATCCCTACTGAACTCACCTCAACCGCCCCTGAAGCTAGGTTGACCCACTTCTCCAGTTCTGAAGCAACATCTAGACACCCGAAGAAAAAGGAGGGAAACCCCCACTGAGAGTGACCCCCCACTGTCATTGCCACCCCCACTGAACCCCCACTCCTTACCTGGATCTGACGGGAGTGCCTGCACCCATTGGCCTCTGCAAGGGGGTCACCTTTATTTTTTTTTAATGGTATTTCCTCATACTGGAAGAAGAAGAGTCACCATTTTGAAAGGAAATGGCAACTCTCTCCACGAGAGTGATAGCTGCATGTGATTCCCTGGAGACAAGGTAAGGAGTGAAAGGCTCTCACAGCGGGGTGGGGTTGCTGTCCACATCAGGCTTAAGCAACCCCAAAGCTCTACAGGGTGATCCAACACATCTTGGAGTTCTTTGGCCTGAACCTGACCTGCTCCGGTATTGCACCGCTTTGCACCGCAGCACCCAGACACACTAGGGATTCCGGCTTCAGACTAAAGTGGTTAACAGCCGTAGTAAAAATGCCCTCTTCCACATGACTCTTGGATATGTTGTCTTAGAGCTCTGATGAGGCCACCTCCAAGTGGCAAGGCCAGCTGAGATTTGGCTGGTGACAATTGGCAGGAAGGCATTTTGTGGTGTGTAACATCCCTGTAGGGATGGCGGAGAATTTCTCCCCGAAACTTCGGGGGGCTGAGCGCCAACGTGTTTGGCCCCCCGAACAAGTTTTGGGGAGAAATCCTCCGAACCTCCCCGCCCCCCGCAGCCCCCCCGGGACGGGACTTACCTTCGCCGAATGTCCCTCCCGGCGGCGGGTCCGGCCGGCGGTTCGGCGGGTGTTCGAGCAGGGCGGGAGCGGCAGCCGGTCTTTTGACCGGCTGCCGCCGCCGCCTTTGCAATAAAAGAAAAGAAAAAAACGCCCCCTGATAGGATATGTGACGATTAACGTAGCCTATCACGGCTAGATTTGCAATGTCAGCCGTGATAGGCTATGTCAATCATCACGTAGCCTATCACGGGTGACTTAAAAAAAAAAAAAGTGCATACGGATAATGGCGGCCCCCATAGGGAGCCGCCATTCCGGTTCCTTATTTGGTCGCTGTAGTCTACGTAAAGATTTACGTAGACTGCGGCGAAAATAAGGGCAACGCTATTTGCATTGCCCTTATTTTCGCCGTAGTCTACGTAAAGATTTACGTAGGCTACAGCGACCAAATAAGGAACGTGAATGGTGGCTCCCTATGGGGGCCGCCATTCGCGTACGCACTTTTTTTTTTTTTAAAGTCACCCATGATAGGCTACGTGACGATTGACGTAGCCTATCACGGCTGACTTTGCAGATCTAGCTGTGATAGGCTACGTTAATCATCACGTAGCCTATCAGGGGGCATTTTTTTTAAAAAAAAAAATTCGCATTCGCGGCCGGGCGAGGCGGGAAGCCTCCTCCCCGGCCTGAATTTCAGCCGGGGCGAGGCGGGAGGCCTCCCCCCCGGCCTGAACTTCGCGGGGGGAGCAGCGAAGCGCCTCCCCCCCCACCGCGAACATCCTTCGAGGACAGGTAAGGGACTTTCGTCCACCCCTACATCCCTGGAGATGTTGGTCTGCCATGAGTCTCAAGCAGGAAGTCTTTTCTGTTTCAAGAGGCCTTTCTATTAGTTGAATGGGATTTTCATGTTGTGATCCATTTGTGTTTAATTCTTCGGTTTTACGTAGTGCTTTTATTCATTTAATCTGACGACTTCTGTGGTTTGGAACACTGGAGCCTGGTGGCTCTGACTACAGGGAGGCTGTGGATCCCTTATGGGTTTTAGTCAGAACCATCAAGAACTATACAACAGTTATCCAAGGTGCTGAACATATTTGGGGGATATAAATCCATCAGGTACCCCGCTCCTTAAAATGCCTTTCTGTCTCCAGCTGTGCCATGAGGCCTCCAATCCTTCATTTGCCTTCTGCCCTGCCACTGAAGATCAAAACACGGAAGAGGAGAGGGCCTTTCCAATGGTGGTGCCTATCCTCCCACATGAAGCTCATCTCCCTCCCCCATTGCTCACCGTCATTGCATGCACATTATTTGAAGCCATTTATTGCTGTTGCTTGTAATTTCTGTTATTCTGGGATGCATAAATAGTGGTTCCCTGAAACAAGGACCTGGCATCCCTTCTACTTCATTTAGGGTCACAAGTGCTAGAAACCCTGTTGGGTCCTGTCTAAATTGTAGGACTCATTTCCATAGGTACAAATATTCATAACACTGTTTTCCTGGATGCTCCTTCTCTTTGTTGATAGACCATGCCTCATTCCAGATGCACTGAGAGCTGCCGTCCCGGACACTACAAGGAGGTTCAGGAAGGAGAGCCACCATGCTGCTATGCTTGCGCACCATGTGCGGAAGGAACCATCTCCATTCAGGAAGGTAGGCAAGATCAGAAGAAAGGGAGTTCCCTAGGGCTAGGGATGTACGAAAGGCACTTACCTTTCACCGATTATGTTGATGGGGGGGGAGGTGCTCCGTTCCTCCCCCCCCCGGAATCCTGGCCGGCCGGCTGTGCTCCGCAGGGATTCTGCGGAGCCACCGGCCGGCTCCGCCAGCAGCCAGACATCCGACCACTGGCTAACAGGGATGCAAATGGCGGCGGCCATAGCCGCCGCCATTTGCATCACTGCAGTCAGCCGTGATAGGCTACGTAAATGTTTACATAGCCTATCACAGCTGACTTAAAAAACAGCAACTACAACAATGTGCGTACGGTTGTACACTATTTGCTTTCCCCTTATTTTCACCATCTTAGTCTACGTAAATCTCGACGTAGACTAGGACGTGCCAAAATAAGGAAAGCAAATGGTGGTGGCCGTGTCCGCCGCCATTTGCGTACATGAGTTGTTGTTGTTGTTGCTGTTTTTTAAGTTAGCTGTGATATGCTAAGTAAACATTTACGTAGCCTATCACGTTTTTTTTTTTTAACTGGAAATGGCGGCGGCGGTGGAAGCCGGTCACAAATCCGGCTGCTGCCACCACCGCCGCCGAACCGCTGCCACCGCCGGAGCTGCTGCTGCCAGGAAGACCCTCCCCAGGTAAGTCTCGTCCCGGGAGGGGTGGGGGGCCGACAGTTCCGCCACCGATTTCGGGGGGCCGAATGCTCTGGCATTCAGCCTCCACGAGATCCGTGGCGGAATTCTCTGACATCCCTACCTAGGGCAACTCCTTGAATATGCCAAATAGTCTCCACAGCCCTATTTTACTTCTCTCTTCTTTTCTCTTAAACCCCTTGAGCAAAACATTCCATGAGTAGGTAAGAGAAGAAGGCTTCATGAATGACTGTTGCTCATAGTGTAAAACATCATGGGAATCCCTTATGGTCATGGGCCATTCACTACTGCTCACCCTGAAATACCTCATGATGCCCTTCTAGTACATAGTGTGATTTTAATGAAGACTTGTCCCATTCGAGTGAATGCTAATTTCATTCATTATTAGTTGCTCTTATTCTACAAGGTTTTATTCTTCTGGTCCATACATCATTGTGATCGTTGTTCTGATGTGCAGTCTCAAAAGCATTTTAATTAACACATTAAATATTCATACATCTTTGGAACAGATGCTAAAGACTTTTTGAACTCTGACCCCTACTTGGTTTCAGTTTATTATTAATCTCCACCATTAATCCCTTGAAGTGAGTGGAAAGAAAAGATGATGGGAGTGAATCTCTGGGGTGCAAAGCAGGGGGGATACTTAGTGCACACTGTTCCT
Organism: Heloderma suspectum; assembly: GCF_057233095.1. Lineage (NCBI taxonomy): Eukaryota > Metazoa > Chordata > Lepidosauria > Squamata > Helodermatidae > Heloderma > Heloderma suspectum. The sequence continues at coordinate 386,172,038 of NC_139459.1, read as the reverse complement.
GATATAAATCATGCCCCCCAAAAAAAAACACCACTCTGCTTTTTCCATGATTGGGACAGGGCAGCATGTACAGACATGGTGGGCCTTTCTCCATTATACACCGAGAATTGTCATCACTGTGCTGTGATCCTGAGGCAGGAAAGCAGGCGGTCCCTGGCAGAAAAGGGGATGTGAAAATGGTGCAACCCCCACTTTCTGGTAATCAGAGTACTCCCCTGCGGAACGCTGATTCAGTCTTCCATTTTTTAAAAACCTCTTTAGTAAAACTTGATTAAAAAAATAAGAAATCTTTAAGAAAGTTTCCTATTTTGGATTTCAGCCACAATCAGGAGTCCCTTGAGCACAGTCTTGTGGTAGAAAGATGGGGCATACATTGAGTAAATAAATAAATCACAAGCCACTCAGCTACCAGGTAGCTTTACTTGCCTTACAGGATTATTATGAAGATAAGAACAGGATAACCTCACAGACACTCCCTTACCCCGAACAACATTGGGATAAATACCCTCACATTTCCATATTTAAACCAGGTAGGGAGCTGTGTTTATTCCAAATCAATCCATCTAGCCCACTCTCCTCTGTTCCTCTCTGACTGACACTCTGTATTGCCCCACAGAGATATTACAGTACCTTTCCTGGCCGTGCTACTACTAAAGTCCTCACTTGGTGATGAGGCCATAGACTGGTCTGGTCACAAAACAGGTCCTCTGTGAGGGAATGTTTCTCTCTCTCCTTGCCCAACTGCACATTTTTTCTGGAGGTACAGTGGATGTAAATCCTGCTGAACTCACTCTCCGTCTTCTCAGATGCTGACCATTGCATGAAGTGTCCGGAAGATCAGCATCCAAACACAGACAGAGATCAATGTGTACCCAAGGAGATATCCTTCCTCTCCTATGAAGAACCTTTGGGGATTGTCCTGATTTCCTTTGCTTTATTCTTGTCCTTATCCACAGGCTTTGTAATAGGAATCTTCATGAAATACCAAGAAACTCCAATAATCAAGGCCAACAACTGAGACCTGCCCTACATTCTCCTCATCTTCATTATGCTTTCCTTCTTGTCCTCCTTCCTGTTCATGGGGCGGCCAAGGAAAGTGACTTGCCTTCTCGATCAAACCCTCTTCAGCATCATCTTCTCAGTTGCCGTTTCTTCAGTGTTGGCCAAAACCATCACCGTGGTCTTGGCTTTCCTGGCCACAAAACCAGGGAACAGAGTGAAGAGATGGCTGGGGAAAAGTCTTGCAAACTCCATTGTCAGTTCTTGTTCTGGTGTCCAAGTTGTCATTTGTACCACCTGGCTGGGGAGCTCTGCCCCATTCCCTGACTCTGACATGCATTCCCAGCCTGGACAGAACGTCCTGCAGTGCAACGAAGGATCTGTTGTCTTCTTTTATACTGCCCTTGGCTACATGGGCTTCTTGGCTGCCATCTGCTTCACGGTGGCTTTCCTGGCTAGGAAGCTGCCTGGGGCCTTCAATGAAGCCAAACTGATCACCTTCAGCATGCTGGTCTTCTGCAGTCTTTGGCTGTCCTTTGTGCCCTCCTACCTGAGCACCAAGAGGAAATATATGGTGGCCGTGCAGGTCTTCTCGATCTTGGCCTCCAGTGCTGGGCTGTTGGGCTGCATCTTTCTTCCCAAGCGCTACATCATTGTACTGAGACCTGATCTGAATACGAAGGAGCATATCATGTTCAAAACAAACTAGTGCATCGTTTCCATAGAAGTAGAGGTGTGGGAGAATATTTGGCGTAGGTTTGGAGGAGACATAAGTTTGCTGAGATCTTAGTTAACAGAGCCTTTTGATGTGTTTATCGCTTCAGTTGCACAGTTTCGGTGTTTGCGTTACAGGAGACAGGCAAAGCTGTGCCTTGGGGCTATCACTCTGCCAGTGACCACCATCCATATCTGAGGTAGTGTTGAGGCTGGAACTATACCATACTGACATTGTCCAAGTAATGCATCTGTTGAAGGTGTGGCCCTTAACAGCTGCAGTGTACCAGTATTTTGCAGCTTGCGTGCACATGGAAAGCCCTGAATGCAAGACATTAAATGGATGTTTGTTACTGGCATTAGTGTATTCTGATTGCTCTGCTTGCTATGACAGTTTCATGCACTTGTTGTCATTAAGAATTATTCTCAAAAAATGCAGGAGTTTAATTCGGTACTTCCATTTCCTTGCTTCTCATTGTCATCTATGGTCGTCACACATTTACTGCACAGAAATGATGTTTTTGATTGAAGGGAATTGGGTTTTTTTGAAGGGGACAGTGTCCCAAACAGAGAGACATTTGACATGGGATAGTCTTGTGCTCAGTTTTTCGTCCTGGGTGATTTAAACTTTAGATCCTGACATTCTCAGCCTCAGATTTGGGGCTGCTGCCAGTGGAGGCCGGCAGCTCTGATTTCAGTGGAGCTGTGAACCCATCCTGGGTTTCAGACAGAAACCACGTCTGGCGAAAATGTTTGCAAATGGCCAGATGTGTGCTCATGTTCAATTTGCACAACTTCCCCAGTTCGATTTGTGCAAATATCCCTGGAGACTGGATCATCCCCACTTTAGTTTATGGAGGAAAGTTTCACAAATCAGTAGATGGGTACAAAGTTTGGGAAATGTGCGCACATTTCACATTCAGTTGCTGCTTCATTTGCGTGATTTTCCTGTTCCTGCAGAGTGAGCAGACATCATGAACAGGAAATGTGCCAAGCGGTGATACAATATTTGGAAGATCCTAGTAGTCTCGAGTCTCACTCATTCACCCGTCCCTACCAAAGGCAGGCCCACATACTGGAAGTTACCGCAGCCCAAACAGGGTATAACTTAGGCATGTGTAATGTAATGGGTGCAGTTGGTACTCTTACCTTACTCCTGGCCACTGCCCAAGCCTGCATTCATGATCATGATCTCCAATCCCTGCCAGCTTCCCAGCAGTTATTTTTTTAAAAAAAAATCTTTGACAGGCTGGCAGAGAGACTTGTGAGTAGGGATGTTGGAGGAATCTGCAATAGAACTAAATGAGTTCAGATTTTTATGAACCCCACCAGCGGATGGGCTTTTCCCCTGGAGGGTGAATTCCGCAGGTTTGGGGAACCATCCAGCTCATTAGCAAACGTCCTGTTAGTTATCTCACTGACTGGGTGACTTTGGGCTGGACTCTAACTACTACACCATACTTCTGTTCTGAAACTCAAGAAGAAAAAGAGACAGTATAATGGAAAGTTCTTTCTGAAGCAGTCACACTTGTACAAATGCAGCATGAAGGGAAAGATCAGCAACCTTCTCTTTGTTTGAATAAAAAGCACACTCTGCACATGCTCAGGGAATGGACAAAATGAGGACTTTTTGGAATATTTGAAGAACCAGGGTATATGAAGAACGATATTCTTCCATTCTGTTTGTGTGTGGGGAATCTCCCTCAATCCAGCTGTTCCCTGGAACCCCTCCCCCCTTCACCCAAGGGTCTTCTGAGATCCTGACCTCGGGGTGCCGTTCTGCAGAGGATTCCGTGGCACGGACTGAAGGGAATTCGATCCCATTTCAGTCTGTGGTGGAATTCTCTGACATCCCTAATATATTCCATGAATTACTAACATGTTTAGACATCAAAAACTTATTGGTAACAGCAACCAGTAGGTGAACCATGAATCCCAGCACAACTCATGCTGCTGGGCACCACTTCTACCCCTCCAGCCACTAGAGAAGGAGCTTTACTCTCCAGCCTGGTTGGTTCCACCCTCACCTCAATCAGTCTGCATATGCAGGCAGCCCCTCGGCCTTTTGACAACAGCGAATCTCTGTCCCGCCTTGCATCCATCAATATCTGAAACCAGCCCAGGTATAGGAAGCAGACTGTGCCTTTCAGCCTGCATCCTGTGACCAACATCGACAGTTTCCCTATCGGCAACGTCGTTAAGGTTTGTGAGCACTGCGACGCCTGGCTTTTGAATGCCGAATCATCACCTCCTAGCTGCCATGGCAGAAAGTTTTCACTACCCCCACTGACAGTTCCGGATTTCACTAGGGATTGACAAAAGTCCCTTACCTTGTCCCGCAGCTTTTTGGGGGGTGGAGGGGAGGCGCTCCGTTTCTCTCCCTGAAAATTCTTGGCAGGTGTGGAGGCGCCCTGCCCCTCCCCGCTGAAATTCTGGCCAGGGGGGAGGCGCCCCATCCCTCCCCGCCGAAGTTCTGGCCGGGGGGGAGCGCACCGTCTCCCCTGCCACGAAAGAAAAAAGTAAAGTGTAAAAAAAAAAAAAAACCGTGATAGGCTACGTAAAGATTTACGTAGCCTATCACGGCTGACTTTGAAAAAAAAATAGCGTTGCCCTTATTTTCACTGTAGTCTATGTAAATCTTTACGTAGACTACCCATGCCCAAATAAGGAATGCAAATAGCGGTGCCCATGGGCGCCGCCATTTGCATACATGCTTTTTTTTTTTTAAAGTCAGCCATGATAGGCTACGTAAATCTTTACATAGCCTATCACGTTCTTTTTTTTTTTTTACACTTTACTTGGAAATGGTGGCGGCGGCTGCTGGTCACAAGACCGGCCGGCGCCACCGCCGAACCGCCGCCAGGACCTGCCGCCACGAGGGACATTCAGCCATGGTAAGTCCCATCCTGGGGGGGGTGTGTCGGAGAATTTCCCCACCAATTTCGGGGGGCCGAATGCGTTGGCATTCGGCCTCCCGGAGGTTCGTGGAGAAATTCTCCGACATCCCTAGATTTCACCCGCAACACAGACACTGATGGCTCCTTTCTGGGCAAGCAATTCCTGAAGGGCATTCGCAAGGACAACGGGCCTCTAGGCTGGGCTTCCCGGTCTGCACCACTCAAGACTGCACAGCTGCAAGGCCCCAGTGCACTTGTGTTCAGGGTGCAAGGCTCAGCTTAGCCTCTGATGAGCACTTTGCGGTCAGATGAGCCTCCAAGCTATGGCCAGCTGTGCATCATGGACACCGAGGAGGCCACTATGGCTCTCCTGGATCGAGCAGAGAACAGCACTGGGCTGCACCTTGCTGGAGTCACTCACAAACTGATACTCAATGTTTGCCCATGCGCTACTGAGGCCAACCAAGGGCAAGATGGATGGATGATATTCTGGTAGTGACGGACTCGACCTTGGGGGAGCTGGGGGTAGGGATGTATGAATCTCACTTACCTTTTCGATGGGGCGATTCGCGTGGGGGGGAGGCGCATCACACCTCCCCCAAAAATCCTGTCCCGGGCGTCTCCGCTCCGCGGATATTCCGCAGAGCTGCCGGCTGGGCCTGCCCGCAGCTGGAAATCCAGCCGCTGGGCAGCCTTCTGACAAAAAAATACGACGTAGGCAAATGGTGGCAGCTACGGCCGTAGAAGCCCCTATGGACTAGGGGCTTCTGGACTGTGAAATCCAGAAGCCCCTAGTCATGGACTGGCACATGGGAGGCGGATACAGATTCAGTCGTGCTGACTTAAGGACAGAGGCAGTTGAGTAGTTCAGCAGCTGTATCCACGCATGAGCAGTCCTATTCAGGATCCACTCTGCTCACCCCATATGGGGAGGGGGCTAGAAACGGTGCCCTAAACATCGTCTGCCTCATCTTCTCCCTGACTGGATTACTGCATCCAGTGGGGTCACCACTTAGCGGTTGCAAAAGACAAATGAACTTTGGAACATGGAATATGCGGACAATGCTGGACAATACAGATAGTGAACACCCTGAACGCAGGACTGCCATCATTCCAAGGGAGCTGAGTGTCAAGGGCTCCTTGGAGGCCTCTCTCAGTCTAATCCAGTAGCCAAGTCCAGACACAGACAAAGGGATTCTTTTCAAAGCTCTATTCCTCTTTTACAATTTAACAACTCTACCGTTAGCAACTAGATATGAGCAGCAGAGTACCTACGCCCCAAGTTGGAACAGTTGGTCCCCGTTTGAAAGGGAATCACTGGCAGACCCTGAACTTAAGGGCTAGGGAGAGTCCCTCCCCTTTTCTCTTGGATCATCTTGGCGCAACCGTTGTTTGCGTGCCAACCAGGCACTACGCCTCCTTTCCGCACCCTCCATTTGGCGCCGCACCCTGCGTTGGCGTCGCGCATCCAGCAAGTCTGCTTCCCGCGATCTATCACTCCCAGGACTGCCATCTATGTCAGGAATGCCGGCGAGAGGAATCTCTGCCAGCTATTGGCCCTAAGAAAGATGAGCGTGCTCCTCTCCCAGGAGCGGCTGCTCTTCCTCAGAATCAGAACTACTCCGGTATTCTATGGGCTCAGTGTCCACCCTGACATAATCCCCACTCCCATGAGGCCCCCCCTCGTGCTCCTTTCAGGGGCCCTGGGTTTGTGGGGGTACAGCTGGTGGAAGTGCCTGAGCAGCAACGGAGCATGCACATTTTCCGCGGGTTCCCAGGATCGCTCATCAGGCCCGTACCCCTTCCAGTCCACCAGATATTGCAGGAGTCCGTGAGAAAGGCGGGAGTCCAGAATCTCCATGACCTCAAACTCCTCCTCCCCCTCCATCATCACTGGTGGTGGTGGGGAGCCGACTGCCTGATGAGGGTCGCCAGAAACCAGGGGGGACAGCAAGGACTGATGTAAAACAGAATGGATCTTCATGGAGTGGGGGAGAGCCAGGCAAAAAGCAACAGGGTTAATCTGGGCCATAATCTGGAAAGGCCCCGTGCAGCGAGGCGCAAGCTTCCTTGTGGGCAAGTGAGAGGGGAGGTAGTGGGTGGACAAGCAAACCCAGTCCCCCGGTTGCAGAGATGGACCTGGCTGGTGCTGCCGGTCTGCAGAGGCCTTGTAGGCTGTCTTGGCTTGCTCGAGTAAGAGGTGGTGTACTGCTCGCAACTCCTCTAAAAAGTCATGGGCCGCCAGCACCAAAGAGGGAGCTAGGGTGGATGGGAAAGCCTTGGGGTGGTAACCAAAATTGGCAAAAAATGGAGTTTGGCGGGTAGAAGCATGGCAGGCATTGTTATAAGCAAATTCTGCAAGAGGCAGCAAGGAAAACCAGTCATCTTGCTGGTAATTGACATAACAGCGCAGATATTGCTCCAGAGTGGCATTGGTGTGCTCGGTCTGACCGTCCGTCTGTGGATGGCGGGCGGAGGAAAGACGGAGCGTCACATGGAGCAATGCCAGTAGCTCCCTCCAGAAATGGGCAGTGAATTGGGCCCCCCTATCGGAAACGAGACCCTCAGGCCATCCGTGGAGGCGGAAAACATGTGCCAAAAACAGCTCTGCCGTCTCCCTGGCTGTGGGCAACCCAGAGCATTGGATGAAATGGGCCATCTTAGAAAACAAATCCACCACCACCAGAATGGTGCTCTTACCATGTGAGTGAGGCAAGTCAGTGATGAAGTCAAGGGAGAGCAGTTTCCAAGGTCCTGAGGGGGTAGGGCTTGCCTGAGGGGGCCTTCGCCCGCTGGCAGGTTGGGCAGGAGGCGACATAGGACTTGACTTCCCAACACACACGAGGCCACCAAAAATCCCTTGTCACTCAATGCAGGGTCTTGGCGACGCCAAAATGCCCAGCTGTGGGGGAGTCGTGGCACTGATAGAGGACCTTCTTGCGGAGGGTTCTAGAAGGCACATAGACCCGGCTGGAATGGTAAAGCAGGCCACCTCGCAAAGAGAAGGGGGTAGAGTGGGTGGCAGAGGCTAGCCCCAATTCCTCCACCTTTGTGAAAACAAAAGCATCTTGAGCCTGTGCAGAGAGAAGCAGCTCCTCTCAAGAACGAGGTACCACAGCTGCCACCAGGCCTTGGGGGGCAAGAATCAGAAGGGGGGGGATTTTCCTCACTCCCTGGCTGGAGGTCAGGCTTACGGGAAAGAGCGTCCGCTTGTAGGTTGTCAGAGGCTTTCACATGGCAAATATTAAGGTGGAACCAAGAAAAAAAAAAAGCAACCACCTAATCTGCCTCTGGTTTAAGGCACGGGCTGTCTGAAGATGTTCCAGGTTGCGAAGGTTGGTTCTAACTTCGACTGGGTGCTGTGCCCCCTCCAGGAGATGACTCCAGGTCTCCAAAGCGGACTTGATGGCCAACAGTTCCTTCTCCCAAATGGTATAATTCCTCTCAGACATGTTCAGCTTCCTGGAGTGGTAGGTGCAGGGTTGCAGCCCGCCGCCCTCCCGATCTGGCTGAAAGAGCACCGCCCCCACCGCAAAGTCAGAGGCATCAATCTGCACTACAAAAGGCTTCCTTGGGTCGGGATGTAACTGGATCGGCTCAGAACTAAAAAGCTTCTTAAGTTCCTCGAAAGCCTGTTGGGCTGATGCCGTCCAATGAAAAGGAGATTTCCTGCCCTTAAGGAGGTCCATGAGAAGAGAAGTCAGCTGAGCAAAACTGGGCAGGAACTTTCTGTAAAAATGTGCAAACCCCAGAAAATGGTGCAAGTCCTTCTTGGTGGATGGAGGCTGCCAGGAGAGGACAGCCTGGACCTTTGCAGGATCCATCCTGAAACTGTCAGGCGAAATAATGTAGCCAAGAAAGTCCAAAGAGGTTAGGTCAAACGCAAATTTCTCCAGCTTGGCATAAAGATGGTTCTCGCTGAGGTGCTGGAGGATGGCAGAGATATGACACTGATGGGCGTGGGCGTCCTCAGAAAATATAAGTAAATCATCGAGATACACAATGAGGAAAGTGTCCAAATAGTCCCAGAAGATGGCATTCATAAAACGCGAAAAAGTGGGAGGGGGGCGGGCGAGCCCAAAAGGCCTTTATACACTCCGTACTGGGTCCTGAAAGAGGTCTTCTACTCATCCCCCTCCCGGATGCGAATGAGATTGTACGCGCTACGCAGGTCCAACTTTGTGAAAATCTTGGCTCGCCCCAGGTGCTCCAGCATCTCAGGTATGAGGGGGAGGGGGTACTTGTCAGGGATGGAGACCAAATTTAGATTCCTGAAATCATGCATCGGGTGGAGTTCTCCAGATCGTTTGGCCACAAAGAAGATAGGAGCGCAGGTGGGGGAGGAAGACGGGTGAATGAAGCCACGTTTGAGATTCTTGCCCGAAAACTCCCACAGAGCTTGAATTTCCGGCTCTGACATCGAATACAGCTGGCCAGCGGGGATGGTTGCCCCAGGAATGAGGTTAATGGCACAGACAAAAGGGTGGTGGGCGGGAAGCCGGTCAGCCTCCTTCTTGTCAGACACATCCCAAAAATCTGCATACTTCCCTGGGAGGATCACGGTAGCTGAAGAATTGGCAGAAGCAAACGAGGAGGGGGAGGAAAGGGTTAAGGCCTGGGTTGGGACTGGCACCTCCTCTGGGAGGCAATGCTCCCGGCAGTAGGGAGACGCAAACTCCACTTGCTGAAGCCCCCAAGAAATCTGAGGGTTGTGCTTAGAGAGCCAGGAAACACCCAGCACGATTGGGTATAAGGGAACCTTGGCCAAGTGAAACTGAATCTGCTCAACGTGGGACTGGGCACGCAGAGTGAGCAGAGCTGTAATCCCGTCCCCCGGCGCCCCACCGGGTCTGCTGGCACCCCTCACCGACTATCTATCTGAAGGCAGATCTGCATGAGGTCCTCCAAACTAGGCAGATTGGGCGTGCGTGCCAACTCATCTAAGATCTTGTCGTTCTAACCATCCAAAAACTGAGCCACCAGCACGGCATCATTCCACTGTCAATCCTGCATCAGCAAGCGAAAGGTTGTTGCATAGCTGGAAACTGAGTCCTTGCCCTGCCGGAAGCGGTGAATCTCCCAAGAAGCCGTCTGCATGCGCAGGGGGTCACCGAAAAAACGTGCCATGGCTGTCATGAAGCCTTGATAGTCGCTGAGCAGGGGGTCATTAGCGAGCAGGAGCCCCGAAGCCCATCTAGCTGCCATGCCAGACAGTAGGTTAATGATGAAACCCACACGAACCTGTTCCGTCTGGAAATCCTCAGGCCGAAGACGCATGTACAGCTCCAATTGGGCCCTGAAAATCTGAAAAAGTCCTTTCTCACCAGAAAACTTCTCTGGCAAAGCCACCAGGCACTTGTGGTGGGGGGGAATCGGAGGTGGAGGGGGTTGAACTGCAGCCTGTAGATTTTGCATGGCAGCTGTCAGTTGAGCCATCTGATCACGGAGCATCTGGTTCTCTTGCGCTAGAGCTTGCACTGCCGTGTCCCCGGCACCCTCCATAAGGCAATAGGAGAAGAGAGAGAGAGATTAAAAAAAAGAGGAACGGGGACCAAGCTGTCAAGGGCACCTTGGAGGCCTCTCTCAGTCTAATCCAGTAGCCAAGTCCAGACACAGACAAAAGGATTCTTTTCAAAGCTTTCTTCCTCTTTTACAACTTAACAACTCTACTGTTAGCCACTAGATATGAGCAGCAGAGTACCTATGCCCTAAATTGGAACAGTTGGTCCCCGTTTGAAAGGGAATCACTGGCAGACTCTGAACTTATGGGCTAGGGAGAGTCCCTCCCCTTTTCTCTTGGATCTTCTGGGCGCAACTGTTGTTTGTGCACCAACAGGGCACTACGCCTCCTTTCCGCGCCCTCCATTTGCCTATGCACCATCATTAGATGCTGATGAAGACATCAAAAATTGTTACTCCCAAGTGGACACCATCTTATCAAAGATACCTAAGGAGGATAAAATCCTCCTCCTGGGCGAATTTAATGCAAGAGTTTGGCATGGTTTTGATTTGTGGCCAGGGACCATTGGGAAAGAAGGAGTCGGCAATAGCAACCAGAATGGAATTCTACTTCTGACTAAATGTGCAGAGCATAATCTCGTCATTACCAACACACTTTTTGGTCTGAAAAATAAATTTAAAACATCATGGAAGCACCCCTGGTCGAAGCACTGGTATCTTCTAGATTATGTAATTGTCCATGCCAGAGACCGCTGTGATGTACTCTTCACTAGAGCCATGATGAATGCTGATGACTGCTGGACAGACCACCGATTAATTTGTTCCACGATGAACGTTAAGATTGTCCCTCAACATAGGCTCCAAGGAAGAAAACCAAGGCGTAAAATGAACACCCAAGCCCTTCAAGACCCTATTAAGTGAGCCTGCTTTAAAACAACCCTCAAGGAACATCTGCCTATGGAAACCTCTGAAAATGTCGAGGAACACTGGAATAAACTGAAGACTTCCATTATCGCAGCCTGTGAACAAACTATCGGATACCCCTTATGCTCCATAGATGGTGCCGAACTTCTAAAGGACAAAGAGTCTATTGCAGTGTGTTGGAAATAGTAATACAACAACCTCCTTACCATGATTCTATTTTGGCTGATGAGGTTTTCTCGCAAATCCCACAAAAACAAACCAGAGATGAGCTTGCAGTATCCCCTAGTCAGTAGGAAGTCAGTAAAGCCATTAACCAAATAAAAAAAATAAAGCTAGTGGACCCAATGGGATCCCTGTTGAGGTCTTTAAAGAAGGTGGCCCTGGAGCTACACAACAGATTCTCAAGCTCATGGAAACAATCTGGATGAGGGAGGAGATCCCAGCATTCTTCAGGGATGCCGTAATTATCACTCTCTTTAAAAAGGGTGATAGAACAGATTGTGGAAACTATCGAGGCATCTCCCTTCTAGCTACAGCAGGCAAAATCCTGGCAAGGATCCTCGCAAACCGCCTTTTTCCTATCTCAGAAGACATCCTCCCTGAATCCCAAAATGGCTTCTGCCTTTCCAGGGGGACAGTGGATGTGATCTTCACCACTCCAAGAAAAATGCAGGGAGCAAAACCAACCCCTGTGCATGGCGTTCATTGAAATGACTAAGGCCTTTGACACTGTAAATTGTACTGCTCTCTGGACCATCCTTCTGAAAACCAGATGCCCTAATAAATTTGAGAACTTCTTGCAGCTCCTCCATGATGACATGACGGCAACATCCTTGGATAACAATGGCTCTCAAAGTGATCCATTCAGAGTGGGATCAGGCGTTAAACAGGGATGCGTCATTGTGCCCTAGCTGCCTCTTACAGTCTACTCCTATAGCCAACTCAAGACTAATGAGATTAAAAAGGATTCTTTTTAAGGCTTTAATCCTTTTACAGTTTATTGACTCTTTCAGATGCAAATCACCAGTGACTAAGCAAGGAACAGCGCTGGGGAAAGATAGCAGAGTAGCCTATGCTCCAGGTTAGGCAGTTGGACCCCGTTTGAAGGAGAATCACGGGAAGACCCTGAACTTATGGGCTAGGGAGAGATCCTCCCTCTTTCCCTTGGGTCCTCGGGACGTGACCGTTGCTTGCACGCAAAACGAGCGCTACGCCGCCTTTCTGCGTCCTACATCGGCATCACGCACCCAGCAAGCCCCCCCCAGCACTCTCTCACTGCCAGGGTCACTATCTATCCCAGGAATGCTTGTAGAAGAAATCTCTGCCAGCTGCTGTGCCTGTGAGAGATGAGCAAGCTTCTTTCCCATGGATTGTGGTTTCTCCTCAGAATCAGAACTGCGCTGGGGTTCTATCGGCTCAGTTTCCACCCTGACAGATGCGTCATTGCGCCGATCATATTCGCTATCTTCATTGCTATGATTCTACACCTTGTTGAAGGGAAATATCCCACTGGTGTAGAAATCATACATAGAACAGAAAACTTTTTAATTTCAGTAGGCTGAAAGCAAAAAGTAAGGTAATTACATCCTGTGTCATAGAACATCAATATGCTGATGATAACATAATCTGCGCACATTCAGAGGAAGATCTCCAAACTATCCTAGACATCTTCACAGAAGCATATGAACAGTTTGGCACTTAACATCAAAAAAACCCAAAGTGCTTTACCAGCAAGCACAAACCAACACCTCTGTAGGGCCGTCAATCCAGGTTAACAGTGTGATGCTGGAAAATTTTGACCACCTTTCTTATCTTGGCAGCCATCTCTCCACAAAAGCCGACATCAATGCTGAAATTCATCAGAGCTACAGAGCTCTGCGACTGTAGCATTCTCCCAATGAAGCGTAGAGTGTTTGAGGATCGGGACATTCGCAGGGAGACCAAAATGCTTGTTTACAAAGCCATTGTACTACCAACCTTACTGTATGCCTGTGAAACACGGACCATCTATAAATGCCACTCCCAACTTCTCGAAAAATTCCACCAACACTGCCTCCGCTCCGAAAAATTCTGCAAATTACTTGGGAAGACAGACAGACTAATGTGAGTGAACTGGAAGAAGCAAAGACCACCAGCGCTGAAACCGTGATTCTCCAACATCAACTTCGCTGGATCGGCCATGTTGTTCGAATGCCTGATTATCTTCTCCCAAAGCCGTGTAAATCTAAAAACATGTAACATAAGCATTGAAAACTGGGAAGCTCTAGCTCATGGGTACTCCAACTGGAGGTCAGCCTATATTAAAGGTGCTATAGACTTTGAAGAAGCACGAGTACAGAGCGAAAGGGAGAAGCGAGCTCAGCGGAAGGCAGGTCAAGCAAACCCTCACTGTGACCGCCTTCCAGCTGGAAACCTATGTCCTCATTGTGGGAGGCTGTGTAGATCCAGAATCGGCCTTCATAGCCACCTGCAGACCCACTGCTAGAGATTAATGTGTTGATTGACCTATCTTCTATGAATGTCTAATCCTTTTAAAGAGTTATCCACATAGACTCTATCTTTGGAACACAATGTTACTCGGACACGAGTGATCGCCATGATGATGATGAGTAACCTATGGCTGCGAGAGCTGGACCATAAGGAAGGCTGAGCGAAGGAAGATAGATGCTTTTGAACTGTGGTGTTGGAGGAAAATCCTGAGAGTGCCTTGGAGTGCAAGAAGATCAAACCAGTCCATACTCCAGGAAATAAAGTGCTCACTTGGGGGAATGATATTAAACGCGAAACTGAAGTGCTTTGGCCACATCATGAGAAGACAGAATGCCCTGGAGAAGATGCTGATGCTAGGGAAAGTGGAAGGCAAAAGGAAGAGGGGCTGACCAAGGGCAAGATGGATGGATGCTATTCTGGAAGTGACGGACTCGACGTTGGGGGAGCTGAGGGTGCCGAGGGCCGACAGGTAACTCCAGCGTGGGCTGGTCCAGAAAGTCACGAAGAGTCAGAAGCGACTGTCTGAATAAACAACAGACAGTTAAAAGTAACCCAGTCAAAGTTTATTCGTTGCTCAGAAAGGAAGTCTCAAGCTGTCACATTTTATTTATTTATTTATTTCACCTATACCCCGCCTTTTTTTCCTCTTGCAAGGAACCCAAGGTGGGTTGGGCTAAGAGCGTGTGACTGGACCAAAGTCACCCAGTGAGCTTCCTTGGCCGAGTAGGCCCTAGAACCCGGATCTCCCAGCTCCTAGTCCAGCACTCTTGCCACTACACCACACTGGCTCTCACAAAATGACCTTTATATACTCCACACATTACTAACATGCCTAGACATCAAATGCTTACTGGTAACAGCAACCAGTAGGAGAACCATGAGTCCCAGCATACCTCATGCCACCACACCAATTCTACCCCTCCAGCCCCTAGAGAAGAAGCTTTGTGGCCCAGCCAGGATGATTCCACTCCCGCCTCAAGAAGCTCACGTATGCAGGCAGCCCCTTGGCTTTGGGAGTCAACAAAGCTCTGGCCAGCCTTGCATCCCTCAACATCTGAAACCAGCCCAGACACAGGAGGCAGACTGCGCCTTTCGTCCTGCGTCCTGCAACCAACCTAGAGAGGTTTGATATCGGCAACTGTGTTAAGGGTTGTGAGCACTGTGACGCCTTCCTTTTCAAGTGTGAATTGTCAACTCTTTGCTGCCATGGCAGAAAGTTTTCACTACCACCACCCTTGGTTCCCATTTTCATCTGCAACATTGTCACCGATGGCTCCAATCTGGGCAAGAAATTTCTGAAGGACGTTCGCAAGGACAGCAGTACTCTAGGCTTTGCTTCCTGGTATGCACCTGTCAGGAGCTCCTTGGAGGCCTCTTTCATTAGATCCCAATCGCCAACTCAAGACACAGACGAAAGGATTTCTTTTCAAAGCTTTAATCCTTTTACAACTTAATGACTCTTTCAGATGCTCCTCACCAGTGACTAAAGCAAGGAACAGCAGAGTAGCCTAAGCTTCAAGAAGGCAGTTGATCCCCATTTGAAAGGGAGTCCCTTGAAGACCCAGAACTTATGGGCTAGGGAGAGAACTGCCCTCTTTCGCTTGGGTCCATGGGAGGTGGCCGTTGCTTGTGCGCCAAATGGGCACTATGCCTCCTTTCCACGCCCTCCATCGCTCATCACTCTTTGCGTCTGCGTTGAGCATCTAAGAAGCCCCCTCCCACACTCCCTCACTACCAGGGTCACTATCTAGTTCAGGAATGCAGGCAGGAGGAATCTCTGCCAGGTGCTGAGCCTGTGAGGGATGAGCTGGCTCCTCTTCCAGGGATTGCTGTTGCTCCTCAGATTCAGAACTGCTATGGGGCTCCCTGGGCTCAGTTTCTATCCTGACAGCACCCCTCAAGATTGCACAGTCACAAGCTTCCAATCCATTTGTGTTCAGAGTGCAAGGGTCACTTTGCCATCCGATGAGCACTGTGCGGTCAGATGCGCCTCCAAGCTATGGCCAGCTGTACATCCTTGACACCGATGAGGCCACTATGGCTCGCTTTGAGCAAGCGGACAACGGCACACTGGGCTGCACCTTGCTGGAGTCACTCACTAACCTGCTACTCAATGTTTACCCATGTGCTACTGAGAACTGGCATGACAATGAAGTCCTTGAGCATGAGAACTCCGCTGCATTTGCTATACCTATGGATGTATCATTGTGCTTCCATCAGGATGGCAGAATGATGAAGTTTATGGCTTTATTTATTTATTTATTTATTTATTTAATTTCTATACCGCCCAATAGCCAAAGCTCTGTTCCCCATGTCTCTGAAATTGCTTCTGTGTTGTTCGCTTGGATGGCTTTCCTCTTGCTGATGGTTGTCTGCCAACACCTCTCTTCTGCCATGGACAATGCTATGTTGTCATGAGTTGCGTGCACTCATTGGTAAACCTTAAGAATCAAGTGACTGATGGACCAGAACAAGGACGTTACAAGGGCATCCCTGGAGTCAACACCAAGAATATTGTATTTAAGGAAGTTTTGAAAAGTTCAAAGATATAACACTTGGAATTTTTCAAATAATAAAGTTAGTTACCTTAAATTTATCTTTACATTACATTTTTCTCTTCAAACTGCATTCATAACTAACCAGTTTGCTGAATATGATTTACTACGTCCCAAACAAGATTCTGCACAGTTCTAATGAGCTCACTGGAAGTACTAGTAGGGGGAGATCTTTCCGTTGTATGGCGACCACCATTCGTTCTTGGATCACTGGTCATGCTGGCCTATCCAGCACAAGAAGTGTGATTGGGAGGGCTGGCAATGGGGGCAGGGCTGGGAAACGCCCCCACGTGGTTTGCGCTTTCATGCGCATAAGGAATGGGGAAGATGTGGCCCTCCTGATGTTCTCGGACTGCAACGCCCATCATTTTTCCCCATGGCCTAGGCCAGTTCAGGCTGCTGAATGTGCAGTCCAGTGCTACCTGGAGGGCAGCACATTCCCAAACACTGCTATACATCCAAAGAGATTCTCTTGCTCTTTGCTCTTTTGTGTGAGTTTTTCGCATACAGGCCAGGCTCACCTTTCCCCCTTGCCAACCAGAAGATGGAGCTGCCTGTGTGACTTCTCACAAACATGTTTTTCCCCAATTCTGCACCTCGCCTCGAGGCACTCAGAGAATCCATGAAGTTGCAGCTGTGAACCTCCCCCTGATCATTATCAAAAACATAGTTATCTATTCTGAGTCTTGCCAAAGCTCCAGAGATGTTTTGCTTTCTGTTTTCCTTGGAGACCAATGATGTAAACATCAGAATGAAAGGCAGCTCCAGGAACCCTCTTGCATTCACTGTGCCTGAAAAGCTTGGTGCATAAAAGATCTCCTTTGCTCCCAAGAGCCTGTCACGTAAGTGAGGCTGATGATGTAAACGCTTCCAAACCCGCACTCCGGTTGTCCCCATTTACGGGAGACTGTCCATCTTTTCTGGTATCTCTGGTCATCCCCGACAAATCGCTCTCCTGACTTTTGCCACTCTGTCTATTTTGAAGAAGAATTCAGATCTTCATTAAAGTGAAGGCACCATTTTGTTCAGTACGCTCACATATGACTGGATCCATGGGGTTCCCTTGCATTGTTTCAGCCAAAAGAACCAGCAGCCTCTTTGATAGTAAATGTTGTGATAAGACACAGACTGGAGCTGGGGAGGTTCTTTCTTGGGAGTGGTCCAAATGCAAATGTCCGCACAGAGGTTCCCTCTCCAGAATAATTACAGGGCCTTAAGGCTGAGCACCTTTCTTCCTCATCCACTACAGTACTTCACTGTAAATCCCACTGGGATTTACTTCTGAAGAAACCACGTGTGTGTGTGTGTGTGTGTGTGTGTGTGTAATGGGAGTTAGACCCATTCAAGATAAAATACAAGACATAATATTGGGATACAGGGATACAGTTTCTTTAGGTTAGCTCATACAATCAGCTGAGTGCTCATACGCATGATGATTAGAAAATAATTAGCCACCTCTTTGTTGAGATAGCTGACTTTTCCCAGGACAGTGAATGACCAATCTTTCCTCAGAATGCCCTGGGAAGTTAGTCAGCAGAACATACAGCATACGGCCTCTCAAATCAGAATAAAAATTACAATAAAAGAGTCCTTGAGTCAGAGTTGCAGGGACTCCTGCCTTACACAGACACGATCTGCTTTGGAAGGGAGTTTCCCAAAACCTCCCCTGAAATGCTGCTGCTGGTCAAAGATTAAGTCTTGCATGAATGGATGCTTGATGGCCCTATTCATTCTGAGGAGACATCAAAGAAGAGGGTGAAGTACCAGAATTAGGCAGCGTCACATGGGGTCACGGGGGAACAGGTTCTGCTGGGCAGGAGTGTAGTTCCTGTCACTCAGTATCATCAAGTCTCTGAATCAAGACTGCAGAAGCCTGTGGTAGCTCCTGCGTTAGAAGAGATTCAAGCCAAACCCCAGTTAAGTTCATTTTGTGTTTTGTGCATAGATTCCTATAATGGAGAAAAGGCTTCTGGGATGGCAGTGAGCCAAAGCCCTTGGTTATCTTTTTGGTGATCTGTTCATTTAGGTTATTAGAAATAGGAGAATTAAGAATCTGTATAATGTGTCTCCAAATTTTGTTCATCTATATGTGTGTATATCAAATATACGGTGGCAGATCATCGGCACCGAGCTACGCCTAGTGCATTATGAATAGGTGTAGAATCATAGAATCATAGAATCATAGAATAGTACGGTTGGAAGGGGCCTACAAGGCCATCGAGTCCAACCCCCTGCTCAGTGCAGGAATCCAAGTCAGAGCATCACTGAGAAATGGCTGTCCAGCCTCGTCTTGAAGGCCTCCAGTGTGGGAGAGCCCACCACCTCCCCAGGTCATTGGTTCCATTGTCATATTGCTCTTACAGTCAGGAAGGTTTTCCTGATGTTCAGCCGGAATCTGGCTTCCTGTAACTTGAGCCCATGATTCCGTGTCCTGCACTCTGGGATGATCAAGAAGAGATCCTGGCCTTCTTCTCTGTGACAACCTTTCAAGTACTTGAAAAGTGCTATCATATTTCCCCTCAGTCTTCTCTTCTCAAGGCTAAACATGCCCAGTTCTTTCAGTCTCTCTTCATAGGGCTTTGTTTCCAGTCCCCTGATCATCTTTGTTGCCCTCCTCTGAACCCTCTCCAGTTTGTCTGCATCCTTCTTAAAGTGTGGTGCCCAAAACTGGACACAGTACTCCAGATGATGCCTAACCAGTGCTGAGTGGAGGGGAACTAGTACTTCCCAGGATTTGGAAGCGATGCTTCTATGAATGCAGCCCAAAAGAGCATTGGCCTTTTTTGCAGCCACATCACTTTGTTGGCTCATATTCAGCTTGTGATTAGGGGTCCACGAAAGTCACTTACCTGGTCTTGCAGCTTGCTTTGCGGTGGGGGGGAGGCACTTCGCTGCTCCCCTCGAAATTCAGGCCGGGGAGGGAGGCTTCCCTCCTCGCCCGGCCAAAATTCAGGCCGGGGGGGAGGCTTCCCGCCTCACCCGGCCGAAATTCAGGCCGGGGAGCAGCGCCCCGTCTCCCCGGCCATGAACTTCAAAAGAAAACAAAACAAGAACGCCCCTGTGATAGGCTACATAACGATTAACGTAGCCTATCATGGCTTACTTTGCAAATCTACCTGTGATAGGCTACGTTAATCGTTATCTAGCCTATCACAGGGGCGTTTTTGTTTTTTTTTTACTTTGCTTGTAGTGGCGGCAGCAGCAGCCGGTCGAAAGACCGGCTGCCGCCCCTGCCCCTGACGAAGACCTGCCGAACTGCCGCCAGGACCCGCCGCCGGGCGAGAGATTCGTGAAAGGTAAGTCCCATCCTGGGAGGGGCGGGAGGCGGGGGGGTTGAGAAGTTCTCCCCAAACAACCTTTGGAGGACCGAATGCGTTGGCGCTCGGCCCCCTGAAGTTTCGGAGAGAAATTCTCTCCCATCCCTACTTGTGATCGACAACAATTCCAAGATCCTTCTCGCTTGTAGTGTGGTTCAGCCACGTATCCCCCATCTTGTAACTGTGCATTTGGTTTCTTTTTCCTAGGTGCAGAACTTGGCATTTATCCCTATTAAATGCCATTCTGTTGTTTTCTGCCCAGCCCTCCAGTCTATCCAGATCACTTTGAATTTTGTTTCTGTCTTCCAAAGTATTAGCTATCCCACCCAATTTTGTGTCATCTGCAAATGTGATCAGCATTCCCTGCACCTCCTCCTCCAAGTCATTAATAAAAATGTTGAAGAGCACTGGGCCCAGGACTGAGCCCTGCGGTACCCCACTCGTTACCTCTCCCCAGCTTGAGAAGGTCCCATTGACAAGCACTCTTTGAGTCCGATTCTGTAGCCAACTGTGGATCCACTGGATCGTTGTTTCATCTAGCCCATTTTGAGCTAGTTTGCTCATCAGGAGATCATGGGGCTCTTTGTCGAAAGCTTTGCTGAAGTCGAGGTATATGATATCTACAGCATTCCCACGGTCTAC
Source organism: Heloderma suspectum (assembly GCF_057233095.1). Taxonomy (NCBI): domain Eukaryota; kingdom Metazoa; phylum Chordata; class Lepidosauria; order Squamata; family Helodermatidae; genus Heloderma; species Heloderma suspectum. The sequence continues at coordinate 386,152,040 of NC_139459.1, read as the reverse complement.
AAGGGAGGTGACTTGAACAAAAAATGAGATCAGATTTGCCTGGCAGGACTTGTTTTTGGCAACTCCATGTTGGCTTCAAGTAATCACGGCATTGTTGTCAAGGTGCTTCCAGATGGATTCCTTTATCATCTGCTCCAGAATTTTCCCAGGGATTGATGTCAGACTGACTGGTCTGTAGTTCCCAGGTTCCTCCTTTTTACCCTTTTTGAAGATAGGGACAACGTTAGCCCTCCTCCAGTCACCTGGCACTTCCCCCGTCCTCCATGATTTCTCAAAGAGAATAGACAGCGGTTCTGAGAGTTCTTCTGCCAGTTCCTTTATTACTCTAGGATGCAGTTCATCTGGCCCTGGAGATTTGAACTCATTCAAAGTAATGAGGTGTTCCTTGACCATATGCCTGTCGATCTCAAGCTGCAATCCTGCCCCTTCAGCCTGTACTTTGCCTTTGCCAGGGGGGTCATAGACCCTCTTTTGGGAGAAGACTGAGCCAAGGTAGGAATTGAGCACCTCTGCCTTTTCTTTGTCATCTGTTATCGTTTTGCCATTCTTATTTAATAGCTGAACCATCATGTCTTTCCTCTGCCTTTTACTATGCACGTAGCTGAAGAAAGCCTTTTTGTTGCTTTTAGCACCCCTTGCTAACCTCAGCTCATTCTCAGCTTTAGCCTTCCTGATGCCATCCCTGCAATTCTGTGCTACCTGCCTGTACTCTTCCTTTGTTACCTGGCCTTCCTTCCACTTCCTATATGTGTCCTTTATTGTTTTCAGGTCATCCCTAAGCTTCTTGTGAAGCCACATTGGCTTCTTCTGTTGTCTTTCACCTTTTCTTCTTGTTGGAATTGTTTGTGCCTTGAGAATTTCCTTTTTTAAAAGCTCCCACACATCTTGGATTCCTTTTCTTGTTAGAGTCGCTTGCCATGGGACCTTACTGAACATTGTTCTGAGTTAAAATCAGCTTTCCTAAAATCTAGGGTACGCATTTGACTACACTCGGCTTTTGCTTCCCTTAGAACCAAGAACTCAAGTACAACATGGTCACTTTCCCCCAGAGTTCCTGTAACTGCTACTTTACCCACTAAGTCATCTCTGTTGGTTAGGATCAAGTCAAGGATAGCTAAACCTCTAGTTCCTTCCTCTACTTTCTGTAGGAAGAAGTTATCCGCCACACAAGTCAGGAATTTCCTGGAGGGGCCATGTTTTGCAGAATTTGTATCCCAACAAATATCGGGGAAATTGAAGTTCCCCATTACTACTACATCATGCTTCCTTGACACATTGGCTATTTGCTTTTTCAAAAGTTTCATCCTCGTCTTCTCCTTGATTGGGTGGCCGGTAGTAGACTACGACCACCAGGTTCCTTTTATTCTTTGCTCCATTTATTTCAACCCAGATGCTCTTGATGGGGCTACCAAGCTCCTCCTCCTGTATTTCTGTGCAGAGATATGTATTTTTCACATACAGTGCAACCTCACCTCCCTTTCTGTTCCTCCTGTTCTTTTTGAACAAGTTATATCCTTCAATTGCTGTATTCCACTCTCTCTCTCTCTCTCTCTCTCTCTCTCTCCTTGTGTGTTCATTTTTGTGTTTGTCTTTGTGTTGTGCTCAGGCAAGCAGTGTGTGTCAAAGTACGACACAGTCCACATTTCAAAAAACAGTAGGCAAAGCACTACACACATTAACATCTATTATTTGAATAACTCAGAACCACCCTGTGTTGCAAAGCAAGCAAGCCCGATATGGGGCTGCTTCAGAGTCTTGTTGGCAGGGGCAGAGCAGAGCTGGCTGAGGCGGGGCTGGGATTCGCATACGGATGTCAGAGATTTTCGCCACGAATCTTGGGGAGGCCGAATGCCAGCGGATTCGGCCCCCCGAAATTGGTGGCGAAACAGTCTGCCCTGCCCTCCACCCCACCCCCGGGATGGGACTTACCTTGGGCGAATCCTCCTGGCGACAGCGGCTCCGGCGGCGGTGCGGCGGTGGCTGGTCTTCTGACCAGCTGCCGCCGCCGCCATTTCCAGTGAAAACAAAAACATAAACAAAAAAATGTGATAGGCTACATAAAGATTTACATAGCCTATCACAGCTAGATTTTTAAAAAGTACCGTGATAGGCTACGTAAATGTTTACAAAGGCTATCACGGCTGAGGTAAAAAAAACCCCACCCGTATGCAAATGGCGGCAAATGGCTATTTGCGTTCCCCTTATTTTCGCCGTAGTCTACGTAAATGTTTACGTAGACTAGATGTGCCAAAATAAGGAATGCAAATGGCGGCGCCCATGGGCGCATTGAATACGTGCGGTTTTGTTTTTTGTTTTTTTTACTCAGCCGTGATAGGCTACGTAAACATTTACGTAGCCTATCACGGCTGACTGCAGGGAAGCAAACGGCGGCAGCTACGGCCGCCGCCATTTGCGGCCTGGACGGCCAGGATTCGGGGGTGGAGGAACGGAGCGCCTCCCGCCCCGCCCGAATTTCGGGGGGAGGGACGGAGTGCCACCCCCCCACCATGAATCAAATTTCGTTCAAGGTAAGTGACTTTCGTACAACCCCAGTTCGCAGCACTGGTCGGCAGTCAGGCTGTCCCCTGGTCCAGACAGTGAGTGCTGGTGTAGTGGGGCAGCTGAATGTGGAGGCAAGTTGCAGTGCTCAGAGGCCACTGACCGAGGAGGCACTTCACAGCAACCTACAGCAGAGATCAGGGACAGTGACCTCCTCCACTCCAACAACTAATTTCTCGGATTATTATCCCTCATGTGTGTGGTTTGTAATTCTGAGAAAAGCACAATTACCAGTGCGTAGCACAACAAATACTTTGCCAGACTGTCTGAAAATTGGCAGGTGGGATCCCCTCCATGGGGGATGCCAGGTTCCCAAATTTCATGTGTTTAGCATAAAAACTGTAAACCTGACAGCCATTTCTATTTTTCAATGCCAGTCAATGAGAACATGTCATATCAGAATGATTTGGATATCCAAATCTTGCTTTGGATTGGGGTCTGAAGAGAAGCGGAGGGGGTCAGAATCAGCCTGAAGCAAAGCAGGGCTGCTTCAGAAGGTTCAGAGATGCATCCAAACCATGATGGGGACTCTGTTCACAGCCCTGGTTTTGGATAATTGCTGCCAGTCCCAATATCCCCATTTTGCTAGTGGTCTCAAGGGGGAGGGCGGTGGCAGCCCAGCTGCAGTTCCTGATTGTCTAGCCCCTTTCCATTTGGATTCCCTGTCTGGTTATGTGACTGAATCAGTCTTGGTCTCAGGAAGGATGACCATTAAAAGAAACAAAGGAAAATCCATGCTGTTGATTCTACTTGATCTCACATCTCCTTTGACATGTCTGTTTCCTGTTTCCTACCTGAGCAGTGCAGAGGAAGCTGCTCCAGCTGGTCTCGGGACTGTAGAAGCAAGCAAGCTCCCAGAGAGGGAGCGATCGCAGCAAGCGAACAGGGAGAGCAGACAGGAGTTGGCCAGGGGAGTTCGGCAGGGGAGGTCAAGGGGGAGGCAGCTAATGATGGAGTTTATTTGTTTGTTTTTTAAATCATTTCCTTGTAACACACACTTCCATACCAGTGGGGCTGTGTTTTTCACTTCCAGTGAATAGAGGACGAAGCACAGGTTATTCCAGTACAATCAGAAAGCGAGAAAAGTAAAGCTAGAAGAGCAACAGCAAGCTGAGGCAGAATAGGAAACTGCTGAGGCGAGAAAAAATGAAGTAAAGGATAATCCTTGGAAAAGCGTGACAATTAGGAGCAGAACAACTAGAAGCCACTCTAGACCAGTGGAAGCATTGGAACTACAGAATCATTTCCAGGTACTTCAGGATGAGACTGAAAGACACCGTGCAGAGGAAGAATTACAGGGGACCCCGCATGAGAGCAAGCAAGAGGCTGAAGGTCAGTCAAACAGAGGTGGTGAAAGCAAGGCTTACAACAGGAAGAAGAGATGACTAGTAGTAGTGGGAGACTTCTTGCTGTTTGGGATCGAAACCTAAGTATGTCGTTAAGACCCATGGACTCACCAGGTAAGCTGTCTCCCAGGAGGATGGACTAGAGATGTGTCTGAAGGGTTCCCTATGCTCATAAAGCCCAAAGACAGGTATCCCTTTCTTCGCATCTATGTGGGAACAAATACTGACAAGCAGAGCTACAAAGAAATCACATCAGACTTTGAAGCTTGGGGAAGGAAACTCAAGAACTTTGGGGCCCGGGTAGTTTTCTCATCCATCCTTCCAGTAGTTGGAAGAGGGATAAAAAGGGAAAGAAAAATACTCCAGGTGAATGACTGGCTATGAAGGTGGTGCTGGCATGACAAATTTGGAGGCCAGGATGGCGGGCTACATTTCCTGGAAGATGGACCAGTGGCAAGGGTCCATCAGGTGGATCCACAGTTGGCTACAGAATCGGAATCAAGGAGGGCTTATGAATGGGACCTTCTCAAACTGGGGAGAGGTATCGAGCAAGGTACCACAGGGCTCAGTCCTGGGCCAAGTGCTCTTCCACATTTTTATTAATGAGTTGGATGACGAGATGCAGGGAATGCTGATCAAATCTGCAGATGACACAAAATTGGGCAGGAGAGCTAACACCATGGGAGATAGTTACAGAATTCAAAGTGATCTTGAGAGGCTGGAGCTCTGGGCAGAAACCCACAGAATGAAATTTAGTAGGGATAAATGCCAAGTTCTGCACCAAGGAAAAATAACCCAAATGCACAGTTAAAAGGTGGGGAATACTTGGCTCCAAAGGACAACAAGCAAGAAGGATCTTGGAATTGTTGTCGATCACAACCTGAATCTGAGACTTCCAAATCACATGAAGAACAAGTTGCCCTCTACTCAGCACTTGTTAGGCCTCATCTGGAGTACTGTGTCCAGTTCTGGGCACCACACTGGAAGGATGCAGACAAACTGGAGAGTGTTCAGAGGAGGGCAGGAAAGATCATTGGGCGATTGGAAACAAAGCCCTAATAGGAGAGACTGAAAGAACTGGGCATCTTTAGCCTTGGGAAGAGAAGACTGAGGGGAGATACAACAGTGCTCTTCAAGTACTTGAAAGGTTGTCACAGAGAGGAAGGCCAGGATCTCTTCCCCATCATCCCAGAATGCAGCACACAGAATCTAGGGGTGGACGAAAGTCCCTTACCTGTCCTCGAAGGACATTCGCGGTGGGGGGGAGGCGCTTTGCTGCTCCCCCCGTGAAGTTCAGGCCGGGGGGGGAGGCTTCCCGCCTCTCCCCGGCCGAAATTCAGGCCAGGGGGGAGGCTTCCCGCCTCGCCCCGGCCGAAATTCAGGCCGGGGAGGAGGCTTCCCGCCTCGCCCGGCCGCGAACGTGAAAGTTTAAAAAAAAAAAAAAATGCCCCCTGATAGGCTATGTGACGATTAACGTAGCCTATCATGGCTAGAACTGCAAAGTCAGCCGTGATAGGCTACGTCAATCGTCACGTAGCCTATCACGGGTGACTTAAAAAAAAAATAAAAAGCGCGTACACTAATGGCGGCCCCCATAGGGAGCTGCCATTCGCGTTCCTTATTTAGTCGCTGTAGTCTACGTAAATGCTAAAATGCCTGGGAAAATACAAAGGTCTTCACCTGGCACCAGCAGTTATACAATGTAGGCACCAGGAGAACCTCACTAGGGAGCTCATTCCAGAGCCGGGGTGCCACAGCAGAAAAAGCCCTCCTCCTAGTAGTCACCCGCCTCACTTCCTTTGGCAGGGGCTCATGGAGAATGGCCTCTGAGGATGATCTCAGGGTCTGGGCAGGAAGACATGGGAGGAGGCGATCCTTCAGGTAACCTGGCCCCAAACCATTAAGGGCTTTAAATGTTGCTACCAGCACTTTGAATTGGGGCCGGAAATGGATTGGCAGCCAGTGCAGCTGGTAAAGTACTGGCGTAATATGAGCTCAAAGGCCAGTCCCTGTTAACAAACTTGCTGCCCTACTTTGCGCCAGCTGAAGTTTCTGGACCGCTTTCAAAGGCAGCCCCATGTATAACGCATTGCAGTAATCCAGGCGAGAGGTTATCAGAGCATGGATAACTGCAGCTAGGCTCTCTCTGTCCAGATAAGGGCGTAGTTGGGATACCAGCCAGAGCTGATAAAAAGTGCTGTGTGCCAGAGTTCACCTGTGCCTCAAGTGACAGTTCTGGATCCAAGAGCACCCCCAAACTATGAACGTGACCCTTTGGGGGGAGTGCAACCCCCTCCAGAACAGATTGAATATTACCTAGCCGGGCAGATGAACCACCCACCAGCAGTACCTCCATCTTGTCTGGATTGGGTTTCAGTTTATTGGCCCTCATCCAGTCCATTACCGTGCCCAGGTCCCGATTCAGAACAGCCACTGCCTCACCTGTGTTTGAAGAGAAAGAGAGGTAGAGCTGGGTGTCATCCGCATATTGATGGCGCCTCAGCCCACACCTCCGGATAAGCTCCCCCAGCAGTTTCATGCAGATGTTAAATGGCATAGGGGATAAAATAGAGCCCTGAGTAACCCCATGGCACAATTGCCATGGCACAGAGCGGTAATCCCCCAGCACCACCTTCTGGAGTCGGCCATCCAAGTAGGAGCAGAACCACTGCTGTGCAGTGCCTCCAACTCCCAGCCAAGACACTCTATGCAGAAGGATATCATAGAATTTGCGTTGCCCTTATTTTCGCCGTAGTCTACATAAATCTTTACGTAGACTACCCGGGCCCAAATAAGGAATGCAAATGGCGGTGCCCGTGGGAGCCACCATTTGCGTAAGCGCTTTTTTTTTTTTTTCAAAGTCACCCGTGATAGGCTACGTAACGATTTACGTAGCATGTCACGGCTGACTTTGGAAATCTAGCCATGATAGGCTATCTAAATCATTACATAGCCTATCACGTGTGTGTGTGTGTTTTAACATTTACTTTGTAATGGCGGCGGTGGCAGCCGGTCGGAAGACCGGCCACCGCCCCCGCCGAAACGCCGCCAAAACGCTGTCGGGACCTGCCGCCGAGAGGGACATTCGAGGGAGGTAAGTCCCATCCTGGGGGGGGCGGGGGGGCAGAGAATTTCACTGCCAATTTCGGGGGGCCGAATGAGTTGGTATTCGGCCTCCCCGAGATTCGTGGAGAAATTCTCCGCCATCCCTAGTTTATTGGCTCTCATCCAGTCCATTACCGTGCCCAGGTCCCGATTCAGAACAGCCATTGCCTCAGCTGCGTTTGATGACAAAGAGAGGTAGAGCTGGGTGTCATCCACATATTGATGGCGCCTCAGCCCACAACTCCAGATAAGCTCCCCCAGCAGATTCATGCAGATGTTAAACAGCATCGGGGATAAAATAGAGCCCTGTGGAATGCCATGCCACAATTGCCATGGCGCATTGTGGTAATCCCCCAGCACCACCTTCTGGAGTCGGCCATCCAAGTAGGAGCAGAACCACTGTAGTGCAGTGCCTCCAACACCCAGCCCAGACAATCTGTGCAGAAGGATATCATAGTCAATGGCATCGAACGCTGCTGAGATGGTATCTCACTCCCCCGTCCCTCTCAAAGCAGAGGTCATCCCACAGGGTGACCAAGACAGTTTCCATTCCAAAACCATGCCTGAAGCCCAGATCTAGATAATCCATTTCATTCAACAGTGCCTGGAGCTGTCCTGCAACCACCCACTCAAGCACCTTGCCCAGGAAGGGGATGTTGGCCACTGGCCTATAATTGTTAACATCCTCCAGGTTTGGTGTTTTTAGGAGTGTTCTGATTACCGCCTCTTTTAAAGTGGCCGGCACCATTCCCTCTCTCAAGGAGCAATTTACAAACTCCTGGAGCCAGCTGGACATCCCCTCCTTGTTTGATTTAATAAGCCATGAAGAGCAAGGGTCAAACACACAAGTGGTCGATTGGACTTGGCTAGGGATGGATGGAACACTTACCTTCTGTTCCGTTGTGTTTCCGCTGGGGGGGGAGGCGCCCCGTCCCTCCCCCCGGAATCCTCGATGGGGGGGGAGGCTCTCTGTCCCTTCCCCCTGGAATCCTGCCTGGCCGGCTCCGCTCTGCGGCCAAGCCGCGAAGCTGACAGTCGGCTCCGGCCGCCCGCAGCCAGACATCCATCCGCTGGGCAGTCTGCAGGGATGCAAGTGGCGGCTGCCGTAGCGGCCGCCATTTGCATCCCTGTATTTAGCTGTGATAGACTGCGTAAGTACTTATGTAGCCTATAACGTCTGGGTAGATTAAAAAAAAAAAAAAGCATACGCAAATGGCGGCGGTTACGGCCACCGCCATTTGCGTTCCTTATTTTTCGCCATCTTAGTCTACGGCAATATTTACGTCGATTATTAAGGAGAAAGAAAGGGGAGCACAAATAGCTTGCTAGTGGGCTCTTACCTGTGTTCGGTCAGACTCAGCATGAGTTTTCCTCCACCTGCATTCTAGCCGTCTCCCCACTTGCTTCACTGCCCTCAGCTCAGTTGTATACCATATAGGGATATACGAAACAACTTACCGTTTTCCTTTCATGACATCCGTGGTGGCTGGCTCCACTCCTCAATGAATCTGGGGAGCCACCGGCCGGGGCCACCCACAGCGACATCCTGCCGCTGCTCGCCTGCGCAGGGACGCAAATGGCGGTTGCTGTAACCGCCGCCATTTGCATCCCTTTTTCTCACCATGATGGGATACGTAAATATTTATGGAGACTATCATGGGCTCCGCAGGCATACATATGGGGTCCCGGCATAAACCAAGATAGGCTATGTAAGTATTTACGTAGCCTATCACGCCAGGTCAAAAAAACTCCAAACAAAACAGTGTACACAAATGGCTGCGGCTACGGCGGCTGCCATTTGGGTTCCCCCTTTTTCGCCGTTTTAGCCTACGGAAATATTTAGCTAGGCTGTCACAGCGAAAAAAGGGGAATGCAAATAGCGTAGTGGGCGCTATTTGCGTTTCTTTTTTTTCCACCTTAATAGATGACGTAAATATTTGTGTAGGCTAAAACGGCAGGGAAGAAAATAAAAACAAATGGCCATTTGCGTACACTTTTTTTTTTTGGCTTGCCGTGATAGGCTACGTAAATACTTACGTAGCCTATCACAGCAGCTTCACAGGATGCAAATGGCGGCCGCTACGGTGGCCCCGATGTGCATCCGCAGCAGCCCGTCCACGGCCGGAACTCCGGCTGCCGACAGCCCTGGCCAGCAGATCCGCGGAGCCGATGTGGAGCGGAGCCAGCCCACGGAGGATTCTGGGGGGAGGGACGGAGCGCCTCCCCCCCCATGAATCCAAGCTGCGAAAAGGTAAGTGACTTTCGTACATCCCTACTATCTCCCCTATCCCATTTATATAGCAGATAATCTGGCTTGGATGCATTGCTTGTCCCTGGCCTCCCGCCCCCAACCATTTGCAGAACACCATCATCCTATTCAGATGGAGCAAACTGGGAGCAATAGCACAGGAAGACGGATGTTCCTCTAAACTCGAGAAGTACAGAGGTCGGAGACAAGGCTTGCAGGTGCCAGGTGGGCCTTCCTCTGAAGGCAGTGGAGAGAGGTCTGGTGACCCCTCAGTTGACAACTGGGGCAGGGTGGAGAGACAGGACCTCACTTGTTTTAAAAGAGATTCCTTGCCTAACACTCAGCTTCAGGGTGCAGATTAAGGTGCTGATCCATTTGAAGCCCTCTAAGATCAGCGTAGCAAAAATTAGGGCCATGCACAGCCTACACAACCTAATTCAGAGCTCAGATTAGAAGACTCCAATCGGCATGAACTCACCTCAACCGCCCCTGAAGCTGGGTTGACCCAGTTCTCCAGTTCTGAAGCAACATCTAGAGACCCGAAGCAGAAGGGGGGAAACCCCCACCAAGAGTGACCCCCCACTGTCATTGCCACCCCCACAGAACCCCCACTCCTTACCTGGATCTGTTGGGAGTGCCTGCACCCATTGGCCTCTGCAAGGGGGTCACCTTTCATTTATTTTTTAAAATGGCATTTCGTATTACTGGAAGAAGAAGAAGAGTCACCATTTTGAAAGGAAATGGCAACTCCATCTCAGAGAGTGATGGCTGCATGTGATCCCTGGAGACCATGTAAGGAGTGAGGGGCTCACACAGCGTGGTGGGGTTGCTGTCTGCATCGGGCTGAAGCACCCCCAAAGCTCTTCAGAGTGATCCAACACATATCGGAACGCTTTGGCCTGATCTGGACCTGCTCCAGAATTGCACCGCTTTGCACTGCAGCACCCAGATACACCAGGGATTCAGGCTTCAGACTGACGTGGCTAACAGCCCTAGTAAAAATGCCCTCTTCCACATGACTCTTGGATATGTTGTCTTAGACATATGCACTGGCATTCGGCCTCACTGAGATCCATGGCAGAATTCTCTGCCATCCCTAGTTGGTACAGTGGAGACTGATGGCTCTGATTACGGCGGGGCTGTGGATCCCTTCTGGGTTTCAGTCAGAACCATCCAGAACTATACAACAGTTATGCAAGGTACTGAACTTGTTTGGGGGATATAAATCCATCAGGTAGCCCGCTCCTTAAAATGCCTTTCCATCTCCAGCTGGGCCATGAGGCCTCCAATCCTTCCTTTGCCTTCTGCCCTGCCACTGAAGATCAAAACACAGAAGAAGAGAGGGCCTTTACAATGGTGGTACCTATCCTCCCGCAAAAAGCTCATCTCCCTCCCCCATCGTTCACCATTATTGCATGCACATGTCTTGAAGCTTGTCCTTTTATTGCTGTTGCTTGTAATTTCTCTTATTCTGGCATTGTCTTTTAGTTTATTTCATTGTCGTACCTTTTCCCCTCCAGTTTTTATATTGGCTTGAGTACATGTATAGTATAGGTGGCATAAACTTTTTGAAACAAACAGACCAAAACCGTCCATGCCATGTTATGATGCATAAATAGTGCTTCCCTGAAACAAGGACCTGGGATCACTTCTACTTCATTTAGGGTCACAAGCGCTAGAAACCCTGTTAGGTCCTGTCGAAACTGCAGGACTCATTTCCATAGGCACAAATATTCATAACACTGTTTTCCTGGATGCTCCTTCTCTTTGTTGCTAGACCATGCCTCATTCCAGATGCACTGAGAGCTGTCGCCGTGGATACTACAAGGAGGTCCAAGAAGGAGAGCCACCATGCTGCTATGCTTGCGCTCCATGTGCAGAAGGAACCATCTCCATTCAGGAAGGTAGGCAAGATCAGAAGAATGGGAGTTCCCTAGGGCAACTCCTTGAATATGCCGAATAGTCCTCACAGCCCTATTTTACTTCTCTCTTTTTTTCTCATAAACACCTTTAGCAAAATTTTCCATGAGTAGGTAAGAGGAGAAGGCTTCATGAATGACTGTTGCTCCTAGTGTAAAACATCATGGGAATCCCTTATGGTCATGGGCCATTCACTACTGCTCAGCCTGAAATACCTCATGATAGTCCCTTACCTTGCTCTACTGACGGGCATCCGTGGTGGAGGGGAGATGTCCCTTCCCTCCCACCGGAATCCTCGACGTGGGGGGGGTGAGGCGCTCGGTCCCTCCCCCAGAATCTTGCCCGGCCGGCTCCGCTCTGCTGCCAAGCCGCGGAGCCACTGGCCAGCTCTGGCCAGCTCCGGCAAACCGCCACCGGACATCCGGCCACTGGGCAGCCCTGCAGGGACGCAAATGGCGGCTGTTGTAGCCACTGCCATTTGCGTCCCTGTATTGAGCCATGATAGGCTACATAAATATTTACCTAGCCAATCAAAACAGGGGGGAAATATCAGGGCTTGAAGAGGAGGTAGCAAATGGCTGCCGCAGGATGACTGCCGTTCGCCAAGCAGCGTGGACGGGAGCAGGTAAGTGCTGCATTTCACATGCCTTTTGTGGGGGGGGCTTCCTTCCATGACAGATTTCGGGGGGCCGAATGCACTGGCATTCTTCTAGTATGATCCTTTGCGGAATTCTCTGACATCCCTACATAATGCCCTTCTAGTACTTAGCGTGATTTTAATGAAGACTTGTCCCATTCGACTGAATGCTAATTTTATTTGTTATTACTTGCTCTTCTTCTACAAGGTTTTATTCTTCTGGTCTGTACATCGTTGTGATCATTGTTCTGATGTGCAGTCTCAAAAGCATTTTAATTAACACATTAAATATTCATACACCTTTGGAACAGATGCTGAAGACTTTTGGAACTCTGACCCCTACATGGCTTCAGTTTATTTTTAATCTCCACCATTAATCCCATGAAGTGAGTGGAAAGAAAAAATGATGGGAGTGAATCTCTGGGGTGCAAACCAGGGGGGAAGCTTAATGCACACTGTTCCTGGTATAAATCGTGCCCCCCCCAAAAAAAAACCACTCTGCTTTTTCCATGATTGGGACAGGGCAGCATGTACAGACATGGAGGGCCTTTCTCTATTATCCGCAAAGAATTGACTGCACTGTGCTGAGATCCTGTGGCAGGAAAGCAGGCAGTCCCTGGCAGAAAAGGGGATGTGAAAATGGTGCAACCCCCACTTTCTGGTGATCATAGTACCCCCTGCCAAATGCTGATTCAATCTTCTGGTTTTTTAAACCTCTTTAGTAAAACTTGATTAAAAAATAAGAAAGCGTTATGGAGGTTTACTACTCTGGATTTCAAACATCATCAGGACTCCCTTGAGCACCATCTTGTGGTAGAAAGGTGGGGCATAAGTTGAGTAAATACATAAATCACAAGCCACTCAGCTACCAGGTAGCTTTACATGCCTTACAGGATTATTATGAAGAATAACCGCACAGACACTCCCTTACCCCGAACAACGTTGGGATAAATACCCCCACTTTTCCATATTTAAACCAGGTAGGGAGCTGTGTTTATTCCAAGTCAGCCCATCAATCCATCTAGCCCACTCTTCTCTGTTCTTATCTGACTGACAACCACTCTGTAATGCCCAGCAGAGATATTATGGTACCTTTCCTGGCCCTGCGACTACTAAGCTCCTCGCCTGGTGATGAGGCCATAGACTGGTCTGGTCACAAAACAAGGCCTCTGTGAGGGAATGTTTGTCTCTCTCCCTGCCCAACTGCACATTTTTTCTGGAGGTACAGTTGATGTGGATCCTGCTGAACTCACTTTCCGTCTTCTCAGATGCCGACCATTGCATGAAGTGTCCGGAAGATCAGCATCCAAACAAGGACAGAGATCAATGTGTCCCCAAGGAGATAACCTTCCTCACCTATGAAGAAACTTTGGGGATTGTCCTGATTTCCTTTGCTCTATTCTTGTCCTTATCCACAGGCTTCATATTAGGAAACTTCATGAAATACCAAGAAACTCCAGTAATCAAGCCCAACAACCGAGACCTCTCCTACATTCTCCTCATCTTCATCATGCTTTCCTTCTTGTCCTCCTTTCTGTTCATGGGGCGGCCAAGGAAAGTGACTTGCCTTCTCGATCAAACAGTCTTCAGCATCATCTTCTCAGTTGCCGTTTCTTCGGTGTTGTCCAAAACCATCACGGTGGTGTTGGCTTTCCTGGCCACAAAACCAGGGAACCAAGTGAAGAGATGGCTGGGGAAGAGTCTTGCAAACTCCATTGTCAGTTCTTGTTCTGGTATCCAAGTTGTCATTTGCACCATCTGGCTGGGGAGCTCTGCCCCATTCCCTGACTCTGACATGCACTCCCAGCCTGGACAGAACATCTTGCAGTGCAATGAAGGATCTGTTTTCTTCTTTTATACTGCCCTTGGCTACATGGGCTTCTTGGCTGCCATCTGCTTCACGGTGGCTTTCCTCGCCAGGAAGCTGCCTGGGGCCTTCAATGAAGCCAAACTGATCACCTTCAGCATGCTGGTCTTCTGCAGTGTTTGGTTGTCCTTTGTGCCCTCCTACCTGAGCACCAAGGGGAAATACATGGTGGCCGTGCAGGTCTTCTCGATCTTGGCCTCCAGTGCTGGGCTGTTGGGCTGCATCTTCCTTCCCAAGTGCTACATCATTGTACTGAGACCTGATCTGAATACGAAGGAGCATATCATGTTCAAAACAAACTAGGGCATCTGATCCATAGAAGTAGAGTTGTGGAGTATATTTGGCATAAGTTTGGAGGAGATACAAGTTTGGTGAGATCTGAGTTAACAGAGCCTTTTGATGTGCTTATAGCTTCAGTTGCACAGTTTCGGTGTTTCTGTTTCTGGAGACAGGCAAAGCTGAGCCTTGAGGGTCTCACTCTGCCAGTGACCGCCATCCACATCTGAGGTAGTGTTGAGGCTGGAACTATACCATACTCACATTGTCCAAATAATGCATCTGTTGAAGGTTTGGCCCTTAACAGCTGCAGTGTACCAGTATTTTCCAGCTTGCGTGCACATGGAAAGCCCTGAATGCAAGACATTAAATGGATGTTTGTTACTGGCATTAGTGTATTCTGATTGGTCTACTTGCTATGATGGTTTCATGCACTTGGTGTTATTAAGAATTATTCTCAAAGAATGCAGGAGTTTAATTCGGTACTTCCATTTACTTGCTTCTCATTGTCATCTATGTTCGTCACACATTTACTCCACAGAAATGATGTTTTTGATTGAAGGGAATTGGGTTTTTTTGAAGGGGACAGTCTCCCAAACAGAGAGACATTTGACATGGGATAGTCTTGTGCTCAGTTTTTTGGTCCTGGGCAATTTAAACTTTAGATCCTGACATTCTCAGCCTGAGATTTGGGGCTGCTGCCAGTGGAGGCTGGCAGCTCTGATTTCATTGGAATTGTGTATCCATCCTGGGTTTCAGACAGAAACCACGTCTGGCAAAAATGTTTGCAAATTGCAGATGTGTGCACATGTTCAATTTGCACAACTTCCCCAGTTCGATTTGTGCAAATATCCCTGGAGACTGGATCATCCCCACTTTAGTTGTGGAAGAAAGTTTCACAATTCTGGAGATGGGTACAGAGTTTGGGAAATGTGCGCACATTTCACATTCAGTTGCTGCTTCATTTGCCTGATTTTCCTGTTCCTGCAGAGTGAGCAGACATCATGAACAGGAAAAGTGACAAGCGGTGATACAATATTTGGAAGATCCGAGCAGTCTCGAGTCTCACACATTCACCCATCCCTACCAAAGGCAGCCCCACATACCGGATGTTACCGCAGCCCAAACAGGGTATAACTTCGGCATGTGTCACCTTTATCAGATCTGGCATCTCTGTAATGGGTGCAGTTGGTACTCTAGCCTCACTCTTGGCCACTGCCCAAACTTGCATTCATGATCATGATCTCCAATCCTGCTCCTTCCCAGCAGTTATTTTAAAAAAAAAAAAAAAAAACTTTGACAGGCCAGCAGAGAGACTTGTGAGTAGGGATGTTGGAGGAATCTGCAATAGAACTAAGTGAGTTGAGATTTTTATGAACCCTACCAGCGAATGGGCTTTTCCCCTGGAGGGTGGATTCCGCAGATTTGGGGAACCATGTTTCTAACCTTCAACTGTTTTGCACAAATTAGGAGGAGTTAAAATGCATATTTGGGGGGAATTTGTGCTTTAGGGGGGAATTTTGCCCATGCAAATTTGCAGAAGTTTGGAAACTAAGAAAAATCATACTCTGAGGACGATTGAATAGAAGGTGCCTGACAATCCGGGAAATGAACAGGTTTTTCACTATCCCTAATTCCCTACCTGGGAGCTGGAGTTGCGGTGGTCAGGCCTTTTGCGGGGTTGGGGGGCGGAGGGGCTTTATTCTGCCATGGATTTCGGGGGGCCGAATGAACTGGCATTCGGCCTCACCGAGATCTGTGGCGGAATTCTCTGACATCCCTAATCTCCCCCTATTAGTACTTCCAGTGAGCTCATCAGAACTAGGGATGTACGAATTGTGTACCTTCCGTGCCGCTTGACTTCCACAGTTTGCGGCCAGTGCTCCGTCATTAACAAGCCCCCGGAATTCTCCTCATTTTTTCCGCTCTGAAAATTACGAAGATAAATCCGTACCGATAGCCATAATTCTGCATAACTTCTGTAAGACAGGCTATTTTTCGTAGATATTTACGGACTTTTTCCCCTGCCCTGAGACATGCAGTGATTACTTTCAGCTGAAACACTTCCTCCTCTAGGGGCTTCCCAAAACAAGGCTGTCCTAGGTGTGCCTGAGTGATGCACTATTTGTTTAAAGCAATGCTGTTTGAAAGAAAGAAAGAAAGAAAGAAAGAAAGAAAGAAAGAACTTTTTAAAATCACCATCCCGTTCTAGAGCTCTGCACGAGGTATTATTTTCCCTGCTAAGCTTTATATTTCCACATCCAGTGTTGTTGACGTTGTGAGGCTAAAATGGAGAGGAGAACGAACCTTGTGCATGTCTACTCAGAAGTAAGGCTTATTGAGTTCAATGCGACTTACATGTCAGCACCCCACTTGCCCCCAGCTCAGCTTTGTATTTCCACATCCAGCTCATGATCAAACCTCCTGTTAGTTATCGCACTAACTGGGTGACTTTGGGCTGGACTCTAACTACTACACCATACTTCTGTTATATGAAACTTAGGGATGGCAGAGAATTTCTCCACGAATCTCTGGGAGGCCGAATGCCAATGCATTCGACCCCCTGAAATTGGTGGTGAAATTCTCTGCCCCCCCCGGGATGGGACTTACCTCCTTCAAATGTTCCTCTCGGCGGTGGGTCCCGGCGTTGTTTCGGCGGCGTTTCGGCGGGGGCGGGGGCGGCGGCCGGTCTTCTGACTGGCTGCCGCCTCCACCATTACAAAATAAAGTAAAAAAAAAAAAACACCACGTGACAGGCTACGTAACCATTTACGTAGCCTATCACGGCTAGATTTTCAAAGTCAGCCGTGATAGGCTACGTAAATCTTTATGTAGCCTATCACGGGTGACTTTGAAAAAAAAAAAGTGTGTATGCAAATGGCGGCACCCATGGGAGCCGCCATTTGCGTTCCTTATTTGGGCAGGGGTAGTCTACTTTTTTTATTTTGCGGCCGGGGAGACGGTGTCAGGGTGGACAATGAGCCCATAGAATCCCAGAGTAGTTCTGATTCTGAGGAAGAGCAGTCACTACTGGGAGAGGAGTGCGCTCCTCTTTCCCAGGACCAACAGCTGATGGAGATTCCTCCCACCAGCATTCCTAGTTTAGTTAGCAGTCCAGGGAGTGACCAAGCGCAGATAGCAGACTTGGTGGATCTGCAACGCAGATGCAGAGAGCAGACCCAGATGGAGGGCGCGGAAAGGAGGCATAATGCCAGGTTGGCGCGCAAACAACGGCTGCGCCCAGAGGATCCAAGGGAAAAGGGGAGGGACTCTCCCTAGTCCTTAAGTTCAGGGGTCAGCCAGTAATTCCCTTTCAAACGGGGACCAACTGTTCCAACTTAGGGCATAGGTACTGTGCTGCTCAGATCTAGTTGCAATAGGTATAATTGTTAAGTTGTAAAAGAAAAATAAAGCTTTGAAAGGAATTCCTTTGTCTGTTTCTGGACTTGGCTACTGGATTAGACTGAGAGAGGCCTCCAAGGAGCCCTTGACAGATGGGGCGCTCCCCCCCAGCCTGAATTTCGGCGGCGAGGGTTGGGGCACCTCCCCCCTGGCCTGAATTTCGGCCAGGAGGGGCGGGGCGCCTCCCCCCCGCAAAGAACTTCAGGGGGAGAACCGAAGCACCTCCTCCCCACCGCAAAGCAAGCTGCGGGACCAGGTAAGGGACTTTCGTCCATCCTTAATGAAACTCAAGAAGAAAAAGATACAGTATAATGGAAAGTTCTTTCTGAAGGAGTCGCACTTGTACAAATGCAGCGTGAAGGGAAAGATCAGCAACCTTCTCTTTGTTTGAATAAAAAGCACACTCTGCACATGCTCAGGGAATGGACAAAATGAGGAATTTGAGGAATATTTGAAGAACCAGGGAATATGAAGAACGATAGTCTTCCATTCTGTTTGTGTGTGGGGAATCTCCCTCAATCCAGCTGTTCCCTGGAACCCCTCCCCCCTTCACCCAAGGGTCTTCTGAGATCCTGACCTCGGGGTGCCATTCTGCAGAGGATTCCGTGGCATGGACTGAAGGGAATTCAATCCCATTTCAGTCTGTGGTGGAATTCTCTGACATCCCTAATATATTCCACGAATTACTAACATGTTTAGACATCAAAAACGTATTCGTAACAGCAACCAGTAGGTGAACCATGAATCCCAGCACAACTCATGCTGCTGGGCACCACTTCTACCCCTCCAGCCACTAGACAAGGAGCTTTACACTCCAGCCTGGTTGGTTCCACCCTCACCTCAATCAGCCTGCATATGCAGGCAGCCCCTCGGCCTTTTGACAACAGCGAACCTCTGTCCCATCCTGCTGAGCAGCCTTCTCAAAAAAAAATGCGTACGCAAATGGCGGCGGCTACGGCGGCCGCCATTTGCATTCCCTTTTTTTCACTGTTTTAGCCTATGTAAATATTTACGTAACCTATTGCAGTGGGAAAAAAAAGTGGAACGCAAATAGCATAGTGGGTGCCATTTGCGTTCCTTCCACACACCCCCGCCGTTTCAGCCTATGTGAATATTTACGTAAGCTATTACGGCAGGGAAAAGAAGGAACACCACCGTAGCCGCCGCCATTTGAGTACATGGGGGTTTTTTGGGGGGGTTGCTTGCTGTGATAGGCTACGTAGATACTTACGTAGCCTATCACGGCAAAGCGCAGGATGGAAATGGCGGCCGCGGCAGCCAGTCAAAAGACCAGCCGCCGCCGGAGCCTGAGGTAAGTTTCATTCTGGGGGGGTTCCGTGGCACGGTGGGGGGTGGGAGGCCATTCCGCCATGGATTTCCAGGGGCCAAATGCCCGTGCATTCAGCCTCACTGAAATCCATGGCAGAATTTATTTATTTATTTATTGCATTTATATCCCACCTTTTTTCCTCTTGCAAGGAACCCAAGGGAGTTTACATGATCTTCCACTTCTCCCTTTTATCCTCACAACAACAACCCTGTGAGGTAGGTTGGACTGAGAGTCTGTGACTGGCCCAAAGTTACCTAGTAAGTTTCTATGGCTGAGTGGGGACTAGAACCCAGATTTCTGGGCTCCTAGTCCAACACTCTAGCCACTACGCCACACTGGCTCTCTAGCCCAAGTTCAACTTGAAGCCCATCAATAACCCTCCGCATTTGAAGCTGTAACAATGGCTGGCAAAGGGAGCAGGGCTGGGAAACTCCCCCAAGTAGTGTGCACCTTCATGTGCATAAGGAATGGGGAAGATGTGGCCCTCCTGATGTTCTTGGACTGCAACACCCATCGTTTTTCCCCATGGGCTAGGCCAGTTAGGGCTGCTGAATGTGCAGTCCAGTGCTATCTGGAGGGCCACACGTTCCCAATCAATGGTATACTTCCTAACCTACTCTGCTGGATCGTCACCTTGCTGTGGTGAGTGGGCTTGTGTGTTCCAATGGACCCCGTGAGTGAAGCCGTCGGGACTTATGTACTCCCAGCAGGGTTACCCATGGCAGCAAGGTCAAGGGGGAGGAACCAGACAAAGAACGATCCAAGCAAGTCCTCAACAGCAGAACAGGCGGAAGATAGGGGTGGACGAAAGTCACTTACCTGTCCTCGAAGCTTGTTCGCGGTGGGGGGGAGGTGCTTCGCTGCTCCCCCGCGAAGTTCAGGCTGGGGGGGAGGCTTCCCGCCTCGCCCAGCCGAAATTCAGGCCGGGGGGGAGGCTTCCCGCCTCGCCCGGCCGAAATTCAGGCCGGGGAGGAGGCTTCCCGCCTCGCCTGGCGGCGAACTCAAAAGTTTTTTTTTTTTTAAACGCCCCTGTGATAGGCTACGTGATGATTAACGTAGCCTATCACGGCTAGATCTGCAAAGACAGCCGTGATAGGCTACATTAATCGTCACGTAGCCTACACGGGTGACTTTAAAAAAAAAAAAAAAAGCGCGTACGCAAATGGCGGCCCCCATAGGGAGCCGCCATTCGCATTCCTTATTTGGTTGCTGTAGTCTACGTAAATCTTTACGTAGACTACGGCGAAAATAAGGGCAACGCAAATAGCGTTGCCCTTATTTTCGCCGTAGTCTACGTAAAGATTTACGTAGACTACAGCGACCAAATAAGAAACGCGAATGGCGGCTCCCTATGGGGGCCGCCATTATCCATACACACTTTTTTTTTTTTAAGTCACCCGTGATAGGCTACGTGATGATATACGTAACCTATCACGGCTGACTTTGCAAATCTAGCTGTGATAGGCTACGTTAATCGTCACGTAGCCTATCACGGGGGCGTGTTTTTTTTTCTTTGGTTGCAATGGCGGCGGCGGCAGCCGGTCGAAAGACCGGCTGCCGCTCCCGCCCAGGACGAACACCCGCCGAAACGCTGGCCGGACCCGCCGCCGGGAGGGACCTTCGGGAAAGGTAAGTCCCGTCCCGGGGGGGGGTGCAGGGGGGTGCGGAGAATTTCTCCCCGAAACTTGTTCAGGGGGCCGAACATGTTGGTGCTCGGCCCCCCGAATTTTTGGGGAGAAATGCTCCGCCATCCCTAGCAGAAGATAGCAAGGCGTACAGTCAGGGCCAGAAATATTGGAACAAGGATAACTGTTTTGGCAGTTGGCCTCTGTATGCCACTGGCTGTACTTCCTGAATGTTTTTTTTTTTTTGTCCAAAAAAACACTTTTTTTGTCAAACCCCTTGAATTACAGCTGAAAGTCCTGGCTTTGCTCCCATCTGGGTGTGTTTCTTTTCAACTTCAGTGTGGTGGTGTACAGGGGCCAGTTGCCAAAACAGTTATCTTTGTTCCAGTATTTCTTGTCCTGACTGTATGTTACAATGGCTGAGAAGGCAGATGAAGGCTGCAGTGGATAAAGGACCACCAATTGTCATGATATCCATGCCACTGGATTAGAGCCTTTTCTGTGAAGACTGTGTGTTGATCACTGTGCAGTGATCTCCACACAAAAAACACATTCACGCACAGGCGTCTTCCAATCTAAACCCAACCAACCAAAAGTCCCATGGTGATTGGTGAATGGCAACGGGGGCAGGACTGTGAAATCCAGAAGCCCGTAGTCACGGACTGGCACATGGGCGGCGGATACAGATTCAGTCGTGCTGACTCAAGGACCGAGGCAGTTGAGTAATTCAGCAGCTGTATCCATGCCTCAGCAGGCCTATTCAGGATCCACTCTGCTCACCCCGTATGGGGACGGGGCTAGAAACGGTGCCCTAAACATCGTCTGCCCCATCTTCTCCCTGACTGGGTTATGGCATCCAGTGGGGTCACCATTTAGAAGTTGCAAAAGACAAATAAACTTTGGAACATGGAATATACTGACACTGCTGGACAATACAGATAGTGAACACCCTGAACGCAGGACTGCCATCATTGCAAGGGAGCCGAGTGTCAAGGGCTACTTGGAGGCCTCTTTCAGCCTAATCCAGTAGCCAAGTCCAGACACAGACAAAGGGATTCTTTTCAAAGCTTTAGTCCTCTTTTACAACTTAACAGCTCTACCATTAGCAACTAGATATGAGCAGCAGAGTACCTATGCCCTAAGTTGGAACAGTTGCTCCCCATTTAAAGGGAATCACTGAGAGACCCTGAACATATGGGCTAGGGAGAGTCCCTCCCCTTTTCCCTTGGATCCTCAGGGCACAACCGTTGTTTGTGCGCCAACCAGGCACTATGCCTCCTTTCTGCGCCCTCCGTTTGGCATCGTACGTCCAGCAAGTCTGCTTCCCATGCTCTGTCACTCCCAGGACTGCTATCTAAGCTAGGAATGCCGGTGGGAGGAATCTCTGTCAGCTGTTGGCCCTGGGAAGGATGAGCACGCTCCTCTCCCAGGAGCAGCTGCTCTTCCTCAGCATCAGAACTACTCTGTGATTCTATGGGCTCAGTGTCCACCCTGACATCATCCCCGCTCCCATGAGGCCCCCCTTCATGCTCCTCCCCTGGGGCCCTGGGTTTGTGGGGGTAGAGCTGGTGGAAGCACCTCAGCAGCAATGGCGCATGCACATTTTCTGCGGGTTGCCAGGATCGCTTATCAGGCCCGTAGCCTTTCCAGTCCACCAGATATTGCAGGCGGCTGCGAGAAAGGCGGGAGTCCAGAATCTCCGTGACCTCAAACTCCTCCTCCCCCTCCACCAACACTGGCAGTTGGGGGGAGCCGACTGAGCAATGAGGGTCACCAGAAACTGGGGGGACAGCAAGGACCGATGAGAAACAGGATGGATCTTCATGGAGGGGGGGAGAGCCAGGCGAAAGGCAACAGGGTTAATCTGGGCCATAATCTGGAAAGGCTCCGTACGGCGAGGCACAAGTTTCCTTGCGGGCAAGTGAGAGGGGAGGTATGGGGGGACAACCAAACCCAGTCCCCTGGTTGCAGAGATGGACCCGGCTGGCGCCGCCGGTCCGCAGAGGATTTGTAGGCTGTCTTGGCTTGCTTGAGGGAGTCCCGAAAGAGGTGGTGCACTGCTTGCAACTCCTCTAAAAAGTCATGGGCCGCCGGCACCAAAGAGGGAGCTAGGGTGGACAGGAAAGCCTTGGGGTGGTAACCAAAATTGGCAAAAAATGGAGTTTGGTGGGTGGAAGCATGGCAGGCATTGTTATAAGCAAATTCGGTGAGTGGCAGCAAGGAAAACCAGTCATCTGGCTGGTAACTGACATAACAGCACAGATATTGCTCCAGAATTGCATTGGTTCACTCAGTCTGACCGTCTGTCTGTGGATGACGGACGGAGGAAAGACGGAGCATCACATGGAGCAACGCAAGTAGCTCCCTCCAGAAATGGGCAGTGAATTGGGCCCCCCTATCCGAAATGAGAGCCTCAGGCCATCCGTGGAGGTGGAAAACATGCGCCAATAACAGCTCTGCCATCTCCCTGGTTGTGGGCAACCCACAGCAGAAGATGAAATGGGCCATCTTAGAAAACAAATCCACCACCACCAGAATGGTGGTCTTACCGTGTGAGCGAGGCAAGTCAGTGATGAATTCAAGGGAGAGCAGTTTCCCAGGTCCTGAGGGGGTAGGCAGGGGGTGAAGCAAGCCTGTGGGCTTGCCTGCGGGGGCCTTCACCCGCTGGCAGGTTGGGCAGGAGGCGACATAGGACTTGACATCCCAACACACACGAGGCCACCAAAAATCCCTTGTGACGCCCAAATGCCCAGCTATGGGGGAGTCATGGCACTGATGGAGGACCTTCTCATGGAAGGGTCTAGAATGCACATAGACCCGGCGGGAATGGTAAAGCAGGCCACCTCGCATAGAGAAGGGGGTAGAGTGGGGGGGCAGAGGCTAGCCCCAATTCCTCCACCTTTGTGCAAGCAAAAGCATCCTGAGCCTGTACAGAGAGAAGCAGCTCCTCTCAAGAACGAGGTACCGCAGCTGCCACCAGGCCTTGGGGGGCAAGAATCAGAGGGGGGGGATTTTCCTCACTCCCTGGCTGGTCGTTCAAAACATCCAAAAACTGAGCCACTAGCTCAGCATCATTCCACTGTAAATCCTGCATCAGTAAGCGAAAG
This sequence comes from Heloderma suspectum, assembly GCF_057233095.1. Classification (NCBI taxonomy): domain Eukaryota; kingdom Metazoa; phylum Chordata; class Lepidosauria; order Squamata; family Helodermatidae; genus Heloderma; species Heloderma suspectum. The sequence continues at coordinate 386,128,618 of NC_139459.1, read as the reverse complement.
GTTGTCGCGTAGCTGGAAACTGAGTCCTTGCCCTACCGAAGGCAGTGAATCTCCCGAGAAGCTGTCTGCATGCACAGGGGGTCACCGAAAAAACGGGCCATGGCTGTCATGAAACCTTGATAGTCCCCGAGCAGGGGGTCATTAGCGAGCAGGAGCTCCGAAGCCCATCTAGCTGCCATGCCTGACAGTAGTTTAATGATGAAACCCACACAAATGTGTTCCGTCTGGAAATCCTCAGGCCAAAGATGCATGTACAGCTCCGATTGGGCCCTGAAAATCTGAAAAAGTCCTTTCTCACCAGAAAACTTCTCTGGCAAAGCCACCGGGCACTTGCGGCCGGGGGGAATCGGAGGTGGAGGGGGCTGAACCGCAGCCTGTAGATTTTGCATGGCAGCTGTCAGTTGACCACCTGATCACGGAGCATCTGGTTCTCTTGTGCTAGAGCTTGCACTGCTGGGTCCCCAGCACCCTCCATAAGGCAATAGGAGAAGACAGAGAGAAAAAAATAGGAATGGGGACCAAGCTGTCAAGGGCACCTTGGAGGCCTCTCTCAGTCTAATCCAGTAGCCAAGTCCAGACACAGACAAAGGGATTCCTTTCAAAGCTCTATTCCTCTTTTACAACTTAACAACTCTACCGATAGCAACTAGATCTGAGCAGCACAGTACCTATGCCCTAAGTTGGAACAGTTGGTCCCCGTTTGAAAGGGAATCACTGGCAGACCCTGAACTTATGGGCTAGGGAGAGTCCCTCCCCTTTTCCCTTGGATCCTCTGGGTGCAACTGTTGTTTGCACGCCAACCGGGCACTACGCTTCCTTTCCGCGCCCTCCATTTGGTGCCGCTCTCTGTGTCGGTGTCGCGCGTCCAGCAAGTCTGCTTCCCATGCTCTGTCACTCCCAGGACTGCTATCTAAGCTAGGAATGCCGGTGAGAGGAATCTCTGTCAGCTGTTGGCCCTGGGAAAGATGAGCGCACTCCTCTCCCAGGAGCAGCTCCTCTACCTCAGAATCAGAACTACTCTGGGATTCTATGGGCTCAGTGTCCACCCTGACACTGAGACATTTTAAGATTGACATAGCTGCACTCCAAGAAACTCGAAGAGCAGGAGAGGGACAACTGAAGGAAGAAAAAGGAGGTTACACCTTCTTCTGGAGAGGACTGCCTGAACAAGAACGATGAATACATGGAGTAGGTTTTGATATTAAAAATGATGTTATGAAGCTCTTGTCAGAAGTTCCTACTGCTGGCATTAATGAACGACTCTCAACCATTCGAATAAAACTCACCAAAAACCAGCAGACAACTATTCTAAGTGCCTATGCACCATCATTAGATGCTGATGAAGACATCAAAGAAAATTGTTACTCCCAACTGGACACCATCTTATCAGAGATACCTAAAGAGGATAAAATCCTCCCCCCTGGGCAATTTCAATGCAAGAGTTTGGCATGGTTTTGATTTGAGGCCAGGGACCATTGGGAAAGAAGGAGTCGGCAATAGCAACCAGAATGGAATTGTACTTCTGACTAAATGTGCAGAGCATAATCTCATCATTGCCAACCCACTTTTTGGTCTGAAAAATAAATTTAAAACATCATGGAAGCACCCCTGGTCGAAGCACTGGTATCTTCTAGATTATGTAATTGTCTATGCCAGAGACCGCTGTGATGTTCTCTTCACTAGAGCCATGATGAATGCGGACGACTGCTGGACAGACCACCGATTAATTCGTTCCACGATGAACATTAAGATTGTCCCTCAACATAGGCTCCAAGGAAGAAAACCAAGGCATAAAATGAACACCCAAGCCCTTCAAGACCCTATTAAGTGAGCCTGCTTTCAAACAACCCTCAAGGAACATCTGCCTATGGAAACCCCTGAAAATGTCGAGGAATGCTGGAATAAACTGAAGACTTCCATTATCGCAGCCTGTGAACAAACTATTGGATACCAAACTAATAAACATCAGGACTGGTTTGATGAGAAAGATAGGGAGATTGAATATATTATTGATAAGAAAAGGAAAGCTTTCCAAATATGGCAAAAAGACATCAACTGTGCCACTAAGAAAAAAAACCTATGCCAGTGCAAAGGCTGAGGTCCAAAGAAGAACTAGAGAACTTAAGAACACCTGGTAGATAAAGAAAGCTCAAGAAATCCAGCATTTTGCAGATGCCCATGACTCACGGGGCTTTTTTCATGCCACAAAGGCCATTTACAGACCAACAAACCATGGTACAAACCCCTTACGCTCCATAGATGGTGCCGAACTTCTTAAGGACAAAGAGTCTAATGCACTGCATTGGAAAGAGCATTACAACAACCTCCTTAACCATAACTCTATTGTGGCTGATGAGGTTTTCTCGCAAATCCCACAAAAACAAACCAGAGATGAGCTTGCAGTATCCTCTAGTTTGGAGGAAGTCAGCAAAGCCATTAACCAAATAAAAAAAATAAAGCTAGTGGACCCGATGGGATCCCTGTTGAGGTCTTTAAAGAAGGTGGCCCTGGAGCTACACAACAGATTCTCAAGCTCATGGAAAAAATCTGGATGAGGGAGGAGATCCCAGCATTCTTCAGGGATGCCATAATTATCACTCTCTTTAAAAAGGGTGATAGAACAGATTGTGGAAACTATTGAGGCATCTCCCTTCTAGCTACGGCAGGCAAAATCCTGGCAAGGATCCTCGCAAACCGCCTTCTTCCTATCTCAGAAAACATATTCCCTGAATCCCAAAATGTCTTCTGCCCTTCCAGGGGGACAGTGGATATGATCTTCACCGCACGACAGCTCCAAGAAAAATGCAGGGAGCAAAACCAACCCCTGTACATGGCGTTCACTGAACTGACTAAGGCCTTGGACACTGTAAATCATACTGCTCTCTGGACCACCGTTCTGAAAACCAGATGCCCTAATAAATTTGAGAACTTTTTGCAGCTCCTCCATGATGACATGACGGCGACATCCTTGGATAACAATGGCTCTCAAAGTGATCCATTCAGAGTGGGATCAGGCATTAAGCAGGGATGCGTCATTGCGCCCTAGATGCCTCTTACACTCTACTCCAATAGCCAACTCAAGACACAGACAAAAGGATTCTTTTCAAGGCTTTAATCCTTTTACAACTTAATGACTCTTTCAGATGCTAATCACCAGTGACTAAGCAAGGAACAGCACTGGGGAAGGATAGCAGAGTAGCCTACGCTCCAGGTTAGGCAGTTGGCCCCCGTTTGAAGGAGAATCATGGGAAGACCCTGAACTTATGGGCTAGGGAGAGATCCTCCCTCTTTCCCTTGGGTCCTCGGGACATGACCATTGCTTGCGTGCAAAACGAGCGCTACACCTCCTTTCTGCATCCTCAATCGGTGTCGCGTGCCCAGCAAGCCCCCCCCCCAGCACAGTCTCACTGCCAAGGTCACTATCTATCCCAGGAATGCTGGCAGAAGGAATCTCTGCCAGCTGCTGTGCCTGTGAGAGATGAGCAAGCTCCTCTCCCACGGATTGCGGTTCCGTGGGAGAACCCCCGCTCTAGTAAACCCCCGCTCCCAAATCTGACCTGGTATCAAATAGGCAGGTAGTGCAGTTCCCTCAGCAAAGGTAGCATGCTGAAGAGGGTCAGCTCCCGTCAACAGCCAAGCTCCTGAATTCTGAACTATCTCAAGCTTTCAGAGCAGCCTTGAGGGCAGCCCCACATAGAGTGCTTGGTAGTAATCCGGTCTTCAGGTTAATAGCACCTGTACTGTTGCAGAAATCAGAGTCAGAGACCACGGAGTGAAGGAAAATGAGTTTTTCTTTATTAACGCGTGGGCTTTATGGCTGGAATAACTTCCAAAGAGCCAAAAGCCCCAAAGTACATTAGCAAATTGTTTTTATAGATATTGTGACACATAGGCGAAATCTCCCCCACCCCTTTCTGTGTGGTTCTGCAGTATTCAGCATTTCCTCCTTTAGAACAATTGTTTATATCCCAGGAAATGGTTATAGGTAGGGGTGCACAAAAGTCACTTTCCTGGTCTCGCAGCTTGCTTCGCGGTGGGGGGGAGGCGCTTCGCTGCTCCCCCCGAAGTTCAGGCCGGGGGGGGAGGCTTCCCTCCTCGCCCAGCCAAAATTCAGGCCGGGGGGGAGGCTTCCTGCTTCGCCCGGCTGAAATTCAGGCCGGGGAGAAGCGCCCCGTCTCCCCGGCTGCGAACTTCAAAAGAAAAGGAAAAAAAAAAGAGCCCCGTGATAGGCTACGTTAATCGTTACGTAGGCTATCACAGGGGCGTGTTTTGTTTTTTTTTCCTTTTCTTGTAATGGCGGCGGCGGCAGCCGGTCAAAAGACCGGCTGTCGCCCCCGCCCCTGACGACATACCTGCCGAACCTCCACCGGGACCCGCCACCGGGAGCAACATTCATAAAAGGTAAGTCCCATCCCGGGGGGTGGCGGGGTGGTGGTGGAGAATTTCTCCCCGAAACATCGGAGGACCGAATGCGTTGGCACTCGGCCCCCCGAAGTTTCGGGGAGAAATTCTCCCCCATCCCTAGATATGACATGTTCTTATTGACTGGCGTTGAGAAATAGAAATGGCTGTCAGGTTTACAGTTCTTGTGCTAAACACATGAAATTTGGCAACCTGGCATCCCCCATGGAGGGAATTCCACCTGCCAAATTTCAGACAGTCTGGCAAAGGAGTTGTTGTGCTAGGAACTGCTAAATTGTGCTTTTCTCAGAATTACAAAACAAACTCAGGATGGATAATATTCTAGGAAGTTAGTTGTTGGAGTGGAGGAGGTCACTGTCCCTGATCTCTGCTGTAGGTTGTTGTGAAGTGCCTCCTCGGTCAGTTACCTCTAAGCCCTGCAACTCGCCTCAGCATTCAGCTGCCCTACTACACCAGGACTCACTATCTGGACCGGGGGAAAGCCTGACTGCTGACCAGGGCTGCTAATCCCAGCCCCACCTCGTCCACCTCTGCTCTGCCCCTGCCAACAAGATGCTGAAGCTGCCCCATATTGGGCTTGCTTGCTTTGCAACACAGGGTGGTTTTGAGTTATTCAAATAATAGATTTAAAGTGCGTGTGTGAGTCTAGAAGCCACTCTAGACCAGTGGAAGCATTGGAACTACGGAATCGTTTCCAGGTACTTGAGGATGAGACTGGAAGACACCATGTAGAGGAAGAATTACAGGGGACCCCGCATGAGAGCAAGCAAGAGGCTGAAGGTCAGTCAAACAGAGGCGATGAAAGCAAGGCTTACAACAGGAAGAAGAGATGACTAGTAGTAGTGGGAGACTCCTTGCTGTTTGGGATCAAAACCTAAGAATGTCGTGAAGACCCATGGACTCACCAGGTAAGCTGTCTCCCAGGAGGATGGACTAGAGATGTGTCTGAAGGTTTCCCTATGCTCATAAAGCCCAAAGACAGGTATCCCTTTCTTCTCATCTATGTGGGAACAAATGATACCGACAAGCAGAGCTACAAAGAACTCATGCCAGACTTTGAAGCTTTGGGAAGGAAACTCAAGAACTTTGGGGCTCAGGTAGTTTTCTCATCCATCCTTCCAGTAGTTGGAAGAGGGTAAAAAGGGAAAGAAAAATACTCCAGGTGAATGACTGGCTAAGAAGGTGGTGCTAGCATGAGAAATTTGGAATCTAGGACTGCGGGCTATATTTTCTGGCAGATGGACCAGTGGCAAGGGTCCATCAGGTAAATCCACAGTTGGCTACAGAATTGGACTCAAGGAGTTCTTATCAATGGGACCTTCTCAAACTGGGGATTGGTATCAAGCAAGGTACCACAGGGCTCAGTCCTGGGCCAAGTGCTCTTCCACATTTTTACTAACGAGTTGGATGAGGAGATGCAGGGAATGTTGATCAAATGCATGGATGACACAAAATTGGGCAGAGTAGCTAATACCATGGAAGAAGTTACAGAATTCAAAGTGATCTTGAGAGGCTGGAGCTCTGGACAGAAAACAACAGTCAGCACTGGTCGGCAGTCAGGCTTTCCCTCGGTCCAGATAGTGAGTGCTGAATGTGGAGGCAAGTTGCAGTGCTCAGAGGCCACTGACCGAGGAGGCACTTCACAGCAACCTACAGCAGAGATCAGGGACAGGGACCTCCTCCACTCCAACAACTAATTTCTCGGATTATTATCCCTCATGTGTGTGGTTTGTAATTCTGAGAAAAGCACAATTACCAGTGCGTAGCACAACAAATACTTTGCCAGACTGTCTGAAAATTGGCAGGTGGGATCCCCTCCATGGGGGATGCCAGGTTCCCAAATTTCATGTGTTTAGCATAAAAACTGTAAACCTGACAGCCATTTCTATTTTTCAATGCCAGTCAATGAGAACATGTCATATCAGAATGATTTGGATATCCAAATCTTGCTTTGGATTGGGGTCTGAAGAGAAGCGGAGGGGGTCAGAATCAGCCTGAAGCAAAGCAGGGCTGCTTCAGAAGGTTCAGAGATGCATCCAAACCATGATGGGGACTCTGTTCACAGCCCTGGTTTTGGATAATTGCTGCCAGTCCCAATATCCCCATTTTGCTAGTGGTCTCAAGGGGGAGGGCGGTGGCAGCCCAGCTGCAGTTCCTGATTGTCTAGCCCCTTTCCATTTGGATTCCCTGTCTGGTTATGTGACTGAATCAGTCTTGGTCTCAGGAAGGATGACCATTAAAAGAAACAAAGGAAAATCCATGCTGTTGATTCTACTTGATCTCACATCTCCTTTGACATGTCTGTTTCCTGTTTCCTACCTGAGCAGTGCAGAGGAAGCTGCTCCAGCTGGTCTCGGGACTATAGAAGCAAGCAAGCTCCCAGAGAGGGAGCGATCGCAGCAAGCGAACAGGGAGAGCAGACAGGAGTTGGCCAGGGGAGTTCGGCAGGGGAGGTCAAGGGGGAGGCAGCTAATGATGGAGTTTATTTGTTTGTTTTTTAAATCATTTCCTTGTAACACACACTTCCATACCAGTGGGGCTGTGTTTTTCACTTCCAGTGAATAGAGGACGAAGCACAGGTTATTCCAGTACAATCAGAAAGCGAGAAAAGTAAAGCTAGAAGAGCAACAGCAAGCTGAGGCAGAATAGGAAACTGCTGAGGCGAGAAAAAATGAAGTAAAGGATAATCCTTGGAAAAGCGTGACAATTAGGAGCAGAACAACTAGAAGCCACTCTAGACCAGTGGAAGCATTGGAACTACAGAATCATTTCCAGGTACTTCAGGATGAGACTGAAAGACACCGTGCAGAGGAAGAATTACAGGGGACCCCGCATGAGAGCAAGCAAGAGGCTGAAGGTCAGTCAAACAGAGGTGGTGAAAGCAAGGCTTACAACAGGAAGAAGAGATGACTAGTAGTAGTGGGAGACTTCTTGCTGTTTGGGATCGAAACCTAAGTATGTCGTTAAGACCCATGGACTCACCAGGTAAGCTGTCTCCCAGGAGGATGGACTAGAGATGTGTCTGAAGGGTTCCCTATGCTCATAAAGCCCAAAGACAGGTATCCCTTTCTTCGCATCTATGTGGGAACAAATAATACTGACAAGCAGAGCTACAAAGAAATCACATCAGACTTTGAAGCTTGGGGAAGGAAACTCAAGAACTTTGGGGCCCGGGTAGTTTTCTCATCCATCCTTCCAGTAGTTGGAAGAGGGATAAAAAGGGAAAGAAAAATACTCCAGGTGAATGACTGGCTATGAAGGTGGTGCTGGCATGACAAATTTGGAGGCCAGGATGGCGGGCTACATTTCCTGGAAGATGGACCAGTGGCAAGGGTCCATCAGGTGGATCCACAGTTGGCTACAGAATCGGAATCAAGGAGGGCTTATGAATGGGACCTTCTCAAACTGGGGAGAGGTATCGAGCAAGGTACCACAGGGCTCAGTCCTGGGCCATGTGCTCTTCCACATTTTTATTAATGAGTTGGATGACGAGATGCAGGGAATGCTGATCAAATCTGCAGATGACACAAAATTGGGCAGGATAGCTAATACCATGGAAGATAGTTACAGAATTCAAAGTGATCTTGAGAGGCTGGAGCTCTGGGCAGAAACCCACAGAATGAAATTTAGTAGGGATAAATGCCAAGTTCTGCACCAAGGAAAAATAACCCAAATGCACAGTTAAAAGGTGGGGAATACTTGGCTCCAAAGGACAACAAGCAAGAAGGATCTTGGAATTGTTGTCGATCACAACCTGAATCTGAGACTTCCAAATCACATGAAGAACAAGTTGCCCTCTACTCAGCACTTGTTAGGCCTCATCTGGAGTACTGTGTCCAGTTCTGGGCACCACACTTTAAGAAGGATGCAGACAAACTGGAGAGTGTTCAGAGGAGGGCAGGAAAGATCATTGGGCGATTGGAAACAAAGCCCTAATAGGAGAGACTGAAAGAACTGGGCATCTTTAGCCTTGGGAAGAGAAGACTGAGGGGAGATAGTGCTCTTCAAGTACTTGAAAGGTTGTCACAGAGAGGAAGGCCAGGATCTTGTCTCGATCATCCTAGAATGCAGGACACGGAATAATGGCCTCAAGTTACAGGAGGCCAGATTCCAGCTGAATGTCAGGAAAAACGTCCTGATGGTTAGAGCAATAGGACAATGGAACCAATGATCCTAGGGAGGTGGTGGTCTCTCCCACACTGGAGGCATTCAAGACGAGGCTGGACAGCCACCTGTCAGGGATTCTTTGACTTGGATTCCTGCACTGAGCAGGGGGTTGGACGCAATGGTCTTATAGCCCCCTTCCATTCCTACTATTCTATGATTCTAAGATTTTACCATCAACGCTCGTAACCTTCTGGGACTTCTACACTGGTGTTGGAGGCACTGAACTCCAGTTCCCCTGCTACCTGAAAGGGTGGTTTCAGAAATTAAGATTCGGTGATCATTCTTTGATCTCTTGAGCTGTGGCATCCCAGACGGTATATGACCTTGTCCACCAGTGTTGTTTTCATTTTGGTAACCAACCTCTCTCCATTGTTATCTGTCTATCTTCTGGATGTGTTTTGTGAGCATCCCATCTTCTGTGGCACGAAAGGGCTCCTGGCATTCACTCTTGGTGGCCTCTGCAGGATCCAAAATAGCACTTGGCCATAGAGAAAGCCCATGGCAGTTAGAGCATTGGCAGAGTGGAACAGACTCTATCCAGCAGACTCTATGGTCATGGCCTGGAAGACCTCTGGAGCCTGTTGAAACCCTGAGGAGTCCGCCAGATGAAACTATAAGTCACCTCAGCCCCTTAACACATTTGCAGAGTGGTGGTTAGTTGGGGTGGCTTACTAAGCATGGGGAATGTGGTTTTCTGCCCCACATGACACGCTAAGCCACCAAGGTGAGCAGAGATTCCTTAACCATTATGGCTTAGCATGATGTCTGAACATGCCTGGTATCTTCATTATGAGTAGGACTGGGCAGGATTTGTTTTAAAATCTCTGCAGACGATCAGGCATCTTTACTTCTGCCCTCTGTTCATTGATGGGATGCACTTTTGTGTACAAGCATTTTGGTCATTTGCATAGGTGCACTTTGTACTAACGTACATATGCACCTCCGCCCCCCCGAAAAACAACAACAAAAAACTCCTGCAGGTTTTCCTAATCTGTGCAACTTGGGAAAAGCCATCTCTTAAATATGATCGCTTTTGAATCAATTGCGGATTATTCTGACAACTCTAATCATGACTGTGAACAGCCAAAGAATGGCATTGTGAACCCAGATGGGATGTGCACTGAACATGGAAGTTCACAGTTCAAAGTGATGAGGCCTAAGATATGGACTACATTTCTAAATTGGGGCTGTTTTCTCTGTCATTCTAGCTTCACACTTCCTTACGAGAAATCCAGTTTTCTAATGCTTCCATGGCCGGACTGTATCTGGATAAGACTGGGGAACTGGCAGCTGACTTTGATATCGTGAATTGGGTGATGTTTCCCAATGAGTCTCATGCTAGAGTGACTATTCGGAGTGTGGAGAGACAGGCATCTCCAGACATGAAACTCACCGTTAAGCAGGAAGCCATTGCCTGGCCCAGCCATTTTAATGAGGTAGGGGAAAGGATTTGTGTCCTATTATTGGCTTGTGACATCTCTTAAGCTCTAAGGATATCCACCCTGTCTTGTGTGTCCCACTCCCAACCCCAGCTTCTAAACATACATTTATTTATTTATTTATTTATTTATTTATTTATTTTATTTCTATACCGCCTAATAGCTGAAGCTCTCTGGGTGGTTCACAAAAATTAAAATACAATGTAGGTGCCAGGTGAACCTCAGTAGAGACCTCATTCCACAGCTGGGGTGCCACAGCAGAAAAAGCCCTCCTCCTAGTATTCACCCACCTCACTTCCTTTGGCAGGGGCTCATGGAGAAGGGCTGCTGAGGATGATCTTAAGGTCCATGGATGGGTGTTTCTATGCTGTATTGATCTGGAGTCCTGATCCTGTCAGTTCCAGTCATCAAGTCTTTTGGTTATCAAGCTGAAACAAGCCAATTATGCCAAAGATGGCAGTTTCTGGATAGAAAATGGATGTAGAATAAATATATACAACAAAGATCCACACCTCCCTTCAGGTGACAAAGCAGTTTGCACCGTGAATGTCTGTCAGGGTCCCAGGAGCACAATTTTCTCTAGGCTGGTTGCTTGCCTATTTCTCCTTAGAGCACGACCAAGGAGCCAGCAAGCGGGATCTTACAAGCATCTCTGTTAGATGCCTCCTTCTACCTATGAGCAATGCCTCTCCCCTCCTCTCTCACACCAAATGGCTGACACACTCACAAGAGTAGGGGGGCTTCTCCCTTACCCAAAAGATGCTTGAAACATTTAGCCTGGGAATCTAATTGACCTGGGGACGGGGTTGAGAGTTGCCCAACCCTACTGTGATACTCAGGACAACTCACCCTCAGGTCTATGAAGTTGATATTTTCTGCTCACAAACCAGCTCACTACGTATGCCAGTGCTAGAAGCCTTTGATTTTTTATTTATTCCATCTCTATACTGCCCAATAGCCAAAGTTCTCTGGGTGGGTCCCAAAAATTAAAACTACAAAGCACAGCATGAAACAATGCAAAATATGAAAGCTTGAAACCACAACAGAACACTACAACCAGAATGAAACCTTCCAGCAATACAGAGATTTTACAATACAGATTTAAAAAACTGAAGCTAAAAGACTAGGAAGCTGAAACTCTGAAATACAGGGAGAATAAAACGGTCTAAACCTGGCGCCAGGAGGAGTACAACGTAGGGGCCAGGCAAACCTCCCAAGGGAGTTCATTCCGCAGCTGGGGAGCCACTGCAGAAAGGGCTCCCTTCGCACCAGCGAGCTGCCTCACTTCCTTCGCAGTGGCGCACGCAGAATGGCCTCTGGGGATGATCTCAGGGTCTGGGCAAGAACACATGGGAGGAGGCGATCCTTCAGATAGCCTGTCCCCAAGCCGTTAAGGGCTTTAAATCTTACCACTAGCACTTTGAATTGGGGCCGGAAATGGACTGGCAGCCAGTGCAGCTGTAAAAGTACTGGAGTAATATGAGCTCACAGGCCAGTCCCTGTTAACAATCTTGCTGCCCTATTTTGCACCAGCTGAAGGTTCTGGACCGCTTTCAGAGGCAGCCCCATGTATAACGCATTGCAGTAAACCAGGCGAGAGGTTATCAGATCATGGATAACTGTAGCTAGGCTCTCTCTGTCCAGATAAGGGCGTAGTTGGGATACCAGCCGAAGCTGATAAAAAGTGCTCCGTGCCACTGAGTTCACCTGTGCCTCAAGTGACAGTTCTCGGTCAAAGAGCACCCCAAAACTATGAACATGATCCTTTGGGGGGAGTGCAACCCCCTCCAGAACAGGATGAATATCACCTAGCCAGGCAGATGAACTACCCACCAGCAGTACCTCTGTCTTGTCTGGATTGTGTTTCAGTTTATTGGCCCTCATCCAGTCCATTACCGTGCCCAGACCCGATTCAGAACAGCCACTGCCTCAGCTGGGTTTGATGAGAAAGAGAAGTAGAGCTGGGTGTCATCCACATATTGATGGCGCCTCAGCCCACACCTCCGGATAAGCTCCCCCAGCAGTTTCATGCAGATGTTAAACAGCATGGGGGATAAAATAGAGCCCTATGGAACCCCATGGCACAATTGCCATGGCGCAGAGCGGTATTCCCCCAGCACCACCTTCTGGAGTCGGCCATCCAAGTAGGAGCAGAACCACTGCAGTACACTGCCTCCAACTCCCAGCCCAGACAATCTCTGCAGAAGGATCTCATAGTCAATGGTATCGAAAGCTGCTGAGATGGTATCCCACTCTCCCTGTCCCTCTCAAAACAGAGGTCATTCCACAGGGTGACCAAGGCAGTTTCCATTCCAAAACCAGGCCTGAAGCCTGACTGAAATGGATCTAGATAATCCGTTTCATTCAACAGTGCCTGGAGCTGTCCTGCAACCACCCGCTCAAGCACCTTGCCCAGGAAGGGGATGTTGGCCACTGGCCTATAATTGTTAATATCCTTCAGGTTTGGCTTTTTTAGGAGTGGTCTGATTACCGCCTCTTTTGAAGGGCCTGGCACCACTCTCTCTCTCAAGGAGGAATTTACAACCTCCTGGACCCAGCCGGACATCCCCTCCTTGTTTGATTTAATAAGCCATGAAGGGCAAGGGTCAAGCATACAAGAGGTCAATCGGACTTGGCCAAGCACCTTGTCTGCATTAGGGATGTCAGAAAATTCTGAGACAGATCTCAGTGAGACCGAATGCCAGTGCATTGGGCCCCCCGAAATCCTTCGTGAAACAAATCCCCCACGTACCCCAACCCACAGAAGGCACACGGGACAAAGTCCCCGCCACCCCAACCCCATGAAAGTCATGCGAAACGGAGCACTTACCTGCTCCCGTCTGCGCTGCTTTGCGAATGGCAGCCATCCTGCGGCCGCCATTCGCTTCCTCCTCTTCACACCCTGATAGGCTATGTAAATACTTACGTAGCCTATCACGACTAACGCAGGGATGCCATTTGCATCACTGCAGAGGCTGTGATAGGCTATGAAAGTATTTACGTAGCCTATCACGGCGGGCGGGGGGGACCCAGCGTATGCAAATGGTGGTGGCTACCGTCATTTGCATACGCTGGGGTTTTTTCACCCTTGCCGTGATAGGCTACATAAGTATTTATGTAGCCTATCACGGCAGGGGTAAAAAAATCCCAGCGTACGCAAAGGGCGGTAGCCGCTGCCATTTGCGTATGCTGGAGTTTTTCCCCCTGCCGTGATAGGCTACGTAAATATTTGTGTAGCCTATCACGGCTCAATATAGGGATGCAAATGGTGGCGGCCATGACAGCCACTATTTGCGTCCCTGCAGGCAGGCGGATAGAGACAGCCAGCAGCTCCGCAGCTTGGCTGCAGAGCGGAGCCGGCCAGGCAGGATTCCGGGGGGAGGGACGGAGCACCTCCCTCCCACCGCTGATGCCCCTCAGCGGAGCAAGGTAAGGGATTTGTACATCCCTAGTCTGCATCCTCCGGCCTCAATAACTGAAACTCAGCCAATAAAACGGGACCAGATGATGCTCTGAACACGTCTACCAATGGATCTGCATTAATGGTGGTTTCCAATTCATGACAAATCTGAGCGACTTTATCTCCCAAGTGCCGTGCAAACCCATCACAGCGTGCAACCGAGAGTCACACAGTTGTCTCTCCCTGGCCAAGAATGTAACAGGCCACAAACCATGGCCGCCTCCATTTGCGTACGCGCATTGTTGTTGTTGTTGTTTTTAAATCAGCCATGATAGTAAAAAAAATTTTACGTAGCCTACCATGTTTTTTTTTTTTAACTGGAAATGGCGGCAGCAGCAGCCGAGCAGAAGATCGGCTGCGGCCGAACCGCTGCCACCTCCGAAACACTGCCGCCGCCACCGCTGGAGCTGCTGCCGCCAGGAAGATCCGCCCGAGGTAAGTCTCGTCCCACGGGGGCAGGGGGGCAGACCGTTCCGCCACCGATTTCGGGGGGCCAAATGCTCTGGCATTCAGCCTTCCTGAGATCCGTGGCGGAATTCTCTGACATCCCTACCTAGGGCAACTCCTTGAATGTGCCAAATAGTCTCCACAGCCCTATTTTACTTCTCTCTTCTTTTCTCTTAAACCCCTTGAGCAAAACATTCCATCAGTAGGTAAGAGAAGAAGGCTTCATGAATGAATGTTGCTCCTAGTGTAAAACATCATGGGAATCCCTTATGGTCAAGGGCCATTCACTACTGCTCAGCCAGAAATACCTCATGATCCCCTTCTAGTACATAGTGTGATTTTAATGAAGACTTGTTCCATTCGACTGAATGCTAATTTCATTCGTTATTAGTTGCTCTTCTTCTACAAGGTTTTGTTCTTCTGGTCTGTACATCATTGTGATTGTTGTTCTGATGTGCAGTCTCAAAAGCATTTTAATTAACACATTAAATATTCATACATCTTTGGAACAGATGCTAAGGACTTTTTGAACTCTGACCCCTACTTGGCTTCAGTTTCTTTTTAATCTCCACCATTAATCCCATGAAGTGAGTGGAAAGAAAAGAGTGAATCTCTGGGGTGCAAAGCAGGAGGGATGCTTAGTGCACACTGTTCCTGGTATAACTCATGCCCCCCCCCCAAAAAAAACACCACTCTGCTTTTTGCATGATTGGGACAGGGCAGCATGTACAGACATGGTTGGCCTTCCTCCATTATACACAGAGAAGTGTCTGCACTGTGCTGTGATCCTGTGGCAGGAAAGCAGGTCCCTGGCAGAAAAGTGGATGTGAAAATGTTGAAGCCCCCACTTTCTGGTGATCAGAGTACTCCCCTGCTGAATGCTGATTCAGTCTTCCATTTTTTTAAAACCTCTTTAGTAAAATTTGATTAAAAAATAAGAAGGCTTTATGGAAGTTTCCTACTCCAGATTTCAAACATCATCAGGACTCCCTTGAGCACCGTCTTGTGGTAGAAAAATGGAGCATAAGTTGAGGAAATACATACATCACAAGCCACTCAGCTACCAGGTAGCTTTACATGCCTTACAGGATTATTATGAAGATAAGAACAGGATAACCTCACAGACACTCCCTTACCCTGAACAACGTTAGGATTAATACCCTCACTTTTCCATATTTAAACCAGGTAGGGAGCTGTGTTTATTCCAAGTCAGCCCATCAATCCATCTAGCCCACTCTTCTCTGTTCTTCTCTGCCTCACAACCACTCTCTAATGCCCCACAGAGATATTACAGTACCTTTCCTGGCCCTGCGACTACTAAGGTAATCGCTTGGTAATGAGGCCATAGTGGTCTGGTCACAAAACAGGTCCTCTTTGAGGGAATTTTTCCCTCTCTCCCTGCCCAAATGCACATTTTTTCTGGAGGTAGAGTGGATGTAAATCCTGCTGATCTCACTCTCCATCTTCTCAGATGCTGACCATTGCAACAAGTGTCCGGAAGATCAGCATTCAAACACGGACAGAGATCAATGTGTCCCCAAGGAGATAACCTTCCTCTCCTATGAAGAACCTTTGGGGATTGTCCTGATTTCCTTTGCTCTATTCTTGTCCTTATCCACAGGCTTCGTATTAGGAATCTTCATGAAATACCAAGAAACTCCAATAATCAAGGCCAACAACCGAGACCTGTCCTACATTCTCCTCATCTTCATCATGCTTTCCTTCTTGTCCTCCTTCCTGTTCATGGGGCGGCCAAGGAAAGTGACTTGCCTTCTCCAACAAACAGCCTTCAGCATCATCTTCTCAGTTACTGTTTCTTCAGTGTTGGCCAAAACCATCACGGTGGTGTTGGCTTTCCTGGCCACAAAACCAGGGAACAGAGTGAAGAGATGGCTGGGGAAGAGTCTTGCAAACTCCATTGTCAGTTCTTGTTCTGGTGTCCAAGTTGTCATCTGCACCATCTGGCTAGGGAGCTCTGCCCCATTCCCTGAACCTGACATGCATTCCCAGCCTGGACAGAACATCTTGCAATGCAACGAAGGATCTGTTGCCTTCTTTTATACTGCCCTTGGCTACATGGGCTTCCTGGCTGCCATCTGCTTCACAGTGGCTTTCCTGGCCAGGAAGCTGCCTGGGGCCTTCAATGAAGCCAAACTGATCACCTTCAGCATGCTGGTCTTCTGCAGTGTTTGGCTGTCCTTTGTGCCACAGTTTCGGTGTTTCTGTTACAGGAGACAGGCAAAGCTGAGCCTTGGGGCTATCACTCTGCCAGTGACCGCCATCCGCATCTGAGGTAGTGTTGAGGCTGGAACTGTACCATACTCACATTGTCCAAAAAATGCATCTGCTGAAAGTGTGGCCCTTAACAGCTGCAGTGTACCAGTATTTTGCAGCTTGCGTGCACATGGAGAGCCCTGAATGCAAGACATTAAATGGATGTTTGTTTGTTACTGGCATTAGTTTATTCTGATTGCTCTGCTTGCTATGACAGTTTCATGCACATGTTGTCATTAAGAATTATTCTCAAAGAATGCAGGAGTTTAATTTGGTACTTCCATTTACTTGCTTCTCATTGTCATCTATGGTCATTACACATTTATTCCACATAAATGATGATTGGATTGAAGGGAATTGTTTTTTTCAAAGGGGACAGTCTCCTGAACAGAGAGATATTTGACATGGGATAGTCTTGTGCACAGTTTTTGGTCCCAGGCCATTTAAACTTTACATCCTGACATTCTCTGCCTGAGATTTGGGGCAGCTGCCAGTGGAGGCTGGCAGCTCTGATTTCAGTGGAGCTGTGAACCCATCCTGGGTTCCAGACAGAAACCACGTCTGGCGAAAATGTTTGCAAATGGCAGATGTTTGCTCATGTTCATTTTGAGCAACTTCCCCAGCTCAATTTGTGTAAATTTCCGTGGAGACTGAATCAGCCCCACTTTAGTCTATGGAGGAAAGTTTCACAAATCAGGAAATGGGTACAAAGTTTGGAAAATGTGTACACATTTCACATTCAGTTGCTGCTTGATTTTCGTGTTTTTCCTGTTCCTGCAGAGTGAGCAGACATCGTGAACAGGAAATGTGATGAGCGATGATACAAGATTTGGAAGATCTGAGCAGTCTCGTGTCCCACTCATTCACCCGTCTCTACCAAAGGCACCCCACATACTGGATGTTACCGCAGCCCAAACAGGGTGTAACTTAGGCATGTGTCACCTTGATCAGATCTGACATCTCTGGAATGGGTGCAGTTGGTACTCTAGCCTCGACCCTGGCCACTGCCCAAGCCTGGATTCATGATCATGATCTCCCATCCTTGCCCCTTCCCAGCTGTTTTTTAAAAACATTTTTTGACAGGCTGGCAGAGAGACTTGTGAGTAGGAATGTTGGAGGAATCTGCAATAGAACTAAATGATTTCAGATTTTTATGAACCCTACCAGTGGATGGGCTTTTCCCCTGGAGGGTGGATTCCGCAGATTTGGGGAACCATGTTTCTAACCTTCGACTATTTTGTCCAAATTTTGTTGTAAAAAAAGTCACAATTTTTTAAAAAAAACCCTGCCTAAAAATGCACATTTTCCCCATAGGCTAGGGAGTTAAAATGCATATTTGGGGGGAATTTGTCCATCTTGGGGGGGGCATTTTGCCCATGCAAATTTGCAGAAGTTTGGAAACGAAGAAAAATCAGACTCTGTCAATAGGAGGATGATGGAATAGAAGGTGCCTGACAATCCGCACAATGAGCAGGCTTTTCATAATCCCTAATTCCCTTCCTGGGAACAGGAGTTGTGTTGGTCAGGCAGCGCCAGGGGAAAGAGTTCAGAATGCAGAACAACCTGCATCAGAGGCTAATGGGAGAGAGAGAAGGGTGGTGCAGGGGTCCAGAGAGAGAAAGGGCATAATAGGAGAGAAAGGGGCCACAAAGGTAGAGAATGGAATGTCAGAGGGAGGGAGAGAGAAAGGGAAACCAGAGAGGCAAGGGGTGGGAGAGGCACAAATACAGCAAAATGCTCTTGAGGGAGCACAGGTTTAGGGATGTGCGAATTGTGTACCTTCTGTGCTGCTTGACTTCCGCAGTTTGCGGCCAGTGCTCCGTACCATTGTTCACAAGCCCCCGGAATTCTCCTCTTCTTTTCTGCTCCAAAAATTATGAAGATAAATTTGTACTGACAACCGTAATTCCGGTGCCCAGCCATCTCCATGAATCTGCATAATTTTTGTAAGAAAGGCTATTTTTCGTAGCTATTTATGAATTGTTTTCCCTACCCTGAGACGTGCAGTAATTACTTTCAGCCGAAACACTTCCTCCTCCTAGGGGCTTCCCAAAAGAAGGCTGTCCTAGGCGTGCCTGAGCGATGCACTCTTTGTTTAAAGCAATACTGTTTTAAAGAAAGAAAAAACCTTTTAAAATGACCATGCCCTTCTGGAGCCCTGCACGAGGTATTATTCTCCCTGCTAAGCTTTCTATTTCCACATCCAGCGTTGTTGTTGACGTTGTGAGGCTTAAATGGAGAGGAGAACCAAACTTGTGCATGTCTACTCAGAAGTAAGTCTTATTGAGTTCAATGCGAGTTACTCCTACGCATGTCAGCACCCCAGTTGCCCCCAGCTCAGCTTTGTATTTCCACATGGTGGCCAAGTCGGGGGATGGCATGACCCTGCTGGACTTCTCCTCCTCAGACGTAGACCTCCCAGAGACAGGGTGATGACTTTGAACCATGTATATCAGGAGACTTGGGGGAGCCTGGGCCTTCGGGGGAGAGGACCATGGGTCCATCCCCACAGCAAGAGGGGAGCTCTGCTTAGAAACAGAGGCTGAGCAACAACCCCCCCCCATCAGTCACAGAGCATATCATCACCTAAAGAGGGCAATCAGCAGGGCTCCTGTAAGAAGCGCCCAACTGCAAGGAAGGTCTCCTTGGGAGAATGTGCCTCCTCATGAGTAGGGCTCTGACCAGAGAGCTCTACTGTACTGCAGCCGAGCCCTGGGTGGGGCTCAGCAGGCTTTGGGGTTAAAAGACTTCAGTGTCTGCCTAGCCAGTGCTAGAAACAATGGTGTTCCTTCAGGTTCTGTGGCTTCCGTCTTGCCTCGTGGACCTTTGCCTGTGATTGATGCTTGTTGTTACTGAACCTTTTCTTTTTTTTGACTCTGCTTATGGACTGTGTAAGATATCTGACTACCCAACTGTGTTTTGACCTCTGTCTGCTTATCTGTGCTTTCACCTTTGCCCATTTCATTACCTTTCTTCATGGTTCCTCCATCCACTCAGAAATTGTGGAGGCCACCGCTGGACAGGGGAGAAATTGAGGGAGGCTCATGGTGGGCATCAGCAGTGGACCAGGACAGGGCACAGGGACTGGGCAACTGCCCATGGATCCCATGTAGACTCAGAAGAGGGCTGCTCTGATAACTAGAAAATCGTGTGTGGGCATTTGTGTCCGCATTTGTGTGTATCTCTCTACCTGCTAGTTGGGAGTAGGTTGGCCATCCCTTTTTGGCTTCCTTCCTGTTGAGAGATTCTCTTGAAACACACTTCATTGGAAGGCTCTTGACATGCGGATTCCACAGATAACCATGATTTTCACTTTAATTCAAACTCAGAAGGTTCTGTATAAATCTTAAAAAGAAGAAGAAAAGCATTAGGCTATTTTCTCTAATACTGTACTATAAAGGTTTATATTTAATATCAAAACAGTCAAGTTTAATTAAACCATCTATTGCAAATTGGAGTGAAAGTGTAGCAGAAATCAGAGTCAGTGATACCACGGAGTGAAGGAAAATGAGTACTTCTTTATTTAACACGCGGGCTTAAGGCTGGAATCACTTCCAAAGAGCCAGAAGCCCCTAGGCATAGCCACACATTACTTTTATAGAGATGATGACATACAAGTGACCCTTTCTCCCACCCCCTCTCCTGTAGTTTTACAATTGGTACAGTTGTTTATAGTACAGGAAATGGGCCATAGGACATTCTATCTTGAGAGCAAGGATACAGTCTTGCAGTAAGCAAAAAGGCAAAATCATGACTGTGTTGTGCAATTCGGCTTGCTGACAGGGGAAGTCTCTACATTGCTGTTCCTGCCAAACTATGCTAGCTCAGCAAGAACATGAGACCACTTAGTCTGACCCCTGACATGGCTGCTACAAAAGCAAATATGAACACACACAAAAGTCTCTCTACACCTGTATAAACAGAGGTGCAGGCCAAGGTACTATGATATGCCAGTAACATAGAGCCGGCAAAGAAATCATGAAGGGATTAAGAAATACATGAAGTTAAAAGTTAGCTAGTTGAAGTTTAGTTATTGCTCAGAAAGGAAGTCTTCAGCTGTTGCATTTAACAAAACAACATTTATATATTCCACACATTACTACCATCCCAAGGCATGAAATGCTTGCTGGTAACAGCAACCAGTTGGTGAACCATGAGTCCCAGCACAACTCATGCCGTTGCACCAATTCTACCCCTCCAGCCCCTATAGAAGGTGCTTTGTGGCCCAGCCTGGATGCTTCCACCCCACCTCAAAGGGTCTGCATATGCAGGCGACCCCTCAGCCTTTTGACAACAGCCAAGCTCTGTCCCGTCTGGCATCCGTCAATATCTGAAACTGGCCCAGGCATGGGAGGCAGGCTGTGCCTTTCAGCCCGCATCCTGCGACCATCGACAGTTTCTGTAATGGCATTAAGGTTTGTGAGCACTGCGGTGCCTGACATCAACTCCCAGCTGCCATGGCAGAAAGTTTTCACTACCCACACTCGCAGGTCCGGATTTCACCCGCAACACTGGCACTGATGGCTCCTTTCTGGGCAAGCAATTCTTGAAGGGCGTTCGCAAGGACAACGGGCCTCTAGGCTGGGCTTCCTGGTCTGCACCACTCAAGACTGCACAGCCGCAAGGCCCCAGTGCACTTGTGTTCAGGGTGCAAGGCTCAGTTCAGCCTCTGATGAGCACTTTGTGGTCAGATGAGCCTCCAAGCTACGGCCATCCTTGACACCGAGGAGGACACTACCTCTCTCCTGGATCGAGCAGAGAACAGCACACTGGGCTGCACCTTGCTGGAGTCACTCACGACCTGATACCCAATGTTTTCCCATGTGCTACTGAGTACCAACACGTGGGTGAAATCCTCAAGCACGAGGACACTGCTGCACTTGCTGCTGGGCGTGTACCAGCGGACAAACCTCTGTGCTTCCATCACGACCGCAGAATGATGAACACTATGGCTCACTCTAGATTAGGGATGTCAGAGAGTTCCGCCACGGACTAAAGTGAGGCCGGATTCATTAGGATCCGGCACCCCGGAATCCGTGGCGGAATGGCCTTCCACCCCCGCCACCACGCAGAATCCCCCTGGGACAGAGCTTACCTGAGGTGCTACGTTACGTTACCTGATGTAGCAGCAGCCATTTGCATGGCTGCCTTTACCGTGATAGGCTACATATATCTTTACGTAGCCTATCACGGGCTACCATAGGGATGCAAATGTCATCCCCTATGCAGGACGCCGGTCGTGTCTGCACCAGCCAGGCAGCAGCTGGAGGCCCTGCTGGGGATCACCTTGCCAGCGCATCCAGGGACTGGCCACGGAGCAGAGCTGGCCGGGCAGGATTCCGGCAGGGAGGACTGGATCGCCTCCCACCCCCCTCAGCGGATGCCCCAACCAGAACCAGGTAAGAGATTTGTACATCCCTACTCTAGATGCATTATCTTCCCCAAGTCTCTGAAATTGCTTCTGTGATGTTAGCTTGGATGGCTTCCCTCTGGCTATTGGTTGTCTGCCTACACCTCTCTTCTGCCATGGAGAACTCTATCTTATCATGAGTCGTGTGCACTCATTGGTAAACCTTAAGAATCAAGTGATTGATGGACCAGAACAAGTATTGTACAGTTGCTTCCCTGGAGTCGACACCAAGAACACTGTATTTAAGGAAGTTTTGAAAAGTTCAAAGATGTAATATTTGGAATGTTTCAAATAATAAAGTTAGTTACCTTAAACTTATCTTTACATTTCATTATTCTCTGCAGACTGTGTTTGTAACTAACCAGTTTGTTGAATATAATTTACTTCTTCCCAAACAAGATGATGCACAGTTCTGATGAGGTCACTGGAAGTACTAATATAGGGATGGCAGAGAATTCCGCCATGGATCTCGGTGAGGCCGAATGCCAGTGCATTCGGCCCCCCGAACTCCGTAGTGGAACGGCCTGCCCCCCCACCCCCCCGCGGATCCCCCCCGGGATGAGACTTACCTGGGGTGGATATTCCAGGTGGAGGTTGCTGCGGTGCATCTTTACATAGCCTATCATGGTTGGGTGGGTTTAAAAACAAAACAAAACGGCATACACAAATGGTGGCAGCTACGGCTGCCGCCATTTGCGTTCCTTATTTTGGGCTGTCTTAGTCTATGTAAATATTTACGTAGATTAAGAGGGCAAATATAAGGAACGCAAATGGCGGCGGCCGTAGCTGCCACAATTTGCATACGTGGTTTGTATTTGTATTTTTCCCAGAGCCGTCCGCAGCCAGAAATCTGGCTGCAGACGGCTCTGGCCTGGCTGGGCCTGGCCGGCTGCTCCGCAGAGCTGCCACAGAGCACAGCTGGTCGTAGAGGATTCCAGGGGGGAGGAATGGAGTCCCTCCCCCCCCTGTCGAGGATTCCGGGGGGAGGGATGGACGCCTCCCCTGCACCATCAACATAATCCGTGAAAGGTAAGTGACTTTCGTACAATAGGGGGAGATCCTCCAGTTGTATGGCAGCCACCATTTGTTGTTTGATCACTGGTAATCCTGACTGTATTTCTTTGCATAAGGAATGGGGAAGATTTGGCCCTCCTGATGTTCTCGGATGACAACACCCCTCGTTCCTCCCCATGGCTATGCCAGCTAAGGATGATGAACGTGCATTCCAGGGATATCTGGGGGGCCACGTGTTGCAAAGCACTGGTATGCATCCAAAGAGAAGTTCTAGATCTTGGCCTTTTTGTGTGAGTTTTTCCCATACAGGCCAGGCCAGGCTCACCTTTCCCCCTGGACAACCAGAAGATGGAGCTGCCTGTGTGACTTCTCACAAACATGTTTTTCCCCAGTTCTGCACCTCACCTCGAGGCACTCAGAGAATCCATGAAGTTGCAGCTGTGAAGCTTGCTCTGATCATTATCATAAACATAGTGATCTATTCTGAGTCTTGCCAAAGCTCAAGAGATATTTTGCTTCCTGTTTTCCTTGGAGACCAATGATGTAAACATCAGAATGAAAGGCAGCTCCAGGAACCCTCTTGCACCGTGCCTGAAAAGCTTGGTGCATAAAATATCTCCTGTGCTCCCGAGAGCCTGGACTCAGATTCAAACAGGCCGATATGTCCATGCCTGTGGTGTAGTTTAGTACACCACCTCCCATCGCTGCCTATGGCTCAGAATTGGATGTTGTTGTAAAGACACTGCAGCCTCGATCTCGCAAGACTTTTCTCATGTCTCCTGATTAGCTGGCTGTGGAGGTGAAAGGAGCAGTCACAAAGGAGGAACTGCAAGAGGCAGGCAGACCCAGAATGATACCGTTGCTGCTGCTGTTGTTGCTCCTGCTTCCTTATGCGGCTGGTCAACTGCGGAAGATGGACTGCCTGAGGACTCGGAAGAAAGAGCAAGAGTTAGGATCCTATTATTACTGGCCAGGAGACTACCTCATCAGCGGAGTCTTGTCTTCACAGTATTTCATGTGTAACGAACCATACGTTTTCTCTGAGTCCCCTTTAACCAGGGTTGTGAAGTAAGTGATGCAGATGATCTAATGCTTCCAATCCCACACTCCGGTTGTCCCCATTTGTGGGAGACTGTCCATCTTTTCTGGTATCTCTGGTCATCCCTGATAAATTGCTCTCCTGACTTTTCCCACTCTGCACTTTTTGAAGAAGAATTCGGAACTTCATTAAAGTGAAGGCATCATTTAGTTCAGTACGCTCATGTATGACTGGATCCATGGGGTTCCCTTGTGTTGTTTCAGCCAAAAGAAGCAGCAGCCTCTTTGATAGTAAATGTTGTGCTAAGACACAGGCTGGAGCTGGGGAGGTTCTTTCTTGGGAGTGGTCCAAATGCAGATGTCCGCACAGAGGTTCCCTGTCTGGAATAATTACAGGGCCATAGTTCTAAGGCTGAGCACCTTTCTTCCTCATCCACCACAGCACGTGACTGTAAATCCTACTGCACTCTGAGGGATTTACTTCTGAAGAAACCGTGTGTATGTGTGTGTGTGTGTGTGTGTGTGTGTGTGTGTGTGTAATGGGCGTTAGACCCATTCAAGATAAAATACAAGACATAATATCAGGACACAGGGATACAGTTTCTTCAGTTTAGCTCATACAATCAGCTGAGTCTTTATATGCATGATGATTAGAAAATAATTAGCCACCCCTTTGTTGAGATAGCTGACTTTTCCCAAGACAGCGAATGACCAATCTTTCCTCAGAATGCCCTGGGAATTAGTCAGCAGAGCATACAGCATATGGCTTCTCAAATCAGAATAAAAATTACAATGAAAGAGTCCTTGGGTCAGAGTTGCAGGGACTCCTGCCTTACACAGACATGATCTGCTTTGGAAGGGAGTTTCCCAAAACCTCCCTTCAAATGCAGCTGTTGGTCAAAGATTAAGTCTTGCATGAATGGATGCTTGATGGCCCTGTTTATTCTGAAGAGACATCAAAGAAGAAGGTGAAGTACCAGAACTAGGCAGCATCACGTTCACATGGGGTCACTGGGGGAACAGGTTCTGCTGGGCAGGAGTGTAGTTCCTGTCACTCAGTATCATCAAGTCTCTGAATCAAGGCTGCAGAAGCCTGTGGTTGCTCCTGTGTTAGAAGAGATTCAAGCCAAACACCAGTTTAGTCATTTTGTGTTCTGTGCATAGATTCCCTATAATGGAGAAAAGGCTTCTGGGATGGTAATGAACCAGAGCCCGTGGTTACCTTTTTGGTGATCTGTTCATTTAGGTTATTAGAGATAGGGGAATTAAGAATCTGTATAATGTGTCTCCAAATTTTGTCCATCTATATCCGTGTATATCAAATATACGGTTGCAGATCATCAGCACCGAGCTACGCCTCTTGTGTTATTAATAGGGAGATCTCTTTTTCTCCCCCCTCCTCCCCCTGAATCTAACATGGCTTAAGACTATTAAAATCCTTCGTGCGATTAAGGACCGGTTAATATTCCAGAATGGGTGAGTGGCTGGTGTGGAAATTCTTTTTTAATTGAATGCTGGCTTAAAATGGAGTAAAAACCTTGAAATGCCTTACAGTTTTCTGAGGCATAGTATATTCTACACCTTCTTCCTTCCTAAGAGGACTAACTGTTTTGCAGTTCTAAGTCTCTGTGGGTGATATTCAGTAACAGAAGTTGCAAAGCTAAAAGAGAATTGATTTAAAGATAGGGAAAGGACTGAGTGAAGCTGAATTCAAACCAGAAGTAAAATCCCTTGAAACGCTTAGAACTATACAGGCAGGAAGAAGCAGACCTGCAGGCCCGTGCATGCGCATGCCCAGACACACGCGCGCACACAGAAGATTTGAAATTAGCATTTCTTCAAAGCATTTACTTCCATTTAAATACACCAGCCTACTTTACCCTCATGTGATTGGTCAGTATATACCCACTACATGTCCCTCCAGATATTTTTTTTTTAGTGATATCCTTGGCAAATTGGGGAACTTTTTTTTTTTAAATGGCTCTGGCCGTTTTGATTTCCCTCTCAAACAACAGAAAACATGGCATGATGCGGAAAACAAAATGAAAACAAGGCCTACAAGGGCTGCAGGTTACTTGCATACACGTTAAAAAGAGGTTGTTGTTTTTTTAAAAAAGTATTCCACCATCCCCAAAACGTGAGGAATAGGAAATCATCAATGTTTTAGCCTTAAAAAATGCCCCCCCCCCATTCTGATCCAAACAAGGTCACTGATACATATTGCCCAAGTCACTTTGGGCAGAGAGGGGGGATTGTTTGCTTTTTCTCTTATACTGCTGTTTCTCTCCCCATAGTTCACCAATAGACCTGGAAATTTGATGGTATGTAAATGCAACACTTCTTCTGGCACCAGTAAATTTCAAAAACATTGTTTTTACTGGTAATCCTTAACAAAAGGCATGTGTTTGTGTGTGTGTAAGTGTGTGTGTGTGTGTGTGTGTGTGTGAGAGAGAGAGAGAGAGAGAGAGAGAGAGAGATTATCTATCTAAATATAGTAGGGATGGCGGAGAATTTCTCCCCGAAATCGGTGGTGAAATTCTCCGCCTCCCGCCCCCCACGGGACAGGACTTACCTTTGGCGAATGTCCCTCCCAGCGGCGGGTCCCGGCGGCGTTTCGGTGGCGTTTCGTTGCAGGCGGGGGGGGGCAGGCGGTTTCCCGACCGGCTGCCACCGCCGCCATTACAAAAAAAAAAAGTAAAAAAAACCACACACACACCCGTGCATAGGCTATGTAACGATTTACGTAGCCTATCACGGCTAGATTTCCAAAGTCAGCCGTGATAGGCTACGTAAATCATCACGTAGCCTATCATGGGTGACTTTGGAAAAAAAAAAAGCACGTATGCAAATGGCGGCGGCCCATGGGCGCCGCCATTTGCGTTCCTTATTTTGGCACATCTAGTCTACGTAAAGATTTACATAGACTACGGAGAAAATAAGGGAACGCTATTTGCTATCTACATAGACTAGACGTGCCAAAATAAGGAACGCAAATGGCGGCGCCCATGGGCCGCCGCCATTTGCGTACGCGCTTTTTTTTTTTTTTCAGAGACACCCGTGATAGGCTACGTGACAATTTACGTAGCCTATCACAGCTGACTTTGGAAATCTAGCCGTGATAGGCTACGTAAATTGTCACGTAGCCTATCACGGGGTCTTTTTTTTTTTTTACTTTTTGTTTCGCAGCCGGGGAGACGGGGCGCTTCTCCCCGGCCTGAATTTCGGCCAGGCGAGGCGGGAAGCCTCCCCCCCGGCCTGAATTTCAGCCGGGTGAGGTGGGAAGACACCCCCCCCCCTCGCATGAACTTCGGGGGGATAAGCAAAGCGCCTCCCCCCCACCGCGAAGCCAAGCTGCGAAAAAGTAAGTGACTTTCGTACATCCCTAAAATATAGACACAGACAGCTAGATCCTTGATCCCTGAAATCTGCCAGCGCCTTGCAGCACAGGTACATTTGCCGCTCCCTATGAACATCCAAAGCATTATGTGATGATCGGCTCTTCTGAGATTTAAATTGCATGAAAAAGAATCTGGTGGTATACAAGAAGGAAACTGAGATTTGTTTTCGTTCAATGGAGAAGGACATCATGAGGCATTTAATTTTGTTCTTATTTACTGTTTTGCAGTTTCCACGATACAAGGTACTGGCACATCCTGTCCTTCATGTTTGCCATTCAGGAGATCAACCTGAGCCCCAGGCTCTTACCCAACATCACCCTGGGCTACAACATCTACAAGTCCTTCTTCGACGGAAGAGCCACCTCCTACGCCATGCTGCAGCTCCTTGCTGGGGGTGAAAGCAACATGCCACACTACAGCTGCAGGAGGAAGAATCACCTGCTGGCCGTCCTTGAAGGGGCTGAATCGGACCTCTCCCTCCACATTTCCTCCATGTCGAACATCTACAAAACCCCACAGGTATGAATGGGGAGCAGACAGGAGGCCAGGTACATAGAAAGGGGAGCTGAGACCTGGTTGGGCTCAGCTCTCGCTCTTCAGTCCCTGTGCCTCATGGGCATAATGGTTCTCTGGAGTGTGTGGAGGTGAGTCATGGCAGTGGTGGAGCTCTGGGATGGGAGACTTGGCATCCCTGGGTGCAGGGATGGCAGGAGACCATGGAAGCTGTACTAGACAGCTTTCCATGTGATCCGCAGCCCAGTTCCTGCTCCTTCCTGAAGCCTCACATAGACACTGTCAGGGTGGACACTGAGCCCATAGAATCCCAGTGTAGTTCTGATTCGGAGGAAGAACAGTCGCTCCTGGGAGAGGAGCGCGCCCCTTTTTCCCAGGGCCCGCAGCTGACAGAGATTCTTCCCACCAACATTCCTGATTAGAAAGCAGTCCAGGGAGTGACCCAGCACTGATAGCATACTGGTTGGATGCGCGGCGCAGATGCAGAGAGTGGCGCCAAATGGAGAGCACAGAAAGGAGGCGTAGCACCCGTTGGCGCTCAGAGAACAGTTGCGCCCAGAGGAGCCAAGGGAAAAGGGGAGGGATTCTCCCTAGTCCTTATATTCAGGGGTCTGCCAGTAACTGCCTTTCAGACGGGGACCAACTGTTTCAACTTAGGGCATAGGGATGCTGCTGCTCAGATCTAGTTGCTACCTGTAGGGTTATGAAGTTATAAAAGCAGAATAAAGCTTTGAAAAGAATCCCTTTGTCTGTGTCTGGACTTGGCTACTGGATTAGACTGAGAGAGCCCTCCAAGGAGCTCTTGACAGACACGTGGAAACGTCCATCTAAGGCAAAGTGCAGCACAGAAGGAATCCCCTTGTTTGCACTGGTTCTGCCCTGCATTGGATCGGAGGTTGCCTCTGAATTCAGCGGAGGTCTGAGTGCCCGTCTATCTGTATAGGATTGCACCTTTAATCATGTCTTGAAAGGCTCTCCGATCTAGATGTTGCAGAAAACTGTAGTGGCTGACAGGAATGGGAACCCTCCCCAGCAGTTTTTGCAGCCCCCACATGACTACTGCCATGATTCTACCCCAGGAGGTATGATGTCACCGATCTCTCTGTTGGAGGAACAGCCCTGTAGGGCATTTATTATTTCTTTATCTATTTCTGTATTCATTTCTGTATTTATTCATTTACATCCATATTTCACTCCACATCTAGACAGATTCCGGAGTGGTGTACAATAAAAGATACAAGATAAGGTAAAATAATAAAACTCCATGTTAAAAATTATTTTTTAAAGAAGAGAGAGAGAGTGGGAGAAAGAAAAATAATTACAATACCACTGGATTGTATTGATGCTGTGTCAGGTATCCTGGTCGCAATTTGTTTAGCTCTTTTTACACTAGTAAATAACCCCTTAAATCTCACCTGGTATCAAATAGGCAGGTAGTGCAGTTCCCACAGCAAAGGTAGCATGCTGAAGAGAGTCAGCTCCCGACAATGGCCAAGCTCCTGAATTGTGAACAATCGCCAGCTTTAGGAGCAGCCTTGAGGGCAGCCCCACATAGAGTGCATGGCAGTAATCCAGTCTTCAGGTTATTAGCACCTGTACCATGGTGAACAAGCTACCCCATCCAGGAGAGGCCGCAGCTGGAGAACTAGCGGAACTTGGCAAAAGACACTCCAAGCTGCATGGGCCACGTGGGCCTGCAGGGACGATGGATGTAGGACTCCCCCCAGATTACAAACCTGATCCTTAAAGGGGAGTGCAGCCCCATCCAGAAGAGGCAATGGCCCTATCTCCTGGACTTGGGAACCAGTGACCCACAGGGCTTCCGTCCTCTTCCAAATCCCCTCATGACTACTCCCAGTGAATTCATACAGATGTTGAGCAATATTGGGGACAAGGTGGTGCCCTGTGGAACCCTGTAACTCCACTGCCAAGGGGTCAAGAAATGGACACCCAACATTACTCCCTCAAATCACCCCATAGTTTGAGTGAAACCATTGTAAGCCACTTCTTCCACTGCCCTTCCCACAGCGTCGATC
This sequence comes from Heloderma suspectum, assembly GCF_057233095.1. Lineage (NCBI taxonomy): Eukaryota > Metazoa > Chordata > Lepidosauria > Squamata > Helodermatidae > Heloderma > Heloderma suspectum. The sequence continues at coordinate 386,099,000 of NC_139459.1, read as the reverse complement.
CAGGAGGAAACCATGGTCCATGGTACCCAAACCAATGAGAGATAGAGCAGAATTAGCAGAGTGGCATTCCCCCTGTCCCTCTCTTGAGATAGATCATCCAGCAGAGCAACCAAGGCTGATTCAGTGGGGGCAGGGCTAAATCTACCCTTTTCCATTGGCTCACACGAGGCAGCGAGCAGGTCTAACATTCATTGATTGGTTCCTGAAGTGTATCACTCTACCGTGTTTTGAATGCGTGTAAAGGACCCCAGTGTTCCTCTTGGGCTGCACCACAAATGGAGCTTGAGGTATTTTTGCACTCCCCATCCACATCTTCTGCCTCATACTGACAGGCATTGATTTAGACAATATTTATTTATTTATTGCATTTATACCCTGCCTTTTTTCACTTTAAGGAACCCAATGCGGGGCACATAATTGTCCTTCCATTTTAGCCAAAAATATTTCATTTTATCCAGAAAACAAACTGATACTAAACTACCATCTCTTACTTTACTTTGCTCCCTAGATCAGTTACGGCACTGCTACTCCTGTTTCTAATGACAAAAGTCAGTTCCCTTTTGTCTACCGCATGGCCCCAAAGGAGGAAGCCCAGTACCCCGGGATTGTCCAGCTACTTCTGTTTTTCCGATGGACGTGGGTCAGTCTCTTTGCTCCAGACACTGAGAATGGGGAGAGGTTCCTGGGTGCCTTCACACCCCTGATGATCAGCAGTGGAATTTGTGTTGCTTTCTCCAAAAGACTACCACGAAATCTTTTATATCAAATACTCCAGATGGACGTTTCTTTCCTGGGGAAAGAAGTGAAGGTCATTGTTTACTATGCGGACTCCCACTATGGCTGTTTACCTTTGATGTTTATGCAAAAAACACTCGAAAAGAAACCAACTGGGGCAAAACTCTGGATCACACCAGCTTTTCAGGACATGGACTACAACTTGTCTGTAGAACCTTATTACTTCCATTTCCTCCACAAATCTTTGTCCTTCAGAATGAAGACTAAAATAATGACAAAATATGACTACTATGAGCCAGATTCCTCTTCTCTGCAACGGTTGTGGGATGAAACATTTGAGTGTTTCAGTTCAATGCATGTTTTGTCCATGAAAATTTGGACAGGTTGCAGAGAGAAAGAGAAACAGGCGACGCTGCCCCAGGAGGAGACTGAAAGAGCCCTGTCTCAGGACAGCTACATTACTTATAGTGGCATCGAAGCTGTGGCCCATGCCTTACATGCTGCATATTCATCCCGTCCCAAGCGGATGTTGAGGGTGGGTGAAGGAGAAAGGCGGGAATGTCAAAAGCTGCAGTCCTGGGAGGTATTCCCTTTTTCTTTGGCAACACCTCCATAAAGACTCATGATGAAGATAACCAAATATGGGTTAGAGCAGATAATTGTTTCTCCTGCATGGCACTACAGGCAGCTGATATATCTTGTTTTTCTGCCACCATTACATCCCCAAATAGCATCCCTCCTCCAAATATCCCTTATAAATGGAGCCCCAGACCCATTGAGAACCAGTTGTGTTTTTCTGCTTCACCATCATGCAATAACAGAACATAAAAAATGAGCCAAGTGAACATATATCCTGCACAGTCAAATGCAATATCGTTCACCATGATTGCATGCAAATGTTTTGGAGCTTGTTTTTTTGTGGCTCTTACTTGTAATTTATGTTATTCTAGGATTGGATCTGAGTTTATTTCATTGTCGTACCTTCTCCCCTTCAGGTTTTACATTGCCTTGAGTAAATGTATAGTAAACATGGTATATACACTTTGAAACAAATATACTGACCAAAACTATACGTGCCATGTGGTGATGCATAAATAGTGCTTCCCTGAAAGAAGGACCTGGGTTCACTTCTCTATTTCACTTGGGGTCGCTAGCACTAGAGAACATGTTGAGTCCTCTCTAAACTGTATGACTCATTTCCATAGACACAAATATACATAACACTCTTTCCTTGATGCTCCTTCTCTTTGCTGCTAGACTGTGCCTCGTTCCAGGTGCACTGAGAGCTGTCACCCTGGATACGCCAAGGAGGTCCAGGAAGGAGAGCCATCATGCTGCTATGCTTGCACTCCATGCACGGAAGGAACCATCTCCATTCAGGAAGGTAGTTGACATCAGAGGAATGGGAGTTCCCCTGGGAAATGGGGCAACCATTCGAATATGCCCAAGAGTCTCCTCAATGCTATTTTGATGCTATCTTCTTTCCTTTCATACCCTTTCGCAAAACATTCCATCAGTAGGTAAGATAAGACGTTACTACTATTAATGACTATTGCTGCTAGTTTAAAACATTGTGGGAATCCCTTGGAATTAGCCAGACTGATGAAGCAGCCGGAGGGTTGGACTTGGACTGGAAAGACCTGAGTTCAAATCCCTGCTCAGAGACAGGGTTTATGGTCATGGGCCATTCACTGCTGCTCAGCCTAACATCCCACACAGTGCTATGGTTTATTCACCCAGCCTTTCCATCCCATAGCATGATTTTAATGATGGCTTGATCCATTCCGCTGAATGTTTATTTTATTTGTTATTAGTTGCTCTTCTTCTACAAAGTTTTATTACACTGGTTCATAAATAACTGTGATAATGTTTCTGCTGTGGAGGCTCAAAAGCATTTAAATTAATAAATAAAATAGTCATACCTCTTTGGAACTGATGGTAAAGACTTTTTGGAACTAAGTCCCCTACTTGGCTTCAGTATGTTGAATCTCCACCATTACTCTCAAAAGTGAGTTGAAAGAAATTCCTGTGGGAGTCAGTCTCCAGAGTGCAAGACAGGGGGATGCTGAGTGCACACTTTTCCTGGTAGAAATCCTGCCCCCCACAAGAACGTCTGTGTTTTTTCCATGACTGGGACAGGGCGGTATGTATAGACATGTCCGGCCTTTCTCCATTATATGTAGAGAATCCTCTGCACTCTGCTGAACTTCTGTGGCAAACAAGCAGGGAGTCCCTGGTAGAAAAGGGGATGTGAAAATGGTACAACCCCTACTGTCTGGTGATCAGAGTACGTCCCTGACCAACATGGATTCAATCTTCTGTTCCTTTAATCCTCTTTAGTAAAACTTCAGTAAAAAAAAATGAAGAAGGATTTATGAGATTTTCCTATTTGGGATTTGAAACTTAACCAGGAGTCCTTTGAGTACCATCTTGTGGAGGAAAGTTGGGGCATAATTTAAATAAATAAATAAATAAATAAATAAATAACCACTCAGCTACCATGTAGCTTAACATGCTTTAGAGGATTATTATGAAGATAAAAATAGGATAGCCGTACAGATACTCCCTTATCCTGTACAATGTTTGGAAAAAACACATTTGCTTCTCCATATTAGAACAAGGTAGGAAGCTGTCTTGATTCCAAGTCAACACATCAATCCATCTAGCCCGCTCTTCTCTGTTCTACTCTGAATGACAACCATGTCCCACTCGACAGCTTGTCCCATTACTAATGAGCCCTCTGGTGAGGAGGCCCCAGATTGAAACTCCTGGTCAAAAAGCAGGTCCATGCCAGGGAATGTTTGTCTCTCTCCCTGCCCAGCTGCACATTTTTCTAGATGTACAGGTGATGTGAATCCTGCTGAAGTCACTCTCCTTCTTCTCAGATGCAGACCATTGCAACAAGTGTCCAGAAGACCAGCATCCAAACAAGGACCGAGATCAATGTGTCCCCAAGGATATAAACTTCCTCACCTATGAAGAACCTTTGGGGATTGTTCTGACTTTCTTTGCTCTATTCTTGTCCTTATCCACGGGCTTCATATTAGGAATCTTCATGAAATACCAAGAAACTCCAATAATCAAGGCCAACAACCGAGACCTGTCCTACATTCTCCTCATCTTCATCATGCTTTCCTTCTTGTCCTCCTTCCTGTTCATTGGCCAGCCGAGTAAAGTGACTTGCCTTCTCCGACAAACGGCCTTCAGCATCATCATCTCAGTTGCCGTTTCTTCAGTGTTGGCCAAAACCATCACTGTGGTCTTGGCTTTCCTGGCCACAAAGCCAGGGAACAGAGTGAAGAGATGGCTGGGGAAGGGTCTTGCAAACTCCATTGTAAGTTTTTGTTCTAGTATCCAAGTTGTCATCTGTACCATCTGGCTGGGGAGCTCTGCCTCATTCCCTGACTCTGACATGCATTCCCAGCCTGGACAGATCATCCTGCAATGCAATGAAGGATCTATCACCTTGTTTTATTCTGCCCTTGGCTACATGGGCTTCTTGGCTGCCATCTGCTTCACGGTGGCTTTCTTAGCCAGGAAGCTGCCTGAGGCCTTCAATGAAGCCAAACTGATCACCTTCAGCATGCTGGTCTTCTGCAGTGTTTGGCTGTCCTTTGTGCCCTCCTACCTGAGCACCAAGGGGAAATACATGGTGGCCGTGCAGGTCTTCTCGATCTTGGCCTCTAGTGCTGGGTTGTTGGGCTGCATCTTTCTTCCCAAGTGCTACAGTATTGTACTGAGACCTGATCTGAATACAAAGGAGCATGTCATGTTCAAAACAAACTAGAGTATCTGATCCATAGAACTAGAGTTGTGGAAGAATATTTGGCATAAGTTTGGAGGAGATACTAGTTTGGTGAGATCATAGTGAACAGAGCCTTTTGATGTGCTTATAGCATCAGTTGCACAGGTCCTGTGTTTCTGTTACAGGAGACTGGCAAAGCCGAGCCTTGAGGGTCTCACTCTGTCATTGACCGCCATCCACATCTGAAGTAGTGGTGAGGCTGGAACTATACCATGCCCACATTGTCTAAATAATGCATCTGTTGAAGGTGTGGCCCTTTACAGCTGCAGTGTATTTTGCAGCTTGAGTGCACATGGAAAGCCTTGAATGCCAGATGTTAAATGTATTTTTGTTTGTTTGTTAATGACATGAGTGTATTTTATTGCTCTGCTTGCTATGACGGTTTCATGCACTTTTGTCATTAAGAATTATTCTAAAAGAATGCAGGATTTTAAGTTGGTACTATTGTATTATTCTATGATCTCCATGACTGGGCGAGTGTTCTCTTCAAGATGTGCAACAATTTTCTTCAGTCGAAACCATTGGCTTTGTGTAACACTCTGTGACATATTAATTCATATAACTTCCCAACTTGCACTGAAAGATCAAGAGAGAGGAGTATGCATACCAACCTAAGGTTTGGGCCAAATGACATCAACCACATGACATCCACTGATGCAACCAGGACAGTGTCCTCAACAAGACATCCAAGACATCCAATCTGGCCCAACATTTGTTTTGGCCTCAAAACACTGTCTTGGGCCCAACTGCAAAATTGCCAGTGAGTGACTTGGCCAACGCTTCCCTTTTGAACAAGATCCTGTGAAGCATATGCCTCCCTGCCAATAACTGCCGAGAGAGAGAGAAAGAGAGAGAGAGAGAGGAATCAGAAACTGTAGTGTGCAGCCCAAACTAAATTTGTGTTGACCCTAAATTAACACCACAGCTCTAGGAGTGTTTCATTTATGTCACTCCTTGTCATCAGGAGGAGAGATTTCCTAATGCTTAAGATTTGTTTGAAAGTGGAACACGTGGTCCTGAGATGTATTTAAGCAAAGCCAACCCAAGGATCTCCCCTCCCCCATGCCAGACCACACTTCCATACCACCTACTTGGTGCTGGATTGTAGGAACAACCCCACATGCTTCCAGACACTAGGGGGTGATAGAGAGTGTGTTGCATCAACAGCCACATGTCTTGTTCACCCCCCCTTGCTTCCCTGTAGCTTGATCAGTCCCTTTTTTCTCCCCCTCCCTTTCCTCTCCCTTCTTCCTCTTCTGCCTTTGCAACAAGGAAGCAAGGAACCATATCCTAGGCCTTCACTTCCTTCCACTCACACCCAGCTTTAGAGGGTGCTTGTAGTTTGACAGTGTTACATAGCCTTCTCTGATGTGTATAAAAGCACTAATAAAGTGAGAGCAATCCTATGACTACTAGACAGTCTAGAGGACCATAGGATTTTCCATTTCTGGGGACGGAGCTCAGACCCACGGCCTGGATACCACAGTCTCCGCCCCCTCCCTCACTGCCTCATAGTCGGTTTGGTTCTCTCCACGCCTTCTGCTTCTCCAAATGGAGCAGAGAGAGGGTGAAAGTGGGCGGTGGTGGTAGGGGCGGTGGTGGAGGAGAGCATGGAACCCTGTCACGACGCTTCCTATGTGCTGCACAGCATCCCCGTCTGGTTCCCACTCCCTGGCTAGATGCATGACATTGGATGTCTAGCTGAATGCAGGACGGATGGAGCACAGAGGGGAGGATCTTTCTAGGATAGTTGCCAGGCTCCATGTTCGGAGGGTGGCACCTTTCTTCAAAGGTTTGTTCCCTTAGATAATTTGCACTTCTTCTAAACTGACTCCAGCCTGTGTTTATTGCCTCCAATATTAAAAGGCTGTGTTACCACACTTTGTCCATATAAGGCAACTCTGCTGTATGGCACACCAGCTTTTCCAACACTTTGAACCAGGAGAGGCAAGGAGTATCAGGCTGAAGGCATTCAGTGGTGCCTGGGAAGTTAGTGCATCCTCCACTAGAAGTCTGGGATGTCCTCTTGTTCAGAGGCTGGAATGATCGGAACTGACAGGAAGCGGCAGCCATAAGCATGAGTGAAGCACACTGCCCCCTTCCAACATATTAAGGCATTCCCAACATAATAAGACATGAAAAGGGAATGAGGGAGGCGGATCCTAAACTACGTTTGGTTCTGCATACCTCAGGAGAAGCAGCTGGGCAGGAGCTCAAGCTCTCTCTGCCCTCCGAGTTCCCTGTTTTGTTTGTTTGTTTTATTTATTTAGTTGTTGTTGTTGTTAATGTCTGTACGCATGCATGTATCCATTCATGCACGCACGCATGCATGCATGCATACATGCATTCATTTTTATATCCCACCTTTCTACAATAAAGACTGTGAGTCTGCCTAAGTATTAAACTCCTTCTCTCTATACTGCCACAATTGGATGCTCATTTTGTAGGAACACAAGAGAAGGGTTTCTGGGGGGAGGGTCCCAGCCTCTCAAACTCTTTACCATAGCTAAATAGGGTTGTTGCAGGCACCCGATTCCATCTGGGAATCTGGCAGAACTGCCCCTGCCTTCATCCCTGAGCTCCGCTCACCGAGCCCCTGCCCCTACTTGTCCCCTGCCAGTGCTCGGCAAGCAGCCTGCCCTCACCCCGGCAGCCTTGTTGAGCTCTGGGGTCACCATTTTCTGAAAAATAGAATGGAGATCACAAAATGCGCATATTTGCGTATGTGCAAAAATGCACGTTGTTGCAAAAATGTGCATTTTTGCACACACACAAATATGCGCATTCACAAAATGTGCATTTTTGTGCATATGCAAATATGAGCATTTTGTGATTACTATTTAAAAAAAAAAAAAAATGGCCACCACAGAGCTCAACAAGGCTGCCAGGTTCTGTGTGGGCTGGTTGCTGAGCATGGGAGGGGCTCGAGAGGGATCTGGGAACTGGTCTGTGGGGGCAGGGGATGGGCGAGTGCCCAGAAATCCTGGATGGGGATGAGTTCACACATCGCTATAAGGTAAGTTACCACAGGCTAGCTACAACTTTGTTGACCTCCCGGCAGCAGGCAAACGTGTCTTTATTTGGGGCAAGTTTTGGTTATTAGGCTGTTTGCTGAAGTGGGTTTGAAGTGGCGTGTGCAATTATTTTATTGATGTGGCTTCAACATATTTGCATTTAAGCTTTAATGATAATTTTATATTTGATCTTATACAACCAATCTCAAGGGTATCCTATATTCTGCACCAATCTCAAGGGTACCCTATATTCCCCATGACTCTAAAATTTCAAAGGGTTTCACTCAATGGAGCTTCAAACAAATGGATTCAATGATGAAAGTGGGTAGGTTTTGTGGTGTGCCAGTCTAAGAGAGATTGTCTCATTGTGGGAAACCTGTTTTGTGGGATTTGGCACATTATATTCTCAAATGTCATCTCTATACTGATATTAGAGATTGTGATTTAGGTCCCTTCTTAAGGAAAATGCAATTTTGGGATGTACAGGGGAAATTGGGTTTTCTGCTACAAGCAACTCCCCAGTGTGGGTCAGGGAGTACAGCCCATGGCATACCCACACCCCCATCGTTGGTGGCTCATAAGTAACGGAACAAACCAACATCATTTCAAACTTAAAGGTTGCCTTCAATACCTGGATCTCTGATGGGTTTATGTTGTTTCCTCAGCCTAATGATGGCCTCCTTCACTTGCATGGACACCTCTTTGGACCTCATGTTGGGAGTTCCATTGAACAGCTACCAAATGCAAATGTAACACTCAGAACCACCTCCAGGCCTTTTATCTGCTTGATTGGTCATGGGGCACCCAGGAAACAGGTCACACCTGGCCATACAGCTGCTTGTCAGCCATTCGTTCCATTACTTCTGAGCCCCCAATGACGGGTGTGTGTGTATGCCACTGGCTGTCCTTCCTGAATGGTTAGTGCCCCACTTTTGTCAAACCCCTTGAATTACAGCTGAAAGTCCTGACTTCACTCCCATCTGGGTGTGTTTCCTTTCAACTTCAATGTGGTGGTGTACAGAGGCCAACTGCCAAAACAGTTATCCTTGTTCTGATATTTCTGGCCCTGACTGTATGTAGATCCCATTGTGGTGCCTTGCCAGGGAGACTGGGAAATATGGGGAATGTATTCTTATCTCCCCTTCATGGATCACTGCCTTGTTGTGGCGAAGGGGCTTGCATAACTCAGTGAAGCCATAAGCTATGCCGTTCAGGGCCACCCAAGACGGACAGGTGGCCTTCTCCATCTTGGCCTCCAGTGCTGGCCTGTTGGGCTGCATCTGTATTCCCAAATGCCACATTATTTTATTGCGGCCTGATATGAATACAAAGGAGCATATCATGTTCAAAACAAACTACAGCATCTGATCTATAGAAGCAGAGTTCTGGAAGATTTTCATACCCTCCACAATCTGGATGAGAACCATATCTTTCAGTTGGGGGAAAAAGAATTATGGAACAGACCCAGGAGCATGTAGTTTCCAGTTTGTTCCAGTTCCAGCTAGATCCATAAATACAGGGCGGCCTTCACTGGAAGAAGTGAACCTGTTTTAACCTTCTCCTTATGGGGATTCAGTTCACCACCTTGGATTGCTCCTTTGGAGTTCCGGCTGGTTTTGACCACAGTCTGGATGGGATTCATAGCCTCCACTGCTTGCCTTAACTCTTACACTGGATAGTGTAATAACCAGAATGAAACTTCCTGGAACAATCCCTTTGTTTTTAGAAAAGAATGCCAGAAAAACTGGCATATGTTGGAGACATTTGATAACAATCGTTTAGGACAGACAACCTTGTAATGTTCTATTTTTTATGTTTTTAAAAGATGTTATTTGTTTTCCAAAATGAAATTATACAAACCATCAGAAATTAGGTAGACACACACACAAGATAGAACGACGAACAAGAGAGTTTTAAATATCTATTTTATATATTTACACACACACACACACGGAAAGAAACACTTTGAATTGAACTAATTATTGACAGAGGTAGTACATTTAACATATATGCATCTTTTCCCCTTTCATCTTACAAACGAAGATATAGGTGGAAACCATGGGCAACTCGGAGGTATTCTGTATAATTGTGTTTGTTTCATAGAATCATAGAATAGTAGGGTTGGAAGGGGCATACAAGGCCATCGAGTCCAACACCCTGCTCAATGCAGGAATCCAAGTCAGTTTGTTTATTAAATTTCTGTGCTGCCTCATAGCCAAAGCTCTCTTCACCACTACAGATTAAATTAGTCTTCCCATAGTCTGAGGAAAGGTGTTGACCAAGACTGCTGTGTACTACTTCCCTGATTCATAATTATTGTATTAGTAACACCTTGATGTCCAGAACCCATCCGGTACTGAACGGAATGGCCCAGAACGGCAACTGCCAAGTGAGCCAAGCCAACCAAATTCAAAGCCACCCACTCCAAATGCCTGTGGCATGTGCATTTCCCCCTGCGGGCTGTGGCCCTTTGCCTAGGTATGTCCTAGTGTATGACAAAATCCCTCACTAAAGTCTCCCAAGCAAAACTCCTTATGTTCTTATATGACTCTATTATCTAGGAACCCCGCAATCTAATATTTCCTCCAAAAAACGCCAAAGTGTTATGCTGTTGTGTGACACAAATCCCGATTCTCATCCTTCCTCCAAACCTATACTAAAATGTTGTGCTAGTTTTGTGCTCCTTTGTGCATGAACCTGCATTTGATTTATCAGTAGACAGTTGTGGGTGATGGCACAAACTCACGTTGTGTGGCACAAAACTGGCATACATTTTTGGCATATGTTTGCAGATGATACTAGTTTGGTGAGATTGTAGTTAACAGAGACTTTTGATGTGCTTATAGGTTGCATAGTTTCCATGTTCCTATAACATCAAACAGGCAAATCTGGGCCTTGGGTCAATCACACTGCCACACTGACAGCCAGGTAGTGGTAGTGGTGAAGCTGGAACTATACCATACCCCTATAGTCTAAATAATGCCTCTGTTCAGGGTGTGTCTCTTCACAGTGGCAGTATGCCAGCATTTTGCCACTTGAGTGCACATGGAAAGCCCTGAATACAACGTGTTGAACAGAGGTGTTTTTTTTTGTTTTGTTTTGCTTGTTAATGGAACTAGCATATTGCATTTGCTTTGCTTACTATGAAGGTTTCATGTACTTTTTGTGATTAAGACTTATTCTAAGAGAACACAGGATTTAATTTTGATACTTCCATCTCCTATTTGTCATTGTCATCTATGTTCATCACACAGTTACTGCATGGATATGATGGTTGACTCACCATTGCGATTCGGTGGAAGGATGTTTAACAATGTACAGTACACAACCACTCTGTGCAGACATTCACATACATCCTAATGGTTGATATGATTGTACAGCTTGAATTTGCTCTCGTCTGTTGCTCGATGATGGTATGCTTGCAGCCTTTATTGATAAAGTTGTTACCTGGCTTTGGGGATATTCTTCTTGTTCACCAGTTTACTTGTCCCAGTTGTCTTATTGATTCTCAGTGGAAGGCCGTTTCATGTGTTCATAACATACAGTATGCAACTATATCTTAAAAGGGGATCTTGGCCTTGTCTCTGATGATATTGTTTTTATAGTAAAGGTCTGGCCAAGCTCAACTGTCCATTTGCAGACCCCTTGCAAGAATATGCAGCAGCTTCCATGAATTGGCAGAAACACTGCCTGCTATCTCTACCACTATTGCTTAAGCCTGGACCCATGTTTCTGATAGCTCATCTGTGCTTTCACGGTTGCCTGTTTTGTTACCTTTCTTCTGGGTTTGCCCCTTCACTCAGAGTCTGTTGAAGCCAATGCAGGACTGGGGGAGGGTATGAGGAGCGCTCAGGGCAAGCGTCAGCAATGGACCATGACAGGGCACAGGGGGCCTGGCAACTGCCCATGGATGCCTCATACTGACACCAGCTCATAAGAGGGCTGCTCTGATAAGTGGAAAACTGTCTATACCTATAATTCAAAGTTGGGAGTTAGTTGATTACTCCTGTTTGACTGCCTTTCCCTTGACAAACACTCATGAAGCATACTTCATTAGAAAGCTCTTCATGCAGATTCCACAAATAACAATGGTTTTCACTGTCAGGAGTTTATGTATGTCCATAATGATTTTACTGCAAATTGGAGAAAAATTAAATATGAACACAAAAAAGAACCTGTTCACCTTTATAAACAAAGGTGCAGGCCAAAATACAATAACGTCCCAGTAACATACAGTCTGTAAAAAAATCATGAAGGGATTAAGAGATACCTACAGTTAAAAGTAACCCAGTCAAAGTTTAGTTATTGCTCAGAAAGGAAGTCTGAGAAAAGAAAACCCCATGGAACGTATCACAAGGCTAAAAGATATGATGCTGGAAGATGATCCCCTCAGGTCAGAAGGTGTCCAACATACTACTGGGGAAGAGCAGAGGGAATTTCCAAGTAGCGCCAGAAAGAGTGAAGCGGCTGGGCCAAACCCGAAAGGACACTCAGCTGTGAAAAGAAAATCCAATGCTGTAAAGAACAATATTGTTTAGGAACCTGGAATGTGAGATCAATGAATCAAGGCAAGCTGGAGGTGGTCAAACATGAGATGGAAGATTGAACATCCCGGGATGGCACTTACCTGGGGCGGCTCCGGCAGCGACTACGGATGGGGGAGAATTTCTCCCTGAAACTTCGGGGGGCCGAGTACCAATGCATTCGGTCCTCCAAAGGTTCGGGGAGAAATTCTCCCCCACCCCCCCCGCCACCCCCCGCCACCCCCTTGGGATGGGACTTACATTTACGAATGTCGCTCCTGGCGGCGGGTCCCGGCGGCGGTTCAGCAGGTCTTCGTTAGGGGTGGGGGTGGCAGCCGGTCTTTCGACTGGCTGCTGCCGCTGCCATTACAAGAAAAGTGAAAAAAAAAAAAACACCCCTGTGATAGGCTACGTAATGATTAACGTTACGTAGATTTGCTAGATTTGCAAAGTCAGCCGTGATAGGCTACATTAATCGTCATGTAGCCTATCATGGGTGACTTTGAAAAAAAAAAAGCATGTACGCAAATGGCGGCCCCCATAGGGAGCCACCATTCGCGTTCCTTATTTGGTCCCTGTAGTCTACATAAAGATTTACGTAGACTACGGCGAAAATAAGGGCAACGCTATTAGGCAACGCTTAATTATTAGGGAACGCTTAATTAATATTAATATAATAATTAATATTATATTAATATAATTAATATAATAATTAATTATTAGGCAACGCTTAATTAATATTAATTATTAATTAATAATTATTAATTATTATTAGGCAACGCTTAAGGGCAACGCTTCAGGGACCAAATAAGGAACGCGAATGGCGGCTCCCTATGGGGGCCGCCATTTGCGCACGCGCTTTTTTTTTTTAAAGTCACCCGTGATAGGCTATGTGACGATTAACGTAGCCTATCACGGCTGACTTTGCAGATCTAGATCTTTGTAAATCTACGATTTACGTAGCCTATCACGGGGCTTTTTTTAAACTTTTCCTTTGAAGTTCGCGGCCGGGGAGACGGGGCGCTTCTCCCCGGCCTGAATTTCGGCCGGGCGAGGTGGGAAGACAACCCCCCCTCGCATGAATTTCGGGGGGAGAAGCGAAGCACCTCCCTCCCACCGCAAAAAAAGCTGCGGGACATGGTAAGTCCCTTTCCTACATCCCTAGCAGCGAGGCAGCAGATTTGGCGGCAGCAGGTGTGGTGGCGGTGGTGGATTCGGGGGCGGTGGCGGCAGGTGTGGCGGCAGGGGCGGAGGGGCAGGTGCGGCAGAGTTGGCAGGGTGGTGGCAGCAGTGGGTGCGGCAGGTGCGATGGTGGCAGGTGCGGAGTATGTGGCAGGGTGGCGGCGGCGAGTGTGGCGGCAGCAGGTGCAGCGGCGGCAGCTGGTCTTCTGGCCGGGCACAGCCGGGTGCAGCATATGCAAATGGCAGCGCCTACGGCGGCCGCCATTCGCATTTGCTATTTTTTGCTGTTCTAACCTACGTAAATATTTACGTAGGCTAGAACGGCGAAAAATAGCGAACACAAATGACAGCCGCTGTAGCCACCGCCATTTGCGTATGTGTTTTTTTTTACTTTGCCGTGATAGGCTATGTAAATATGTATGTAGCCTATCATGGTTAAGTACAGGGACACCGCTGCCATTTGCATCCCTGCTGCCCAGAGGCCGGATGTCCCTGCAGAGCGGAACAAGCCAGGCAGGACTCCGGGGGGAGGGATAGAGTGCCTCCCCCCCATTGAGGATTCCGGGGGGAAGGACGGAGAGCCTCCCTCCCACCGCGAAGCAGATCCACGAAACGGTAAGTGACTTTCGTACATCCCTAAACATTTACAAGTCCTTAGGGGTGCACGAAAGCCACTTACCTGGTCTCGCAGCTTGCTTCGCGGTGGGGGAGAGGTGCTTCGCTGCTCCCCCTGAAGTTCAGGCTGGGGGGGAGAGGCTTCCCACCTCACCCGGCTGAAATTCAGGCCGGGGAGGAGGCGCCTCGCCTCGCCCGGCCGCGAAATAAAAAGTTAAGAAAAAAAACACCCCCGTGATAGGCTACGTGACGATTAACATAGCCTATCACGGCTAGATCTGCAAAGTCAGCCATGATAGGCTACATCAATCGTCACGTAGCCTATCACGGGTGACTTTAAAAAAAAAAAAGCGCGTACGCAAATGGCGGCCCCCATAGGGAGCCGCCATTCGCGTTCCTTATTTGGTCGCTGTAGTCTACGTAAATCTTTACGTAGACTACGGCGAAAATAAGGGCAACGCAAATAGTGTTGCCCTTATTTTCTCCGTAGTCTACGTAATCTTTATGTAGACTACAGTGACCAAATAAGGAATGCAAATGGAACCATTCTTTTATTGGAATGGCGGCGGCAGCAGCCAGTCAAAAGACTGGCTGCTGCCTCTGCCCCTGACGAAGACCTGCCGAACCGCCGCCGGGACCCGCCGCCGGGAGGGATATTCGGGAAAGGTAAGTCCCATCCCGGGGGTGGGGTGCGGGGGGGTGCGGAGAATTTCTCCCCGAAACTACTTCGGGGGGCCGAATACGTTGGCACTCGGCCCCCCGAAGTTTCGGGGAGAAATTCTCCCCGATCCCTACAAGTCCTTCTTCGATGGAAGAGCCACCTCCTACGCCATGCTGCAACTCCTTGCTGGGAGAGAAAGCAACATTCCACATTACAGTTGCGGGAGGAAGAATCACCTGCTGGCCATCCTTGAGGGGGCTGAATCGTACCTCTCCCTCCATATTTCCTCCATGTCGAGCATCTACAAAATCCCACAGGTGTGAATTGGGAGGGGACAGGCTCAGCTCTCACTCGTCAGTGCCTGTGCCTCCTGGGTATAATGGTTCTCTGGAGTGTGTGTCAGAGCTGAGTCATGGCAGCCATGGAGGTCTGGGATGGGAGGCTGGGCATCCCTGGGAGCAGGGATGGCAGGAGACCACAGAAGCTGTACTGGACAGCTTTCCATGGGATCCCCAGCCCAGTTCCTGCCCCTTCCTGATGCCTCTTCTATGAGCTGGTTCTGCCCTGCATTGGATCGGAGGTTGCCTCTGACTTCAACGAAGGTCTGAGTGCCCATCCATCTCTATAGGATTGCACTTTGAATCATGTCTCGAAAGGCTCTCCTATGCAGACGTTGCAGAAAACAGTAGTGGCTGACAGGAACGACAACCCTCCCCAGCTGTTTTTGCAGCCCACACATGACCACTGCCATGATTCTGCCCCAGAAGGTATGCTGTCCCCCATCTCTCTGTTGAAGGCACAGCCCTGTAGGGCATTCATTTTCAGGAGTGCCCTGGCAGCCTCTTTCAGTGTACTCCAGGAGCCAACTCAAGGCACAGACAAAAGGATTCTTTTCAAGGCTTTAATCCTTTTACAACTTAATGACTCTTTCAGATGCTAATCACCAGTGACTAAACAAGGAACAGCACTGGGGAAAGATAGCAGAGTAGCCTATGCTCCAGGTTAGGCAGTTGGTCCCTTTTTGAAGGAGAATCACGGGAAGACCCTGAACTTATGGGCTAGGGAGAGATCCTCCCTCTTTCCCTTGGGTCCTCGGGATGTGACCGTTGCTTGTGCGCCAAACGGGCGCTACGCCACCTTTCCGCGCCCTCCATCTGTCGTTGCTCCCTGCGTCTGCACCGAGCGTCCAGCAAGCCCCCCCCCCCAGCACTCTCTCACTGCCAGGGTCACTATCTATCCCAGGAATGCTGGCAGGAGGAATCTCTGCCAGCTGCTGTGCTTGTGAGAGACGAGCGCGCTCCTCTCCCATGGATTGCTGTTCCTCCTCAGAATCAGAACTGCTCTGGGGCTCTATTGGCTCAGTTTTCACCCTGACATTTATTTATTTCTGTATTTATTTCTGTATTTATTTATTTACATTTATATTTCACTCCACATCTAGACAAATTCTGGAGTAGTGAACAATTATTATTGTTGTTGTTGTTATTATTATTATTATTGATTAAATCTATTAATCGCCCATCTGGCTGGTCGCCCAGCCACTCTGGGTGATGTACAGCATATAATAAAACAGCTTAAGACAATAAAATTCTACAATAAAAACATTTTCTAAAATACCCTAACCCACCCCAAATGCATGCCTGAACAACCACGTTTTTAATGCACGGTGGAAGTTCATTAAGGAGGAGGCATGGCAGAGTTCCCTAGGAAGGGAGTTCCACAGAGTGGGGGCCACCACAGAAAAGGCCCTCTCTCTCATCCCCACCAGTCTAGCTGTTCTGGCTGATGGGACAGAGAGAAGGCCATCCGAGGCTGATCTTGTTAAGTGGCCTGTCTGGTGCTGCTGGAGGTGCTCCTTAAGATAAGCTGGGCCAGAACCAAATTGGGTTTTAAAGGTCAAGACCAACACTGGAAAACAGCTGGTAACCAACACTTTGGCCTGGAAAACAGCTGGTAACCAGTGCAACTCCTTCAGCACTGGAGTGACTTGATCTCGCCGGCAGCTGCCTTTAATCAGGTGAGCCGCCGCGTTCTGTACCAGCTGCAGCTTCAGAACCGTCTACAAGGGTAACCCCACATAAAGCTCATAACAGTAGTCTAAACGAGAGGAGACCAGGGCATGTACTACCGATGGAAGCAGATGGTCGAGAAGGAAGGGGTGCAGCTACCGTATCAGATGGAATTGATACAGCGCTGTCTGGCTCACAGCTGACACAGAGCCTCCATGGACAGCTGGGAGTCCAAAATAACCCCCAGGCTGCGGACCTGGTCTTTCAAGGGTAGCCGTACCCCATTCAACACCAGGTCAACATCCCCCAGCCTCCTCCTGTCTCCCACCAAAAGTACCTCGGTCTTGTCAGGGTTCAGCTTCAGCTTATTCCTCCACATCCAGCCACTCACAGTCTCCAGACATTTGGACAGGGATTCTATGGCCAACCTTGGTGAATATTTGAATGAGAAGTAGAGCTGCATGTCATCCACATACTGATGACACCGCACCCCAAACCTCCTGATGATAGCCCCCAGCAGCTTCACATGGATGTTAAATAGCATCGAGGAGAGGATGGAACCCTGTGGCACCCCACAAGTGAGTGGCCACGGGTCCAAAACCTCCTCTCCCAGTGCCACCCTCTGGTACCTGCTGGAAAGGAAGGACCGGAACCACCGCTATATGATGTCTCCAATGCCCAACCCCTCCAGGCGGTCCAGGAGGATACCGTGGTCAACGGTATCAAAAGCTGCTGTGAGGTCGAGGAGAACAAGGAAGGAGCATTCATCCCTATCCAGAGCCCTCCTCATATCATCCACCAAGGTGACCAAGGCCATTTCTGTCCCATGCCCAAGCCCGACTGAAATGGGTCTAGATAATCAGTTTCTTCCAAGTGTGCCTTCAACTGCATCGCCACCATCTGCTCAATCATTTTGCCCAAAATTGGCAGATTTGAGACTGGGTGAAAGTTGTTTAGAACTTGGGGGTTCAAGGAGGGCTTCTTTAAGAGCGATCTTATCACTGCCTCCTTGAGGGCTGATAGCATCACTCCCTCCTCAAGGGAGGTGTTCACCACTGCCCTGATCCCCTCACCCAATCTCTCTCTGCAGCCCATAATGAGCCAAGGTGGGCAAGGATCAAGTAAGCAGGTGGTCAGCCTTACAGATGAAAGCACCTTGTCCACTTCATCAGAAGGAAGAAGCTGGAACCGATCCCACAAAACCACTTTACCACAGGCCGCTTCTTGCTCACTAACTGTACAGTACATGGAGTAACACTCCTAATCCAATCAATTTTACCTGCAAAGTGCCTTGCCAGGGCCTCACAGAAGGCCTTGGAATGCTCCAGTGGTTCTGGAGCCACTGGACCAACCAGGCTCCAGACCACTTGGAACAGCCTCCTGGGACAGCACTCTGCAGAGGCGATAGAGGCAGCATAATATTCATTTTTTCTGCCTTCACCACCACAAGATTGGCTGAAGATAGAGCTCTAGCCCATGTCTGAGCATTTTTGGAGTGAGACTTCCACCATCGGCACTCTAGCCGTCTTACCGTCTGCTTCAGAGCTCGTAACTGCAGATTGAACCATGGTGCAGTCCAAGCCCTGTTCAGGGGGAGAGGGTGTTTTGGATCCACCCGATCTAATGTCCCAATGAATGCGGCATTCCAGCCACCCACCAGGGTCTCGACCGAGTGGCCGTCGGCGTGCTCCAGAGAATCCCCAAACGTGTTCAGGAATCCATTCAGATCCAAAGACGCCAGGGGCGGACCATTTTAATGGGTCCTTCACCGCTGCGGAGGGGTTGTGGAACTGAGACAAAAAAAAAACTTACAAGATAAGGTAAAAGAATAAAACTCAATGTTAAAAATTATTTTATAAAAAAGAGAGAGAGAGGGAGAAAGAAACATAATTACAATACAACTGTGGCTGGTCAGCCAAGGATGGCTTCCTGAAATAAAAATGTTTTCTTGGAACCACACCGTGTTCATGCCTGCCAACCTCCAGAGGCAGGGAGTTTCAGAGAAAGGGGGTTAGCTCCCGACAACAGCTGAGCTCCTGAATTCTGAACTGTTCCAAATCCCCTCATGACTGCTCCCAGTGACTTCATACAGATGTTGAGCAATATTGGGGACAAGATGGTGCCCTGTGGAACCCTGTAACTCAACTGCCAGGGGGTCAAGAAACGGACACCCAACATTACTCCCTCAAATCAGCCCTGTAGGTCAGACTGAAACTGATGTAACACAGTTCTTCCAGTGCTTTTCCCACAGAGTCGATCCAGCAGGAAACCATGGTCCGTGCTATCCAAAGCTGATGAGAGATGGAGCAGAATTAGCAGGGTTTCGCTCTCCCTCTCCTTCCCTTGATATAGATCATCCAGCAGGGCAATCAAGGCTGATTCGGAATGTGTGGAATATATAAATGTCATTTTGTTAAATGTAACAGCGTGAGACTTCCTTTCTGAGCAACGAATAAACGTTGACTGGCTTCCTTTTAACTCTTCATGATTTAATCTCTTCATGACCTGTTTACCCTAGTTCATCTGTTGTTGTTGTTCAGTCATTCAGTCATGTCTGACTCTACGTGACCCCATGGACCATAGCACGCCAGGCCTTCCTGTCCTGCGCTCTCTCCCGGAGTGTGCTCAAGTTCATATTCATTGCATCGGTGATGCTATCTAGCCATCTCATCCTCTGCCATCCCCTTCTCCTTTGGCCTTCAGTCTTTCCCAGCATCAGGGTCTTTTCCAGAGAGTTTTCTCTTCGCATTAGGTGGCCAAAATATTGGAGCTTCAGCTTCAGGATCTGTCCTTCCAATGAGCACTCAGGGTTGATTTCCTTTAGGATGGACTGATCTGACCTCCTTGCAGTCCAGGGGACTCGTATGAGTCTTCTCCAGCACCACAGTTCGAAAGCATCGATTCTTCGGCGCTCAGCCTTCCTTATAGTCCAGCTCTCACAGCCATACATTACTACTGGGAAAACCATAGCTTTGATTAGACAGACCTTTGTCGGCAAGGCGATGTCTCTGCTCCTTACTATGCTGTCTAGGTTTGCCATAGCCTGATTCAGTCCTGTAACCAGGTCAAAACCCAAAGTGGGTTGCTTCTGTACTCATGTTTCCCCTTCATTGGTTTAATTCTTGAATAAGGCTCCTGTGTGCTCCCCAAACAATCTAGAACATAGTTGGGGGCAGGGCTAAATCTATCCTTTTCATTTGGCTCATGTGAGGCAGCGAGCAGGTCTAACCTCCATTGATTGCTTCCTGAAGTGTATCACTCTACAGCATTTTGAATACATGAATATGTGATCCTCCTGGGCTGCACCACAAATGAAGCTCGAGATATTTTTCCCCTCCCCCTCCACATATACCACATCATAGTGACAGGCATTGAGTTTGCTTCTCTCTCTCTCTCTCTCTCTCTCTCTCTCTCTCCCCCCCCTCTCTCTTTTTTTTTTTACTTATTACTTATTACTTCCATTTCCTCCATGGTTCTTTGTCCTTCATAAGGAAGACTAAAATAATGACAAAACATGACTATTATGAGCCAGTCTCCTCTTCTCTGGAATTGTTTTGGGATGAAACCTTTCAGTGTTTAATTTGAATGCATGTTTTGTCCATGAAAATTTGGACAGGTTGCAGAGAGAAAGAGAAACACATGCTGCCACCCCAGGAGAAGATTGAGAGAGCCCTGACTTATGACAGCTATGTTACTTATAGCAGCCTCCAAGCTGTGGCCCATGCCTTACATGCTGCATATTCATCCCGATCCAAGCAGATGTTGATGGTGGGTGAAGGAGAAAGGTGGGACCATCAAAGGCTGCAGCCCTGGGAGGTATTCCCTTTTCCTCTGGCAACACCTCCATAAAGATGCATGATGAAGATGACCAAACATGGGTTAGAGCAGATAATGGTTCCCTCTGCGTGGCAGGGCAGGCAGGCAGTAGACCCTGTTTTCTGCCACCGTTACATGCTCAAGTAGCTTCCCTCCTCCAAAGATCCCTTACAAATCAAGCCCCAGACCCATCAAGAACCAGTAGTTGTTGTTTTGTGAAGCACCATAAGGATACAATCTCTTGACTTTGCAGTGAACTTAATGTTTTTGTTGTAGAAGATCCAGTGGGATCCATTTGTGTTATTGCAGTCATATGAAGCGCACAAGGAGTTTGCAGCAATGTGCCCGATTGCATGTCCTCCTAGTAAAAGCTAGCTGTGGAGGATGGGGTATGACCAGGTGGGTGCAGCCTGTGGTAAATGGGGATGTCAGAAGCACCCACCTTCATGTGGGAGGCCAGCAGACTCCCCCCACCCAGCCCCCTTGACCCCACTCACTGAGCCATATGATGCTGACAAAGGTGGCTGATGAGCAGTGGGAACAGCCCCGAGTTCTCACCACACGCACCCCAACCACTCTCACTCTCTCCTCCTTGCGAGGGGGAGATGGCAAGTGTGGCTGAGGCATATACAGTACTGAGGCCTCATCTTGCCCTGTCGTCTGTCAAGGAAGCCCTTTAACAGGTGGCATGGTCTGGATGAGGCCTCAGTGCCCCAGCCTCTCTAGTCATCTCCTCCTTGCGAGGAGATGATGGCTTCCGTGCTGGGCCCATGTGTGCTGAGGATTCCAGCAGTCAGCCTCTGTGGAGGCAGAGGTGGGGCAGCTCGCTTGGCTGACTTCGCGAGGCAAGCTGGGAGGCTGAGGGGGGCTCTTGGAGCTCCCCCATGTCTTGGACAGAGGTGAGTCCATCCATCCCTAGTGGTTAATGCATCCTGATGTGAGGGGTAATGACCATTTGCAGCCGTAGTGTGACCATTTGTTAGAAACATTGTCCGCACTCTATGGTTTTGGATAAGGCTGTGCACATCCTCAGACGGAATCCTGAATAAAGAAGCAAAGTGGGCTGCTTTGGAGGTGCCTCGCCATGATACGAAGTGGATAGGAAGAGCACCGAGGCACCCTGAAGCGAAGCAGCTCGTGGCCAAGGCGCCGCAGTCCCACTTGGAACTTCGGAGGCATTCTGATGCCTTCTGAATAGCAGACTGCCTGTCTCCAAAATGTAGCAACTTTCAAAAGATGTGGGAGGGGGAGAGGAGGGGGAGGCTGGAGGGGGAAATGGTGATCCTTGGCGAATGGCAACTCTAGTTGCCAAATGAGTGCTGAATGTAACCCAGCAGTCTCCAATCAGTGACCGTGGGGGGGGGGCAGTTTGGAGGGGATACACTGGAGAGATCAGCCTTCCCTTGCCTCTTTCTTTCGCTTCCACCCCACCCTTCTCAATTCACAAGATGACTTTTCAGTTTCTGAAAAGTGGCGGAATTCTCTAACATCCCTAGTTCAGAGTGCAAGGCTCACTTTACCATCTGATGAGCACTGTGGGGTATGACCTTGCTTTTCAGTGGTGAATCATCAACCCTTTGCTGTCATGACGGAAAGGTTTCACTACCCCCACTCATGGTTCCAGATTTCATCCACAACATTGTCACCGAAGGGTCCACTTTGGGCAAGCAATTCCTGAATGGCATTCGCCAGGGCAACAGGGCTGTAGGCTTGGCTTCCTAGTAGGCACTGCTCAAGAGTGCACAGCCACAGGTGCCAGTCCATTCGTGTTCAGGGTGCAAGGCTCAGTTTAGAATCTGATGAGCACTTCATGGTCAGATGAGTCTCCAAGCTATGGCCAGCTGTACATCCTTGACACCGATGAGCCACTATGGCTTGCCTCAAGTGAGCAGAGAACAGCACACTGCCTGCACCTTGCTGGAGTCACTCACTAACCTGCTACTCAATGTTTACCCATGCGCTACTGGGAACCAGCATGTCAGTGAAGTCCTTGAGCATGAGAACTCTACTGCACTTGCTATACCTATGGACTTATCATTGTGCTTCCATCACGATGGCAGAGTGATGAAGTTTATGGCTCACTCTAGATGCTATAATGTTCCCCATGTCTCTGAAATTGTTTCTGTGTTGTTAGCTTGAATGGCTTTCCTCTGGCTGATGGTTGTCTGCCTACACCTCTCCTCTGCCATGGACAACGCTATGTTGCCATGAGTTGTGTGTGCTCACTGGTAAACCTTAAGAATCAAGGGATTGATGGACCAGAACAAGGATGTTATTGGGCATCCCTGGAGGCAATACCAAGAACACTGTATTTAAGGAAGTTTTGAAAAGATGAAAGATGTGACACTTGGAATGTTGCAAATAATACAGTTAGTTACATTAAACTTATCTTTACATTTCATTTTTCTCTGCAAACTGGGTTTGTAACTAACCAGTTTGTTGAATATAATTATTAATAATTCTTCCCAAACCTTAGACTATGGACAGTTCTGATGAGCTCACTGGAAGTACTAATAGGGGGAGATTCTTCAGTTGTTTGGCGACCACCATTTCTTCTTTGATCACTGGTAATCCTGGCTGGGAAACTCCCCCAAGTAGCGTGCACGTTCTTGCGCATAACGAATGGGGAAGATGTGGCCCTCCGGATGTTCTTGGACTGCAACTCCCATCATTTTTCCCCATGGGCTAGGCCATTAGGGCTGCTGAATGTGCAGTCCAGTGCTATCTAGAGGGCCACATGTTCCCAACCACTGGTATACATCTAAAAAGATTTTCTTGATCTTGGCTCTTTTGTATGAGTCTTTGGAATACAGGCCAGGCCAGGCCAGGCTCACCTTTCCCCCTTGCCAACCAGAAGATGAAGCTGCCTGTGTGACTTCTCACAAACATGTTTTTCCCCAATTCTGCACCTCACCTCGAGGCACTCAGAGAATCCATGAAGTTCAGCTGTGAAGCTTCCCCTGATCATTATCAAAAACATAGTGATGTATTCTGAGTCTTGCCAAAGCTCAAGAGATGTTTTGCTTTCTGTTTTCCTTGGAGACCAATGATGTAAACATCAGAATGAAAGGCAGCTCCAGGAACCCTCTTGCACCATCCCTGAAAAGCTTGGTGCATAAAACATCTCCTGTGCTCCCGAGAGCCTGGGCTCAGATTTCGGACAGGCCAAGATGACCATGCATGTGGTGTAGTTTAGTACACCACTTCCCACCACTGCCTTCGGCTCAGAGTGGGATGTCATTGTAAAGACACTGCAGCCTCTATCTTGCAAGACTTTTCTCACGTCTTCTGATTAGCTGGCTGTGGAGGTGAAAGGAACGCTCAGCAAGGAGGAGCAGCAGGAGGGAGGCAGACCGAGAATGATGTCGTTGCTGCTGCTGCTGTTGCTCCTGCTCCCTTATGTGGCTGGTGAACTGCAGGAGACAGACTGCTTGACCACTGTGAACAAAGAGCAAGAGTTAGGATCCTATTATTACCGGCCAGGGGACTACCTCATTAGCGGACTCCTGTCTTCACAGTATTTCAGGTGCAATGAACCATACGTTTTCTCTGAGTCCCCTTTAACCAGCGTTGTCACGTAAGTGATGCTGATGATCTAATGCTTCCAAACCCGTACTCCGGTGGTCCCCATTTATGGGAGATTGTCCATCTTTTCTGGAATCTCTGGCCATCCCTGATGAATCACTCTCCTGACCTTTGCCACTCTGTACTTTTTGAAGAAGAATTCAGAGCTTCATTAAAATGAAGGCACCATTTAGTTCAGTACGCTCACATCTCACTGGATCCATGGAGTTCCCTTGCAATGTTTCAGCCCAAAGAACCAGCAGCCTCTTTGCTTTTCATCCCTGTGATGATAGGACACAGGGTGCAGCTGGGGAGGTTCTTTCTTGGGAGTGGTCCAAATGCAAATGTCCACTCAGAGATTCACACTCCAAAATAATTACAGGGCGATAGTTGAGGCCCTTTCTTAAGGCTGAGCACCTTTCTTTCAGGATGTACGAATCACTTACCTGTTCTGGTCAGGGCATCTGCTGGGCGTGGAGGTGCTCCGTCCCTCCCCCCAGAATCCTCGATGGGGGGCTGGCACTCTGTCCCTCTCCCCAGGAATCCTTGCCGGCCGGCTCTGCTCCGCAGCGATTCTGCGGAGCCGCCAGCTGGCTCCGCCAGCAGCCGGACATCCGGCTGCTGGCTAGCAGGGACGCAAATGGCAGCGGCCGTAGCCGCCACCGTTTGCGTCCCTGCAGTCAGACGTGATGGGCTACGTAAATGTTTACGTAGCCTATCACGGCTGATTTTTTTAAAAAAACGCTATTTGCGTTCCCCCTATTTTCACCATCTTAGTCTACATAAACATTTACGTAGACTAAGACGTGCCAAAATAAGGAACGCAAATGGTGGCGGTCATGGCTGCCACCATTTGTGTACACACGTATTGTTGTTGTTGTTGTTGTTTTTTAAGTCAGCCATGATAGGCTACATAAATCTTTACATAGCCTATCACTTTTTTTTTTTTAACCTGGAAATGGCGGCAGCGGCAGCCGGTCGGAAGACCGGCCGCTGCCGCCGCCGCCGCACCGCCGCCGCACCGCCGCCGCCGCCAGGAAGATCCACCCAAGGTAAGTCCCATCCCGGGGGGTGGCGGGGGGGGTGGCGGGCCGTTCTGCCACTGATTTCAGGGGGCCAAATGCGCTGGCATTCGGCCTCCCTGAGATCCATGGCAGAACTTTTGTACATCCGTAGTTTTTATTTAAATGCTGGCTTAAAATGGGGTAGAAACCTAGAAATGCCTTATAGTTTTCTGAGGCATAGTATATTCTACATATTCTTCCTTAGCAAGGATGACAGTCTGTTTTCCATGAGACACTGTACAAAAAGGAGAAATGATCCTCCAAAGTAGCCCATGTAACTCAAGTGGAAAAAAATCCAGGCAAAATCTGTCAAACTGCAGGAGCTCACCTATCAAAATTTAACCTCCTAGAAAAAGGCAATTTCATACCAGTTCTACTTCAAAATTGCCACAGGCCATCCTCAAATACACTTCTCCTACACTATGAAGATTCAGCCTGGTCTGTTGAAGCATTTTCTCAATATAAGAAATAGAATCTACTCCCCCCCCCCCCACAAACTCTGGTTATAAGAGAATACGATTCACCCAATTTTCTCCTCCACAACTGGAGTGGCACAAGAGAAAAAGGCGCTTGTCTTACTAGCCACCCACCTTGCTTCCTTTGGCGGGGGCTTCTGAAGTCAGACTGCTAAAGCTGATCTCAGGATCTGGGCAAGTGTATATGGCAGGAGATGATCCTCCAGGTAGCAAGGGGGGGTGCTGGGGGGGCAGATTGGGCATTCGGGGCACCAAATTGATCTGAGGAGCTGTGCTTTTTGAATATCCTGTCTGCAGTGAGCTAAGATGGCAAAACCAAGTGCCTGTAACCCCCCTTTCAGGGTTCTACTGGTTGCGTGAGTACTAACTGGAAAAATCGTCTTCCTTCTAGAAGTGTTAAAGTGTGCTTCATTTTCAGTTTCCACTTTGATGTGATTTCCAGTGAGTAAAAGTGAGTGGGACATAGCTTTTATTTTAAGCAACATTCCCGAGCACTTAACAAAAATACTATACACATTATAAGCACTATGCAGGTAATAATAAAAACATTGTTATTTTTATTTATGCATACTGAAACAGCATGGATAACAGGGCACTGTTAATCTATGACTCCCACCCTTCCCATATTACTCACTTTTAAGTCTCTGTGGGTGATTGTTGTTGTTGTTGTTCAGTCGTTCAGTCGTGTCCGACTCTTCGTGACCCCATGGACCATAGCACGCCAGGCCTTCCTGTCCTGCGCTCTCTCCCGGAGTTTGCTCAAGTTCATATTCATTGCATCAGTAATGCTATCTAACCATCTCATCCTCTGCCGTCCCCTTCTCCTTTTCCCTTCAGTCTTTCCCAGCATCAGGGTCTTTTCCAGGGAGTTTTCTCTTCGCATTAGGTGGCCAAAATATTGGAGCTTCAGCTTCAGTATCTGTCCTTCCAATGAGCACTCAGGGTTGATTTCCTTTAGGATGGACTGATTTGACTTCCTTGCAGTCCAGGGGACTCGTAAGAGTCTTCTCCAGCACCACAATTCGAAAGCATCAATTCTTCGGCGCTCAGCCTTCCTTATAGTCCAGCTCTCACAGCCATACATTACTACTGGGAAAACCATGGCTTTGATTAGACAGACCTTTGTCGGCAAGGTGATGTCTCTGCTTCTTACTATGCTGTCTAGGATTGAGATAGCTTTCCTCCCAAGGAGCAAGCGTCTTTTAATTTCATGGCTACGGTCACCGTCTGCGGTGATCTTGGAGCCCAAGAAAGTAAAATCTGTCACTGCTTCCATTTCTTCCCCTTCTATATGCCAGGAAGTGATAGGGCCAGATGCCATGATCTTCGTTTTTTTAATGTTGAGTTTCAAACCAGCTTTTGCACTCTCCTCTTTCACCCTCAACAAGAGGCTCTTGAGATCCTCTTCACTTTCTGACATTAGGGTGGTATCGTCTGCATATCGGAGGTTGTTGATAATTCTCCCAGCAATCTTAATTCTGACCTCTGATTCATCCAACCCGGCTTTTCTCATGATGTACTCTGCATATAAGTTAAATCAGCAGGGTGACAATATGCAGCCTTGTCGTACTCCTTTCCCAATTTTGAACCAATCGGTTGTTCCATCTCTGGTCCTTACTGTTGCTTCTTGACCCTCGTACAGGTTTCTCAGGAGACAGGTGAGGTGGTCTGGTACTCCCATCAGTTTAAGAATTTGCCACAGTTTGTTGTGATCCACACAATCAAAGGATTTAGCGTAGTCAATGAAGCAGAAATAGACGTTTTTCTGGAATTCTCTTGCTCTCTCCATGATGCAGCGAATGTTGGCGATTTGATCTCTAGTTCTTCTGCCTTTTCTAAACCCAGCTTGTACTTCCGGTAGTTCTCGGTTCGCATACTGCTGAAGCCTAGCTTGTAGGATTTTGAGCATCACCTTGCTAGCATGTGAAACGAGCACAATTGTGCGATAGTTTGAACACTCTTTGGCATTGCCCTTCTTTGGAATTGGAATGTAAACTGACCTTTTCCAGTCTTGTGGCCACTGTTGAGTGTTCCAGATTTGTTGGCATACTGAATGCAGCACTTTAACAGCATCATCTTTTAGGATTTTAAAAAGCTCAGCTGGAAGACTGTCATCTCCGCTAGCTTTGTTGTTACTAATGCTTCCTAAGGCCCACTTGACTTCACTCTCGAGGATGTCTGGCTCAAGTTCAGTGACCGCACTATCATGGCTATCAGGGACATTCAGATCTTTCCTGTATTGTTCTTCTGTGCATTCTTGCCACCTCTTCTTAATCTCATCTGCTTCTGTTAGGTCCCTGCCTTCTTTGTCCTTTATCATGCCCGTCTTTGCACAAAACGGTCCCTTGAGATCTCCAATTTTCTTGAAGAGATCTCGAGTCTTTCCCATTCTGTTGTTTTCCTCGATTTCTTTGCATTGTTCATTTAAGAAGGCCTTCTTGTCGCTCCTTGCTATTCTCTGGAACTCTGCATTCAGTTGGGTATATCTTCCCCTTTCTCCCTTGCTTTTCGCTGCCCTTCTTTCGTGAGCTACTTGTAAAGCCTCATCAGACAGCCACTTGGCTTTCTTGCATTTCTTTTTCTTTGGGATGGATTTCGTTGCTGCCTCCTGAACAATGTTACGGACCTCCGTCCATAGTTCCTCAGGCACTCTGTCTATCAGGTCTAATCCATTAAATCTATTCCTCACCTCCACTGTATATTCATCAGGGATATGATTTAGGTCATACCTGAATGGTTTAGTGGTTTTCCCAATGTTCTTCAATTTAAGCTGAAATTTTGCAAGAAGCAGCTCATGATCTGAGCCACAGTCAGCTCCAGGTCTTGTTTTGACTGACTGTATGGAGCTTCTCCATCTTGGGCTGCAAAGGACATAATCAGTCTGATTTCGATATTGACTATCTGGTGATGTCCATGTGTAGAGTCGCCTCTTGTGCTGTTGGAAAAGAGTGTTTGCTATGATCAGCATGTTCTCTTCACAAAACTCTATTAGCTTTTGTCCTGCTTCATTTTGTACACCAAGACCATGCCTGCCTGTTATCCCGGTGATTTCTTGACTTCCTACTTTAGCATTCCAATCCCCTATGATGAAGAGGACATCTTTTTGTGGTGTTAGTTCTAGAAGGTGTTGTAGGTCTTCATAGAACCGATCAACCTCAGCTTCTTCGGCATCAGTGGTTGGGGTATAGACTTGAATTACTGTGATGTGGAATGGTTTGCCTTGGATTCGTACTGAGATCATTCTATCATTTTTAAGATCGTACCCCAGTACTGCTTTTCCCACCCTTTTGTTGACTATGAGTGCTACTCCATTTCTTCTAAGGGATTCTTGCCCACAATAGTAGATATGATGGTCACCTGAATTAAATTCGCCCATGCCTGTCCATTTGAGTTCGCTGATTCCCAAGATGTCGATGTTCAATCTTGCCATCTCATGTTTGACCACCTCCAGCTTACCTTGATTCATTGATCTGACATTCCAGGTTCCTAAACAATATTGTTCTTTACAGCATCGAATTTCTTTTCACCACCAGACACATCCACAGCTGAGTGTCCTTTCGGCTTGGGCCCAGCCGCTTCACTCTTTCTGGTGCTACTTGGAAATACCCTCTGCTCTTCCCCAGGAGCATATTGGACACCTTCTGACCTGAGGGGCTCATCTTCTGGCGTCATCTCTTTTAGCCTTGTGATACGTTCCATGGGGTTTTCTTGGCAAGAATACTGGAGTGGGTTGCCATTTCCTTCTCCAGTGGACCACATTTTGTCAGAACTTTCTGCCATGACCTGTCCATCTTGGGTGGCCCTGCACGGCATAGCTTATGACTTCACTGAGTTACGCAAGCCCCTTCGCCACAACAAGGCAGTGATCCATGAAGGGGTCTGTCGGTGATATTAAGTAACAAATGTTTGCAAAGCTAAAAGAGAATTGATTTAAAGATAATTTGGGGAAAAAGAGAGTGAAGCTGATCTCAAACCATAAGTGAAATCCCTTGAAACACATAAAACTATCAAAGCAGGAAGAAGGAGACGCGCAGACCTGTGTATGTGCATGGCCACACACATAGGCACACAAATTTCTTCAAAGCATTTACTTACTTTTAAATGTCCCAGCCTACTTTACTATCATGTGATTGGTCAGTACATACCCACTAAATGTCCCTCCAGACATTTTTTTCCAGTAGATATCATTGGCAAATTGGGGAACTTCTTTTTTAAAAATGGCTGTGGCCATTTTGATTTCCCTCTCAAACAACAGGAAACATGGCATGATGCGGAAAACAAAATGAAAACAAGGCCTACAATGGTGGCAGGTGACTTGCATACATGTTAAAAAGGTTTTTTTTTTTTTTTTAAGTATTCCACCATCCCCAACACAGGAGGAATAAGAAATCATCAATGTTTTAGACTTAAAAAAACGCCTCCCCCCTGATCTGAACAAGGATGCTGATACATACGCCCCAAGTCACTTTGGACACTTTGCACTTTTTCTCTTTATAGTGCTGTTTCTCTCCCAATAGTTCACCAATAGACCTGGAAATTTCATGGTAACACTTCTTCTGGCACCTGTAAATTTCAGTAACATTGGTGAAACCATTCCGAATGATACTCCACTAATATTACGATTCTACATGACGAAATGATTGTTTTTACTGATAATCCTTAACAAAAGGCACGTGTGTGTGTGTGTGTGTGTGTGTGAGAGAGAGAGAGAGAGAGAGAATCTAAATAAAGACAGACAGACAGACAGACAGACAGACAGCTAGATCCTTGATCCCTGAAATCTGCCAATGCCTTGCAGCACAGGTACATTTTCCGCTCCCTATGAACATCCAAAGCATTATGTGATGATCGGCTCTTCTGAGATTTAAATTGCATGAAAATGAATTTGGGGGTATACAAGAAGGAAACTGAGATTTGTTTTCATTCAATGGAGAACGACAGCATGTGGCATTGAATTTTGTTCTTATTTATTGTTTTGCAGTTTGCATGATACAAGGCACTGGCACATCCTGTCCTTCATGTTTGCCATTCAGGAGATCAACCGGAACCCCAGGCTCTTACCCAACATCACCCTGGGCTACAACATATACAAGTCCTTCTTCGACGGAAGAGCCACCTCCTACGCCATGCTGCAACTCCTTGCTGGGGGCGAAAGCGACATTCCACATTACAGCTGCGGGAGGAAGAATCACCTGCTGGCCATTCTCGAACGGGCTGAATCAGACCTCTCCCTCCACATTTCCTCTATGTCGAGCATCTACAAAACCCCACAGGTGTGAATGGGGAGTGGACAGGAGGCCAGGTGCATAGAAAGGAGAACTGTGCACTGGTTGGGCTCAGCTCTCGCTCTTCAGTCCCTGTGCCTCCTGGGCATAATGGTTCTCTGGAGTGTGTGTTGGAGGTGAGTCATGGCAGTGGTGGAGCTCTAGGGTCAGAGGCCAGGCATCCCTGGGGGCAGGGATTGCAGGAGACCACGGAAGCTGTGCTAGACAGCTTTCCATGTGATCCCCAGCCTGGTTCCTGCCCCTTCCCAAAGCCTCACACAAACACGTGAAAATATCCATCTAAGTCAAAGTGCAGCACGGAGGGAATCCCCTTCTTTGCGCTGGTTCTGCCCTGCATTGGATTGGAGGTTGCCTCTGACTTCAGCAGAGGTCTGAGTGCCCATCCATCTGTATAGGATTGCACCTTGAATCATGTCTCGAAAGGCTCTCCTATGCAGACGTTGCAGAAAACAGTAGTGGCTGACAGGAACGACAACCCTCCCCAGCAGTTCTTGCAGCCCCCACATGACCACTGCCATGATTCTGCCCCAGAAGGTATGCTGTCCCCCATCTCTCTGTTGAAGGGACAGCCTTCTAGGGCATGTTTTTATTTCTGTTTTTATTTATTTACATTTGTATTTCACTCCACATCTAGAAAAATTCTGGAGAGGTGAACAGTAAATCTTA
This sequence comes from Heloderma suspectum, assembly GCF_057233095.1. Lineage (NCBI taxonomy): Eukaryota > Metazoa > Chordata > Lepidosauria > Squamata > Helodermatidae > Heloderma > Heloderma suspectum. Next base: position 386,067,585 of record NC_139459.1, on the reverse strand, counting down.
CAAGATAAGAGAAAAGAATAAAACTCCATGTTAAAACATATTTTATAAAAGAGAGAGAGAGGGAGAAAGAAACATAATTACAATACAACTGTAGCTGGTCAGCCAACAATGGCTTCCTGAAATAAAGACGATTTCAGGGAAATGCAAAATGTTCGTGCCTGCCTGATCTCCAGAGGCAGGGAGTTCCAGAGAAAGGGGGACAACACACTGAAGGCTCTTCTCTGGCTGGATTCCAATCAGGCCATAATTCCATGGGGAATCACCAGGACATGCCCCCCGATGAGCTCAGTCATCAGGCAGGTTGGAATGGGAGAAGGTGCTGTTGCAGGTATTCTGGTCCCAAGTTGTTTAGCTCTTTGTACTCTAGTGAAAAAAAACCTTAAATCTGACCTGGTATCAAATAGGCAGGTAGTGCAGTTCCCTCAGCAAAGGATTAGCAATTTAGGGATGTACGAAAGTCACTTACCTTTCGTGGATTATGTTGATGGTGGGGGGGGAGGCGTTCCATCCCTCCACCTGGAATCCTCACCGGGGGGGAGGCGATCCGTTCCTCCCCCCCGGAATCCTCCGTGGCCAGCTGTACTCCGTGGTAGCTCCGCTGAGCAGCTGTCCAGGCCCAGCCAAGCCACAGCTGTCCGCAGATGGATTTCCAGCTGTGGAGGGCTCTGGGAAAGGAAAAAAAAACCTTGTACGCAAATGGCAGCGGCTACAGCCGCCACCATTTGCGTTCCTTATTTTGGGCCGTCTTAGTCTACGTAAATATTTACGTAGACTAAGATGGTGATAATAAGGGGAACGCAAATAGCGTAGCGGGCACTATTTGCATTCCCCTTATTTTTGCCATCTTAGTCTACGTAAATATTTACGTAGACTAAGACGGCCCAAACTAAGGAATGCAAATGGCAGCGGCCATAGCCGCCACCATTTGCATATGCCTTTTTTTTTTTTTTTTACGCAGACGTTTTAGGCTATGTAAAAACTTACATAGCCTATCACATCTCTGTAAAAAATGACAACAACAAAAAACCTGCAAATGGCGGTGGCGGCAGCCGGTCAGAAGACCAGCCACCACCGCCGGAGCCGCCCCCGGAGCCACCACTGCCCGGAAGATCCGCCCCAGGTAAGTCTCATCTCCCAACAACAGCCGAGCTCCTGAATTCTGAACTGTTCCAAATCCCCTCAATTGCTGCTACCAGTGACTTCATACAGATGTTGAGCAATATTGGGGACAAGATGGTGCCCTGTGGAATGCTGTAGCTCAATTGCCAAGGGGTCAAGGAAAGGACACCCATCATTACTCTCTCAAATCAGCACTGTAGGTCAGACTAAAACCGATGTAACACAGTTCTTCCAGTGCCTTTCCCACAGAGTCGATCCAGCAGGAAACCATGGTCCGTGCTATCCAAAGCCGATGAGAGATGGAGCAGAATTAGCAGGGTTTTACTCTCGCTGTCCTTCTCTTGATATAGATCATCCAGCAGGGCAACCAAGGCTGATTCGGTCCTGTTACCAGGTCAAAAACCAAAGTGGGTTGCTTTTGTCCTCATGTGGCCCCTTGATTGCTTTAATTCTTGAATAAGGCTTCTGTGTGCTCCCCAAGTAGAATCTGGAACATAGTTGGGGGCGGGGCTAAATCTATCCTTTTCATTTGGCATTTGGAAGAGAGGCAGCGAGCAGGTCCAACCTCCATTGATTGGTTCCTGATTTGTATCACTCTACAGTATTTTGAATGTGTGAAAAGGACCCCAGTGATCCTCCTGGGCTACACCACAAATGAAGCTCGAGATATTTTTGACCTCCCCCTCCACATATACCACATCATAGTGAAAGGCATTGAGTTAGATTTCATTTATTTATTTATTTATTTATTTATTTATTTATTTATTTATTTATTACATTTATGTACTGCCTTTTTTTCTCTTTAAGGAACCCAAGGCAGGGTACATAATCCTGGGTCCAGGAGGTTGTAAATTCCTCCTTGAGAGAGGGAGTGGTGCCTGCTGCTTTAAAAGAGGCAGTAATGAGACCACTCCTGAAAAAGCCTAACCTGGACCCAGAGGATGTTAACAATTATAGGCCAGTGGCCAACATCCCCTTCCTGGGCAAGGTGCTTGAGCGGGTGGTTGTAGGACAGCTCCAGGCACTCTTGAATGAAACGGATTATCTAGATCCATTTCAATCGGGCTTCAGGCCTGGTTTTGGAACGGAAACTGCCTTGGTCGCCCTGTGGGATGACCTCTGCCGGGAGAGGGACAGGGGGAGTGCGACCCTGTTGATTCTCCTGGACCTCTCAGCGGCTTTCGATACCATCGACCATGGTATCCTTCTGGATAGGTTGTCTGGGTTGGGAGTTGGAGGCACTGCACTACAGTGGTTCCGCTCCTACTTGGATGGCTGATTCCAGAAGGTGGTGCTGGGGGATTATTGCTCTGTGCCATGGCAATTGTGCCATGGGGTTCCACAGGGCTCTATTCTATCCCCCATGCTGTTTAACATCTACATGAAACCGCTGGGGGAGGTTATCCGGAGGTGTGGGCTGAGGTGCCATCAATATGCGGATGACACCCAGCTCTACCTCTCTTTCTCATCAAAACCAGGTGAGGCAGTGGCTGTTCTGAACCAGTGCCTGGGCATGGTAATGGACTGGATGAGGGCCAATAAACTGAAACTCAATCCAGACAAGACGGAGGTACTGTTAGTGGGTGGTTCGTCTGCCCGGCTAGGTGATAATCAACCTGTTCTGGAGGGGGTTGCACTCCCCCTAAAGGATCAGGTTCGTAGTTTGGGGGTGCTCTTGGATCCAGAACTGTCACTTGAGGTACAGGTGAACTCAGTGGCACGGAGCACTTTTTATCAGCTTAGGCTGGTATACCAACTACGCCCTTATCTGGACAGAGAGAGCCTAGCTACAGTTATCCATGCTCTGATAACTTCTCGTCTGGATTACTGCAATGCGTTATACGTGGGGCTGCCTTTGAAAACGGTCCGGAAACTTCAGCTGGTCCAAAATAGGGCAGCAAGATTGTTAACAGGGACTGGCCTGCGAGCTCATATTACGCCAGTACTTTTCCAGCTGCACTGGCTGCCGGTCCATTTCCGGGCCCGATTCAAAGTGCTGGTGTTAACATTCAAAGCCCTTAACGGCTTGGGGCCAGGTTACCTGAAGGATCGCCTCCTCCCATATGTGCCTGCCCGGACCTTAAGATCATCAGCAGCAGCCCTTCTCCGTGAGCCCCTGCCAAAGGAAGTGAGGCGGGTGGCTACTAGGAGGAGGGCTTTTTCTGTTGTGGCACCCCGGCTCTGGAATGAGCTCCCTAGTGAGGTTCGCCTGGCGCCTACATTGTACTCCTTTCGGCGCCAGGTGAAGACCTTTTTATTTTCCCAGGCATTTTAGCTTTCTAAATTTTTATCTTTGCTGTTTTAAATCTGTATTTTAAACTCCTGTGCTGCTGCTAGGTTTTATTGTGGTTGTATTGTGGTTTTAATGTTCTATATATTTTAAATTGTTTTATTGTGTGTTGTTTGGTTTTAGTTTTTGTGAACCGCCCAGAGAGCTTCGGCTATTGGGCGGTATAGAAATAAATAAATAAATAAATAAATAAATAAATAATCCTCCTTCCATATTAGCCAAAAATATTTGACATTCATCCAGAAAACAAACTGATACTAAGCTACAGTCTCATACCTTACTTTGCTCCCTAGATAAGTTACGGCATTGCTACTCCTGTTTCTAATGACAGAAGTCAGTTCCCTTTTGTCTACCGGATGGCCCCAAAGGAAGAAGCCCAGTACCCGGGGATCATCCAGCTGCTCCTGTTTTTCCGATGGACATGGGTCGGTCTCTTTTCTCCAGACACTGAGAATGGGGAGAGGTTCCTGGGTGCCTTGACACCCCTGATGATCAGCAGTGGAATTTGTGTCGCTTTCTCAAAAAGGCTACCACGACATTTCTTACGTCAAGTATTCCAGATGGACCTTTCTTTCTTGGGGAAAGAAGTGAAGGTGCAGATTTACTATGCAGATTCCCACTATGGCTGTCTTCCTTTTATGTTGATACAAAACAGACTTGAAAAGAAACCGACTGGGGCAAAAGTCTGGATCACACCAGCTTTTCAGGACATGGACTACAACGTGTCTCAGGATCCTTATTACTTCCATTTCCTCCACGGTTCTTTGTCCTTCGTAATGAAGACTAAAATAATGACAAAATATGACTACTATGAGCCAGTCTTCTCTTCTCTGGAACTGTTGTGGGATGAAACCTTTAAGTGTTTCAGTTCAACACACGCTTTGTCCATGAAAATTTGGACAGGTTGCAGAGAGAAAGAGAAAAAGGCACCGGCACCCCAGGAGAAGATTGAGAGAGCCCTGTCTCAGGACAGCTACGTTACTTATAGCAGCATCCAAGCTGTGGCCCATGCCTTACATGCTGCATATTCATCCCAACCCAAGCGGAGCTTGATGGTGGGTGATGGAGAAAGGCGGGAACATCAAAGGCTGCAGCCCTGGGAGGTATTCCCTTTTCGTTTTGCAACACCCCCATAAAGATGCATGATGAAATTTACCAAACATAGGTGCTTAGAGCAGATAATTGTTTGTCCTGCATGGCAGTGCAGGCAGGCAGTAGACCCTGTTTTCTGACACCGTGACTGCTCAAGTAGCTTCCCTCCTCCAAAAATCCTTCACAAATCAAGCCCCAGATCCATCAAGAACCAGTTGTTGTTGTTTTGTGAAGCACCATCAGGATACAATCTCTTGACTTTGCAGTGAACTTAATGTTTTTGTTGTAGAAGATCCAGCGGGATCCATTTGTGTTATTGCAGTCATATGAAGTGCACAGGGAGTTTGCAGCAGTGTGCCCGATTGCATGCCCTCCTAATAAAAGCTAGCTGTGGAGGATGGGGTATGACCAGGTTGGTGCAGCCTGTAGTAAATGGGGATGTCACAAGCACCCACCTTCATCTGGGAGAGTCCCTGGCCTGCAGTCAGCCATGATAGGCTACGTAAATCTTTACATAGCCTATCACGGCTGACTTTGAATAAAAAAGAAAAAGAAAAAGCATGTATGCAAATGGCGGTACCCATGGGTGCCACCATTTGTATTCCTTATTTAGGCACGTGTAGTCTGCGTAAATATTTACGTAGACTACGGCAAAAATAAGGGCAACACTATTTGCGTTGCCCTTATTTTCGCCGTAGTCTGCGTAAATATTTACGTAGACTACCCATGCCAAAATAAGGAACGCAAATGGCGGCACCCATGGGTGCCGCCATTTGCATACGCGCTTTTTCTTTCTTTCCCAAAGTCAGCTGTGATAGGCTCTGTAAAAATTTACATAGCCTATCACGGTGTTCTTTGAAAATCTAGCCGTGATAGGCTACGTAAATCTTTATGTAGCCTATCATGTTTGTTTGTTTTTTGTTTGTTTTTACTTGGAAATGGCGGCGGCAGCAGCCGGTCAGAAGACCGGCCGATGCTGCCGACGCCGCGCCGACGCCAAACTGCCACCGGGAGCCACCACCGCGAGGGACATTTGCCAAAGTTAAGTCCCATCCGGGGGGGGTGGGGGGTGGCAGACCGTTTCTCCACCAATTTCAGGGGGCCGAATGCGTTGGCATTCGGCCTCCTGGAGAATCGTGGTGAAATTCTCCGACATCCCTAGGAGGAGATGGCAAGTGTGGCTGGGGCATATACAGCAAGGAGGCCTCATCTTGCCGGAAGCAATTAACAGCTGGCAGGGTCTGGATGAGGCCTCAGTGCCCCAGCCTCTCTAGCCATCTCCTCCTTGTGAGGAGACGATAGCTTCCATGCTGGACCCATGTGTGCTGAGGACTCCAGCAGTTACACCCCTGTGGGTGGGGGGAGCTCGCTAGGCTGACCTTGCGAGGCAAGTTGGGAGGCTGGGGGGGGGCTCTTGGAACTCCCCCCTGCTTTGTTCAGAAATGAGTCCATCCATCCCTAGTGGTTAATGCATCCTGATGTGAGGGGGTATTGCCTGCTGCTCCTATGTGTCAATGCTTTGAAACATTGTTTGGACTGCATGGTTTTGGATAAGGCTGTGTGCATCTTCGGATTGAATCCTGAATAACAAAGCAAATTAGGCTGCTTTGGAGGTGCCTCGCTGTGATATGAAGTGGATAGGAAGAGCACCAAGGCACCCTGAAGCAAAGCAGCTGGTGGCCAAGGCGCCGCAGTCCCACTTGGATCTTCGGCAGTATTCTGATGCCTTCTGAAGAGCAGACCTCCTGTCTCCAAAATGTAGCAACTTGCAAAAGATATGGGAGGGGGAGGCGGAGGGGGAAATGGTGAGCCTTGGCGAATGGCATCTCCAATTGCCAAATTAGGGCAGAGTGTAACCCAGCAGTCTGCAATCAGTGGCAATGGTGGAGGGGGGGGGCAGTATTGGAGGGGATACATTGGAGAGATCGGCCTTCCTTTGCCTCTTTCTTTCGCTTCCACCCGACCCTTCTCAATTCGCAACCATTTGTTTGCCTTTACTTTCATTCTGTCTAGATTTTACACACACAAACACACACACACACTACTCTCCTGTCCTTTTTCTTGGCTCTCCTCCACCTGCCCCCACTCTCCTCCATTCCTGTATTCCTTCCTTTCCCATTTTGATTACATTTCCCTTATACAACCACAAGAATAACAACAACAGTTAAAAACCCCTTTGTCTTCTGTTGTCCTCCCGCCTTGCTTGGAGGTAGCCCAGCATTTGCTTTTCTTTTGATCCCCTTTTCTCTCCCTCTCTCTCTGTTGGTGTGTTCATTTTTTCTGTTTGTGTTTGTGTTTTTCCAAGCAAACAGTGAGTGTTAAAGCACTATTCAGTCCACATTTCAAAAAACAGGGGTGCAAAGCACTACAAACATTAACATCTATCATTTGAATGATCTAAAACTACCCTGTGTTGCGAAGGGAGGAAGCCCAATATGAGGCATCTTCAGGGTCTTGTTGGCAGGGAAGAGGTGGATGAGGTGTGGCTGGGATTCTGACAACTAATTGCGTTGTCCTTATTTTCGCCGTAGTATACGTAAACATTTACGTAGACTACAGTGACCAAATAAGGAACGCGAATGGCGGCTCCCTATGGGGGCCGCCATTAACGTACGCGCTTTTTTTTTTTTTAAAGTCACCCATGATAGGCTACGTGACGATTAACGTAGCCTATCACGGCTGACTTTGCAGATCTAGCCGTGATAGGCTACATTAATCGTCATGTAGCCTATCACGGGGCGTTTTTTTTTTAAAAAAAAACTTTCGAGTTCGCGGCCGGGTGAGGCAGGAAGCCTCTTCCCCGGCCTGAATTTCGGCCGGGGCAAGGCGGGAAGCCTACCCCCCTGGCCTGAACTTCGTGGGGGGAGCAGCGAAGCGCCTCCCCCCCCACCATGAACAACCTTCGACGAAAGGTAAGGGACTTTCGTCCACCCCTACTCTCCAGTGGCGGAGACCTGCAAGGTCGGTGCCAGGTTTGTTTTCTTGCCTGAGATCAACATGGCCTACATGTGCAACAAGTGCAAGTTGCCCCCAGTGTTAGCAGAACAAGTAAGAGGGCTGGAACTGTGAGTGTTGATCCTCCAGGCAATATGAGAACATGAAGAGTTCTTGGACAGAATGGTGGAACTAGAGCAGCAAAGTGAAGAACAGAAGCTAGAAGAGCAAAATCAAGCTGAGGCAGAAGAGGAAACTGCTGAGGTGAAGGAAAGTGAACTAGAGGATACTCCTTGTAAAGGGTGAGAGTTAGGAATAGAACAACTAGAAGCCACTCAACATGAGTAGAAGCTTTGGAACTATGGAATCATTTCCAGGTACTTGTGGATGAGACTGGAGGACACCATGCAGAGGAAGAATTACAAGGGAACCTGCATGAGAGCGAGCAAGAGGCTGAAGGTCAGTCAAGCAGAGGCAATGGAACCAAGGCCTACAATAACAAGAATACAAGAGTAGTAGTAGTGGGAGACTCCTTGCTGCATGGGATCAAAACTAGGGATGTCAGAGAATTTTGCAAAGATTCTCGGGGAGGCCGAATGCCAGCGCATTCGGCCCCCCGAAATTGGTGGCAGAACGGTCTGCCCCCCCCGCCCCCCCCGGGACAGGACTTACCTTGGGCAAATCCTCCTGGCGGTGGCGGCTCCGGTGGTGGTTCAGCGGCGACAGCAGCTGCTGCGGCCGGTCTTCCGACCGGCTGCCGCTGCCACCATTTCCAGTAAAAAAACACAACAAAAAACATGATAGACTAAGGCTACATAAAGATTTACGTAGCCTATCACAGCTAGATTTTTTAAAAATAACGTGATAGGCTACGTAAATGTTTACATAGCCTATCACGGCTGAGTAAAAAACAAACAAACGGCGCGTACGCAAATGGCGGCGCCCATGGGCGCCGCCATTTGCATTCCTTATTTTGGCACGTCTAGTCTACGTAAACATTTACGTAGAATACGGCGAAAATAAGGGGAACACAAATGGCGTGTAGCATCTACGCTATTTGCGTTCCCCTTATTTTCGCCGTAGTCTACGTAAATGTTTACGTAGACTACCCGTGCCCAAATAAGGAATGCAAATGGCGGCGCCCATGGGTGCCGCCATTTGCGTACATGCTTTTCTTTTTTTTCAAAGTCAGCCCTGATAGGCTATGTAAAGATTTACGTAGCCTATCACGGCTGACTTTGAAAATCTAGCCATGATAGGCTACGTAAATCTTTACATAGCTTATCACGTTTTTGTTTTTTGTTTTTTTACTTTACTTGGAAATGGCGGCGGCGGCGCAAGGGACATTCGCATGAGGTAAGTTCCATCCCGGGCGGGGGCAGGTGTCGGAGAATTTCCCCACCAATTTCGGGGGGCCGAATGCACTGGCATTGGCCTCCCGGAGATTCGTGGAGAAATTCTCCGACATCCCTACTAAGTCTACGTAAATATTTACGTAGACTAAGACAACCAAACATAGGGGGAACGAAAATCACGTCCGCTACTCTATTTGCATTCCCCCTTAGTTTCGCCGTCTTAGTCTATGTAAATATTTATGTAGACTAAGACAACCAAAAATAGGGAACGCAAATGGCGGCAGCCGTAGCCGCTTCCATTTGCGTACGCATTTTGTTTTTTGTTTTTTTAACCCAGAAGTGATAGGCTACGTAAGTCTTTACGTAGCCTATCATGAAATGGGGGGGGGGGACTGCAAATGGCAGTGGCGGCAGCTGGTCGGATGACCAGCCTCCGCCGCCACCACAAAAGCTGCCGCTGGAGCCGCCGCCGTCTGGAACATCCTCCCCAGGTAAGTCTCGTCCCAGGGGGGATCCGGGGGGGGGGCGGGGGGTGGCAGACCATTCCACCACGGAGTTCGGGGGGCCGAATGCACTCGCATTTGGCCTCACCGAGATCCGTGGCAGAATTCTCTGGCATCCCTATTCCCTACACTCATAAAGCCCAATGACAGGTATCCCATTCTTCTCATCCATGTGGGAACAAATGATACCGACAAGCAGAGCTACAAATAAACTACGTAGGACTTTGAAGCTGTGGTAAGGAAACACAAGAACTTTGGGGCCCAGGTAGTTTTCTCATCCATCCTTCAGTAGTATAAGAGGTATAAAAAGGGAAAGAAACATCCTCCAGGTGAATGACTGGCTGTGAAGGTGGTGCTGGCTTGAGAGATTTGGAGTCTGGGACCACAGGCTATACTTCCTGAAAGATGGACTTTTGTCAAGGGTCCATCAGGTGGTTCTCCAGTTGGCTACAGAATCAGACACAAGCAGTGCTTATCAATGGGACCTTTGCAACCTGAGGAGAGGTAACGAGCGAGGTACCACAGGGCTCAGTCCTGGGCCAACTGCTCTTCCACATTTTTATTGATGAGTTGTATGAGGAGACACAGGAAATGCTGATCAGATTTGCAGATGACACAAAACTGGGCAGCATAGTTAATAGCATGGAAGACAGAAACAGAATTCAAAGTGGTCGTGAGAGGCTGGAGCACTGGGCAGAAAACAGAATGGAATTTATTGGGGATAAATGCCAAGTTCTGCACCTAGGAAAAAGAACCCAAATGCACAGTTACAAGATGGGTGATACTTGGCTCCAAAGGACTACAAGTGAGAATGACCTTGGAATTGTTCTCGATCACAAGCTGAATATAAGAGAACAATATGATGTGGCTGCAAAAAAGGCAAATGCTCTTTTGGGCTGCATTAATAGATGCTGGGAAAGACTGAAGGCAAAAGGAGAAGGGGACGACAGAGGATGAGATGGCTAGATAGCATCACTGATGCAATGAATATGAACTTGAGCACACTCCGGGAGAGAATGCAGGACAGGAAGGCCTGGCGTGCTGTGGTACATGGGGTCATGAAGAGTCGGACACAAATGAACGACTGAACAACAACAACAATAGAAGCATAGTTTCCAAATCCTGGGAAGTACTAGTTCCCCTCTACTAAGCACTGGTTAGGCCTCATCTGGAGTACTGCATCGAGTTCTGGACACCACACTTTAAGAAGGATGCAGACAAACTGGAGAGGGTTCAGAGAAGGGCAACAAAGATCATCAGGGGACTGGAAACAAAGCCCTAATAGGAGAGACTGAAAGAAGGCATGTTTAGCCTTGAGAAGAGAAGACTGAGGGGAGATAGGATAGCGCTCTTCAAGTACTTGAAAGGCTGTCACAGAGAGGAAGGCCAGGATCTCTTCTCGATCATGCCAGAGTGCAGAACATGGAATAATGTGCTCAAGTGACAGGAAGCCAGATTTCTGCTGAACATCAGGAAAAACTTGATTTTCCTATTAGAGCAATAGGACAATGGAACCCATGACCAGGGGAAGTGGTGGGCTCTCCCACCCTGGACTCATTCAAGATGAGGCTGGACAGTCACCTGTCAGGGATTCTTTGACCTAGATTCCTGCATTAAGCAGGAGGTTGGACTCAATGGTCTGATAGGCCCCTCCCAACCCTATGATTCTATGATTCTATGATTCTACCATCAACCCTTGTATCCTTCTGGGCCTTCTAGTCTGTTGTTGGAGGCACTGCACTCCAGTTCCTCTGATACCTGCAAGGGTGCTTTCAGAAATTAAGATTCGGTGATCTTTCTTTGATCTCTTGAGATGTGGCATCCCAGAGGGTATATGACCTTTTCCACAAATGTTATTTTTATTTTGGTAACCATCACCTCTCCATTGTTACCTGGCTATTTTCTTGATGTGTTTTGTGAGCATCCCATCTTCTGTGGAACGAAAGGGCCCCTGGCAGTCACTCCCGGTGGCCACTCAAGGGTCCAAAATAGGCAAAATTGGCCATAGAGAAAGCCCATGGAGGTTAGAGCATTGCCAACAGTGGAAGAGACTCTATCCAGCAGACTCTATGGTCATGGCCTGGAAGTCCTCTGGAGCCTGTTGAAACCCCTGGGGAGCCCACCAGATGACACGCTAAGTCGCCTAGGTGAGCAGAGATTCCTTAACCATTATGGCTTAGCATGATGTCTGAACATGCCTGGTATCTTCATTATGAGTAGGAGTGGGCAGGATTTGTTTTAAAATCTCTGCAGATGATCAGGCATCTTTGTTTCTGCCATCTGTTCATTGATGGAATGCACTTTTTTGTACAAGGATTTTGGTCATGTGCCAAGGCGCACTTTGTACTAATGTGCCCTTGGACCTCCCCCCCCCCATGTAAAAACAAAAAAAATGTTCTGCCAGTTTCCCTAATCTGTGCAACTTGGGAAAAGCCGTCTCTTAAATATGATCACTTTTGAATTGATTGCGGATTATTCTGACAACTCTAATTGTGACTGTGAACAGCCAAAGAATGGCAATGTGAACCCAGATGGGATGTGCACTGACCATGGAAGATCACAGCTCAAAGTGATTAGGCCTAAGATATGGACTACATTTTCATGATTTCTAAATCGGGGCTGTTTTCTCTGTCATTCTAGCTTCACACTTCCTTACGAGACATCCAGTTTTCTAATGCTTCCATTGTCGTACTGTATCTGGATAAGACTGGGGAACTGGCAGCTGACTATGATATCGTGAATTGGGTGATGTTTCCCAATAAGTCGCGTGCTGGAGTGAATATTGGGAGTGTGGCGAGACAGGGATCTCCAGACATGAAACTCACCATTAAAGAGGAAGCCATTGTTTGGCCTGGGCATTTTAATGAGGTAGGGGAAAGGAGTCGTGTCCTGTTATTGGCTTGTGACATCTCTTAAGCTTTTTCCAGGCATTGATGTCCCAGGACTCTCACCTCCACCAGTCATCAGGAAACAGCTTGCCTTGGTTCTCATCTGTCTCTACCCTTAGGACTTCCAGCTCTTGTTCTTCCCTGTCTTCTCATGCCTTTCTCCCTGACCCCATTTATATAGCAGTTGATCTGGCTTGGATTTATTGCTTGTCCCTGGCCTCCCGCCCCCATCCATTTGCAAAACGCCACCATCCTACTCAGATGGAGCAAATTGGGAGCAATAGCAGAAGAAGACGGAAGTTCTTCTAAACTGGAGTAGTACAGAGGACAGAAAGGACGCTTGGAGGTGCCAGGTGGGGCTTCCTTTGAAGGCAGTGGAGAGAGTTCTGGTGACCCCTCAGTTGACAACTGGGGCAGGGCAGAGAGACAGCACCACACCTGTTTTAAAAGAGCTTCTTTGCCTCACACTCAGCTTCAGGATGCAGATTAAGGTGCTGATCCATTTGAAGCCCTCTAGGGTCAGGGTAGCAAAAATTAGGGCTGTGCACAGCCCACCCAACCTGACACAGATGTCAATTTAGAGGGCTCGAATCGGCCCAAACTCACCTCAACCACCCCTGAAGCTGGGTTGACCCACTTCTCCACATCTGAAGCAACATCTGGAGACCCGAAGCAGAAAGGGGGAAGCCCCCACTGAGAGTGACCCCCCACTGTCATTGCCACCCCCACAGAACCCCCACTCCTGACGTGGATCTGTCGGGAGTGCCCGTACCCACTGGCCTCTGCAAGGGAGTCACCATTTATTTATTTATTTATTTATTTATTTAAAATGGTATTTCCTCTTACTGGAAGAAGAGTCACCATTTTGAAAGGAAATGGCAACTCCTTCCAAGAGAGTGATGGCTGCAGGTGATCCCCTGGAGACCAGGTAAGGAGTGAAGGGCTCACACACCTGGCTGAGGTTGCTGTCCACATAGGGCTGAAGCACCCCCAAAGCTTTTCAGAGTGATCCAACCCATATTGGAGTGCTTTGGCCTGATCCTGACTGGAACTGCACCGCTTTGGACCGAAGCACCCAGACACACTAGGGATTCAGGGTTCGGACTGAAGTGGTTAACAGCCCTAGTAAAAATGGCATCTTCCATATGACTCTTGGATATATTGTCTTAGAGCATCTGATGAGGCCTTCTCCAAGTGGCACAGCCAGCTGAGATTTGGCTAGGGATGTACGAAATTCACTTACCTTTTCGCAGCTTGGCTTCGCGGTGGGGGGTAGGCGCTTCGCTTTCCCCCCCGAACTTCAGGCAAGGGGGGAAAGGCTTCCCGCCTCGCCCGGCTGAAATTCAGGCTGGGGAGAAGCGCCCTGTCTCCCCAGCTGTGAAACAAAAAGGAAAAAAAAAAAAAAGACCCCGTGATAGGCTACGTGACGATTTACGTAGCCTATCATGGCTAGATTTCCAAAGTCAGCCGTGATAGGCTACGTAAATCGTCACATAGCCTATCACGGGTGACTTTAGAAAAAAAAAAAAAGCGTGTACACAAATGGCGGCGGCCTATGGGCGCCACCATTGGCGTTCCTTATTTTGGCATGTCTAGTCTACGTAAAGATTTACGTAGACTACGGCGAAAATAAGTGCAACGCAAATAGCGTGCCCTTATTTTCACCGTAGTCTACGTAAGTCTTTACATAGACTAGACGTGCCAAAATAAGGAATACAAATGGCGGTGCCCATGGGCCGCCGCCATTTGCGTACACGCTTTTTTTTTCCCCAAAGTCACCCGTGATAGGCTACGTGACGATTTACGTAGCCTATCATGGCTGACTTTGGAAATCTAGCCATGATAGGCTATGTAAATCGTCACGTAGCCTATCACGGGTGTGTTTTTTTTTTTTTTACTTTAGTGTTTTTTTTTTGCAACTGCGGCGGCGGCAGCCGGTCGGTAGACCAGCCACCGCCCCCGCCCGTGATGAACCGCCGCCGAACTGCCACCGGGACCCACCGCCCAGAGGGACATTCGCTGAAGGTAAGTCCCGTCCTGGGGGGGGGGCGGGGGGCCGGCGGAGAATTTCCCAACCAACTTCGGGGGGTCGAATGCATCGGTGCTCGGCCTCCCAAAGATTCGGGGAGAAATTCTCCATCATCCCTAGATTTGGCTTGTGACAATTGGCAAGGAGGCCTTTTGTGGTGTGGCAACGTCCCTGGAGATCTTGGTCTGCCATGAGTCTCAAGCAGGAAGTCCTTTCTGTTTCAAGAGGCCTTTTTATTATTTGAATGGGATTTTCATGTTGTGATCCTTTTGTGCTGAATTGTTGGTTTTTACGTAATGCTTTTATTCATTTAATTTGATGTATTCTGTGGTTTGGGACAGTGAAGAGTGGTGGCTCTGATTTTGGTGGGGCTGTGGATCCATTCTGAGTTTTAGTCAGAACCATCCAGAACTATAAAAGAGTTATCCATGGTGCTGAACTTATTTTGGGAATATAAATCCATCATGTACCTGGCTCACTATATCTAAATCCACCAGGTACCTCCCGCTTCTTAAAATGCCTTTCCATCTCCAGCTGTGCCACGAGGCCTCTGATCCTTCCTTTGCCTTCTGCCCTGCCACTGAAGATCAAAACAGGGAAGAGGAGAGGGCCTTTTCAATGGTGGTGCCTATCGTCCCACAAAAAACTCATTTCTCTCCACCATCATTCACCGTCCTTGCATGCACATGTCTTGAAACTTCCATGACATGTTGTGATGCATAAAAACTGTTTCCCTGAAACAGGGACCTGGGTTCACATCTCTATTTCACTTTGAGTCACAAGCGCTAGAAACCCTTTTGGGTCCTTTCTAAACAGTAGGACTCATTTCCCTTGGCACAAATATTCATAACAGTTTTTCCTTGATGCTCCTTCTCCCTGTTGCTAGACTGTGCCTCGTTCCAGATGCACTGAGAGCTGTCACCCTGGATATGCCAAGGAAGTCCAGGAAGGAGAGCCACCATGCTGCTATGCTTGCATTCCATGTGCAGAAGGAACCATCTCCATTCAGGAAGGTAGGCAAGATCAGAAGAATGAGAGTTCCCTTAGGTAATAGGGCAACTCTTTGAATAAGCCAAAGAGTCTCCATGGCCCTATTTTAATTCTCTCTTCTTTTCCTTTAAACCCCTTGAGTAAAACATTCCATCAGTAGGGAAGAAGGCTTCATGAATGATTATTGCTCCTAGTATAAAACATCATGAGGATTCCTTATGGTCATGGACCATTCACTACTGCTCAGCCTAAAATACCTCATGATGCCATTCTAAAACATCACATAATTTTAATGATGGCTTGTTCCATTTGACTGAATTCTAATTTTATTTGTTATTATTTGCTAGTCTTCTACAATGTTTTATTCTTCTGGTCCGTACATCATTGTGATAAATGTTCTGATGTGCAGGCTCAAAAGCATTTTAATTAAGACATTAAATATTCATAAATATTTCTGGTGATCAGAGTACTCCCCTGCCCAACGCTGATTCAGTCTTCTGTTTTTTTAAAAACTCTTTAGAAAAACTTGATTAAAAAATAAGAAAGCTTTATGGAAGTTTCCAACTCCAGATTTCAAACTTAACCAGGAGACACTTGAGCACCATTTTGTGGTAGAAAAGTCAGGCATAAGTTGAGAAAATGAATAAATCACAACCCACTCTGCTACTAGGTCGCTTAACATGCCTTATGAGATTATTATGAAGATAAAGACAGGTTAACCTCACAGACACTCCCTTACCCAGAACAAGGTTGGGATACATACACTCGCTTTTCCATATTTAAACCAGGTAGGAAGCTGTGTCTATTCCAAGTCAACCCATCTAGCCCACTCCTCTCTGTACTTCTCTGACTGACAAGCACTCTGTAAGGCACCACAGAGACAGTTTTCCAGGCCCTCCTACTACTATGGTCCTCGCTTGGTGATGAGCCATAGACTGAAACGTCTGGTCACAAAACAGGTCCTCTAAGGGGGAATGTTTCTCTCTCTCCCTGCCCAGCTGCATATTTTTTCTGGAGGTGCAGTTGATGTGAATCCTGCTGAACTCACTCTCCGTCTTCTCAGATGCCGATAGGGATGTCAAAGAATTCTGCCACGGATCTCGGTGAGGCTGAATGCCAGTGCATTCTGCTCCCCGAAATCCATGGTGGAACGAAGTCCCCGCCCCCTACCCATGAAAGGCTCATGAAATGGAACACTTACCTGCTGCTGTCTGCACTGACTTGTGAATGGTGGCCGCCCTGTGGCCACCATTCACTTTCTCATCATAACCGTGATAGGCTATGTAAATACTTACGTAGCCTATCACAGCTAACACAGGGATGCCTTTTGCGTCCCTGTGGGCCATGATAGGCTACGTACGTTTTTATGTATCCTACCATGGAAAGCCAAAAAACCCCCAACAACAACATATGCAAATGGCGGCAGCTACGGCGCTATCTTTGGCCGTTTTAGCTTACGTAACTATTTACGTAGGGTATTACAGCGGAAAAAAGGGGAACGCAAATAGCGTAGTCTGTGCAATTTGCATTCCTTTTTTTTCGCTGTAATAGCCTACGCAAATATTTACGTAGGCTAGGGATGTCAGAGAATTCCGCCACTGATATTGGTGCAGACGAATGCCAGTGCATTCAGCACCCTGAACTCCGTGGTGGAATGGCCTGCCCCCCCGCCCCCCCCGCGGATCCCCCCCGGGATGAGACTCACCAGGGGCAGATATTCCAGGCGGCGGTGGCTCTGGCGGCGGCCGGTCTTCCGACCGGCTGCTGCCGCCGCCATTTCCAGGCTTGTTTGTAAAAAAAAAAAAAAAAAAAAAGGAGCCGCAGCCATTTGCGTTCCTTCTTTTTACCGTCTTAATCTACGTAAATATTTACGTAGACTATGACAGCGAAAATAAAGGGGAATGCAAATAGCATAGAGGGCGCTATTTGTGTCCCCGTTTGATTCGCCGTTTTAGCCTACATAAAGATTTACGTAGGCTAAAACGGTGAATGAAAAAGGGACGCAAATAGCACCCGCTACACTATTTGCATTCCCCTTTATTTTTGCTGTCATAGTCTACGTAAATATTTACGTAGATTAAGACGGTAAAAAGAAGGAATGCAAATGGCGGCAGCCGTAGCCACCGCCATTTGCATACGTGTTTGGTTGTGGGGTGTTTTTGTTGTTGTTTTTTTACCCAGAGCCCTCCGCGGCCGGAAATCCGGCTGCAGACGGCCCTGGCCTGGCTGGGCCAGGCCTGGCCGGCCGCTCCGCAGAGCTGCCGCAGAGCACAGCCGGCCGTTTGAGGATTCCAGGGGGAGGAACGGAGCACCTCCCCCCCCCGGCCAGGATTCTGGGGGGAGGGACGGAACACCTCCCCCCCCACCATCAACATAATCAGCGAAAGGTAAGTCACTTTTGTACATCCCTAATGTAGGCTAAAACTGGGGGGGGGGAAGGAACGCAAATGGCGCCCACTACGCTATTTGCGTTCCCCTTTTTTTTGCCATAATAGCCTGCATAAATATTTCCATAGGCTAAAATGGCTAAAAATAGGGAACGCAAATTGTGGCTGCTGTAGCTGCCACCATTTGCATATGCTGTTTTTTTTTTTTTTGGCTTGCCATGATAGCTGTCAGGAATGCCTTGGCCGCCTCTCTTAGTAGATTCCAATAGCCAACTCAAGACACAGATGAAAGGGAATTCTTTTCAAAGCTTTAATCCCATTACAACTTAATGACTCTTTCAGATGCTAATCAGCAGCAGCTAAAGCAAGGAACAGCAGCATGGCCTAAGCTTCAGGCAGGCAGACAGTTGATCCCCATTTGAAAGAGAGTCACTTGAAGACCTAGAGCTTATGGGCTAGGGAGAGATCCTCCTTCTTTCCTTAGGACCATTTGAGACAGCCATTGCTTGCACGCCAAACAGGTGCTACACCTTCTTTCCACGCCCTCCATCTCTCGTCGCTCTTTGCATCTGCGTCGAGCATCTAAGAAGCCCCCCTCCCACACTCCCTCGCTACTCAGGTCACCAACTATCTCTGGAATGCTGGCAGGAGGAATTGCTGTTGCTCCCACAGATTTCTGTTCCTCCTCAGAATCAGAATTGCTCTGGGGCTCTCTGGGCTCAGTTTCCACCCTGACAATAGGCTTATTAAATACTTACGTAGCCTATCATGGCAGCTTTGCAGGATGCAAATGGCAGCCGCAGCAGCCTGTCCACAGCTGGAACTCTGGCTGTAGATGGCCCTGGCCGGCAGCTCTGTGGAGCCACCGCAGAGTGAAGCTGGCCAGGGAGGATTCTGGGGGGAGGGATGGAGCGCCTCCCCCCCACACCGTGAATCACATCTGTGAAAATGTAAGTGACTTTCGTACAACCCTAGATGCCGACCATTGCATCAAGTGTCCGGAAGATCAACAACCAAACAAGGACCGAGATCGATGTGTCCCCAAGGAGATAACCTTCCTCACCTATGAAGAACCTTTGGGGATTGTCTTGATTTCCTTTGCTCTGTTCTTGTCCTTATCCACGGGCTTCGTATTAGGAATCTTTGTGAAATACCAAGAAACTCCAATAATCAAGGCCAACAACCGGGACCTCTCCTACATTCTCCTCATCTTCATCATGCTTTCCTTCTTGTCCTCCTTCCTGTTCATGGGGCGGCCCAGGAAAGTGACTTGCCTTCTCCGACAAACGGCCTTCAGCATCATCTTCTCAGTTGCCGTTTCTTCAGTGTTGGCCAAAACCATCACGGTGGTCTTGGCTTTCCTGGCCACAAAGCCAGGGAACAGAGTGAAGAGGTGGCTGGGGAAGAGTCTTGCAAACTGCATTGTCAGTTCTTGTTCTGGTGTCCAAGTTGTCATCTGCACCATCTGGCTGGGGAGCTCTGCCCCATTCCCTGACTCTGACATGCACTCCCAGCCTGGACAGATCATCCTGCAATGCAACGAAGGATCTGTCACCTTGTTTTATTCTGCCCTTGGCTACATGGGCTTCCTGGCTGCCATCTGCTTCACAGTGGCTTTGCTGGCCAGGAAGCTGCCTGGGGGCTTCAATGAAGCCAAACTGATCACCTTCAGCATGCTGGTCTTCTGCAGTGTTTGGCTGTCCTTTGTGCCCTCCTACCTGAGCACCAAGGGGAAATACATGGTAGCTGTGCAGGTCTTCTCGATCTTGGCCTCCAGTGCTGGGCTGTTGGGCTGCATCTTTATTCCCAAGTGCTACATTATTGTACTGAGGCCTGATCTGAATACAAAGGAGCATATCATGTTCAAAACAAACTAGGGTATCTGATCCATAGAAGTAGAGGTGTGGAAGAATATTTGGCGTAAGTTTGGAGGAGATACTAGTTTGGTTAGATCATAGTTAACAGAGCCTTTTGATGTGCTTATAGCTTCAGTTGCACAATTTAGGTTTCTGTTACAGGTAGGGATGGTGGAGAATTCCACCACAGATTTCAGTAATCCCCCGAAATCCATGGCGGAATGGCCTCCCACCCCCCACCCTCCCTCGCGGAATCCCCCTAGAACGAAACTTACCTGGGGCTCCAGCGGTGGTGGAGGCGGCTGGTCTTTCGACCTGCTGCCACGGCCACCATTTCCATCCTGCACTTTGCCGTGATAGGCTACATAAGTATTTATGTAGACTATCACGGCAAGCAAAACAACAACAACCGCATACGCAAATGGCGGCAGCTACGGCGGCCGCCGTTTGCATTCCCTTTTTTTCGCTGTTTTAGCCAACATAAATATTTATGTAAGCTATTATGGCGGGGAAAAAAGGCAATGCAAATAGCGTAGTGGGCGCTATTCCCGTTCCTTTTTTTCCCGCCATAATAGCTTACATAAATATTTGCATAGGCTAAAACGGCGGAAAAAAGGGAACGCAAATGGCGCCTACTACACTATTTGTGTTCCCCTTTTTTTTTGCCGTAATAGCCTATGTAAATATTTATGTAGGATAAAACTGAGAAAATAGGGAACGCAAGTGGCGGTCACTGTAGCCGCCATTTGCATATGCTGTTTGTTTTTTTTCCCCACTGCCCTGATAGGCTATTTAAATACTTTTGTAGGCTATCACAGCAGCCTGGCTGGATGCAAATGGTGGCCTCTACAGTGGCCTCCATTTGTGTCCGCAGCAGCCCGTCCGTGGCCGTAAGTCCGGCTGCAGACTGCCCTGGCTGACTGCTCCGCGGAGCTGGCTGGGCAGGATTCTGGAGGGGAGGACAGGATCGCCTCCCCCCCATGGCAATTCACATCCGCGTAAAGGTGAGTTTCGTACATCCCTAGTTACAGGAGACAGGCAAAGCTGAGCCTTGGGTCTATCACTCTGCCATTGACTGGTAAAGCATAACACGATAAAGGTAGCCATGCAAATGGCAGCCACTACACCAGTTGCGTGGCTGTCTTTACCGTGATAGGATACGTAAATACTTACGTAGCCTATCACGGCAGCTTGGTAGGACACAAATGGCGGCTGCGGCAGCTGGCCAAAAGACGAGCCGCCGCCGCCAGAGCTGCCCCCGCCACTGGAGCACCAGGTAAGTTTCATTCCGGGGGGATTCCGTGGGGTGGCGGGGGGTGGGAGGCCGTTCTGCCACGGATTTCGGGGGGCCGAATGCCAGTGCATTCAGCCTTACTGAAATCTGTGGCAGTATTCTCCACCATCCCTATCACACATTTACTACACATAAATTATGTGTCCAGAGGACCATAGGATTTCTCCATTTCTGGGGATGGAGCTCAGAGCCACAGCTGAGATACCACGGTTTCCACCCCCTCCCTCACTGCCTCATAGTCGGTGTGGTTCTCTCCATGCCTTCTGCTTCTCTATGCTCACCAATGTAGCACAGAGAGGGTGAAAGGGGGTGGTCGTAGGGGCTGAGGGTTGAGGAGACCATGGAACACTGTATACGAGGCTTCCTATGTAGTGCACAGCATCCGTCTCGTGTTCCCACTCCCTGGCTATATGCATGACATTGCATGTCTAGCTGAATACAGGACAGATGGAGCACAGAGGAGAGGATCTGCATAGGATTGTTCCCTTAGTTAATTTGAACTTCTTCTAAAGTGGCTGTAGCCCTGTGTTTATTGCCTCCAATATTAAAAGGCTGTGTTACCCTGCTTTGTCCATATAAGGCAACTCTGCTGTACATCACACCAGATTTCCCAACACTTTGAACCAGGAGAGGCAAGGGGTATCAGGCTGAAGGCATTCAGTTTTGCCTGGGAAGGTAGCGCATCCTCCACTGGAAGTCTGGGATGTCCTCTTGTTCAGAGGCTGGAGTGAATGGAACTGAGAAGAAGCGGCAGCTCTAAGCAGGAGTGAAGCACACTGCACCCTTCCAACATATTAAGATATTTCTTAAATGCAATGGTGATCACAGGATGTGCATATTTGCATATGCACAAAAATGCTCATTGTCACAAAAATGCACATTTTTGCACTCACACAAACACGTGCATTCGCAAAGTGTGCATTTCCGTGCATACGCAAATATGCGCATTTTGTGATCACCATTTTATTTTTCAAAAAATGGCAACCACAGAGCTCAACAAGGCTGCCAGGGTGAGTGTGGGCTGCTTGCTGAGCATGGGAGGGGCTCGAGTGGGATCTGGGAACTGGTGTGTGGGGGCAGGGAATGGGTGGGTGCCCGGATATCCTTGATGGGGGTGAGTTCACACATCCCTATAAGGTAAGTTGCCATGCTAGCTAGAACTTTGTTTCCCTCCTGATGGCGGGCAAAGGTGTATGTATTCAGGGCAGATTTTGGTTATTAAGCTGTTTGCAGAAGTGGGTTTGAAGTGGCGTGTGCAATTTCTTTTTTATTGGTGTGCCTTTAACATATTTGCATCTATGTTTTAATGATAATTTTATATTTGATCTTATACTTTAGTGTTGTTCGTCACCTTGAGCACTATTCCAAATAGCTTTAGAGTAGTGAGGTACTTGGCAGGGATGACAGGACAGCACCAATCTAAAGGGTACCTTATATTCCCTATGACTGTAAAATGTTGAAGGGTTTCACTCAATGGCACTTCAAACAAATGGATTCAATGATGAAAGTGGGTAGGTTTTGTGGTGTAC
The DNA here is from genome assembly GCF_057233095.1 of Heloderma suspectum. Taxonomy (NCBI): domain Eukaryota; kingdom Metazoa; phylum Chordata; class Lepidosauria; order Squamata; family Helodermatidae; genus Heloderma; species Heloderma suspectum. Next base: position 386,045,319 of record NC_139459.1, on the reverse strand, counting down.
CAGTCTAAGAGAGATTGCCTCTTTGTGGGATACCCATTTTGTGGCATTTGGCATATTATATTCTCAAATGTCAACTCTATGCTGATAATAGAGATTGTGATTTCGATCCCTTCTTAAGGGAAATGAAATGTTTGGATGTACAGAGGAAACTGGGTTTTCTGCTACAACCAGCTCCCCAGGGTGTGGCCTGGAGGGTTGTTTCTTCCACAGTCCAGGGTGCGAAATGTGGGGGAAAGTACGTAGATCCCATTGTGGTGCCTTGCCTGGGAGACTGGAAAATATGAGAAATGTATTTTGATCTCAGTCTGTAATATCATGGATTACATATGTAAAGCTTGTTATATTATGAATATGTTTTAATTCTAACAATTTCAACTAATAATTTTAATTAGCAATTACTGTAGTCTCATGTCACTTCTAGTAAGTTCTGTGCCTTGGATTTGCGCTGCTATGGTCTAAGGATTAACACAGTAAATACTATTCATTCATACTTCAATATCTTGATTCCAAGTCATGCATAAATAGCCCTGGTCAATAGTCCGGCTGCAGCATTCAGCACCATCTGAAGTTTAAAAACACTTTCCAAAGACCAGGGATATATGTAGGGATGGCGGAGAATTTCTCCCCGAAACTTCGGGGGGCCGAGCGCCAACGTGTTCGGCCCCCCGAACAAGTTTCGGGGAGAAATCCTCCGCACCCCCCCCGCACCCCGCACCCCCCCGGGACGGGACTTACCTTCCCTGAATGTCCCTCCCGGCGGCGGGTCCGGCTGACGGTTCGTCCGGTGTTCGAGCGGGGCGGGAGCGGCAGCCGGTCTTTTGACCGGCTGCCGCCCCCGCCATTGCAATGAAAGGAAAAAAAAAAACAAACGTCCCCTGATAGGCTACGTGACGATTCACGTAGCCTATCACGGCTAGATTTGCAAAGTCAGCCGTGATAGGCTACGTGAATCGTCACGTAGCCTATCACGGGTGACTTTAAAAAAAAAAGAAAAAGTGTGTACGGATAATGGCGGCCCCCATAGGGAGCCGCCATTCCCGTTCCTTATTTGGTGGCTGTAGTCTACGTAAATGTTTACGTAGACTACGGCGAAAATAAGGCTATTTGCGTTGCCCTTATTTTCGCCGTAGTCTACGTAAACATTGACGTAGACTACAGCAACTAAATAAGGAACGCGAATGGCGGCTCCCTATAGGGGCCGCCATTCGCGTACACGATTTTTTTTTTTTAAAGTCACCCGTGATAGGCTACGTGATGATTCACGTAGCCTATCACGGCTGACTTTCCAGATCTAGCCGTGATAGGCTACGTGAATCGTCACGTAGCCTATCAGGGGACTTTTTTTTTTTTTTTACTTTCGTGTTCGCGGCCGGGCGAGGCGGGAAGCCTCCCCCCCGGCCTGAATTTCAGCCGGGCGAGGCGGGAAGCCCCCCCCGCCCTGAACTTCACGGGGGGAGCAGCGAAGCGCTTCCCCCCCACCGCGAACAAGCTGCGAGAAAAGGTAAGTGACTTTCGTCCACCCCTAGATATATGAGAATATTGCTTTTGCTTGCAAACCATGCAAGTGCCCCAGAATGACGTTTTCAATGCAATCATGAGCACACATAGCCGAAAACGTTTGCAAATGTCCAGAAGTGTGCTCATGTTCAATTTGCACAACTTCCCCAGTTTGATTTGTGCAAATTTCCCTGGAGACTGAGTCAGCCCCACTTTAGTCTATGCAGGAAAGTTTCACAAATCAGGAAATGGGTACACATTTGGGGAAATGTGCAGACATTTCACTTTCAGTTGCTGCTTGATTTACGTGATTTCCTTGTTCCTGCAGAGTGAGCAGGCATCATGAACAGGAAATGTGATGAGCGATGATACAAGATTTGGAAGATCTGAGCAATGTCGAATCTCACTCATTCACCCATCCCTACCAAAGGCAGCCCCACATACAGGATGTTACCGCAGCCCATACAGGGTATAACTTAGGCATGTGTCACCTTGATCAGATCTGATATCTCTGGAATGGGTGCAGTTGGAACTCTAGCCTCACCCCTGGCCACTGCTCAAAGCTGGATTCAGGATCATGATCTCCTATCCTTGCCCCTTCCCAGCTGTTTTTTTAAAAACATTTTTTGACAGACTCACAGATCGCATGTGACTCCATGGACTGAGCCGTAAACATCATGGATTCAGCATTTCCAGCACTGCCATGGCAGAAAAACCTGGATCCATGGCTTTTGCAAGGGAACTCATTCCAAAACCACCATGTCACCTCTTTGTGTCCACATAATGTGTTCTGTGATTTACTGGAAATTAAAAGGTGGCCAGATCAGAGGTGGCCAAGTCAGGGAATGTCATGCCCCTGCTGGACTCCTCCTCCATCTACTCCTCCAAGGACCTAGAACTCCCAGAGATGGAGTGATGCCTTTGAACCATAAAGATCAGGAGACGTGGGGGAGCCTGGGCCCCAGGCAAGAGGACCTTGGGTCCATCCCCACAGCAAGAGGGGAGCTCTGCTTAGAAACAGAGGCTGAGCAACAACAATTCAGGATGGTCTGGTACTCCAATCACTTTCAGAATTTGCCACAGTTTGTTGTGATCCACACAATCAAAGGCTTTAGCGTAGTCAATGAAGCAGAAATAGACGTTTTTCTGGAATTCTCTTGCTTTCCCCATGATCCAGATAATGTTGATGATTTGATCTCTAGTTCCTCTGCCTCTTTGAAACCCAGCTTGTACTTCCGGTAGTTCTCGGTTCACATACTGCTGAAGCCTAGCTTGTAGGATTTTGAGTATCACCTTGCTGGCATGTGAAATGAGCACAGTTGTACGGTAGTTCAAACACTCTTTGACATTGCCCTTCTTTGGAATTGGAATGTAAAATGACCTTTTCCAGACTTGTGGCCACTGTTGAGTGTTCCAAATTTGTTGGCATATTGAGTGCAGCGCTTCAACAGCATCATCTTTTAGGATTTTAAATAGCTCAGCTGGAATACTGTCATCTCTGCTAGCTTTGTTGTTACTAATGCTTCCTAAGGCCCACTTGACTTCACTCTTTAGGATGTCCGGCTCAAGTTCAGTGATGGTGCTATCATGGCTATCAGGGAAATTAAGATCTTTCCTGTATAGTTCTTCTGTGTATTCTTTCCACCTCTTCTTAATCTCATCTGCTTCTAGTAGGTCCCTGCCTTCTTTGTCCTTTATCATGCCAGTCTTTGCACAAAACGTTCCCTTGATATCTCCAATTTTCTTGAAGAGATCTCTAGTCTTTCCCATTCTATTGTTTTCCTCAATTTCTTTTCATTGTTGTTTTAAGAAGGCCTTCTTGTCTCTTGTTGCTATTCTCTGCCTACACCTCTCTTCTGCCATGGACTGCTCTACATTGCCAAGAGTCATGTGTGCTCATTGGCAAACCTCAAGGTTCAAGTGGTCAATGAGCCAGAAGACAGACATTTCAGTGGCTGCCCTGGAGTGGATACCAAGAATATTGCATTTATGGAAGTTCTGTAAAGATTAAAGATGGAACACTTGGAATGTTTCAATAGACACAGTTACTTAACTTGAACCTTTTGTTAGATTTTATTTTTTTCTACAAACTGTATCCACAAGTAACCAGCTGGTAGAATATAATTTACTTCTTCCCAAACAAGTTTATGCACAGTTCTGATGAGCTCACCAGAAGTACTAATTGGAGGAGATCCTTGAGTTGTATGGTGGCCACCATTCATCCTTTGATCACTGGTAATCCTGGTTTGTCCAGCAACAGAGGTGTAATTGGGAGGGAGGGCAAAGGGAGCAGGTCTGGGAAACTCCCCCAAGTGGCGTGCACATTCATGTGCATCAGGGATGGGGAAGGTGTGGCCCTCCTGATGTTCTTGGACTGCAACTCCCATCATTCCTCCCCATGGACAGTGCCAGCTAGGGCTGTTGGACTCACATTCCAGTACTATCTGGAGGGCCGCACGTTCCCAACCACTGCTATGCTTTGTAAGAAGTTTTCTTGACCTTGCCTCTTTTGTGTGAGTTTTTTGAATACACGTCAGGCCACGCTCACCTTTCCCCTCTGCCAGAAGATGGAGGCACATGTGTGACTTCTCACAAACATGTTTCTCTCCAGCTCTGCACCTTTGCCTTGAGGTACTCAGAAGCTTCCCTTGATCATTATCAAAAACATAGTGATCTATTCTGATTCCTGCCAAAGCTCAAGGGATGTTTTATTTTCTGTTTGCCTTGGAGACCAAGTAAACATCAGAATCAATGGAAGGGCCAGCAAACCTCTTCACCATGCCTGAAAAGCTTGATGCATAAAATGTGTCCTTTGCTTTGCTCCCGAGAGCTTGTGCTAAGAATTAGGACAGGCTGAGATGACCATGCCTGTGGTGTAGGTTAGTACACTGCCTCCCACTGCTGCCTTCAGCTCAGAATTGGATGTCGTTGTAAAGACCCTGCAGCCTCTGTCTTGCAAGACTTTTCTCACGTCTTCTGATTTGCTGGTTGTGGAGGTGGAAGAAACACTCAGAAAGCAGGAACAGCAAGAGGCAGGCAGACCCAGAATGATATCGTTGGTACTGCTGCTGCTCATTCTACCTTATGCAGCCTGCCAAGTGCAGAAGACGGAATGCCTGAGGACTTCAAACAAAGAGCAAGTGTTAGGATCCTATTATTACCGGCCAGGAGACTACCTCATTAGCGGAGTCCTGTCTTCACAGTATTTTAGGTGCAATGAACCATACATTTTCTCTGAGTCCCCTTTAACCAGGGTTGTCACGTAAGTGATGCTGATGATTTAATGCTTCCAAACCCCGCACTCCGGTTGTCCCCATTTATGGGAGACTGTCCATTTTTTCTGTTATCTCTGGTCATCTCTGATAAATCGCTCTCCCAACTTTTGCAACTCTGTACTTTTTGAAGAAGAATTCAGAGCTTCATTGAAGTAAAGGCACCATTTAGTTCAGTACACTCACATATGACTGGATCCATGGGGTTTCTTGCATTGTTTCAGCCAAAAGAACCAGCAGCCTCTTTTCTTTTCAATCCTGTGATAAGACACAGGCTGGAGCTGGGGAGGTATTTCTTTGGGAGTGGTCCAAATGCAGATGTCCACACAGATGTTCCCTCTCCAGAATAATTACAGGACCATAGTGGTGGCCCTTTCTTAAGGCTGAGCACCTTTCTTCCTCATCCACTACAGTCCTTGACTGTAAATCCTACTGCACTCTGTGGGATTTACTTCTGCAGAAGCAAGGTGTGTGTGTGTGTGTGTGTGTGTGTGTGTGTAATTATGGGCATTAGACCCATTCAAGATAAAATAAAAAACATAGTGTCAGGACACAGGGATACAGTTTCTTCAGTTTAGCTAATAGATTTAGCTGAGCTCTTATACGCATGATGATTAGAAAATAATTAGCCACCTCTTTGCTGAGAAATCCAACCTTTTCCCAAGACAGTGAATGACTTATCTTTCATCAGAATGCCTTGGGAAGTTAGTCAGCAGATGATACAGCATATGACATCTCAAATCAGAATAAGAATTACAATATAAGAATACATGTGTCAGAGTTGCAGGGACTCCTGCCTTACACAGACACAATCTGCTTTGATATGGAATTTCCCAAAACTTGCTCTGATATACTGCTGTTGGTATAATGTTAAGTCTTGCATGAATTAATGTTCTATGGGCCTCTTTATTCTCAAGAGACATCAAATAAGAAGGTGAAGTACCTGAACTGGGCAGCATCCCATAGTGGGATGGTAATTAACCAAAGCCCTTGTTTATCTTTTTTGATTATCTCTTCATTTAGGGTATTCAGAATAGGAGAATTAAGAATCCCAATACTCTGTCTCCAAATTCTGTCAATCTATATCCTCTTATATCAAATATAAGGTCAGATCAGTGGTACCGAGCTATGCCTCTTGTATTATTAATACGTAGATCTATTTTTTGTTTTCTCCCCCCCCCCCTTAATATAACAAGGCTCAAGACCATTAACATCCTAAATTCTATTAAGGACTGGTTAATATTCCAGAACATCTGACAGGCTGGCACGGAAAATATTTGTATTTGAATGCTGGGTTAAAATAGGGTAGAAACCAACAAATGCCTCATAGTTTTCTGAGGCATAGTATATACTACACCTTCTCCCTTACCTAAGATGACAGACTGTTTTCCAAGAGGCACTGTGCAAACAAGAGAAATGATCCTCCAAAGTAGCTCTTGTAACTCTAAGGGGGGAACAATCCAGACAAAACCTGTCAAACTGCTGGCTGTCACTTATCAAAATGTCAACTGCTAGAAAAAAGGACTTTCTTACCAGTTCTACCAGAAAATTGCCACAGCCCCTCCTGAGATAAACTTCTCCACAGCCAAGTTTCAGACTGGTCTGTTTGGCCATGTTCTCAACATATGGCATAGAATCTACTCCCCCCTCCTTAATTTCTGGTTATAACAGAATACATTTCACCCAATTCCCCTCTCCACAACTGGAGTGGCACAAGAGAAAAGGCCCTTATCTTAGCAGCAACCTACCCGCCTTGCTTCCTTTGGTGGGGGCTTCTGGAGTAGGACTTCTAAAGCTGATCTCAGGGTCTGGGCAAGTGCGTATGGGAGGAGATGATCCTTCCGTTAGGAAGCTAAATAAAGTATTTTTCAACATGTATCGATAATTGAATTCAAATGTTCTGTGTGTGGTCTTTGACACTGGTCATGATTTACCCTTCAACCCACTGGGTTGCCAAGGGGCAAATCCAAACTCCCAGTAGACTAGTTGTTGTTGTTGTTCAGTCGTTCAGTCGTGTCCGACTCTTCGTGACCCCATGGACCATAGCACGCCAGGCCTTCCTGTCCTGCGCTCTCTCCCGGAGCGTGCTCAAGTTCATATTCATTGCATCCGTAGACCAATGGATTAATTGAGGGAAGTGGTGTTTATTGGCTTATTCTCCTTCCAGTGTGAACAGGGAGCACTCAGTTTCATCATAGAATAGTAGGGTTGGAAGGGCCTACAAGGCCATTGAGTCCAACCCCCTACTCAATGCAGGAATCCAAGTCAGAGCATCCCTGACAAATGCCTGTCCAGCCTTGTCTTGAAGGCCTCCAGTGTGGGAGAGCCCACCACCTCCGCAGGTAATTGGTTCCATTGTCATATTGTTCTTACAGTCAGGAAGTTTTTTCAGTCAGGACGCTATTTGTGACCCCCCTTATTTTCACCGTCTTAGTCTATGTAAATATTTACGTAGACTAAGACGGCCAAAAATAAGGAACGCAAATGGCGGCGGCCGTAGCCACCGCCGCCATTTGCATACGCATGGTTTTTTTGTTTTGTTTTTTAAGCCAGACATGATTGGCTATGTAAGTCTTTATGTAGCCTATCACGGCTGACTACAGGGACGCAAATGGTGGCAGCTACAGCCGCCGCCATTTGCGTCCCTGCTAGCCAGCGGCCGGATGTCTGGCTGGCTCTGTGGAATCCTCACAGAGAGAAGCCGGTAGGCCAGGATTCCAGGGGGAGGGACGGAGCGCCTCCCCCCCCCCAGTGGAACCCGGCGGAACCAGGTAAGGGGACTTTTGTACATCCCTAGATTATGGCAATCAGCTGGATTGAAAACTGGCAAATAGAGGGAGAAAACTTGGAGACAGTGACAGACTTTGTCTTTCTAGACGCAAAGATTACTGCAGATGCTGACTGCAGCCAGGAAATCAGAAGACGTTTACTTCTTGGGAGGAGAGCATTGACAAATCTTGATAAAATAATAAAGAGCAGAGACATCACACTGACAACAAAGGTCTGCATAGTTCAAGCCATAGTATTCTCCATAGTAACCTATGGCTGCGAGAGTTGGACCATAAGGAAGGCTGAGCCAAGGAAGATAGATGCTTTTGAACTGTGGTGCTGGATAAGCCTACAGTTATTTGCTTGTGGTTCATCATAATTAGTTGGAAGATTAAATAAAAATAATCATATATACAAGGCATTTAGCAGGGTGGTCAAACCATCATTAAACCAGACTCATTTTGCATGCTGGAATGGCTAAGCAAATGAGAATGCATTAAGCAAGCCTCCTTGGGGAGGCCAGTCCAAGAGCAGGGTGCCACGACCAAAAAGCCCCCCTCTCTGATCACCACATACCTAATTTCAGATGCTAGGGAGAACTGGAAGTGAGCTCTATAAACCTGATGTTTGACCAAGCTCCAAAACTGTCCCCATTTCCCAAGGAAACACAATTCCTTCTGAGGTCACCCACCTTCCTGCGTGGAGATTGACCCTTCTGCACATGGAGCACAGGCATAGCAGCAAGGCGGCTCTCCTTCCTGGACCTCCTTGGCATATCCAGGGCGGCAGCTCTCGACACACCTGGAACGAGGCACAGTCTAGCAACAAAGACAAGGAGCATCAAGGAACAACTATTAGGTGCATTTGTCTCTGTGGAAAGGAATCGTGGTTTTGAAAAGGATACAAACCCAGGAGGAACTCTGGTCCCAGAGACTCCAGTAGAGATGTACGAAAGTCACTTACCTTTTCACAGCTTGGATTCTCAGTGGGGGGAGGTGCTCCGTCCCTCCCCCCAGAATCTTTCCTGGGCCGGCTCCGCTCCGTGGCAGCTCCATGGAGCCGCCAGCCAGGGCCATCCACAGCTGGACTTCCGGCTGCAGACAGGCTGCTGCAGATGCAAATGGTGGCTGCCATAGCGGCCGCCATTTGCGTCCTCTGAAGCTGCCCTGATAGGCTACGTATGTATTTACGTAGCCTATCATGGAAAGCCAAAAAAAAAAAAAAAGCGTACACAAATGGCGGCGGCTATAGTGGCCGCCATTTGCATTCCCTATTTTTAGCTTTTTTAGCCTATGTAAATATTTGTGTAGGCTATTATGGCAAAGAAAAGGGGAATGCAAATAGTTTAGTGGGTGCCATTTGCATTCCTCCCCCCCCCCGTTTTAGCCTACATAAATATTTACGTAGGCTAAAATGGCTAAGAATAGGGAACACAAATGGCGGCCGCCATAGCAGCTGCTATTTGCGTACACTGTTTTTTTTTGGGGGGGGGGCTTGCCATGATGGGGGGGCTTGCATGGGGGGGCTTGCCATACACTGTTTTTTTGGGGGGGCTTGCCAAAAGGCATCATTGCATTAGCTGTGATAGGCTACCTAAGTATTTACGCAAGTCAGCAAGGACAGCAGCTGGTAAGTGCTCCGTTTCGCGTGCCTTTTGTGGGTTGGGGGGGCAGGGGCTTCGTTCCGCCATGGATTTCAGGGGAAACCGTGGCGGAATTCTCTGACATCCCTAGACTCCAGGATCTTATTCTGTGGGAATCACTTTGGTGCAACTGTTCATTTCAACAGTTATATCCCACTTTTCTGTCCATAAGTCGACTCAAGGAGGGAGACAATGTGAAAAGCCCCACTGTACAATAACAAAAGAAGCTAAAATACGACCCTAGAATAATAGCAAAACTGAACAACAGCAATGAAACAGATGAATGTCCTAATTAAAACCAGTTCACTGAAATAAGCCTGCTCCTGAATGTGATCAAGATTGAGGGACGGATTTTTTGTTTGACACTGTTATCGTGCCTTTGGGTCCCAGAGGCTCAGAGCAAGTCTTTGAAACTAGTCCTTCCCCTTACCTTCGAAAGCCGAGAGGGCCGCACAACGATGTTGGGGTTAATGGTGAGCTTCATGTCAGGGGGCGTCTGTCCCTCTAGACTCCCCACTGTAATCCTTGCATGAGTCTGATTGGGAAGCTGCACCCAGTTCACGAGGTCAAAGTCAGCTGCCAGCTCTGCGTTCTCTTCCAAAGACAGTCGGTCCGTGGAAGCATTGTAAAACTTTTCCAGGAAAACATGAAGCTACAATGACAGAGAACACCCAGCATTTAGGAAACCTGAAGCCATGTTAGGTACGTCAGCCAGGTTCTACTTGCACTCTATGGATTGGAGCTGATGCACCCCTAGGACTTCTCGACATGATGGAAAAATCCCACAGCCTCACTGCAGCTTTCTACTTCCCTTTCTGTGGCGCAATGAGGATGGGCTCGTTGGGACGATGAACACGTGACGTGGAACTGTTGACGCCCTTTCTCTGCCACCTTATTGGGGCTAGGGATGGCGGAGAATTTCTCCCCGAAACTTCGGGGGGCCGAGCGCCAACGTGTTCAGCCCCCCGAACAAGTTTCGGGGAGAAATCCTCCGCCCCCTCCGCCCCCCGCCCCCCCCGGGACGGGACTTACCTTCCCTGAATGTCCCTCCCGGCGGCGGGTCCGGCTGGCGGTTCGTCCGGTGTTCGAGCGGGGCGGGAGCGGCAGCCAGTCTTTCGACCGGCTGCCGCCCCCGCCATTGCAATCAAAGAAAAAAAAAAAACACTGTCCCCTGATAGGCTACGTGACGATTCACGTAGCCTATCACGGCTAGATTTGCAGTCAGCCGTGATAGACTACGTGAATCGTCACGTAGCCTATCACGGGTGACTTTAAAAAAAAAAAAAAAAAAAAGCGCGTACGTGAATGGCGGCCCCCATAGGGAGCCGCCATTCGCGTTCCTTATTTAGTTGCTGTAGTCTACGTCAATGTTTACGTAGACTACGGCGAAAATAAGGGCAACGCAAATAGCCTTATTTTCGCCGTAGTCTACGTAAACATTTACGTAGACTACAGCCACCAAATAAGGAACGGGAATGGCGGCTCCCTATGGGGGCCGCCATTATCTGTACACACTTTTTTTTTTTTTTTTAAAGTCACCCGTGATAGGCTACGTGACAATTCACGTAGCCTATCACGGCTGACTTTGCAAATCCAGCCGTGATAGGCTACGTGAATCATCACGTAGCCTATCAGGGGACTTTTTTTTTTTTACTTTCGTGTTCGCGGCGGGCGAGGCGGGAAGCCTCCTCCTCGGCCTGAATTTCGGCCGGGCGAGGCGGGAAGCCTCCCCCCCGGCCTGAATTTTGGCCGGGCGAGGTGGGAAGCCTCCCCCCCGGCCTGAACTTCGCGGGCGGAGCAGCGAAGCGCTCCCCCCCACCGCGAAAAAGCTGCGAGAAAAGGTAAGTGACTTTCGTTCACCCCTAATTGGGGCTTCCTATATTTCCAATGAAATAGTGCCATCTACTGGCCAAACAATAGCACTGCAACCAGTATTACACACTGGTGATACCCCGTGTTTTTGTTTTTTGTTTTAATTCCAGCTTATCTCCTATCTTTTTGAAGGTGCGATAAATGGGAGAAGCGCAGGAGACATTCCGGACGTTGACGACATTGTGTAAAGGACCCACAAACTTCCAGGATTGGCCAGTCATGAGCATTCCATAAATTGCTCATGTAGAGATGCCCCTAGACACACAGCGGTTGACTATTGGTTTTTAACAGTCATAATTGAGATACATTCTTGATTCCCCTCTTCCAGCTCCAGGATCTTGTGATGAACAGGCACAGCTAGGGATGTCACGAACGTTTGTTTCCAGCTTCATGCTTGATGATCGTCTGCTTTTTCCTCTCTGAGCTCCCCCCAAATATCCCTAATTGCCAGGGGTTTGCCCCATAGCCCAGTCCAGTGTCTGTCCCAGTGAAGTCCCATCCCCCTCCTGAAAGACTGTTGGCACATTTTCTGAGGTTTACAAAGACTCAAACAAGTTGCCTTCTGGGGGAATTAGCAAATGTAGCCTGAAGGCTACACACACACTCACACACACACACCCAGAAGGAAAAGTAGGGGTGGACGAGGGGAAGCTACAAGAACAGCATTCTCCAGACAAAAGCATGAAGCAATAAGCCCTCTTCTGCAGCCAGGACAGGAGCTCCTGCACAAAAAATCCCATGTCTGATAATCTGCGATTCGACAGGCAACAAAAGACTCAAGTGCCCACGATTAGAAATACAAAGAAAAAGTCATCATGCTAATGGCTTACAGAAAGAAAATGGTCAGAATCATTCAATACATGGAAAGATCGTTGTAATGGGAAATGTGTGAGGGGACCCTGTCAGCTTCTTCTTCTTGCAGGGAGTGAGAAAGAGGTCCAGGTGGATCCCGGCTTCGGCTGTCCCCCCCCCCGAGTGGGGACTCGAACCCAGGTCTCCTGACTGCCAGTCCAACACTCTAGCCGCTTCACCATGCTGCCTCCATCGGAGTGGCACCCTGACATCAGAGCCAATACCCCCCCCCCATGTTTGTCTGCACTGGATTGCGCACCCATGCAAACACACATACCCCATGCTCCAACTTCACATTTTGGAGCAATTGTTGCCCCAGTTCGACCACCTCTGGTTTTGCCTTCGACTAACGACAACAACAATGAACGTTGCTCAGTTTCTTACTGATCCCAACCGTTAAACTGCATAGTCGTTGCACAGCATAGATTCGGTGCCTTGAGCAAGCAACGGGTTTCCAAATGGGAAGATGCCTCTGCAAAAAAGGGGCACCTTGTGATAACTGCTGCACAGTCATGCAGGCTCACATGCAATGCTTCACTGTTACCTCGACCAACATTGCTTGGGACACGGGGTGCAATTACGCTGGGTCTGTGCTTTCAAATGGAGAATGATGCACAGCCAGTATGTTGCCAGTGTGGCGGAGTGGCGACAGTGTCGGACTGGGAGTCGGGAGATCTGGGTTCTAGTCCCCACTCAGCCAAGAAGCTCACCGGGTGAGTTTGGACCAGTCGCTGATTGTTGACCTAACCTACCTCACAGGATTGTTGTGAGGATAAAATAGAGAGGATGGGTGCCTTGGAAGAGAAAAAAATGTGGGATGTAAATGTAAGAAAATAAATAAATAAATAACCAAGGGAAGTCTTTGTTTTTAGAAGGGAAATAGTGCACCATTAAACCAATCACAGATATGATTTATAAGGTTGCAAAATAACAACTTAGAAAAATCATATAATTACATTATTGTATGCCTGCTATTGCCAGTATGTTGTGTCCCCAGGATTAGATGCCAGCATTGGCCCAGATAGAAATATCACCAGATCTTATCTTAATGGGAAGATTTCCCTCATCCTCTCTTGGAGAAAGGAGAAGGAGAAGCATTTAAAAGCAACATTAGTTCATTGTAAACCCAGCAATTAGCCAAATAAGACAATCCTTTATTTAAAAGATGTTGGAGTGTCCAATAGACATGAAACAACAGTTTTTGTTGAATAAGATGGAGCCTAACATTCAGAGACGCAACAGGTGAAGACGCCAAAGCAGTGATCCACTGATTAGGAAGAATGGGATAAACCAATCCCCTATTCCATTCCTGCTTAAAACCCTGCATATCATATTTATTCACCAGTAACAAGTGTTTATAAACACGGGCCATGGGTCACTTTGCCTGGTCAGCCTTAACGGAACCCTCCCACCCATGTTCCCCAGCAACGGGTGTACATAGGTTCAGTGTCTCTAGTTCTGGAGGAAGCTCTGACACTGGAGGTAAAATACAGTGGTGAAGTCTGAACCTCACAGGGAATTAAATCAAAAAAGAAATAAAAGAAAGGAGAAAGGAAGTAAAACCTAGGAAATCTCATTTATTGAAAGCTATCCATGACCCAGAACATCTAGCCCAGGGCCCAATTTACATGGAAACAGAATAAAAAGCGCTTTCTGGTCATATCCTGATTTTGGTCCCTCAGAGGCATATGAAGCAAGCAGAATAGACGCTACCTAAAACCCCGCTTTCCCGAGTCATGCTCCCCTGCTCGGGGAAGTTTAATGGAAGCACTGAACTGAGAACCTGTAGTTTCTCCCACACCCCTCTCCTCCACAGCACTATTGGGATATTGCAGATGCCGGAAGCAGCGCTACTGTGCCTTTCTGAAGGGGACAGAAGGGCTACAAGCTGTGAATGGGGAAAGCAGCTTTTCCGCTACTGTGAATGCCTGGAATGGCGCAGCTGCAATACTGTGAATGGGAAAAAGAGGGAGAGGGAGGGGGTGGCCCCATTCCTTGGCTAGATCCCTGCCAGGTCACATCCAGGGCACAGAAGCAGGCCTGCCCGGGATGTCAGGGGAGAGGGGATGGGGCACTCTGCAGCAGGATCACATGAGCGATGTGTTTAAGGAAGAAAGAGTCACTGAAAGGACTGTCCTAAAATGCCCCTTTTCCACAGGGAGGCGGCAGGGTTGCTGCTAGGGATGTACGAAATTGCCCTTACCTGTCTCTGCCCGGTTCCGCTGGGGGGGGGAGGCGCTCCGTCCCTCTCCCCAGAATCATCGCCGGGGGGGAGGTGCTCCACGCCTCCCCCCCAGAATCCTGGCTGGCCAGCTCCGCCAGCAACCAGACATCTGGCTGCTGTGGCTAGCAGGGACGCAAATTTGCGTCCCTGTAGTCAGCAATGATAGGCTATGTAAATCTTTATGTAGCCTATCATGTCTGACTTTAAAAACAACAACAACATGCATATGCAAATGGCGGCGGCTACGGCCGCCATCATTTGCGTTGCTTATTTTGGGCCGTCTTAGTCTACATAAATATTTACATAGACCAAGACAGCGAAAATAAGGGGAATGCAAATAGCATAGCGGATGTTATTTGCGTTCCCCCTTATTTTCGCTGTCTTAGTCTACGTAAATATTTACATTGACTAAGACGGGCCAAAATAAGGAACGCAAATGGCGGCTTTTTTTTTTTTTTTAAGTCAGACGTGATAGGCTACGTAAAGATTTATGTAGCCTATCACGGTTTTTTTTAAAAAAACTAGCCATGATAGGCTACATAAATTTTTACGTAGCCTATCATGTCTTTTTTTTTTTTTAACACTGGAAATGGCGGTGGCGGCTGCCGGTCAGAAGACTGGCCATCGCAGCTGCAGCTGCCGAAGCTGCCGCCAGAGCTGCCACCGGAGCCGCCGCTGCCTGGAAGATCCACCTGAGGTAAGTCTCGTCCCAGGGGGATGCACAGGGTGGCGGGGGGGTGGCAGGCTGTTCTGACATGGAGTTCACCAAGATCCATGGCAGAATTCTCTGCCATCCCTAGTTGCTGCAGATAGGCATTCATCTGTCACGAAGGACCCTAGTGTCACTCCACACTGAATCAGCTAAATGTTGCAACAACCCGTTTTGATCAGGGGGGAATAAACTCTCCCCAAAGAAGTAGCAAGCACTGATCTGAATGACACAAGGAGTCTGTGGACAGCTCAGCACAGGAAGAATAAAGCCATGGTAAAATTGTTGCAACCCAAAATAAATAAATCCAAACACAAATATATGTAACAGAAAAGTTCTGTTCTCTTTGTATTCTGGAGAGGAGAGATAAGTCTTAGCCGAAATACATTGCTTCATCATAACAGGCATTTGTGTGTTCACGGCAGGCAGCTGTGTAGCTACGCAGACATCCAGACTGAGGTCCCAGGTTTTACTAGGTGGAGACTTGAGCCAGAACTCAACAACAGAGCAATAATGTAACACAGCTGACAGCTCTGGCTTCTGTCCCCAGGGTTTCCTGAGCCAGGAGATAGAACAAGACAGGCAGTGACAGAGAGAGATCCCCTGTCTGAGGGGTCTCCTGGGAAGATGGGCCCTCCCTCAAGTGGTGGTGGGGCGATCCTGTGGAATGGGACTCAACAGAGACAGACTTGGGAATGAGGGAAGTCCAACTACAACAAAGAAGGATGGATCTCTCTCAGGGCAAAGGGATCAACCACTGGATGGGGGATTCTTCTGACATCACCATAGTGGGCAAAGCTGCAGACCTCCACCAGGAGCTGCACAAACTGGATTTACCTCAGAATTGGGCAAAAATTGACTGCTCTACTATGTTTGAGTCTGGATGCTGGATAATGATTTCAGAGTTCAATCATGGGCTGCTATATGCTGTGGATGTGCAGTGAAAATAAAGAGGAATACCTGCCATGGCTGTAGGGTTTCATGTTCCAGCCTATTTCCTCCACCCACCCTTAACATCCGCTTCGATCTCGAGGAATCTGCAGCATCTGAGGCATGGGCCACAGCTTGAACACTGTTGTATGTACTGTAGCCATCTTGAGACAGGGCTCTCTCAGTCTCCTCCTGGGGCAGCGGCTCCAGTTTCTCTCTCTCTATGCATTTTGTCCAGGCTTTTACGGACAAGGCATGCTTGGAATAGAAACAAAGAAACGCTTTCCCCCAAAACTCTCCAAGAGAAGAGGAAAATGGTTGATAGTAGTCATATTTTGTTCTTTTTTTGGTCTTCGTTGCAAAGGAGAACGAGCCGTGGAAGTATTTGAACTTATGAGAGACATAATTAAGGTTCATGTTCACGTCCTGACAAGCTGTGGTGATCCAAACCTTTGTCCCAATTTCATGTGGTACAATCAGTGGAGCAGGTGAATTGAATGAGTCACTATAGTAAAGAGAAACAGTGACTTGTGTACTCCAGACAGAGGATACTTCCTGATGGAACATTTCCTGTAGAGACATCTGTGGTACTCTTCTTGAGAAGGCAACACAAATACCACTGCTGAGCAACAGGGGTGTCAAAGCACTCATGAACCTTTCTCCGTTGTCACTGTCTGGAGCGAAGAGACCGATCCAGGTCCATCCAAAATACAGGAGCAGTTGGACAACCCCCGGGTACTGGGCTTCTTCCTTTGGGGCCATCCGGTAGATAAAAGGGAACTGAGTTTTGGCCTTCAGAACATGAGCAGCAAAGCCATAACTGATCTAGTGAGGAAAGGAGGACACCAGTGTTTTGTTTTGTTTTCAGTATAAAGTTCAGATACTTATTAACCTGAGATTGTGAATATCCAACCGAGGGCCTGTCATTGCAATGGGTCTGTGATGCATGCGGTGGGCAGGAGAGGTACCAAAACATCTCAAGGGCCATTTGCGGAGTAGCTACTCTTTGGGTGATTTGCCAGAGTTTTAGATCAGTGAAACTCCCAGAGAGCTTCAGCTTTGGGGAGCTCTGGAAATGAAATCAATAAATGAAATAAGGACATTGCAACCCCTGTGGGATCCTTGTAACGCCCAGGATCCGACTGGGCCCTGTCCTATTGGAAGACCCACACTTAGGAAAGGGCAGGTTCAGGTAACTTTGCTATTTATTTATTTATTTATTTATTTATTTACCTCCAAGTGTTGTTTTGAAAGACTGCTCTGTTCTACTGTGCATTGTTCCTTTCACCTTTCCCTTTGGGAATAAACTATCTCCTCTCTCCACAGAATGCATGTGCTTCATTCCAGTTACACTTCCAAAGCCTTCCTCTTGGTTGTTGCTACAGTTTAAAATTTCAGGCTTGGAGACAGGGTGTGGTGGTTGAACCACTTATTCCCTGAGCCTCAAGGGTGTCCTTCAGGGCCTGAGAGTCCCCTGGCTCAGGTGGACATAAGGGATGGGGGCAGCCTCTTTAGTTAGGCTGGTATTATGCATGAGAAACCTCTCGTCCCTCCCTTCACCACTGGGTGGTAGAACAACTCCCTCCCTCCCTTCCCACTAGTGCTTTAGGGAGGCCCGTCCTGTCACCACCAGCAGAGATCAGGATGGTCCCAGCTCTTCTTCCTGGAGGTTGTTGACCTACTTCCTACTGACATACCTGTGGGATCTTGTAGATACCCGACATGGTTGAAATCTGGATGGAGGTGTCAGATTCAGCCCCTTCCAGAATGGCCAGCAGGTTATTCTGTCCCCTGCAGCTGTAGTTTGGAATGTTGTTTGCTCCACCAGCAAGCAGGTCCAGCATGGCATCAGAGGTCAATCTCCCATGGAAATGGGTCTCATAGATGTTGTAGCCCAGGGTGATGTTAGGCAGGAGCCTGGGATTCTGATTGATCTCATGAATGGCAAACAGGAAGGACAGGATGTGCCAGTATCTGACCTTTCCTACACTGCAGATGATGATGATGAGGTTCAATGAAAATACAGTATCATGTTCTTTGCATTATACATCTAAGGGCCTCAGAAGACCTGATCCCCTGTTTAGCTTAGGAAAGTGCAGGTAAGAAATGATAGAGGTGTATAAAATTATACATGGAGTGGAAATGCTAGAACATGGGGTCATCTCATGAAGCGGAGTGGTGGGAGACTCTGGACAGGCAAAAGGAAGTTGTTCTTCACACAGCACATAATGAAATGATGGCATTTGCTAGCATGAGTTGTCGTGACAGCAGTCAGCTTGGCTTTAAAGAAGGGATTAGGCAAATCCATGGAGGAGAAGGCTGTCCATGGCTATGACTAGGGATGGTGGAGAATTCTGCCATGGACCCCAGTGAGGCTGGATTCCAAAGAATCTGGCCTCTGGAGTCCATGGCAGAATGGCACCACTCACCTCTGCCTCCCTCCGGAACTGCCCGGAGCTGTATCCTGCCCTCGTTGATCCCACGAGCCAGCCACCAGCTCCGTATCACTGGCTATATGGCCGGCCGCCATTGCCTCCCACTTTGCTCACTGAATGAGGGCTGAATCCCAACTTAAATGGCTGCAATTAGCTTAAACGAAGGGCTTTACAGACCCAAATGGCATAGCGGGCCCCATTTGTGTCTGTCAATAGGCTAGCCTATCGCGTTAAAAACCACAGATGCAAATGGCATAGCGGACAACATTCATAGCTGTAAAGCCCTTAGTAAAGCCCAGCTTGCTACACACACACACACACACACACACACACACACACCGGCACTGTTGTTGCTCTTCCCTCTTATTCTGGCTTCCCAATGACCCTGCAAGTTGGGCTAGAGGAAGAAGTAGTGGCTGGCTGGCTTCCCAATCAAAGGCACTTTTAATGCCCATTCAAGTCCTAACTGTCAAGCCTTTCTCCTGTGTGGCTGAGAAGGGAGACTTCCCCATCCACTGGGAGGAAAAAAGCTCATCACACTGGTGAGCAAAAGGGAGAAGAAGCAGTCAGTGAAGTCAATGGGAGGGGAAAGTTCCAAGTAAATGTATTGAAGGGGATGCACTCCTATGCATGCCTACTCAGAAGCAAGCTACACAGATTGCAATGGCACTTACTCACGGGAAAGGAAAGCCTTACAGCCAATGAGTTTGCTCAGAAGTAACACCTCCTAGCATACACCCACACAAAGCAGGACAAGGCGCTGAAAGGGAAATACACAGGGCAGAAATGGCGAAGAGAACCAGTGGGGGATGTGCTAGATGGGCATCTCTTCATCTCTGCCCCCCTCGCTCCCTTCTGCTCCATTCAAGCCCCTTTTTTCCCTTTAAAGTGCATTTTAAAACACAGTTTCACTTTTACAAAGAAGAGCATAAAAGCAAAGTTGTGTATGCAGCATCCTCTCCCCCTTTTTAAACCCTTTCTTCCCCTAAACTGGGAATGTGCCTTAATGAATTTATGACTTAACAACTCTCCATGAAGCCGTCTTTGCGTATTGATGCCTTAAGGATTCTCTGAGAAGTTGTCTTTGCAGCTCTCCTGATTTCCCTGCCACCACCTTGACTGGGAACTTCATGGGGATACCCAGGGTGGGCAGACACTGCTCTGGTATGCCAGGGGTGTTTCTGTGTGTTTCTCTTCATCTCCACCTGACTGTTCCCTCCAGTATCATCTCTCCCTCTCCTTCACACACTGCTTCTGGTGAGATCATGGGCAGTTGAGCATCAAACCCAGAAGGGCTGGGCTAGTTGCCCCAGGGGCAGGGCTTTGATTCCAAACCCAGTGCGGTTGTGGAAACAGCTCAGTAATGGAGCTGAAAAAAGCAGGAAAAGTCAGACTATAACCAGTCTCAGGAGAGGTGGGTTTTCTGTGATAAAATGTAGGGCTGTTGCTGAATGGCCACAATGTCATGGAAACAAAGAGACCTCACCACACAGCCAGGTTGGAGTAAATTGCTAGTGGAAACCCCAGGAATAAATTGCCTTGGAGTGATGTAAACAGTTGGATCCCCCTAGATACTGTTCTTGAAACACTGGGAACCTACCACAAGGGCTGATGATGGGAGGTGGCCGCAAGCTGTTAGAGAAGAGACCTGTTGCCCACATGACCCACCTTTTGCTCCCTAAGCTTGCCTTTTGCCTTCAGTTGTGGCGGAGGATGCTCTCCCATTGCCAATGTAAAAGCAAAATTCAGCTTCCAGTCCAGTTGGCTTTGGTGTATAGCAGTCTCTTCCACAGAAGTGCTGTGGATGAAAATACTGGCCTCCAAAATTAATTTAGCAATGGGAACATGGTATCGTCCCCCATCCAGAATGCTCAGGGTGATTTTGAAATGGAAAATGAAATCAAAGAGTGAAATCAAATGAGGAAGTGTTGTAATTATGGGTGACTGCAATTAACACTCACATTGACTGGATAAATCAAGGTCATGTGCCCACTGACCTCATTGAAGGTTTTGAGGCAGGCATTAAGGATGCTATTATTCGGGCAGGCCTTTCCTTTTTAGGACTCTTGTTCCTTTTGCTGACTTTTGTATCCTGTTTGTGAGCGGTGTTGTTTTAAGCTGTTTTATTGTTGGGTTTTTTAATAACTGTTTTATGTCAAAGATCTTTCTAATTATATGTTGTTTGCATATGTTTGCATGATTTTATGTAAATTGTTTTAAAACTTTGTATATTGTATTTTAATGTTTTAACTTCTGTAAACTGCCCAAGCCGCTTTGGCTATGGGGTGGTATAGAAATGTAATGAGTAAAGAAATAATAAATAAAAAAATAAATAAAAAAGCACATTCCAGTCATGACAAAGGGATTAAATTCCTCAATGCCTTAAACGAATGCATCCTAGAACAGTAGGTCATGGAACTCACCAGAAGGGAGGTGACCCTAGATTAAATCCTAAGTGGTGTCACACAAGACCTAGATATAATTGTTGTTGAATTAATTGGCAACAGTGACCACAGTGCTATCAGATTTAATATATATTTAAGGGGGAAATTGCCAAGGAAGTCCAACACAACCACATCATTGGACCTTTCTAAAATGACAGAACTGGTAAGAAGGAAGTTGAAAGGGGAAGACAAGAGGATTAATCCCTTCAAAATGCTTGGCAGTTACTCAAAACCACAATAACAGAAGCTCATTTAGAATGTCTACCACATGTTAGGAAAGGTAGTAGGAAGTCCAAGATGTCCACAGAAATGATCAGGGGACTGGAAACAAAGCCTTTGAGGAGAGACTGAAAGAACTGGGCATATTTAGCTTTGAGAAGAGAAGAATGAGGGGAGATAAGATAGCGCTCTTCAGGTACTTGAAGGGTTGTCACAGAGAGGAAGGCCAGGATCTCTTTGTGACCGTCCCAGAATGCAGGACATGGAATAATGGGCTCAGGTGACAGGAAGCCAGATTCCAGCTGAACATCAGGAAAAAAGTCCTCATTGTTAGAACAATATGACAATGGAACCAATGACCTAGTGAGGTGGTGGGCTTTCCCACCCTTGAGGCATTCAAGAGGAAGCTGTACAACCACCTCTCAGGGATGCTTTCACTTGGATTCCTGCATTGAGCAGGGGGTTGGATTCGATGGTCTTATAGGCCCCTTCCAACCCTACTATTACATGATTCTATGATTCTAAGTCACCAGCATGGCTAATGACCAGTGTCAAGGAAGTTATTAGAGAAAAGAAACACTTCCTTCAGAAAATGGAAGTCTTGCCCAAATGAGAAGAACAAAAGGGAGCACAAGCTTGCACAAATGTGATGCTAGCAGACAATAAGAGATGAAAAAAAGCATTGCAAAGAAAATATCACTTCCAATATCATGGCCAACAATAAAGGATTCTTTAAATATATCAGAAGCAGGAAACCAGCTAAAGAGGCAGTGGGACTGTTGGATGACAATGGAGTTAAAGGTGTACTAAAGGAGAAGAAAGAGATTGCAGAGAAGCTGAATGAATTCTTCTTGGTCTTCACTGCAGAAGTTTAGGACAGATACCTGTGCCTGAACTGATGTCTTCAGGAAGGAAGTCTGAAGAACTGAGGCAAACTCTGGTGACAAAAGATGAAGTTAATAAAGCACCATTGCTGATCTTCTTACCAAAAGATGAAATATGTCCCTAAGATCAGCCTCTATACCAGAGGACTGGAAGATGGCCGATGTAATGCCAATCTTCAAAAAGGGATCTGGGGGGATCTGGGAAATTACCTGCCAGTTTGCTTAATGACTCTTCTGGGTAAATTGGTTGAAAGTATTACTAAAGATAAAACGAGTATGCATGTAGAAGGAGAAGCCCTACTGAAAAAAGAATTAACATGGCTTCCAGAAAGGTAACTCCTGTCTCACTAATCTCTTAGAGTTCTTTGAAAGAGTCCATAAACAAGGGGATGGGATGATGTGGTAGATGTGGTTTACTTGGACTTCCAAAAGGCTTTTGCAAAGTTCCTCACCAAAGACTCCTAAGCAAACTTAGCAGCCATAGAATAAGAGGAGAGGTCCTCTCATGGATCAGTAACAGCTGAACAAACAGAAAGCAGAGATTAGAAATAAATAGTGAAATTCTCCCAATAAAGGGATGAAAAGAGTGGGGTCCAAAGGGATGTGTATTAGGACCGATGCTTTTTGACATGTTCGTAAATGATCTGGAAGCAGGAGTGAGCAGTGAAGTGGCCAAGTTTGCCAATGACACCAAATGCTTTGGTTGGTGAAAAGAAAAAGGGATTGTGAGGAGCTCCAAAATGATCTCTCCAAAGTGGGCAGTGGGGATCCAAATGGCAAATGCTGTTCAGTGTAAGCAATCAAACTATCAAAATGTAAAAGGGATTCCTCCTGGGGAAAACAAAAATCCAACATCAAGAATAAGCTGCGGGGATGTGAGCTAGTGGGGACTGATCAAGAAAGAGATTTGGGGGGTTTGGTGGAGAACTTGATGAAAATGTCATCCCAGTGTGCAGCCAGTGTAAAAAAGGCAAACTCCATGTTGGGCATAATTAGAAAAGGAATGGAGAACAAAACAACCAATATCTTATTGCCTTTCTACAAGTCTATGGTGCAAACTAAAATGGACAGGCATGGGCGAATTTAATTCAGGTGACCATCATATCTACTATTGTGGCCAAGAATCCGTTAGAAGAAATGGAGTAGCACTCATAGTCAACAAAAGGGTGGGAAAAGCAGTACTGGGGTACAATCTTAAAAATGATAGAATGATCTCAGTACGAATCCAAGGCAAACCATTCAACATCACAGTAATTCAAGTCTATGCCCCAACCACTGAGGCCGAAGAAGCTGAGGTTGATCGGTTCTATGAAGACCTACAACACCTTCTAGAACTAACACCAAAAAAAGATGTCCTCTTCATCATAGGGGATTGGAATGCTAAAGTAGGAAGTCAAGAAATCACCGGGATAACAGGCAGGCATGGCCTTGGTGTACAAAATGAAGCAGGACAAAAGCTAATAGAGTTTTGCCAAGAGAACATGCTGATCATAGCAAACACTCTTTTCCAACAGCACAAGAGGCGACTCTACACATGGACGTCACCAGATGGTCAATATCGAAATCAGATTGATTATGTCCTTTGCAGCCAAAGATGGAGAAGCTCCATACGGTCAGTAAAAACAAGACCTGGAGCTGACTGTGGCTCAGATCATGAGCTGCTTCTTGCAAAATTTCGGCTTAAATTGAAGAACGTCGGGAAAACCACTAAAACATTCAGGTATGACCTAAATCATATCCCTGATGAATATACAGTGGAGGTGAGGAATAGATTTCAGGGATTAGACCTGATAGACAGAGTGCCTGAGGAACTATGGATGGAGGTCCGTAACATTGTTCAGGAGGCAGCAACGAAATCCGTCCCAAAGAAAAAGAAATGCAAGAAAGCCAAGTGGCTGTCTGATGAGGCTTTACAAGTAGCTCACGAAAGAAGGGAAGCAAAAAGCAAGGGAGAAAGGGGAAGATATACCCAACTGAATGCAGAGTTCCAGAGAATAGCAAGGAGAGACAAGAAGGCCTTCTTAAATGAACAATGCAAAGAAATCGAGGAAAACAACAGAATGGGAAAGACTAGAGATCTCTTCAAGAAAATTGGAGATCTCAAGGGAACGTTTTGTGCAAAGACGGGCATGATAAAGGACAAAGAAGGCAGGGACCTCACAGAAGCAGATGAGATTAAGAAGAGGTGGCAAGAATACACAGAAGAACTATACAGGAAAGATCTGAATGTCCCTGATAGCCATGATAGCGCGGTCACTGAACTTGAGCCGGACATCCTCGAGAGTGAAGTCAAGTGGGCCTTAGGAAGCATTAGTAACAACAAAGCTAGTGGAGATGACAGTATTCCAGCCGAGCTATTTAAAATCCTAAAAGATGATGCTGTTAAAGTGCTGCATTCAATATGCCAACAAATCTGGAACACTCAACAGTGGCCACAAGACTGGAAAAGGTCAGTTTACATTCCAATTCCAAAGAAGGGCAACGCCAAAGAGTGGTCAAACTACCGCACAATTGCGCTCATTTCACATGCCAGCAAGGTGATGCTCAAAATCCTACAAGCTAGGCTTCAGCAGTATGCGAACCGAGAACTACCGGAAGTACAAGCTGGGTTTAGAAGAGGCAGAGGAACTAGAGATCAAATCGCCAACATTCGCTGCATCATGGAGAAAGCAAGAGAATTCCAGAAAAACGTCTATTTCTGCTTCATTGACTACGCTAAAGCCTTTGATTGTGTGGATAACAACAAACTGTGGCAAATTCTTAAAGTGATGGGAGTACCAGACCACCTTACCTGTCTCCTGAGAAACCTGTATGAGGGTCAAGAAGCAACAGTAAGAACCACACATGGAACAACCGATTGGTTCAAAATTGGGAAAGGAGTACGACAAGGCTGCATATTGTCACCCTGCTTATTTAACTTATATGCAGAGTACATCATGAGAAATGCCGGGTTGGATGACTCAGAGGTCGGAATTAAGATTGCTGGGAGAATTATCAACAACCTTCGATATGCAGACGATACCACCCTAATGGCAGAAAGCGAAGAGGATCTCAAGAGCCTCTTGTTGAAGGTGAAAGAGGAGAGTGCAAAAGCTGGTTTGAAACTCAACATTAAAAAAACTAAGATCATGTCATCTGTCCCTATCACTTCCTGGCATATAGAAGGGGAAGAAATGGAAGCAGTGACAGATTTTACTTTCTTGGGCTCCAAGATCACCGCAGATGGTGACTGTAGCCATGAAATTAAAAGACGCTTGCTCCTTGGGAGGAAAGCTATGGCAAACCTAGACAGCATAGTAAGAAGCAGAGACATCACCTTGCCGACAAAGGTCCGTCTAATCAAAGCTATGGTTTTCCCAGTAGTAATGTATGGCTGTGAGAGCTGGACTATAAGGAAGGCTGAGCGCCGAAGAATTGATGCTTTCGAGCTGTGGTGCTGGAGAAGACTCTTACGAGTCCCCTGGACTGCAAGGAGGTCAAATCAGTCCATCCTAAAGGAAATCAACCCTGACTGCTCATTGGAAGGACAGATAATGAAGCTGAAGCTCCAATATTTTGGCCACCTAATGCGAAGAGAAAACTCCCTGGAAAAGACCCTGATGCTGGGAAAGACTGAAGGCCAAAGGAGAAGGGGACGGCAGAGGATGAGATGGCTAGATAGCATCACGGATGCAATGAATATGAACTTGAGCACGCTCCGGGAAAGAGCGCAGGACAGGAAGGCCTGGCGTGCTATGGTCCATGGGGTCACGAAGAGTCGGACACGACTGAACGACTGAACAACAACAACAACAATGGTGCAAACACATTTAGAATATTGTGTATAGTTCTGGTCACCAGACGTTAAAAAAAGATACTGTCGAGCTGGAGAAAGAGCACAGGAGGACAACTACAATGATGAAAGGGGCTGCAGAAACTCCCCTAGGAGAGAAGGCTTCAACAGCTGTCAGTGTTTAGCTTGAGAAAATGGAGGGTACAGGGAGACATGATAGAGGTGTCCAAAATGATGCATGGTGTGGAGTATGTGGTTAGGGAGACATTTTTCTCCCTCTCTCATAATACTAGAACCTAAATAGGGTCGTCCCATGAAGCTGATGGGTAGCAGACTGAAGGCAGATAAAGAGGAAGGGCTTCTTCACACAGCACATAATTAAACTATGGATTTCTCTACCACAAGATGTAGTGAGGCCCAGCAATTTGGATGGCGTCAAAAAGGGGCTGAACAAATTGAGGATAAGGCTATCCATGGTCCAGAAGGCTACATGGTACCACCAGTTTCAGGAGAAGTGTGCCTAGGTATGCCAGTTGGTGGGGAACATGGGTTGGACTGGGGGGTGATGCATCTAGTTTTGGTGGGGCAGAGATTCCATTCTGTGTTTGGGCTACAACCAGCCAGAAGTCTAAATGAGTTATCCAAGATGCTGCACGCATTTGGGGGATGGGGTCCAGGACCTTGGAAAGATCCTTGAGACATCTGGCTGATTGTAACTCAAACCCAGAAGGGAATCTTCACCCCACCGGAATTGGATCCACCTTGGTAGGAGAGTGCTGTTGTGCTCTGTCCTGCTTGTGGGTTTCTAGTCAACAGCTGGTTGCCCCTGTGTGAACAGAACAATGGACTAGATGGACCCTTGGTCTAATTCAGCATGGCTCTTCTGATGTACAGATGTGAGGGGGCTCCATTTTGTCCTTTGCCTCAGGAAGCAACATTCTCCTAATTCTGATCAATTCTAGGAGATCATTACTGATGTAGACTGGTGAAGTTAAAAACCACATCCCCTCGATAACATAGGAACACCTGAAATGCTATAGAGATCCTGTGGGGGCTGGTTTGCCTTCCCTGTGCCCCCCCCCCCAATTTCCCAGCACAAGCATATGTGTGTCTACTCACATACTTGAGAGCCAGTGTGGTGTAGTGGTGAGAGTGATGGACTGGGAGCCGGGAGTTCTGGGTTCTAGTTCCCACTCGGCCATGGAAGCTCACTGGGTGACTTTGGGTCAGTCACAGCCCCTCAGCCCAACCAACCTCACAGGGTTGTTGTTGTGAGGATATAATGGAGAGGAGGAGGATGACATTGTAAGCCACCTTGGGTTCCTTGGAGGAAAAGAGGCAGGATATAAATGCAATACAATAAATAAATAAAACAAAATACTCGGAAGGAACTCCCACTGTGCTCAGTGAGGCTTGCTTTTGAAATGCAGTTGCATCTGGAGTTTCATGGGACAGGAGAAAGGGGGAGGGGGGAAGCCTCTCATATTGGTTGAGCAGCCCCTGCCAGTCAGATGACGTTCCCTCCAACCACCACCCAGAAGTATGTTTTGTGAAGCAATGAAAATCACTTCACAGAACATGCTTCCGGGTGGGGGTTGGAGCCTGGCATGGACCAAAGCACAGTCCTGAGAAGCTCTGGGGTGGCTGCCGGATGGCCATGATGTCATGTATCCCTCACGGCCTCCACATGCAGCCAACTCAGAGTAAATTGCTGGTGGAGACACCCCTCTTCTCACCAAACGTTCAATGACGACATGTGTTTTGTTCTGCTTCCTGTCCAACGGCTGCAACACAAATGCAGCTAACTACATTTGCTCCCTGTTTATAGGAGGTCATGCTGGGGATGGAGGGGGAAGCTGCCTGATGGCAGTTGTGTTCAGACCACCCCCAAGAAAGAGCCATCCTGGCTCCACTCTGTCTTGTCACAAGGTTGAAAAGCAAAAAGTTTTCTTCTTCTTTTGGTTGAAACTATGATAGGGAACAGTATTTATCCAGCCATATGTCATCATACTGAAATAAATGTTGCCTCAATGTTCATGGTACTCCTAATTCACCTTCAAAAGGCACAACGGGGGAAATAAGGAGAGTGAATAGCTAGGAATAACCAGATGTACCAGGAAATAAAAAGGGCCGTGGTGGCTTAGTGGTTAAGACGCTGAACTGCAGACTGGAAGGTCGGCAGGTCAGCAGTTCGAGACCCGAGTGCCACGTGACGGAGTGAGCTCCCGTCTTCAGTCCCAGCTCCTGCCAACCTAGCAGTTCGAAAGCAAGAAATTGCAAGTAGATAAATAGGTACCGCCTCGGCGGGAAAGGTGACAGCGTTCTGTGCACCTTGGTGTTCAGTCATGCCGGCCACATGACCACAGAAGTGTCTTCGGACAGCGCTGGCTCTTCGGCTTAGAAATGGGGATGAGCACCGCACAATAGAGTCGGACATGACTGGTTGGGGACAGCTTTACTTTTTTTTTTTTTTACCAGAAAATAGGGTGGTCTCCTGGAAACGGGACCAATCGGAATGCAGGTTGGCAAACATTACATCTTATTAACATATCTGTACTTACCTATGCAGTCTGGTAAATGGTGGCTTGGAGAAGACATATGGTTCTTGTTTGCGTATATATCGTACAGATACGACTCCGCTCACAAGCTGATCTCCTGGCCGGTAATAATGGATTGATTCATTTTGATCTCTGATCACGTTCAAGGGGCACTTTGCCTTCTGCATCTCAAAGGCTGCACGGGGCAGAAACAGCATCAGCAGCAGTGATATCATTGCAGTTCGGCCGGCTTGTTCTACCTCCCTTCTGACTGCTCCTCTGAACTCGAGAGCCAGGTAACCAGAAGAAGGCAAATAAATAAATTACCACCCACCGACGCCCGCAAGGCTGGTGCTGCAGGATCTTTCCAAACACCAATGGTATCCAGCTCTGGCTTCAGACCCTACGGGGAATTTGACGGAACCTCACACAGAGAGAATCACCTTAGCAGCCCAGGCTCAGGGCTAAAGCCCAGGCTCTCAGTGGTACTGAGATATTTGTGTCACCAAATGTTGCAGGCAAGATGTTAAGATGTTTATCAGTTAAATTTGATTTTCCTAAAGAGGTGAATTTGAGAGGCTCGATAGCAGAAAGTGGCAAGGAGGATGGTATCAAGCAGTGTTACAACTGTATTGCAATTTTCTCATCTGCAGCCTTTTTTCTCCAAAGAGTTTAAAGTAGGGATATCAGAGAAATGCACCCGAAAGTTAAATGGGATAGAATTCTGATACATCCAATCCGCCGAACCCACCCTGGATCAGGGCGTCCCGGTCTACCCGGACCGGAGCTCATGCAGACCCTTTTTTTTTTTTCCTCCGCCAAAAATTTTACAAAAGTATTTCTGAAAGAAACGTCGCAAATTGGAACGAAGGAAATAAACAGCGAAAGGGATTTTATGAAAGTGTTTAATAAATACACAGTTTCCTGCGTCGATGTGGCTTTCTTTCTCTGGGAGGGACAGGGTCACAAAGTGCACGTAGCCTGCCTGAGTCATGAAATGCACGAAGCCTCAACTTTTTTTTATTGTCTGTGAAGGTGAGGTCACGTGAGGTCAGGTGAGTGAGATCCCTCCAGGCCACCCCACCACCACCAGAAGATAACATCACTAAGGGGAGGGAACTCACCAACCATTTTTCCCGCCTTTACACATAGGACGGCAGTGTGTGAGTGTCCAGCAGCCTCAGTTGCTCCTGTCCAGACTAGAGACCATAGGCGCCGCTGCTGCAGACAGAGTGTCCGTGTCCAGCAGCTACAAGGAGTGTGTTTCTGTGTCCCCCCGTTCTACGGCACTGCAGTTCAACCGTTATTACAGTGAAGGTATGTTCTTTCATATGTTTACTTTACCTGAATGTGCCCCTATGCTTAGTGATTTTGGGGTGGGTCGGGGCGGGGGGAACTGGGAAGTCATCCTCCAGCAGCCTGTGTTTAGGCCTGCTGAGAAGGACTCCATCCTCCATCCTTCTTGGCTTTCCAGGATTAATCAATGTGCTTTTCAACTCAAAGAGTCATGTGCTCCTATGTACTTAGTGTTTCTGAGTGATTCTGGGGCGGGCCTGCCTGGGCGGCCAGGCCAGGCCAGGCCAGCAGCCTGTGTTTAGGCCTGCTGATAAGGACTCCATCCCCCAGCATGCTGTGTGTATGGTAGGCTTGTGTTTTTCAGGCCTCATGGATGGACCACATCCTTCATCCTGGGCTTTTCTGCCTAATCTGCTTCAAAAAGGGGTTGGACAAATTGGACGTAAATGCAATAAAATAAATAAAATAAAATACACGGAATGAACTCCCACTGTGCTCAGTGAGGCTTGCTTTTGAAATGCAGTTGCATCTGGAGTTTCATGGGACAGGAGAAAGGGGGAGGGGGGAAGCCTCTCATATTGGTTGAGCAGCCCCTGCCAGTCAGATGACGTTCCCTCCAACCACCACCCAGAAGTATGTTTTGTGAAGCAATGAAAATCACTTCACAGAACATGCTTCCGGGTGGGGGTTGGAGCCTGGCATGGACCAAAGCACAGTCCTGAGAAGCTCTGGGGTGGCTGCCGGATGGCCATGATGTCATGTATCCCTCACGGCCTCCACATGCAGCCAACTCAGAGTAAATTGCTGGTGGAGACACCCCTCTTCTCACCAAACGTTCAATGACGACATGTGTTTTGTTCTGCTTCCTGTCCAACGGCTGCAACACAAATGCAGCTAACTACATTTGCTCCCTGTTTATAGGAGGTCATGCTGGGGATGGAGGGGGAAGCTGCCTGATGGCAGTTGTGTTCAGACCACCCCCAAGAAAGAGCCATCCTGGCTCCACTCTGTCTTGTCACAAGGTTGAAAAGCAAAAAGTTTTCTTCTTCTTTTGGTTGAAACTATGATAGGGAACAGTATTTATCCAGCCATATGTCATCATACTGAAATAAATGTTGCCTCAATGTTCATGGTACTCCTAATTCACCTTCAAAAGGCACAACGGGGGAAATAAGGAGAGTGAATAGCTAGGAATAACCAGATGTACCAGGAAATAAAAAGGGCCGTGGTGGCTTAGTGGTTAAGACGCTGAACTGCAGACTGGAAGGTCGGCAGGTCAGCAGTTCGAGACCCGAGTGCCACGTGACGGAGTGAGCTCCCGTCTTCAGTCCCAGCTCCTGCCAACCTAGCAGTTCGAAAGCAAGAAATTGCAAGTAGATAAATAGGTACCGCCTCGGCGGGAAAGGTGACAGCGTTCTGTGCACCTTGGTGTTCAGTCATGCCGGCCACATGACCACAGAAGTGTCTTCGGACAGCGCTGGCTCTTCGGCTTAGAAATGGGGATGAGCACCGCACAATAGAGTCGGACATGACTGGTTGGGGACAGCTTTACTTTTTTTTTTTTTTACCAGAAAATAGGGTGGTCTCCTGGAAACGGGACCAATCGGAATGCAGGTTGGCAAACATTACATCTTATTAACATATCTGTACTTACCTATGCAGTCTGGTAAATGGTGGCTTGGAGAAGACATATGGTTCTTGTTTGCGTATATATCGTACAGATACGACTCCGCTCACAAGCTGATCTCCTGGCCGGTAATAATGGATTGATTCATTTTGATCTCTGATCACGTTCAAGGGGCACTTTGCCTTCTGCATCTCAAAGGCTGCACGGGGCAGAAACAGCATCAGCAGCAGTGATATCATTGCAGTTCGGCCGGCTTGTTCTACCTCCCTTCTGACTGCTCCTCTGAACTCGAGAGCCAGGTAACCAGAAGAAGGCAAATAAATAAATTACCACCCACCGACGCCCGCAAGGCTGGTGCTGCAGGATCTTTCCAAACACCAATGGTATCCAGCTCTGGCTTCAGACCCTACGGGGAATTTGACGGAACCTCACACAGAGAGAATCACCTTAGCAGCCTGCCCTAAAGCCCAGGCTCTCAGTGGTACTGAGATATTTGTGTCACCAAATGTTGCAGGCAAGATGTTAAGATGTTTATCAGTTAAATTTGATTTTCCTAAAGAGGTGAATTTGAGAGGCTCGATAGCAGAAAGTGGCAAGGAGGATGGTATCAAGCAGTGTTACAACTGTATTGCAATTTTCTCATCTGCAGCCTTTTTTCTCCAAAGAGTTTAAAGTAGGGATATCAGAGAAATGCACCCGAAAGTTAAATGGGATAGAATTCTGATACATCCAATCCGCCGAACCCACCCTGGATCAGGGCGTCCCGGTCTACCCGGACCGGAGCTCATGCAGACCCTTTTTTTTTTTTCCTCCGCCAAAAATTTTACAAAAGTATTTCTGAAAGAAACGTCGCAAATTGGAACGAAGGAAATAAACAGCGAAAGGGATTTTATGAAAGTGTTTAATAAATACACAGTTTCCTGCGTCGATGTGGCTTTCTTTCTCTGGGAGGGACAGGGTCACAAAGTGCACGTAGCCTGCCTGAGTCATGAAATGCACGAAGCCTCAACTTTTTTTTATTGTCTGTGAAGGTGAGGTCACGTGAGGTCAGGTGAGTGAGATCCCTCCAGGCCACCCCACCACCACCAGAAGATAACATCACTAAGGGGAGGGAACTCACCAACCATTTTTCCCGCCTTTACACATAGGACGGCAGTGTGTGAGTGTCCAGCAGCCTCAGTTGCTCCTGTCCAGACTAGAGACCATAGGCGCCGCTGCTGCAGACAGAGTGTCCGTGTCCAGCAGCTACAAGGAGTGTGTTTCTGTGTCCCCCCGTTCTACGGCACTGCAGTTCAACCGTTATTACAGTGAAGGTATGTTCTTTCATATGTTTACTTTACCTGAATGTGCCCCTATGCTTAGTGATTTTGGGGTGGGTCGGGGCGGGGGGAACTGGGAAGTCATCCTCCAGCAGCCTGTGTTTAGGCCTGCTGAGAAGGACTCCATCCTCCATCCTTCTTGGCTTTCCAGGATTAATCAATGTGCTTTTCAACTCAAAGAGTCATGTGCTCCTATGTACTTAGTGTTTCTGAGTGATTCTGGGGCGGGCCTGCCTGGGCGGCCAGGCCAGGCCAGGCCAGCAGCCTGTGTTTAGGCCTGCTGATAAGGACTCCATCCCCCAGCATGCTGTGTGTATGGTAGGCTTGTGTTTTTCAGGCCTCATGGATGGACCACATCCTTCATCCTGGGCTTTTCTGCCTAATCTGCTTCAAAAAGGGGTTGGACAAATTGGACGTAAATGCAATAAAATAAATAAAATAAAATACACGGAATGAACTCCCACTGTGCTCAGTGAGGCTTGCTTTTGAAATGCAGTTGCATCTGGAGTTTCATGGGACAGGAGAAAGGGGGAGGGGGGAAGCCTCTCATATTGGTTGAGCAGCCCCTGCCAGTCAGATGACGTTCCCTCCAACCACCACCCAGAAGTATGTTTTGTGAAGCAATGAAAATCACTTCACAGAACATGCTTCCGGGTGGGGGTTGGAGCCTGGCATGGACCAAAGCACAGTCCTGAGAAGCTCTGGGGTGGCTGCCGGATGGCCATGATGTCATGTATCCCTCACGGCCTCCACATGCAGCCAACTCAGAGTAAATTGCTGGTGGAGACACCCCTCTTCTCACCAAACGTTCAATGACGACATGTGTTTTGTTCTGCTTCCTGTCCAACGGCTGCAACACAAATGCAGCTAACTACATTTGCTCCCTGTTTATAGGAGGTCATGCTGGGGATGGAGGGGGAAGCTGCCTGATGGCAGTTGTGTTCAGACCACCCCCAAGAAAGAGCCATCCTGGCTCCACTCTGTCTTGTCACAAGGTTGAAAAGCAAAAAGTTTTCTTCTTCTTTTGGTTGAAACTATGATAGGGAACAGTATTTATCCAGCCATATGTCATCATACTGAAATAAATGTTGCCTCAATGTTCATGGTACTCCTAATTCACCTTCAAAAGGCACAACGGGGGAAATAAGGAGAGTGAATAGCTAGGAATAACCAGATGTACCAGGAAATAAAAAGGGCCGTGGTGGCTTAGTGGTTAAGACGCTGAACTGCAGACTGGAAGGTCGGCAGGTCAGCAGTTCGAGACCCGAGTGCCACGTGACGGAGTGAGCTCCCGTCTTCAGTCCCAGCTCCTGCCAACCTAGCAGTTCGAAAGCAAGAAATTGCAAGTAGATAAATAGGTACCGCCTCGGCGGGAAAGGTGACAGCGTTCTGTGCACCTTGGTGTTCAGTCATGCCGGCCACATGACCACAGAAGTGTCTTCGGACAGCGCTGGCTCTTCGGCTTAGAAATGGGGATGAGCACCGCACAATAGAGTCGGACATGACTGGTTGGGGACAGCTTTACTTTTTTTTTTTTTTACCAGAAAATAGGGTGGTCTCCTGGAAACGGGACCAATCGGAATGCAGGTTGGCAAACATTACATCTTATTAACATATCTGTACTTACCTATGCAGTCTGGTAAATGGTGGCTTGGAGAAGACATATGGTTCTTGTTTGCGTATATATCGTACAGATACGACTCCGCTCACAAGCTGATCTCCTGGCCGGTAATAATGGATTGATTCATTTTGATCTCTGATCACGTTCAAGGGGCACTTTGCCTTCTGCATCTCAAAGGCTGCACGGGGCAGAAACAGCATCAGCAGCAGTGATATCATTGCAGTTCGGCCGGCTTGTTCTACCTCCCTTCTGACTGCTCCTCTGAACTCGAGAGCCAGGTAACCAGAAGAAGGCAAATAAATAAATTACCACCCACCGACGCCCGCAAGGCTGGTGCTGCAGGATCTTTCCAAACACCAATGGTATCCAGCTCTGGCTTCAGACCCTACGGGGAATTTGACGGAACCTCACACAGAGAGAATCACCTTAGCAGCCTGCCCTAAAGCCCAGGCTCTCAGTGGTACTGAGATATTTGTGTCACCAAATGTTGCAGGCAAGATGTTACCCCACGTTCTCTTTGATTATGATGGTTATCTGAATGGTCTCAAATGCAGTCTCCAGAAGGATCTCTTGGGCTTTGGCAAGAATACAAATTAATCACTATGATTTTGAGAATTCTCAGGGGAGGAGTATTGCCTGTGCCACTCTCTCTGTAGAGCTTTTCGTGCAGGTGGAGAGCAGGAGAAAAACATGTTTGTGAGATCTGACTGGCAGCTGCAGTACCTGACACAGGTCAAGCAGGGGGAAAAGTGGGCATGGCTGGACTTCAGCTTGACAAAGCCAGGCCAACACTGACCTTGTCATAAGAACGCTGCCATAAGAACCAGGATCAAGACAATACTTTTGGATGCATTGTCTATGAATGAGGACACACAGCACCATTGTTACTGGTGAACATTATGAGCACACAAAACATTTCCTTCTACTGGGGGAGGGGGAGACTGCATTAGGGGGCCCAGAGGGCTGCGGAGGACCAGACCTCTGCCCACCAGTTTTGCCCTGGCAGTTCCAGGGCATCAGCATACTGTAAAATGGCCAGAGAAAAAGCCAAAGGGCCCGAGGGTAAAATGCACCCACAAGACACTTCTAGAGGGGGATACAATGGATGGGTGTTTGTATGCTGCATTGCTCTGGAGTCCTGATCCTGTTAGTTCCAGTCATCAGAGTCTTTTGGTTATCAAGCTGAAACATGTTTCTGGATAGAAAAGGGTAAGGATGTCAGAGAATTCCGTGATGGATCTTGGAGAGGCCGAATGCCAGTGCATTCGCCCCCCTGAGATCCATATCGGAATGAAGCCCCTGCCCCCTCACCCCACGAAAGGCATGCGGGACAAAGTCCCTGCTGCCCCCAACCCACAAGAGGTGCGCAAAACAGAGCACTTACCTGCTCCTGTCCATGCTGCTTTGTGAATGTTGGCCGTCCTGTGGCCGCCATTTGCTTCCTCCTCTTTATAGCCATGATAGGCTACATAAATACTTACGTAGCCTATCACGGCTAATGCAGGGACACCATTTGTGTCCCTGCGGAGGCCATGATAAGCTACGTAAGTATTTACGTAGCCTATCATGGTGGTGGTGGGGAATCCAGCGTATGCAAATGGCGGCAGCTACCGCCATTTGTGTACACTGGGGTTTTTTCCCCCTGCTGTGATAGGCTATGTAAATATTTACGTAGCCTATCACTGCTCAATTCAGGGATGCAAATGGCTGCGGCTATGACAGCCACCATTTGCATCCCTGCAGGGCTGCCCAGCAGCCGGATGTCCGGCTGCGGCCAGCTGGAGCCGGCCGGTGGCTCTGCGGCTTGGCCATGGAGCGGAGCTGGCTGGGCAGGATTCCACGGGGGAGGACCGGATTGCCTCCCCCCCCATCGAGGATTCAGGGAGGAGGGATGGAGCGCCTCCCCCCCCCACCGCAGATTGCCCAGCACGGAGCCAGGTAGGTGTTTCGTACATCCCTAGAAAATGGATGCAGAATAAATATGTACAAAAAAGGTCCACACCTTCCTTCAAGTGACAAAGCAGTAGCCACACCCTGAATGTCTGTCTGGGTCCCAGGAGCCCAAGTTTCTCTAGCCCATGACCAAGGCCTCTCCCCTCATCTCTCACACCAACAGGTTGACACACACAGAAGAGATGGGGGACTTGTCACTTACCTGAAAGGTGCTTGAAACATTTAGCCTGGGAATCAGCTTGCCTTTGGGGTGGGAGAGTCCTCCAACTCTTCTGTGAGACTCAAAGCAATTCACTCGGATATCTTCCTTCAGGTTGACATAACTGAGCTGGCATAACCAGCATCAAGGCAGCCTTTGAATTGCCAGCCTGTGTTGAAGGCCTGCTTTCTTAACCATAAACTGCAGGTTATGTTACACTACACAGGTCTCTAGGCATGTTGGGAACTCTGTGGAGTCCACGTTTTCTGCTCACTAACCAGCTCACCGCATATGCCAATGCTACAAGCCTTTGATTCAAGATCAAGATGGGAGAGTTGGAGTGCTGTTTGTTTGTTTTTTAAGGGAAATATAGATATACTGGGCATAACGAAACTTCATAGAATGGAGAGAACCAGTGGGACACATTCACCTCTGGATGCAAATTCTATAGGAAGGGCAGGGAAGGGCGTACAGGAGATGGCGTCATTCCGAATGTCAAAGCGGGCATAATGTCAAACAAACTAGAAACATGAGAAGGGGCAGACCCCTCTGCAGGATCACTGTGGGTGACACAACATGGCCCCAAAAGCAGTTTAGTTCTGGGGACATGCTATCATCCCACTGAGCAAAATGCTCAGGTCGATCTTCAGATGGAGAATAAAATCAGGCAGTCATCTGAAGGAGAACTTTTTGCAGTAATGCATGACTTCGAACACTGCACCGGGAGATCCTGAGTGGGGATCCTCTTGACAAGGAGGGAAGAACAGCTGGGAGAGTTCCTTGAATGGAAAGAGACCAAGCACATTTGACAGGCGCGAGGGCAGGAATCGCCCGCCACCTGCACTCTCTCTCCATGTCTGCCATGTAAATGCTTGAGCACATTTCTCAATGGGAGGGAGAAGAGGGTAAAAAGCCTCCCTGCAAAGAAAGGTGACAGATCTGATCCCCCACCCCACCAAGCTCAGAATCAGCATCCTCTGTTGATTCAGAGCTTCCTATTGAGTTCATTGGGGCTTACTTCCAAGTAAGTGTGCTCAGGTTCCCAGACTTACAACACAATCTTATGTCTACTCAGAAGTAAGTCGTAGCTTTCCTGGGGGCTGCGAGGAAAAAGTACAGCACAAGTTAAGAGATGAAAAGCAGACTCCCCCCCACACTCCACTGCTCCTTTGCACACATGCCAAGAAGGCCTTTGATTCAAACCATGTGTGTGTTGTGTAATGGATCAAATCCTAATCCTGCAAAGAAACCAAAAGCAGAATGCACAAGTAAGGTTGTGGGGATGTATGCTAATGCAGAGACACCCATAGACTGGACAAATGCGGGTTCTCATCAAGATAAAATGTAGCATTTGCTTCATTTCCTAAATGACCATGCTCTAGAACTTTTGGTCACAGCACTGGCCAGAGGGGACGTGACCCTGGACTTAATATTCAGTGGTGCTGACCAGGACCTCATGTGATAAATGATTTTTGTTGAACTGATTCAAAACTGTGACCACAGTGGTATCAAATTAAATGTACATGTAAGTGAAGAATTGCCAATGAAATCCAATATATTTGACTTCAAAAGAAAAAAAAAGTTCAAAACTTAGGGAAATGATTAAAAAAAAAGTTGAAAGGGTCGGGTGGGGTTAAGAGGGTTAGATCCCTTCAAAGTTTACTCAAAATCAAAAGAAGAGAAACTCAGCTACAGTGTATACCACAGATAAAGTGAAGTAGCACCACATCCAAAGCATGGATGAGCAGTGTCGAGGAAGGTACTGGAGAAAAGAAGACTTAAGACTCCTTAAGAAACTGGACGTCTTGCCTAAGGCTGTCTTTACATGAGGCATTTATAATGCACTTGTGGTTGGTCACTCAAGGATGTTTTTGGATCATTTCCATGACTCAGTCGACCTCCATGGGACAGAAACGGCCTTGGTCGCCTTGGTAGATGATATGAAGAGGGCTCTGGATAGGGGTGAATGCTCCTTCCTTGTTCTCCTCGACCTCTCAGTGGCTTTTGATACCATTGACCACGGTATCCTCCTGGACCACCTGGAGGGGTTGGGCATTGCAGACACTGTATTGCGGTGGTTCCAGTCCTTTCTCTCTGGCAGGTACCAGAGGGTAGCACTGGGAGAGGAGGTTTCGGACCCGTGGCCACTCACTTGTGGGGTGCCACAGGGTTCCATCCTCTCCCCAATGCTATTTAACATCTATGTGAAGCCGCTGGGGGCTATCATCAGGAGGTTTGGGGTGAGGTGTCATCAATATGCAGATGACATGCAGCTCTACCTCTCATTCAAATCTTCACCAAGGTTGGCCATAGAATCCCTGACCAAATGTCTGGAGACGGTGAGTGGCTGGATGGGGAGGAATAAGCTGAAGCTGAACCCTGACAAAACTGAGGTACTTTTGGTGGGAGACAAGAGGAGGCTGGAGGATGTTGACCTGGTGTTGAATGGGGTACGGCTACCCTTGAAAGACCAGGTCCACAGCCTGGGGGTCATTTTGGACTCCCAGCTGTCCATGGAGGCTCAGGTGTCAGCTGTGACCCGGACAGCGCTGTATCAACTCCATCTGATATGGTGGCTGCGCCCCTTTCTTCCCGACCATCTGCTCCCATCAATAGTACATGCCCTGGTCTCCTCTCATCTAGACTACTGTAATGCGCTGTACGTGGGGTTACCCTTGAGGATGGTTCGGAAGCTGCAGCTGGTACAGAACATGGCGGCTCACCTGATTAAAGGCAGCCACCAGCGAGATCACATCACTCCAGTGCTGAAGGAGTTGCACTGGTTACCAGTTGTTTTCCAGGCCAAATTCAAGGTGTTGGTTTTGACCTTTAAAACCCTATATGGTTCTGGCCCAGCCTATCTTAAGGAGTGCCTCCAGCAACACCAGACAGGCCGCTTAACAAGATCAGCCTTGGATGGCCTTGTCTCTGTCCCATCAGCCAGGACAGCTAGACTGGTGGGGACGAGGGAAAGGGCCTTTTCTGTGGTGGCCCCCACTCTGTGGAACTCCCTCCCTAAGGAACTCCGCCATGCCCCCTCTTTAATGAGCTTCTGTTGTGCATTAAAAACATGGTTGTCCAGGCAGGCATGTGGAGTGGGTTAGGGTTTTTTAGAAAATGTTTTTATTGTAGAATTTTATTGTTTTAAACTGTTTTATTATATGCTGTACATCGCCCAGAGTGGCTGGGTGACCAGCCAGATGGGCGATTAATAAATTTAATAGTAATAATAATAATAATAATGGGCCAGACTTCTTGATGCTAACAGCGGCTTGTTTATGGAGTCCTGTTGCTTCAGACGTAATTCCACTATCCCTATCTCCACATGGCCTGACTATTGCTGGTGTCTGAGAGAGTGGAGTTGACTGCCGTTCAAATGTGAATTCTAACCCTATGACGTGAGAAAAAGCTATACAGTTCTGTGCTGTGTGGTGTATAGTTTGAAGGTGGGGAGGGACAGTAGCCTTTTTTTCCAGAGGATGTGCAGGAAGACAGAGTAGTAAATTTATTTCTGCTGTTGAAGTTTGGTTTGAAAGAATCCCAGCTCAGTTAAATTTGATTTTCCTAAAGAGGTGAATTTGAGAGGCTCGATAGCAGAAAGTGGCAAGGAGGATGGTATCAAGCAGTGTTACAACTGTATTGCAATTTTCTCATCTGCAGCCTTTTTTCTCCAAAGAGTTTAAAGTAGGGATATCAGAGAAATGCACCCGAAAGTTAAATGGGATAGAATTCTGATACATCCAATCCGCCGAACCCACCCTGGATCAGGGCGTCCCGGTCTACCTGGACCGGAGCTCATGCAGACCCTTTTTTTTTTTTTCCTCCGCCAAAAATTTTACAAAAGTATTTCTGAAAGAAACGTCGCAAATTGGAACGAAGGAAATAAACAGCGAAAGGGATTTTATGAAAGTGTTTAATAAATACACAGTTTCCTGCGTCGATATGGCTTTCTTTCTCTGGGAGGGACAGGGTCACAAAGTGCACGTAGCCTGCCTGAGTCATGAAATGCACGAAGCCTCAACTTTTTTTTATTGTCTGTGAAGGTGAGGTCACGTGAGGTCAGGTGAGTGAGATCCCTCCAGGCCACTCCACCACCACCGGAAGATAACATCACTGAGGGGAGGGAACTCACCAACCATTTTTCCCGCCTTTACACATAGGACGGCAGTGTGTGAGTGTCCAGCAGCCTCAGTTGCTCCTGTCCAGACTAGAGACCATAGGCGCCGCTGCTGCAGACAGAGTGTCCGTGTCCAGCAGCTACAAGGAGTGTGTTTCTGTCTCCCCCCGTTCTACGGCACTGCAGTTCAACCTTTATTACAGTGAAGGTATGTTCTTTCATATGTTTACTTTACCTGAATGTGCCCCTATGCTTAGTGATTTTGGGGTGGGTCGGGGCGGGGGGAACTGGGAAGTCATCCTCCAGCAGCCTGTGTTTAGGCCTGCTGAGAAGGACTCCATCCTCCATCCTTCTCGGCTTTCCAGGATTAATCAATGTGCTTTTCAACTCCAAGAGTCATGTGCCCCCATGTACTTAGTGTTTCTGAGTGATTTTGGGGCGGGCCTGCCTGGGCGGCCAGGCCAGGCCAGGCCAGGCCAGCAGCCTGTGTTTAGGCCTGCTGATAAGGACTCCATCCCCCAGCATGCTGTGTGTATTGTAGGCTTGTGTTTTTCAGGCCGCATGGATGGACCACATCCTTCATCCTGGGCTTTTCTGCCTAATCTGCTGTACAATACGCCCCTATGCAGTTAGCATTGGATGGCTGGATTGGTGGGGAACTACTTTTACACTGTGCTATATCTGCGTTTGTAGGCTGTTCACATGATTTCAGCTTTGCCACATGCATTTATGTCTCCTTCTGCCCAGAGACATGCATATGGAGAGGGAACTGAACTTTATATGCCCCTGTGCACCAAAATGAAGTTTAGGCTATTCCATGTAATATATCTCAATAACTGGGTGACTGCCCACTTTGAGATCCACAACAATTTTCTCCAGTCAAAACCATTGCCTTTGTGTAACACTCTGTGGCATGTTAATTCTTATAACCTCCCAACAGACATCTTCATAGGATTGTGCCCATAGTTAATGTTAACGTCTTCTAAACTGGCCCTAGCCTGCGTTTTTCCACTCTAACATACTAACATGCTGTGTTACCATGCTTTGTCTATATAAGGCTACTGCGCTGCAAGTCACACCAGACATCCCAACTCTTTGATTCTAGGGATGTCAGAGAATTCCACCACGAATCTCAGGGAGGCCAAATGCCAGCGCATTCGGCCCCCCGAAATCAGTGGCGGAATAATCTGCCACCCCCCCCCGCCACCCCCAGGACGGGACTTACCTTGGGTGAATCTTCCTGGCAATGGCGGCTCCGGTGGCAGTTCGGCGGCGGCTGCTGGTCTTCTGACCGGCTGCCGCCGCTGCCATTTCCAGTTAAAAACAAAACAAAACAAAAAAATGTGATAGGCTACGTAAAGATTTATGTAGCCTATCACGGCTAGATTTAAAAAAAAACACCATGATAGCCTACGTAAATCTTTATGTAGCCTATCACGGTTGATTTAAAAGAAAAAAAAAAGCGTTCCCCTTATTTTCGCCGTCTTAGTCTACATAAATGTTTACATAGACTAAGACATGCCAAAATAAGGAACGCAAATGGCGGCGCCCATGGGCGCCACCATTTGCGTACGTGCGTTTTTTTTCTTTTAAATCAGCCATGATAGGCTACGTAAACATTTACGTAGCCTATCACGGCTGACTGCAGGGACGCAAACGGCGGCAGCTACAGCCGCCGCCATTTGCGTCCCTACTAGCCAGCCGGCGGCTCTGCAGAATCCCTGTGGAGCGGAGCCGGCCGGCCAGGATTCAGGGGGGAGGGACGGAGTTCCTCCCCCTCAGCCAGAATTTCGGGGGGGGAGGGACAGAGCGCCTCCCCCCCAGCCAGAATTTCGGGGGGAGGGATGGAGCACCTCCCCCCCCACCACGAATGTCACCCTTCGAAAGGTAAATGACTTTCGTACATCCCTATTTGATTCAGGAGAGACAAGGGATATCAGGCTGAGGGCATTCAGTGCTGCCTAAGAAATTAGTGCATCCTCCACTGAAACTCTGGTGGCAAAAAAAAGGAAACTCAGGGCAAAAAAAAAAGGAATGCAAATGGTGGCCGCCATGGCTGCCGCCATTTGCGTTCCTTTTTTTTTTTGCCATGATAGGCTATGTAAATATATATGTAGCCTATCACGGGAAAATACAGGGACGCAAATGGTGGCGGCTACGGCACCCGCCATTTGCATCCCTCTGCAGCCCAGTGGCTGGATGTCCGGCTGCGGGTGGCCCAGGCCAGTGGCTCCGCTGAGTCTCTGAGGAGTGGAGCTGGCCGGGGAGAATTTTGAGAGGAGGGACGTAGCGCTCCCCCCCCCCACAAATGTCACCCTTCGAAAAGGTAAGTGACTTTCGTACTTCCCTAGTTTTTGTAAGTTCTGTACCTTGATTTTGTGCTGCTATGGTCTAAGGAATAACACTAGATGTTATTCATTCATATGTCATACAGCCTGGTTCCAAGTCATGCATGTCTTTCTAAGTAATAACCAGCACTTTAAATTGTGTCTGGAAATAGACCAGTAGCCAGTGAAGCTCTTGTAACTTGGGAATTCCATGTTACTGGTAAAAAGCCCCTGTCAGTAATCTGGCTGCAGCATTCTGGACCATCTGAAGTTTAAAAACACTTTCCAAAGACCAGGGATATATAAGAATATTGTTCTTGCTCACAAAACATGCAAGCACGCCCAGCATAAAGCTCCAAACGCTATCACGAGCACGTGTCTGCTGAAAATGTTTGCAAGTGGCCAGACATGTGCTGATGTTCTATTTGGACAACTTTCCCAGCTGGATTTGTGAAAATCCCCCTGGAGACTGAATCAGCCCCACTTTAGTTTAAAAAGTGGGGAAAAGTTGCACAAATCAGAAAATTGGTTCAAATTTGAGGGAATTGGTTCAAATTCCCCATTCGATTGCTGCTCGATTTGCATCCTTTGCTCAATTTTCCCATTCACACAGAGTGATCAGAAATCGTGAGCAGGAAATGTGACGAGCCATGATACAATATTTACAGAACCCTAGCAGTCTCGAACATCATTGATCCCCCATCTCTACCAAAGACAGACCCTCATACAGGATGTTACTGTAGCCCAAACTGGATGTAACTTAGGCACTCTTCAAATACTTGAAAGGCTGTCACAGAGAGGAAGGCCAGGATCTAGGGGTGGACGAAAGTCCCTTACCTGTCGTCGAAGGACGTTCGCGGTGGGGGGGAGGCGCTTCGCTGCTCCCCCCGCGAAGTTCAGGCCGGGGGGGGAGGCTTCCCGCCTCGCCCCGGCCGGAATTCAGGCCGGGGGGGAGGCTTCCCGCCTCGCCCGGCCGCGAACGTGAAAGTTTTGTTTTTTTTAAAAAAAAACGCCCCCTGATAGACTAGGTGACGATTCACGTAGCCTATCACGGCTAGATCTGCAAAGTCAGCTGTGATAGGCTACGTCAATTGTCACGTAGCCTATCACGGGTGACTTTTTTTTTTAAAAAAGCGCGTACGCTAATGGCGGCCCCCATAGGGAGTTACTTAAATTCGCGTTCCTTATTTAGTCGCTGTAGTCTACGTAAATGTTTACGTAGACTATGGCGAAAATAAGGGCAACGCAAATAGTGGAGCTGGCCAGGGAGGATTCCTGGGGGAGGGATGGAATGCCTCCCCCCCAGCGTGACATCTGCGAAAAGGTAAGTGACTTTCGTACATCCCTAGTTTCAAACTGAGTTATTACTCAATTCTTATGTCAGTTTTTGTAAGTTCTGTGACTTGGTTTTGTGCTGTTATGGTGTAAGGATTAATGGAGTAAATGTTACGCATTCATATTCCAAATATAGCCTGGTTCCAGGTCAGGCATGCCTTTCTAATAGACAGCACCATAAGTTGTTTCTGGAAATAGACCAGTAGCCAACAGTGAAAGTGTGGTAATTTGGGAGTTCCATTTTACCTGTAAATAGCCCTGGTCAGTAGTCCGCTGCAGCATTCTGCACCATCTGAAGTTTAAAATCACTTTCCAAGGACTGGGGATACATGAGAATATTGTTTTTGCTCGCAAAACATGCAAGCACACCCAGCATAAAGCTGCAAATGAGATCATGAGCACATGTCTCCCAAAAATGTTTGCAAATCATGTGACACATGCCAGTGTTCATGCAACTTTGTGCAACTTTCCCAGTTCAGTTTGTGAAAATTCCCCTGGAGACTGAACCAGCCCTGCTTAAGTCTAAGGAGGAAACTTGCACAAATCAGGAAATGGGTGCATATTTGAGGGAATTGGTGCAAATTTGAGGGAATTCGCACAAATTTCTCATTAGATTGCTGCTTGATTTGCTTTATTTTCCCAGTTGTTCAAAGTGATCAGGAATCATGAGCAGGAAATGTGATGAGTGATCACCCCATCTCTCCCAAAGACAGCCCCACATACAGGATGTTTCTGTAGGCTAAACGGGGTGTAACTTAGGCATGTGTCACTGTGGTCAGATCTACATCTCTGAAATGGGTGTAATTGCTACGTTAGCCTCAGCCCTGGCCACTTCCAAAACCTGGACATCTGCATTTCATGACCATGTTCTCTTATCCCTGTCCTTTCCCAGCTGTTTTTTTTTTAACTTTTTTTTACAGACTGCCAGAGAGACCTGGAATTAGGGATCTTGGAGAAATCTGGAATGGAACCAAAT
The DNA here is from genome assembly GCF_057233095.1 of Heloderma suspectum. Taxonomy (NCBI): domain Eukaryota; kingdom Metazoa; phylum Chordata; class Lepidosauria; order Squamata; family Helodermatidae; genus Heloderma; species Heloderma suspectum. The sequence continues at coordinate 386,000,491 of NC_139459.1, read as the reverse complement.
GAGTTTGGATTTGTTATGAATCCAACAAATGGATTGTATTTTCCCTGTTGGGTGGATTCCACAGACTTGGGGAACCATTTTTCTAACCTTCGACCATATTGTGCACATTTTGTTGTAGACAAATGTACTACAATTAAAACAACAACAACAACTGGCTGAAAATGCACATTTCCCCCATAGGCTATAGCATTGAAATGTACGTTTGGAGGGAATTCATGCATTTGGGGGGGAGAATTCATGCATTTTCCATGTGCAAATTTCCACAAATTCAGAAAGTTTTTTTTTTTTTTTAAACCAAACAAACAGATTCAGTCGATGGGCAGGTGATGGAATAAAAGCTGCCTGAACAGATTTTTCATCATCAGTACTTCCCTACCTGGGAGTGAGAGTTGTGGTGGTCAGGCAGCAACTGGGGAAGAGTACAGAATACAGAACAACCAGGCACAGCAGTTGAGGGTAGAGAAAGAAAGGTGATGCTCGGGTCAAGTGAGAGAAAGGGCACAATATGAGAGAAAGGGCACAATATGAGAGAAAGGGGCCACAAAGTTAGATAATGGAATGGCAGTGGGAGGGAGAGAGAAAGGGAAACCAGAGAGGCAAGGGACTGGGGGAGGCACAAATATACAACACTGCTATTGAGAGAGAACAGGGTGCCAGAGAGAAGATGCATGTGTTGGGAGGGGAGGAGTCAATGACACACAGAGACTCACACAAGCACTAGGCCAAATACACAAGGGTAATCAATGGATTGAGTAGAATGGATCCTCTTGATTTTTCATGATTGTGACATGAGATCCTTCCCTCGCAAACCACCATCAAATGCTTTCCAGATCACATGGGATTCCATGGACTGAGCCCTAAGCACCGTGGATCCAGCATTTCAAGCACTGCTAGGGCACAAAAACATGGATCCATGGCTTTTACAAGGGAACTCCCTCCAAAACCACCATGCCACCTCTCAGTGTCCACGGATGTGTTCTGTGATTTAGTGGTGGTTTTGTTGGTATTGCAGGAAGATCCATGGGGGGAAGCCAGAGCCAGATCCAGGTTTGAGGGGGCCCAAGTCCCCTCTGGTGGGCCCCCTCCTCTGTCTGTGGGCTCCGATGGCTTCACCCTGGCTGTGTTGGCAGCCCTCCAAGCCGTGCTACCTGGCTGGGTCTGGCCGCCACTTTAATCTCCCCCAACACCCTAGAGAAATGGTATAATAGGGACACAGAAATTAAAAGGTGGCTACATCACGGATGGCCGAGTCAGGAGAAAGAGACACAGAGGGCTCAGGATAGGCATCAGCAGTGGACCAAGACAGGGTACAGGGGTCTGGCAACTGCCTATGGATTCCCAGCACTAATGCCAGCTCTGAATGGAATATAGTTTATTTCTTCCCAAACAAGATTATGCACAATTCTGATGAGCTCACTGGTAGTACTAAGAGGGGAGATCATTGAGTTGCATGGCAGCAAACATTCGTTCTTTCACCACTGGTAATCGTGGCTTATCCAGCACCAGAGGTGCAATTGGGAGGGTTGGCAAAGGGATCAGGGCTGGGAAACTCCCCCAAGTGGTGTGCACATTCATGTGCATCATGGATGGGGAAGAAGTGGCCCCCCTGATCTTCTTGGACTGCAACTCCTGTCGTTCTTCCCCATGGACTATGCCAGCTGGGGCTGTTGAACTCGCAGTCCAGCACTATCTGGGGACAGCCATGTGTTCCCAACCACTGGTACGCATCCTAAAGGATTCTCTTGATCTTGGCTCTTTCATGTGAGTTTCTCTAATACAGGTCAAGCCAAGCTCACCTTTCCCCTGTGCCCCCGTGCCACAAGGAGGAGCCGCATGTGTGACTTCTTGCAAACATGTTTTTCTCCAGCTCTGCAGCTGCGCCTCGAGCCACACAGAGAACCCATGAAGTTGCAGTTGTGAAGCTTCCCCTGATCATTATCAAAAACACAGTGATCTCTTCTGATTCCTGCCAAAGCTCAAGAGATGTTTTGTTTTCTGTTTGCTTGGAGATCAATCAAGCAAACATCAGAAATCAAAGGCAGCACCAGGAAACCTCTCGCACCGTGCCTGAAAAGCTTGGTGCATAAAATATCTCCTGTGCTCCGGAGAGCTCGGGCTTAGGTTTAGGACAGGCTGAGATGACCCTACCTGTGCTATAGTTTAGTACAACCCACCCACCCCACCACTGCCTTCAGCTCAGATTTTGATGTCTTTCTAGAGACACTGCATCCTTGCTTTTGCGAGACTTTTCTCAAGTCTTCCGATTATCTAGCTGTGGAGGTGAAAGGAACAATCAGAAATAGCACAGGAATAGCAAGCACCGGGCAGACCCAGAATGATCTCATTGCTGTTGTTGCTCCTGCTTCCTTGTGCAGCCTCTCAAGTGCAGAAGACAAAATGCCTGAGGACTCTGGACAAAGATCAGTTGGGAGGATCATATTATTACCGGCCAGGAGACTACCTCATTAGTGGAGTCCTCTCTTCACAGTACTTTAAGTGTCAAGAACCATACATTTTCTCTGAGTCCCCATTAGCCAGGGTGGAGACGTAAGTGATGATGATTTAATGCTTCCAAACCTTCACACCAGTTGTTCTCATTTAATGGACACTGTCCATCTTTTCTGGCATATATCTGGTCATCCCTGGTAAATCATTCTCCCTACTTCGGCCCCGCTGTGCTGTTTGAAGGAGAATTAGGAGCATCATTAAAATAATGGCAACACTTTGTTCATTTAGTTCAGTACAATCACATATGATTGGATAAATGGGGCTCCCTTGCATTATTTCAACAGAAAGAACAAACACCCTCTTTGCTTTTAATCGCTGTGATAAGACACAGGCTGGCACTGGGGTGGCTCTTTCTGGAGGCAAATGCCCACACACAGGTTTCCCCTCCAGCATCATTATAGAGCTGCAGTTGTGACCGTGTGTTAAGGGTAAGTTGGCTGGGTCAATCACATTCTGCTGTCATAATCAGAAATTGAGGAGGGGGGTTATGCTGAGAAAACAGCTGAACAGACCAGTCTGAAACTTAGCTGTGGAGGAGACGTGTGTTTGAGGATGGCCTGTGCCAATTTGGCGGTAGAACTGGTAAGAAGTGGTTTATCTGTAGGAGTTTAAACTTTGATGAGTGACCTCCAGCAGTTTGGCAGGTTTTGTCCATCTTTTCCCCCAGAGATGTACATGGAGGTACTATCCTGTCTCCTGTTTGCACAGAGTCTCTTGGAAAACACTCTCTCTTCTTAGGTAATGGAGAACATGTAAAGCATACAATGCCTCAGAAGAAGGATGCAGTGTTTGTAGGTTTTGACCCCATTTTAGCCTAAGGGGTTTGATAGGCTCTTTTTTGCAGGTTGGCAGGGGGGAATCGATTCGAGTGGGACATGAGTGCAGTCTCTCTTGGAATGGCAGCATTTCAGCTCTTTCTGACCCTGATGGTCTCCTGTAAGGATTCTGTTTCTGAAGGGACTGTGAGGAGAGAGGGGGAGACAGGGCTTGTTAAGGAAGTTTCTGCCCTTCCCTCAGGTACCAGTCAGTAGATGCTTGACAAAGAACTGAGGACTACAATTATAACCTTGGACTGCACAGCTGGATACAACTGTATTTCAAGAATTAATCTACCTTTGGGGAACATATCACTCTCAGACTCCCCTCCCTCCATTTCATGTTATTGTTTAGAGATTCAACATAGGCTGTCTATTTCTACTATGTTTCAAAATGTGAGGCAAAATTATTTAGAGGGGGAAATAGAAAAAGAGCAAATTTAATATGCTAAGAGAGTTTCCCCACCATTCCAGCCAGCCATTCTGGAATATTAACCAGTCCTTAATTACATTAAGTATGTTCATATTCTTGAATCTTGTTCTGTTAAGAAGGATGAGAGAAAAGAAAAATAGATGTAACTATTAGTAATAGAAGAGGCGTAGCTAGGTGCCACAGATCAGCACCTTATATTTGATATAAATGGATATAGATGGACACAAGTTATAGACAGATTATAGGGATTCTTACTTCTCCTTTTTCTAACAACCTAAATGAACAGATAATCAAAATGAGGCAAGCAAAGGCTTTTGTTAATTGCAATCCAATAAGCCTTTTGTCCATTACAGGGAATCTATGCACAAAACAAAGTACTCAATTAAAGTTTTGCTTGGATCTCATCAAATGCTGGAGTAACAACAAGATTTTGAAGTCTTCATTCAGATCGAATGGCAGGAACTACCCTCCTGGCCAACAGAACATGTTCCCCCTGTGGACCTAAGGGATCCACAGCAAATAGCTGTGCCCTTATTTTCGCCGTAGTCTACGTAAACATTTACGTAGACTACAGTGACCAAATAAGGAACGGGAATGGTGGCTCCCTATGGGGGCTGCCATTATCCTTACACCCTTTTTTTTTTTTTTAAGTCACCCGTGATAGGCTACGTGACGATTGACGTAGCCTATCACGGCTGACTTTGCAAATCTAGCCGTGATAGGCTATGTGAATCGTCACGTAGCCTATCAGGGGATTTTTTTTTTTTTCTTTTATTGCAATGGCGGCAGCCGGTCGAAAGACCAGCTGCCGCTCCCGCCCCGCTTGAACACCCGCCGAACCGCCGGCCGGACCCGCCGCCGGGAGGGACATTAGGCGAAGGTAAGTCCCATCCCGGGGGGGGGGGGTGCAGGAGGCGGGGGGGTTCGGAGGATTTCTCCCTGAAACTTGTTTGGGGGGCCGAACACGTTGGCGCTCGGCCCCCCGAAGTTTCGGGGAGAAATTCTCCACCAACCCTAGTTCTGAGTGTTACATTTGCATTTGGTAGCTGTTCACTGGAACTCCCAACATGAGGTCAAAGAGGTGTCTGTCAGGAGCACCCTAGCGGCCTCTTTCAGTAGACCCCAATAGCCAACTCAAGACACAGATGAAAGGATTCTTTTCAAGGCTTTCATCCTTTTACAACTTAATGACTCATTCAGATGCTATTCACCAGCGACTAAGCGAGGAACAGCAGAGTGGCCTATGCGCCGAGTAGGCAGTTGATCCCCATTTGAAGGAGTCACGTGAAGACCCTGAACTAATGGGCTAGGGAGAGATCCTCCCTCTTTCCCTTGGGTCCATGGGAGGTGGCCATTGCTTTGCATGCCAAACGGGAGCTACACCTTCTTTCTGCACCCTCCATTGCTCATCATTCCCTGCGTCTGCGTCGAGCATCTAGCAAGCATCGTTCCCACACTTTCTCACTGCTAGGATCACTAACTATCTCAGGAATGCCGGCAGGACGAATCTCTGCCAGCTGCTGTGCCTGTGAGGGATGAGCTGGCTCCTCTCCTACAGATTGCTGATCCTCCTCAGAATCAGAACTGCTCTGGGGTTCTATTGGCTCAGTTTCCACCCTGACAGTGTCCATGCGAGTGAAGGAGGCCATCATTAGGCTGAGAAAACAAAATAAACCCATCAGAGAGATAGCAAAAACAGTGGGAATGGCCAATACAACAGTTTGGAACATCCTGAAAGAGAAGGAACTAACTGGCAAGATCAGCAATAGCAAAAGGCCTGGAATACCACAGAAGACAACTAAAGTGGATGACTGCAGAATTCTGCTCATGGTGAACAGGAACTCTTTCACAACATCTAGCCAGGTCAAGAGCACTCTTGAGGAGGTAGGCATGTCATTGTCAACATCTACAGTCAGGAGGCTTTATGAATGTAAATACAGAGGCTTCACAACAAGGTGCAAACCACTGGTAACGCTGAAGAACAGAAAGGCCAGATTAGCCTTTGCCAGCAAACACCTAAAAAAGCCTGCCCAGTTCTGGAATAAGATTCTTTGGACTGATGAAACCAACATTAACTTGTACCAGAATGATAGGAAGAGAAAAGTATGGAGAAGGAAAGCAACAGCTCATGATCCAAAGCATACCACATCAAACATGGTGGAGGCAGTGTTATGGCATGGGCATGTATGGCCGCCAATGGAACTGGGTCACTGGTGTTTATTGATGACCTGACTGCTGATAAAAGCAGCAGGATGAATTCTGAAGTGTATAGGGCTATACTTTCTGCTCAGATTCAGCCGAATGCTGCCAAAATGATAGGATGCTGCTTCATATTGCATATGGATAATGACCCAAAACATACAGCAAAAGCTACCCCAGAGTTTCTCAAGGCAAAGAAGTGGGATGTTCTTCAATGGCCAAGTCAGTCACCTGATCTCAACCCCATAGAGCCTGCTTTTCACTTACTGATGACAAGACGGAAGGCAGAAAGACCCACAAACAAGCAGCAGCTGAAGGCAGCTGCAGTAAAGGCCTGGCAACGCATCCCAAGGGAGGGAAGTCAGCATTTGGTCATGTCCATGGGTTCCAGACTTCAGGCAGTCATTGACTGCAAAGGATTTTCATCCAGGTATTGAAGGCGATCCTTAAGTTTGAAATGATGTTGGTTTGTTCCATTACTTATGAGCCACAAACGAGGGGAGTGTGTGTATGCCATTCAGGCTGTCCTTCCTGAATGGTTAGTGCCCCACTTTTGTCAAACCCCTTGAATTACAGCTGAAAGTCCTGACTTTGCTCCCATCTGGGTGTGTTTCCTTTCAACTTCAATGTGGTGGTGTACAGAGGCCAACTGCCAAAACAGTTATCCTTGTTCCGATATTTCTGGGCCTGACTGTATATAAACATGAACCTTGCTTATTCATAAGTAAATCCCATTGAGTGCAGTAGGATTTACTCCCAAGTAAATGTGGTGATTCTGAATCATTGTAGCCACTTGCATTAAATTTGGCAGTAAGTTTTCAGTGACATATTTTTCATTTGACTGATTAATGACGTTACTGGCTGGAGACCATTGTGATAGTCCAACTTTGTCTAGATTTCATAGAATATAATTTGAAGTCATGTTAAAGTGGAGGATCTGTATCAGAGTTCTCATGGGAGAGATCCATTCTGAATGATCTCCCACCCAGATAACCATTTTACATGGTAAAATGTTTTTTTGATTGTTTTTTAACTGATCGACCTTAAGAAAGGACACACTATCATGTGTATATATTTGTTCCTCGGTGCTTGTCAACATCACCTCTCAAGGAATGGGGTACAATATCTCCATCTTCCTTTTTCTCAGGAAAATGGATACTTAATTACCTTGTAAGACAGGCATGTTTGCTGCCCGCTACGAATTTCCAAAACTTTATGAGATGATCAGCTCTTCTGAGACTTATATTGTATGAAAAAGACTTTAAGTGTATCAAAGAAAGAAACTGAGATTTGTTTTCATTAAATGGAGAATGACAGTGTGACACACTGAATTACATTTTTATTTATTGTTTTGCAGTTTGCTAGGTGTAAGGTTCTGGCACATCCTGGCCTTCATGTTTGCCATTCAGGAGATCAACAAGAGCCCCAGTCTCTTACCCAACCATACCCTGGGCTACAACATCTACAAGTCCTATTTTGATGGAAGAACAACTTCCTACGCCATGCTGCAACTCCTTGCTGGGGGCGAAAGCAAGATTCCAAATTACAGCTGTGGGAAAAAGAATCACCTGCTGGCTGTTCTTGAAGGGACGGATTCTGAACTCTCCCTCCATATTTCATCCATGTCAAGCATCTACAAAATCCCACAGGTAGGACATGGCAGTGGGGTTGGAAGAGAGGAGTCCAGCTGCATAGACATGGGAGCTGAGCTGAGTTCTAACTCTGCTGTGTCTCTCTCTGCCCACTGGGTGAGCTTGTCCTCTGGAGTGTGTTGGAGCTGAATAGTGGCCATTGTGGTGCTTTGGAGCAGGAAGCCTCACATTAAAAAGTGAGGCTGGAGGAGGACCATAATCATTTTTGGCCTCAAACATTGGGACCTCCACAGACATTTCTGCAGCATCACCAACACAGTTCTGCCCCAGGAGCTATGAGGTCACCCATCTCTCAACTAAAGACGCAGCCCTGTTGTACTTTGTACTCATGTTGGCCCTTCATGGCTGCAATTCCTGAATATGGCTCTTGTGTGCTCCCCAAACAGAATCAAGAGCATAGTTGGGGCAGGGGGAGCCCTTGCCTCATATGAGGCAAGGAGAGGCTTTAAGCTACATCGGTAGGTGTCCTCAAGTGTATCATTCTACTGTATTTCGAATACATGAAAAGGACCCCAGTGAACTTCTTTGAGCAAATAACACAAAGAAGGGCTGCACCACAAATGACCTTTGGGATATTTTTGCACTCCCCCTCTACATGTACCTCACACCTTGCATAGTGAGAGGCATTTTGTTAGATACTAATTATTTCAGGTTCATAAATACTTGACCTTCATCCAGAAAACAAAACAATACTAAACTACAGTCCCTCTGTTTCTTCTCTAGATCAGTTATGGTGTTGTTGCTCATGCTTTTAATGATAAAATGCAGTTCCCTTTTGTCTACCGGACGGCCCCAAAGGAAGAAGCCCAGTACCCAGGAATCGTCCAGCTCCTCCTCTTTTTCAGATGGACGTGGGTCGGTCTCTTTGCTTCAGACACTGACAATGGAGAGAGGTTCATGAGGGCCTTGCCACCCCTTATGATGATCAATGGAATTTGTGTTGCTTTTTCAAAGATGGTAGCTCGAGATATTGTATACCTTTTGTCCCAGGGTGAACTCTCTGTCAACTGGAGAGAAGTCAATGTAGTTATTTACTATGCAGACTCTTTCTATGGCTCTGGTCCTATTGCCTTGATACAAAGAATACTTGAAAAGAAGCAAAGTGGGGCAAAAGTCTGGATCACAACAACTTTTCAGGACATCAACCAGAGCTTGATTTATGAACCTTATCTCTTCCGTTTCCTCCATGGTTCTTTCTCTTTCATAATGAAGACTAAAAAAAGGACAAAATATGACTACTATGAACCAGTTTCCTCTGCTCTGATACTGTTCTGGGATGAAACCTTTACCTGTTTCAGTTCAATGCATGTTTTGTCCATGAAAATTTGGAGGAGATGTACAGAGAAAAAGAAACTGGAGGCAATGCCATGGGAGGAGATTGAGAGAGTCCAGTCTCAAGACAGCTATATCACTTACACCAGTGTCCAAGCCGTGGCCCATGCCTTACATGCTGCATATTCCTCCCAATTCAAGGGGATGCAGATGGTGGGTGATGGAGAAAGGCTGAAACATCAAAGGCTACAGCCCTGGGAGGTATTCCCCTTTTCTTTTGCAACATCACCACAAATGGCAAAAGGCTCACGGTGAAGATAAGCAAATATGTGTTAGAGCACATGGCTGTTTCTCCTGAGTGGCAGTGCAGGTGGCAAATAGATCCTGTTTTACATTTCCTCCCCAAGTAGATGGCCTCCTCCAAAAAATCCCTTGCAAAAGGAGCCCCAGGCCCATCGAGAACCAGTTGTTGTTATGAAGTGGACAACTGTTTGCAGCAATGTGCCTGACCTGTCCTCCTGACCAGTGCTAAAAAAAGCTAGCTGTGGGAGGGGTATGACTGGGTGGGTGCAGTGTGTGGTAAATTCATCCTGATGGGAAGCGGCAGTGCCTGCTCTTTTATAAGAAGGCAGCAGTATGACCACTCCTTTTTAATCCTGCTCTGGACTCTATGGTTTTTAATATCTACTGCCTGGTTGCTAATAACCCGATTTGGGGTAATGTTCTCAAGAGGGTGGTGTTGGCCCAGGTGCAGCTACAGGTTTTCTTTTTTTGTTGTTTTTAAGTTATTTTATTTCAAACACTTATATCCTGCCCTATATCATTAAGATCTCTGGGTGGCGTACTGATAAAATCAATTTAAACAGTATAAAACAATACATAATTTAAACACCTTAAGCATATTAAACTATTAAACAAGCAAATGCCAATTAAAATCTAAAACAATGAAACTGTTAAAAGCAGTGTGGTACTGTAGGGAAGGCATTTAAGGCTTTGGTAAACAGCCATGTTTTCACGCTGAAATGAAACCATTATCTGTGCCAATCGGGCCTCCAAGGGGAGGGCATTCCACAGCCAGGGTACCACACTAGAGAAGGCCCTCTCCCACATCCCACCATAGTGTATGCCTCACACTGGTGGGACACAGAGGAGGACCCCTCCACCAGATCTCAGTCCTCGGTAGGGATGTACGAAATACTTACAGGTCCCACGCTGGGGCATCCGCGGTGGGGGGGGAGGGGCTCCGTCCCTCCCTCTGGAATTCTCCTTGGCTGTCTCTGCTCCGCGGCAGGTCCGTGGAGCCGCTGGCCGAGGCCAGCTGCAGCCGGAGTTCATTTGCATCCTTCCAGGCTGCTGTGATAGGCTACGTAAGTATTTACATAGCCTGTCAAGGCATAAATGGGGAAGCGAACGGCGGCCGCATACGCAGCTGCCCTTCGCAAATCAGCACGAATGGCACCAGGTAAGTGCTCTGTTTCGCGTGACTTTCGTGGGGGGGGGCTTCATTCCACCACAGGTTTCGGAGGGCTGAATGCACTGGCATTCGGCTTCACTGGGATCCATGGTGGAATTCTCTGACATCCCTGAGTCTCTGCTTTCTGCTTCAGCATTGTCAGGGGTAACCACAGACAGCATCATTACATATCGAAGCTCAGCTTCCACCCTAAGGCAGCCTGACAGCATGGTGGCCTCCAGATGTCTTGGACCCCCAGAAAATGGAAAACTCCCCTCCAGTCATGTAGCCCTTTTGATTCATCTCATGCTTCAGGATGGGGGACATGGCTGTGCCAGTATCCCTTTGCTCCTTGGCCCTTTTGACGGTGAAATGCAATAAAGAAACATGACGTTAAGTAACCACTTGTAAAATTTCCACACTACAAGAGGAAGTGGACAGAGACAAGTTTGGAAAAGCAGCCATTTAACTACCTCCCCCAAATCCCCCATGAACCGAAGTGTTTGCATTTTCCCACCTTCTGGTGCTAGAGTGTCCCAACCCATGTGGATGGCCACTTCAGAAGACCTCAGTGCTTGGGCAGGATGATAAGGGAGAATGTGTGGGCTCAAGGACCCTGGTCCCAACTTTTTAGGACTTTATAGACTGACACAAAAAGCTTGAACCCAGCCCAGGAGCAGATGCAGAGCCAGGGCAGAGCCTCACTGGAGGTGTTACATGCTGATAAGCTGACAACAGCCAGCTCCATCCATCCCCCCAAAATTCTCCCCAGCCAGCTCTGCTCCACAGCAACTCCGTGGAGCTGCCGGCTGGGGCCGCCCACAGCCAGACATCTGGCCGCTGGGCTGCACAGGGATGCAAATGGCGGCCACCATAGCCTCCGCCATTTGCGTCCCTGTATTTTGCCATGATAGGCTACGTAAGTATTTAATGTCCTCTAATGCGCACTTGTGCAAATCCCCCATCCCCACCCCAGTAAATCATGGAATGGTCTGGAAGTCCATGGAATCTGCACAACTCAGAAAGGCTGGACCGCTGTAGACTCCGATCTCATTTAAATCCATTGAGGATTTTTCTGACTTCCTTCATTTTGACTGTGAAAACCCAAAGAGTGTTATTCTGAGCCCAGATGGGATGTGCGCTGACCATGGAACATTAGAGCTCAAAGTGATGAGGGCTAAGATATTTACATTTTCATGATACCTAAATCTGGGCCCCTTTCTCTGTCATTCTAGCTTCACGCTTTCTTACAAGAAATCCTGTTTTCTAACACTTCCATGGGCGGGCTGCATCTGGATAAGAGTGGGGACCTGGGAGCTGACTTTGACATTGTGAATTGGGTGCTGTTTCCCAATAAGTCTCATGCTAGAGTGAATATTGGGAGTGTGAAGAGACAGGTATCTCCAGACATTAAACTCAGCATTAACCAGGAAGCTGTTGTGTGGCCCGGACATTTTAATGAGGTAGGGGAAATTATTTCTGTCCTATCATTGGCTTGTGACATCTCTTCATGTCTAATAATATCTGCCCTGTTTTGTGATGTTTTTTCCCTGACTTCTAAACAGGTGTTAGGCTGAATGGCTATCCAATGGGATAAACACAAATCCCAAAGCATGCTGAATTCAAGCAACAACTTCCTGCATACCAGAGGTTGAGCAGCCAACCAGGAATAAATGCAGAGGATAAAATTCTTAGCTGCAGAAGGATGTCTAATGGAAATATAGGAACATAGGAAACTGCCTTCACTAATATGGGCTCATCAATTCCAGTATCATTGACACCATCTGGTAGCAGCTCACCAGGGTTTCAGGCAGAAGTTACTACAGCCCTACATCGATTTGCCGGGGACTGAACCTGGGACTTTCTCCTTGAAAAGCATGTGCTCGAACACTGATTTATGGCACCAGCATGGGCAGAATCAGATCAAGTTAAAAGGGATGGTTTGGATTGTTGGGCAATGACAGTGAGACACCTCTGCATGTCTTCTTCATGGACACAGAGGGGTGGTAAGATGCAGCTTGTCTAGCTACCCCCCTTTAGGCCCTATAGCTTTCTAGATTTCTCTCTCTTCTTCTCTTTGCAAGCAGCAGCAGCAGCCATGAGCTGCGTGCTCTTATACTGATTTGTGTAGAAACCGTAACAAACAAAGTTGAGTAGAACTTCTTTGAGCTGACTCCAGCCAGCATGTTTGCCTCAGTACTGAATGCTGTGTGTTCGCCATGCTTTCTCTGTGAAAAGCTGCTCTGCTGTAAACATGGATGAGGTGAAAATATTATTTTCTAAGAAGAAGAAAAACAGGCTGAAGTGGGAATGAATGTTTCTCTGGGAACAAAGGGAGAGAAAGGCTTGATCGGTCGCTAACAGATCTGGAGAGGGAAAATCAATGTGGTTGTATGTGCAGTGATGGGGGGGCACCATAAAAAGTAACACAATGCCCATTTGGGACAGAACAGTGATGGAGCCAGAGTCAAGGTGAGATTTTCTGAGGAGATGCCCATCCTCCCCACCTGTTCTAGGGAGCAATGGCAGGAGAACACGAAAGCATTCTGGTTCGGGGTGGCTCTGCAGTTTGCTTTGGTCCAAAACATCCGTTATCTGCTTGTGATTCATGGTGCAGACTGAAGCGGGCCACATGACTCTTGGAACATCTGATGAGACCTCCTCCAAGTGGTGCAACCCTCTGTGATTTGGCTAGTGACAACTGGCAGGAAGGCATTTTGTGTTGTGGACCTTTTGGTCTCCCGTGAGACTCGAGGGGGAAGTCCATTCTGTTTCAAAGGCCCTTTTTGTCATTTGAATGGGATTTGTATGATGTGATACTTCTCTGTTTAATTCTTTGTTTTTACTTAGTGCCTTTATTATATTCGTTTAGAGTGCAATTCTATTCAGACAGGCGGTCGCCTCCGAACTCAGAGGTGATCGCCTATCCAGTGCAGAGCAGGAGCAGCACGGAGGCGATCATTCCATTCGTGCGTCTCCTGCCCTGCATTTTCAGCTAGGCATCTGATTGCGGCTGTCTAGCCCTGGGAGGGCCGAGCGAGGGAGAAGACTGCTACATGACCCATTGGCTGTGTCATGTAGGCATTTCCACCCTCACCACCCCGGAGTGCCCCCAGACACACCCCTTTGTGGCCGCTCCACACTCCAAGGCAGTGCTGAAGTGGAGGTAGGTTGGTTCTCTGGGAACCGACCTCAAAGTGCAGGCTCTGAGGTCGGTTCCCAGAAAAGCAGATATCCTATGGCTGTCTAGCCACTGACTAGTGGCCATAGGATTACTCCCTCCATTAGATGTATTCTGTGGCTTGGTACAGTGGAGGCTGGTGGCTCTGGTTTGGGTGGGGCTATGGCTCCATTCTGGCTTTTAGTCAGAACCACCCAGAACTCTAAAAGAGCTATCCAAGGTTCTGATCCTATTAGGGGGATATAAATCCACCATTTACCCCCTCAGTGTCTCTACATCCTCAATGTACTCCCCACTTCTTAAAAAGCCTCTCCTTTCCCAGGTGTGGTATGAGGCCTCCAATCCTTCTTTTTTCTCCTGCCTGGCCACAGAAGATCAAAACGGCAAATAGGAGAGGGCCTGTTCAGTGGTGGTACCAATGTCCCCCCCAAAGCTCATCTCCCTCCCCCTATTGTTCACTGTGATAGCATGCATATGTTTTGAAGCTTGTTGTTTTATTGCTGTTGCTTATAATTTATATTATTCTACGATTCTCTTTCATTGTCATTGAATTTCATTGTCGAACCTTTCCCCCCTCAGTTTTTACATTGCCTTGAGTACATGTATAGTAAAGGTGGTATATACATTTTGAAACAAACAAACAGACCAAAGACTTCTGGCCCATGTTGTGATGCAGAAATAGTGCCTCCCTGAAACAAGGACCTGGGTTCTCTTCTCTGTTTCACTCAGGGTCACTAGATCTAGAGAGCCGGTTGGGTCCAGCCTAAACTGTAAGACTCATTTCCATAGACACAAATATACACAACACTGTTTCCTTGATGCTCCTTCTCTTTGCTGCTAGACGGTACCTCGTTCCAGGTGCACGGAGAGCTGTCGCCCTGGATACGCCAAGGAGGTCCAGGAAGGAGAGCCACCATGCTGCTATGCTTGCGCTCCATGCACGGAAGGAACCATCTCCATTCAGGAAGGTAAGGAGACATCCGAGCAACTATTGGAACACACCCAATTGTCTCCACAGCCCTATTTTGGTTCTCTCTTCTTTTCTTTTAAGCTCCTTGAGCAAAACATCCCAGGAGTAGGTAAGAGAAGAAGGCTTTATGAAGGACTGTTGCTCCTAGTTTAAAACATGATAGGAATTCTGTCGAATTATCCAGACAGATGAAGCATCAGGAAGGTAGGGCTTGGACTGGAGAGACCTGAGTTCAAATCCCTGCTCTGAGATGGGGCTTACAGTCATGGCCCATTCACTAATACTCAGCACAGTAGCACACCTCACTGTGCTATAATTATTCACCCAGCCATTCCAGCACATAGCGTGATTTTAACGATGGCTTGATCCATTCCACTGAATGCTTATTGTATTTGTTATGAGTTGCTCTTCTTCTACAATGTGTTTTTTTTTGTTATTTAATTCTTGTTCGTACATCACTGTGATAATTTTTCTGATGTGCAGGCTCAAAAGCATTTAATGGAAGAAATTAAATATTCATACATCTTTGGAATGGATGGTAAAGGCTTCTTTGAACTCTGACTCCTTCTTGGCTTCAGTGTTTTTAATCTCCACCATTAATCGCATAAAGTGCGTGGAAAGAAATGACTGTGGGAGTCAATCTCCGGGGTGCAAGGCAGGGGGAATGCTTAGTGCACACTTTTCCTGGTATTAATCATGCCCCTCACAAAGAACCACTCTGTTTTCTCCATGATTGGGACAGGGCCATAGGTACAGACATGGTGGGCCTTTCTCCATTATATGTCGAGAATCGTCTGCACTCTGCTGAACTCCTGTGGCAGGCAAGCAGGGGGTCCCTGGCAGAAAAGGGGATGGGGAAATGGTTCAACCCCCACTTTCTGGTGATCAGAGCACTCCCCTAGCCAATGTTGATACAATCTTTTGATCCTTTAAACATCTTTAGTGAAAATTTAGTAAAAACTAAGAAGGTTTTATGGAAGTTTCCTACTCCAGATTTCAAACTGAACCAGGACTACCTTGACCACCATCTTGTGGTGGAAATGTAGGACATAATTTGGAAAAAAAAATAACTAACAAGCCACTCAGCTACCACGTAGCTTAACATGCCTTAAAGGATTATTATGAAGATAAAAACAGGATAACCAGGCAGATACACCCTTACCCTGAACAATGTTGGGATAAACACATTCGCCTCTCCATATCTCTACAAGGTAGGAAGCTGTGTTTATTCCATGTCAACCCATCAGTCCATCTAGCCCACTCTTCTCTATCTTCTCCGACTGACAAAGACTTTGTAATGTCCCACAGAGACAGCTTTCCTGGTTCTGCTCTGCTAAGGTCCTCCTTTGGTGATGAGGCCATAGATTGAAACTTCCAGTTACAAAGCAGCTCCTCTAAGGGAGTGTTCGTCTCTCTCCCTGCCCAACTGCACATTTTTCTGGATGTACAGGTGATGTACCTTGGGGAAGCTGGGGGTGGCCGATGGCCAACAGGAAGCTCTGGTGTGGGCTGGTCCATGAAGTCACGAAGAGTCGGAAGTGACTGACCGAATAAACAAACAACAGGTGATGTGAATCCCACTGAAGTCACTCTCCTTCTTCTCAGATGCAGACCATTGCACCAAGTGTCCAGAAGATCAGCATCCAAACACAGACAGAGATCAATGTGTCCCCAAGGATATAAACTTCCTCACCTATGAAGAACCTTTGGGGATTGTCCTGAC
This sequence comes from Heloderma suspectum, assembly GCF_057233095.1. Lineage (NCBI taxonomy): Eukaryota > Metazoa > Chordata > Lepidosauria > Squamata > Helodermatidae > Heloderma > Heloderma suspectum. The sequence continues at coordinate 385,984,285 of NC_139459.1, read as the reverse complement.
TTCCTTTGCTCTGTTCTTGTCCTTATCCACGGGTTTCATATTAGGAATCTTCATTAAATACCAAGAAACTCCAATAGTCAAGGCCAACAACCGAGAGCTCTCCTACATTCTCCTCATCTTCATCATGTTTTCCTTCTTGTCCTCCTTCCTGTTCATTGGCCAGCCAAGAAAATTGACTTGCTTTCTCCGACAAACGACCTTCAGCATCATCTTCTCAGTTGCCGTTTCTTCAGTGTTGGCCAAAACCATCACCGTGGTCTTGGCTTTCCTGGCCACAAAACCAGGGAACCAAGTGAAGAGATGGCTGGACAAGAGTCTTGCAAACTCCATTGTCAGTTCTTGTTCTGGTGTCCAAGTTGTCATCTGCACCATCTGGCTGGGGAGCTCTGCCCCATTCCCTGACTCTGACATGCACTCCCAGCCTGGACAGATCATCCTACAATGCAACGAAGGATCTGTTGTCTTCTTTTATGTTGCCCTTGGCTACATGGGCTTCCTGGCTGCCATCTGCTTCATGGTGGCTTTCCTGGCCAGGAAGCTGCCCGGGGCCTTCAATGAAGCCAAGCTGATCACCTTCAGCATGCTGGTCTTTTGCAGTGTTTGGCTGTCCTTTGTGCCCTCCTACCTGAGCACCAAGGGGAAGTACATGGTGGCCATGCAGGTCTTCTCGATCTTGGCCTCCAGTGCTGGGTTGTTGGGCTGCATCTTTATTCCCAAGTGCTACCTTATTGTACTGAGGCCTGATCTGAATACGAAGGAGCATATGATGTCCAAAACCAAGTAGGGCATGTGATTTATAGAAGCAGAGTTATGGAAGATTTCCACATCCACCATGGTCTGGATCAGAACCATTTCTTTTGTTTGGGGGATAGAGAATTATGGAACAGACCCAGGACCATTTGCTTTCCAGTGTGGTTCAGGTATCTCCATAAATATAGCAGGCCTTTCACTGCCTGTAGGGGCAGCCCTAGAAATTTTTTAACCTTCTGCTTAAGGGGATTGAGTTCACCACCTTGGATAGCTGTTTTAGAGTTCTGGCCGGTTCTGACTAAAACCCATAATGGATTCACAGCAACCCCTGAATCATACATCAGTAGCTATGCTGTTAACTGGATATATATACACACATATATGTGCATATGGAAATAAACACACACACACACAGGGTTTATCTCTAATCATTAAGAAAGGGTAGTCCATTTCAGATATTCATGTTCCCCCCTTTCCCTTGCAAACCAAGATATTGGTGGCATCCATAGATGGCTTGGAGGTTTTCTTTATAAATTCATTTATTCTGTCATTTATTAAATTTGTATGCTGCCTCATAGCCAAAGCTCTTTTCACCACAACGGATTACATTTCGTCTTTCCATAGTCTGAAGATGAGTTTTGAGAAATACTGCTGTGTAGTTCCCTGATCTATCATTGTTTTATCATAAGCCCCTTGATGTCCAGAACCCATCCAGTACTGAACGGAATGGCCCAGAATGGCAACTGCCAAGGGAATCAAGCCAAACAAATTGAAAGCCAACTGCTCCAAATGCCTCTGGCATGTGCATTTCCCCCTGCTGCTGTTTGACTAGGTTTGTTGAAGTGCATGTCAAACTCCCTCACCAAAGACTGCTGAGCGAAGCTCCTTATGTTTATATGTGGGTCTGTTAAATCCCACACACACACACACACACACACTTGTATCTCCTCCAAAACTTGGCAGAGTTTTATGCTGTTTTGAGACACAAATCCCGAGTTTTGTACCACACCCAAAGGCATGAAAATGACAGAGTATTGGTATGGCATGGAGAATGCTAAAAAATCCCAATTCTTCCTACCTCCTCCAAACCTATGCTACAATGTTGTGCTAGTTTTGTGCTCTTTTGTGCATGAACCTGTATTTGATGTACCAGTACAGAGTTGTGGGTGGTGGCACAAAACGAGGGATTTGTGGCACAGAATGGCACAAAACCGGCACAAATATTCGGCGTAAGTTTGGAGGGGGTACTAGTTTGCTGTGATCAAATTTCACAGAGCCTTAAATTGTAACTGTAAAAATGGTAAAGGTAAAGGTGTCCCCAGCCAGTCGTGTCCGACTCTAGGGTGCGGTGCTCATCCCCGTTTCTAAGCCGAAGAGCCAGCGCTGTCTGAAGACGCTTCCGTGGTCATGTGGCCGGCATGACTGAACACCGAGGTGCACGGAGCACTGTCACCTTTCCCGCTGAGGCGGTACCTATTTATCTACTTGCAATTTCTTGCTTTCCAACTGCTAGGTTGGCAGGAGCTGGGACTGAAGACGGGAGCTCACTCTGTCACGCAGCACTCGGGTCTTGAACTGCTGACCTGCCTACCTTCTGGTCTGCAGTTCAGCGTCTTAACCACTAAGCCACCGCGGCCCCCAAGTTGTAACTATACCATCCCCATATTGTGTAAATATTGCATCTGTTCTAGGTGTGGCCCTTAATAGCTCCACTGGACCAGCATTTTACAGCTTAAGTGCCCATGGAAAGTCCTGAATGCAACACTTCCAATGGATTTTTCTTTGTTTGTTTGTTAATGGGAGTAGTGTATTGTGTTTGCTTTGCTTGCTACAGAGGCTCCATGCACTTTTCGTCATTAATACTTATTCTAAGAGAATGCAGGATTTTAATTTTGATACTTCTGTTTCCTTGTTGTCATTGTTGTGTATGGTCATCACACATGTACTGCACATTCAAGATGGTTTTGATCAGAGGGAATTGTTTATCTCAAAGGGGACAGTCTCCAGAACAGAGAGAAATTTGATATGGGATAGTCTTATGCTCTGTTTGTGGTACAGGTAGGGATGTCAGAGAATTTTGCCATGAATCTTGGGGAGGCCGAATGCCAGCGCATTCGGCCCCCCGAAATTGGTGGTGAAACGGTCTGCCCCCCCCGCCTCCCCCGGGACGGGATTTACCTTGGGCGAATCCTCCTGGCGGTGGCAGCTCCGGGCGCGGTTCAGCAGCGGTTCGGCGGCGGTTCGGCGGCGGCTGTGGCGGCCAGTCTTCCGACTGGCTGCCACCGCCACCATTTCCAGTAAAAAAAAAAAAAAGAAGTGATAGGCTAGGTAAAGATTTACGTAGCCTATCACGGCTAGATTTTTAAAAATACCGTGATAAGCTACGTAAATGTTTACGTAGCCTATTACGGCTGATATAAAGGGGGGAAAAAAACGTGCGTACGCAAATGGCGGGGCCCATGGGCACCACCATTTGTGTTCCTTATTTTGACACGTCTTAGTCTACGTAAACATTTACGTAGACTAAGACGGCGAAAATAAGGGGAACGCAGAAAGCATAGACGCTACGCTATTTGCGTTCCCCTTATTTTCGCCGTAGTCTACGTAAATGTTTACGTAGACTAGACATGCCAAAATAAGGAATGCAAATGGCGGCGCCCATGGGCGCCGCCATTTGCATACGCACGGGTTTTTTTCCCCTTTAAATCAGCCGTGATAAGCTGCGTAAACATTTATGTAGCCTATCACGGCTGACTGCAGGGATGCAAATGGCGGCGGCTATGGCCGCCGCCATTTGCGCACCCGGCCCGCCAGGATTCGGGGCAGAAGGGACGAAGTGCTTCCCCCCCCGGCCAGAATTTCTGGGGGGGAGGGACGGAGTGCCTCCCCCCAACTGCGCATCAATTTCATCATAAGGTAAGTGACTTTCGTACATCCCTAGCAGGGCCATTTAAACATTAGATCTTGAAATTCTCAGCCTGAGATTTGGGGCAGGTGCCAGTGGGGGCTGGCAGCTCTGATTTCAGTGTAGCTGTGAATCCATTCTGGTTTTCGGCCAGAACCAGCGAGAACTCTAAAGGAGGAATCCAACGTGCTGAACCAGCATGGATTCACAAGCCCACCACAACTGGAGCCAGCAGCCTCCACTGGGAGCCGTTGCCTGTCTCCACAGACAATTTTAGAACAAGTTGGCTTGACGTTGTATTTCAGTTGAAGAATGGTTCATAATGTACAGTACCCTACACATCTGTGTCGTGTGGACATTCATCTTGCCCTTGTCTCTTATGATATTGCTTCCATAGTAAATGCCTGGCCAAACTCAATTGTCCATTTGCTGACTCCCAACTAGAATATGGAGTGGCATCAGTGAATTTGCACAACTGTGTTTTCCTCCACCCATGCAGTTGCACTTGGAGCAACATGAGGTTTAGGATGTTGCAGCCGTGATGGCCACTCTGATGGAAATCATTATGATTTATTCTTATTTTTGCCAAAGTTCAAGGGGATTTCCCCAAAGATTGCCTTAGAGTACAAAATTATAAACATCAGTATCAAGAGCAGAAGGAGATACTTCTACCTTGAATTGAGCCTGAAGAAGTTGGTGCATAACCGACACCTGTTCTACTGTGATCCTGGGCTGAGTTTGAGGGAAGCTGGATGGGAAGAGGCAGAGACATAACTCTGCCCATGTGAGTTTTTTTTTTTTAATTGTTCTCTTTGGATCTGAACCATGGCTTGGCCCCATCTGTGTCAGAAAAGGGAATGCCGCTGAGGGCAGTGTCAAGGTCAAGGCTGAAGTTGGGTATTAGCTTCCCAGTTCCTGATTCCCTGGGAAGTTTGAAGTATAGCTGAATAGAGGGGAATATAAAGTTCAGTTCCAAGAGGGAACTGAACTTTTTATGCCCCTGTGCACAAAAATGAAGTTTAGGCTATTCCATGCAATATATCTCAATGACTGGGTGACTGCCCACTTGGAGATCCAAAACAATTTTCTCCAGTCAAAACCATTGGCTTTGTGTAACACTCTGTGGCATATTAATTCTTATAACCTCCCAACAAACACTGAAAGATCCAGAAAGAGGGGTATACACACCAACCCATGGTTTGGGCCACATGAAATCAACCTCATGTCATTAGGGATGTGGGAGAATTTCTCCCCAAAACTTCGGGGGGCCAAGTGCCAATGCATTCGGTCCTCTGAAGGTTGTTCGGGGAGAAATTCTCCGTGCCCCCCCCGCCCCCCTCCTGGGATGGGACTTACCTTTCATGAATGTTGCTCCCGGTGGCGGGTCCCGGCGGCGGTTTGGCAGGTCTTCGTCAGGGGCGGGGGTGGCAGCCGGTCTTTTGACCGGCTGCTGCCACCGCCATTACAAGAAAAAAAAATAGCGTTGCCCTTATTTTCGCCGTAGTCTATGTAAAGATTTACGTAGAGTACAGGGACCAAATAAGGAACGCGAATGGCGACTCCCTATGGGGGCCGCCATTTGCGTACGTGCTTTTTTTTTTTTTAAGTCACCTGTGATAGGCTACATGATGATTAACGTAGCCTATCATGGCTGACTTTGCAGATCTAGCCATGATAGGCTACGTAAATCACTACGTAGCCTATCACGGGGCTTTTTTTTTTAACTTTTCTTTTGAAGTTTGCGGCTGGGGAGACGGGACGCTTCTCCCCGGCCTGAATTTCGGCCGGGCGAGGTGGGAAGCCTCCCCCCCCAGCCTGAACTTCGGGGGGAGAAGCGAAGCACCTCCCCCCCACCGCGAAGCAAGCTGCGAGACCAGGTAAGTGACTTTCGTACATCCCTACATGTCATCCACTGAAACAACCAGTGCAGTGTCCTCAATGAGAGAAACCCAAATTGTGTATATGGCCCAACATTTCTTTGGGACTCAAGACACTGTCTTGGGCCCAAATGAATAATTGCCAATGAGTGTCTTGTCCAACACTTCCCTTTGGAACAAGATGCTGTGAAGCACATGTCTCCAATGCCAATCATTGCCAATAGAAAGAAAGGAATCAAAAAGGCACTGTAGTGTGCAGGCCAAACTAAGTTTGGGGTGACCCCAAATTACACACCACAGCTCTAGGAGTGTTCTGTTGATGTGACTCCTTGTCATCAGTAGGAGAGACTTCCTAATTTAAGGGTTGTTTGAAAGTTGGACAGGTGGTCTTGAGATGTGGTGGGCTGTCATTCGTTGAAAGTGTATTTAAGCAATGGCAACCCAAGGATCCTGTTCCCCATTCCAGACCACACTTCCAGACCATATGCTTTGTTTTGGGGAATAGGAACAACTCCACATGCATTTGGACCTATGGGGGGGGTAGAGAATGCGTCGTATGAACAACTGCTTCTTTTCTTGCACAAATTGAACACGAGCACAAGTCTGGCCATTTGCGAACATTATCAGCAGTGACATGCTCGTGATTGCATTCAGACCTTCACGCTGGGTGTGCTTCCATGTTTTGTGGAAACCAGTTTGGTTGGAACTACCCTTGCTTGCTCCATGGCCCATGCTCAGCGAACAGCCTGCATTCACAATCTGCAATCACTGGGGATTAGATCAGGTGGCTCCGAAACGCCCTCTCCCCCTGAGCAGGGCTCGGAATGCACCATGGTTCAATCTGCGGCTATGAGCTCTGAAACAGGAGGTGAGACGGCTAGAGCACCGGTGGTGGAAGTCTCGCTCCAAAGACGATCAGACACGGGCTAGAACTGTATCTTCAGCCTATCGTAGGGATGTCAGATAATTTCTCCACGAATCTCCAGGGGGCTATTTGCATTGCCCTTATTTTCACCGTAGTCTATGTAATCTTTACATAGACTACAGCAACCAAATAAGGAACGCGAATGGTGGCTCCCTATGGGGGCCGCCATTAGCCGTACGCACTTTTTTTCCTTTTTATTTAAGTCACCTGTGATAGGCTACGTGACGATTTACGTAGCCTATCACGGCTGAGTTTGCAAATCTAGCCATGATAGGCTACGTTAATTGTCACGTAGCCTATCATGGGGGCGTTGTTGTTTTTTTACTTTTATTGGAATGGCGGCGGTGGCAGCCGGTCGAAAGACCAGCTGCCGCCTCTGCCCCTGTCGAAGACCTGCCGAACCACCGCCGGGACCCGCCGCCGGGAGGGACATTTGGGAAAGGTAAGTCCCATCCCGGGGGGGGGGGCGGGGGGGGAGAATTTCTCCCGAAACTACTTCGGGGGGCCGAATACATTGGCACTCGGCCCCCTGAAGTTTCGGGGAGAAATTCTCCCCTATCCCTAGTCCCTTCACAGTTTAGCTCATTACGTCATTGAGGTGCTCAAGCTCCAGCACCACGACAAGGTAACAATCTCCTTTGCTGAAGTTCCCATGATAGGCTATGTAAATACTTACGTAGCCTATCATGGCAAGCAAAAACCCCCACAAAAAACCTGTATGTACAAATGGTGGCCGCTACAGTGGCCGCCATTTGCATTCCCTTTTTTTCACTGTTTTAGCCTACGTAAATATTTACGTAAGCTATTACGGCGAAAAAAAGTGGAACACAAATTGCGTTGTGGGCACTATTTGCGCTCCTTCCCCCCCCCCCCCCGTAATAGCTTTTGTAAATATTTACGTAGGCTAAAATGGTGGGGGGGGAAGGAACGCAAATGGCGCCCACTACGCTATTTGCGTTCCCCTTTTTTACGTAATAGCTTACGTAGCCATAGCTGCCACCATTTGCATAAGTGGGTTGTTGTTTTTTTCCGGAAGGCTGCCCAGTGGCTGGATGTTCAGCTGGGGATGGCCCTGGCCGGCGGCTCTGCGGAGCTGCTGTGGAGCGGAGTCAGCCAGGGAGGATTCTCAGGGGAGGGATGGAGCGCCTCCCCGCACCACGGAAGCCCCACAACAGAACAAGGTAAGGGATTCATACATCCCTAGTATCTGCCCTATCCGCTGCCCCACCAGCCCCATGAGGACCAGCCACCATTGCACCCCACAAGCTCTGTGTTTTACATGACTTGGGCAGGGCCATCTTTAAGACACAGGCCAGGTTCCATTAGATACAGACAATCCTCTGACATGTGCTGTGATTCTACGGCAGCCAAACAAGGGTTCCTTGGCAGAAAAGGGGATGTGAAAATGACATGAAGGGCAAGATGCCAAGTTTGAATGCTTCTGTCCCACAACAACCTCCTACTTCCCATTGAATAAACCACTGTCTTGTCCAACATTGATTCACTCTTCTATTCTTTTAAAAATCTTTAAAGTCCTTCTGAACTTGGACCCCCTGAGGATTAAATTGAATGCAGAATAAGAAGCTGAAGCCCTCTCATGGGGAAGTAGTCTTGAAATCTGTCCATTTTTCCCTTACAGCATCTAACATAGATTTCAAGTCACAGCTTGTACAGGAAATAATTTTGTACAGGGCAGAGTGGACACCAGAATGATTTAAATTCCTTAGCTTCTCACAGGATGATAAGTGTTGGACACATAACAGTCTGCAGGCTAACCTTGTGCATATGTTATGGAGTTGCTCATTAGTTTCTTGGGCAGCTCTACACCATCCTAAAATCCTGCATTTAAAGCAGGGCTTTCTGCTTCCATTTTAAATGCATGATCACAACTGACTCCCTTTGCATGTGCTTCCTTTTCCCCCTCCCTTTTCCCCTCCTTCTCCCCGTATCTGAGACTCCCATTATCTTTCATTGATCTCACTCCTCTTCTTGCCGCTTTTCCTCTTTTCATGGAGGGAACTCAAGCAGAACACAATGGGGTAATTTGATAGCTCATTACCTGCAATCTATTTAAAAACAGAACAAAGGGCATTTAGTGCAGGAGACGCCTTGGAGGTTCACAACATCATGGAAAGAACCCGCAAACTTCCGTGAAGGGGCAATCTCAATTGCAGGATAAAATCTCCTTGTGAAGAAAGCCCTTGCTTGAGGTCCCAACCAAGATCAAAATGGTCCTGGAAACCTTTCTCAATGTAAAATATGTCCATGCCTGTATGGGATGCATTCTGGGCAGGTGGGGCTTGGCAGAGAGGCACAGTAAGGCCTCCCCAGGAGCTAAGCAAACAATACCGGAAAGCAAAATAGCATCCCAAAATTTGCACAAAATTTTGAAACAAAGCTCAGTAAACTGAATGCAGTCCTATAGTTTGCATGGTCCTGCACCTCAGACTCAGCTTAGGACTACCTGCATATCCCTTATCTCCTCCTGGATGTGTTGGCGTATGATTTGGGGTGGCACAAGGCTTATTTTGAGGTGGAGACCCCCAGTTCCTTATTCTTTTCTACCTATTTTAGATATAATTGGCATGGTACTCCACTTTTCAAAGTGTCCTGAACAGAAAAAAAACTCTGGGCTGGACACAACTCAATGCCATCTCATAGAGGAAAAGACCCCTGGATCTCTGAGTGTATCATATAAAGGGCCTCAAAGCTTATTGTGGGGTTTATACCTCAATTTCATTATTTGTCACTGTCATCAGCACATGTTAATCTGTGTTGCACAGACATGATGGTTTTGATTAGAGGCACTTGCTGTTTATATTGAAGAGGACAGTCTCCTGATCATGGAGAGATATGATATGGGATAGTCCTAGGCTAGGTTTGAGCTGCAGGACCATGTACATTTGAGGTCCTTGTTCAGTTTACTGATTGAGCTCCTTTTCTAAGTTTTGCATAAATAAGGAACTGGAAACTAGAAACCAATTTCAGCATTATTTCTCAGCCTGAGATCTGGGGTAGCTGCTGCCTGACAGAACAGACAATATTGAAGCAAGGTGGCTCCATATTCTAGCTCAGTAGACAGACTTTTCATGTGTTCATAATGTACAGTACAAAACCACATCCTAAGGGAGTATCTTGACCCATCTCTTACCATCGTCTTTCTATAGTAAAGGCCTGGCCAAGCACAATCGTCCATTTGCTGACCCCTAACCAGAATATGGAGCGGCTTCAGTGAGTTTGCACAAACATGTTTTCCTCCATCCGTGCTTGGAGCCACACGGAGTTCAAGAGGTTGCAGAGTTGATGCGTTTCCCCTTAGAACTATCAAAATCATACTGATTTATTCCTGCTAAAGCTCAAGGGGATTTCCCAAAATATAGCCTTTGAATCCAACAACATAAACATCAGAATCAAGAGCAGCATGAGGTAGTAATCATTACTTGAATGGAGCCTGAAGAAGCTGATGCAAAGTTGGTGCATAAATGATACCTGTGCTGCTGAAAGCCTGGACTGAGATTTAGGGAGGCTGGCGGGTGGGGGCGGGGACTTTACAGCAAAACTCTTCTGTAAAGAGTTTTACTATAATTCCCTTTGGATCTGAAGTCACAGCTGGACCCTGTCTGTATGAGTAAGGGCCCTGCAGTTGAGGGCAGTGCCAAGGCTAAAGTTGACGTTGGTTACTAGTTTCCCATGTGGCATATGCCCTGGTTCAGAGATTCTCTCAAATTATATTGTCAGTACATTGGCAACCACTGATTACCTGTCTATTGTGTATACAATCAGATCTCTCTAGACACCATCTAGAGCCAGTTCAATACTTCACTCAGATATAGGTAATACAACATTTTAGTTCTTAAGAAACACTCTCTCAGATAAGATTTTGTCTTTTGGGGCTTTTACTCCAAAGTATTAGCATAACAGTTCTAAATACAAGATCTTACACATGCATACATTCAAACACATGAAAATATCTAACATCATCCTTAAAGAAGGCTTCCAAGCAGAGTTAAATACATTTGCTAGTTCCCAACAGTAATCAATAACAAGCTTACCAGGCTGATTCTACAGGCAACACATTGGGGAAAGTTGATCCTAAAAGGAGGGCTTCCACTGTTGCGTGTTCTGAGTCTCCCTCCTTTATGTATTTTTTTTGGATGCTATAAAATATGTCTCAACTATTTTTACTGCAGCTTATATTTCTTATCCAAGTATTCCAAAGATAACCTTTCTACTCTAAATCTACATAAAAATAGAATACAGGTCATTTATGCAGGAGATACCCTGGAGGTTCATGGCGTCCTCTAAAGGGCCCGCAAACTTCCGTGAAGGAGCAATCTCCATCGCAGGATAAAAGCTCTGTGTGAAGGAGCCCCTGGTGTTCTCTTTAGGTGAGGAAAGATTTCCCATTAGCCAGTTAAGTCTCTCTTTAGCCAATTCAGATGTCCGACAGAAGGGGAGTGCAGCGCAGTGAGTTCCCCTGCCCTCCTGTCCTAATACAGACTGTGGCTTTGACCCTGGGCACATCTCTCCCCCCCCCTTTACCCCCAAAAGAGATTTCTCCTGATTGGACGAAGAACAGCCAGGATGGAGCGAGGGAGGGGATAGGGGGAACTACACACACAGAAAACACTCCTCTTCCTGTTGCAGAACCCAGAGTCAGAGAGACCACGGAGTGAAGGAAAAAGAGATTCTTTATTTAACGCGCGGGCTTAAGGCTGGAATCGTTTCCAAAGAGCCAGAAGCCCCGATTTACATTAGCACATTGGTTTTATAGACACTGTGACACATATGAAACGGCTCCTCCCCCTCCCGCATGGGGTTGCAATCCTCAACATTTTTCCTCCTAGCACCATTGTTTATAATACAAGAACTGGGTTATAGGGTAGCCATGATAAGGAGAGAACAGAAGAGAACAGCAGAGAACAAGATATACAATTGTATGACCTTTGACAAGATAAGGAATTCCTGTGTCTCGTCAGCTTACAACAATATATTCAAGGGAGAAAGAGCTCAGCAAGAACATGAAGCATGAGACTGCATGAGGCTACTTAGTCTGACCCCCGATATGGCTGCTACAGTGGGTGAAGGATTGCAGCCTTAATTATTTATTTATTTAATTAATTAATTAATTATAATAATATTTCTTGGCCACCTTTCAAGGCAGAAGCCCTCCAGAGGCAGTTTCCAACAATAAAATACATAAAAAGCAGTTAAATTATTAAAAGTGATAAAAACATAAAAACAATTAAAGCCAACAATTAAAACAACAATTAAAACCAACAATAAAACCAACAGTGATTTTTAGTAGCAGCAGTAGCAGTCATACTAATATTAGGCCAAGGTAAAATAATATGTTTTCAAGGCCTTCTTAAAAGCCTTGGTGTTCCATGATATGCAGCACTAAACGAGTGTCATGGGAAGGATCTAATCTCCCATGTTTAGGATATCTATACATATGTTGTTGCTGCTGTTGTTGCTGTTTTCCTATGTGCGGGTCTGAGAAATAAGCAGGAGTTACACAAAATAATGGAATCTGAACAGGTAATAAGAGAGCTTACTGCATGTACAAGGCTCTCCCCTGTCCCCTCCCAGACCATTCCCAGTTGTTGATTTAACTTTTTTCATGGCTGCTGGGAAGCAAAACACTGGCCAGAGTTCCAGCTGCCTGCCATCTTCATTTCCTGAGAATGCCTCTGGCTGGTTCCATGTGGTAGAGAGAATCAAGGGGTTGGCTGGGGCAGCAGAGTGATTTGAAGGGCTGTGTGTGGGTCAGCCCCTTCATGGATTCACTGCCTTGTTGTGGCGAAGGGGCTTGCAAAACTCAGTGAAGCCATGAACTATGCCATGCAGGGCCACCCAAGATGGACAGGTCATGGCGGAGAGTTCTGACAAAATGTGGTCCACTGGAGAAGGAAATGGCAACCCATTCCAGTATTCTTGCCAAGAAAACCCCATGGAACGTATCACAAGGCTAAAAGATCAGACAGAAATTTGGAGGAGAAGAACAGATCAGTAGGGGAGGGGTGGTGTGTGGGGTTCAAGAGAGAGAAAGTGTATAGAAGGAGAGAGGGTGTCACACACAGACAGACAGACAGACAGAAAAACAGGGAGAGAGAAAGCGGTGCCCAGGAGAGAGTGGGGCTGGGGTAAAAATGGAGAGAAAAAGGGGTGCCTGGGAGTGATCCTGGGTGGGAATTGGGTGTCAGAGGGAAAATGGCAGGGGGTAACACACACACACACACACACAGAGAGAGAGAGAGAGAGAGAGATGGTCTATATACAAATGATTGTATGCAATAAAATGGATCCTCTTTTACATGAAATCCCTGCACACAAACCACCAACAAATCATTCACAGATGACATGTGTCTTCATGGACTGAAGCATACAAATCATGGGTCCAGTATTTCCAGCACTGCCATGGCACAAAACATGGATCCGAGGCATGGATCCAGTCCTCGTGACTTTTACAAGGTATCCCACTCACAAGCCACCATCAACTCATGCCTCACCTATGTGTCCACAGATGTGTTCTATGATATGGTGGTGGCTTCACTAGAGTCCCATGCAGATCCATGAGGACAGGAGCAGGACAGGACCAACTGCAAGCTTGAGGGGGACCAAGTGTCCTCTGCTGAGGCCCCTCCTCTGTCGGTGGGCCCTGGTGGCCTCCCCTGGCTGTGGTGGCAGCACTCCAGGAAGGGCTGCCTGGGCTGGACACCCTGTTAATTCCTCACAGTGACCCAGAATGACCCTCTGATGGGGACATTATGGGGAATTAGAAGCTGGCTAGATCCAGCTGCCTTGCATTGCCCAGAGTTCTGGCTTAGAAAAGGACATGAAGGAGGCTCAGGGTAGGCATCAGCCATGAGCCCTGTCATAACAGTGGGGCCCTGGCCATTGCCCATGGATGCCAGTGGTGGTCATGACCCTAATTTGCACTCTCTGCTGACTGTGAAATGTCTGGAAGGCAAACATGACATACCTCTTTCCCAAACATGCTTATTCTCAGTTTTGATTAATGAGACTGTTTTACGCATGAAGGGAGCAAAATTGGCAGCCACCATTTTTCTTTGATGGTTGTCAATCCAGGGTTATCCAGCCACAGAGGGGCAATTGGGAGGGCCGCCATAGGGAGCAGGGCTGAGGAACTGCCACAACTATGTCCACTTTTCTGTACATCACAGATGGGGAACATATGGCTTTCCAGATGTTGTTGGACTGCAACTCCCATAAGTCTTCAGCATTGGCTATGCTGGCCCAGACTGATGGGACTTGCAGGTCAATGCTATCAGGAAGCCTAAATCTTCTCTACTGTGGGTATACGTTCTAAAAGATTTTCTTGAGGTTGGATCTTTTGCTCATGTTTCTTTCATATAGGTCCAGCCATGCTCCCTTTCACTCCTTGCCCACCCATGTCAGAAGATGGAGCATCATTGGTGAGTTGTCACAAACATGTTTTTCTCTAACTCTGTACCTGCACCTTGAGCCACACAGAGTCCAGTTGCAGAGAGGACGATAATCAGAAACATAGTGATATATTTTTATTCTTGACAAAACTCAAGAGAGCTTCCTGGAGATTCCCTTTGAGACCAATGAACTGAACATCAACATCATGGGCAATGTCAGGTCAGTTCTTGCACTGAACCTGAAAAGTCTGGTGCATCAAATAGCTCCTGGGCAACCAAGAGCTGACTGAGATCTAGGGCAGGCTGGGATGACCATGCCTGTGTCGCACGACAATAACCCCCCTCCCTTGTAGCTCAGAACTCCTTGTATGTATAAAGATACTGCAACCTCCATCTTGCAAGTCTTTCTGGCTTCTTCTGATTAGCTGTCTGTGGAGGTGAAGGGAACAGGGAGGTGTAGCAAGCAGGAAGACCCAGAATGGTATCACTTCTTTTCCTGCTTCTGCTTCTACCTCATGCGGCCTGCAAGACGCAGAAGAGAAAATGTCCTTGGAATATGATTGGAAAGGGAGCACCCAATTATTACTGGCCAGGAGACTGCATTCTTAGCAGAATTATATCTTCACAATATTTTAAGTCCGAACAACCTTACATCTTTTCTGAGTCCCCTTTAACCAGGCTTGATCCGTAAGTAATGATGACTGAATGCTTCCCAATGCATGTAACTCTTATTGTCCCCATTCACTGGAGATCATCCATATTTCCTGCAACCCCATGTGATACCAGGAAAATCATTCTCCCTGTTTTTCCCGGGTTGTGCCATTTGAGGGAGAATTTGGAGCATCATCAACATTAAGGCTACATTTAGTTTGGTACAAACACATGTGACGGGATAATTCTGGCTTCCTTGCATTGTTTCCACTACAAGAAGAAAAAGGTCCCTTTGGTATTAAGCCCTGTGACTGTAGCTAGGCTGTTTCTTTCTTGGAGATGGTCTAAACACAAATGTGATTGCATAGGTCCCCTTCCATCCTTAGCATAAATGCCTATTATAAGGTAGCAAATATACTGTAATTGGATGGATTTGAGTTGCAGCTATTCTGTAGCAAAAAGAAGCAAATGCATCATGGTGCAATTGAACGTTTCAGAAGAGGATGAATGCTCAGGTGGTGTTTCTCGGTGTGAGAATGGGTGTGTTAGTTAAAAGTATTTTCCTGTGATATTTTGGGGGACAAGTGATTCTGAGATTGTGTCCTTCTGTGACACAATCTCCTGCACAATATTAAAAAAAATAATGTCCTATGTCTGACAGAACTATTGCAATGAGATGAAGATTATATGATATGCATACGGTCAAGGAACACCTAATTACTTTGAATGAGTTCAAATCTCCAGGGCCAGATGAACTGCATCCTAGAGTCATAAAGGAACAGGCAGAAGAACTCTCAGAACCGCTGTCTATTCTCTTCGAGAAATCATGGAGGACCGGGGAAGTGCCAGATGACTGGAGGAGGGCTAATGTTGTCCCTATCTTCAAAAAGGGTAAAAAGGAGGAACCTGGGAACTACAGACCAGTCTGACATCAATCCCTGGGAAAATTCTGGAGCAGATGTTAAAGCAATCCATCTGGAAGCACCTTGAAAACAATGCCGTGATTACTCGAAGCCAACATGGATTTGTCAAAAACAAGTCTTGCCAGGCAAATCTGATCTCATTTTTTGATAATGTCACCTCCCTTGTAGACTGTGGGAATGCTGTAGACATCATATACCTCGACGTCAGCAAAGCTTTCGACAAAGTGCCCCATGATATCCTGATGAGCAAACTAGCTCAAAGTGGGCTAGATGAAACAACGATCCGGTGGATCCACAGTTGGCTACAGAATCGGACTCAAAGAGTGCTTATCAATGGGACCTTCTCAAGCTGGGGAGAGGTAACGAGTGGGGTACCGCAGGGCTGAGTCCTGGGCCCAGTGCTCTTCAACGTTTTTATTAATGACTTGGAGGAGGAGGTGCAGGGAATGCTGATCAAATTGACAGATGACACAAAATTGGGAGGGATAGCTAATACTTTGGAAGACAGAAAGAAAATTCAAAGTGATCTGGATAGACTGGAGCACTGGGCAGAAAACAACAGAATGACATTTCATAGGGATAAATGCCAAGTTCTGCACCTAGGAAAAAGAAACCAAATGCACAGTTACAAGATGGGGGATACGTGGCTCAACAACACTACAAGCGAGAAAGATCTTGGAATTGTTGTCGATCACAAGTTGAATATGAGCCAACAATGTTATATGGCTGCAAAAAAGGCAAATGGTCTTTTGGGCTGCATTAATAGAAGCATCGCTTCCAAATCCCAGGAAGTACTAGTTCCCTTGTACTCAGCACTGGTTAGGCCTCATCTGGAGTACTGTGTCCAGTTCTGGGCACCGCACTTTAAGAAGGATGCAGACAAACTGGAGAGGGTTCAGAGGAGGGCAACAAAGATGATCAGGGGACTGGAAACAAAGCCCTATGAAGAGAGACTGAAAGAACTGGGCATGTTTAGCCTTGAGAAGAGAAGACTGATGGGAGACATGATAGCACTCTGCAAGTACTGTTGTCACAGAGAAGAAGGCCAGGATCTCTTTTCGATCATGCCAGAGTGCAGGACACAGAATCATGGGCTCAAGTGACAGGAAGCCAGATTCCGGCTGAACATCAGGACAAACTTCCTGACTGTTAGAGCAATACGACAATGAAGCCAGTGACCTAGGGAGGTGGTGGGCTCTCCCACACTGGAGGCATTCAAGACAAGGCTGGACAGCCATCTGTCAGGGATGTTCTGACTTGGATTCCTGCATTGAGCAGGGGGTTGGACTCGATGGCCTTGTAGGCCCCTTCCAACTCTACTATAATTCTATGATTCTACCACCACCAGTACCAGAGGCAGTGAGCCTATGTACATCTGTTGCTGGGAAGATGGGAGGGAGGGTGCTGTTGTACTCTTGTCCTGCTTGTGGGTTCCCGGTCGATAGCTGGTTGGCCACAGTGTGAACAGAATGCTGGACTAGATTGACCCTTGGTGGCTTGGCCTGATCCAGCATGGATCTTCTTATGTTCTTATGTCATGGAAAATTTTCAATGCATATTAAATGGGAATACATTGGAACAGGTTAATGAATGTAAGTACCTAGGTTTTTATTCCCAATATAATCTTAAGAAGAACTTAGAATGGGGGTTGGACTCGATGGCCTTGTAGGCCCCTTCCAACCATACTATTCTATGATACTACTATTCTATGAATGCAAAAAATGCACTCAGTCCTGCACATTGAAGTCCATCTGCTGCCGTTTGTTTTTATTACACCCATGGTGGTCAGAGAGTTCCCCTTGCCCTCAGAGTATTCAGAGCTAAGTCACTGAACCAGGTATTATACGGTATCCCTGGATGGATCAAGTCAACAAATTCTTTTCTGGAAAAAGTCCAAGCACTTTTCTTGCATCGTATTTTGGGGGCACCTAATTGTGGAGAATATGCAGCCATGAATCTGGAAACAGGTGTAGGATTTCTTGAAACCAGAGCGTGTGTTGCCCATGAGCAGCTGTTTGGCCACTGTGTGAACAGAATGCTGGACTAGATGGACCCTTGGTCTGATCCAGCACGGCCCTTCTTATGTTCTCGTGTTAACAGGTTTATCCTCCATCTACTGATGTCCTCAAGGACCCTGCTCTACTGTATTTTGAATACATGAAAAGATATCATTCACTGCTATGAGGGAAAGAAAAGCATTGCCTTTGTGGGGCTTTTGTTTTGACACTCGGTGGGCTGGCTGACTTGACCTGGAATCTCCACTGACAAGCCTGGAAGCTCCACTGACAGAGGACCCCTCTGTACTTCTTTCAATAAACCAGAGGAAGAAGGGCTGCCCCACAAATACAATCCCCCTCATATACTGTACGCCACACCTATCATAGTGACAGGCATTTGGTGTGATACTCATAATTCAGGTTAATACATACCTTACTTTCATCCTGGAAACAAAACAATACAAAAGACCATTCTCTTCATTTTCTCTCTAGATCAGTTATGGCTTTGCTGCGCATATTCTTAATGATAAAGCTCCTTTCTCTTTTGTCTACCGGATGGCCCCGAAGGAAGAAACCCAGTACCCTGCGGTCATCCAACTGCTCCTATTTTTTGGATGGACATGGATTGTTCTCTTTGCGCCAGACACCGACAATGGAGAAAGGTTCATGGGTGCCTTGACTCCCCTGATGACCAGTGGTGGAATTTGTGTGGCCTTCTCAAAAAGGCTACCACGACAAATCATACACATAAGTGAACTTTCTGTCATGTGGAGACAAGTGAATGTAATTGTTTACTATGCAGACTCTCACTATGTCTGTGTTCCAATTTTATGGATACAAGTAATACTTGAGAAGGATCAAACTGGGGCAAAAGTCTGGATCACAACAACATTTCAGGACCTCAACTCACACTTGTCTCTGGAACCTGGTCACTTTCGGTTTCTTCATGGTTCACTGTCATTTACAATGAAGACCAAAAAAAGGACCAAACATGACTACTACCATCCATTTTCTGTTGCTTTTTCATGGTTTTAGCAGAATGCCTTCCACTGTTTACATTCAATGCATGGTTTGTCCATGAGAATGTGGACAAGATACACAGAGAAAGAGAAACTGGAGATGTTGCCCCAGGAGGAGATAGAGAGAGCCCTGTCTCAAGATAGCTACACTACCTACAACTCTATCCAAATCATGGCTCATGCTTTTGAATGCTGCATATTCATCCCAAACCAAGCAGATATTGATGATGAGTGCAAGAGACAGGCTGGAACATCAGAGGCTGCAGCCATGGCAGGTATTCAATTTTTCTTGACCCGAGTTATTACCGAACAAATGTATTTATTGATAGGGATGCATCTCATATGGAAGAGATATGGAAATTGAAACCCGTTTTCCACCCACCATCTAGCAATAGTAGAGTACAAGTCTTTGAAGAATTAATTCTGGATGAGGTAAAGGAGATTGATAAAAAGACTATGAGGGTCTGGCACAATTTCAATAGACAAAAAACAACAGCCTTAACCAACTTGAGAAGGAGGGAGGATGTAGTTTTCAAGCCAGCTGACAAAGGGTGCAGTGATCATCTGGGGCATACAGGGATATCTCACAGAGGTGCAAAGATGACTAGGGATCATAACACACTATGTTAGTGTGATCCATCTGAGAGGGTGAACAAGGAAATAGTCCAGATGCTAGATGAGGGACTACTGGAGGGTTTCCTTGACAAGAAAGACAGAGGGGAGAACACCAGTGTTTTATTTTCTACCTAAGATTCACAAATAGACTGCTCCAGTACCAGGTTGCCCAATTATCTCAGGAAGTGAATCCATAAGAACCCCTATTAGAAGGTGTAGATTATTCCCTTAAACCATTTATTCCTCAGATATAAGCATACATTAAAAATATGGACCCCTTTTTTAAACTTCTTGCACACAGTGACTTCAGATGGTGAAGAAGCCTTATTATACACAAATGTCCCCCAGGAACAGTGCATGGCAATTATAGAACTGACCTTAAATAAGAGAGAGGATCCATTCTGGCCAACTAGCATTGTACGTTCTCTAGCAGAGTTAGCTTTGAAGGAAAACTACCCCCACCCACATGGCAGCAGAAGTACTTCTGGCAGATATCAGGCACAGCTATGGGTTGCACGTCTGCCCCTGAGCTGGCCAGTCGTTTAATGGATTGGTTTGAACAACAACGGCATATTTTGAATGATGAGAACCACTTCTTCATTCCATTCATGCACAGAAGAACTATCTGGATGACATTTTTCTGATTTGGAAAGGATCAGAGGAAGCCCTTTTAGAATGTAGGGATTACATCAATGGCCAGCATGAGACCCTCAGATTTGGTATCAGTTACGAGAGACAGGAAATACATTTCTCGAATGTCAGAATATTGAAAAATGACAAATCACTTAACACTCACTCATGTCTTCAGGAAATCAACAGATGCACATTCCTTTTTCACTTATGACAGCTTCTATCCAGGAAACATCAAGGAAAAATGGGCTTATGTTCAAATGATGAGGTTAAGAAGGAATTGCAGCACAGTGACTGATTCCTGTAGACAAGCCAAAATATTAATGGGCCAGTTTGAGAAGAGGGGTCATCCAAAAAGAATGTTGAAACAAGCCATATACAGGGATAAGAACACAGACAGGCAGAATCACTGAATAGTAGGGTTGGAAGGGGCCTATAAGACCACAGAGTCCAACCCCAGGACCTACTGCAGCCTAAGGCAGGGAGACAGAAAAATAACCATGTGGTGATTCCTCTTACATATGATAGCTATAAAAGCCAAGTCCAATAGATACTACTGAAGCACTAGCATCTGTTATCTGAGATTCCAAAATGTAAAGAAACCTCTCTTTCCATACAAACAGGCATGAGGCTTGAGGGACATGTTAGTCCATAATTGCCCAAAGAAACAAAGTCATTTCATTCTGTTGGGTGGTATTTTAGATAAACTCAGTGATCATTTTCCATGCAGCCACTGTAGTGTGTGCAGCAACCGTGTTAAGATAACAGTTTGTTAATCCCTAACCATATAGATAAGAGAAAATACATCTTGAAAAAATGTGTTTAATTGTAACATGAAAGGTGTTATCTATCTTATACTAAATGTTGGTTCTTTTCTCTGTCATTCTAGCTCCATGCATTCGTAAGAGAAGGACAGCTTTCTATATTTCCATGGACGGACTGTCTTTGGATGAGAATGGGGAGCTGGTAGCCGACTTTGATATCGTGAATTGGGTGCTGTGCTGTTTCCCAACAGGTCTCATGGTAGAGAGGAAATTGGGGGTGTGAAGAGACAGTCATCCCTTGACATGAAGCTCACCATTAACCCGGAAGCCATTGTGTGGCCCAGGAATTTTAATGGGGTAGGGGAAAAGGTTTGTTAGTGGTAAATGTTTTGAAAATCAAATATGACTAAAAAATATAGGTTAAAAAACAGGTAATAATGGAACATAAAACATCAAGTTAACAGGGCTGGATGTGCCTGATGTTGCCTGATCCCGGAACCTAAGCAGGGTCAGCCCTGGTTAGTACTTGGATGGGAGACAGCCTGGGAATCAGGCTTCCTGCACTGAGCAGGGGGTTGGACTCGATGGTCTTGTAGGCCCCTTCCAACCCTATGATTCTACGATTCTATGATATCACCTGCACAGTTAAGCACAATAGCATTCAGATTGACTGAATGCATATATTTTCAACTCCTAACAAAGAAATTTGCTTTATATGTAACAGAAGACTTGAAATCTGACTGTTAGCAGTTTTAGGGTATGTATGTATGTATGTATGTATGTATTTATATTTATTTCATTTCTATACCACCCAATAGCTGAAGCTCTCTGGGCGGTTCACAAAAATTAAAACCAAGCAGCACACAATAAAACAATTTAAAATATATAGAACATTAAAACCACAATATAACAATACAACCACAATAAAACCTAGCAGCAGTGCAGGAGTTTAAAATACAGATTTAAAACAGCAAAGCTAAAAGTCTAGAAAGCTAAAATGCTAAAATGCCTAGGAAAATAAAAAGGTCTTCATCTGGCGCCGAAAGGAATACAATGTAGGTGCCAGGCGAACCTCACTAGGGAGCTCATTCGAGAGCTGGGGTGCCACAGCAGAAAAGGCCCTCCTCCTAGTAGCCACCCACCTCACATCCTTTGGCAGGGGCTCACGGAGAAGGGCCGCTGACGATGATCTTAAGGTCCGGGCAGGCACATATGGGAGGAGGCGATCCTTCAGGTACCCTGGCCCCAAGCCGTTAAGGGCTTTGAATGTTAACACCAGCACTTTGAATCGGGCCCAGAAATGGACTGGCAGCAAGTGCAGCTGAAAAAGTACTGGAGTAATATGTTATGGTAGCTGTTTCATTGTAGTTTGTAATTTCTGTTATTTGAGGATTGTATTTTTGTTTGTTTCATTATTTTACTTTGCATCTTTCAGTTCTTTATGGTCTCTGTCCATCACACATATCGTTCAATATAACTTCTATAACTGAGGAATTTTGGGCGGGAACTCTTCTCCACATATCCCTAACAGGTTTCCGCCTATTCCCTCAGTTCTCTTTCCGCTGCCATTCTGACAACCTCATTGGGAACTTCTCTCATTCCTCGCTGTTGTGTTCTTGTATGAAAAATAACAACTTGCTGATGTGTTCTTTCTTCTGTATTGATCTTTCTGTCATTGTTTTGAATGATCTTTGCTGAATCAAACAAGCAGCCCAGAAAGGCTTCCCTGCCATGGTCTGGTGCATCAATACTGCTTCCCTGAAACCAGTGCCTGGGGTGACTTGGTGTCACTAGGACTAGAGATCTCACGGGGCCCTTTCCAAACTCTATGGTTCTTGTCTATCCACAGAAATACATCTAACACCTTTTCCTGGATGCTCCTTCTCTTTGTTGCTAGACTGTGCCTCGTTCCAGGTGCACTGAGAGCTGTCGCCCTGGATATGCCATGGAGATTCGAGAAGGAGAGCCCCCTTGCTGCTACGCTTGTGCGCCATGTGTGGAAGGAACAATCTCCACTCAGGAAGGTGGGTTACTTAAGAGGAAAGGGTGGTCCCTTGGGAAATAAGCCAAATAACTTACTCCACCAAAGAGGCCTGGATACACTATTCTCTCTTGATTCTCTCTTCTATTCCTTGCAGCTTTTCTTACCCTGATTCTAAGATCCCTCCTTGGCAATGAGGCCCTGGGTTGAATCTCCTCAACCAAGGAATGTTTGACTCTCTCTCTCTCCCTGCCCAACTACAGATCGTTATTTCCTGACCTCTCCCACATCCACATCTTCATTCCAAATGTAATAGAATACGGACTGTTCTCCGTGTACTATTGATGGTAGTGATGCTGAAGTCACTCCCCTTCTTCTCAGATACAGATCATTGCACCAAGTGCCCAGCAGATCAGCATCCAAACAAGGACCAAGATCAGTGTGTCCATAAGGATGTAATTGTTCTTTTCTATGAAGAACCTTTGGGAAATGTCCTGGCTTCCTTTGCACTAATCTTGTCCTTAACCACGGGCTTTGTGTTAGGGATCTTCATCAAATTCCTGGACACTCCAGTAGTCAAAGCCAACAACCGGGACCTCTCCTACATTCTCCTCATCTCCCTCCTGCTTTCCTTCTTGTCCTCATTCCTGTTCATTGGCCATCCAAGCAAAGCCACTTGCGTTCTTCGACTAACAGCTTTCAGCATCATCTTCTCAGTTGCTGTTTCTTCCGTGTTTGCCAAAATGATCATGGTGGTGTTGGCCTTCCTGGCCACAAAGCCAGGGAACAAGATGAAGAGATGGCTGGGCAAGGGTCTTGCAAACACCATTGTAATTTCTTGTTCTAGTGTCCAAATTGTCATCTGCACCATCTGGCTGGGTATGTCTCCACCATTCGCAGACTCTGACATGCACTCCCAGCCTGGACAGATCCTACTGCAGTGCAATGAAGGGTCTGTCACCATGTTTTATAGTGCACTTGGCTACATGGGCTTCCTGGCCACCATCTGCTTGATGGTGGCTTTCCAAGCCAGGAAGCTGCCTGCAGCCTTCAATGAAGCCAAACTGATCACCTTCAGCATGCTGGTCTTTTGGAGTGTCTGGGTGTCCTTTGTGCCCTCCTATCTGAGCACGACCCCTTCATGGAGCACTGCCTTGTTGTGGCGAAGGGGCTTGCGTAACTCAGTGAAGCCATAAGCTATGCCGTGCAGGGCCACCCAAGATGGACAGGTCATGGCAGAGAGTTCTGATAAAATGTGGTCCACTGGAGAAGGAAATGGCAACCCACTCCAGTATTCTTGCCAAGAAAACCCTATGGAACGTATCACAAGGCTAAAAGAGATGACGCCAGAAGATGAGCCCCTCAGGTCGGAAGGTGTCCAATATGCTACTGGGGAAGAGCAGAGGGTATTTCCAAGTAGCACCAGAAAGAGTGAAGCGGCTCGGCCAAAGCCGAAAGGACACTCAGCTGTGGATGTGTCTGGTGGTGAAAAGAAAATCCGATGCTGTAAAGAACAATATTGTTTAGGAACCTGGAATGTAAGATCAATGAATCAAGGTAAGCTGGAGGTGGTCAAACATGAGATGGCAAGATTGAACATCGACATCTTGGGAATCAGCAAACTCAAATGGACAGGCATGGGCGAATTTAATTCAGGTGACCATCATATCTACTATTGTGGGCAAGAATCCCTTAGAAGAAATGGAGTAGCACTCATAGTCAACAAAAGGGTGGGAAAAGCAGTACTGGGGTACAATCTTAAAAATGATAGAATGATCTCAGTACGAATCCAAGGCAAACCATTCAACATCACAGTAATTCAAGTCTATGCCCCAACCACTGATGCTGAAGAAGCTGAGGTTGATCGGTTCTATGAAGACCTACAACACCTTCTAGAACTAACACCAAAAAAAGATGTCCTCTTCATCATAGGGGATTGGAATGCTAGGAAGTAGGAAGTCAAGAAATCACCGGGATAACAGGCAGGCATGGCCTTGGTGTACAAAACGAAGCAGGACAAAAGATAATAGAGTTTTGCCAAGAGAACATGCTGATCATAGCAAACACTCTTTTCCAACAGCACAAGAGGCGACTCTACACATGGACATCACCAGATGGTCAATATCGGAATCAGATTGATTATGTCCTTTGCAGCCAAAGATGGAGAAGCTCCATACAGTCAGTCAAAACAAGACCTGGAGCTGACTGTGGCTCAGATCATGAGCTGCTTCTTGCAAAATTTCGGCTTAAATTGAAGAACGTCGGGAAAACCACTAAACCGTTCAGGTATGACCTAAATCATATCCCTGATGAATATACAGTGGAGGTGAGGAATAGATTTCAGGGATTAGACCTGATAGACAGAGTGCCTGAGGAACTATGGACGGAGGTCCGTAACATTGTTCAGGAGGCAGCAACTCAATCCATCCCAAAGAAAAAGAAATGCAAGAAAGCAAAGTGGCTGTCTGATGAGGCTTTACAAGTAGCTGAGGAAAGAAGGGAAGTGAAAAGCAAGGGATAAAGGGGAAGATATACCCAACTGAATGCAGAGTTCCAGAGAATAGCAAGGAGAGACAAGAAGGCCTTCTTAAATGAACAATGCAAAGAAATCGAGGAAAACAACAGAATGGGAAAGACTAGAGATCTCTTCAAGAAAATTGGAGATCTCAAGGGAACGTTTTGTGCAAAGACGGGCATGATAAAGGACAAAGAAGGCAGGGACCTAACAGAAGCAGATGAGATTAAGAAGAGGTGGCAAGAATACACAGAAGAACTATACAGGAAAGATCTGAATGTCACTGATAGCCATGATAGTGCGATCACTGAACTTGAGCCGGACATCCTAGAGAGTGAAGTCAAGTGGGCCTTAGGAAGCATTAGTAACAACAAAGCTAGCAGAGATGACAGTCTTCCAGCTGAACTATTTAAAATCCTAAAAGATGATGCTGTTAAAGTGCTGCATTCAATATGCCAACAAATCTGGAACACTCAACAGTGGCCACAAGACTGGAAAAGGTCAGTTTACATTCCAATTCCAAAGAAGGGCAATGCCAAAGAGTGTTCAAACTACCGCACAATTGCGCTCATTTCACATGCCAGCAAGGTGATGCTCAAAATCCTACAAGCTAGGCTTCAGCAGTATGCGAACCGAGAACTACCGGAAGTACAAGCTGGGTTTAGATGAGGCAGAGGAACTAGAGATCAAATCGCCAACATTCGCTGCATCATGGAGAAAGCAAGAGAATTCCAGAAAAACATCTATTTCTGCTTCATTGACTACGCTAAAGCCTTTGATTGTGTGGATCACAACAAACTGTGGCAAATTCTTAAAGTGATGGGAGGACCAGACCACCTTACCTGTCTCCTGAGAAACCTGTACGAGGGTCAAGAAGCAACAGTAAGAACCAGAGATGGAACAACCGATTGGTTCAAAATTGGGAAAGGAGTACGACAAGGCTGCATATTGTCACCCTGCTTATTTAACTTATATGCAGAGTACATCATGAGAAATGCCGGGTTGGATGAATCAGAGGTCGGAATTAAGATTGCTGAGAGAATTATCAACAACCTCCGATATGCAGACGATACCACCCTAATGGCAGAAAGCGAAGAGGATCTCAAGAGCCTCTTGTTGAGGGTGAAAGAGGAGAGTGCAAAAGCTGGTTTGAAACTCAACATTAAAAAAACTAAGATCATGGCATCTGGCCCCATCACTTCCTGGCATATAGAAGGGGAAGAAATGGAAGCTGTGACAGATTTTACTTTCTTGGGCTCCAAGATCACTGCAGATGCTTGCTTCTTGGGAGGAAAGCTATGGCAAACCTAGGCAGCATAGTAAGAAGCAGAGACATCACCTTGCCAACAAAGGTCCGTCTAATCAAAGCTATGGTTTTCCCAGTAGTAATGTATGGCTGTGAGAGCTGGACTATAAGGAAGTCTGAGCGCCGAAGAATTGATGCTTTCGAAGTGTGGTGCTGGAGAAGACTCTTACGAGTCCCCTGGACTGCAAGGAGGTCAAATCAGTCCATCCTAAAGGAAATCAACCCTGAGTGCTCATTGGAAGGACAGATCCTGAAGCTGAAGCTGAAATATTTTGGCCACCTAATGCGAAGAGAAAACTCCCTGGAAAAGACCCTGATGCTGGGAATGACTGAAGGCAAAAGGAGAAGGGGACGGCAGAGGATGAGATGGCTAGATAGCATCACTGATGCAATGAATATGAACTTGAGCACGCTCCGGGAGAGAGCACAGGACAGGAAGGCCTGGCGTGCTATGGTCCATGGGGTCACGAAGAGTCAGACACGACTGAACGACTGAACAACAAATCTGAGCACGAAGGGCAAATATGTGGTAGCCATGCAGGTCTTCTCTATCTTGGCTTCCAGTGCTGGGTTGTTGGGCTGCATCTGTATTCCCAAGTGCTACTTTATTGTACTGAGGCCTGATCTGAATACAAAGGAGCATCTCATGCCAAAAAAAAATAAAGATGGGAATCCCACCCCCACAACAATCTGGATAAGAATTGCATGTTCTGCTGGTGGCAAAAGAGTTATAGAACATATCCAGAGTCTGTCCCATTCTCATGGATTGCTGGTAGATCCAGAAATAGAGGAAGGTGTTCAGAGTGAAGAAGGGGAGCCCTGGAAGAAATACCTTTTTTATCCTGCTCCCCATAGAATCACTCTGTCATTGATTCTCTTACCTTTGTTAGATGAGGACAGGTAGAGACACCACTGTGACCGGTGGGCACCTGTTGAAATAAAATAAAATAATAAAAGCTCTGAATTGGGACGTGTTCCAGAATATTTTGAACTTCGAGATATTTTGGCTTACAACTTCCATCATCCCGCACCAACGGTGATGCTGGCCCATGCTGGTGGGCATTGTAGGCCAAATCATCTGGAGGGTTCATAAGTTCCCCAGCCAATGATTCAGAAGTTCTGCAGGGCACCATGGGTGGTCTTGAAACAGGGACTCAGGTGGCAGGAAACAAGCACCTTCCTGCTCTAGTCAGCCTCGAGCCATGTAAGGGGAGGGAACTGCTGGCCTGGTCTCAGCTGTGTTGCTGCTGCAGCAGCACCCATGCAAAGGGGCAGAGAGGATCACTCCAGTCACAGCCCAGCAGTGATTAAGTGGCCCACGGAGCCAACAGGGTCCCTCTGCTGACTCTGGCCTGGCTCCTGAGGCTGAGCAATTCATGCAGAGTGAGCTGCTGATTCTCCTGCTTGAGCCCCTGAGGGATCAGCCCTTTTCCCCAGGGTCACAGACTCCTTCCCAGCATTCTTCCTTCGACTCTGGGTGACCTTGAATGCATTTCTTCCTCTGAAGAGAGGGAGGGTGGCAGGAAAACATCCCCTCAGGCCCCCGGTCCAGCTGGACTGTCCCTCCCTTCCTCCACTGGGCTTTCTCCATCAAGCACCTTGTAGGCTGGATCCTTATGAGTTTTTTTGTTTTAATATTGTTTTATGAGTGGATCTTTAAAATGAATTCTTACTTTTCTAACATGCAGCGGGATATAAGTAACTGTAAAAAAGAAAGAAAGAAAGAAAGAAAGAAAGAAAGAAAGAGAAGCATCCTTTGCGAGCGGAGATGGGTCAAAGAAGACGCAGACAACAAGCTTGGATTGAAAATTGGGCCACATTTATTGAAATATTTGCAAAGGGGTAACTAGGATGGGCATCTAACTGTGTCAGCGGCTAGCTGACACTTCTAGGGCGAAAACACACCCAGCCTGAGGGGTGGCGGCGATCTCGCCATCCCTCCGGACTGCCCCTTGTGACCGATGATATAGACTGTATTCCCTTACAGGACACACACAACCCGCTTAACAGTGTGACGTAGGCAAAAAAGGCTCACAGTCCTCAGCCAATCTGGCTGTGAACCAAAAAATTCCTACATGGCTCCCAAAGGGGCAAAACCCACACTGCTAAGGGGAGGGTGGGAGGGAGCTGTGTCGCGCCAAAGAGCTGAGATAGGGAGGGGGGTCAAGTTTAAGACAACTCGGCCCGCTCCTCCCTGACTGGTGGTGCGACTGGGGTGAACCAATCAGAGGCCCATACGTCTTATCACCCTACCCGCCCGCAATGCCCCCCCCTTTCAGCCAGACAAGCTGGCGCCAGGTAGGGCATTTGCGAGCAGAGATGGGTCAACGAAGACGCGGACAACAAGCTTGGATTGAAAACTGGGCCACATTTATTGAAATATTTGCAAAGGGGTAACTAGGATGGGCATCTAACTGTGTCAGCGGCTAGCTGGCACTTCTTGGGCAAAAACACACCCAGCCTGAGGGGTGGCGGTGATCTCGCCATCCCTCTGGACTGCCCCTTCTGGGGGAGATAGACCTTCCCGTGTCACCCCCAACCCGGTGCCGCACAACACCTGGGTGAGTGAGTAGGGTTGGTCTCCCAGGCAACACTTATCCTCCCGCCGAGCCGCACAACCCATTCGAGGGGCCTCAGACGTCACCTGTCACCATAAGGTGCCTCTGTGTGCACACCATCCCTACTCCCTTTCCTGTTTTGCCCGTCCTAGCCGCCACAGGAGTCACAAGCCTATTGCTTGTGAAACTCCCCCCACCTGCGCAGAAGAACTTGCCGCAGGCCCCTTTGCAGATCGGCCAAAAATAAGTCATTGCCTATGTCTGACAGGTGGACGCCGTCCTGCCTGTAAAGCTCCCTCCTAGTCCAATGGATTCCTTGGTGGTTGATATAACCATCACCATGCTCTGACAACCCACATGCCAGTTCTCTGTTCACCTTGCACCGGGCCTGTTCCATGGCCGCATTGCTCTGCGCCCTCCACATGATTCTCGGGAGCACTGAGGACCATAATATGGTCACCCCCGGCCAACGATGTCGCATTGTCCGCAGATCAGCCAATGCTTGCTCAATCAAGCCTTTTCCAGGCTTGTAGCCCAGGTCGTTCCCTCCTAGGTGCAGCACCAGGACCTGTGGAGGGAAAATGACCAAACCTCGTTGAAAGAGTGTGGGAAGAAGACTGTCCCATCGCATACCCCATCGGCCGAGCCATTGAATTGCCACCTGTTGGGGAAACTGCAGCCGGGATCCGAAGGCCGACGTAGAAGCTCTGCGGGCAGCCCAAAAAACCATACTGTGCCCACAAATGAGCACCCGTACCGGCATCGGTCGAATCCCATCTAAATAAAACATTGGGGAAGGCGAAGAGAATCATCATGAAGCATCAGGCAACTTGCGAATGTAAGAGCGGAAGGCCCTGGAGCGTCATCTCCCTACCGCCTTCACTTGCTTGGAAGAAAAGCCTATGGCAGCTGCCGTAGAGGCTGCCCCAATACAGAATGAGTGAGTCCCAAAACAAGAATGCCCCAGACCCAGTGTGGTCAAGGCTAACTTAGTGACTGCCCAAAATTAGAACTTTGTCAGTGGTGAACCGTCAGCATGGCAAAATAGGGGACCCTCCTTTGCCCCGCGATACTCAATGAAAGCCTGCAAGGCCCTGACAGGGCATAACTCGTCAGCCTGGGCCTGGTTAAGGGTCACCAATGCTCCCTTGCCTGACTGATCGGTTTTTGAACGTCGAATATGGAGGTGAATCAGGTTAGAATGGATCAGGATATCGGAATACCTCAAGGCCCTCCCGGTGGTGTCGGATTTGGATGCCCAGACCAGTTCTGAAATCCTAAGGGCCCCAAAAAAGGCTGTTAAGGCCGCAGCGTGAAAGAGGGAGGCTTCGTATGGAGAAGAGCAAATGGAGGGCCACAGTGCCCAAAGCCCTATAAGAATAGCTGGCGACAAAGGATGTCTGGAGTCTGGCGGGGCGGGAGACATCCGTGCCCAGCCTTGCACAGCCTTCCTGATTTGGAAATCTGAGGTGGAGTCCTCCACCCCTCGCACTTTGGCCCAGAAGGCCAAAGAGGCGAGCTTCCTCGAAATGGTCCTAGCAGATAGTCCCTTATTATGCAGATGTACACAGAATTGTAACAAGTGGTCCACAGGTAAGGGCCACACCTCCTGCAACTGCAGTCCACACCTGAAGGCGCTAAACTCCCTACCTGTTCTCTCGTAGGCAGCTCTAGTGCTGGGGGCTATAGAATTCAGGATAGCGTGTTCGACGTGAGAGCACCAATCTCCCACTGTTCGTCTGGCATGGGGTCTGACAGCGGATGTGCCCACGGAGCCAACGCACGGAACTGGTCGATCTGGTTTCGTGACAAAGCATCGGCTACAGGGTTCCCCAGACCCGGCACGTGGCGGGCGCGTAACCATATGTTGTGGCGTAGGCATTGGAGGGTAAATGCTCTAACTAACTCCATAACCCTTTGGTTTCTGGAGGATAAAGTATTAATGACGTGCACTACCGCCAAATTGTCACACCAAAAAAGAGCGACAGCGTTGGCCATCAATTCTGCCCAAATATGTACAGCCACATAAATGGGGAAGAATTCCAGGAAGGTGAGGTCACGACAGATACTGCCGGCAGCCCAGCTCTCTGGCCACTGGCCCCGGCACCACCGGTCTTGCCAAATTAGCCCAAAACTAAAAGTGCCAGCCGCATCCGAATGGATCTGCATGTCGGCTCGTAGAAGTAACTCACGCCTCCAAAAGGAGATGCCGTTAAAGTCTCTCAGAAATTTAAGCCATACCCGCAGGTCCATGCGCATAGCGGAGGTGACTCTGGTGCGATGATGCGGGAGTCGAAGACCCCGCATTGCCCAGCTGAGCTGTCGCAGGAATGCGCGGCCAGGGGCCACTACCCTACAAGCGAAATTCAAATGGCCAACTATCTCTTGGAGGGCTCTAAGGGAGACTTTACGAAGGTGCAAGATGGATTGGATCTTATTCCTAAGTATCAGCAATTTATCAAGAGGGAGACGAGAACAATGTGCGAGGGTATCGAGCTCGATCCCTAAGAACGTCAAAGTAACAGCTGGGCCCTCTGTCTTCTCGTGTGCCAAAGGGACACCTAAATCTGAGGACAGGGATATGAATGCCTTAATCAGGTCAGAGCATTGACTGCCGTCCCCGGGTCCAGCAAACAAGAAGTCATCCAAATAGTGGATCACATCGCCGCAGCCCATCTTATCCCGTATCGCCCATTCCAGAAAGGTACTAAATGTTTCATACATGGCGCAAGAAATGGAGCATCCCATAGGGAGGGCGCGGTCGATGTAAAATTTGTCCTGGAAGGCAAATCCCAGCAAATCAAAATCCAGAGGATTGATAGGCAAAATGCGAAAAGCGGATTTGATATCACATTTGCCCATCAATGCCCCGCGGCCCAGGGTTCTTATCATGGCTACTGCAGTGCCAAAGGAAGTGTAACGCATGGAACATAGGGAATCTGGGATTTCATCGTTAACAGACTGACCTTTGGGGAAAGAGAGGTCATGAATTAACCTGAACTCACTGGGCGATTTCTTGGGGATAATTCCCAAAGGGGAAATCCGCAGGTTGGTTAGCGGGGGCGAGGAAAAGGGGCCGATGACCCAACCTGACTGAACTTCTTTGTTAATTTTGTCTTGCACCAAGCGCCGCATGCTAAGAACAGACCGGTGGTTACCAGTCAAATACGGCTTTCGCAGACCCATAAAGGGGATCCTGAAACCCAGTGTAAAGCCGCGTTCCAAGTAGATCGCTGCCCGACGATTTGGGTAACGCCTTCGAAGTTGAAGGAGCGGAAGAATCTTAACTGGGCTGGGGCCCTTTGTGAGGGGGAGGGTGCCCACCGCCATGTTTTCTGCCACCACGGCCATCCCTTGGGGAACCTCTCCAACCTCTGGCTCTCGGGCAGGAGGAGCAGGAGTGTTGACCGCCACAAAGAGAGCACTCGTGCCGGAAGTGGCATGGGTTTTGGGAGCAAGAACTTTTGGAGCTGAACTCCCAGTACAGCCAGCGGTGTTGAACCCCTGGACCCGCAATAGGCCTAACGGGTATTGCGGGCGACAGCTTGGCCAGGATGTGGCCGCTGTCGGACCTGTTGCCGAAGCCTGGCCTAGAAGGGGTCATGAATTGGAGCCAAAGGTCCTGGTCCTTCAGATCCCAGCGCATGGAGGGATCAATGGTGGCCCTCCTATGAAAGGCTTCATCATAGGCCAGCCATGCACTCCCTTCATATTTGGTGTAAGCCCTGTATATTATGTCAAGGTATTTGGTGAGAACCCAAGCCCTCTCAGGGAATCTCTGTTGGAGGATGCCAGTGTAAATTAAAAACCCTGGCAACCAGTTCGCCCAGGTGAGAGGCACTTTGCGGGCTTTGCTCCGCTCAGAATCTCGGTCACGGGTCCTATCTTTATCGCTGGGTTCGGGCCATGAAAGAGCAGGGCAAAGACATTGGTAAATTCACCCTGCAGAATCTTTTCTCTGGTGGCAATGGTTAAATGAAAACCAATAGGGTAGGAAGTAGCACCTGTGGGCATAGATCCTCTACTCAGGTTGGTGCATGGGTCAACTGAGGACAACTGTGGGCCTAGGAGAGGAGGAGATAGGGAAGCCAGGGGGTCCTGAAAAGAACCAGCGGGCCTCTGCCAAACACTGGCGGGGCGACGTTAATTGGATGAGGCTAGAGCAGTGGCGGAGCTGACGTGGTGGCATCTCCTGCTAAGGGGAATGAAGCTCCAGGCCCCACTGAATTAGGTGGGCTAGCCACCGGAGCAGTTGAGCTGAGAGTTGAGGCCGAGGCAACGGGCTGGGGAGTACTAACTGGGGAGGCTGAAGTAACTGAAGGAAGTGAGAGAGGGGGAACTGGGCCACCCTGAAGAGTAAACCACAGCAACCAACCCCATGGGGTGATTTGCCCCATGCCCGGCCATGCGAATTGAGGTGCCAAAGCAGTCTCACCTGTATCAATCGTAGGTGTGCTCTGATCCCTAGCTGGAAAAACCGACGTTGCTGCTTGTGCGCCCAGGGAAGATGAGGCCACAGAAGGGAGGAGCTCCACTGAAGGCGGTGCGCCTTCTGGAAGAGCCAAGGAAGAGGAGGTGGATGCCTCAATAGCGTCCAGACGAGCTGAAATAGAAAGGAGCAACGAGCGTTGTGTCTGCTGCCACGTTCGCTTAGGTTGGACCGCTGAGGGTTTTTGGGGCCTGGCTGGGGGAGGGAGAGGTATCCCCGAGGAACGTTCAGCAGCTTCCAAACGAGAAAGACTTGATGACAATACCGGGTCTGAGTCCTCATCAGACTCAGAATCAGGCCTTGGCAGCAGCCTTTTGCGGAGGGGGGAGGGGCCCTCCCCTTACCTTTCTTACCCCCTTGGCCCTTCTTGGGAGGCATGATGCAAAAGGTAAGTTAAGCTTAGCTGCTATTGGAGAATAAGCAAGTGGGCACCCCGGGCAACAGGCAGCTATCACACAATCTTCACAGTCAGCGGATACGCGTTCCAGACCAAGAGATTAAAGCTTAAGAGGTGCAGCAAAGTTTTTTTGTTTTTTTTTTAGAAGGAAACGCGCTTGAGCGCGGGCACCCTCAGCTGAGGGCGCCCTAGCTCAGGAGGTGCCAAACAGGCAGCCGCGGCTACTTGATCGTTTAAGTAATTAAATATTTTATTTATTTATTTATTTATTTGGGGGGGGGGGAGATGCCAACAGGAGAATAGCAAGGCACTGGGGGGGAAACACTTAGCCCCTGGCCCTGCCGCCAGACTCCCCTCCCCACCAGGCAGTCTAACCTGTTGAGCTGGGGGGAGGGGGAGGCAGGCATGCAGCTGCCGGGACAGCCGGAGCCGACAAACGCGGGTGCTGTGCTCAACGCACGCCGCTGCCGCACCTCACCACCACCAACGCCTCTGAGGCCCAGCGAGGTAAGCAAAAGGCCATGCCCAGCGGAGGCCGGCGGAAGGCGAGCATGTCAGACCAATAGGCCGGCCGGCAGACAGGCCAGGAGCTGGCCAGCCAGCCGGCCAGCCGGGCAACAAAAAGGGTGGGCGATTGAGAGACCGGGCGCGTGGGTGAGCGAGCGAGCGAGCAGGCGGGCGAGCGGGCGGGCAGGCAGGTAGAGGAACGAGGGGGTGGGCGATCGAGCGGGCGGGCGGGCGGGCGAGCGAGGTGATTGGGGGGGTGAACAAAGGCCGAGGGGGCAGGCGGGTGGGCGCGCGCCGCCCCACCCGGACCCCCGGGAAGGGGTAAGGCGCCTCACCCAGGCATGCAAACTAGGAGCCGCGGCCAGCGTTTAGACCGCGAAGAAGAGAGATCATGTGCTCGAGCACCGCTACTGCGCCGCCAGCCAAACCGGGGCTGCGGTGGGCGCTCGAGGAAAGGAGCCGGCAGGGAGGGAGAGAAGGGGGGTGGACACAATATCACCAGTAAGGTTGGCTCTCCTGACGGCCAGCGGGCGCCGTCCCAGAGGGAGCGGCGCCGGAGCACACGAGACCCCCCGCGTGTGTCGGTAACTCGATAGCCTCGCGTGAAGAGAAGCTTTGGCGCGCAGAACCATGCTGAGTCCAGGTGGCTGGAAAGACGATGACGAAGCCGGTCTCCAGCAGGCGAGAATCCCTCGTCGAATCCAGGCGAGTCTTTAGTTCTGAATAGCTGCATCATGCCAAAGAGCTGAGATAGGGAGGGGGGTCGAGTTTAAGACAACTTGGCCCGCTCCTCCCTGACTGGTGGTGCGACTGGGGTGCACCAATCAGAGGCCCATACGTCTTATCACCCCACCTGCCCGCAATGCCCCTCCCCCTTTCAGCCAGACAAGTTGGCACCGGGTAGGGCATTAGTTTTAATTCTGTTTCCAATAAATAATAATATAAACACATGAATAAATAATAATAAATACATTGTAATAAATAAATGAAGAAATACATTTCTCACAAGGAACAATCCTTTGGTTTAATGTTGTTCCTGATAAAAAACAGAGATGCTACATTACCTGCTCTTTCAAACAGCAAATGCCAAGCAAAAACCCTGACCCTCATAGCTTAATTGCATCATAGAATCATAGAATCATAGAATCATAGAATCATAGAATCATAGAATCATAGAATCATAGAATCATAGAATAGTAGGGCTGGAAGGGGCCTACAAGGTCATCGAGTCCAACCCCCTGTTCAATGCAGGAATCCAAGTCAGAGCATCCCTGACAAATGGCTGTCCAGCCTCGTCTTGAACGCCTCCAGTGTGGGAGAGCCCACCACCTCCCTAGGGAATGGGTTTCAGTGTCGTATTGCTCTAACCGTCAGGAAGTTTTTCCTGATGTTCAGCCGGAATCTGGCTTCCTGTCACTTGAGCCCATGATTCCATGTCCTGCACTCTGGCATGATCGATCAGTCTATCCAGATCACTTTCAATTCTGTTTCTGTCTTCCAAAGTATTAGCTATCCCTCCCAATTTTGTGTCATCTGCAAATTAGATCAGCATTCCCTGCACCTCCTCCTCCAAGTCATTAATAAAAACGTTGAAGAGCAATGGGCCCAGGACTGAGCCCTGCGGTACCCCACTCGTTACCTCTCCCCAGTTTGAGAAGGTCCCATTGAGAAGCACTCTTTGAGTCCAATTCTGTAGCCAACTGTGGATCCACCGGATCGTTGTTTCATCTAGCCCACTTTGAGCTAGTTTGCTCATCAGGATATCATGGGGCACTTTGTCGAAAGCTTTGCTGAAGTCGAGGTATATGATGTCCACAGCATTCCCACGGTCTACAAGGGAGGTTACTTGATCAAAAAATGAGATCAGATTTGTCTGGCAGGACTTGTTTTTGACAAATCCATGTTGGCTTCGAGTAATCACGGCATTGTTGTCAAGGTGCTTCCAGATGGATTGCTTTATGATCTGCTCCAGAATTTTCCCAGGGACTGATGTCAGACTAGTCTGTAGTTCCCAGGTTCCTCCTTTTTACCCTTTTTGAAGATAGGGACAACGTTAGCCCTCCTCCAGTCATCTGGCACTTCCCCTGTCCTCCATGATTTCTCAAAGAGAATAGACAGCGGTTCTGAGAGTTCTTCTGCCAGTTCCTTTATGACTCTAGGGTGCAGTTCATCTGCCCCTGGAGATTTGAACTCATTCAAAGTAATGAGGTGTTCCTTGACCATATGCCTGTCAATCTCAAGCTGCAATCCTGCCCCTTCAGCCTGTACTTCGCCTTTGCCAGGGGGGTCATAGACCCTCTTTCGGGAGAAGACTGAGCCAAAGTAGGAAATGAGCACTTCTGCCTTTTCCTTGTCATCTGTTATCATTTTACCATGTGCTCTCTCGACCCTTGCCCTTCAGGGGTAATAAAAGTAAACTGGGGGGCAGGATTGGGGCAGCATATTTGAAGGCTCTGACTTCCCCTCTCAAGGAATGAGGCATAATCTCTCCGTCTTTCTTTTTAAACAGCAAATGGATGTTTATTTCCTATTTATTTGCAAATGATTGGATGTATTTATTTTTTTCCACACTACCCAATAGCTGAAGCCTTCTGGGTGGTTCACAAAAATTACAAACCACAAATAGAAGATAATAACAATGGAAATTTAAAATTTTTAACATACAATTTGTGTTTTGTTTTGTTTTTAATTTAATCCACGAAAACAATTACAGTAAGATACTAGAGCTGATAAATAAATATTCCACAGTATTCCATGCCATCCCTGGGAATAGAGGGCAGTCTTAATCTCATGCTGAAAAGATGACACTGTTGGTCCCAGGCGGATTCCAGTGGGAAGTGCATTCCAGAATCAGGGGGCTACCACTGAGAAGGCCCTCTCCGCTCTCCCTTGCTGTCACTGCCTCAGATTCCCTCAGAGGAGGCACACAGAGGAAAGCCCTAGATATTAATCGTAGTGTCCTGGTAGGTTCAAGTTGAGACAGGCCTGAGAATTTGCAAAAGAAGGATGGAACAGATTTAACAAAATCTGTACATCCCTTGCTAAGATATTGAGTATGTTTTCATGGTTTTTGAATGGCAGCTGGTTTTTCTCTCATTCTAGCTTCATGCTTTTTTAAGAGAAGTCCAATTTTCTAATGCTTCTGTGAGCAGACTGTATCTGGATAAGCATGGGGAGCTGGGAGCTGACTTTGAATTTGTGAACTGGGTGCTGTTTCCCAATTTGACTCGTGGCAGAGTGAAAATCGGGAGCATAAAGACACAAGGATCCACAGACAGAAAGCTCACTATTTACCCAGAAATCATGGTGTGGCCCAGGCATTTCAATCAGGTAGGGGGAATGATTAGTGTCATATTTTGGGCTTGTGGTATCTGTTAAACTCTAATAAAATGTGGTTAATACTAGGGCTGTGCATCACTTCAGTGCCAAATCTGAATACCGAAGAGAATCAGGGTGCTTCGGGGCTGCCTCGGTGAGATCCAAAGTGGATCAGACTAGCACCGAGGTGGTCTGAAGCGAACCAGGCCATCTCCAAAGTGTCTCGGTCCACCTCGGAGATTCAGAGCTATTCTAATGACTTCTGAAGCCCAAACAGCCTGTTTCGAAGTTTATCAACTTGTGAAAGATCAGGGAGGGGGAGAGGAGGAGGAGGAGGGAGGGAGGGAGGGAGAGAGCTTTGGGGAATGGCAATTCTAGTAGCCAGATTAGGGCTGAACTTAACCGAGCAGTCTCCAATTATTGGCAGTGGTGGAGAAGGGGGCACGGGATACTGTATATATTGGAAAGATCAGCCTGTGTTTGTTTCATTGCAAGAGAGAATATTGTTAGAGGTGGTGGTTAGGGAGAGCTGTGAGAATTGGTTAGTTAGTTGGATAGATCTATAATGTGTGTGTGTGTGTGTGTATGTGTTATACTGTAGCTTTGTTCTCCTTATTCTTTCCCACACAGCACTTTTCAATTCAATGTTCCCTTTCTTTCTTTTCTAGATTATTTATTTTAAAAAACCCAAAACATTTAAAAAGTGCTTTAGTTTCTCCTCTCCTTGCCTTGTTCATTGCCACCCCCACCATGCTAAATTATTCAATCATTCTTATTCATTTCCTTTTCTTTCTTTCTTTCTTTCTTTCTTTCTTTCTTTCTTTCTTTCTTTCTAGATTAGTCATTAAAAACAACAAGGAGCAAGGTTTAAAAAGTGATTTTCAACTTTCCCCCCTAATTTTTCTAGTAGATCCTTTAAGAATGTGTGTGTGTGTGCGTGTGTGTGTGTGTGTGCGTGTGCGCTCGTGTGTGTGTGTGTTCTTGGCTCTCCTCTCACCCACTTCCCAATTCCTGTATTCTTTCCCTTCCCATGTTTGAACTCTATATCTTTTCCATAAAAAAGAAAGAGAAAAAACCTTTTCTTTGCTTGTGCATAGATCCGTATTTGCTTTGCTTTTTCTCTTGTGTGTCTCTGTGTGTGCTTTTATTGTGGAGAAGCAAACAGGGTATGGAAAAGCATTATACACATTAAAACATATATTACTCATATTTAATACTACACTGTGGGGCAAAGAAAGCCCAATATGAGGCATCTTTGTAGGGATGTATGAAACACTTACCTGGTTTCATCCAGGGACATCCATGGTGGGGGGGAGGCACTCCGTCCCTTCCCCCGAAATCCTCCTGGACATCCGGCTGCTGCTGGGCTGAGCAGGGATGCAAATGGCAGCTGCCATAGCCGCCACCATTTGCGTTCCTGTCTTTTGCCATGATAGGCTACATATATATTTACGTAGCCTATCACGGCCTCCACAGGGATGCAAATGGTGTCCCTGTGTTAGCCGTGATAGGCTACGTAAATACTTATGTAGCCTATCATGGCCATTCATGGGAAGGTGAATGGCGGATGCGGCAGCCATTTTCAGAGCACCGGATGGCCGCAAAATGGTAGACTCCGTTCCGGGCCCATTTCAGGGGGTGGCAGGGGGGGTTGCTTCATTCCACCATGGATTCCAGGGGGCTGAATGCACTGGAATTCAGCCTCCCTGGGATCCATGGTGGAATTCTCTGACATCCCTACATCTTTGGCATCTTGGCAGTGGGGCTGCCCGTTGCCCAGATTTCATGCACTTCTGAGCAAGCAGTGAAAAGTTATAGCTCTTTGCTAGGGGTGGACGAAAGTCACTTACCTGTCGTCGAAGCTTGTTCGTGGTGGGGGGAGGCGCTTCGCTGCTCCCCCCGTGAAGTTCAGGCCGGGGGGGGAGGCTTCCCACCTCGCCCAGCCGAAATTCAGGCCAGGGGGGAGGCTTCCCACCTTGCCCGGCCGAAATTCAGGCCGGGAAGGAGGCTTCCCGCCTCGCCCGGCCGCGAACTCCAAAGTTAAAAAAAAAAAAAAGCCCCCGTGATAGGCTACGTGACGATTAACGTAGCCTATCATGGCTAGACC
Source organism: Heloderma suspectum (assembly GCF_057233095.1). Lineage (NCBI taxonomy): Eukaryota > Metazoa > Chordata > Lepidosauria > Squamata > Helodermatidae > Heloderma > Heloderma suspectum. The sequence goes on along the minus strand of NC_139459.1, from coordinate 385,944,642 downwards.
TGCAAAGTCAGCCATGATAGGCTACGTTAATCGTCATGTAGCCTATCACGGGTGACTTTGGAAAAAAAAAAAAAGCGTGTACGCTAATGGCGGCCCCCATAGGGAGCCGCCATTTGCGTTCCTTATTTGGTCGCTGTAGTCTACGTAAATCTTTACGTAGACTACAGCAACCAAATAAGGAACGGGAATGGCGGCTCCCTATGGGGGCCGCCATTATCTGTACGCGCTTTTTTTTTTTAAAGTCACCCGTGATAGGCTACGTGACGATTTACGTAGCCTATCACGGCTGACTTTGCAAATCTAGCCGTGATAGGCTATGTTAATCGTCATGTAGCCTATCACAGGGGCGTTTTTTTTTTCTTTTATTGCAATGGCGGTGGTGGCGGCAGCCGGTCGAAAGACCGGCTGCCGCTCCCGCCCCACATGAACACCCGCCGAACAGCCGGCCGGACCCGCCGCCGGGAGGGACATTTGGCAAAGGTAAGTCCCATCCCTGGGGGGGTGCAGGGGGCGGGGGGGTGGAGAATTTCTCCCCGAAACTTGTTCGGGGGGCCGAACACGTTGGCGCTCAGCCCCCCGAAGTTTCGGGGAAAAATTCTCCGCCATCCCTACTCTTTGCTTTGGGGGTTTGTGTGGAAGACATAGCACAGCCTTCCTGCTAGCCTGTTTTCCCAGGTAATGTGTACTCCCTTCAGCCAAAGAGAGCCAGAGGTCATTCACTGTGAAGCTGTATAGGGAAGGGGAGAAGGGTTATTTTTACTTCAAAGAAACCTAGAGCAGAGACTACATTCCTAATCGCTGCTTAAACACCTAACTTCTCTGATTAGTCCTTTATGACCTTTGGTTTGAGTTTCTGAGTACAGCACCATTTATCTGTGTCTACCACAGAAGCTACTTAGTCAAACTCTCTGAAATTTGGCAGGTAGAACCCACTCCAAGGGGGCTGACAGATTCCTAAAATTCATGTCTTCATCATACAAACTGAAACATTCTGGCCATTTCTGTTTTCCAATGCAAGTCAATGGGAAAATGTCAAATCTGAACAATTTGGATATCCAAATCTCACTTCAGGTCCAAATCTGAAGCGAAGTGGGTTGGGTCCGAATCAGTCTGAAGTCAAGTGGGGGGTCCATATACAGTGGCAGTTAATACCTATGAGGTGTCTAGAAATGTCTCTTCACTGGTGTGTTTTATGGCTGCTGATTCATTCCTGTTGTTGGTTCTGCTTTGCATTTTAGTTTATTTTGATATTGTGTCTTTCACCTTTCAGTTTTGTATTCAGTGTTCAGTCTACTTATGTAGAGTCAAGTGGGATATAAATGTTGAAATGAACAAATGAACAGCCCAAAGAGCATCCTGGGGTCACTTGAGGTCATTGGGACTGGAGATCTCATTGGGTCCTTTCCAAAAATTATTATTCATTTCCATAGACACAAATGCCCCTAACATGTTTTCTTTTCTGCTCCTTCTCTTTATCCCTAGACTGTGCCTCATTCCAGGTGTGTCGAGAGCTGTTGCCCTGGATATGCCAAGGAGTTCCAGGAAGGAGAGCCACCTTGCTGCTATGCTTGTGCTTCATGTGCAGAAGGGACCATCTCCACTCAGGAAGGTGGGTGACCTCAGTGGAATGGGTGCTCCCTTTGGAAACAGAGCCAATATTTGAGGTGGGTTTTTTTTTGCCTCAACAACACATTTGTAATCAGGGGTTCTCTTCTGGATCTCCCTGTCAACTGAAATGAAGAGGCTGGTGAGCTGATAGATGGCCTTTTTAGTTGTGGCACCCCATAACTGGAATGTCCTCCCCAGGAAGGCTCATCAACAGGTGAATATGTCTTCATTTGCCCAACCATTTCAGCACTTCGAGCAAATCTGGTTTTAATTATGGCTTTTTCTGTTCTGCTGCATGTTGATGCTGTTGTTCTTTGTTTTATTTTAATTGTGATTAATTGACCTTGCAGTATCTTTTTTTTCTGGTTTGTAAATCATCCTAACAGGTTTTTGTTTTGTTTTTTCCTGAAGGGTAGGCTCAAAATTATTTCAACACATGAAATAAAAATTCAGACATTTTCAGTGAAGATTTTAAAGACATTTTTGAACTTGGATCCCATCTGGGCTTCAGTATTTTTAATTCCCACCACTAATTCCATAAATCACCCCTCTGCCTGCTCTGCTTTATACATGACTAAGGCAGGGCCATCTGTAAAGACCCAGAGAGGTCTACATTATACATAGAAAGTCTTCTGCAAAATGTGGAGGCTTCAGGCTCCAATTTTGGTGGGGTCATGAATCCATTCTGGGTTTCAATCAGAACCCGCCAGAATTGATTTAGCATTTGGGGGCAAGGTATTAGAGCGTGTGGTGACCTCCCAGGTCCAGGGGTTCCTGGATGAAATGGATTATCTTGATCCATTTCAATCTGGTTTCAGGCTGGGTATGGGATGGAGACAGCTTTGATAGCCTTGGTGGCTGACCTACGCCGGGAACTGGACAGGGGGAGTGTGTCCCTGTGAGTTCTGCTGGACCTCTCAGAGACATTCGATACCATCAACCATGGTAATATTCTGGGATGCCTCACTGGGATGGGACTTGGGGGTACTGTTTTACAGTGGCTGCATTCCTTCCTAGCGGGGCAAACTCAGAAGGTGTTGTTGGGGGATGCCTGTTCAATTCTGTGGCCATTAGCTTGTGGGGTCCCTCAGGGTTTTGTTCTGTCTCCCATACCATTTAATATCTACATCAAACTGCTGGGAGAGGTTGTCAGGAGTTTTGGAGTTTGGTGCCACCAATATGCTGATTGTCAGGAGCACCCTAGCTGCCTCTTGTAGTCCCCACCAATAGCCAACTCAGGACACAGATGACGAGGAATTCTTTTCCAGACTTTATTCCTTTATTACTTTATGACTCTTTCAGAATACTAGTCGCTAGCGCCAAAGCAAGGAACAGCACCGGGGAAAGATAGCTGAGTAGCCTAAGCTCCAGGTAAGGCAGTTGGTCCCCGTTTGAAGGAGAATCACGGGAAGACCCTGAACTTATGGGCTAGAGAGAGATCCTCCCTCTTTCCCTTCGGTCCTCGGGACACGACTGTTGTTTGCATGCCAACCGAGCACTATGCCTCCTTTCCATGCCCTCCAACTGTCACTACTCCCTGTGTCTGCACCAAGCATCCAGGAAGCCCCCCTCCAGCGCTCTCTCACTGCCAGGGTCACTATCTATCCCAGGAATGCTGGCAGGAGGAATCTCTGCCAGCTGCTGCGCTTGTGAGAGATGAGCAAGCTCCTCTCCCAAGGATTGCTGTTCCTCCTCGGAATCAGAAATGCTCTGGGGCTCTATTGGCTCAGTTTCCACCCTGACACTGATGACGGCCAGCTCTACTACTCCTTTCCACCAGATTCCAAAAAAGCTGTTTCTGTCCTTAACCAGTGTTTAGGGGTGTACAAAACCCCACTTACCTGGCTCTGCTGGGGTCCATGGAGGGAGGAGGCAATCCAGTCCTCCCCTTAGAATCCTCGATGGGCGGGGAGGCAATCTGGTCCTCCCCCCGGAATCCTGCCCAGCCAGCTCTGCTCCACAGCCAGGCCATGAAGCCGTCGGCCGGGTCGATCTGCAATGGGGCCTCCACCCGCTGCCGGGCTGCTGCGGACGCAAATGGCATCCTGCATAGGGGACACCATTTGCATCCCTACGCTAGGCCATGATAGGCTAAGTATATATTTACGTAGCCTCTCACGGCTAAAGCAGGGACGCAAATGGCGTCCCCTACGCCATTTGTGTCCCCACTTTAGCCGTGATAGTCTACATAAATATTTATGTAGCCTATCATGGCTAAAGTGGGGACACAAATGGCGGCCGCTACGATGGCCGCCATTTGGGGCCGCAGCAGCCCAGAAGATGACCTGGAGCCGCCACCGGACCTGCTGCCGCCACCGGAGCCATCACCAGGTAGGTCCGTTCCAGGGATTTTGGGTGGTGGTGGGTGGGGTAGTCTGTTCCACCACATACTCCGGGGCGGGTGGATTCTAAAGAATCCGGCCTCACTGGAGTCCGTGACAGAATTCCCCAACATCCCTACCAGTGTTTGGCATCAGTAATGGACTGGATGAGGGAGAACAAAATAAAACTTAATCCAGACAAGACAGAGGTGCTCCTGGTCAGTCAAAAGGCAGATCAGGGAATAGGGTTTCAGCCTGTGTTGGATGTGGTTACACTCCCCCTGAAGTCTCAAGTTTGCAGTTTGGGGGTGCTCCTGGATTCAGCCCTAAGCCTCTCCCACATCCCCATCTTTGCTCAGAATGTAACAGAACACTGACAGCTGTGGATGGACACCTGATGTTAGTCATGCTGAAGCGACTCTTCTCCTTTTCAGATGCAGACCATTGCACCAAGTGTCCAGAAGAGCAGCATCCAAACAACGACCGAGATCAATGTGTCCCCAAGGATATAACTTTTCTGTCCTATAACGAAATGTTAGGGATCATTCTGGTTTCCTTCGTCCTTTTCTTATCCCTAACAACAGGTTTCATTTTAATAGTCTTCATTAAATTCCGAGAAACTCCAGTAGTCAAATCTAATAACCGGGACCTCTCCTACATTCTCCTTATCTCACTCCTGCTTTCCTTCTTGTCCTGCATCCTATTCATTGGCTGGCCAAAGAAAGAGACCTGCATTCTCCAACAAACAGCCTTCAGCATCATCTTCTCTGTTGCTGTCTCTTCTGTTTTGGCCAAAACCATCACTGTGGTTCTGGCCTTCCTGGCCACAAAGCCAGGGAACAAGCTGAGGAGATGGCTGGGGACGAGTCTTGCAAACTCCATCATAATTTCTTGTTCCAGTGTCCAAGTTGTCATCTGTACCATCTGGCTGGGCATCTCTCCGCCCTTCCCTGACTCTGACATGCACTCTCAGCCTGGACAGATCATCCTGCAATGCAATGAAGGATCTGTGACTATGTTCTATACTGCACTTGGCTACATGGGCTTCCTGGCTGCCATCTGCTTCATGGTGGCTTTCTTAGCCAGGAATCTGCCTGGGGCCTTCAATGAAGCCAAGCTGATCACCTTCAGCATGCTGGTCTTTTGCAGTGTTTGGGTTTCCTTTGTGCCCTCCTACTTGAGCACGAAGGGCAAATACATGGTGGCTGTGCAAGTCTTCTCTATCTTGGCCTCCAGTGCTGGCTTACTGGGCTGCATTTTTATCTCCTGAGGCTGAGCAATTCATGCAGAGTGAGCTGCTGATTCTCCTGCTTGAGCCCCTGAGGGATCAGCCCTTTTCCCCAGGGTCACAGACTCCTTCCCAGCATTCTTCCTTCGACTCTGGGTGACCTTGAATGCATTTCTTCCTCTGAAGAGAGGGAGGGTGGCAGGAAAACATCCCCTCAGGCCCCCGGTCCAGCTGGACTGTCCCTCCCTTCCTCCACTGGGCTTTCTCCATCAAGCACCTTGTAGGCTGGATCCTTATGAGTTTTTTTGTTTTAATATTGTTTTATGAGTGGATCTTTAAAATGAATTCTTACTTTTCTAACATGCAGCGGGATATAAGTAACTGTAAAAAAGAAAGAAAGAAAGAAAGAAAGAAAGAAAGAAAGAAAGAGAAGCATCCTTTGCGAGCGGAGATGGGTCAAAGAAGACGCAGACAACAAGCTTGGATTGAAAATTGGGCCACATTTATTGAAATATTTGCAAAGGGGTAACTAGGATGGGCATCTAACTGTGTCAGCGGCTAGCTGACACTTCTAGGGCGAAAACACACCCAGCCTGAGGGGTGGCGGCGATCTCGCCATCCCTCCGGACTGCCCCTTGTGACCGATGATATAGACTGTATTCCCTTACAGGACACACACAACCCGCTTAACAGTGTGACGTAGGCAAAAAAGGCTCACAGTCCTCAGCCAATCTGGCTGTGAACCAAAAAATTCCTACATGGCTCCCAAAGGGGCAAAACCCACACTGCTAAGGGGAGGGTGGGAGGGAGCTGCGTCGCGCCAAAGAGCTGAGATAGGGAGGGGGGTCAAGTTTAAGACAACTCGGCCCGCTCCTCCCTGACTGGTGGTGCGACTGGGGTGAACCAATCAGAGGCCCATACGTCTTATCACCCTACCCGCCCGCAATGCCCCCCCCTTTCAGCCAGACAAGCTGGCGCCAGGTAGGGCATTTGCGAGCAGAGATGGGTCAACGAAGACGCGGACAACAAGCTTGGATTGAAAACTGGGCCACATTTATTGAAATATTTGCAAAGGGGTAACTAGGATGGGCATCTAACTGTGTCAGCGGCTAGCTGGCACTTCTTGGGCAAAAACACACCCAGCCTGAGGGGTGGCGGTGATCTCGCCATCCCTCTGGACTGCCCCTTCTGGGGGAGATAGACCTTCCCGTGTCACCCCCAACCCGGTGCCGCACAACACCTGGGTGAGTGAGTAGGGTTGGTCTCCCAGGCAACACTTATCCTCCCGCCGAGCCGCACAACCCATTCGAGGGGCCTCAGACGTCACCTGTCACCATAAGGTGCCTCTGTGTGCACACCATCCCTACTCCCTTTCCTGTTTTGCCCGTCCTAGCCGCCACAGGAGTCACAAGCCTATTGCTTGTGAAACTCCCCCCACCTGCGCAGAAGAACTTGCCGCAGGCCCCTTTGCAGATCGGCCAAAAATAAGTCATTGCCTATGTCTGACAGGTGGACGCCGTCCTGCCTGTAAAGCTCCCTCCTAGTCCAATGGATTCCTTGGTGGTTGATATAACCATCACCATGCTCTGACAACCCACATGCCAGTTCTCTGTTCACCTTGCACCGGGCCTGTTCCATGGCCGCATTGCTCTGCGCCCTCCACATGATTCTCGGGAGCACTGAGGACCATAATATGGTCACCCCCGGCCAACGATGTCGCATTGTCCGCAGATCAGCCAATGCTTGCTCAATCAAGCCTTTTCCAGGCTTGTAGCCCAGGTCGTTCCCTCCTAGGTGCAGCACCAGGACCTGTGGAGGGAAAATGACCAAACCTCGTTGAAAGAGTGTGGGAAGAAGACTGTCCCATCGCATACCCCATCGGCCGAGCCATTGAATTGCCACCTGTTGGGGAAACTGCAGCCGGGATCCGAAGGCCGACGTAGAAGCTCTGCGGGCAGCCCAAAAAACCATACTGTGCCCACAAATGAGCACCCGTACCGGCATCGGTCGAATCCCATCTAAATAAAACATTGGGGAAGGCGAAGAGAATCATCATGAAGCATCAGGCAACTTGCGAATGTAAGAGCGGAAGGCCCTGGAGCGTCATCTCCCTACCGCCTTCACTTGCTTGGAAGAAAAGCCTATGGCAGCTGCCGTAGAGGCTGCCCCAATACAGAATGAGTGAGTCCCAAAACAAGAATGCCCCAGACCCAGTGTGGTCAAGGCTAACTTAGTGACTGCCCAAAATTAGAACTTTGTCAGTGGTGAACCGTCAGCATGGCAAAATAGGGGACCCTCCTTTGCCCCGCGATACTCAATGAAAGCCTGCAAGGCCCTGACAGGGCATAACTCGTCAGCCTGGGCCTGGTTAAGGGTCACCAATGCTCCCTTGCCTGACTGATCGGTTTTTGAACGTCGAATATGGAGGTGAATCAGGTTAGAATGGATCAGGATATCGGAATACCTCAAGGCCCTCCCGGTGGTGTCGGATTTGGATGCCCAGACCAGTTCTGAAATCCTAAGGGCCCCAAAAAAGGCTGTTAAGGCCGCAGCGTGAAAGAGGGAGGCTTCGTATGGAGAAGAGCAAATGGAGGGCCACAGTGCCCAAAGCCCTATAAGAATAGCTGGCGACAAAGGATGTCTGGAGTCTGGCGGGGCGGGAGACATCCGTGCCCAGCCTTGCACAGCCTTCCTGATTTGGAAATCTGAGGTGGAGTCCTCCACCCCTCGCACTTTGGCCCAGAAGGCCAAAGAGGCGAGCTTCCTCGAAATGGTCCTAGCAGATAGTCCCTTATTATGCAGATGTACACAGAATTGTAACAAGTGGTCCACAGGTAAGGGCCACACCTCCTGCAACTGCAGTCCACACCTGAAGGCGCTAAACTCCCTACCTGTTCTCTCGTAGGCAGCTCTAGTGCTGGGGGCTATAGAATTCAGGATAGCGTGTTCGACGTGAGAGCACCAATCTCCCACTGTTCGTCTGGCATGGGGTCTGACAGCGGATGTGCCCACGGAGCCAACGCACGGAACTGGTCGATCTGGTTTCGTGACAAAGCATCGGCTACAGGGTTCCCCAGACCCGGCACGTGGCGGGCGCGTAACCATATGTTGTGGCGTAGGCATTGGAGGGTAAATGCTCTAACTAACTCCATAACCCTTTGGTTTCTGGAGGATAAAGTATTAATGACGTGCACTACCGCCAAATTGTCACACCAAAAAAGAGCGACAGCGTTGGCCATCAATTCTGCCCAAATATGTACAGCCACATAAATGGGGAAGAATTCCAGGAAGGTGAGGTCACGACAGATACTGCCGGCAGCCCAGCTCTCTGGCCACTGGCCCCGGCACCACCGGTCTTGCCAAATTAGCCCAAAACTAAAAGTGCCAGCCGCATCCGAATGGATCTGCATGTCGGCTCGTAGAAGTAACTCACGCCTCCAAAAGGAGATGCCGTTAAAGTCTCTCAGAAATTTAAGCCATACCCGCAGGTCCATGCGCATAGCGGAGGTGACTCTGGTGCGATGATGCGGGAGTCGAAGACCCCGCATTGCCCAGCTGAGCTGTCGCAGGAATGCGCGGCCAGGGGCCACTACCCTACAAGCGAAATTCAAATGGCCAACTATCTCTTGGAGGGCTCTAAGGGAGACTTTACGAAGGTGCAAGATGGATTGGATCTTATTCCTAAGTATCAGCAATTTATCAAGAGGGAGACGAGAACAATGTGCGAGGGTATCGAGCTCGATCCCTAAGAACGTCAAAGTAACAGCTGGGCCCTCTGTCTTCTCGTGTGCCAAAGGGACACCTAAATCTGAGGACAGGGATATGAATGCCTTAATCAGGTCAGAGCATTGACTGCCGTCCCCGGGTCCAGCAAACAAGAAGTCATCCAAATAGTGGATCACATCGCCGCAGCCCATCTTATCCCGTATCGCCCATTCCAGAAAGGTACTAAATGTTTCATACATGGCGCAAGAAATGGAGCATCCCATAGGGAGGGCGCGGTCGATGTAAAATTTGTCCTGGAAGGCAAATCCCAGCAAATCAAAATCCAGAGGATTGATAGGCAAAATGCGAAAAGCGGATTTGATATCACATTTGCCCATCAATGCCCCGCGGCCCAGGGTTCTTATCATGGCTACTGCAGTGCCAAAGGAAGTGTAACGCATGGAACATAGGGAATCTGGGATTTCATCGTTAACAGACTGACCTTTGGGGAAAGAGAGGTCATGAATTAACCTGAACTCACTGGGCGATTTCTTGGGGATAATTCCCAAAGGGGAAATCCGCAGGTTGGTTAGCGGGGGCGAGGAAAAGGGGCCGATGACCCAACCTGACTGAACTTCTTTGTTAATTTTGTCTTGCACCAAGCGCCGCATGCTAAGAACAGACCGGTGGTTACCAGTCAAATACGGCTTTCGCAGACCCATAAAGGGGATCCTGAAACCCAGTGTAAAGCCGCGTTCCAAGTAGATCGCTGCCCGACGATTTGGGTAACGCCTTCGAAGTTGAAGGAGCGGAAGAATCTTAACTGGGCTGGGGCCCTTTGTGAGGGGGAGGGTGCCCACCGCCATGTTTTCTGCCACCACGGCCATCCCTTGGGGAACCTCTCCAACCTCTGGCTCTCGGGCAGGAGGAGCAGGAGTGTTGACCGCCACAAAGAGAGCACTCGTGCCGGAAGTGGCATGGGTTTTGGGAGCAAGAACTTTTGGAGCTGAACTCCCAGTACAGCCAGCGGTGTTGAACCCCTGGACCCGCAATAGGCCTAACGGGTATTGCGGGCGACAGCTTGGCCAGGATGTGGCCGCTGTCGGACCTGTTGCCGAAGCCTGGCCTAGAAGGGGTCATGAATTGGAGCCAAAGGTCCTGGTCCTTCAGATCCCAGCGCATGGAGGGATCAATGGTGGCCCTCCTATGAAAGGCTTCATCATAGGCCAGCCATGCACTCCCTTCATATTTGGTGTAAGCCCTGTATATTATGTCAAGGTATTTGGTGAGAACCCAAGCCCTCTCAGGGAATCTCTGTTGGAGGATGCCAGTGTAAATTAAAAACCCTGGCAACCAGTTCGCCCAGGTGAGAGGCACTTTGCGGGCTTTGCTCCGCTCAGAATCTCGGTCACGGGTCCTATCTTTATCGCTGGGTTCGGGCCATGAAAGAGCAGGGCAAAGACATTGGTAAATTCACCCTGCAGAATCTTTTCTCTGGTGGCAATGGTTAAATGAAAACCAATAGGGTAGGAAGTAGCACCTGTGGGCATAGATCCTCTACTCAGGTTGGTGCATGGGTCAACTGAGGACAACTGTGGGCCTAGGAGAGGAGGAGATAGGGAAGCCAGGGGGTCCTGAAAAGAACCAGCGGGCCTCTGCCAAACACTGGCGGGGCGACGTTAATTGGATGAGGCTAGAGCAGTGGCGGAGCTGACGTGGTGGCATCTCCTGCTAAGGGGAATGAAGCTCCAGGCCCCACTGAATTAGGTGGGCTAGCCACCGGAGCAGTTGAGCTGAGAGTTGAGGCCGAGGCAACGGGCTGGGGAGTACTAACTGGGGAGGCTGAAGTAACTGAAGGAAGTGAGAGAGGGGGAACTGGGCCACCCTGAAGAGTAAACCACAGCAACCAACCCCATGGGGTGATTTGCCCCATGCCCGGCCATGCGAATTGAGGTGCCAAAGCAGTCTCACCTGTATCAATCGTAGGTGTGCTCTGATCCCTAGCTGGAAAAACCGACGTTGCTGCTTGTGCGCCCAGGGAAGATGAGGCCACAGAAGGGAGGAGCTCCACTGAAGGCGGTGCGCCTTCTGGAAGAGCCAAGGAAGAGGAGGTGGATGCCTCAATAGCGTCCAGACGAGCTGAAATAGAAAGGAGCAACGAGCGTTGTGTCTGCTGCCACGTTCGCTTAGGTTGGACCGCTGAGGGTTTTTGGGGCCTGGCTGGGGGAGGGAGAGGTATCCCCGAGGAACGTTCAGCAGCTTCCAAACGAGAAAGACTTGATGACAATACCGGGTCTGAGTCCTCATCAGACTCAGAATCAGGCCTTGGCAGCAGCCTTTTGCGGAGGGGGGAGGGGCCCTCCCCTTACCTTTCTTACCCCCTTGGCCCTTCTTGGGAGGCATGATGCAAAAGGTAAGTTAAGCTTAGCTGCTATTGGAGAATAAGCAAGTGGGCACCCCGGGCAACAGGCAGCTATCACACAATCTTCACAGTCAGCGGATACGCGTTCCAGACCAAGAGATTAAAGCTTAAGAGGTGCAGCAAAGTTTTTTTGTTTTTTTTTTAGAAGGAAACGCGCTTGAGCGCGGGCACCCTCAGCTGAGGGCGCCCTAGCTCAGGAGGTGCCAAACAGGCAGCCGCGGCTACTTGATCGTTTAAGTAATTAAATATTTTATTTATTTATTTATTTATTTGGGGGGGGGGGAGATGCCAACAGGAGAATAGCAAGGCACTGGGGGGGAAACACTTAGCCCCTGGCCCTGCCGCCAGACTCCCCTCCCCACCAGGCAGTCTAACCTGTTGAGCTGGGGGGAGGGGGAGGCAGGCATGCAGCTGCCGGGACAGCCGGAGCCGACAAACGCGGGTGCTGTGCTCAACGCACGCCGCTGCCGCACCTCACCACCACCAACGCCTCTGAGGCCCAGCGAGGTAAGCAAAAGGCCATGCCCAGCGGAGGCCGGCAGAAGGCGAGCATGTCAGACCAATAGGCCGGCCGGCAGACAGGCCAGGAGCTGGCCAGCCAGCCGGCCAGCCGGGCAACAAAAAGGGTGGGCGATTGAGAGACCGGGCGCGTGGGTGAGCGAGCGAGCGAGCAGGCGGGCGAGCGGGCGGGCAGGCAGGTAGAGGAACGAGGGGGTGGGCGATCGAGCGGGCGGGCGGGCGGGCGAGCGAGGTGATTGGGGGGGTGAACAAAGGCCGAGGGGGCAGGCGGGTGGGCGCGCGCCGCCCCACCCGGACCCCCGGGAAGGGGTAAGGCGCCTCACCCAGGCATGCAAACTAGGAGCCGCGGCCAGCGTTTAGACCGCGAAGAAGAGAGATCATGTGCTCGAGCACCGCTACTGCGCCGCCAGCCAAACCGGGGCTGCGGTGGGCGCTCGAGGAAAGGAGCCGGCAGGGAGGGAGAGAAGGGGGGTGGACACAATATCACCAGTAAGGTTGGCTCTCCTGACGGCCAGCGGGCGCCGTCCCAGAGGGAGCGGCGCCGGAGCACACGAGACCCCCCGCGTGTGTCGGTAACTCGATAGCCTCGCGTGAAGAGAAGCTTTGGCGCGCAGAACCATGCTGAGTCCAGGTGGCTGGAAAGACGATGACGAAGCCGGTCTCCAGCAGGCGAGAATCCCTCGTCGAATCCAGGCGAGTCTTTAGTTCTGAATAGCTGCATCATGCCAAAGAGCTGAGATAGGGAGGGGGGTCGAGTTTAAGACAACTTGGCCCGCTCCTCCCTGACTGGTGGTGCGACTGGGGTGCACCAATCAGAGGCCCATACGTCTTATCACCCCACCTGCCCGCAATGCCCCTCCCCCTTTCAGCCAGACAAGTTGGCACCGGGTAGGGCATTAGTTTTAATTCTGTTTCCAATAAATAATAATATAAACACATGAATAAATAATAATAAATACATTGTAATAAATAAATGAAGAAATACATTTCTCACAAGGAACAATCCTTTGGTTTAATGTTGTTCCTGATAAAAAACAGAGATGCTACATTACCTGCTCTTTCAAACAGCAAATGCCAAGCAAAAACCCTGACCCTCATAGCTTAATTGCATCATAGAATCATAGAATCATAGAATCATAGAATCATAGAATCATAGAATCATAGAATCATAGAATCATAGAATCATAGAATAGTAGGGCTGGAAGGGGCCTACAAGGTCATCGAGTCCAACCCCCTGTTCAATGCAGGAATCCAAGTCAGAGCATCCCTGACAAATGGCTGTCCAGCCTCGTCTTGAACGCCTCCAGTGTGGGAGAGCCCACCACCTCCCTAGGGAATGGGTTTCAGTGTCGTATTGCTCTAACCGTCAGGAAGTTTTTCCTGATGTTCAGCCGGAATCTGGCTTCCTGTCACTTGAGCCCATGATTCCATGTCCTGCACTCTGGCATGATCGATCAGTCTATCCAGATCACTTTCAATTCTGTTTCTGTCTTCCAAAGTATTAGCTATCCCTCCCAATTTTGTGTCATCTGCAAATTAGATCAGCATTCCCTGCACCTCCTCCTCCAAGTCATTAATAAAAACGTTGAAGAGCAATGGGCCCAGGACTGAGCCCTGCGGTACCCCACTCGTTACCTCTCCCCAGTTTGAGAAGGTCCCATTGAGAAGCACTCTTTGAGTCCAATTCTGTAGCCAACTGTGGATCCACCGGATCGTTGTTTCATCTAGCCCACTTTGAGCTAGTTTGCTCATCAGGATATCATGGGGCACTTTGTCGAAAGCTTTGCTGAAGTCGAGGTATATGATGTCCACAGCATTCCCACGGTCTACAAGGGAGGTTACTTGATCAAAAAATGAGATCAGATTTGTCTGGCAGGACTTGTTTTTGACAAATCCATGTTGGCTTCGAGTAATCACGGCATTGTTGTCAAGGTGCTTCCAGATGGATTGCTTTATGATCTGCTCCAGAATTTTCCCAGGGACTGATGTCAGACTAGTCTGTAGTTCCCAGGTTCCTCCTTTTTACCCTTTTTGAAGATAGGGACAACGTTAGCCCTCCTCCAGTCATCTGGCACTTCCCCTGTCCTCCATGATTTCTCAAAGAGAATAGACAGCGGTTCTGAGAGTTCTTCTGCCAGTTCCTTTATGACTCTAGGGTGCAGTTCATCTGCCCCTGGAGATTTGAACTCATTCAAAGTAATGAGGTGTTCCTTGACCATATGCCTGTCAATCTCAAGCTGCAATCCTGCCCCTTCAGCCTGTACTTCGCCTTTGCCAGGGGGGTCATAGACCCTCTTTTGGGAGAAGACTGAGCCAAAGTAGGAATTGAGCACCTCTGCCTTTTCTTTGTCATCTGTTATCATTTTGCCATCCTTATTTAATAGCTGAACCACCATTTCTTTCCTCTGCCTTTTACTATGCACGTAGCTGAAGAAAGCCTTTTTGTTGTTTTTAACATCCCTCACTAACCTCAGCTCATTCTCAGCTTTAGCCTTCCTGACACCATCCCTGCAATTCTGTGCTATCTGCCTGTACTCTTCCTTTGTTACTTGGCCTTCTTTCCACTTCCTATATGTGTCCTTTTTTGTTTTCAGGTCATCCCTAAGCTTTTTGTGAAGCCACATTGGCTTCTTCTGTTGTCTTCCACCTTTTCTTCTTGTTGGAACTGTTGGAATTCCATCATGAGATGGGGCACTGAGGACTGCCTTGTAGATCTCAGAAGATTAGTTGGAATGTGATCAAGACAGCAAGACAAACTTTCATGGCGCACTTGAATTTTCTTTCCTCTCCTATTATATCATCAAGATAAATATTTCTTTGGCCACGTTTGGATGTCAGTGTAAGCCATGGTGACTTAATAAGCTACTCACAGTAGCTTATTGTTGAAATAGTCCACAATGCCCTGCCACACGACTGGGCTAATAAGCTACTGTGAGTAGTTTATTAAGCAACTGTGTGTAATCTGAGTCTTCCACCTACTGGAAACATTGCAGCCGCCTGTTTTAACCTTCCACAGTATCCCACTGAGAGGGGAGAGCTGTGGGGTGAAGTACAGGGGCTTAATTCAGTGCTACCAGCATCACCCTGACAAGGAGGTGGCAGCTCTAAAGCACTGGGAGTTTGCAGAATCAGGACCAAACTTCACACCAGCCTCACCTAGCCAGAACCTTGCATGATTACCCCAGAGGAGGGAAAACCCAGGGTGCAACATAAAGGGGGTGGCAGAAAAATAAACCCTTTGGGGTTTGCAGGATTGGGACAAAACCCTCAATTGCTCATTTCCCCCAACAGCCTAGGGATGTACAAATGTCACTTACCGTTTCATTTCGTGACATTCATGGTGGGGGGGAGGCACTCCGTCCCTCCCCCCAAAATCCTCACCGGCCAGCTCCGCTCCACGGCAACTCCGCAGAGCCACCAAACAGGGCCACCTACAGCAACATCCAGCCGCTGCTGGGCTGCGCTGGGAGGCAAATGGCGGCCGCCATAGCGGCCGCCATTTGCTTTCCTGCCTTTTGCCATGATAGGCTATGTAAATACTTACATAGCCTATCACAGCATTTGTGGTAGACACAGCAGACGCGGCCGCCATTCGCAAAGCACCAGTGAATGGCAGCAGGTAAGCTCCGTTCCACACACATTTCGCTGGGTAGTGGGGTGGGGGGCTTCGTTCTGCCACAGATTCTGGGGGGCCAAATGCGCTGGCATTCGGCCTCCCTGGAATCTGTGGTGAAATTTTCCGCCATCCCTACCATAGCCATTGCTAGCATAAACACCTTTATTGTCATCAAAACCTATCACAATAATGTGGAGTTCCACATTTCAGTCCCACCCTCCCAGAAATTGCTGACAGAGCTGCTTCTGTTCGCTATAATACTTTAGCGCTAAAGCAAATTTTCAGAAAAACATGCAAAAATGCAAATGCACCCCCACCCCTCGTGCCGCCATTTTACTACTTTATGGAAAATTGACCAGAGAAGGGGAAAAGGGGGTGGGAGCTATAGGTCCCTGAGAGTTAGCTGGAATGGGGTAAAATCACACAGCTGGGATGCCCTCCTTGGGAGCCTCTACTTGCTGTAGTGGACAATTGTGGAACTGGGCTTCTTCATGGAAAAGTGAGCAGTTCTTTCCCCATTCCCCTATTTCCCCCAATTTCTCAATTTGTGCAATTTCAAAGTAGTGATCAGGGTGTAACTTTGCTGCAGTGGCATAGTGCAATAGTCACAAGGCTACCTACTGGGGAAAGCTGTACTTTTTTAACTGTAGTCCAGTATCAGGGACTAGGGATGTCTGAGAATTCCGTTACGGATCTTGGTGAGGCCGAATGCCAGTGCATTTTGCCCCCCGAAATCCATGGCAGAACGAAGCCCCCCCACCCCCCCGCCCCGCGAATGGCATGCAAAATGGGACACCTACCTGCTGCCGTTCACGTCACTTTGCGAATGGTGGCCACAGCCACCATTTGCTTCTTCATTATAGCTGTGATAGGCTACGTTAATACTTATGTAGCCTATCATGGATAATGCAGGGATGCCATTTGCGTCCCTGTGGAAGCCGTGATAGGCTGCGTAAGTATTTACGTAGCCCATCATGGCAAAAAAAAAAAGGGAACGCAAATGGCGGCGGTTGCGGTGGCCGCCAGTTGCATTCCCTTTTTTTTTTAATCTTGATAGGCTATATAAATATTTACATAGCCTATTACGCCCCCCCCCAAAGGGGAACACAAATGGCAGCTGCCGTAGCCACTGCCATTTGCGTTTGCTGTTTTTTGGGGGGTATTTGCCATGATAGGCTACGTAAATATTTACTTAGCCTATCACGGCAAAGTACAGGGATGCAAATGGCGGCGGCTACGGCAGCCGCCATTTGCGTCCCTGTGCAGGCTGCCCAGCGGCCAGATGTCCAGCTGCGGGTGGCCCTGGCTGGTGGCTCCATGGAATTGCTGTGGAGAGGAGCCGGCTGGAGAGAATTTCGGGGGGAGGGACGGAGCTTCTCCCACCCACCGCGAATGTCACCCTTCGAAAAGGTAAGTGACTTTCGTACATCACTAGGGAAGGCTGTGCTTGTTTGGCTGCAGTTGTCACTTGGTTACTTGTCAGATCTCAGTAAAAGGGCTCTGCAGGCTGGAGCAGAGTGGCCTTGCCAGCCGACTCTGCCAGTGATTGGACTAGGCCACGGTGAGCGCTAGATGATCCAATAACGCATGGTGGGTTAAATAACCCTTACTGCAGACCATGAGTTATCAGTGTCGCTTATTTCAGCCAAATAAGCCATCATAGATTAAACAATTCTCAATAGATGACACAATAACCAATGAGGGGTTAAATAGGTCAACACGGCTTATTTAACCATCATGGGTTATTCTTTTATCTGAACGCAGTCTTTGTGTAATGCACAACCCACAAGGGTCAAAGAATACAAGAGACTTACACATTGATAACATGCCCTGACTTAGGAGAACCATTTCCCATTTTTCCCTTTTAAAAGATCTATGCAGAGGAAGAGTTTGAAATACTCTGCTGGAGTACAATGAAGCCATTATTTTACTGAGCCCACTTATTTGATTGATAAAGCTTAAAGCAAAGCAGCAGAATTTCTGTTTTCTCCATCATGACATCACATCCAAAAGGCTTTTCACTCATTTGTTTCCTCCAATAATTTGAGGGAATGGATCTCTCTCACACACACACACTCCCCCCACTCTCTGAATGGACATTGGAAGGCCAAAGTCCATCTCTTTACTTGTCCTGCCCACATCTCTCCAAGGGCCAAGGAAGAGATGGGCCTTTCCCAATTGTTTTTCGCGTACAACCTCCCAACTGGAGACACCACAGACTGAAACTAGGCCCTTCCGCATGCAAAGTGTATTCTCTGCCACTGATAAATGAAAATGTTTAAAATGGGGTTAAAGAAAGGGTGGAGAGACCCAGATCCTTATTCTTTTATACCTATTTTGGGTATAGTTGGCATGGTGCACTACATTTCACAGTGACTTGCAAAGAGACAAAACCTTGGGCTGGAACCAATTCAATGCCACTGCATAGGCAATACTCCCTGGTTCTGTGGATGTATCGTATCAGGGGGAGCAAAACTTTTTGGGGGGTTTATACCTCTGTTTCCTTATTTGCCATTGCCATCATCAGGCATTAATCTGTTTTGCACAAAAATGAGGGTATTGATTGGAGTGAATAGCTGCTTCTCTTGAAGGGGAGAGATCTCTCCTGATCATGGAGAGATATGATACGGGATAATTCTAAAGTCAGTAAAGGTTATGGTAACATTTATACCTGAGAACCGTAATCCATTTATTGAGTAATCTGTTTATTTTATGTTCTTCACTGCTAGAGTGATGTGACCCCAAAAGGAAAAGAGGAAAAGCTGTCTGTCTGTCTCTTTCTTTCTTTCTTTCTTTCTTTCTTTCTTTCTTTCTTTCTTTCTTTCATTCTCGCTCTTGTTCTCACTCTCTCTCACTCTCTCTTTCCTTTCTGGAGCTGCCTCTCCTTGCAATGAAGGCTGGCCAGTATTTCTGGATCTACTTGGATCCCACTGGAAAGCAACAAGCTATGGATACATTTCATACATGCCCCCACCAGAAGCTATGGTTCTTATCTGATCCTGGTTGGTTCAGAATTCTAACCCCTCTCTAGTACTAAAGCTCAGATGCCATGCTTGGTTTTCACCATTAGATGCTCCTTCCTATTCAGGTCAGGTCTCAATAAAATAATGTAGCACTTGGGGATAAAAATGCAGCCCAGTAAGCCAGCACTGGAGGCCAAGATAGAGAAGACTTGCACAGCCACCATGTATTTGCCCTTCGTGCTCAAGTAGGAGGGCACAAAGGAAACCCAAACACTGCAAAAGACCAGCATGCTGAAGGTGATCAGCTTGGCTTCATTGAAGGCCCCAGGCAGATTCCTGGCTAAGAAAGCCACCATGAAGCAGATGGCAGCCAGGAAGCCCATGTAGCCAAGTGCAGTATAGAACATAGTCACAGATCCTTCATTGCATTGCAGGATGATCTGTCCAGGCTGAGAGTGCATGTCAGAGTCAGGGAAGGGCGGAGAGATGCCCAGCCAGATGGTACAGATGACAACTTGGACACTGGAACAAGAAATTATGATGGAGTTTGCAAGACTCGTCCCCAGCCATCTCCTCAGCTTGTTCCCTGGCTTTGTGGCCAGGAAGGCCAGAACCACAGTGATGGTTTTGGCCAAAACAGAAGAGACAGCAACAGAGAAGATGATGCTGAAGGCTGTTTGTTGGAGAATGCAGGTCTCTTTCTTTGGCCAGCCAATGAATAGGATGCAGGACAAGAAGGAAAGCAGGAGTGAGATAAGGAGAATGTAGGAGAGGTCCCGGTTATTAGATTTGACTACTGGAGTTTCTCGGAATTTAATGAAGACTATTAAAATGAAACCTGTTGTTAGGGATAAGAAAAGGACGAAGGAAACCAGAATGATCCCTAACATTTCGTTATAGGACAGAAAAGTTATATCCTTGGGGACACATTGATCTCGGTCGTTGTTTGGATGCTGCTCTTCTGGACACTTGGTGCAATGGTCTGCATCTGAAAAGGAGAAGAGTCGCTTCAGCATGACTAACATCAGGTGTCCATCCACAGCTGTCAGTGTTCTGTTACATTCTGAGCAAAGATGGGGATGTGGGAGAGGCTTAGGGCTGAATCCAGGAGCACCCCCAAACTGCAAACTTGAGACTTCAGGGGGAGTGTAACCACATCCAACACAGGCTGAAACCCTATTCCCTGATCTGCCTTTTGACTGACCAGGAGCACCTCTGTCTTGTCTGGATTAAGTTTTATTTTGTTCTCCCTCATCCAGTCCATTACTGATGCCAAACACTGGTAGGGATGTTGGGGAATTCTGTCACGGACTCCAGTGAGGCCGGATTCTTTAGAATCCACCCGCCCCGGAGTATGTGGTGGAACAGACTACCCCACCCACCACCACCCAAAATCCCTGGAACGGACCTACCTGGTGATGGCTCCGGTGGCGGCAGCAGGTCCGGTGGCGGCTCCAGGTCATCTTCTGGGCTGCTGCGGCCCCAAATGGCGGCCATCGTAGCGGCCGCCATTTGTGTCCCCACTTTAGCCATGATAGGCTACATAAATATTTATGTAGACTATCACGGCTAAAGTGGGGACACAAATGGCGTAGGGGACGCCATTTGCGTCCCTGCTTTAGCCGTGAGAGGCTACGTAAATATATACTTAGCCTATCATGGCCTAGCGTAGGGATGCAAATGGTGTCCCCTATGCAGGATGCCATTTGCGTCCGCAGCAGCCCGGCAGCGGGTGGAGGCCCCATTGCAGATCGACCCGGCCGACGGCTTCATGGCCTGGCTGTGGAGCAGAGCTGGCTGGGCAGGATTCCGGGGGGAGGACCAGATTGCCTCCCCGCCCATCGAGGATTCTAAGGGGAGGACTGGATTGCCTCCTCCCTCCATGGACCCCAGCAGAGCCAGGTAAGTGGGGTTTTGTACACCCCTAAACACTGGTTAAGGACAGAAACAGCTTTTTTGGAATCTGGTGGAAAGGAGTAGTAGAGCTGGCCGTCATCAGTGTCAGGGTGGAAACTGAGCCAATAGAGCCCCAGAGCATTTCTGATTCCGAGGAGGAACAGCAATCCTTGGGAGAGGAGCTTGCTCATCTCTCACAAGCGCAGCAGCTGGCAGAGATTCCTCCTGCCAGCATTCCTGGGATAGATAGTGACCCTGGCAGTGAGAGAGCGCTGGAGGGGGGCTTCCTGGATGCTTGGTGCAGACACAGGGAGTAGTGACAGTTGGAGGGCATGGAAAGGAGGCATAGTGCTCGGTTGGCATGCAAACAACAGTCGTGTCCCGAGGACCGAAGGGAAAGAGGGAGGATCTCTCTCTAGCCCATAAGTTCAGGGTCTTCCCGTGATTCTCCTTCAAACGGGGACCAACTGCCTTACCTGGAGCTTAGGCTACTCAGCTATCTTTCCCCGGTGCTGTTCCTTGCTTTGGCGCTAGCGACTAGTATTCTGAAAGAGTCATAAAGTAATAAAGGAATAAAGTCTGGAAAAGAATTCCTCGTCATCTGTGTCCTGAGTTGGCTATTGGTGGGGACTACAAGAGGCAGCTAGGGTGCTCCTGACAATCAGCATATTGGTGGCACCAAACTCCAAAACTCCTGACAACCTCTCCCAGCAGTTTGATGTAGATATTAAATGGTATGGGAGACAGAACAAAACCCTGAGGGACCCCACAAGCTAATGGCCACAGAATTGAACAGGCATCCCCCAACAACACCTTCTGAGTTTGCCCCGCTAGGAAGGAATGCAGCCACTGTAAAACAGTACCCCCAAGTCCCATCCCAGTGAGGCATCCCAGAATATTACCATGGTTGATGGTATCGAATGTCTCTGAGAGGTCCAGCAGAACTCACAGGGACACACTCCCCCTGTCCAGTTCCCGGCGTAGGTCAGCCACCAAGGCTATCAAAGCTGTCTCCATCCCATACCCAGCCTGAAACCAGATTGAAATGGATCAAGATAATCCATTTCATCCAGGAACCCCTGGACCTGGGAGGTCACCACACGCTCTAATACCTTGCCCCCAAATGCTAAATCAATTCTGGCGGGTTCTGATTGAAACCCAGAATGGATTCATGACCCCACCAAAATTGGAGCCTGAAGCCTCCACATTTTGCAGAAGACTTTCTATGTATAATGTAGACCTCTCTGGGTCTTTACAGATGGCCCTGCCTTAGTCATGTATAAAGCAGAGCAGGCAGAGGGGTGATTTATGGAATTAGTGGTGGGAATTAAAAATACTGAAGCCCAGATGGGATCCAAGTTCAAAAATGTCTTTAAAATCTTCACTGAAAATGTCTGAATTTTTATTTCATGTGTTGAAATAATTTTGAGCCTACCCTTCAGGAAAAAACAAAACAAAAACCTGTTAGGATGATTTACAAACCAGAAAAAAAAGATACTGCAAGGTCAATTAATCACAATTAAAATAAAACAAAGAACAACAGCATCAACATGCAGCAGAACAGAAAAAGCCATAATTAAAACCAGATTTGCTCGAAGTGCTGAAATGGTTGGGCAAATGAAGACATATTCACCTGTTGATGAGCCTTCCTGGGGAGGACATTCCAGTTATGGGGTGCCACAACTAAAAAGGCCATCTATCAGCTCACCAGCCTCTTCATTTCAGTTGACAGGGAGATCCAGAAGAGAACCCCTGATTACAAATGTGTTGTTGAGGCAAAAAAAACCCCACCTCAAATATTGGCTCTGTTTCCAAAGGGAGCACCCATTCCACTGAGGTCACCCACCTTCCTGAGTGGAGATGGTCCCTTCTGCACATGAAGCACAAGCATAGCAGCAAGGTGGCTCTCCTTCCTGGAACTCCTTGGCATATCCAGGGCAACAGCTCTCGACACACCTGGAATGAGGCACAGTCTAGGGATAAAGAGAAGGAGCAGAAAAGAAAACATGTTAGGGGCATTTGTGTCTATGGAAATGAATAATAATTTTTGGAAAGGACCCAATGAGATCTCCAGTCCCAATGACCTCAAGTGACCCCAGGATGCTCTTTGGGCTGTTCATTTGTTCATTTCAACATTTATATCCCACTTGACTCTACATAAGTAGACTGAACACTGAATACAAAACTGAAAGGTGAAAGACACAATATCAAAATAAACTAAAATGCAAAGCAGAACCAACAACAGGAATGAATCAGCAGCCATAAAACACACCAGTGAAGAGACATTTCTAGACACCTCATAGGTATTAACTGCCACTGTATATGGACCCCCCACTTGACTTCAGACTGATTCGGACCCAACCCACTTCGCTTCAGATTTGGACCTGAAGTGAGATTTGGATATCCAAATTGTTCAGATTTGACATTTTCCCATTGACTTGCATTGGAAAACAGAAATGGCCAGAATGTTTCAGTTTGTATGATGAAGACATGAATTTTAGGAATCTGTCAGCCCCCTTGGAGTGGGTTCTACCTGCCAAATTTCAGAGAGTTTGACTAAGTAGCTTCTGTGGTAGACACAGATAAATGGTGCTGTACTCAGAAACTCAAACCAAAGGTCATAAAGGACTAATCAGAGAAGTTAGGTGTTTAAGCAGCGATTAGGAATGTAGTCTCTGCTCTAGGTTTCTTTGAAGTAAAAATAACCCTTCTCCCCTTCCCTATACAGCTTCACAGTGAATGACCTCTGGCTCTCTTTGGCTGAAGGGAGTACACATTACCTGGGAAAACAGGCTAGCAGGAAGGCTGTGCTATGTCTTCCACACAAACCCCCAAAGCAAAGAGTAGGGATGGCGGAGAATTTTTCCCCGAAACTTCGGGGGGCTGAGCGCCAACGTGTTCGGCCCCCCGAACAAGTTTCGGGGAGAAATTCTCCACCCCCCCGCCCCCTGCACCCCCCCAGGGATGGGACTTACCTTTGCCAAATGTCCCTCCCGGCGGCGGGTCCGGCCGGCTGTTCGGCGGGTGTTCATGTGGGGCGGGAGCGGCAGCCGGTCTTTCGACCGGCTGCCGCCACCACCGCCATTGCAATAAAAGAAAAAAAAAACGCCCCTGTGATAGGCTACATGACGATTAACATAGCCTATCACGGCTAGATTTGCAAAGTCAGCCGTGATAGGCTACGTAAATCGTCACGTAGCCTATCACGGGTGACTTTAAAAAAAAAAAAGCGCGTACAGATAATGGCGGCCCCCATAGGGAGCCGCCATTCCCGTTCCTTATTTGGTTGCTGTAGTCTACGTAAAGATTTACGTAGACTACAGCGACCAAATAAGGAACGCAAATGGCGGCTCCCTATGGGGGCCGCCATTAGCGTACACGCTTTTTTTTTTTTTCCAAAGTCACCCGTGATAGGCTACATGACGATTAACGTAGCCTATCATGGCTGACTTTGCAGGTCTAGCCATGATAGGCTACGTTAATCGTCACGTAGCCTATCACGGGGGCTTTTTTTTTTTTTTAACTTTGGAGTTCGCGGCCGGGCGAGGCGGGAAGCCTCCTTCCCGGCCTGAATTTCGGCCGGGCAAGGTGGGAAGCCTCCCCCCTGGCCTGAATTTCGGCTGGGCGAGGTGGGAAGCCTCCCCCCCCGGCCTGAACTTCACGGGGGGAGCAGCGAAGCGCCTCCCCCCACCACGAACAAGCTTCGACGACAGGTAAGTGACTTTCGTCCACCCCTAGCAAAGAGCTATAACTTTTCACTGCTTGCTCAGAAGTGCATGAAATCTGGGCAACGGGCAGCCCCACTGCCAAGATGCCAAAGATGTAGGGATGTCAGAGAATTCCACCATGGATCCCAGGGAGGCTGAATTCCAGTGCATTCAGCCCCCTGGAATCCATGGTGGAATGAAGCAACCCCCCCTGCCACCCCCTGAAATGGGCCCGGAACGGAGTCTACCATTTTGCGGCCATCCGGTGCTCTGAAAATGGCTGCCGCATCCGCCATTCACCTTCCCATGAATGGCCATGATAGGCTACATAAGTATTTACGTAGCCTATCACGGCTAACACAGGGACACCATTTGCATCCCTGTGGAGGCCGTGATAGGCTACGTAAATATATATGTAGCCTATCATGGCAAAAGACAGGAACGCAAATGGTGGCGGCTATGGCAGCTGCCATTTGCATCCCTGCTCAGCCCAGCAGCAGCCGGATGTCCAGGAGGATTTCGGGGGAAGGGACGGAGTGCCTCCCCCCCACCATGGATGTCCCTGGATGAAACCAGGTAAGTGTTTCATACATCCCTACAAAGATGCCTCATATTGGGCTTTCTTTGCCCCACAGTGTAGTATTAAATATGAGTAATATATGTTTTAATGTGTATAATGCTTTTCCATACCCTGTTTGCTTCTCCACAATAAAAGCACACACAGAGACACACAAGAGAAAAAGCAAAGCAAATACGGATCTATGCACAAGCAAAGAAAAGGTTTTTTCTCTTTCTTTTTTATGGAAAAGATATAGAGTTCAAACATGGGAAGGGAAAGAATACAGGAATTGGGAAGTGGGTGAGAGGAGAGCCAAGAACACACACACACACGAGCGCACACGCACACACACACACACACGCACACACACACACATTCTTAAAGGATCTACTAGAAAAATTAGGGGGGAAAGTTGAAAATCACTTTTTAAACCTTGCTCCTTGTTGTTTTTAATGACTAATCTAGAAAGAAAGAAAGAAAGAAAGAAAGAAAGAAAGAAAGAAAAGGAAATGAATAAGAATGATTGAATAATTTAGCATGGTGGGGGTGGCAATGAACAAGGCAAGGAGAGGAGAAACTAAAGCACTTTTTAAATGTTTTGGGTTTTTTAAAATAAATAATCTAGAAAAGAAAGAAAGGGAACATTGAATTGAAAAGTGCTGTGTGGGAAAGAATAAGGAGAACAAAGCTACAGTATAACACATACACACACACACACACACATTATAGATCTATCCAACTAACTAACCAATTCTCACAGCTCTCCCTAACCACCACCTCTAACAATATTCTCTCTTGCAATGAAACAAACACAGGCTGATCTTTCCAATATATACAGTATCCCGTGCCCCCTTCTCCACCACTGCCAATAATTGGAGACTGCTCGGTTAAGTTCAGCCCTAATCTGGCTACTAGAATTGCCATTCCCCAAAGCTCTCTCCCTCCTTCCCTCCCTCCTCCTCCTCCTCTCCCCCTCCCTGATCTTTCACAAGTTGATAAACTTCGAAACAGGCTGTTTGGGCTTCAGAAGTCATTAGAATAGCTCTGAATCTCCGAGGTGGACCGAGACACTTTGGAGATGGCCTGGTTCGCTTCAGACCACCTCGGTGCTAGTCTGATCCACTTTGGATCTCACCGAGGCAGCCCCGAAGCACCCTGATTCTCTTCGGTATTCAGATTTGGCACTGAAGTGATGCACAGCCCTAGTATTAACCACATTTTATTAGAGTTTAACAGATACCACAAGCCCAAAATATGACACTAATCATTCCCCCTACCTGATTGAAATGCCTGGGCCACACCATGATTTCTGGGTAAATAGTGAGCTTTCTGTCTGTGGATCCTTGTGTCTTTATGCTCCCGATTTTCACTCTGCCACGAGTCAAATTGGGAAACAGCACCCAGTTCACAAATTCAAAGTCAGCTCCCAGCTCCCCATGCTTATCCAGATACAGTCTGCTCACAGAAGCATTAGAAAATTGGACTTCTCTTAAAAAAGCATGAAGCTAGAATGAGAGAAAAACCAGCTGCCATTCAAAAACCATGAAAACATACTCAATATCTTAGCAAGGGATGTACAGATTTTGTTAAATCTGTTCCATCCTTCTTTTGCAAATTCTCAGGCCTGTCTCAACTTGAACCTACCAGGACACTACGATTAATATCTAGGGCTTTCCTCTGTGTGCCTCCTCTGAGGGAATCTGAGGCAGTGACAGCAAGGGAGAGCGGAGAGGGCCTTCTCAGTGGTAGCCCCCTGATTCTGGAATGCACTTCCCACTGGAATCCGCCTGGGACCAACAGTGTCATCTTTTCAGCATGAGATTAAGACTGCCCTCTATTCCCAGGGATGGCATGGAATACTGTGGAATATTTATTTATCAGCTCTAGTATCTTACTGTAATTGTTTTCGTGGATTAAATTAAAAACAAAACAAAACACAAATTGTATGTTAAAAATTTTAAATTTCCATTGTTATTATCTTCTATTTGTGGTTTGTAATTTTTGTGAACCACCCAGAAGGCTTCAGCTATTGGGTAGTGTGGAAAAAAATAAATACATCCAATCATTTGCAAATAAATAGGAAA
Source organism: Heloderma suspectum (assembly GCF_057233095.1). Taxonomy (NCBI): domain Eukaryota; kingdom Metazoa; phylum Chordata; class Lepidosauria; order Squamata; family Helodermatidae; genus Heloderma; species Heloderma suspectum. The sequence goes on along the minus strand of NC_139459.1, from coordinate 385,918,014 downwards.
TAAACATCCATTTGCTGTTTAAAAAGAAAGACGGAGAGATTATGCCTCATTCCTTGAGAGGGGAAGTCAGAGCCTTCAAATATGCTGCCCCAATCCTGCCCCCCAGTTTACTTTTATTACCCCTGAAGGGCAAGGGTCGAGAGAGCACATGGTAAAATGATAACAGATGACAAGGAAAAGGCAGAAGTGCTCATTTCCTACTTTGGCTCAGTCTTCTCCCGAAAGAGGGTCTATGAGCCTCCTGACAAAGGCAAAGTACAGGCTGAAGGGGCAGGATTGCAGCTTGACATTGATACACATATGGTCAAGGATCACTAATTACTTTGCATGAGTTCAAATCTCCAGGGGCAGATGAACTGCACCCTAGAGTAGTAAAGGAACTGGCAGAAGAACTCTCAGATCCACTATTATCTGTTATCTTTGAGCAATGATGGAGGACGGGTGAAGTGCCAGATGACTGGAGGAGGTCTAATGTTGTCCCTATCTTCAAAATGGGTAAAAAGGAGGAACCTGGGAACTACAGACCAGTCTGACATCAATCCCTGGGAAAATTCTGGAGCAGATGATAAGGCAATCCATCTGTAAGCACCTTGAAAACAATGCAGTGATTACTCAAAGCTAATATGGAGTTGTCAAGAACAAAACATGCCAGATGCTGAACAACAGCCTCCCTTGTGGACTGTGGGAATGCTGTGGACATCATATACCCCAACATCAGCAAAGCTTCGAACAAGGTGCCCCACGATATCCCAATTAGCAAACTAGCCCAAAGTGGGCTAGATGAAACAACTATCAGGTGGATCCACAGTTGGCTACAGAATCGGACTCAAAGAGTGTTATCAATGGGATCTTCTCCAGCTGGGGAGAGGTAATGAACGGGTACCGCAGGGCTCAGTCCTGGGCCCAGTGCTCTTCAATATTTTTATGAATGACTTGGAGGAGGAGGTGCTCAGAATGCTGATCAAATGTGCAGATGACACAAAATTGGGTGGGATAGCTAATACTTTGGAAGACAGAAACAGAATTCAAAGTGATCTTGATAGGCAGAAGCCATCAAACATGCTGTCTCCAGCCCTGCCCTCCAGCTTGTTTTTATTAGCCATGAAAGGCAAGGTTCAAGAGGGCACATGGTTGGGGGGCTCACTGCAAGCGCCTTGCCCACTTTGTCAAGCACAATAACTGAAACAGATCTCACAAGATCTGGCAGGAAGAGGCACCAGACACCCCAAATCAATCTGCTACAGGAACAGGATCACATTTACTGCAAAGACAAACAATTTTGTCTCCAATGTGCATCAAAAAGAGATAACCACTTTTTCCTGATGGGTCCGGGGGGGCGTTTTTCGGAGAGTGCATTAATAATCTCTGGACCACTCAGAATGACTCCCTGGGGAGACTAATTGAGGATGCAAAGGAGGCAACAAGATAAGCTCTGCTTGTTGCTGGCACTGCCACACAGTACATGATTACATGCTTTAATGCATGCTCAGTCATTTTTATCCCAAATCTTTTGCCATTAGTGGTGGCCAGTGAAGGCTGCTGGCTCCTATTTCAATGGGGCTGAGAATCTGCTCTGGGTTTCAGTCAGAACACTACAGGAGCTATCCAATGTTCTGAGCCCATTTGGGGGATAGAGTTCAGCAGTTTGGAAAGCTCCCTTAGAGGTCTAACTGGTTCTGACTGAAAGCCAGAACCGATTCACAACTCCAGTGAAATAGGCGCCACCAGCCTCCATCAGTGGTGGTGTTGCAAAAGGAGAAGGGAATACCTGCCATGGCTGCAGCCTCTGATGTTCCAGCCTGCCTCCTCCACCCACCATCAACATCCGTTTTGATCTGGAGGAATATGCAGCATCTAAGGCATGTGCCACAGCTTGGACACTGTTGTACGTACTGTAGCTGTCCTGAGACAGGGCTCTCTCTATCTCCTCCTGGGGCAGTTTGTCCAGTTGCTCTTTCTCTGTGCATCTTGTCCAACTTCTCTTGGATAACACATGCTTTGAAAAGAAACAGTCAAAGGCTGTTTTCCAAAACTGTTTAGTAGCAAAAGAAACTGGTTCATAGTAGTCGTATTTTGTCCTTTTTCGGATCTTCATTATGGAGGAAAAAGAACCATGGAGGAATGGAAAGTACTGAGGATTATCAGACAAGATCATGTTGATGTCCTGAAAAGTTGTTGTGATCCAGACTTTTGTCCCAGTTTGTTTCCTTTCAAGCATACGTTGTATAATGATAATTGGAAAAAAGCCATAGTGAGAGTCCACATAGAAAACCATTACTTTGACTGTTCTCCACATGACAGGGAGTTCTTTCTCAGACATTTGGTACAAGATATTTCGTGGTAGTCTTTTTGAGAAGGCCACACAAATGCCATGACTGATCATGAGGGGTGTCAAGGCCCTCATGAATCTCTCTCCATTGTCGGTGTCTGGAGCATAAAGGCCAATCCACCTCCATCCGAAAAAGAGGAGGAGCTGGACGATCCCTGGGTACTGGGTTTCTTCCCTTGGGGCCATCCGGTAGACAAAAGGAAACTGAGTTTTGTCATTAGGAACATGTGCAACAAAGCCATAACTCATCTAGTGAGGGAATGAAAAGACTGGTGTTTAGCTTTTGCTTCTTCTTTTTCTGGATATTGTTTAGTTTTGTTTTCTTTGGGTGCTGATTTGAATTTGGTTTTATTCTGCACAATTCTTATATTTCTTTAGTGTTCATAGCTCATTTGTATTGTAAATAAATCAATAAATCAATAAAGTTCAAATAATTGTTGACCAGAAATTATTAATATCTAACAAATTGTTTGTCACTATGAGAGGTGTGGGGTATTTGCTGAGGTGGAGTGAAGACACTCCCTTTCTTTTCCCCATGGGAGCAAATGCTGACCTTTCATTTATACAAAATTTGGGAGAGCTGTACAGTTGAAGACACCACTCGATGTAGGTTGAACCTGCTCCTTGCCTCAAGTGGGCCCTCCATAAATGCAAGTACTAATCTTTCAATTATACAGAATATAGTAGAGCTGTAGTGTTGGAGACAGTGGAAGATTTAGCCCTTCCACACACAACTCTGTTCCTGAAATTGTTTTGGGGACACACTAGAGCATTATCCAGGAATTAAAGCCAAGGAGGGGCAACATGAGCAGAAACAGCTGCAGGGCCAGGCCTTGAGCTAAGGCGTGGGCAGTTTGTGGGTCCACATGACACCATTGCCACCAGACATGGCCATGAAGGTTTAATTGTTTCATAGCAGGATCACACACCCCAAAGCCCGTGAGACACATTGATGTCACATCAGAGGCGCGTTCAGGTATTACAGCCATGAATTGACAGTATGAGCAGAAAAGGCTCTGGGGGTGTGCCTAGGGGTGCACGAAAGTCCCTTACCTGTCCTCGAAGCTTTTCGTGGTGGGGGGGAGGCGCTTCGCTACTCCCCCCGTGAAGTTCAGGCCGGGGGGGGGAGGCTTCCCGCCTCGCCCGGCCGCGAACTCAAAAGTTAAAAAAAAAAAGGCCCCGTGATAGGCTACGTGACGATTTACGTAGCCTATCATGGCTGACTTTGCAAATCTAGCCGTGATAGGCTACGTTAATTGTCACGTAGCCTATCACGGAGGCATTTTTTTTTTCTTTTATTGGAATGGCGGCGGCGGCAGCCAGTCGAAAGACCGGCTGCCGCTCCCGCCCTGGACGAAGACCCGCCGAACCACCGGCTGGACCCGCCGCCGGGAGGGACATTCGGCAAAGGTAAGTCCCATCCCGGGGGCGGGTCCGGGGGGTGGGGGGGCAGAGAATTTCTCCCCAAAACTTGTTCGGGGGGCCGAACACTTTGGTGCTCGGCCCCCCGAAGTTTCGGGGAGAAATTCTCCGCCAACCCTAGGTGTGCCTTTAGCTCAGTGCTGGCAACATCATAAGAAGATCATAAGCACAGAAGGAAGAGCCATGCTGGATCAGACCAAGGGTCCATCTCATCCAGTACTCTGTTCTCACATTGGCCAACCAGTGCCACTGTGGAACCCAGAGCAGGACATCAGTGCAACAGCACCCTGTTGCCCATGTTCCCCAGCAAGTGGTCTACATAAGCACATTGCATCTGTTACTAGAGGTAGCACGTAGACATCAGGTCTTGATACCTTTAATCTCCATGAATTTGTCCAACCCCAAGGTTTAAGGCCATCCAAATTGGTGGTGATGGCTACATCTTGTGGAAGTGAATTCCATAAGTGAACAAGGCCTTCCTTTCACTGGTCCTGGATCTCCCACCAATCAGTTTAATGGGATGGCCCCTGGTGCTACTATTCTGAGAGAGGGAGAAAAATGCTTCCCCATCCACTTTCTGCACACCATAGATAAGTGTCTCCATTGGAACCCTGAGGGTGCAGAAACCTACCACCATCATCAGAACCAGTCACACAACTGAAGTCTGAGGGTGGAATTCAACTAAAATCCTACTTCAGTAGAACTATTGAAATGAATGGGACAACTTAGTCATGGCTAAATGAAGTCCATTCATTGCAATGGGTCTACTCTAAGTAGACTTTTGTTGGATTCTCGCCAAAGTGATTCTGCTGGGGGATGGGGGGAGTGTGCAAGGAGAGTGCTTCATGAACTGGCAGGTTGTCGGGAAATGAAGCAGCAGAATCATGGCAGTGACCAGGTGGGGGCTGCAAAACCTTCCAGAGGGCCCTCATGAATGTTGCTCACACCTGCTTTAGCTGCTCCCTTGTTCTCATCTGCCTCATGCCAACTTCCCTGTGTTCTAGTGTAACTTCAGCAGTAAGGAGATAGGAATCTTTTCAACAAACGCTGAAGATGCCTGGGAGGTCAGGATGAACTCTGTAAGATTCTTCAATGGGTAATTGACATGATAGCTGAAAACTGCATACAGGAGCCAAATACTGGCTTGGCTCTGCTTCCATCCGACTGCCACCAAATTATGAGAAGTTGGGATTGGAAGGGTTCTGAATCTGAGCCCATAGTCCCTAGGCAACTGCCCGACCATTCCAATCCCTGACTTCAAAACTAATTATGCTCCTCCTCTGGCCACACTTTTTGATGCCCTGGCTCCCATTCCAAAGCTCCACCACTGCCACTACTCTCCTCCAGCACAAACTCCAGAGGACCAGCTTTCCCAGTGGGCAGAGGTGCCTAGAAGTGGGATTCAAGCCAAGCAAGTGCTCAGCTCACATTTCTGTGCACCTGGCATCCTCTCCACCCCCAATTCATACCTGTGGGATTTTGTAGATGCCCGACATCGTTGAAATCAGGATGGAGAGGTCAGATTCAGCCCCTTCAAGGACAGCCAGCACATGATTCTTTCTCCCACAGTTGTAATTTGGAAGATTGCTTTCCCCACCAGTAACCAGCTGTAGCATCGCATAGGAAGTGGTTCTTCCATCGAAATAGGACTTGTAGATGTCATAGCCCAGGGTGATGTTGGGTAAGAGCTTGGGAGTCTGATTGATCTCCTGAACAGCAAACAAGAAGGACAGGATGTGCCAGTACCTTGGATCTAGCAGACTGCAAAACAGTAAATGAAATGAAAATAGATCAGTCACCCTGTCATCCTCCAGTCAAAGAAAAGAAAATGTCATTTACTCTCTTTTACAAATCTAAAGCCCTTTAGATTTATAAATCTAAATCTCAGAAGATCCAATCCTGACATGATGGTTTGTATGTTTGTAGGGAGGAGCAAACCTAAGCTTGTTGCAAGGTAAGTAAATATCCAATTGACATTTAAAAACAAAGATGGAGAGATTATGCCTCATTCATTGAGAGGGCAAGTCCACAGCCTTCAAAGAACAAATCTGTGTACATATTCATATTTCTATACCACCCCATCATAGGAAGGATAACAATACTGGGGATAGATTTGACAGTGTGGTCAGTGAATTAGAGCCAGACATCCTGAAGAGTGAGGTTGAATGGACCTTAAGAAGCATTGCTAAGAACAAGGGAGCAAGAAATGATGGTATCCCAGCTGAACTGTTAAAAATCTTGCAAGATGATGCTGTCAAGGTGATGCATGCCATACACCAGCAAATTTAGAAAACACAAGAACAGCCAACAGATTGGAAAAAAATCAACTTATATCCCCATACCAAAAAAGGGAAGCACCAAAGAATGTTCAAACTATCGAACAGTGGCACTTATTTCACATGCCAGTAAGGTAATGCTCAAGATCTTGCAAGGTAGACTCCAGCAATTCATGGAACAAGAATTGCCAGATGTACAAGTTGGGTTTAGAAAAGGCAGAGGAACTAGAGTCCAAATTGCCAATATGTGCTGGATAATGGAGAAAGCCAGGGAGTTTCAGAAAAACATGATGCTCTGACTTGGATTCCTGCATTGTGCAGGGGGTTGGACTCGATGGCCTTGTAGGCCCCTTCCAACCCTACTATTCTATGATTCTATCTGTTTCTGTTTTATTGACTATTCTAAAGCCTTTGACTATGTGGATCATAACAAATTGTGGCAAGTTCTTGATGGTATGGGGGTATCAAGTCATCTTGTCTGCCTTCTGAGGAATCTGTATAATGACCAAGTAGCAATGGTAAGAACAGACCACGGAATAACGGACTGGTTTAAGACTGGGCAAGGAATATGGCAGAGTTGTATACTCTCACCCTACCTATTCAACCTGTATGCAGAACATATCATGTGACATGCTGGGCTTGATGAAGCCAAGGCTGGAGTTAAAATCACTGGAAGAAACATGAACAATCACAGATATGCAGATGATACCACTTTGATGGCTGAAAGCAAGGAGGAGCTGAGGAACCTCATGACGAAGGTGAGAGAAGAAAGTGCAAAAGCTGGGTTGCAGTTAAACCTAAAAAAAACAAGATTATGGCAACCAGCTGGATTGATAACTGGCAAACAGAGGGAGAAAACATGGAGGCAGTGACAGACTTTGTCTTTCTAGGTGCAAAGATTACTGCAGACGCTGGCTGCAGCCAGGAAATCAGAAGACCTTTACTTCTTGGGAGGAGAGCAATGACAAATCTTGATAAAATAGTGAAGAGCAGAGACATCACACTGACAACAAAGGTCTGCATAGTTCAAGCAATGGTATTCCCTGCAGTGACCTATGGCCGCGAGAGCTGGACCATAAGGAAGGCTGAGTGAAGGAAGATAGATGCTTTTGAACTGTGGTGCTGGAGGAAAATTCTGAGAGTGACTTCGGCTGCGAGAAGATCAAACCAGTCCATACTCTGGGAAAGCCAGACTGCTCACTTGAGGGAATGATATGAAAGGCAAAACTGAAGTACTTTGGCCACATCATGAGAAGACAGGACACCCTGGAGAAGATGCTGATGCTAGGGAAAGTGGAAGGCAAAAGGAAGAGGGGCCGACCAAAGGCAAGATGGATGGATGATATTCTGGAGGTGACGGACTCGAACTTGGGGGAGCTGGGAGTGGCGATGGCCGACAGGAAGCTCTGGCGTGGGCTGGTCCATAAAGTCATCAAGAGTCGGAAGCGACTGAATGAATAAACAACAAATACCACCCCATCGCTGAAGCTCTCTGGGCATTGTACAAAAAATAAAAGACATTATACAATGTGTAAAATGTTTTACATAAAATCAATGATGACGTTCCGCAAACTCAAACACTGGTAGCGGAGCTGTGCTGAATCTTTCCATTGCACAACCGGTTGCAAAGCAGATGCAAAGTAGTTGCACAAAAGATTACCCGATGGGTGGACAACAGGGGCAAGCAGTTTCATAGCTGAAGCAGAATTCCCAATGGGTGGCACAAGTGGTGACACAATGTGTTGCACAAGCTTGTGCTTGTGCAAATTTAACTTTAGTTGGATTCTTCTCTTGTGCATTGTTCAGAACCTAGTCTCCACTAGAGCAACATCATTTGAGCCAACATATATCTAAAAGAATTGTAATCAACCATGGGAGGAATCCATGACCTGATTAAAAACTCATCACATGCTGTCAAATGCCTGAGAGAAGAGAAATGTCTTAACCTGGCTCCGAAAAGATAACAATGTTGGCACCAGGTGGGCCTAACACACACACACACACAACACACACACTCTTTCACAAACAGAGAGAGAGAGAGAGAAATTCAGTAAAAATGTCTGGATCTGCAGACTGAGAAAAATAAATCCCAAAAGGCCTTGATCTGGAGGACAATTTGCAGGCATTACACCACTCATCCCTCTGTTTTTTTTTTGTCTGTTTTTGTTTCTTTCTTTTTCCTCTTGGCATTCCACACTTCAATTCCTGATATCTCTGTTTAACAGCACAGCTACTGATGAGGGCAGAAACCAAAACCTCCAGTTTGGGAAGCATTTGATCATCATTACTTACCAATCAACCCTGGTTAAAGGGGATTCAGAAAAGATGTATGGTTGGAGATTCTGAAAATATTGTGAAGATAAGACACCACTAATGAGGTAGTCTCCTGTCCGGTAGTAATTTAGTACTCTGATTTGACTTCTGACGGGAGCCAAGGGGCATTTTGCCTTTTGCATCTCGCAGGCTGCATGAGGCAGCAGCAGCAGCAGCAGGAGCGGCAGTGATACCATGATGGTTCTGCTGTCTTGCTTCTTCTGACTTGTCCTCTCAGCTCCAAAGTCAGCTGGTGAGAAGAAGCAGAAAAGTCTTGCAAGGGTGATGCTGCAGTATCGCTATAAATACAATGAGTTCTGAGAGAGATTTCCACCAAACTGCACCATGGCCGTGGTCATCCCAGGCTGCCTTGGATCTCAGCACAAGTAGCACAAGACCTACTTAATACACCAGGCTTTTGAGGCATAGTGCAATAAGGTGCCTCTTGTTGCCTTTGATCCTGCTGCTTAGGTCATTGGTCTCTAAGGGGATCTCCAGAAGACAGAAATCGCTTGAGCTTTGGAAAGAATAAGAATCAAGCACAATGATTTTGATATTTACCAGAGGAAGCATCACCTTTGGCTTGAGTCCCAGGTGCAGAGCTGGAGAAAAACATGTTTTTCAGAACTCACTAATGAGGCTTCATCTTCTGATGTGGGTTGGCAAAAGGGGGGGAAAGTGACCGTGGCCTGACCTTTGTCAGGAAGGTCTGACTCCCCCTTCCTAGGTTGGAGTGCTGTCTCTGACCTTAGAAGGATTTCCCAGGCCACCCTATGGTTCCTGGGACACTCACTGAAGTACTTTAGGAGGGGCCTCAAAGACATGAAGTTTCAGGGTGTTGAGAAAATACATGTAGATTTATTCCAAGAAGTAGACATGTGTGTTCCGGCCTTGAATATAGGCCTTCTTCACGGGTAAGCTTTAATAGATATAAATGCCTGAAGAGATCTCTGAAAAAGGTGAATCCTGCACTGTAGCCCAACAGAATCCTGGAATAAAACCACATGTTTTGTCATCCTGAGACTGTGTTGTTATTGCATTGGACAGACTCTGTTAATTGGAACCCCTCTGAATTAGGATCTCCTCCAAATATCTGCCATATTTTTGTGCTAGTTTTGGGCCTTTGTCTGTGCCACTGCCCAAAGTATTGTCCCATCAGCTGATGTGTGAAAATGATATACCCTTAGGTGTGGGCTGGGGAATGCAAACAATTCCACATATTATCCCCGAACCTATGACAAAGTTTTATGCTAGTCCATGCCATTTTGTGCCACAAAGTCTGGAATTTGTGTCAGTACCTGAAGCATGAAACAGACATTGGAAAGAGAGTTTCAGCTAGTGGGAAGTATTGTATGTTGTTTATTCGATCAGTAGCTTCTTACTCTTTGTGACTTCATGGACCAGCCCACGCCAGAGCTTCCTGTTGGCTGTCACCACCCCCAGCTTCCCCAAGCTCGAGTCCGTCACCTCCAGAATATCATCCATCCATCTTGCCCTTGTTCAGTCCCTCTTCCTTTTGCCTTCCACTTTCCCTAGCATCAGCATCTTCTCCAGGGTGTCCTGTCTTCTCATGATGTGGCCAAAGTACTTCAGTTTTGCCTTAATATCATTCCCTCAAGTGAGCAGTCTGGCTTTCTTTCCTGGAGGATGGACTGGTTTGATCTTCTTGCAGTCCAAGGCACTCTCAGAATTTTCCTCCAGCACCACAGTTCAAAAGCATCTATCTTCCTCTGCTCAGCCTTCCTTATGGTCCAGCTCTCACAGCCATAGGTTACGACGGGGAATACCATTGCTTGAACTATGCAGACCTTTGTTGTCAGTGTGATGTCTCTGCTCTTCACTATTTTATCAAGATTTGTCATTGCTCCCCTCCTAAGAAGTAAAGGTCTTCTGATTTCCTGGCTGCAGTCAGCATCTGCAGTAATCTTTGCACCTAGAAAGACAAAGTCTGTCACTGCCTCCACGTTTTCTCCCTCTATTTGCCAGTTATCAATCCAGCTGGTTGCCATAATCTTGTTTTTTTTTTTTTGAGGTTTAACTGCAACCCAGCTTTTGCACTTTCTTCTTTCACCTTCATCATGAGTTTCCTCTGCTCCTCCTCGCTTTCAGCCATCAAAGTGGTATCATCTGCATATCTGAGATTGTTAATGTTTCTTCCAGTGATTTTAACTCCAGCCTTGGATTCTTCAAACCCAGCATGTCGCATGATGTGTTCTGCGTACAGGTTGAATAGGTAGGGTGAGAGTATACAACCCTGCTGTACTCCATGCATCACCTTGACAGCATCATCTTGCAAGATTTTAAACAGTTCAGCTGGGATACCATCACCTCCTGCTGCTTTGTTATTAGCAATGCTTCTTAAGGCCCATTCAAACTTACTTTCCAGGATGTCTGGCTCTAACTCACTGACCACACTGTGAAATCTATCCCCAATAATATTATCCCTCCTATACAGATCTTCCATATATTCTTGCCACCTTTTCTTGATCTGCTTCTGTTAGGTCCTTGCCATCTTTGTTTTTGATCATACCCATTTTTGTCTATGGGCACTTCCTCCCGATCACCATTTTTTTTTTTTTTTTAAAGACATGGCAATCGGCAGGGACAGGGAGGAGGCGAACGGCTCTAGCTGGCAAGAAGTAGCTGAGTGCCATTGCAACTCCAGTCCTCCAGGAGCAAAGGTAAGTGGTCCCGATCCACTGTGGATTCCTGAGGCTGGATTCCAAGGAATCTGGCCTCATTTGAATCTGCAGCGGATTTCTCTGACATCCCTATTCTCACTCAGATGCTGACCATTGCACCAAGTGTCCAGAAGATCAGCATCCAAACAAGGACTGAAATCAATGTGTCCCCAAGGACATAACTTTCCTTTCCTGTGAGGAACCTTTGAGATCCAGCTGGCTTCCTTTGCCCTATTCTTGTCCTTAACCACAGGCGTTGTGTTAGGAACCTTCATATAATACCTAGAAACACCAATAGTCAAGATTAACAATTATGACCTCTCCTACATTCTCCTCATCTCCCTCGTGTTGTCCTTCTTGTCCTCCTTCATGTTCTTTGGCCATCCAAGCAATGCCACTTGCCTTCTCCAACAAACATCCTTCAGCATCATCTTCTCAGTTGCCATCTCTTCTGTGTTGGCCAAAGTGATCACTGTAGTTCTGACCTTCCTGGCCACCAAACTAGGAAAAAAGAGGAAGAGATGGCTGGGGAAGAGCCTTGCCCACTCCATTCATTGTAATTTCTTTTTCCAGAGTCCAAGTTGTCACCTGCTCCATCTGGTTGGGAATCTCTCCATCATTCCTTGACTCTGATATGCTCTCCCAGCCTGGAGAGATACTACTGAAATGCAGTGAAGGGTTGCTCATGATGTTTTATACCACCCTTGGCTACATGGGCTTCCTGGCTGCCACCTGCTTCATGGTGGCTTTCCTAGACAGGAAGCTACCTGGGGCCTTCAATTAAGCTAAGCTGACCACCTTCAGCATGTTGCTCTTTTGCATTGTTTGGGTGTCATTTGTATCCACCTACCTGAGCCCAAAGGGGAAACATATGGTAGCTGTACACGTCTTTTCTATCTTGGCCTCCAGTGCTGGGTTGCTGGGCTGCATCTTTCTTCCAAAGTGCCTCATTAGTGTACTGAGGCCTGATCTGAATAAAAGTGAGCATCTCATGATGATGCTAAACATGACATCTTTTCAGAGCTAGAGATGAAGAGGAATTCCATCCCTACCAAAATCTAGATAAGAAACACATGTTATGATGGAGGCAAGAGAATTATGGATCAGATCCAAGGCCTGCACCTTTCCAGTGGGTTGCAGGTAGGGATGTACGAAAGTGACTTACCTTTCTGCGGATTATGTTGATGGTGGGGGGGGAGGCATTCTGTCCCTCCCCCTGGAATCCTGGCCGGCCGGCTGTGATCCGCAGCGATTCTGCGGAGCCGCCAGCCGGCTCCGCCAGCAGCCGGACATCTGGCCGCTGGCTAGCAGGGACGCAAATGGCGGTGGCCATAGCTGCCGCCGTTTGCGTCCCTGCAGTCAGCCGTGATAGGCTACATAAATGTTTACGTAGCCTATCACGGCTGATTTTTTTTTTTTTAAAGCACATATGCAAATGTCGGCAGCCATGGCCGCCGCCATTTGCGTACACGCTTTTTTTTTTTTTTTTTAAGTCAGCCGTGATAGGCTACGTAAAGATTTACGTAGCCTATCACGGTGTTTTTTAAAAAATCTAGCCGTGATAGGCTACGTAAATCTTTACGTAGCCTATCACGTTTTTGTTTTTTTTTTAACCTGGAAATGGCGGCAGTGGCAGCTGGTCAGAAGACCGGCCGCCGCAGCCGCCGCAGCCGCCACCACCGAACCGCCGCCGAACCGCAGCAGGAGCCGCCCCCGCCAGAAAGATCTGCCCAAGGTAAGTTTCTTCCCGGGGGGGCGGGCCGTTCCACCACCGATTTCAGGGGGCCAAATGCGCTGGCATTTGGCCTCCCGGAGATCCATGGCGGAACTTTCGTACATCCCTAGTTGCAGGCAGATCCAGGCCTTCAATGCAAGGAGGGGGAGACCTGGAAGAAATACATTTTTTTAAACTTCTCATGGCATCACATCACTCTAGCAATGGTTCTCTAACCTTTGTTAGATGAGGACAGATGGATGAAATATTGTGTCTGCTGGGTACTTGTTAAAAAATTAAATAAATGCTATGAATTAGGACATGAGTGGGCAATAGGGATGTACGAAAGGTACTTAACTTTCACGGATTATGCTGATGGTGGGGGGGGAGGTGTTCCGTCCCTCCCCCCGGAATCCTGGCCGGGGGGGGAGGCGCTCCATTCCTCCCCCCCGGAATCCTGGGCGGACGCTCCGTTCCTTCACCCGGACATCTGGCCGCTGGCTAGCAGGGACGCAAATGGTGGCGGCCGTAGCCACCGCTGTTTGCGTCCCTGAAGTCAGCTGTGATAGACTACGTAAATGTTTATGTATCCTATCACGGCTGATTAAAAAAAACAAAAACAAAAACGCATGTACGCAAATGGTGGCGCCCATGGGCACCGCCATTTGCGTTCCTTATTTTCGCTGTCTTAGTCTATGTAAATGTTTATGTAGACTAAGATGTGCCAAAATAAGGAACACAAATGGTGGCGCCCATGGGCGCCACCATTTGCGTACGTGCGTTTTTGTTTTTGTTTTTTTTAATCAGCCGTGATAGGCTACGTAAACATTTGCGTATGCATGTGTTTTTTTTTGTTTTTTGTTTAGTCAGCCGTGATAGTCTACGTAAAGATTTATGTAGCCTATCACGTTGTGTTTTTTTTTTTTAAACCGGGAAATGGCGGCGGTGGCAGCTGGTCGGAAGTCCGGCCGCCGCAGCTGCGGCCGCCGCCGAACCACCGCCGGAGCCGCCGCCGGAGCCACCGCCACCAGGAAGATCCGTCCTAGGTAAGTCTTGTCCTGGGGGGGCGGGGGGGGGCAGACCGTTCTGCCACCGATTTCGGGGGGCCGAATGCGCTGGCATTCGGCCTCTCCGAGATCTGTGATGGAATTCTCTGACATCCCTAGCGGGCAACCTTTGAACTTCCAGATGTTTTTCACTTACAACACTCATCATCCCTCACCAATAGTGATGCTAGCCCATGCTGATGGGTGTTGTAGGCCAAACCATAAATTGCCCACCCCTGAATTAGGAAGTTCTGCAAGGCACCAAGGGCGGTCTTGAAACGGACTCAGGTAGCAGGGTCCAACTGACTTCTATGTTGTGCCAGCCTGGAGCCATGCAAGGGGAGGGAAGTGCTGGCCTTGTCTCACCTGTGTGTTGCAGCAGCAGAAGCAGGACTTCCAGAGATCATCATTCCAGTCTCCAGCCCAGCAGGGAACAAGTGATACAAGGAGCCAGCAGGGTCTCACTGCTGACTGTTGACTGGCTTTTCAGGCTGAGCAATCCATATAGACTGAGTTGCTGATCCTTCTGCTTGAGTGCCTGAGGGGATAGCTGTTTTCTTCAGGGCCATCAGGCCTCTCTCAATATACTTCTCTCACCTTTGGGTGACTCTCAGGTGCATATCTCAAACGTGTTTCTTCATTTGGAGACGGGGGGAAAGTGGGCAAAGATCCTTTCAGGCCCTTCGTCCAGCTGAACTGTCCCTCCCAGTGGAGGCTGGTGGCTCCGAGTTCAATGGGGCTGTGAATTAATTCTGGTTTTCAGTCAGAACCAGCCAGAACTCTGAAGAAGCTATCCATGGTGCTATCCATCTCCAAAATGGGTTAAGCACCTTCAACAAGTCCAAATGGGTTTTGACTGGTTGTGACAGAAATCCAGAATGGATTCACTGCTAGGGATGCTGGAGAAATTCGAGACGGAGTAAAATGAGCTCTGATTTATATGAATCTGACCTGTGGAATCCAGAGTGACCACCTCAGGCCACAAGGGGTTCTTGGACTTTCACATGTTTGTTTGTTTGTTTTTAACTTTCCTAAAATTTACAGATGTTTATCCATAGAAAAATGTGAATGTTTCTGATGAGGAAAAAATGAATGGAACTGGGGACAATGCACTAAAGGTTACATACTAAGGTAAATTATGTGAATTGTTATGAAACCTCTTATGTAATCATGTGCGTATTTTTCCTTATGACACACACACACACACACACAATCACATCCATCTGTGAGTGGACAACAGAACAAAAGGAGCCTGACAATCCACGAAACACAGACAGAGCAGATTTTACACAGTCCGTACATCCCTATTCACCGTCCCACCAAAATTGAAGCAAACAGCGTCCACTGGTCCTTCCCTTCCCTCACAGGCATTTCGCCATCAATGGCCCTCTAGGATGGATCCTTATGAGTTTTTATTTGTAATTTTATTTTATGGTGGGTTTTTTTTAATGCATTGTTACCTTACTTGTATAAGGTGTGGGATATAAGCAATTGTAAAAAGAAGGAAGGAAGGAATCAATCAGCAACAATCCTTTGTTTTAATTATGTTTCCAATGAAACCAGAGATGCTTTGTTACTAGGGATGTACGAAAGGGACGTACCTTGTCCCGCAGCTTTTTTCACAGTGGGGGGGAGGCGCTTCGCTTCTCCCCCCGAAGTTCATGCGAGGGGGGGGTGTCTTCCCGCCTTGCCCGGCCGACGATTAACGTAGCCTATCACGGCTGACTTTGGAAATCTAGCCGTGATAGGCTACGTTAATCATTACGTAGCCTATCACAGGGGCGTTTTTGTTTTTTTTTACTTTTCTTGTAATGGCGCCCCCGCCCCTGACGAAGACCTGCCGAACCACCGCCGGGACCTGCCGCCGGGAGCAACATTCATAAAAGGTAAGTCCCATCCCAGGGGGGGTGGGGGGTGGGGGGGCAGAGAATCTCTCCCTGAACCTTCCGAGGACCGAATGCGTTAGCACTCAGCCCCCTGAAGTTTCAGGGAGAAATTCTCCCGCATCCCTATTTGTTACTTTTTCTTTCAAACAGCAAATATGAGTCAACAACCTTGAACTTCATTGCATTATGTGGCAGGCCATTGAGGAGTGTCTTGTAGATCTCTCAAGATTAATTGAGATGTGACCAAGTGAACAATAAAAACCATTATGGCACACTTGAATTTTGTTTCTACTCCTGTTTAGGGATGGCGGAGAATTCCGCCATGGATCTCGGTGAGGCTGAATGCCAGTGCATTCAGCCCCCCGAAATCCAGGGTGGAATGAAGCCCCCGCCCCCCAACCCACGAAAGGTGTGGGGAATGGAGCCCCCAACCCATGAAAGGCATGTGAAATGGAGCACTTACCTGCTGCTGTCCACACTGACTAGTGAATGGCGGCCGCCCTGCGGCCGCCATCAACTTCCTAATCATAGCCATGATAGGCTACATAAATACTGATGTAGCCTATCATGGCTAATGCAGGGATGCCTTTTGCATCCCTGTGGAGGCCGTGAAAGGCTACGTAAGTATTTACGTAGCCTATCACGGCAAGCAAAACAGCAACAATGCGTATGCAAATGGTGGTGGCTATGGTGGCCGCCATTTGCATTCCCTATTTTTTGCTGTTTTATCCTACGTAAATATTTACGTAGGCTATTATGGCAAAAAAAGGGGGAACACAAATAGCATAGTGGGTGCTATTTGTGTTCCCCCTTTTTTTTCACCGTTATAGCCTACATAAATATTTACATAAGATAAAACGGTGAAAAATAGGGAACACAAATGGTGGCCGCCGTAGCTGCCTCCATTTGTGTACATTTTTTTTTTGGCCTGCTATGATAGGCTAGGCAATTACTTACGTAGCCTATCACGGCAGCCTGGCTAGATGCAAATGGCGGCCACTATGGCGGCTGCCATTTGAGTCTGTAGCAGCCCGTCTGTGGCCAGAACTCCGGCTGCGGACGGCCCTGACCGGCTGCTCTGTGGAGCCGCCGCGGAGTGGAGCCGGCCAGGCAAGATTCCGGTGGGGATGACCGGATTGCCTCCCCCCCATCGAGGATTCCGGGGGGAGGGACGGAGCGCCTCCCCCCCACCGCAAATCACATCTGCGAAAAGGTAAGTGACTTTCATACATCCCTACTCCTGTTGTATCATCAAGATAAACACTTATTTGCATTATGCACAATCCCCTGGAATCAAAGAACAGCACAGACTGGCACTGTAACATCATGACCTAGCTTGGAAGAAATATTTCCCATTTTTCTCTTAAAAAAAAAAAATCCTTCCATTTTCTTTTATCTCCTTTTTAAAATATCTATCTATCTATCTATCTATCTATCTATCTATCTATCTATCTATCCATCCACATGATATACTGTATATACAATTCCTGTTTGTTGGTAGAGATGTACGAAAGCCACTTACCTTTTTGCGGATGTGATTTGTGGTGGGGGAGGAGGCGCTCTGTCCCTCCCCCAGAATCCTCGACGGAGGGGGGGGCGATCCAGTCCTCCTTCCCAGAATTTTGCCTGGCTGGCTGTGCTTTGTGGCGGCTCCACAGAGCAGCCGGCCAGGGCCGTCCACAGCTGGAGTTCCAGCCGTGGACGGGCTGCTGCGCCATTGCGTCCAATTGCGTCCAATTTGCATCCAGCCAGGCTGCTGTGATGGGCTACATAAGTATTTACATAGCCTATCATGGCAGGCAAACAACAACAACAACAACAGTGTACAGAAATGGCGGTGGCTACAGCGGCCGCCATTTGCGTTCCCAATATTTTTGCCGTTTTAGCCTATGTAAATATGTACATAGGCTATTACAGCAAAAAAAAAAAAAAAATGGGGAATGCAAATAACGTAGTGGGCACCATTTGAGTTCCTTTTCCCACCGCCATTTTAGCCTATTTAAATCTTCATGTAAGCTATTAGGGCAAAAAAAAGGAACGCACATAGCTCCCACCACGCTATTTGCATTGCGTTCCCCTTTTTTTTCCTTCCGTAATAGCTTATGTAAATATTTACGTAGGCTAAGAAAGCGAAAAAAAGGGAATGCAAATGGTGGGCGCTGTAGCCACCACCATTTGCGCATGCTTTTTCTTTTTCCTGCCTGCTGTGAATATGCTGTAAATATTTACGTAGCCTATCACGGCAAAAAGCAGATGCAAATGGCAGCTGCGGCAGCCAGACGAAAGACCAGCCTCCAGAGCCAGAGCTGCCCCTGGAGCTGCCACCACCGCCGGAACATCCGCCCCAGGTAAGCTTCTTCACGGGGGGGGGGAATCTGTGGGGGGGTGGGGGGTGGGAGGCCATTCCACCACGGGTTTTGTGGGAGCCGAATGCCAGTGCATTCAGCCTCACTGAAATCCGTGGCAGAATTCTCCGCCATCCCTATTTGTTGGTGTATAGAAATGTACACACTCATACATACATTTAGAAATGATACTATGTAAAATATAGATAGTATAAAATAGGGATGTCAGAGAATTTCTCCATGAATCTCGGGGAGGCTGAATGCCAGCGCATTCGGCCCCCCCGATATTGGTGGAGAAATTCTCTGATATCCCCCCGCCCCCTCCCTGGGACGAGACTTACCTTGTGCGAATGTCCCTGGCAGCTGCGGCTCCGGCGGCGGTTCGGCAGCGGTTCAGCGGTGGCGGCTGCGGCGGCCGGTCTTCAACCAGCTGCCGCTGCCGCCATTTCCAAGTTAAAACAAAACAAAACAAAAAGCGTGATAGGCTACGTAAAGATTTACATAGACTACGGCGAAAATAAGGGGAACGCTATTTGCGTCTCTGCAGTCAGCCATGATTTACGCGCACTACGCGTGGTTGTTTTTTTTTTCCACTCAGCCGTGATAGGCTACGTAAACATTTACATAGCCTATCACAGCTGACTGCAGGGACGCAAACGGCGGCAGGACATTTGCATCCCGGCAGGACAGGATTCACGGCGGGAGGGATGGGGCGCCTCCCCCCCAGCCAGAATTTCGGGGGGGAGGGACGGGGCACCTCCCCCCCAGCCAGAATTTCAGAGGGAGGGACGGAGCACCTCCCCCCCACCGCGAATCAACTTTTGGGTTCAGGTAAGTGACTTTCGTACATCACTACTATAAAATATAGTAGTGATTATTGTTGCTTTTTTTCTTTTTATCCTTAATAATTTCCTTATTTTTCTTTTAATTACTATTATTATTATTATTATTATTATTATTTTGAGACTATGATTAGTAATATTCTTGGTTGGTTGATTTTATTTTTACCATTATATGCTAGTTGAAAAGCATTTTATGGCTAGGGGGAAAGAATTGTATGCCTTTTTCCTTGCTATAAGTCTGAGGATATGTTACTGAAATAAATTGGATTACATAGGCTGTACTGAATTGTAATATTGGCAATGGTATAGTCTTTTAAGTAGAGTGATACTTGAAGTTTATGTGTACAGGGAATTTAAATTTAATCCTTTTATGTAACTTTTTTTCTAATACTTTTTCTTATTCCCTTTGTTTTCCTGTTCTTTCTCCTTTTTCCTTCTCTTACCTTTTTATATTTTCTTTTTTGTTTTGTTTTTTGTTGTTGCTGTGTCCTCCAAAGAATAATGTAACATTGGAAACTGTAGATGGGATTATGATGTTGGTATTCTTTATTTCATTTATAAAGATAAAAAGTAGAATAAAAAGTATGGGGGGAAAAATGATCCAGAGGAAGAGTTCTGTATGACTCAGAAGCCCACATCCTACATGATGAATGCTGCTGGAGTACAATGAAGCCTTTATTTTACTCAGCCCACTTATTTGATTGATAAAACTTAAAGCAAAGCAGCAGGATTTCCATTTTCTCTATCATGAAATCACATCCTAAAGGCTTTTCACTCATTCGTCTCCTCCAATAACTTGAGGGAATGGATCTCTCTCACACACACAAACTCCCCCCCCCCCTGAATGGACATTGGAAGGCCAAAGTACATCTCTTTACTTCTCCTGCCAACAGCTTTCCAAGGGCCTAGGAAGAGATGGGCCTTTCCCAATAATTTTAAGTCAACATCCTCCAAACTGGAGTGTCTCCAGTTTGAAACTAGGCCCTTCAGCATGCAAAGTGTATGCTCTGCCACTGATAAATGAAAATGTTTAAAATGGGGTTAAAGAAAGGGTGGAGAGACCCAGATCCTTATTCTTTTATGCCTATTTCATGTATAGTGGGCATGGTGCATTTCAGAGTGACCTGCAAAGAGAGAAAACCTTGGGCTGGAACCAATTCAATGCCACTGAATAGGCAATACTCCCTGGGTCTGTGGATGTATATTATGAAGTGTATCAAAGCTTTTTGTGGGGTTTATACATCCATTTCCTTATTTGTCATTGCCATCATAAGGCTTCATTGCCTCTTCTATAAGACGAGGCTGGACAGCCATCTGTCAGGGATGCTCTGACTTGGATTCCTGCATTGAGCAGGGGGCTGGACTCAATGGCCTTGTAGGCCCCTTCCAACCCTACTATTCTATGATTCTATGATTCTATGATCATCAGGCATTACTCTGGTTTGCACAAAAATGAGGGTTTTGACTGGAGCAAATTGCTGTTTATCTTGAAGGGGAGAGTCTCCTGATCATGGAGATATATGGTATCGGATAACCGTAAAGTAAATAAAGGTTATGGTAACACTTATACCAGAGAACCTTAATCCATTTATTGAGTAATCCATTTATTTTCTATTCTTCACTGCTAGAGTGATATGACCACAAAAGGAAAAGCAAGCTTGCTTGCTTGCTTGCTTGCTTGCTTGCTTTCTTTCTTTCTTTCTTTCTTTCTTTCTTTCTTTTCTAGAGCTCCCTCTCCTTGCAATGAAGGGCAGTCAGTATTTCTGGATCTACCTGGATCCCACTGGAAAGCAACAAGCTATGGATACATTCCACACATGCCCCCACCAGAAGCTATGGTTCCCATAGGTTCCTGGTCGGACCAGAATTCTAACCCATCTATAGTACTAAAACTCAGATGCCATGCTTGGTTTTCATCATTAGATGCTCCTTTCTATTCAGGTCAGGTCTCATTAAAATAATGAAGCACTTGGGGATAAAGATGCAGCCCAGTAACCCAGCACTGGAGGCCAAGATAGAGAAGACCTGCACAGCTACCATGTATTTGCCCTTCGTGCTGAGGAAGGAGGGCACAAAGGAAACCCAAACACTGCAAAAGACCAGCATGCTGAAGGTGATCAGCTTGGCTTCATTGAAGGCTGCAGGCAGCTTCCTGGCTAAGAAAGCCACCATGAAGCAGATGGAAGCCAGAAAGCCCATGTAGCCAAGGGCAATATAGAACATAGTCACAGATCCTTCATTACATTGCAGGATGACCTGTCCAGGCTGAGTGTGCATGTCAGAATCAGGGAAGGGTGGGGAGATGCCCAGCCAGATGGTGCAGATGACAACTTGGACACTGGAACAAGAAATTACAATGGAGTTTGCAAGACTCCTCCCCAGCCATCTCCTCAGTTTGTTCCCTGGCTTTGTGGCCAGGAAGGCCAGCACCACGGTGATCGTTTTGGCCAACACAGAAGAGACGGCAACAGAGAAGATGATGCTGAAGGTCATTTGTTGGAGAATGCAGGTCTCTTTCTTCGGCCAGCCGATGAATAGGAAGCAGGACAAGAAGGAAAGCAGGAGGAAGATAAGGAGAATGTAGGAGAGGTCCCGGTTATTAGATTTGACTACTGGAGTTTCTCGGAATTTAATGAAGACTACTAAAATGAAACCTGATGTTAGGGATAAGAATAGGACAAAAGAAGTCAGAATGATCCCCAACGTTTCATTATAGGACAGAAAAGTTATATCCTTGGGGACACATTGATCTCGGTCCTTGTTTGGATGCTGATCTTCTGGACACTTGTTGCAATGGTCTGCATCTGAAAAGAAGAGTCACTTCAGCATGACTAACATCAGGTGTACATCCAGAGCTGTCAGTGTTCTGTTACATTCTGAGCAAAGATGGGGATTTGGGAGAGGTCAGGAAACAAGGATTCATAGCAGGGAAGGGAGAGAGACCAATGTTCCCTGGTAGAGGACCTGCTTTGTGTTCAGGAGATTAGGGATGTACGAATTGTGTACCTTCTGTGCTGCTTGACTTCTGCAGTTTGCAGCCAGTGCTCCGTTCTACCATTCACAAGTCCCCGGAATTCTCCTATTTTTTTCCTGCTTGAAAATTATGAAGATGAATCCGTTCCGAAAACTGGAATTCCAATGCCCAGCTGTCTCTGTGAGTCTGCATAACTTCCATAAGTTTCGCTATTTTTCATAAATATTTATTTTTTAAAAAAATTGAAATCCTCCATCTCCTATTTTAAAAGGTTTTTTTCTCTCCTAAAACAGCATTGCTTTAAACAAATATTTTATCTCTCAGGCACACCTAAGACAGCCTTCTTTTGGGAAGCCACTAGGAAGAGGAAGTGTTTTGGCTGAAAGTCAATGGAGACGGAGGATTTCAATTAAAAAAAAAAATGTAAATGTTTACAAAAAATAGTGGGTCTTATGGAAGATTATGTCGGTCCAGGCCAGGACTGGCATGGTTATTTTAAATGTTTTTTTCTTTCTTTAAAAGAGTGTTGCTTTAAAGAAATATTTTATTACTCAGGCACACCTAAGACAGCCTTCATTTGGGAAGCCCCTAGGAAGAGGAAGTGTTGTGGTTGAAAGTCAATGAAGATGGAGGATTTCAATTTAACAAGAACACCTGCAAACAAGGCGGTGAGCACAATTCACTTAAAAAAAAAAACTTACGTATTTCTAATCGGAATATACTACACTGCGTTTTTATTTACGAAAATCTCGCAACCCTTTGTGGATGACAAAAAAAACCCTGCATGACTCCTGGCTCCTCAGGACCTCGTGGTGCCATTCTGTAGAGGATTCCGTGGCACGGACTGAAGGGAATTTGATCCCATTTCAGTCCATGGTGGAATTCTCCGACATCCCTACAGAAGATACAAGCTGTGGCCACATCACAACAGGAGGATCTCCTTGTGAGAGATTACGGGGCTCCTGCAAGTCAGATTATACAAAACTGGGCTTGATGAATTGATTTGGTATAAAGACACCTCCCTATTTTGTTCAAATATGGAATAGCAACTGTGTTTAGCTAAACAACGTTTCAGGGTAGTATGTATGTGGTTATCCTATTTTAACCTTTACAACAGCCCTATGAGGTAGGCTAAGCTAAGTTGCAACAAATGGGCCAAGGGTGTAGGGATGTCAGAGAAATCCGCTACGCTATTTGTGTTCCCCTTATTTTCGCCGTCTTAGTCTAAGTAAATCTTGATGTAGACTAAGACGTGCCAAAATAAGGAATGCAAATGGCGGCGGCCGTGGCCACTTCCATTTGCATACGTGCGTTGTTCTTGTTGTTTTTTAAGTCAGACGTGATAGGCTATGTAAACATTTATGTAGCCTATCACGGCTGACTGCAGGGACGCAAGGCCGCCGTCATTTGCGTCCCTGCTAGCCAGCGGCCGGATGTCTGGCTGTGTCAGGGTGGACACTGAGCCCATAGAATCCCCGAGTAGTTCTGATCCTGAGGAAGAGCAGTCACTCCTGGGAGAGGAGCGCGCTCCTCTTTCCCAGGGCCCACAGCTGACGGAGATTCCTCCCAACAGCATTCCTAGATTAGATAGCAGTCCAGGCAGTGACCGAGCACGGATAGCAGACTTGGTGGATGTGCGATGCCAACGCAGAAAGCGGCACCAAATGGAGGGCGCAGAAAGGAGGCGTAGTGCCCGGTTGGCGCGCAAACAACAGCTGTGCCCAGAGGATCCAAGGGAAAAGGGGAGGGACTCTCCCTAGTCCTTAAGTTCAGGGGTCTGCCAGTAATTCCCTTTCAAACGGGGACCAACTGTTCCAACTTAGGGCATAGGCACTCTGCTGCTCAGATCTAGTTGCTGCTTGTAGAGTTGTTAAGTTGTAAAAGAAGAATAAAGCTTGGAAAGGAATTCCTTTGTCTATGTCTGGACTTGGCTACTGGATTAGACTGAGAGAGGCCTCCAAGGAGCCCTTGACACAGCTCCTGCTGGCGGAGCCAGCCAGCATCTCCGCAGAATCCCTGCGGAGCGAAGCCGGCTGGCCAGGATTCTGGGGGGGAGGCGCACAGTGCCTCCCCCCCGGCGAGGATACTGGGGGGAGGGAAGGAACACCTCCCCCCCACCATCAACATAATCCGCGAACAGGTAAGTGACTTTCGTACATCCCTAGCCTGACATCAATCCCTGGGAAAATTCTGGAACAGATGATAAAGCAATCCATCTGGAAGCACCTTGAAAACAATGCAGTGATTACTTGAAGCCAACATGGATTTGTCAAAAAAAAGTCCTGCCAGACAAATCTGAACTCATTTTTTGATCAAGTAACCTCCCTTGTAGACCATAGGAATGCTGTAGAAATCATATACCTCGGCTTCAGCAAAGCTTTCGACAAAGTGCCCCATGATATCCTGATGAGCAAACTAGCTCAAAGTGGGCTAGATGAAACAACGATCTGGTGGATCCACAGTTGGCTACAGAATCGGACTCAAAGAGTGCTTATCAATGGGACCTTCTCAAACTGGGGAGAGGTAACGAGCGGGGTACCGCAGGGTAGGGATGTCAGAGAATTTTGCCACGAATCTTGGGGAGGCCGAATGCCAGCGCATTCGGCCCCTCGAAATCGGTGGTGGAATAGTCTGCACCCCCGCTCCCCCCCGGGATGGGACTTACCTTGGGCGAATCTTCCTGGCGGCAGTGGCTACGGCGGCGGTGCGGCGGCGGTGCAGTAGCAGCGGTGGTGGCTGGTCTTCCAACTGGCTGCCGCCACCGCCATTTCCAGTAAAAAAAAAAAAAAAACACGTGATAGGCTACGTAAAGATTTACGTAGCCTATCACGGCTAGATTTTTAAAAAATACCGTGATAGGCTACGCAAATGTTTACGTAGCCTATATCATGGCTGATTTAAAAGGAAAAAAAATGCGCATACGCAAATGGCGGCGCCCATGGGCGCCACCATTTGCGTTCCTTATTTTGACATGTCTTAGTCCACGTAAACATTTACGTAGACTAGGACGGCGAAAATAAGGGGAACGCAAATAGCGTAGCGTCTACACTATTTGCATTCCCCTTATTTTCGCCGTATTAGTCTTTGTAAATGTTTACGTGGACTAAGACATGTCAGAATAAGGAACGTAAATGGTGGCGCCCATGGGCGCCGCCATTTGTGTACATGCATTTTTTTTCTTTTAAATCAGCCGTGATAGGCTACATAAACATTTACGTAGCCTATCACAGCTGACTGCAGGGACGCAAATGGCGGCAGCTAAGGCCGCTGCCATTTGTGGAGCCGGCCAGCCACAATTTCGGGGGGACAGACGGAGCACCTCTCCCCCACCGCAAATGTCACCCTTCAAAAAAGTAAGTGACTTTCGTAGATCCCTACCGCATGGCTCAGTCCTGGTCCCAGTGCTCTTCAATATGTTTATTAATGACTTGGAGGAGGAGGTGCAGGGAATGCTGATCAAATGTGCAGATGACACAAAACTGGGTGGGATAGCTAATACTTTGGAAGACAGAAACAAAATTCAAAGTGATCTGGATAGACTGGAGCGCTGGGCAGAAAACAACAGAATGACATTTAATAGGGATCAATGCCAAGTTCTGCTCCTAGGAAAAAGAAACTAAATGCACAGTTACAAAATGGGGGATACGTGGCTCAACCACACTACAAGCGAGAAGGATCTTGGAATTGTTGTTGATCACAAGCTGAATATGAGCCAACGATGTGATGTGGCTGCAAAAAAGGCCAATGCTCTTTGGGGCTGCATTAATAGAAGCATAGCTTCCAAATCCCAGGAAGTACTAGTTCCCTTGTACTCAGCACTGGTTAGGCCTCATCTGGAGTACTGTGACCAGTTCTGGGCACCACACTTTAAGAAGGATGCAGACAAACTGGAGAGGGTTCAGAGGAGGGCAACAAAGATGATCAGGGGACTGGAAACAAAGCCCTATGAAGAGAGACTGAAAGAACTGGGCATGTTTAGCCATGAGAAGAGAAGACTGAGGGGAGACATGATAGCACTGTTCAAGTACTGTTGTCACAGAGAGGAAGGCCAGGATCTCTTCTTGATCATCCCAGAGTGCAGGACACAGAATAATGGTCTCAAGTGACAGGAAGCCAGATTCCGGCTGAACATCAGGAAAAACTTTCTGATTGTTAGAGCAATACGACAATGGAACCAATTACCTAGGGAGGTGGTGGGCTCTCCCACACTGGAGGAGTTCAAGACGAGGCTGGACAGCCATCTGTCAGGGATGTTCTGACTTGGATTCCTGCATTGAGCAGGGGGTTGGACTTGATGGCCTTGTAGGTCCCTTCCAACCCTATCATTCTATGATTCTACCACCACCAGTACCAGAGGCAGTGAGCCTATGTACATCCATTGCTGGGGAAGATGGTTGGGAGTGTGCTGTTTTCACTTGTGTTCTGCTTGTGGGTTCCCAGTCGACAGCTGGTTGGCCACAGTGTGAATAGAAAGCTGGACTTGATGGACCCGTGGCCTGATCCAGCATGGCTCTTCTTACGTTCTTACATCATGGAAAATTTTCATGTTCTGAAATGTTCTGACTTTGATTCCTGCATTGAGCAGGGGGTTGGACTCGATGGTCTTGTAGACCCCTTCCAACCCTACTATTCTATGATTCTATGATTCTCTGCTCCTGGAGGACTGGAAGTGGAACGGCACTTGGCTGCTTCTTCCAGCCAGAGTCGTTCACCTCCTCCTTGTCCCTGCCAATTGCCTTAAAAAAAAGTCTTTAAAAAAAAGGCAATCACAAGGATGTGCCCATAGACTTATACGCAAATAGAGTCATAAATCTTGCGTATAAGTCCATGTGTCCATAGTTTTATACGCAAGATTCACCACTCTATTTTGCTTATAAGCCTATGGGCACATGCAATCAGCAGGATGTGCCCATAGACTTACCCATCTTCAGTCCCAGCTTCTGCCAACCTAGCAGTTCGAAAGCAAGAAATTGCAAGTAGATAAATAGGTACCGCCTTGGCGGGAAAGGTAACAGCATTCCGTGCACCTCGGTGTTCAGTCATGCTGGCCACATGACCATGGAAGCATCTTCGGACAGCGCTGGCTCTTCGTCTTAGAAACGGGGATGAGCACCGCACCCTAGAGTCGGACACGACTGGTTGGGGACACCTTTCTATGGGCACATCCACCTGATCGCCTTTTTTTTTTTTAAGACTTTTTTTTAAAGACAATCGGCAGGGACAGGGAGGAGGCGAACGGCTCTGGGTGGCAGGAGGGAAGGTAAAGGCCCAAAGCCAGTTCTCCCCCCCCCCCGCTGGAATCTGAACAGAGCGGAACCACTCTGGAGGATTCTGGGGGGGAAGAATGGATCACCTCCCCCCCATGGATTCCCTACCAGAACAGACAGTGGGGAATCCGCACTGCCCTAAAGGATTCCCTGTCTCTGAGCAAGGATTTGAACTTGGGTCACCCCAGTCTGAGCCCAACACTCCCCCTGCATCATCAGTCTGGCTACTTCCAAGGGCAGTACATTAAGTTTCAAACCCAGAGTAGCAATCCTCCCTGAAATCTACTTATCTTACTGTGAGGGATTGGTGGGGATTGCCGTCTCTTACCCAGCATCGTTCAGACCCATCATGGCATTGCCAGGGTGGCCTGCACCCTTCCAAATTCTGGGCTCAAGGAGATTGGCTATGCCAGGGCAGCGGAAGCGGTGGCGATGCAAATGAACAGCAGTGCCATCCAGCACCCACTGGATGTGTGAGCAAACTGCTGTGATAGGATTCACCTGGAAGAGAGAGGGGGTGAAGAGGATGATGGGGGGGGAGCAGGCTGACACTGGATTAAAAGTGGAAAAGGGAGATAAAGGGGAAGAAGGAGGAGGAGAGGTGTGGAGATGAACAGAAACCCAGACAGCAGGAGAGAGAGATGTGAGCCAGTAGTGAGGAACAGCTGTTTACCTGGGAAACAACAAACTCCACTGCTCAGGGGCTGCTTAATGTATTGGGGAGAGGAGAGGTCTGCCCCCCTTCTTCCACTGCTCCCTCAAGAGCAAGCTCCAAAAAGGCTGCACTGGACTTTCCTGCTCAAGACAGGAGGCGTCAGCATTTTCCCCAGGAAAGGGAGGAAACAGAAGGAAATGATTTAGCAGCTGTGGGCATTGTTGTTTCTCATGCTTTTGTCAGAGAAACGGGGGGTGGGTGGGTTATTTACCTGCCTGGCATCAGTCCCTGCAGAAGGTGAAGTTGGAGAGAATTCCCCTGATGAATGAGTCATTCCCCAATTGCTTTATGTTCTGTTTGAGGACTACCAGGGTTGCAACTGGGAGCGTCTTTCTTATTAAACTTTTGAGTTGAAGCCTATTTCTAGCCGCTGTGTCTCTGATGGAGTCAATGGACCAAGGAGGTCTTGATGTGCCTTTGCCACAAGACCCGCTCACACTTACCCTTTCATGGAACATTTTGCTAATGGGGTTTAAAGGAGCAGAAGAGTGAATCGACGTTGGACAGGAGAGTGGTCTGATCAACAGAGAGTTGTGGGTTGTTGTGGGGCAGAGGTTTCCAAACTTTGCATCTTGAACTTCACACCATTTTCACATCCCCTGTTCTGCCATGGAATGCCTGCATGTCTGCCACAGAAACACAGCACATGGCAAAGGATGCTGTCTCCGGAATGGAGACTGTTCTGTCTTTAATGACAGCCCTTCCCCAGCCATGTGAAAAGCAAAGCTTTTTTTGTAGGGTGTGCTTTAAACCAGGGAAAACAGGGTGAGGATGCACTGTGCACAGTGGAGGCGAGTGGCTCAGATTTTGGTGGGGCCATAAATGCATTCTGAGTTTCAGTCAGAAGCAGTCAGCACTCTAACGGAGCTTTCAAAAGCATTGAACCCTATCCCCCAAAAGGGTTCAGCACCTTGGATAGCTCTATAGAGTTCCAGCTGATTCTGACTGAAACCCAGAAACCTCCACATTTTGCAGAAGATTTTTTATGTGTAATGTAGACAGCCCTGTGTCTTTACAAATGGGCCTGCCTTAATCATGTATAAAGCAGAGCAGGGAGAGGGGTGATGCATGGAATTAGCAGTGGGGATTAAAAATACTGAAGCCCAGATGGGATCCAAGTTCAAAACTGTCTTTAAAATCTTCACTGAAATGTCTGAATGTTTATTTCATTCCTTTAAATGATTTTGAGCCTACCCTTCAGGAAAAAACAAAAACAAAACAAAACTGTTAGGATGATTTACAAACCAGAAAAAACACACACAGAGAGATACTATAAGGTCAATTAATTACAATTAAAATAAAATAAAGAATGACAGCATCAACATGCAGCAGAATGGAGAAACCCATCATTAAAACCAGATTCGCTCTAAGTGCTGAAATGGCTGGGCAAATAAAGACATCTTCACCTGGCACTAGAATGGCATCACAGTTATTGAGCCTTCCTGGGGAGGGCATTCCATTAGCCGGGTGCCACAACCAAAAAGCCCCTCTATCAAGTCACCAGTCTCCTCATCTCAGATGACAGGGAGATCCAGAAAAGAGCCCCTGATTAAAAATGTGGTGTTGAGGCAAAAAAATAAAAAATAAACCCAAGTCTTTGCTTTATTTCCCAAGGGGGCATTCTTTCCTCTGAGGTCACCCACCTTCCTGAGTGGAGATGGTCCCTTCTGCACATGAAGCACAAGCATAGCAGCAAGGTGGCTCTCCTTCCTGGAACTCCTTGGCATATCCAGGGCAACAGCTCTCGACACACCTGGAATGAGGCACAGTCTAGGGATAAAGAGAAGGAGCAGAAAGGAAAACATGTTAGGGGCATTTGTGTCTATGGAAATGAATAATAAATTTTGGAAAGGACCCAATGAGATCTCCAGTCCCATTGACCTCAAGTGACCCCAGGATGCTCTTTGGGCTGTTCATGTGTTCATTTCAACATTTATATCCCACTTGTTTCTACATAATTAGGCTGAACACAGAGTACAAAACTGAAAGGTGAAAGACACAATATCAAAATAAACTAAAATGCAAAGCAGAACCAACAACAGCAATAAAGCAGCAACCATCATAGAATAGTAGGGTTGGAAGGGGCCTACCATAAAACACACCAGTGAAGAGACTTTGTTAGACACCACATAGGTATTAACTGCCACTGTATATGGACCCCCCACTTGACATCAGACTGATTTGGACCTAACCCGCTTCGCTTCAGATTTGGATGTGAAGCGAGATTTGGATATCCAAATTGTTCAGATTTGACATTTTCCCATTGACTTGCATTGGAAAACAGAAATGGCCAGAATGTTTCAGTTTGTATGATGAAGACATGAAATTTAGGAATCTGTCAGCCCCCTTGGAGTGGGTTCTACCTGCCAAATTTCAGAGAGTTTGACTAAAGTAGCTTCTGTGGTAGACACAGATAAATTGTGCTGTTCTCAGAAACTCAAACCAAAGGTCATAAAGGACTAATCAGAGAAGTTAGGTGTTTAAGCAGCGATTAGGAATGTAGTCTCTGCTCTAGGTTTCTTTGAAGTAAAAATAACCCTTCTCCCCTTCCCTATACAGCTTCACAGTGAATGATATTGGGCTTTATTTGCCACACAGTGTAGTATTAAATATGAATAATATACGTTGTTAATGTGTGTAGTGCTTTGCCACACCCTGTTTGCTTCTCCACAATAAAAGCACACACAAAGACACACAAGAGAAAAAGCAAAGCAAATACGGAACTATTGACAAGCAAAGAAAAGAGTTTCCCCCCCTCTTTTTTAAGGGGAAAGATATTTCAAACATGGGAAGTTCAAACATGGGAGGGTAAAGAATACAGGAACCAAGAAATGGGCAGGAGAGCCAAGAATGAACACACACACACACACACACACACACACACATCTTCTTAAAGGATCTACCTGGAAAAAATAGGGGGGAAAGTTGAAAATCGATTTTTAAACCTTTCTTGCTTTCCCCCCGCCCTTTTTAATGAATGATCTAGAAAGAAAGAAAGAAAGAAAGAAAGAAAGAAAGACAGACAGACATACAGACAGACAGATGATATTAAGAATGACTGAATAATTCAGCATGGTAGGGGGTGGCAATGAAGAAGGCAAGGAGAGAGGAAACTAAAGCACTTTTTAAAATGTTTTGGGGGTTTTAAATAAATAATCCAGAAAGGAAGGAAAGGGAATAGTTGAACTGAAAAGTGCTGTGTGGGAAAGAATAAGGAGAAAAGCTGCAGTACAACACATACACACTAACCAATTATAACAGCTCTCCCTAACCACCACCTCTAACAATATTCTCTCTTGCAATGAAACAAACACAGGCTGATCTTTCCAATATATACAGTATCCTGTGCCCCCTTCTCCACCACTGCCAATAATTGGAGACTGCTCAGTGAAGTTCAGCCCTAATCTGGCAACTAGAATTGCCATTCCCCAAAGTTCCCTCCCAAAGCTCTTACAAGTCCCCTGGACTGCAAGAAGGTCAAATTAGTCAATCCTAAAGGAAATCAACCCTGAGTGCTCATTGGAAGGACAGATACTGAAGCTGAAGCTCAAATATTTTGGCCACCTAAAGCAAAGGGAAAACTCTCTGGAAAAGACCCTGATGCTGGGAAAGACAGAAGGCAAAAGGAGAAGGGGACGGCAGAGGATGAGATGGCTAGATAGCATCATGGATGCAATGAATATGAACTTGAGCACACTCCGGAAGAGAGCGCAGGACAGGAAGGCCTGGCATGCTATGGTCCATCGGGTCACGAAGAGTCGGACACGACTGAACGACTGAACAACAACAACAAAAGCTCCCTCCCTCCCTCGTCCTCCTCCTTTCCCCCTCCCTGACCTTTCACAAGTAGATACACTTTGAAACAGGGTGTCTGGGCTTCAGAAAGCATTATAATAGCTCTGAATCTCCAAGGTGGACCAGGCTTTGAAGATGGCCTGGTTCACTTCAGACCACCTCAGTGCTAGTCTGATCCACTTTGGATCTCACCGAGGCAGCCCCGAAGCACCCTGATTCACTTGGGTATTCAGATTTGGCACCGAAGCAGTGCACAGCCCTAGTATTAACCACATTTTATTAGAATTTAACAGATGCCACAAGTCCAAAATATGACAGTAATCATTTCTCCTACCTGATTAAAATGCCTCGGCCACACCATGGTTTCTGGGTTAATGGTGAGCTTTCTGTCTGTGGATGCTTGTCTCTTTATGCTCCCAACTTTCACTCTACCACGAGTCAAATTGGGAAACAGCACCCAATTAATAAATTCAAAGTCAGCTCCCAGCTCCCCATTTTCATCCAGATACAGTCCACTCCCTGAAGCATTAGAAAACTGGACGTCTCTTAAAAAAGTGTGAAGCTAGAATGACAGAAAAAAAAAAAAAAACAGCAAGCATTTAAAAACATGAAAACATACTATCTTTTCTAGGCACGTCCAGATTTTGTTCCATCTGTTCCATCTGTGTTTCGTAGACTCCAAGGCCTCTCTCAAACTGAACCTGCCTGCATACTAGGGCTGTGCATCCCCTCATTATGAAGCCTGAATAATGAGGCAAAGCGGGCTTATTCGGAGCAAAATCTTCATGATACGAAGCAGGTCAGAGCAGTACCAAGGTACCACGGGGCGAAGCGCCCGCCCCCCATGAAGCACCTCCTCCGCCTCGTATATTCAGAGCTCTGCTTAATGCCTGAGCAGTCCAGACAGGCTGTCTCCAAAATGTGTCAACTTCTGAAAGCTCATGTGGAGGGGAAGGAGGAGGAGGAGGAGGAGGGAGGGGGAAGGCAAGTGGATGTGGGAAGGCAGGGGGAGGCAGGAAGGTGAGCACAGGAGGAGGAGGAAGTGTGCTTTGGTGAATAGGAACTCTCAGTCAGAATCAATGCCAGCAGTCTCCAATCAGAGAGAGTGGTGGAGGAAGGGGTAATATATACTTCGGAGAAAGGCTGTGTTTGGTTATTGCACTAGCTGTGTCTTTGGAGAGGGCTGGTGTGGGTAGATGATCGTATATGTGTGTATGTGCATTCCTAGGAGTTGTTCCTTCAATTTATTCAATTTTGATCACTATTAGGCTTTCCTCAAAATTTAAATTAAAAGGAAACAGCTTGGTTGTTGTGGGATTGTTCTCTCGCTCCTTGCTCAACCATCCCCTTTGGGATGGTGTCTTTGCAGCACCCCTTCCAGACGCGTTCTCCTATTTCTTTCTACCTCTGACTCATTTGTTATTTGTATTAGATTAGATTTATCTCTCCTTTCCATATTTGTTCAAACTAACATAGCTTTTCCTCGCTCGTTGCTGCTACGCTACCCCCTCCTCTGCCATCCTTGTGTTTGTTTATCTCGGTTCTGGACTCTGGAAAAGGCCGTGTTTGTTGTTTAAGGTCGACCCTCACTTCTGCTTTCTCCACTCAATTTCCTTGTTATTCTTGTTTGTCAACTCTGTCTCTTTTAGATTTAAAAAACTCAGTGTTATTTCCATTTTTAAAAGCAAACATTGACTTCTGGGCCTGTTCCTCCTTCCCCGTCCCTTTCTGAGTCATATTCAAGTATTTAGTTCTGTCTGTCTTTCTTTCTTTCTTTCTTTCTTTCTTTCTTTCTTTCTTTCTTGTCTTCAAGGAGTATTATAGCAGCATTTGAGTGTGGTGTTTGCCCCCCGATCCCCCCAAAACAAAAATTAAAGAAGAGTTGTTGTTATTTTAATTATTAATGATCATGTCCTCTTGGCTCTTATCTTATTGCCTCTACTATCAGTCCTGTACTTCTTGACGTTAACCTGCCTTCCATAAAAGAACATGAAATATAAAACAATAAATTAAAGACACCCATTATTTGCTTAGGTAGTTCATCTTTTCTTTAGCTCTTGTGTGTGTCTCTGTGCGTATGCATGCTAGGCTGTTCTTCCACCAACACTATACATCCAAATTTCAAGAGAGTGTTGAAAAAGCACGATGCTCTTGAGGGGGGCTGGGAGGGGCCAAGGTGTCACATGCATGCATGGAAACACGGAGAAGTTACAGTTCTTTGCTTTGGAAGTTTTCCTGGGACAAATCAAATTTCCCCAGCGCCTAGCACATAAGCCAGTGGGCCAAACCACCTGGGCGTTTTTTTTGGGGGGGGGTGATGCCCGCGAGGGGGCTGGGAGGGGACAAGGTGCCATGTGCATGCTTAGAAACAGTGAGAAGTTACAGCTCTTTGTTGTGACAGTTTCTATGGAAAACATCCAATTTTAACTCCATGTAGCACAAAAACCACTCAGCCAAACCGTCTGAAATCTTGAAGGTTGTCTCCTCTTGAGGTCTCCAGATTTCATGCCTGTAACATAAAAACTGAAAACATTACAACCAGTTGTGTTTTCCCACGCAAGTCAATGGCACCCAAAAGAGGAGATCTGAATATCTGAATCTCACTTCAGATTCAGATCTGAGGAGAAATGGAGGGGGTCCAAATCAATCCAATAGGGATATAGGGGTCACTTCAGAGGATCTGAGGCAGCATCCAAAGTGGATTAGGGGGTCTGTGCACAGCCCTACTGGATACTACTAGGGATGGCGGAGAATTTCTCCATGAATCTCGGGGAGGCCGAATGCCAACTCATCCGGCCCCCCGAAATTGGCGGTGAAATTCTCGGCCCCCCCAGCCCCCCCCGGATGGGACTTACCTCCTCCGAATGTCCCTCTCGGCGGCGGGTCCCGGCGGCGTTTCGGTAGCGTTTCAGTGGGGGCGGGGGCAGCGGCCGGTCCCCCGACCAGCTGCCGCCGCCACCATTGCAATGTAAATGTAAAAAACACACACACACACACACGTGATAGGCTACGTAACGATTTACGTAGCCTATCACGGCTGACTTTGGAAATCTAGGCGTGATAGGCTACGTAAATCGTTACGTAGCCTATCACAGGTGTGTGTTGTTGTTTTTTACATTTACTTTTGTATTTCGTGGCCGGGTAGATGGGGCGCTTCTCCCCGACCTGAATTTTGGCAGCGAGGGATGGGGCGCCTCCCCTCCAGCCTGAATTTTGGCCGGGAGAGGCGTGGCGCCTCCCCCCTGCCATGAACTTCAGGGGAGAACCGAAGCACCTCCCTCCCACCGCAAAGCAAGCTGCAGAACCAGGTAAGGGACTTTTGTCCATCCCTAGATACTACAATCAATATCTGGGGCCTTCCTCAGAGCGCCTAATCTGAGGGTAGGGATGTACGAAAGTCACTTACCTTTTATGAAATTTGATTTGCGGTGGGGGGGAGGCGCTCTGTCCCTCCCCATCAAAACTCTGGCCGGGCGGGAGGTGCCCGGTCCCTCCCCCCTGAAACTCTGGCTGGGGGGGAGGCGCCCCGTCCCTCCCACTGTAAATTCTGCCGGCCAGGTCTGCAAATGGCGGCGGCCATAGCAGCCGCCGTTTGCGTCCCTGCAGTCAGCCATGATAGGTTACATAAATGTTTACGTAGCCTATCACGGCTGAGTTTAAAAAAAAACAAAAAAACGCACGTACGCAAATGGTGGCAGCCATGGGTGCCGCCATTTGCGTACGGGCGGGTTGTTTTTTTTTTTTTTTTACTCAGCCGTGATAGGCTACATAAACATTTGCGTAGCCTATCATGGTATTTTTTAAAAATCTACCCATGATAGGCTACGTAAATCTTTAGGTAGCCTATCACTTTTTTTTTTTTTTAAACTCGGAAATGGCGGCGGCCGGTCAGAAGACCAGCCGCCGCAGCCGCCACTGCCGAACCGCTGCCACAGCCACCGCCGCCAGGGAGATTCGCCCAATGTAAGACCCGTCCCGGGGGGGCAGACCGTTTCGCCACTGATTTCGGGGGGCCGAATGCGCTGGCATTCGACCTCCCCGAGATTCATGGCGAAATTCTCTGACATGCCTATCTAGGGATGTCAGAGAATTCCTCCACGAATCTCGGGGAGGCCGAATGCCAGCGCATTCGGCCCCCCAAAATTGGTGGAGAAATGGTCTGCCCCCCCTGGCCGCCCCTTGGGATGGGACTTACCTTGTGCAAATGTCCCTGGCAGCGGTGGTTCAGCGGCGGCGGCGGCTGCGCCCGGTCTTCCGACCGGCTGCCGCCGCCGCCATTTCCAAATAAAACAAACAAACAGACATGATAGGCTACATAAAGATTTACGTAGCCTATCACGGCTAGATTTTTAAAAAACACCATGATAGGCTATGTAAAAGTTTACGTAGCCTATCATGGCTGACTTTGGGGGGGGGGGAAAGTGCATAGGCAAATGGCGGTGCCCATGGGCGCTGCCATTTGTGTATGCGTTTGTTTTTTTTTCAAAGTCAGCCGTGATAGGCTACGTAAACATTTACGTAGCCTATCACGGCTGACTGCCGGGACGCAAATGGCGGCGGCTATGGCCGCCGCCATTTGCATCTTGGCAGGAGAGGAGGTTTTGTGGCCAGAGGGACGGGGCGCCTCCCCCCCACCAGAATTTGGGGGGGAGGGACGGAGCGCCTCCCCCCACCACGAAGCAAGCTGCGGGAAGGGAGCCGAATGCCAATGCATTCGGCCCCTCGAAATTGGTGGGGAAATTCTCCGCTGGCCCCCCGCCCCCCCCGGGATGGGATTTACCGTGGCCAAATGTCCCTCTCAGCGGTGGGTCCCGGCGGCGGTTCGGCAGCGTTTCAGTGGGGGCGGGGGCGGCGGCCCATCTCCCCACCGGCTGCCGCCGCCGCCATTGCAAAAAAAAAAAGTAAAGTAAAAAAAAATAAATAAACACCCGTGATAGGCTACGTAATGATTTACGTAGCCTATCACTGCTAGATTTCCAAAGTCAGCCGTGATAGGCTACGTAAATCGTCACGTAGCCTATCATGGGTGACTTTGAAAAAAAATAAAAAGCGCGTACGCAAATGGCGGTGGCCCATGGGTGCCACCATTTGCATTCCTTATTTTGGCACGTCTAGTCTACGTAAAGATTCACGTAGACTACGG
This sequence comes from Heloderma suspectum, assembly GCF_057233095.1. NCBI lineage: Eukaryota > Metazoa > Chordata > Lepidosauria > Squamata > Helodermatidae > Heloderma > Heloderma suspectum. The sequence continues at coordinate 385,881,266 of NC_139459.1, read as the reverse complement.
CGAAAATAAGGGAACGCTATTTGCGTGTCAAAATAAGGAAATAAAATAAGACGTGTCAAAATAAGGAACGCAAATGGCGGTCCCCATGGGAGCCGCCATTTGCATACGCGCTTTTTTTTTTCCAAAGTCACCCGTGATAGGCTACGTGACGATTTACATAGCCTATCACGGCTGACTTTGGAAATCTAGCCGTGATAGGCTACGTAAATCGTTATGTAGCCTATCATGGGTCTGTGTTTTTTTTGTTTTTTTTTTACTTTTTTTTCATGGCCAGGTAGACGGGCGCTTCTACCCAGCCTGAATTTCGCCGGCGAGGGATGGGGCGCCTCCCTCCCGGCCTGAATTTCGGCCAGGCAAGGCGGGGCACTTCCACTTCCTCGCCTGAACTTCGGGGGGAGAACCGAAGCACCTCCCCCCCACTGCGAAGCAAGCTTCGAGAACAGGTAAGGGACTTTCGTCCATCCCTAGCTGCGGGATCAGGTAAGGGACTTTCATCCATCCCTAAATCCACCTGGCGCCAACACTGTCATCTTTTTGGCACCAGGTTAAAACTGCCCTCTACTCCCAGGTATGTCATGGCATATTATGGTGCATTTAACTCAGTTGCTTTTATCAGATGTAATATCTTACTATAACTGCCTTAGCAGTTTATTTTTTTTAAAAAAAATACACAAATTGTATGTTAAAGATTTTATATTTCATTTCTATTATCTTCTATTTAGTGTTTGTAATTTTTGTGAACCGCCCAGATGGCTTTGGCTAATAAATATTGGGTATGTATTTATTTAGAAATAAATACATACATACAGGAAGCTGCTCCAGCTGGTCTAGGGGCTATACAAGCAAGCAAGCTCCCAGACAGAGAAAGATCAGAGAGAGTGAACAGGGTGATCAAACAGGAGTTTGGCAGGGGAGTTCTAGTAACAGAGGAGAAAAAGGCAAATTGGTGAATGGGCTGGCATCAGCCTAGGGATTTTCCATTCTGAGTCCCCGTGTGCTCACCATGTCCTCCTGAGAGCTCCAATAGAATTAAAGGGGCATGACCTGATTACTCTCAGCAGCTGAGTGGGCAGGGAGCTTCAGCCTGTTTCCTGTCTCCTAGCTGAGCTGAGCAGAGGAAGCTGCTCCAGCTGGTCTAGGGGCTATACAAGCAAGCAAGCTCCCAGAAGGAGTGAGACAGTGATCAAAGCGAGCAAACAGGGGAGCAAACAGGAGTTCAGCAGGGGAAGTCAATGGGGAGGTCCCTGACAATCTTTTTGATTTTTTTTTTCTTGTAACAAACACTTCCATACCAGTGGGACTCTGTTGTTACCCTCCAGTGAATAGAGGACAAAGCACAGGCTATTCTAGTACAATCAGAAAGCTAGAAACATAAAGGGAATAGAGACTATGGATGGAAAAGACTCTCCAGTGGTAGTGACCTGCAAGGTGTGTGCAAAGTTTGTTTTCTTGCCTGAGAACAACATGACCTACACCTGCAACAAGTGCAAGTTGATCATGCTGCTGGAAGAAAAAGTAAAAGGACTGAAGAGGCGAGTGTCGACCCTCCAGGGAATAAGAGAACACGAAGAGTTCTTGGACAGAACAGTGTACCTAGAGCAGTGAAGTGAAGAACAGAAGCTAGAAGAGCAACAGCAAGCTGGGGCAGAAGAGGATAGTGCTGAAGTGAGGAAAAATGTAGTACAGGATACTCCTTGGAAAAGGGTGACAGGAGCAGAAGAACTAGAAGCCACTCTGCACCAGTGGAAGCAGTGGAAGCAGTGGAGCTATGGAACAGTTTCCAGGTACTTGAGGAGGAGACTGGAGGACAGCCTGCAGAGGAAGAATTACAGGGCACCCCGCATGAGAGCGAGCAAGAGGCTGAAGGTCAGTCAAGCAGAGGCAATGAAACCAAGGCCTACAACAGCAAGAAGGGAAGAACAGTACTAGTGGGAGACTCCTCGCTGCATGCAATTGAAGCCCAAGTATGTTGCAAAGACCCGGACTCACCAGGTATGCTGTCTCCCAGGAGGATGGATTAGAGATGCGACTGAAGGTTTGCCTACCCTCATAAAGCCCACTAACATGTATCCCTTTCTTCTCATTCATGTTAAAGAAATGATACCACCAAGTGGAGCTACGAAGAAATCACATCAGACTTTGAAGCAATGGGAAAGAAACTCAAGAGCTTCAGGGCCCAGATAGTTTTCTCACCCATCCTTCCAGTAGTGAGAAGAGGGATAGAAAGGGAAAGATAAATACTCCAGGTGAATAACTGCCTATGAAGGTGGTGCCAACACGAGAGATTTGGATTCTGGGGCCCCTGGTTATACGTTCTGGAAGATGAACTGTTGGCAAGGGATCGTTTGTACCTCACAAGGGATGGAAAGAATGTGTTTGACCACAGCATGAAGAACTTCATCAGGAGGGCTTTAAACTGAATTCTACAGGGAAGGAAGACATAAAGTTGGGGGTAACAATGGACGAAGGCTTATACATACAATGGAGAGAACAGCTCTAATAGTGTCCAATAATCATCTTCAAAAACATGTAGGAAGGAAGCAAGACTACAAAGCACATGGTCTTCGATGTATATATACTAATGCCCAGAGTATGGGAAACAAACAGAACAAAATTGAACTCTTAATACAAGACAGAAATTATGACTTGATAGGTGTAACTGAGACTTGGTGGGATGACTCTCATGACTGGAATACAGCAATTGAAGGATATAACTTGTTCAAAAGGAAGAGGAGGAACAGAAAGGGAGGTGGAGTTGCACTATATGTTAAAAATACATATCTCTACACAGAAATACAGGAGGATGAGCTTGGTAGCCCCATCAAGAGCATCTGGGTAAAAATAAATGGAGCAAAAAATAAAAGAAACTTGGTGGTCAGGGTCTACTACCAGCGACCCAATCAAGGAGAAGACAAGGATGAAACTTTTGAAAAGCAAATAGCCAATCTTTCAAGCAAGCATGATGTAGTAGTAATGGGGGACTTCAATTTCCCTGATATTTCTTGGGAGAGAAATTCTCCAAAAACATTCTCCAAGAAATTCCTGAGAACTTAGTGGATAAAGGCACAGTTACAAGAACTCTGGGGGGAAGTGACTATGTTATACTTGAGTTCTTGGTTCTAAAGGAAGCAAAAAGCTGAGTGTAGCAAAATGCATACCCTGGATTTTGGGAAAGCCAGTTTTAATAACCTCAGAACAATGATAAGTAAGGTCCCATGGCAAGCAGCTCTAATGAGAAACCAAGTCCAAGATGGATGGGAGTTTATAAAAAAGGAAATTCCAAAGGCACAATTACAAACAATTCCAACAAGAAAAAAAGGTGGAAGACAAGAGAAGAAGTAAATGTGGCTTCACAAAAAGCTGAGAGATGACTGGAAAAACAGAAAACAACAACACATATATGGGAAGTGGAAGGAAGGGCAAGTGACAAAGAAAGAGTACAGGCAAGTAGCACAGAATTGCAGGGATGGCGTCAGGAAGGATAAAGCTGAGAATGAGCTGACGAGGGATGCTAAAAGCAACAAAAAGGCTTTCTTCAGCTACATTCATAGTAAAAGAAAGAGGAAAGAAATGGTGGTTCAGCTATTAAATAAGGATGGCAAAATGATAACAGATGACAAAGAAAAGGCAGAAGTGCTCAATTCCTACTTTGGCTCAGTCTTCTCCTGAAACAGGGTCTATGAGCCTCCTGGCAAAGGCAAAGTACAGGCTGAAGGGGCAGGATTGCAGCTTGAGATAGATACACATATGGTCAAGGATCACTAATTACTTTGCATGAGTTCAAATCTCCAGGGCCAGATGAACTGCACCCTAGAGTAATAAAGGAACTGGCAGAAGAACTCTCAGATCCACTATTATCTATTATCTTTGAGCAATCATGGAAAACAGGTGAAGTGACTGGATGACTGGAGGAGGGCTAATGTTCTCCCTATCTTCAAAATGGACAAAAAGGAGGAACCTGGGAACTACAGACCAGTCAGACATCAATCCTTCAGAATATTCTGGAGCAGATGATAAAGCAATCTATCCCTACATGCCTTGAAAACAATGCAGTGATTACTCAAAGCTAATATGGAGTTGTCAAGAACAAAACATGCCAGATGCTGAACAACAACAACCTCCCTTGTGGACTGTGGGAATGCTATAGACATCATATACCTCGACTTCAGCAAAGCGGACTGGTAAGTGGGATTTGTTCATCCCTATAAGGGCTTAAATTCATGTATCCCTGCTTTCTGAGGCAGCTTTGCTAGCAAAACTAGGGATGGCACAGAATTCCACCACAGATTTAAGTGAGCCAAATGCACTGGCATTAACCCCCACCGAAACCCATGGCGGAACGGCCTCCCCCCCGCCACCCCGCAGAATCCCCCTGGGATGAAGCTTACCTGGGGCAGAGGAGGCAGCGGAGGCTCCGGCGGTGGCAGCGGCGTCTGCTTTCGGCCGGCTGCTGCGGCCGCAAATGGCGGTCGTTGTAGTGGCCACCATTTGTGTCCTTCCAGGTTGCCGTGATAGGCTACGTAAGTATTTACATAGCCTATCATGGTAAAGGTAGTCACACAAATGGTGTAGTGGCCGCCGTTTGCATGGCTGCCTTTACCGAGATAGGCTATGTAAATACTTACGTAGCCTATCATGGCAAAGAGCAGGGGCGCAAACAGCGTAGCGGCCGCCGTTTGCGTCCCTGCTCTTTGCCATGATAGGCTATGTAAATGCTTACATAGACTATCATGGCAGCCTGGAAGGACGTAAATGGCGGCCGCTACGATGGCCACCATTTGCAGCCGCAGCAGGCCAGCCGCAGCCAGAACTCCGGCTGTGGCTGGCCCTGGCCAGCGGCTCCACGGACCTGCCGCGGAGCGGAGCCAGCCGGGGAGGATTCCGGGGGGAGGGACGGAGCGCCTCCCCCCCAGTGTGGATGCCCCAGTGTGGAACCAAGTAAGTGTTTCGTACATCCCTAAATGCTGTGGACGTCATATACCTCAACTTCAGGAAAGCTTCAAACAAGGTGCCCCATGATATCCCGATTAGCAAACTAGCCCAATGTGGGCTAGATGAAAGAACTATCAGGTGGATCCACAGTTGGCTACATAATCAGACTCAAAGAGTGCTTATTAATGGGATCTTCTCCAGCTGGGGCGAGGTAACGAGCAGGGTACCACAGGGCTCAGCCCTGGGCCCAGTGCTCTTCAACATTTTTATGAATGACTTGGAGGAGGAGGTGCAGGGACTGCTGATCAAATGTGCAGATGACACAAAATTGGGTGGGATAGCTAATGCGCTGGAATACAGAAACAAAATTCCAAGTGATCTTGATAGGCAGGAGCCATCAAACATGCTGTCTCCAGCCCTGCCCTCCAGCTCACTTTTATTAGCCATGAAGGGCAAGGTTCAAGAGGGCACATGGTTGGGGGGCTCACTGCAAGCGCCTTGCCCACTTTGTCAAGCACAATAACTGAAACAGATCTCACAAGATCTGGCAGGAAGAGGCACCAGACACCCCAAATCAATCCGCTACAGGAACAGGATCAAGTTTACTGCAAAGACAAATGTTTTTTATCCCCAATGTGCTTCAAAAAAAGATAGCCACTCTTTCCTGATGGGTCCTGGGAGGCATTTTTCGGAGAGTGCATTAATAATCTCTGGACCACTCAGAATAACTCCCTGGGAGACTAATTGAGGATGCAAAGGAGGCAACAAGATAAGCTCTGCATGTTGCTGGCACTGCCACACAGTACATGATTACATGCTTTAATGCATGCTCAGTCATTTTTATCCCAAATCTTTTGCCATTAGTGGTGGCCAGTGAAGGCTGCTGGCTCCTATTTCAATGGGGCTGAGAATCTGCTCTGGGTTTCAGTCAGAACTCTACAGGAGCTATCCAATGTTCTGAGCCCATTTGGGGGATAGAGTTCAGCAGTTTGGAAAACTCCCTTAGAGGTCTAACTGGTTCTGACTGAAAGCCAGAACCGATTCACAACTCCAGTGAAATAGGTGCCACCAGCCTCCATCGGTGGTGGTGTTGCAAAAGGAGAAGGGAATACCTGCCATGGCTGCAGCCTCTGATGTTCCAGCCTGCCTCCTCCACCCACCATCAACATCCCTTTCGATCTGGAGGAATATGCAGCATCTAAGGCATGTGCCACAGCTTGGACACTGTTGTATGTACTGTAGCTGTCCTGAGACAGGGCTCTCTCTATCTCCTCCTGGGGCAGCATGTCCAGTTGCTCTTTCTCTTTGCATTTTGTCCAACTTCTCTTGGATAACACATGCTGTGAATAGAAACAGTCAAAGGCTGTTTTCCAAAACTGTTTAGTAGCAAAAGAAGCTGGTTCATAGTAGTCATATTTTGTCCTTTTTTGGATCTTCATTATGGAGGACAAAGAACCATGGAGGAATGGAAAGAAGTGAGGTTTATCAGACAAGATCATGTTGATGTCCTGAAAAGTTGTTGTGATCCAGAGTTTTGTCCCAGTTTGTTTCCTTTCAAGCGTATGTTGTATAATGATAATTGGAAAAAAGCCATAGTGAGAGTCCACATAGAAAACCATTACTTTGACTGTTCTCCACATGACAGGGAGTTCTTTCTCAGACATTTGGTACAAGATATTTCGTGGTAGTCTTTTTGAGAAGGCCACACAAATGCCATGACTGATCATGAGGGGTGTCAAGGCCCTCATGAATCTCTCTCCATTGTCGGTGTCTGGAGCATAAAGGCCAATCCACCTCCATCCGAAAAAGAGGAGGAGCTGGACGATCCCTGGGTACTGGGTTTCTTCCCTTGGGGCCATCCGGTTGACAAAAGGAAACTGAGTTTTGTCATTAGGAACATGTGCAACAAAGCCATAACTCATCTAGTGTGGGAAGGAAAAGACTGGTGTTTAGCTTTTGCTTCTTCTTTTTCTGGATATTGTTTAGTTTTGTTTTCTTTGGGTGCTGATTTGAATTTGGTTTTATTCTGCACAATTCTTATTTTGCTTTACTGTTCATACCTTGTTTGTATTGTAAATAAATAAATAAATATAAAGTTCAAATAATTGTTGACCAGAAATTATTAATATCTAACAAAATGTGTGTCACTATGAGAGGTGTGGGGTATTTGTTGAGGTGGAGTGAAGACACTCCCTTTCTTTTCCCCATAGGAGCAAATGGTGACCTTTCACTAATACAAAATTTGAGAGAGCTGTACAGTTGAAGACAACACTCGATGTAGGTTGAACCTGTTCCTTGCCTCAAGTGAGCCCTCCATAAAGGCAAGTACTAATCTTTCAATTATACAGAATATAGTAGAGCTGTAGTGTTGGAGACAGTGCAGGATTTAGCCCTTCCACACACAGCTCTGTTCCTGAAATTGTTTTGGGGACACACTAGAGCATTATCCAGAAATTACAGCCAAGGAGGGGCAAAATGAGCAGAAACAGTTGCAGGGCCAGGCCTTTAGCTAAGGGGTGGGCAGTTTTGTGGGTCCACATGGCCCCGTTGCCACCAGACATGGCCATGAAGGTTTAATTGTTTCATAGCAGGATCACGCACCCCAAAACCCGTGGAACACATTGATGTCACATCAGAGGCTCATTCAGGTATTACAGCTATGAATTGACAGTGTGAGAGGAAAAGGCTCTGGGGGTGTGCCTTTAGCTCAGTGGTGGGCAACATCATAAGAAGATCATAAGCACAGAAGGAAGAGCCATGCTGGATCAAACCAAGGGTCCATCTCATTCAGTACTCTGTTCTCACATTGGCCAGCCAGTGCCACTGTGAAACCCAGAGCAGAACATCAGTGCAACAGCACCCTGTTGCCCATCTTCCCCAGCACATGGTCTACATAAGCACACTGCCTCTGATACTAGAGTTAGCATGTAGACATCAGGTCTTGATAACTTTAATCTCCATGAATTGGTCCAACCCCAAGGTTTAAGGCCATCCAAATTGTGGAAGTGAATTCCATAAGTGAACAAGGACTTCCTTTCATCTGTCATGGACCTCCCACAAATCAGCTTCATGGGATGGCCCCTGGTTCTAGTATTCCGAGACAGGGAGAAAAAAAAATGTCTCCCCATCCACGTTCTGCAAACCATGGATAAGTGTCTCCATTGGAAACCTGAGGGGGCTGAAACTTACCACTATCATCAGAACCAGTCGCACAACTGAAGTCTTAGGGTGGAATCCAACTAAAATCCTACTTAGAGTAGACATATTGAAATGAGTGGGACAAATTAGTCATGGCGACCTGAAGTCCATTCATTGCAATGGGTCAACTTTAATTAGACTTTGTTGGATTCTCCCCAAAGTGCTTCTGCTGTGGGGGGGGGGAGTGTGCAAGGAGAGTGCTTCATGATTCCCAGCATAATCAGACAGGCAGGCTGTGGGGAAATGCAGCAGCAGAATCAAGGCGGTGACCAGCTGGGGGCTGCAAAACCTGCCAGAGGGCCCTCATGCACGTTGCTCACACCTGCTTTAGCTGCTCCTTTGTTCTCATCCACCTCATGCCAACTTCCCTGTGTTCTACTGTAACTTCAGCAGTAAGGGGACAGGAGTATTTTCAACAAACAATGAAGACCCCTGGGAGGTCAGGATGAGCCCCAGAAGATTCTTCAATGGGTAATTGACATGGTAGCTGAAAACTGCGTATGGGAGCCAAATGCTGGCTTGGCTGTGCTTCCATTAGGGATGTAAGAAAGGGATTTACCTTTCGCAGATTATGTTGATGGTGGGGGGGGAGGCATTCCATCCCTCCCGCCGGAATCCTCTGCGGGGGGAAGGCGATCCGTTCCTCCCACCTGGAATCCTCGATGGCCGGCTGTGCTCTGCAGCAGCTCTGCGGAGCAGCCGGCCAGGCCCAGCCCAGCCCAGCCCAGAGCCGTCTGCAGCTGGATTTCTGGCCGTGGAGGGCTCTGGGAAACAAAAAACAAAAAACGGTGCACGCAAAGATTTACGTAGACTATGATGGCGAAAATAAAGGGGAATGCAAATAGCGTAGCGGACGCTATTTGCGTCCCTTTTTGATTCGCCGTTATAGCCTACATAAAGATTTATGTAGGCTAAAACGGTGAATCAAAAAGGGACGCAAATAGCGCCCACTACACTGTTTGTGTTCCCCTTTATTTTCGCCATCATAGTCTATGTAAATACTAACGTAGATTCAGACGGCGAAAAATAAGGAACGCAAATGGCGGCGGCCATAGCCGCCGTCATTTGCGTACGCATTGTTGTTGTTTTTAAAACCCACCCAGCCATGATAGGCTACGTAAAGATTTATGTAGCCTATCACGTTATGTGTGTGTGTGTTTTTTAAACCTAGCCATGATAGGCTACGTAAATCTTTATGTAGACTATGACATCTTTTTTTTTTTTTTTTTACAAAACTGGAAATGGTGGTGGCAGCAGCCAGTCGGAAGACCAGCTGCCGCCGCCGCCGAAGCCACCGCCGGAGCTGCTGCCGCCCGGAAGATCCGCCCCAGGTAAGTCTCGTCCTGGGGGGGATCCATGGGGGGAGCAGGTGGGTGGCAGGACATTCCGCCACAGAGTGATCGGTTCCACCACCAAGATCCATGGCAGCAGAATTCTCTGCCATCCCTAGCTTCCATCTGACTGCCACCAAATTATGAGAAGTTGGGATTTGAAGGGTTCTGGCCCTGTGGTCCCTAGGCACTTGCCCGACCATTCCAATCCCTGATGCCAGAACTGATTATGCTCCTCCTCTGGCCACACTTTTTGATGCCCTGGCTTCCATTCCAAAGCTCCACCACTGCCATTACTCTCCTCCAGCTCACACTCCAGAGGACCATCTTCCCCATTGGGCAGAGGAGCCTTGAAGTGGTATTCGAGCCAATAAATTGCTCACCTCACATTTTTGTGCACCTCACATCCTCTCCACCCCCAATTCATACCTGTGGGATTTTGTAGATGGTCGACATGGTTGAAATCAGGATGGAGAGGTCAGATTCAGCCCCTTCAAGAACAGCCAGCAGGTGATTCTTTCTCCCACAGTTGTAATTTGGAAGATTGCTTTCCCCACCAGTAACCAGCTGTAGCATTGCATAGGAAGTTGTTCTTCCATCGAAATAGGACTTATAGATGTCGTAGCCCAGGGTGATGTTGGGTAAGAGCTTGGGAGTCTGATTGATCTCCTGTATGGCAAACAAGAAGGACAAGATGTGCCAGTACCTTGGATCTAGCAAACTGCAAAAAAGTAAATGAAATGAACACAGATCAGTCACCCTGTCATCCTCCATTCAAAGAAAAGAAAATGTCATTTACTCTCTTTTACAAATCTAAAGCCCTTTGGATCTCAGAAGATCCAGTCCTGACATGGTGGTTTGCATGTTTGTAGGGAGGAGCAAACCTAAGCTTGTTGCAAGGTAAGTAAATATCCATTTGCCATTTAAAAACAAAGATGGAGAGATTATGCCTCATTCGTTGAGAGGGCAAGTCCACAGTCTTCAAAGAACAAATCTATATACATATTCATATTTCTATACCACCCCATCACTGAAGCTGTCTGGGCATTGTACAACAAATAAAATATATTATACAAAGTGTAAAATGTTTTACATAAAATCAATGATGATGTTCCACAAACTCAAACGCTGGTAGCGGAGCTCTGCCAAATCTTTCCGTTGCACAACCGGTTGCAAAGCAGGTGTAAAGTAGTTGCACAAAAGATTACCCGATGGGTGGACAACAGGGGCAAGCAGTTTCATAGCTGAAGCAGAACGCCCAATGGGTGGCACAGCTGGTGACACAATGCATTGCACAAGCGTAATGCAAAACTGCTTACACAACCATGCCTGTGCAAATGTAACTTTAGTTGGATTCTTCTCTTGTGCATAGTTCAGAACCTAGTCTCCACTGGACCAATGTCATTTGAGCTAACAGTGTGACACCACTGGATAGCGCCCAGCCAACATACATCTAAAAGAATTTTAATCAACCATGGGAGGAATCCATGACCTGATTAAAAACTCATCACATGCTGTCAAATGTCTGAGAGAAGAGAAACTTCTTAATCTGTCTCCTAAAAGACACCAGTTGTTGAAAAAAGACATGTTGGCACCAGTTTGGCCTCAAATATATATATATATATATATATATATATATATATATATATATATATACATACATACACACACACACACACACACACACAACACATACACACACACACACACTTTCACAAACAGAGAGAGAGAGAGAGAGAGAGAGAGAGTTTCAGTGGAAATGTCTGGATCTGCAGACTGAGAAAAATAAATCCCAAAAGGCCTTGATCTGGAGGACAATTTGTAGGCATTACACCACTCATCCCTCTGTTTTTTGTTGTTTGTCTGTTTTTGTTTCTTTCTTTTCCTCTTGGCATTCCACGCTGTGACTCCTGATATCTCTGTTTAACAGCACAGCTACTGATGAGGGCAGAAACGAAAACGTTTTGCTTAAATGCATTTTTGGAATACTTTGTGTTATTCTCCCTCCCTCCCTCCTTCCCTCCGTCCCTCTCTGTCTCTGTCTCTCTCTCTGTCTCTCTCTGTCTCTGTCTCTCTCTGTCTCTCTCTCTGTCTCTCTCTGTCTCTCTCTCTATATATATATATATATTTCTTACCCCCAAACTGGAGCAGCCTGTTGGAAGACATTTCAATTCATCTTCACATGCTCTCTCAGATTTACAGTTGGATCCAACCAACAGAACAAACAAAAGCCAATTGCATGCTTGACATAAGGGGAAATTTCTGGATCCATAGACTGAGAATGTATGTCCCATATCTGACAATGGCATTGTCAAATATGGGACATACATTCTGCTGATCAGGAGGTTACTTCAGATAGAGATTGGGAAAGATAAAAATCACATACCCTCCCAAATATTGGGGTGGGGGATACTTTTGTCACCTCCAATTTTCACACCAAGGAACACTGAATTTGTGTTCACACACTCTCCAAATATTCCACTCGATGATGATGCATTTGGCAGTGTTTACTGCAGAATGGTGGCAAATCAAAAACCTCCAAGTATATTTGCTGTTTTGTAAGAAGCATTTATGCTGGGGATGGAGGGGAAAGTGTTATGATGGCATTTTAGTTTAGACTATGCCCAAGAAAGAAACACTATAGCTCCAGCCTTTGGCTTGTCACAGGGCTTAAAAGTAAAGAGGGTATTTGTTCTTTTGGTTGAAATTATGCAAGAAAACTCTAATTATCCAGCCATATGTGATCATGCCAAATAAGATACTGCCTTAATGCTAATAATGCTCCAAATTTTCCCTCAAAAGCCACAACTGGGGCAAAGTAGGGAGAGTGAATTACTAGGGATGAGCAGGGGTATGAGGAAATATGGGAGATTTCCAGCAAATGGGGCAATGGCTGTCCAGGTTGGGAAGCATTTGATCATCATTACTTACCAATCAACCCTGGTTAAAGGGGACTCAGAAAAGATGTATGGTTGGAGATTCTGAAAATATTGTGAAGATAAGACACCACTAATGAGGTAGTCTCCTGTCCGGTAGTAATTGAGTTCTTTGCTTTGATTTCTGATCAGATCCAAGGGGCATTTTGCCTTTTGCATCTCGCAGGCTGCATGAGGCAGCAACAGCAGCAGCAGGAGCGGCAGTGATACCATGATGGTTCTGCTGTCTTGCTTCTTCTGACTTGTCCTCTCAGCTCCAAAGTCAGCTGGTGAGAAGAAGCAGAAAAGTCTTGCAAGGGTGATGCTGCAGTATCGCTATAAATACAATGAGTTCTGAGAGAGAGTTCCACCAAACTGCACCATGGCCGTGGTCATCCCAGGCTGCCCTGGATCTCAGCACAAGTAGCACAAGACCTACTTAATACACCAGGCTTTTGAGGCATAGTGCAATAAGGTGCCTCTTGTTGCCTTCGATCCTGCTGCTTAGGTCATTGGTCTCTAAGGGGATCTCCGGAAGACAGAAATCGCTTGAGCTTTGGCAAGAATAAGAATCAAGCACAATGTTTTTGATATTTACCAGAGGAAGCATCACTCTGCCACTTCACGGACTCTCGGAGTGGCTTGAGTCCCAGGTGCAGAGCGGGAGAAAAACATGTTTTTCAGAACTCACTCATGAGGCTTCATCATCTGATGTGGGTTGGCAAAAGGGCGGAAAGTGACCGTGGCCTGACCTTTGTTGAAGAATGACCAACACAAAAGCCAGGATCCAGAAAAAGTTTTAGGATGTATTCCAGGGGTGCGGAATATGTGGTCTTCCACTTGTTGTTGGACTAAGTCCTGTCAGCCCTACCCTGTGGTGAGGAATGCTGGGCGTTGAAGTCCAAAAACATTTGAGGGGCCACACTGTCAGCAGGAGCAGGAAGGTTGCAGGAACCCTTCCTAGGTTGTCTCTGACCTTAGAAGGATTTCCCAGGCCACCCTGTGGTTCCTGGGACACTCACTGAAGTACTTTAGGAGGGGCCTCAAAGACATGAAGTTTCAGGGTGTTGAGAAAATACATGTAGATTTATTCCAAGAAGTAGACATGTGTGTTCCGGCCTTGAATATAGGCCTTCTTCACGGGTAAGCTTTAATAGATATAAATGCCTGACGAGATCTCTGAAAAAGGTGAATCCTGCACTGTAGCCCAACAGAATCCTGGAATAAAACCACATGTTTTGTCATCCTGAGACTGTGTTGTTACTGCATTGGACAGGCTCTGTTAATTGGAACCCCTCTGAATTAGGATCTCCTCCAAACATCTGCCATGTTTTTGTGCTAGTTTTGGGCCTTTGTCTGTGCCACTGCCCAAAGTATTGTCCCATCAGCTGATGTGTGAAAATGATATACCCTTAGGTGTGGGCTGGGGAATGCAAACAATTCCACATATTATCCCCGAACCTATGACAAAGTTTTATGCTAGTCCATGCCATTTTGTGCCACAAAGTCTGGAATTTGTGTCAGTATCTGAAGCATGAAACAGACATTGGAAAGAGAGTTTCAGCTAGTGGGAAGTATAGAAATGTAATAAATACATACATACATACATACCATTAGGTATGGACTGGTGAAGGCTGCAAAATCCACACTGTTATATCACCTTGGAATCCAGGCCAATGTTTTGTGCTAGTTTGGACTATTTTGTGCCACAGGTTCTGAGTTTTACGCTGGCACCAAAAGTGTGAAAATGTCACATTTTTACAATGTGTCACAAAAACTCCACATTCTCATATCACTTCTGAACCTATGCCAAAGTTTTGTACTAGTATTGTGCTGTTTTGCTCCACAAATCTCAAATTTTTTACCTCCACCCAAGTGTGAAAATCGCAAACCCATGGTATGACATAGTGAATGATAAAATATCTACATCTTCATACCACCTCCAAAACTATCTCAGAGTTTTGTGCTAGTTTTGTGTTCTTCGGTGCCTTGTATCTTGAATTTTGTTCTGACACCCACAACTCTGTACTGACACATCAAATCCAGGAGTTAACATATTAAAAACACACACATTCTCATATTACATCACCTTGGAATTGTGCCAAAGTGTACTGCCATTTTGTGACATGAATCCCAGGTTTTATGATCCACCATGTATTTCAGTCTTGCTGAGTTCAATGGAGCTTTCTCCATCATGAATAAGGGAGAGTTTTACCATTTAAAATAATTGTCTTAGTTGTTTAGATGATCAGACGTTTAGTTGTTCAGTTGTTCAGATATTTTAATAAATTAGCACAAGCTTTCATGGCATACAATGAAATTAACAACTCAAGATTTGTGGCACAAAACAGCACAAAACTCGTATAAATCTTTGGCATAAGTTCAGAGGAGAGATGAGGATACACATTTTTAGCAATAAAGAGAAGGAGCATTGAGGAAAAAGTGCGAGGAGTTTATGTATCTATGGAAATGAATACTAGATCTTGGAAAGGACCCAGTGAGATCTCTAGTCCTACTGAACCCAGGTGGCACCAGATATTTCTTTCAAGGAAGCACTATTTATGCACGACTAGAGCATCGCAGGGAAACCTCTTTGGTATGTTGGTTTGTATCAACCCTTATGTGCTACCCTCTGTTTACATGTACTCAAGAAATATACAAAACTAAAAGCTAAGGGTTAAAATAAGGAAAAGAACTAAAATACTATCCTAGAATAACTATATATATATAGAGAGAAGGGGGGCGCGGTGGCTTAGTGGTTAAGACGCTGAACTGCAGACTGGAAGGTCGGCAGGACAGCAGTTCGAGACCCGAGTGCCGCATGACGGAGTGAGCTCCCATCTTCAGTCCCAGCTCCTGCCAATCTAGCAGTTTGAAAGCAAGAAATTGCAAGTAGATAAATAGGTACCGCTTCGGCAGGAAAGGTAACAGCGTTCCTTGCACCTCGGTGTTCAGTCATGCCGGCCACATGACCACGGAAGCGTCTTCGGACAGTGCTGGCTTTTCGGCTTAGAAATGGAGATGAGCACCACAACCTAGAGTCGGACACGACTGGTTGGGGACACCTTTACATACATATACATACATACATACATACATACATATATAAACATCAATTAAACAGCAACCATAAAACTGGTTACTGCCAGATTGCAATCCTTATGTTAAATATAAAGGAGATTTATACTGCCCCTTCACACCTGTGATGTTGCATAGATCACCCTGTTATGGCCACAATCTGTGCACCCTTGAAGTTCCAGAAAGAACTGAGCTGTCATTTCTATGTAAAATGGTGGCTCGGGGAAGGAGATGGCAGCTGTTGGACACTTGCGGACCATGAGGTGGTCACAGACAGGTCTGATGAGTGCTACGTGGTCAGAGAACCAGGTTGGGGGGGGCAAATGTGTGTGGGGGGACTCCATCAGACTCCACACTTGTATCGGACACCAACAACATCCCTAGTAGTCAGTCTGAATGCTACTGCACTTGACTGTGTAGAAGAAGGAACAGTTTCTGAAGAGACCAATCCCAAATATTTAAATGTTATCACTTGATTTATTATATATTCATTAAAATGCCAGACATGCTATTTACGACACTTCCCAAACACAACAGCCTGTGTCTTAGCGTAGTCTACAGACAAAGCATTTATCTCAGAGTAGTAGCCACACTTTTCAAGAAGCCATCTTAGTCCCACCTAGGGATGTATGAAAGCCACATACCTTTTCGCAGATGTGATTCACGGTGGGGGGGAGGTGCTCTGTCCCTCCCCCTGGAATCCTCGACGGGGGGGGGAGGTGATCCGGTCCTCCCCCCCGAAATCCTGCCTGGCCAGCTTTGCTCTGTGGTGGCTCTGTGGAGCAGCCGGCCAGGGCCGTCTGCAGCCAGAGTTCTGGCTGCGGACTGGCTTCTGCGGACACAAATGGCGGCCGCCATAGAGGCTGACATTTGCGTCCAGCCAGGCTGCCGTGATAGTACTTACTTACTATAGTAAATACTTACGTAGCCTATCACGGCAGACAAGAAAACTTCAAAACAGTGTATGCAAATGGCGGTGGCTACGGCAGCCACCATTTGCGTTCCCTATTTTTCGCCATTTTAGCCTACGTAAATATTTACATAGGCTATTACGGCAAAAAAAAAAAGGAACGCGAATAGTGCCCACTACGCTATTTGCGTTCCCCTTTTTTTCGCCGTAATAGCCTCCATAAATATTTGCAAAAAATAGGGGGGAAAATAGGGAATGCAAATGGCGGTGACTGTAGCTGCCACCATTTGCATACTTTTTTTTTTTTTTTTGCTTGCCGTGATAGGCTATGTAAATACTTACGTAGCCTATCACGGCAAACAGCAGATGCAAATGGCGGCTGCGGCAGCCGGTCGAAAGTCCAGCCGCCGCCAGAGCTGCCGCCGGAGCTGCCACCACCTGAACATCCACCTCAGGTAAGCCTCGTCCTGGGGGGGAATCCACGGGGGGACAGGGGGGAGGCCGTTCCGCCACAGATTTCGGGGGGCCGAATGCCAGTGCATTTGGCCTCACTGAAATCCGTGGCAGAATGGCCTGTCACCCCCCCACCCCCCCGCAGATCTCCCCTGGGACGAGACTTACCTGGGGCAGATGTTCCAGACGGCGGCGTCTCCAGCGGCGGCTTCGGCGGCGGTGGCAGCTGGTCTTTTGACTGGGTGCTGCAGCCGCAATTTGCAGTCTGGTCTTTTTTTTTTTTTTTTTACCCAGACGTGATAGGCTACATAAAGACTTACGTAGCCTATCATGTCTGGGTAAAAAAAAAAAAGCGTGCGCAAATGGTGGCGGCTACGGCGGCCACCATTTGCGTTCCTTATTTTTCCCCATTTTAGTCTACGGAAATATTTACGTAGGCTATTATGGCGAAAAAAAGGGGAACACAAATAGCGTAATGGGTGCTATTTGCATTCCATTTTTATTTGCCTTTTTAGCCTACGTAAATATTTAAATATTTACATAGGCTAAAACGGTGAATAAAAAAGAAACGCAAATAGCACCCACTACTCTATTTGTGTTACCCTTTTTTTTTCTCCATAATAGACTATGTAAGTATTTATGTAGACTAAAATGGCGAAAAATAAGGAACGCAAATGGCGGCCGCCATAGCTGCCTCCATTTGCGTACGCTGATTTTTTTTTTTTTTACCCAGACGTGATAGGGTACGTAAAGACTTACCTAGCCTATCATGGCTTCCTGGCTGGATGCAAATGGCGGCCGCTACGGCGGCCGCCATTTGTGTCAGCAACAGCCAGTCCGCAGCTGGAAATCCGGCTGCAGATGGCCCTGGCTTGTCTGGCTGCTCCACAGAGCCAGCCATCGAGGATTCCTGGGGGGGAGGACTGGATCGCCTCCCCCCCTGTCAAGGATTCCAGGGGGAAGGACGGAGCGCCTCCCCCCCCACGAACAGAATCCGCGAAAAGGTAAGTGACTTTCGTACATCCCTAAACATTAATGTAGGGATGTCAGAGAATTCCGCCATGGATCTCGGTGAGGCCACATGCCAATGCATTCGGCCCCCCGAACTCCATGGTGGAACAAAGCCCCTGCCCCCCCATCCCACAAAAGGTGCGTGAAATGGAGCACTTATCTGCTGCCGTCCATGCTGACTTGTAAATGGCGGCCGCACCTGCAGCCGCCATTTGCTTCCTCATCATACCCATGATAGGCTACATAAATAATTACATAGCCTATCACGACTAACGCAGGGACGCCATTTGTGTCCCTGCAGAGGCTGTGATAGATTTCGCAAGCATTTACATAGCCTATCATGGCAAGCAAAAAAAAAAGGAACAGCATACGCAAATGGTGGCGGCTATGGCGGCCATCATTTTCCTTCCCTTTTTTTCGCTGTTTTAGCGAAAAAATATTCGCTAAAACAATAAAAAATAAAAAAAATAAAAAAAAAAAATATTTTTTGCTGTAATAGCCTGCGTAAACATTTATGTATACTAAAACGGCAAAAAAAAGGGAACGCAAATGGCGGCCGCCGTAGCCGCCAGCATTTCCATCCGCTATTGTTGTTTTTTTGCTTCCCGTGATAGGCTACGTAAATATTTACGACTCCTATTACGGCAAAATACAGGGATGCAAATGGCGGCGGCTACAGCCGCCACCAATTGTGGCCCTGCAGGCTGTCCAGTGGCCAGATGTCCAGCTGCGGGCAGCCCTGCCGTCGGCTGTGTGGAATTTCTGTGGAGCGAAGCCGGCCGGACAGAATTTCGGGGAGACGGATCGCCTCCCCCCCGCCGCGAATGTCACCCTTCAAAAAGGTACGAAAAGACTTTCGTACATCCCTACATTAATGTAAATGTTACATAGAAAACATGCAAAAAGGCATCCCCATTTAACTCCAAGAGAAGCATTTATTTTAGAGGTAAAATGGCCATCGAAATCAACTTTAACTTGAAACGATGTATTGGTATACACAGTTTGAATAAGAAATAGTAAACAATGGTCTATGTTTGTTTTTTCCAATTTCTGCCATAATGAATGTATAGAAATTGTACCAAATGCTGACTTTAGATTAATGAAGGCAATATACAGCTTTTGCTTCATGTTATGAACATATTTATACAACTAAAAATCACAAAACACAGATAGACTGTGGACTTTCCTCTTTGAAAACCAGCTTGTACCTCAGATATCTTTTTTTGCCTGCCTGCCCATTCTGCTGACATTTCAAGGAGGAACCTGGCCTACAGTTTGGGACATCGAGGGGGCTAATAGGCCTATAATTAACTAGATTTCTCTTATCTCCCTCTGTATGTATGGGAGCACTGATGCTCATCTTCTACCCCTCTGCTACACACCCGTGCAGTTTGTATAAGAAAACAGTTTTGCAAAAATAGGGACCCAGTATTCTGGCCTCACCTTAGTAATTTCCATGGGGATCAAGTCTTCTCCTGGTGCTTTATTCACTGACTTCTTGCAATAATCCCCTTGATTTGACTGAAGGTGACATCTGGCCATTCAGGGAGATGAAATGACAGAGTCTGAGGGACTTGTGAGGACACACTGGATCGAGGCCCATGTATTTCTGTGAAATATTTATCCCAGTTCTTTCCTTGCAGTGATGCTTCTAGAGAGTAATTGATCTTCCTTGTACCTTGAGCAACCAAATGCCAACATTTCTGAGAATCCTTTTGAATGGCTGCTTCCGCCCTGATTCTTTCCACCATGACTCGTAATATCTTTGTTCCCTTTCTTTAAGAAGAGTTTTATAATCTCACGATAGTTGAGCTATATGTATTTGAGGGGCAAGGCTTTTCTCATCTCTCCTTAACTTCAATTTCCTGAGTTCCCTGGATAGTCTTTTCTTGCTCTTCTGACAGTCCTCATCAAACCATGTCTGACTCTTAAACCTCCTCTTCTTAATCATGCTAGTTGTAGTCATTAAATATTGTATGTGTATGATTAAGCTCTCATGTTGTTGTTCAGTCATTAAGTCATGTACGACTCTTTGTGACCCCATGGACCATAGCACGCAAGGCCTTCCTGTCCATGTTGCTTTTTTTTTTCTAATAGGTTTTCTTCCTTAGTATGGCAAAATTAAATATTATTATCTTGAAAGTACTATTATTTTGAAAGTACCTCGATGGATCAGAACATTGCTAGAAGTCACTATATAATCAATAGTACCAGTGCACCCACTAGGAGAAATAAATGTAAAGTAACCCTCCTGGTCCCCTAGTCCATGTCCTAGGGATGTCAGAGAATTTCACCATGAATCTAGGGATGGGGGAGAATTTTTCCCCGAAACTTCGGGGGGCCAAGGGCCAACGCATTCGGTCCTTCGAAGGTTGTTCGGGGAAAAATTCACCGCCCCCCACCTCCCCCGGGATGGGAATTACCTTTCATGAATGTCCCTCCCGGTGGCGGGTCCCGGCGGTGGTTCGGCAGGTCTTCGTCAGGGGCGGGGGCGGCAGCCGGTCTTTTGACCGGCTGCCGCCACCGCCATTACAAGAAAAGTAAAAAAAAAAAAAAATCGCCGCCGCACCGGCACCAGAGCCGCCGCTGCCAGGAGGATTCACCCAAGGTAAGTCCCGTCCCGGGGGGGGGGTGGGGGGGCAGACCGTTTCACCACCAATTTTGGGGGGCCGAATGCGCTGGCATTCAGCCTCCCCGAGATTCATGTAGGGATGTACGAATGTCACTTACCTGGTCTTGCAGCTTGCTTCGCGGTGGGGGGGAGGCGCTTCGCTGCTCCCCCCGAAGTTCAGGCCTGGGGGGGAGGCTTCCCGCCTCGCCCGGCCGAAATTCAGGCCGGGGAGAAGCGCCCCGTCCCCCCGGCCGCAAACTTCAAAAGAAAAAAAAAACGCCCCTGTGATAGGCTACGTAATGATTAACGTAGCCTATCACGGCTAGATCTGCAAAGTCAGCCATGATAGGCTACGTTAATCGTCACGTAGCCTATCACGGGTGACTTTGGAAAAAAAAAAGCGCGTACGCAAATGGCGGCCCCCATAGGGAGCCGCCATTCGCGTTCCTTATTTGGTCCCTGTAGTCTACGTAAAGATTTACGTAGACTACGGCGAAAATAAGGGCAACGCAAATAGCAAATAGCGTTGCCCTTATTTTCGCCGTAGTCTACGTAAATCTTTACGTAGACTACAGGGACCAAATAAGGAACACGAATGGCAGCTCCCTATGGGGGCCGCCATTTGCGTATGCGCTTTTTTTTTCCAAAGTCACCCGTGATAGGCTATGTGACGATTAACGTAGCCTATCACGGCTGACTTTGCAAATCTAGCCATGATAGGCTACGTTAATCGTTACATAGCCTATCACAGGGGTGTTTTTGTTTTTTTTACTTTTCTTGTAATGGTGGCGGCGGCAGCCCGCCCCTGATGAAGACCTGCCAAACCACCGCCGGGACCCGCCGCCCATTCGTAAAAGGTAAGTCCCATCCTGGGGGTGGGGGCGCGGGGCGGCGGGGGGAGAATTTCTCCCTGAACCTTCGGAGGACCGAATGCGTTGGCACTCGGCCACCTGAAGTTTCAGGGAGAAATTCTCCCCCATCCCTATAAAAATAACAATGCATAACGATCCATTCCATGGGGCAGGAGACAGTAGTAGGCCCTGTACGAGAAAGGAGAGACAGCCTAGGTAAACCTAGGTTGTTACGAAGTACCCCAAAATTCTGCTGATCTGGGAAAATGTGGCCTGTATCTGGACGGGAACTAATGTTTTTCGGTCTTGGTTGAAGAAGGGCAGAAAAACAGGTCCCATAGGATGTTAAGGCTTCGCACTTCCCAAGAGGAGATACAGACTTCTTGCATAAACTTTTTGGCCAGCCACTGTGCTCTGATTGCCTTAATTCCTCAGTTAACGCTTGCAGATTTCAGCTCTTGCCTTAGGACACCTACAGAAGCCCCCACCATGAAAATATTTGATGCTGATGATTTCTAACCTTCCTGTTTAAGACAAATAGAAAGAAAAATAAAGAATTCAAAAATAAGGGCAACGCAAATAGCGTTGCCCTTATTTTCGCCGTAGTCTATGTAAAGATTTTCATAGACTACAGCGACCAAATAAGGAACGTGAATGGCGGCTCCCTATGGGGGCTGCCATTATCCGTACGCGCTTTTTTTTTTTTTTAAAGTCACCCGTGATAGGCTACGTGACAATTTACGTAGCCTATCACGGCTGACTTTGCAAATCTAGCTGTGATAGGCTACATTAATCGTCATGTAGCCTATCACGGGGGCGTTTTTTTTTTTTCTTTCATTGGAATGGCGGCGGCAGCAGCCGGTCAAAAGACCGGCTGCTGCTCCCGCCCCGCACGAACACCCGCCGAACCGCCGGCCGGACCCGCCGCCGGGAGGGACATTCGGCAAAGGTAAGTCCCGTCCCGGGGCGGGTGCGGGGGGCGGTGGGGTGCGGAGAATTTCTCCCCGAAACTTGTTCGGGGGGCCGAACACGTTGGCGCTCGGCCCCCCGAAGTTTCGGGGAGAAATTCTCCGCCATCCCTAATTTTCTGGCCATTTTTTTTTAATCTTTTTTTTCTTCTTGATTTTTATTTACATATACCTTCTGAGCCACTTCTAATAATTTTGTCAGATTCTTTCTTGCAAAGCCATCAAGCCTCTGCAGTTTTCTCTGAATATCTGAACAGCTTTGAGCTACAAAGGTCATATTGACCATCTTCATATTATCTGGGGCCTCTGGGTTGGGGGGGGTATACTGGCGTTAGGCATTTAAAAGACACTTCAAGTATGCTCTGGGGCCTCAGTGGCACCTTGCAGCACTTCAGACACCTTGGTCATATTAACTGACTTTTTTATACCTGCCCTCATGGCTTCTAACAGCAGGGTTTGATACTGGCTGAGGCGCTCTAGCCCCGCTTGTGTGTTGGGAGAGAGAAATCTCTCTCTCCCTCTCTTGCTTTTTTTCTTTTTCTTTCTTTTTCTTGCTGATCTGCCTGTATTGCAGATCATGTTTCAAACTTTCTATATAAAAGTCTCCGCTCTATGCACCAGCCTTGTCTCTTTATTTGTCTTTTTTCAAGTTAAACTCACTTACTTAAACCTTTCTGCCCTACACTAGTCCCAATGATGCACATTCGGGATAGGCTCTTCTTCTCCTTCTAGTTACATTTTCTCATCTTAAAGAACTATTACATTATTGTGGCTACTTTACCCCCAGGTAATAAGCTCCAGGCATAATCATCCGCTTCTAATTCACCCTGGGGGCAACTATGGCCATGCTTCTTCTCTACAAATGTTCTTTCTCTTTGCTTCTTGCCTCCTCTTTCTTCTTTTTTTCCCCTTCTCTATCTGTCTGCCACTTTCTCTATTTCTCTGTCTTTTTCTACTTGTCTTTGTCTTTTCTCCTGTCAACCATTGGGAACCACACTCAGTATCATTTGGAGTTGCAACTAACAGTAAAAACATCTGCAAATATCACATATATTTTATGATATCTAAGAAATCATAAAATATACACAACAAACTTTTTTTTGCAATTTAACACAATGAATGGAAAACACTTTTTGCATGGTAAGGCATGATGGAGCAGATCCAGCAATTAGGGGGGAAAAGCTCTCGGGGCTATCTATCACTAGACAAGCTAACCAGGGATTTATAATATCATACACACACCCCTCTTTTCTTCTCTTCTCTTCCCCTTCAGCTTGGTACACAAAAGCAAAGTGTCGAGACTCAGGATGCTGGGGGGTGATGGGCATCGCCTTATACTTGCATTTTTCAGGCAGCCATTAATCTTCTTCGGGGAGGCGGTGGGGTGATTTGCAGGACTTCAAAGGCAAGCTTCCCAGTTTGTTTGTTTTTGTAAATCCCAAGCTTAAAACAGGACATGATGAGGTACAGGGCAGCCAAAACTTTGCTTTGGCACAGGCAACAAATAACTCAGGTTAGCTTTCTTCGCTGGGGTCTCAAACAGGAAAACAGTCTTAATTTAAAGTTGTAACATCACTGACAGCGTCAGCCAGCCAGCTACACAGATTTCACTTTTTTTTAAGACAGTTACTCCAATATCGTCTTTTCTTTTCAATCAGATTGGGTCTCCTAGCTTACACAGTTTATTGCAGCTTCCAGGAGCATGGTAGTAGCGTAATTTTGGCTTGGCCAGGAACATGCTGTCTGGTTTCTCGGTCTCTTCAGCACACACACTCAGGCAGTCCAACACTGGACACTCGAATCAGTGAGATTTCTTCATTGCAGGGAATCCCATGGCAAAAGCTTAATGGTTACGCTCTTCAGAAATCATATAGCTGATGGTCTACAGGCTCTATGAAATTCTAGGACAGTTCAAAGCTAAACACGGTTACCTTGACAGAGATCTTCATCGTGGTCTTTTCACTTCATTTTGCCTTGGGACCATCCTATGGCACACTTTCCACTTGAAGAGGGGTCTAGCCTGTGCCCTGGTGGCTGATTCTTCACCTTTATTCCATTTTGTGCCTTCATCTTCTGGGTCTTCATTTTCAGTTTCCATTTCTTAGGGATTTCATCTCAATTAGGCGAGGTGATGATGTTGCACAACTCAGAACGTTGTGGGCAATTTTCCTGCCCCCCCCCTCCCGGCGCACTAGGCTAACGGCTACTTCTTCGGCCTCACACTCCCATGCTTTGTTAAAAGCCAGGCTGTCCTGCAACATTTCTCTAATTAACAGCCAAAGATCTTGTTCTTTTTTCAGCTCGGCCTCAAGCTTTTTGCTGTTTCCTCTCTATTCTGAATCCTTTTTAAAATCTTTTTTTTAACATACATCTCAAGGGGGTGCAAGTCTTGCTTCCCCCACCTCCCATAGCCTCCCACTTAAGATGAAGACGGACACAAAGAAGGAAGGGGATTCGTCAGCGAGTAAGGGGTCTCACTGACCGACACAAGAGGAATTTTTACACCACGCACTTCGCTACTGGCCTGGGCACCCGGACGATCAACGGTATGCGACAGAAACTGCAGTAGTCACTCACACAATTTTTCAACACTTCATTTATACGTTTCTGCCGCCCACTATCCCACTTTTTCCACTAGAGCGAAGCAGTTTCCTCAGTGCCTTGCTGAGTATTAGTGCCCGGTCAGGGAGTGATCAAGTCCCCCTTCCACCCCAACTGGGTGGGTTCCCCTTGTATACGTATACTTACACTGGCCTTTCTCCTAAAGGTGGGGCCCACTTTCAACTTCATATACTTGCCTTTCTCCTGAAGGCTTCAATGTCGGTTTCAACTCAATTGCAGGTGCAATATGGGCAGGGCTCAAGTTCCTTCCTCCGCTTCCTGAGGTTCTCTTGACGCTCACTGCTGTTTGGGTGGTCCCAGCGCAGGCTTTCTCCCATTCACCCGACAAAAAGGTTGGTGGCGCCAAGAAAGGGAGGCATGTGCCGAGCTCTCCCTCCCGGTGCGGCGATTAAGAGCAGGCAACTGCCACCTCTCTGTCTCAGTGCCTGCCACAATCCCAGTCATGGCACCATTTATGTTGCAGAAATCAGAGTCAGAGAGACCACGGAGTGAAGGAAAAAGAGTTTTTCTTTATTAACGCGCGGGCTTTATGGATGGAATCACTTCCAAAGCGCCAAAAGCCCCGATTTACATCAGCAGATTGTTTTTATAGATATTGTGACACATAGCAAATAGCTCCTCCTCTCCCTCCCGTGTGGGGTTGCAGTCCTCAACATTTCCTCTCCTACCACTGTTTATATGATAAGCAGGGAACATGATATACAACTCTATGTTGACCTTAGCCTTGCTGACAAGATACGAAATTCCTGTGTCTCGTCAGTTTACAAACATATATTCTAGAGAGCAAGAGCTCAGCAAGAACACGAGGCATGAGGCTACTTAGTCTGACCCTCTACACTGCTACTACAGGATTTCTTCTTATCTTAGCAGAGATGGGCTGGAGCCTAATGGTAGAGTACCTGCTTTGCATGCAGAAGGCTCCAAGTTCAATCCATGAGATCTGCAGGGCTTGCAAAGACCCTTGGGTTTGGAAGGGCTTGGCAAGACCTGTGTCTGAAATGCTGGAGAGCTGCTGCCACTCAGAGCAGACAAACCTAGGCTACATGCACCTAACCATCTGACTCCTTCTAATAGAGTTGTTGATCATTGCAACCCCCATTTAGCCATTTTCATTGATCAGTGGCAGAGCACATACTTCTCAGTTGGAAGGGCCCCGGGTCTAATTCGTGACATCTCTAGTTGAAAGAACCTTGGCTGGCAGGGTTGGGAAAGGCCCTTCCCTACTTTGGCCCTTGGAGGGGAAAAAGATGGGCAGACAGCCTGGTTGGTCAACCACAAGACAACTTCTGGGGGCTTTTCCAAATCCATAGCCAGAGAAAGAGAGAGAGAGAGAGAGAGAGAGAGAGAGATCCATTCCCACAAGTTAATTGAGGAAGGGACTGTGTTAAAAGGCTCTTCATTAGGATGTTCTGGGGGAGAAAGCAGAAAGTGTGAAGCTTTGTCTTTGTATCTTCAGTTTAATTAAACAAATGGCTTCATTGGGCTCCATGAGCATTCACAAGGCAGGATTACAGCTTCTAAGTTATACCAAATTCTTACTCTGGGTGCATTTTTTAAAAAGGGGAAATGGGAAGATGTTTTCTGTTAGCGATGTGTTGGTCTGTGGCGTTTCTTGATTTTGGGGGGTGGTGAGTAACACAAACAGGTATATCTCCGGATGAGGGAAAACAATCCAAGTGTGCCTTCTCAATGATTTTATTCTTAATTATTCATATAATCAGAGATCTACAAGACATTCTTAAATGACCTACAACATAATGCAATGAAGTTATGATGGCTGAGCTTGTTGCTTGTTATTTCCACTTTGAACTAACAAGACATGTAGCACCTCTGTTTTATCAGGAACAGAATTAAAGCAATGAATTTTTCCTCCCTCCCTCCCTTTCACTTATATCTCACCTGTGAGGATAGCAAGGTAGCTTGCCATTAAGAGAAAAATTCTAGGATTGTGCAGGGACCCTTTGACGCACCCTGGAGGCTGATGTGGACCTTCCAAATTGGCTCTGAACTGCCTTGGGTTGATCCAGAGTCAGGGAACCTGCTTTGGTCTGCGGATCTGAAGAGTGACCTGGACAGCTGAAACACCCTCCCAGTCCAGCCCCATGAGCTCCACCCCCATCCCTACCCAGCTGGTGAGCCTACTGCTCCTCCTTCCCTGGACCCATTGGGAACACTGTTGGTTTGAAACTCAACAGTAAAAAAACGAAGATCATGGCACCTGGCCCCATCACTTCCTGGCATATAGGAGGGGAAGAAATGGAAGCAGTGACAGATTTTACTTTCTTGGGCTCCAAGATCACCGCAGACGGTGACTGTAGCCATGAAATTAAAAGACGCTTGCTCCTGGGGAGGAAAGCTATGGCCAACCTAGACAGCATAGTAAGAAGCAGAGACATCACCTTGCCGACAAAGGTCCGTCTAATCAAAGCTATGGTTTTCCCAGTTGCAAATTATGGCTGTGAGAGCTGGACTATACGGAAGGCTGAGCGCCGAAGAATTGATGCTTTCGAACTGTGGTGCTGGAGAAGACTCTTACGAGTGCCCTGGACTGCAAGGAGGTCAAATCAGTCCATCCTAAAGGAAATCAACCCTGAGTGCTCATTGGAAGGACAGATAATGAAGCTGAAGCTCAAATATTTCAGCCACCGAATGCGAAGAGAAAACTCCCTGGAAAAGACCCTGATGCTGGGAAAGACTGAAGGCAAAAGGAGAAGGGGACGGCAGAGGATGAGGTGGCGAGATAGATTCAGAATTTTGAGCAACTCTTTTCTTCCGGTAAATTAATGTTGCGTGGATTGCTGCAGTAAATGGGCCATCTCAGAAATTTTACAGAAATAAATGGCCCATTTACACCTCTAATAATGTGTAGAGGGCCCCTATATGGCCACAGTCTACACACCATTTACTTACCAGAAGAAGAAGAATCACCACTGCAACTCCCTCCAAAAGGCGGTAGCTGAAGGCACTCCACATGGGTCTAGATAATGAGCAGAGGGCTAAATCAGCTGGGCAGGTGGCAGACCAAATCAGACCAAAGCAGCCCAAAGCAGCCAGAGTGCTTCAGGAGCAGTACAACCCACTTCGGGATTTATTTATTTATTTCATTATCCAGCTGAAGAGGTGCAGAGCTCTAAAAATGAATTAATAAAAGCCAAAACACATGAATATTAAAAATAACAACCCTTAACAATCCATCCTACAGGGAAGTAGGTGGTAGTTGGCCATATAAGAGGAAGGAGGGACAGTCCAGCTAAAGCAGGTCCTGAGGGGATCTTTGCCCACCTTCCTTTCTGTCTCCAAATGAAATGTGTTTGAGTAATGCATTCCATGGTCAAGCCAACAGTGATGGAAGTAGATTTGGGAAGGGTCTGGTGGCCCTGAGGAAAAATGGCTAGTCCCTCAGGTGTTCAGAAGGACCAGCAACTCAGTTTGCACAAATTGTTCAGCCTCTGGAGCTAGGCCAGAGTCATCAGAGAGACCCTGTTGGCTCCTTTTGTCACCTCATCCCTGTTGGGTTGGAGCCCAGAATGATCCTCTCTGGCCCTCTGCAGTGGTGGTGATGTTACTCTAACACAGGTGAGACCAGGCCAACAGTTCCCTCCCATTGCCAGGCTCTGAGCTGGCAAAAAGAGGAAGGTGCTTGAGCCCTGCCACTGGGATCCCTCTTTCAAAACCAGTCCTAGAGCCTTCCAGAGCTTCCTAATCCATAGCTTTCTTTGAAAAGCAAACCATGGGCCCCAATCGTGGATCTTTTTCTGTTCAAATATCAAAATGCAGACCCTTTTCCATTCTTCACTGCTAGAGCAATGTCACCCCAAAAGGAAAAGGTTACAATTTTTCTGAAGAGCTCCCTCTCCTTGCAAGGAAGGCTGCCCAGTATTTCTGGATCTCCCTGGACCCTACTGGAAAGCAACAGGGCACTGATACATTCCAGTCTTACCCCTACCAGAAGCTATGGTCCTTATCTGATCCTGGTCGGACCAGAATTCTAACCCATTTCAAGTACTAAAGATCAGATGCCATGCTTGGTTTTCATCATGAGATGCTCCTTTGTATTCAGGTCAGGTCTCAGTAAAATAATGTAGCACTTGGGAAGAAAGATGCAGCCCAGTAACCCAGCACTGGAGGCCAAGATAGAGAAGACCTGCACAGCTACCATGTATTTGCCCTTTGTGCTCAGATAGGAGGGCACAAATGAAAGCCAAACACTGCAAAAGACCAGCATGCTGAAGGTGATCAGTTTGGCTTCATTGAAGGCTGCAGGCAGCTTCCTGGCTAGGAAAGCCACCATGAAGCAGATGGCAGCCAGGAAGCCCATGTAGCCAAGAGCAGTATAGAACATAATTACAGATCCTTCATTGCATTGCTGGATGATCTGTCCAGGCTGAGAGTGCATGTCAGAGTCAGGGAAGGGTGGAGAGATGCCCAGCCAGATGGTACAGATGACAACTTGGACACTGGAACAAGAAGTTACTATGGAGTTTGCAAGACTCTTCCCCAGCCATCTCCTCACTTTGTTCCCTGGCTTTGTGGCCAGGAAGGCCAGAACCACAGTGATGGTTTTGGCCAAAACAGAAGAGACAGCAACAGAGAAGATGATGCTGAAGGCCGTTTGTCGGAGAAGGCAGGTCTCTTTCTTTGGCCAGCCAATGAATAGGAAGGAGGACAAGAAGGAAAGCAGGAGGGAGATCAAGAGAATGTAGGACAGGTCCCGGTTATTAGATTTGACCACTGGAGTCTCGAGTAATTTAATGAAGACTACTAAAATGAAACCTGTTGTTAGGGATAAGAATAGGACAAAGGAAGTCAGAATGATCCCCAAAGTTTCATAATAGGACAGAAAAGTTATATCCTTGGGGACACATTGATCTCGGTCGTTGTTTGGATGCTGATCTTCTGGACACTTGGTGCAATGGTCTGCATCTGAAAAGGAGAAGAGTCGCTTCAGCATGACTAACATCAGGTGTCCATCCAGATCTGTGTGTGTTCTGATGACGAAGTTGGAGAGGTCAGGAAACAAGAATTTATAGCTGGGGACAAAGTTTTCTCTGGCAGAGGACCTGCTTGGTGATCAGAAGATACAATCTGTGGCCACATCACAAAAAGCAGGATCTCAGGCACTGTGGCCAGGAATCCCTTTCTGAGAGATTATTTGGTTTAAAGACAGCTTCCTATTTTGTCCAAATGTAGAGTAGCAACTCTATGTAGCTAAACCATGTTTCTGGATAGTATCTATATGCTTATCCTAGTTTTATCTAATTAGTAACAAGCAGGCCCAAGCAATAAGCTCTGTCTCTGAGCAGGGGTTTGAACTTGGGTCTCCCCTGTCCAAGCCCAGTACTCCAGCTGCATCATCAGTCTGGCTACTTCCAAGTAGGGATGTCAGAGAATTCTGCCACGGATCTCGGTGAGGCCGAATGCCAATGCATTCGCCCCCCCGAACTCCGTGGCGGAATGGCCTGCCACCCCCCCGCCCCCAGCGGATCCCCCCCGGGATGAGATGTACCTGTGGTGGATCTTCCAGGTGGCGGTGGCTCTGGCAGCGTTTTTGGCGGCGGCAGCTGTGGCGGCTGGTCTTCCGACCGGCTGCCACTGCTGCCATTTCCAGGCTTGTAAAAAAAAAAAAGATGTGATAGGCTACGTAAAGATTTACGTAGCCTATCATGGCTAGGTTCAAAAAAAAAAAAACAAGACCGTGATAGGCTATGTAAATCTTTACGTAGCCTATCATGGCTGGGTGGGTTTAAAAACAAAACCATGTACGCAAATGGCGGCGGCTACGGCCGCAGCCATTTGCATTCCTTATGTTTGCCATCTTAATCTACGTAAATATTTACTCAGAGTATGATGGCGAAAATAAAGGGGAACGCAAATAGTGTAGCAGGAGCTATTTGTGTCCCTTTTTGATTCGCCGTTTTAGCCTACGTAAATCTTTATGTAGGCTAAAACTAGGGATGTACGAAAGTCACTTACCTTTTCACGAAATTTGATTTGAGGTGGGGGGGAGGCACTCCATCCCTCCACCTGAAATTCTGGCTGGGGGGGAGGTGCTCCGTCCCTCCCCCCCAAAATTCTGGCCGGGGGGGGAGGCGCTCCGTCCCCCCCCTGAATCCTGGCCGGGCGGGAATGCAAATGGCGGCAGCCGTTTGCGTCCCTGCAGTCAGCCATGATAGGCTACATAAATGTTTAGGTAGCCTATCAAGGCTGAGTAAAAAAACACAAAAAAGCGCGTATGCAAATGGCGGCACCCATGGGCGCTGCCATTTGCGTTCCTTATTTTGGCACGTCTAGTCTACGTAAACATTTACATAGACTACGGCGAAAATAAGGGGAACGCAAATAGTGTAGCGTCACGGTATTTTTAAAAAATCTAGCCATGATAGGCTACGTAAATCTTTATGTAGCCTATCACGGTTTTTTTTTTTTACTGGAAATGGCGGCGGCGGCAGCCGGTTGGAAGACCGGCCACCGCCGCCACCGCCGCACCGCCGCTGCACTGCCGCCGGAGCCGCTGCCGCCACCAGGAAGATTCGCCTAAGGTAAGTCTCATCCCGGGGGAGGCAGGGGGGCAGACCGTTTTGCCACCGATTTCAGGGGGCCGAATGAGCTGGCTTTCGGCCTCTCTGAGATTCGTGGCAAAATTCTCTGACATCCCTAGCTAAAACGGTGAATTAAAAAGGGACGCAAATAGCGCCCGCTACGCTATTTGTGTTCCCCTTTATTTTCGCCATCATACTCTGCGTAAATATTTACGTAGATTAAGATGGCAAAAATAAGGAAAACAAATGGCAGTGGCCGTAGCCACCGCCATTTGCGTTCACAGTTGTTGTTGTTTTTTTTACCCAGAGCGCTTCCCCCCCCAGCGAGGATTCTGGTGGGAGGGATGGAAGGCCTCCCCCCCACCACCATCAACATAATCCGTGAAAGGTAAGTGACTTTCGTACATCCCTACTTCCAAGGGCAGTCTGTTAAGTTTCAAACCCAAAGTACCAATCCTTCATAAAGTCTAGGTATCTTATCCTTTCCTGAAAATAAAAATAAAAAAATGCTAAAGGGGTTTAAAGGAGTAGAAGACTGAATCGACACTGGACAGGAGGCTGGTCTGATCAAGAGAGATTTGGGGGTTGTTGTGGGGCAGATGTTTCCAAACTTTGCACCTTGAACTTTACACCATTTTCACAGCCCCTTTTCTACCAATGAATGCCTGCCTCTCTGCCACAGAATTACAGCACATTGCAGACAATTCTCTCTATATAATGGTAGATTGGCCTACGTCTTTGATGACATCCCTGCTCCAGTCATGTTAAATGCAGACCTTTTTTAAGGGAGTGTTTTAAAGGGTGCACTGTGCACAGTGGAGGCTGGTGGCTCCAGTTTTGGTGGCGCCATGAATGCATTCTGAGTTTCAGTCAGAACCAGCCAGAACACTGAAGGAGCTATCAAAACTGTTGAAGCCTATCCCCAAAATGTGTGCAGCACCTTGGATAGGATTACGTACAAACAGTTAGGATGATTTACAAACCAGAGAAATAACAGATAAGATAAGAAGATCAATTAATCACAATCAAAATAAAACAAAGTACAACAGCATCAAAATGTGGTAGAATGGACAAACCCATCATTAAAACCAGATTCACTCTATGTGCTGAAATGTCTGGGCAAATAAAGACATCTTCACCTGGCATTACAAAGGCACTACAGTCAATGAGCCTTCCTGGGGATGGCATTCCAATAGTGGGGTGCCACAACCAAAAAGGCCCTCCATGGGGTCACCAGTCCCCTCATTTCAGATGGCAGGGGGATGTAGAAGAGAGCCTCTGATTACAAATGTGGTGTTGAGGCAGAAAAACACCCCACCTCAAATATTTGCTCTGTTTCCAAAGGGAGCACCCATTCCTCTGAGGTCACCCACCTTCCTGAGTGGAAATTGTCCCTTCCGCACATGGAGCGCAAGCATAGCAGCAAGGTGGCTCTCCTTCCTGGAACTCCTTGGCATATCCAGGGCGACAGCTCTCTGTGCACCTGGAACGAGGCACAGTCTAGCGGTAAAGAGATCAAGCAGAAAGGAAAATGTCTTAGTAGCATTTGTGTCTATGGAAATGAATCTAAATGTTTGGCATGGACCGGATGAGATCTCTAGTCCCAGCGACCTGAAGTGACCCCAGGATGATCTTTGGGCTGTTCATTTGTTTGTTTCAAGATTTAGATCACACTTTTTTCTGTGGTTGGACTTGATGGTCTTGTAGACCCTTTCCAACCCTACTATTCTATGATTCTACATAAGTAGATTTAATGCAGAGGGCAAAACTGAAAGGTAACGGGGACAATAATTAAATGATTTAAGGGTGCAATCCTATTGGGACAGTCAGCCACCTCTGAACTCAGAGGCAGAGAACTCCGTCTTTGTGGCTATAGACCCGCTTTTGGCTGTCTACTGGGGGGCTTCTTCGACAGGGGGCAGGGAGGCTGTATGATGCATATGAAATGTTATAATGATGCCTCCAGGGTCTCCTCCCCTCCCTGTCTCCAGGAAGACTCCTTTTTCGCCTCCTCCGTGCTGTAGTTACAAGTGCAGATATGGGGAAGAGACATGCCAAGTACAATGTGGGAGGGGAGAGGGAAGGACTGCAGTTCCCCAAAATCAAAACATCCTATGGCTGTCTAGACACTATCCAGCAGCCCTGGGATTGCTTTGCCCCATGCAAAACAGAACTAACAAGAGAAACAGAACAGCCACCATAAAACACACCAGTGAAGAGAGATTACTAGATGCTACGGTGCGCAGGGACCCCCTGATCCGAATGGATAGCAGCTTCATGGCTTCCAAGGCAGGCCCAATTTGGCTTGGGCTTATTCTCTCTCCCCCCCTGGTCCAACTTGGCTCCAAACCTGAAGTGGGATTTGGAGGGCCAAATCCAGCTGCACCCCCAGATGCCCCCGTGGAAACCCCTAGCTTCTTGCCTGGGACTCATCCTCTTGCAGCAGCGACAGCAGTGATGGAGGCAGTGGCTGTGGAGATGATGATGGTGATGGTGATGGGTGGCTCAGGTAAGGACCTGGAGCTGCCGGCGTGGCTGGGCCAAGGGGGCTGAAGTGCACCAAAGTTCCTCAGAGAAACCCTGACAAACTCCAGGCTACCTCATGCACCCTCAACTTTGCCTCAGAAGGGGCCCAAAGTGGCCCAAAGGAGCCCGTTTCAACTCAGACTTTGGGCCTTGGGCCAAAGTTGTGCACCACCCTACTAGACACCTCATATATATTAACCTCATATTATTAGAGCTTAACGAATGCCACAAGCCCCAAATATGACATGAATTGGTTCCCCTACACACACTAACCAATTCTAACAGTTCCCCCTAACCACCAACTCTAACAATACTCTCTCTAGCAATGAAACAAACACAGGCAGATCTCTCCAATATATACAGTATCCCACGCCCCCTTCTCCACCACTGCCTGATTGGAGACTGCTGGGTTACGTTCAGCCCTAATCTGGCAGTTGGAGTTGCCATTCGTCAAAGCCCACCCCCTCCTCCTCTCTTGCTCTCTGAGTTTTCACAAGTTGATACATTTAGAGGCAAGCTGTCTGGGCTTCAGAAGGCATCGGAATAGCTCTGAATAGGGATGTAAGAGAATTCCGCCACGGATCTCGGTGAGGCCGAATGCCAGTGCATTCGGCCCCCCGAAATCTGTGGTGGAAAGAAGCCCCCACCCCCCAACCCATGAAAGGCACGCGAAACGGAGCACTTACCTGTTGCCGTCTGTGCTGACTTGTGAATGGCGGCCACCCTGTGGCCACCATTCACTTCTTCATCATAGCCGTGATAGGCTACGTAAATACTTACGTAGCCTATCACAGCTAACGCAGCAATGCCTTTTGCGTCCCTGCGGAGGCTGTGATAGGCTATGTAAGTATTTACGTAGCCTATCACGGCGAGCCAAAAAAAAAAAAAAAGCATATGCAAATGGCGGCGGCTACGGCAGACGCCATTTGTGTTCCCTTTTTTTCATTGTTTTAGCCTACGTAAATATTTACGTAGGCTAAAACAGTGAAAAAAAGGGAACGCAAATGGCGGCCGCCGTAGCCGCCGCCGTTTGCGTACGCTTTTTTTTTTTTTGCAGGCCGCCCAGTGGCCAGATGTCCAGCTGCAGGCGGCCCTGGCCGGCGGGTCCGCAGAGCGGAGCCAGATGGATTAGGATTTGGGGGGGGAGGTGCGGAGCGCCTCCCCCCCACCGCGAATCACCCCATAGAAAAGGTAAGTGACTTCCGTACATCCCTAGTACTGAAGTGGTTAGGCAGTGACCCGCTTTGGTTCGGACTGCCCTGGTTCTGGTCTGATCCACTATGGATCTTCCTGAGGGACCCCCGAAGCACCCCAATTCACTTCAGTATTCGGGTTTGGCACCAAAGCGAAGTACAGCTCCAGTATTAACCATATTTTATTAGAGTTTAACAGATGGCATAGGCCCCAAATATGACACTACTCGTTTCCCCTACCTGATTAAAATGCCTGGGCCACACAATGGTTTCTGGGTTAATGGTGAGCTTTCTCTCTGTGGATGCTTCTCTCCTTATACTCCCAATTTTCACTCTACCTCGAGTTGAATTGGGAAACAGCACCCAATTCATGAATTCAAAGTCAGCTCCCAGCTCCCCATTCTCGTCCAGATGCAGTCCACTCACAGAAGCATTAGAAATCTGGACATCTCTTAGAAAAACATGAAGCTAGAATGAGAGGAAAAGCAGCCAGGATTTTTTTAAAAAATATGAAAACATACTCAATGTCTTTTCTAGGGATGTACAGCTTTTGTTAAATCTGTTCTGTCCATGTTTCATGGATTCTCAAGCCTCTCCCAGCATGTACCTACCTGGACACTACAATCAATATCTGAGTTCTTCCTCTGACTGCCTCCTCAGAAGGAGGCTCAGAAGGTTGCCATAAGAGACAGGGCCTTATCAGTGGTAGCACCCTGATTGTGAAATGTTCTCCCCACTGAAGTCCGTCTGGAACCAACAATGTCATCTTCTTAGGTGCCTGGTTAAGAATGCCCTCTATTCCAGACATTTCATGTCATACTGTGACACATTTACCTCACTTGCTTTTATCAGATCTGTTATCTTACTGTAACCATATTTGAGTTTAATTTTTTTTTAAAATGTAGATTTAAGATTTTATATTCTGTTTTTATTATCTTCTATTTGTGGTTTGTAATTTTTGTGATCCAACCAGAAGACTTTGGCCATTGGGTGGTATAGAAATAGATAAATACATTCATCCATTTGTAAATATATAGTAAATAAACATCTACGCTGTTTAAAAAGAAAGATGGAGAGATCATGCCTCATTCCCTGAGAGGGGAAGTCAAGAGCCTTCAAACATGCCACCCCCTCTCTGGCCCCCCAGCTTGGTTTTCTAAGCCATGAAGGGCAAGGGTTGAGAGGGCACATGATTGGTGGCCTCATTGCAAGCGCCTTGCCCACTTCATCAAGCACAATAACAGAAACAGATCTCACGAGATCAAGCAGGAAGAGGCATCAGACAACTCAACGGAATCCACCTCAAGTATAGGATAAACTTTACTGCAAAGACAAATGATTTTAACCTCAACATTCTTCAAAAAAAGATAACCACTCTTTCCTGATGGGTCCGGGGGGGAGGGGACATTTTTAGGATAGTGCATTAATAATCTCTGGACCACTCAGAATAAGTCCCCAGGGAGGCTGCTTGAGGAGGCAAAGGAGGCATCAAAATAAGCTCTGTTTGTTGCTGGCACTGCCGCACAGTAAGGATGATTACAAAACATGCTCAGTCATTTTGGTCATGAATCTTTTGCCATTTGCGATGGTCAGCGATGGCTGGTGGCTTGTATTTAAATGGGGTGGTGAATATGCACTGGCTTTCTATCAGAACCCTAAAGGAGCTATCTATGGTTCTGAAGCCATTTTGGGGATAGGGTTGAGCACTGTGGATAGCTCCTTTAGAGGTCTGACTGGTTCTGAGTGAAAGCCAGAGTGGATTCATAGCCCCACTGAAATAGGAGCCACCAGCCTCCACTGGGGGTGGTGTTGCAAAAGGAAAAGGGAATACCTGCCATGGCTGCAGCCTTTGGTGTTCCCGCCTGCCTCCTCCACCCACCGTCAACATCCGTTTTGATCGGGACGAATATGCCACATCTAAGGCATGTGCCACAGCTTGGACACTGTTGTAGGTACTGAAGCTGTCTTGTGATAGGGCTCGCTCTATCTCCTCCTGGGGCAGCATGTCCAGTCTGTCTTTCTCTGTGCATCTTGCCCAGCTTTTCGTGGATAATGCATGCTTCGAATAGAAACAGTGAAAGGCATTCTGCCAAAACTGGTTAGTAGCAAAAGAAAATGGTTCGTAGTACTCATATTTTGTCCTTTGGGGGGTTTTCCTTATGGAGGACAAACAACCATGGAGAAATGGAAAGTAAGAAGGGTCATCAGACAAGATCATGTTGATATCCTGAAAAGTTGTTGTGATCCAGAGTTTTGCCCCAGTTTGTTTCTTTTCAAGTATTTCTTGTATTACGAGAATTGGAAAAAAGCCATAGTGAGAGTCCACATAGAAAACCATTACTTGGACTGTTCTCCACATGACAGGTAGATCATTCTCAGACATTTTGGACACAATATTTCGTGGTAGTCTTTTTGAGAAGGCAACACAAATCCCATGACTGATAATGCGGGGTATCAAGGTCCTCATGAATCTCTCTCCATTGTCGGTGTCTGGAGCATAGATTCCAATCCACGTCCATCTGAAAAACAGGAGGAGCTGGACAATCCCTGGGTACTGAGTTTCTTCCCTTGGGGCCATCCGGTAGACAAAAGGAAACTGAGTTTTATCATTAGGAACATGTGCAACAAAGCCATAACTCATCTAGTGAAGAAAAGACAAGACTAGTGTTTAGATTTTTTTCTTTTTTTTTTTTGAGGACATCGTATTGTTTTGTTTCATTCTGGTGCTGGTTTTAATATGGTTTTATCATGCTGTGTTATTTTGCTTTCATTTTTCTACCTTGTTTTTAATGTATTGTAAATCAATCAATCAATCAATCAAAATGAAGATCAAATAATTGTTGACCAGAAATTATTAATTTCTAACAAAATGTGTGTCACTATGGTAGGTGTGGGGTATATGTTGAGGTGGGGTGCCAAAATACCCCAATGATCCTTTTTGGTGCAGCCATTCTGTGTGCGAGTTGCCAAAGAACTACACTGGTCTCCTTGACAGTGGAACCCAAGCCACTCCACCCCGTCTCAGAACAACAACATCCCAAAGGCACTGCCTTTCTTTTCCCCAGATGAGCAGATGATAATCTTGTATGAGTTAGAGCTGTACAGTTGAAGACCCCACTAGATGTAGGTTGAACCTGCTCCTTGCCTTCAGTGAGCCCTCCATAAAGGGATGATTTAGCCCTCCCACACACAACTCTGTTCCTGAAACTGTTTGGGGGGCACACTAGAGCATTATTCAGGAATTAAAGACAAGAAGGGGCAACATGAGCAGAAAAAGCTGCAGGACCATGCTTTTAGCCAAGGGGTGGGCAACATTATGGGTCCAAAGGGCACCGTTGCCACCAGACTTGGCCATGAACCTTAAATAGTTTCATAGCAAGCACCCTACAGTCCATCAAACACATTTGGGTCACATTAGCACCTCATTCAGGTATTACAGCCATGTATTGACAATACGAGCAGAAAAGGCTGTGGGGGTGTGCCTTTAGCTCAGTGGTGGGTAACATCATAAGAAGATCATAAGAAGAGACATGTTAGGTCAGACCAAGGGTCCATTTAGTCCAGCATTCTGTTCATATCATGGCCAAACAGTGCCCATGTGGAACTCGAGCAGAAGATGTGTGAAACAGCACCCTCCTGCCCATGTCCCTAATACTGGAGGTAACATGCATCTGAGTGGTGGATTGTCCCCATTGGAAGCCAGTGGGGGCTAAAACCCACCACTGTCATCAGAACCAGTTCCCCAGCTGAAAGCCAAGGGTAGCATCCAACAGAATTCCTACTTAGAGTAGACCCATTGAAATGAATGGGACAAATTAGTCACCCCAAGTGATTCTGCTGGGAAAGAAAAGTGCGCAGGGAGAGTGCACCATGTTTCCCAGCATGATCAGGATTGCAGTCTGTGTGGAAATCAGCAGCACAACCATGGTGGTGACCAGGTGGAGGCCGTATGCATGTTACCCCACCTCCCCTGCTTTGCTTCTCCCCTGTTGCCGTCTGTGTCATGCTGGCTTCCCTATGTTCTAGTGTAACTTCAGCAGTGAGGTGATGGGAATCTTCTCGACAAGCGCTTAAGGACCCTGGAAGGTCAGGATGAACCTTGGAAGAGTTTTAAATGGTAATTAACATGGTACATGAAAACTGCATATGGGAGCCAAAGGCTGGTTGGGCTCTGCTTCAGTCCAAATGCCACTGAATGATGAGAAATTGGGGTTGGAAGGGTTCTGAGCCTGTGGTCCGTTGGCACCTGCCCCACCACTCCAGCTCCTGAGGCTAGAACTGATCATGGTCCTCCTCTGGCCACACTTTTTGATGTCCTGGCTCCCATTCCAAAGCTCCACTGCTGCCACTACCCATCTTCAACACACACTCCAGAGGACCATCTTCCCCAGTGGGCAGAGGTGCCGTGAAATGGAATCCGAACATAGCAAGTGCTCAGCTCACATTTCTATGCACCTCACATCCCCTCCACTCCCAATTCATACCTGTGGGATTTTGTAGATGCCTGACATGGTTGAAATCAGGATGGAGAGGTCAGATTCAGCCCCTTCAAGGA
Source organism: Heloderma suspectum (assembly GCF_057233095.1). NCBI lineage: Eukaryota > Metazoa > Chordata > Lepidosauria > Squamata > Helodermatidae > Heloderma > Heloderma suspectum. The sequence continues at coordinate 385,841,573 of NC_139459.1, read as the reverse complement.
CAGCCAGCACGTGATACTGTCTCCCACAGTGGTAATTTGGAAGATTGCTTTCGCCACCAGCAGGCAGCTGTAGCATCGCATAGGAAGTGGTTCTTCCATCAAAATAGGACTTATAGACATCGTAGCCCAGAGTGATGTTGGGTAAGAGCCTGGGATTCTGGTTGATCTCCTGAATGGCAAACAAGAAGGCCAGGATGTGCCAGTACCTTGGCTCTAGCAAACTACAAAACAATAAATGAAATGAAAATAGATCAGTCACCCTGTCATCCTCCATTCAATGAAAACAAAATCTCATTTACTTTCTTTTATAAATCTAAAAGGCAATATAAATCTCAGAAGAGCCTATCCTTACATAATGGTTTGTATGTTTGTAGGAAGCAGGAAATCTAACCTTGTTGTAAGGTATATACATATCCCGTTGCCATTTAAAAACAAAGATGGAGAGATTATGCTTCATTCCTTGAGAGGGCAAGTCCACAGCCTTTAAATAACTCAAACTGTCTCAGCATTTTGTCTCATGTTGTCTCAGCATTTTGTTGTTGTTGTTGTTTTGTCTCATGTTGTCTCAGCATTTTGTTGTTGTTGTTGTTGTTGTTCAGTCATTAAGTTGACTTGGGTTCCACTGTCAAGGAGACCAGTGTAGTTCTTTGGCAACTCGCACACAGAACGGCTGCACCAAAAAGGATCATTGGGGTATTTTGGCACCATGTTGAATGATCCTTTATGGTGCAGCCATTCTGTGTGCGAGTTGCCAAAGAACTACACTGGTCTCCTTGACAGTGGAACCCAAGTCAACTTAATGACTGAACAACAACAACAACAAAAACAAAATGCTGGAGAGTCTTCTCCAGCACCACAGTTTGAAAGCATCAATTCTTCGGCGCTCAGCCTTCCTTACAGTCCAGCTCTCACAGCCATACATTACTACTGGGAAAACCATAGTTTTGATTAGACGGACCTTTGTCGGCAAGGTGATGTCTCTGCTTCTTACTATGCTGTCTAGGTTTGCCATAGCTTTCCTCCCAAGGAACAAGCGTCTTTTAATTTCATGGCTACAGTCACCGTCTCCGGTGATCTTGGAGCCCAAGAAAATAAAATCTGTCACTGCTTCCATTTCTACCCCTTCTATATGCCAGGAAGTGATGGGGCCAGATGCCATGATCTTCATTTTTTTAATGTTGAGTTTCAAAACAGCTTTTTCACTCTCCTCTTTCACCCTCAACAAGAGGCTCTTGAGATCCTCTTCACTTTCTGCCATTAGGGTGGTATCGTCTGCATATCGGAGGTTGTTGATAATTCTCCAGCAATCTTAATTCCGACCTGTGATTCATCCAACCCAGCATTTCTCATGATGTACTCTGCATATAAGTTAAATAAGCAGGGCGACAATATGCAGCCTTGTTGTACTCCTTTCCCAATTTTGAACCATTCGGTTGTTCCATGTCTGGTTCTTACTGTTGCTTCTTGACCCTCATACAGGTTTCTCAGGAGACAGGTGAGGTGGTCTGGTACTCCCATCTCTTTAAGAATTTGCCAGAGTTTGTTGTGATCCACACAATCAAAGCTTTAGCGTAGTCAATGAGTCTTGGCATTTTACAAGATATTTAAACACATTAAACAAAGTTGAAAAACAATTACATAAAAACATATGAACAGGCAGCGTGTAGGGGTTCCCCACCATCTGCACTGGCTACTAGGGATGCTTACCTTGCCAGCCAGAGCCATTCACCTCCTCCACACCAATCACCATTTCTTTTTTAAAAAGGTGGAGATCGGCAGAATGTCCCCATAGACTTATATACAAAATAGAGCCATGAATAGAGCAGGGAGGAGGCAAACAGCTTTGGGGGAAGAAGCAGCCGAGTGCTGTCCCACCTCCAATCCAATCCTCTTGGAGTAGAGGTAAGTAGTGCTGATCCACCGTGGATTCCAAAGAATCTAGCCTCATTTGAATCTGTGGCAGATTTGTCCAACATCCATAGCAGTATGTATACAGAGAGTAGTGTCCAACGGTGATGTTCCACAAATTCAAATACCACTAGCGGAGCTCTGCTTAATCTTTCTGTTGCACAACCAGTTGTAAAGCATGCACAAAGTTGTTGTGCAATAGGTTGCACAAGGGGTTCCACATCAAGTTGCATAATGGATGCAAGCAGTGCCCTACCTGAAGGAGAATGCCCCATGGGTTGCACGACAGGTTGCAGAACGGGTGACACAATGTGTTGCACAAGCATAATGCAAAACTGCTTACACAGCCACTCTTGTGCATAGTTGAGAACCTAGTTTCCTCTAGCACAATGTCATTTGTGCTAAGAGAGTGACACAGTTGGATACTGCCCAGACAACATACATTGAAAGCAATTATAATCACCCTTGGACAAATCCAGAACTTGATTACAAACTCATCATATGCTGTCAAATGCCTGAGAGAAATGTCTACACACATACATACATACATACATACATGCATATTCAATGAACATTTCTGGATCTACAAACTCAGAACTCTTAGTGCAAATGGCTTTAATCTGGAGGGCAATTCATAGACTTTACCCCAATCATACCTTTTGGGTGTTATTTTTTTTTGGGGGGGGGGTTCTCATAAAAAGCTTTCCAGGCATTCCAAACTGGTACTCCTGATACCCATTTAGCAGCACAGCTACTGATGAGGGCAGAAGCTGGATGTTTAGCTTCAATATATTTTTGGAATACTCTGTTGTTAGTGTTTCTAACTCTGTTACTCCCCCCCGGAATCCTCCATGGCCGGCTGTGCTCCGCGGCAGCTCTGCGGAGCAGCCGGCCAGGCCCGGCCAGGCCAGAGCCGTCCACAGCCAGATTTCCGTCCGCGGAAGGCTCTGGGTAAAAAAAACAAAACGCGTACGCAAATGGCGGTGGCTACGGCCGCCGCCATTTGCGTTACTTATTTTTGACGTCTTAATCTACGTAAATATTTATGTAGACTAAGACGGCGAAAATAAGGGGAACGCAAATAGCGTAGCGGGTGCTATTTGCGTCCCTTTCTGATTCGCCGTTTTAGCCTACGTAAATATTTACGTAGGCTAAAACGGGGAATCAGAAAGGGACACAAATAGCACCCGCTACGCTATTTGCGTTCCCCTTTATTTTCGCCGTCATAGTCTACATAAATATTTACGTAGATTAAGAGGGCAAAAATAAGGAATGCAAATGGCGGCGGCCGTAGCCGCCACCATTTGCGTACGCGGTTTTTTTTTTTTAACCCACCCAGCCATGATAGGCTATGTAAATCTTTATGTAGCCTATCACGTCTTTCTTTCTTTCTTTCTTTCTTTCTTTCTTTCTTTCTTTCTTTCTTTCTCTTTCTTTCTTTCTTTCTTTCTCTTTCTTTTTTTTTTTACAAGAGTCGAAATGGCGGCAGCGGCAGCCGGTCGGAAGACCAGCCACCGCCGCCGCCGCTGCCCGGAAGATCCGCCCCAGGTGAGTCTCGTCCCGGGGGGGATCCACGGGGGGGTGGGGGGTGGCAGGCCGTTCCACCATGGAGCTCAGGGGGCTGAATGCTCTGGCATTCAGCCTCACCGTGATCTGTGGTGGAATTCTCTGCCATCCCTACTCCTGATATCCATTTAACAGCACAGGTACTGATGAGGGCAGAAGCCGAAATGTGTACCTTAAAATATACTTTTTTTAATACTCTGTTCTCAGTCTTTCTATGTTACTTATATAAGAATCTATCTTATATAAAGATTAAAAAGCCCCACTGGTTTGAGACCAGAGTTAGGACTATCTAAGGGTTTACGGATTACTTAACCTGTTCCGCTGGGGCTGTCCGCTGGGGGGGGAGAAGAGGCAATCCATCCCTCCCCCCCAAATCCTCCCCAGACAGCTCCGCTCCACATATATATTTACATAGCCTATCACGGCAAAAGGCAGGGATGCAAATGGCGTCCCTGCATTAGTTGTGAATAGGCTACATAAATACTTACGTAGCCTATCATGGCTAAAGTACAGAGGAAATGGCGGCTGCAGACTGGGGCAGCCATTCACAGGGCAGCGGACGGCTGACAAAGGTAGGCTCCGTCCCGGGGGGATTCCGCGGGGTGGTGGTGGGGATTTCTCCATTCTGCTACGGACTCGGAAGGGGGGTGGATTCTAAAGAGTCTGGCCTCACTGGAGTCCGTGGCGGAATTCTCTAAGATCCCTAGGACTATCTCATGTTGGCTCAAGCTTCATGACGCCAGAAAATCAGAAGCTAAGGCTGATGCCCTAACTCAGTGGTCTGGTCTCCAAATATTTTTGATAATGCACCCCTGTCAGTAAAAATATTTTGAGCACCCCCCCACATATAAATAGAGTGTGTTCACTAGCTGAATATACCCTGGTGAGAGACACAATCCTTGAATGTCCTTTTCCCACCAAACAGAAATTAGGAGCAAGTATCAGGGCCTTTGTGCTGCATTTCTGGTATAAACCATGTGGTTTGTGACACTGGATCCTTTTGTTCCCTCCACCTCTTTGGATTGGGGCCCATGTGCTGCATTTCTGCTTTCAGGAAGGTGGTGTGAGGCCTGGATCCTTCTGCTACCTGCACCTGTGCATTCCATCCTCCGCCCTCCCATCCTCTCTCCTCCCTTCTCCAAGGGTCAAACTACATGTTACTTTAAAGATGTTCCTAGGTGTCTTCTTGTTTTACTCAACACTAAGCTCATCGGACCTCCGATGGACCAGGACCCTAGAGTGGGGGCTTTATGCCTTTGCCCCATTTCCATTACAACTGGATGCCATTTTGGCAAATGCAGCTTGGAGGCATGGGGGGTGGATGGAGGAAGAGGTGATCCAGATGCCATCTGCAGTGAGGGGGGCCAAGTTTTAAAGTCTCCCTACCCCCCACCCCCAATGCTCGGGTTCCAATCTGTGTAGTAATGTGCAGTTTCCCATTCTGAGGTCACATTCCATAACTAAAGGAATAGACATGGCAGACAGAAGCCCTCACTAATAAAATTCCTCTGAAAACGCTGGAGTGCCGGCAGCAGCCCAGCTTCAGAGTCAAACAGAGCTGCTATGCTGCCTTAGGTGTTCATGGGCCAGAAAAACCTTAACCATTTTTGAATCACTGCTTAGAATTTCACCAGACTGATGAAAGGCACACCTCCTTCTCAAGCAAGAATAATGTATGTACATAAGTAGTTCTCTCCAAAATTTGAAATGAATTATGACGTGCTGAGCTGTGGTTTGGAGGAAAAAGTAGAAATGTGCCAATTGTAGCACTTTTGAACTTGCTGTACCTGTGGCAACCTTTAATGGAATGATTTAAACTGTTGCACAATTGTAGACCTTATCAGGTAGACTGTGGAGTCCAGGTTTGAAGGTGTCAAACCTTCAACAGGTGTCCTTTTTATAAGCAGCAGCACATTGTAACTCATCCTGACTGAACCTTACTTTTGTAGCTGACCTTCACGAAAGGGGCCCTCCTGTCCCCCTTTAATTACCTTCTTATAGAGAATAATATTATTCACTTGAAAGGAGACATAGCAATATTCATATGTAGAAAATGTTACAAATGTTCAAAGAAGGTCATAGGACTGCATTTAACAAATGAACGAAACAATAGAAATGGCTAATAAGGGTGTTATCAAAACGTTATTCATAAAGCAATGAAAACCAATGTCAGCAGGAACCTTAAGCCTACATCTCCTGCCAGCCCGTAAGGTGATGGTTATTAAACTATCCCAGTATGAAAATGGAAATCCATATCCAGCCACCTAACATAGTTGGTCAGAGATGCTCTCATCGCCTTCAGAGCCAGTCAGAGTAATCAGGCAAAAGCTCCACTTGTGGGAGAGGAAATGGAAAAATATGGAAAATCATCCCAGATAACAAGGAAGACGTAATGGAAGAAGAAGCTATTGTAGGGGTCCAGAACACCTCGATATATTGATCAGAGCTAGGACCAGATCCCATCCCCCGCTCCCATCTTTTCTATCAATTTCCTCAGCTGCATGAACCTACATAGGCATATGTAGGGGGAAGTGTAGGCAGGACCCTGCTTTTCTGCAGATTTGTTGAACAGGCCTGTATGACATATTGCTCACCAGCATATAGGCACGTACTGCCAAACATTCCAAAAGTGAGTTTTGGGATTACTATTACAGGATCTTACTATCAACCAAATGCTGATGTCTCGCTTCAGCTGACACTTATGTTTCAGCAAAACCCCATGAAGTCTGCACAGAGTTGAATTATTCCACAGCAGGCATCTGAATCCATCAGGGCTGCTCTAGACCCTGCAGAATCCAGTGGTCCTTTGGGCCTAGCAGGACCAAACCAACATCCATAGTGCAGCCCTTGACTGAAACAAACCATCAGGTTGCCAGAAGGATTCATTATGTCTACATTTCCATTTTCCAGTTGAATGAACTACTTTCTATGGAAATCTATCTGTCTATCTATGATGGAAAGACCATCAACGGAGTATTCATAAATATACTTAAGTTACATGTTTTGGCTTCCACCCTCATCAGTAACTGTGCTGTTAAAAGGGTATCAGGACTCAGGAGTAGAACTTAGGAATGGCTGGAGATGAAAGTTCCTTAGAAGAAAGAACTGAGGTATGGATGGTATAATGCCTACAAATTGTCTGCCAGATGAAGGCCATTTGGACAAAGAGTTCTGTAGATCCAGCAATTCCCCCCTTTTGTCAAGATTGTCATTATCTTTTGTTTGTCCTATTGGAAACAACTGTAAATCCGTGAGGCTATGTGAAGGTGAATTGAAATGGCTTGCAACAGGCTGCACGCATGCACGCACGCGCGCGCACGCGCACACACACACACACACACACCATGGAGTTCCTGCAAACGGTTACCTCAAATTATCATTGCATCCAGCTGTAAAGGAGACTTGCCCCTCAGAAGGAGAACTGGCTTGTCATTACCCCCCCCCCCACCGCCCCCAGAAGAAGCATTCTTCCCTCAGTCTCTTTGCAATGGCATTGTTAGATATGGGACATACATTCTGTTGATACTTTTCAGGAGGTTACTTCAGATAGGGAATGGGAACAATAAAAATCAGATGTCCTCAAAAATATTATGGAGGGATACTTGAAAGTGTCACCCCCAATTGTCACACCAAGGAACATAGCCTGTTCATTCACTGTCTCTCCAAATATTCAATTGGAATGATGCTGCATTTGGCTCTGCTTACTGCAGAATAGCTGCAACTCAAATACATCCATTTGCTACCTTGTAATAAGCATTTATGCTGGGGATGGAGGGAGAAGCTGTTTGATGGCATTTTGGTTTAGCCTATGCCCAAGAAAGAGACACCATAGCTCTAGCCCATGACTTGTCACAAGGGATGTATGGACTCTGTAAAATCCGCTCTGTCTGTGTTCCACGGATTGTCAGGCACCTCTCGTTCCATCATCCACCCACAGACAGATGTGAATGTATATTTTTTGTCATTCAGAAAAGTATGGAAAAATTATGTAAATGTTTACATAAGTATTTATGTAAGTATTTACATAATTTACCTCAGTACGTCACATTTAGTGTATTGTCCTCTATTACGTTCAACGTTGGCTTGGCAGAAACTTGTGCATTTTTCTACAGATGTATATGCGTAAATTTCAGGAAAGTAAAAAAATCATCTGGATGTCCATGGACTCCACATGAGCTGAGGGGGTCTCTCAGCAGCGGATTCCACAGGTGGGATTCTTAGAAATCCAACCTCATTCAAATCCATCTCAGATTTCTCTAGCATCCCTACTTGTCACAGGGTGTTTGTTCTTTTGGTTGGAACTATGCAAGAAAACTCTAATTGCTGAGCCATATGTGAGCATGCTGAATAAGATACTGCCTTAATGCCAATGATGCTCCAAATTTTCCTTCAAAAGGCACAACAGGGGCAAAGTAGGGAGAGTGAATTACTAGGGATGACCAGGGGTGTGAGGAAATATGGGCAATTTCCAGTAAATGGGGGCAATGGCTGTCCAGGTTGGGAAGCATTTAATCATCACCACTTACCAATCAACTCTGGCTAAAGGGGACTCAGAAAAGTTGTATGGCTGGAGATACTTAAAGTATTGTGAAGATAAGACTCCACTAATGAGGTAGTCTCCTGGCCGGTAGTAATTGAGTGCTCCACCTTGAGTTCTGATTGGATCCGAGGAGCATTTCGCCTTCTGCGTCTTGCAGGCTGCCTGAGGCAGCAACAGCAGCAGCAGGAGTGGCAGTGATACCATGATGGTTCTGGTGTCTTGCTCCTTCTGACTGGTCCTCTCAGCTGCAAACTCAGCTGGTCAGAAGAAGCCAGAAAAGTCTTGCAAGTGCGAGGCTGCAGTATCTTTATAAAGACAGTGTGTTCTGAGCTGAAAGAGAGTTCCACCAAACTGCAGCCAAGTCGTGGTCATCCCAGGCTGCCCTGGATCTCAGCGAAGGAAGCACAGGACCTATTTAATACACCCGGCTTTTCAGGCAAAGTGCAAGAAGTTGCCTCATGTTGCCTTCGATTCTGCTTCTTAGGTCATTGGTCTCAAAGGGAATCTCCAGATGGCAGAAATCGCCCTAGCTTTGGCAAGAATCAGAATCAATCAAGGTGTGTGTTTTTTTATATTTTCAAGAGGAAGCATCATCTCTGCAACTTTATGGACTCTCGGGGTGGTTTGAGCCACAGGTGCAACCCTGGAGAAAAACATGTTTTTGAGAACTCACTAATGAGGCTTCATCATCTGATGTGGGTTGGCGAAGGGTGTGTGTGGGGGAATGACCTTGGACTAACCTTTGTTGGAGAATGAAAAACAAAAAAAGCCAGGATCAAGAAATTCCGTTAGGATGTATACCAGGTGTGGGGAATATGTGGCCTTCCACATGCTGTTGGACTAAGTCCCTTCATCCCCACCCAATGGTGAGGAATTCTGGGAGTCCAAAAACATCTGAGGGGCCACAGTGATAGCAGGAGGGGGAGGAGTCTGGGGTCGGATCCTCGACTCCCCCTTCTGAGGCCGGAGTGCTGTCTCCGACCTCAGAAGGGTTTCGCAACCTACCTTGTGGTTCCTGGGACACTCCTCCAGGGACGATAGGATCGCTCTCAAAGAGATGAACTTTCAGGATGCTGAGAAAACATATGGAGTTTTATTCCAAAAAGTAGACCCATGTTTTCTGGCCCTGAATATGGGCCTTCTTCATGGGTAAGTTTTAATATACATAAATGCCTGTAGACATCTCTGAAAAAGATCCTGAATTCTGCACTGTAACTAATAGGGCTACTTCCTGGAATAAAACCACAACATGTTTGTTTTCTCTTCCTAAGACTGTCTCATTTTTCCAATGGACCTGCTCTGTTAACTATGTATTTTATTTATCTGTTCTATGGATTTTATTGTTGTAAGCCACCTTGGGAGGGCTTCTGCCCTAAACGGCAGCCAAGAAATATTTTAAATAAATAAATATACTACCCCTCCTCCGAACTAATCTCCTCCAAACATCTGCCAAGTTTTTGTGCTAGTTTTGGGCTGTTGTCCGCCACAATCCTGAGTTTTGTGCCACCACCTGAAGTGTGGAAATGATATACCCTTAGGTGTGGCTGGGGGGTGCAAACATTTCCACCTTCTCATATCACTACCAAACTGATGCCATAGTTTTATGCTAGTTTTGTGCCATAAATCCTGGGTTTTGTGCCAGTATCTGAAGCATGAAAAAGACATATGAAAGAGAGCTATGGCTATTGGGCAATATAGAAATGTAATAAATAAATAAATAAATAAATATATACCATTAGGTGTGGTCTGGCGAGGGCTGAAAAACCCACATTGTCATATCACCTTGGCATCTATGCCAAAGTTTTGTGCCAGTTTTGTGCTCTTTTGTGCCACAAATCCCATGGTTTGTGCCACCACCCAAAGCATGAAAATGATATACCCTTAAGTGGACCTGGGCAATGGCTGAAATTTCCACAATCTCATATCACTTCTGAACCCGTGTGCTGGCACCAAGAGTGTGAAAATGTCATACCCCTAGGTGGGGCCTGGTGAAGGCAAAAAATCCACATTCTCATGTCACTTCTGAACCTATGCCAAAGTTTTCTGCTAGTTTAATGCTGTTTTTTCCACAAATCCCAAGTTTGTGCTCCCCTCAAAGTGTGAAAATGACATACGCTTGGAATGGCATGGCAAATAATAGAATATCTATATTCCCATATCACTTCCAAACCTATCTCAGGGTTTTGTGCTAGTTTTGTGCTCTTTTGTGCCATGAATCCAGGATTTTGTGCTGACATCCACAACTGTGTACGGAGATCCTGAGACATCAAATCCAGGAGTTAATTCATTAAAAAACAAACAACAACAACAACAAACACCACCTCACATTTTCATATTATATCACCTAGAACTGTGTCAAAGTTTACTGCTGTTTTGTGCCACAAATCCCGAGTTTTATCATCTACTCTTTATTTAAGTCTTGCTGAGTTCAATGGAGCTTTCTCTATCATGAATAAGGTGAGAGTTTTAGCATTTAAAATTACTGTTTCAGTTGTTCAGACAGTCAGATGTTTAGTTGTTCAGTTGTTCAGATGTTGTAATAAATTAGCATGACCTTTCATGGGTTACAACCAAATTTACAACTCAGGATTTCTGGCACAAACAGCATGAACCTAGCACAAAGCTTTGGCATCAGTTCAGAGGAGATACGAGGATATGCATCTTTTGCCTTCATGAGGCCTCACCCAAGGATATGTCATTTTCACGATTCAGGTGGTTGCATAAATCTCAGGATTTGTGGCACAAAAGAGCACAAAACTAGCACAAAACTTTGGCGTAGGTTCAAAGGAGATATGAGGATATGGATTTTTTGCCTTCATGAGCCCAAGGGTATGTCGTTTTTATGGTTCAGGTGGTGGCACTTCATTGCCACTCAGGAACCGAGGCACCAAAGAGCACAAAACTAGCACAAAACTTTAGCATAGAATTGGAGGAGGTGTGTGTGTGTGTGTGTGTGTGTGTGTGTGTGTTTCTAAACATTCATCATGCCACACCATGGGTATATCATTTTCACACTTTGGGTGGTGGCACAAAATTCAAGATTTGTGGCACAAAACTGGCACAAAAATTTGCCCCAGGTTTGGAGGAGATCCTAGTTGAGGGAGGGAGTCATAGCTAATAGAGCTGATTGGACCTTCAAAGGGAAGACATGGTGTCAGTGTCAGTCCATGGTGTTCTTTGATTCTTGGGGAACTGTCCATAACATAAACAAGTGTTTATTTGTTGTACGATGGCCTTGTAGGCCCCTTCCAACCCTACTATTTTATGATTCTATTCTAAGTATTCATCAATGATGATGTACATTGATCTAGGTCTTTGTTAGGCTGCTGATCTTCTGGATACTTGCTGCAGTGGTCTGCATCTGAAAAGAAGAAGGGTGGGGATAGGGGAGAGGTCAGGAGACAACCTTCTGTAGTAGGACAGGGAGAGACCAAAGTTTCCTGCCAGAGGACCAGCTTTGTGCTCAGACGTTTCCATCCATGGGCTCATCAGCAAAGAAGGATCTCAGGTAGTGGGGCCAGGAAAGCTGTCTCTCTGAGACATTATAGAATGGCTGCCCATCATAATAGAAAAGTCGGGCTTCATGGGTTGACTTTGCATCAAGGCAGCTTCTTATGTTGTTCAAATATGGAGTAGCAAATGTGTTAAGCTAAACATTGCTCAGGGGAGGCTCTGGGCTAGTGTGCATGATCACCAAAGCCTAGTGTGACTTATTGAAGTCATGCTGGATTGCAGTGTGTTCCAGTGGTGATTTTGAACCCTCACTAATTCCAAGGGACTCAAGTCGTTTCATATCTGGTGGAGGAATTCTTCATCAAGCTTTCTTATCTTGTGCATTATACATGGGGAGTTTTGCTGAAGAGTTGTTGTTGTTTTTTTAAACTGAACAGAGAATCTTGCCCCCCCCCTGTTTCCTGAAGCACTCACAAACACACAAAAGAGAGGCTTTAGTCTCACACCTTTAATTCAGTAGTCACAGGTTCTTTACAGATGCAAATCCTCAAAGACTCTCCAGCTACAAAGGAATGACTCCAGGGGATTCAAATGGGATAAACAAAAGTTGCCCACAGTTTGAAAGGGCAGCAGTCTTTCGCCCGCCCCGCCCCTGCTGCTCCCCTGCATAGCCTCTTACGCATCACCAACTGTTTTGAACGTCTAAGCTCCACCCCAGACATTTCCCTCTTAGCTCTGCGTCTCCACCTGGCATCTCTTAGGTCACATACCTCAAGCCCCTCCTCTGCCTGCTCGCTGCTTCGCACAGACGGGGGGTACGGATGAAGCTTCATGCTTAGCCAACTGGGAGTTGGTAACCTGAGAAGCATGCCTATCCATATCTGAACTGGCTTGTGAAAATGCCTCCCCCAGTTCTGGCTGCTCCTCTTCTGAATCTGAGCTGCTAACTATCTCCCTGGGCTCAGAATCAAACCTTACATCAACAGAGCAGGGGAGACCACTGGGCAGACAAAAATGTTTGGGGTTTTTCCCAATGGAAACCCTTTCCTCTAAGGTCACCCACCTTACTGAGTGGAAATTGTCCCTTCTGCACATGGAGCACAAGCACAACAGCAAGGTGGCTCCCCTTCTTGAACCTCCTTGGCATATTTAGGGTGACAGTTCTCAACACACCTGGGACGAGGCGCTGTCTAGCAATAAAGAGAATGCGCACTGAGGAAAAAGTGTTAAGAGTTCGTGTGTCTATGGAAATGAATACTAGATTTTGGAAAGGACCCAATGAGATCTCTAGTCCTAGTGAACCCAGGTGGCACCAGGTACTTCTTTCAGGAAAGGAGTACTAATGCACCAGAGCATGGCAGGGATTTTGCATAGAAATGGTCATTCAGGTCTTTCCAGACCAGCACTGTTGTGCACACTGCGGCCATAAAGTGTCAATCTCTGCAACATTGCACGTGTGAATGGCCCATTGACACCTGTGATGTTGTGTAGATCACCCATGTTTGGCTGCAATGTGTGGTAGTTCCAGAAAGACTCGAGCCATCATTTCTACACAAAATGGTGGCTTGGGGAAGGAGTGGGTGGCTGTTGGACGCTTGTGGACCATGCGGCACTCATGGACAGATCTGGTGAGTGCCACGCGGTCAATGAATGGGGTCCAGGGGGCTAAGTGGAGGGGAGTCCACCCTCATATTGGGTGCCCACTGCATCCCTAGTAGTCACTCTGAATTGCAGTTGACTGTGTAAGAGATGTGTTAGCTAGACTCTTCTTTTATGTTCTGTTATTGCATATTTTTCCCCCCTAAGCTATGTTGTTTGTAATGGCTATTAGTCATTCACAGTAAAATGTATAAGTGAGAGTGAGTGAGCAGTAGGGATGATTATGAGCTCCCACCCATGTTGGTTAGGTCTTACCATAAGTAACATACAGTACACAGTTAACTGTTGAATTTACTTCCATAGGATGTAGTGATGGCCATCAAGTCAGATGTTTTAAAAGGGGATTGGACAAATTCATGGAGGAGAAGGCTATTTATGGCTACTAGTCCTGATGGCTATATGCCACCTCAAGTATCAGAGGCAGTATAACTATGTACACCAGTTACAGTGGGAGGGTGATGTTGCACTCATGTTCTGCTCTGTGTTTTTCATGGGTAGCTGGTTGGCTACTGTATGAAGAGAATGCTAGATAAATGGACCTTGGTTTGATCCACCACAGCTCATCTTATGTTCTTATGAGTCTTACACTCTAGCCATCTACCAGCCTGTTTGAGTTCTCAGAGCTCACCAGGGAGTCAGGGAGCACTTTGGGCTCCACAGCAACCAACCACCTAGTCATGTCCTGAGGTTAAGACTAAATCAAGGGTATTTCCTGTCCCATTGTAAATTGAGAGGGCCCTATGATTGTCATGGAAGCAATGAAGCCCTGAAGCTGCCCAGTCAAGTCTGTCTCAGTATGAATGTTGACGTCTCCCAGAACCATTGTCTTGGGGTTTTCTAACACTATGCTCTCAGCCATCTCTGTCAGGGATACCATTGGGCAGTAGGGTGGGTGGTACATCAACAGCATTGCCAAACTGTCTTACCAGCCCAATGTGAGGTATAGGTCCACATTGCTGTCTGTGGTGTGAAAGGGGTTTCCTGGTGAGCAAGATAGTATTCTTAATGACCACAAATACCCCCCCCCCATAGCCTCTACCCTGGGTTGATACTGCAGTGAATACCCAGGTGGGCAGAGTTGGGCCAGATCAGCCTCACACAGCTCATCCTCTCAGATTTCAGTGATGCATGGCAGATTGGCTCGTCCGTCACTGATCAAAGGATGGATCAGTTGGGAACTGGCTTTGAGTAGCAACACCACTAGGGAAGCAGGACCAGTAGCCATGCCACCAGGAACCTCTGGGATAAGGAAAGGGCCAGCAGAGGACATGGCCTGCACTTAACTATATCACCTGAACTATTGGTTCCTCATTCTCCCCATCCCATGCCTTCTCAGACATGCAAGAGGATTGCAGAAAAGTTAAGGATCCTTGTTCCTCCAAAAAACATTCCCCCTGCACGATAGCTCTAAAATGAACAGGTTTCAGACTGGCAAAACATCGAACCCTTTCTTCAACCCCCTCTGGATCAATGTGTGTGTGTGTCTGAGTGTGTGTGCATTCGGGGTGGTATCATGCTCCAACACTTGCTCATGTAGGAAGACATCATCCTAGCAAACAGAAGAGGTGGTCCTGAACCAAAGTGATTCCTTACTATCCTGCTATTTGTCTATAGAACTGATAACAGCCTCCTAACAAAATATTACCTTGATTCTGACTCTATAAATATCCTGCTCCATCACCTGGGCTTTGTCTTATGGGGCTGCTTTAATTTTCCCTGTCTAGATAAATCAGGAACTGATCTGGTCTTGCTGACTGTTTGTGCCAAAGTAAAATGCATATTTCTGCTAAGACCAGTTTTTCTTACTAGATAAAACAGCTTCCTTCCTAGCCTTTATTCTCTGCCATCTTTTGAGCTGCAGCCTGGAAGGCCTTGACCTACATTATCTTTTCACCTCTTCCATCCTATCTCTTTTACATCAATCTGATTTAACATTCAATTTCTCCTCCTTCTGTATTCAGTCCTTTGTAGTTATGCCAATCCAAACAAATGGTATTGCTCTGGGCCAATGTCCTTTGCATAAGATATATACACACACTGAGAAAAAGCAAAAAAATGCCAAGGTTTAAAAATTATATATATATATATATATATATATAACACTATATATATATATTTATATATATATATATATATATATATATATAACATTCAATATGCCAACAAATCTGGAACACTCAACAGTGGCCACAAGACTGGAAAAGGTCAGTTTACATTCCAATTCCAAAGAAGGGCAACGCCAAAGAGTGTTCAAACTACCGCACAATTGCGCTCATTTCACATGCCAGCAAGGTGATGCTCAAAATCCTACAAGCTAGGCTTCAGCAGTATGCGAACCGAGAACTACCGGAAGTACAAGCTGGGTTTAGAAGAGGCAGAGGAACTAGAGATCAAATCGCCAACATTCGCTGCATCATGGAGAAAGCAAGAGAATTCCAGAAAAACGTCTATTTCTGCTTCATTGACTACGCTAAAGCCTTTGATTGTGTGGATCACAACAAACTGTGGCAAATTCTTAAAGTGATGGGAGTACCAGACCACCTGACCTGTCTCCTGAGAAACCTGTACGAGGGTCAAGAAGCAACAGTAAGAACCAGACATGGAACAACCGATTGGTTCAAAATTGGGAAAGGAGTACGACAAGGCTGCATATTGTCACCCTGCTTATTTAACTTATATGCAGAGTACATCATGAGAAATGCCGGGTTGCATGAATCAGAGGTCGGAATTAAGATTGCTGGGAGAATTATCAACAACCTCCGATATGCAGACGATACCACCCTAATGGCAGAAAGCGAAGAGGATCTCAAGAGCCTCTTGTTGAGGGTGAAAGAGGAGAGTGCAAAAGCTGGTTTGAAACTCAACATTAAAAAAACTAAGATCATGTCATCTGGCCCCATCACTTCCTGGCATATAGAAGGGGAAGAAATGGAAGCAGTGACAGATTTTACTTTCTTGGGCTCCAAGATCACCGCAGACGGTGACTGTAGCTATGAAATTAAAAGACGCTTGCTCCTTGGGAGGAAAGCTATGGCAAACCTAGACAGCATAGTAAGAAGCAGAGACATCACCTTGCCGACAAAGGTCCGTCTAATCAAAGCTATGGTTTTCCCAGTAGTAATGTATGGCTGTGAGAGCTGGACTATAAGGAAGGCTGAGCGCCGAAGAATTGATGCTTTCGAACTGTGGTGCTGGAGAAGACTCTTACGAGTCCCCTGGACTGCAAGGAGGTCAAATCAGTCCATCCTAAAGGAAATCAACCCTGACTGCTCATTGGAAGGACAGATACTGAAGCTGAAGCTCCAATATTTTGGCCACCTAATGCGAAGAGAAAACTCCCTGGAAAAGACCCTGATGCTGGGAAAGACTGAAGGCAAAAGGAGAAGGGGACGGCAGAGGATGAGATGGCTAGATAGCATCACGGATGCAATGAATATGAACTTGAGCACGCTCCGGGAGAGAGCGCAGGACAGGAGGGCCTGGCGTGCTATGGTCCATGGGGTCACGAAGAGTCGGACACGACTGAACGACTGAACAACAACAACAATATATAACACATAACATAGAAAATATAAAGATATAGAAATAATCTGTCATTGGCCCATAAATAATATGGTAGAAATACACACCCCAACAGAAAGATGCAGAAAATGCCGAGGTTGCTCATAATAGATATAACAGTTAATATACAAAGTTTTACAATGTATAAAAAACCATCTGTCATTGACCCATAAGTGATATGGTGTAAATCAAATTCAGTCATCTCCTTTGCAATTGATGGCTACCTATTTCTGCTATATATTTCTTTCTGATCTTGGCAGCAAAGGCAAAGACAGCTACATGCCAGGTCACATATTTATCCATATCTACTAGGAGATAGAAAATCATATCCAAAGAAATCTGGTAAGAGGCTCAGGACAACCACCAATACAAATAAGCTCATTTTCTGGGATACCTCTCTGCCTCCCATCTTTATAAGCCATATCTATCATATTTAATCATAACTCTGTGAAAGCTTTCCAGAGCAGTACAAATGTCAGCTCAGTAAAATAATCTACAAGTTCACAGGCCTCTCAAACTTTAAAATAAAATAGTGTGCACGTAGATACTGTATATAAACAGTGTTTGTATGCTTTTTAGTAACAACCTCCATTATAGTTCTCTTAATAATATTTTTTTCTGTATATCTGATAGGAGGTTTTTTAGTTCAGTCAATGAGAGACCATATTTAACCATAAGTTGGGCAGCGTGGTGTATCCAATTTTTAATAGGTTATCCATTAGTCAGTTCGATCAAACATTTTTCAGGTAGCCTAGTGTCATCCATATGTTGCACCTTAAACCAAAAACATATAATTATTTCATCTATTTGGCCCCCAGTACTCAGCCTACAGGTCTCTACCCTAAACATGGCATATATAGCACATCTTTAGGTAGAGCCAACAGAACTCTTAGAAATTCATTCTGGGGGGTTTCTAAACCTAACACCTTCAACGTACCCCAGACCTCTGCCCCATAGAGGATTTGGGCCATTGTTTTGGCTTCCTAAACTGATAGAGCAGGATTTACCAAGTTTCCTCCTTTAGAGACACCACATTTTAGAATAGCTTTAGCCTTTAGCTGTGTACTTGCAGTTTAATATTTGACAGCTGCACAATCCAATAAGCTATTTCTGAATAGACGAATCCCCAATATTTAAATGTTTTCATTTGATTTATTATATGTTCATCCAAATGCCAGACATACCTTTTAGGATGCTCCCCAAGACCCCAGACACAACAACCTGTGTCTTGGTGTAATTTATTGACAAAGCATTTATCTTACAGCATGTGCCAGACTTTGCAAGAAGCCGTCCTAGTCCCTGCTGAGATCTAGATCCAAGTACTAGGTCATCTGCATGCATTACTAGTGCAGGTTTTTCATCAAGAATTTTAACAGGGGCCAACTGCAGAACATCCAATTCCTTAACCATATCATTAACGGAAAAGTGACACAGAAAAGATGCTAATATGCATCCCTTTTTAACTCCAACAAACCTTTTAATTTTAGAGGTAAGATAGTCAGCCAGATCCATTTTAACTTGCACCGATGTATCGGTATATGATGTTTTAATAAGAAATAGTAAACGACAGTCTATGTTTGTTTGTTTTTTCCAATTTCTGCCATAATAAATGTATAGAAATTGTACCAAATGCTGACTTTAGATTAATGAAGGCGACATACAACTTTTGCTTCATGTTATGAACATATTTACACAACACAAAATTCATCACAAAACACAGATGGACTGTGAACTTTCCCCTGTGAAACCATGCTTGTACCTCAGATATCGTTCTTTGCATGTCTGCCCATTCTTCCAACTTTTCAAGGAGGAATCTGTCCTACAATATGGAACATCTAGAAGGCTAGTAGGCCTATAATTAGCTGGAACTCTCTTATCTCCCTTTTTAATGTATGGGAGCAATGATGTTCACATTCCACCTCTCCATTTCACAGCTAGTGTGGTTTATATAAGAGAACAGTTTTGCAAAAATAGGGATCCATAGGGACCCAGTACTCTGGCCTTCCCCTTCATGGATTACTGCCTTGTTGTGGCAAAGGGGCTTGTGTAACTCAGTGAAGCCATAAGCTATGCCGTGCAGGGCCACCCAAGACGGACAGGTCATGGCAGAGAGTTCTGACAAAATGTGGTCCACTGGAGAAGGAAATGGCAACCCACTCCAGTATTCTTGCCAAGAAAACCCCATGGAACATAACACAAGGCTAAAAGAGATGACACCGGAAGATGAGCCCCTCAGGTCGGAAGGTGTCCAATATACTACTGGGAAAGACCAGAGGGTATTTCCAAGTAGCGCCAGAAAGAGTGAAGCAGCTGGGCCAAAGCCAAAAGGACACTCAGCTGTGGATGTGTCTGGATATGAAAAGAAAATCCGATGCTGTAAAGAACAATATTGTTTAGGAACCTGGAATGTCAGATCAATGAATCAAGGTAAGCTGGAGGTGGTCAAACATGAGATGGCAAGATTGAACATCGACATCTTGGGAATCAGCAAACTCAAATGGACAGGCATGGGCGAATTTAATTCAGGTGACCATCATATCTACTATTGTGGGCAAGAATCCCTTAGAAGAAATGGAGTAGCACTCATAGTCAACAAAAGGGTGGGAAAAGCAGTACTGGGGTACAATCTTAAAAATGATAGAATGATCTTAGTACAAATCCAAGGCAAACCATTCAACATCACAGTAATTCAAGTCTATGCCCCAACCACTGATGCCGAAGAAGCTGAGGTTGATCGGTTCTATGAAGACCTACAACAACTTCTAGAACTAACACCAAAAAAAGATGTCCTCTTCATCATAGGGGATTGGAATGCTAAAGTAGGAAGTCAAGAAATCACCGGGATAACAGGCAAGCATGGCCGTGGTGTACAAAATGAAGCAGGACAAAGGCTAATAGAGTTTTGTCAAGAGAACACGCTGATCATAGCAAACACCCTTTTCCAACAGCACAAGAGACGACTCTACACATGGACATCACCAGATGGTCAATATCGAAATCAGATTGATTATGTCCTTTGCAGCCAAAGATGGAGAAGCTCTATATAGTCAGTAAAAATAAGACCTGGAGCTGACTGTAGCTCAGATCATGAGCTTCTTGTTGCAAAATTTCGGCTTAAATTGAAGAATGTAGGGAAAACCACTAAACCATTCAGGTATGACCTAAATCATATCCCTTATGAATACACAGTGGAGGTGACAAATAGATTTCAGGGATTAGACCTGATAGACAGAGTGCCTGAGGAACTATGGACGGAGGTCCGTAACATTGTTCAGGAGGCAGCAACGAAATCCATCCCAAAGAAAAAGAAATGCAAGAAAGCAAAGTGGCTGTCTGATGAGGCTTTACAAGTAGCTGAGGAAAGAAGGGAAGCGAAAAGCAAGGGAGAATGGGGAAGATATACCCAACTGAATGCAGAGTTCCAGAGAATAGCAAGGAGAGACAAGAAGGCCTTCTTAAATGAACAATGCAAAAAAATCGAGGAAAACAACAGAATGGGAAAGACTAGAGATCTCTTCAAGAAAATCGGAGATCTCAAGGGAACGTTTTGTGCAAAGACGGGCATGATAAAGGACAAAGATGGCAGGGACCTCACAGAAGCAGATGAGATTAAGAAGAGGTGGCAAGAATACACAGAAGGACTATACAGGAAAGATCTGAATGTCCCTGATAGCCATGATAGTGCGGTCACTGAACTTGAGCCGGACATCCTAGAAAGTGAAATCAAGTGGGCCTTAGGAAGCATTACTAACAACAAAGATAGAGGAGATGACAGTATTCCAGGTGAGATATTTAAAATCCTAAAAGATGATGCTGTTAAAGTGCTGCATTCAATATGCCAACAAATTTGGAACACTCAACAATGGCCGCAAGACTGGAAAAGGTCAGTTTACATTCCAATTCCAAAGAAGGGCAACGCCAAAGAGTGTTCAAACTACCGCACAATTGCGCTCATTTCACATGCCAGCAAGGTGATGCTCAAAATCCTACAAGCTAGGCTTCAGCAGTATGTGAACCGAGAACTACCGGAAGTACAAGCTGGGTTTCGAAGAGGCAGAGGAACTAGAGATCAAATCGCCAACATTCGCAGCATCATGGAGAAAGCAAGAGAATTCCAGAAAAACGTCTATTTCTGCTTCATTGACTACGCTAAAGCCTTTGATTGTGTGGATCACAACAAACTGTGGCAAAGTCTTAAAGTGATGGGAGTACCAGACTACCTCACCTGTCTCCTGAGAAACCTGTACGAGGGTCAAGAAGCAACAGTAAGAACCAGACATGGAACAACCGATTGGTTCAAAATTGGGAAAGGAGTACGACAAGGCTGCATATTGTCACCCTGCTTATTTAACTTATATGCAGAGTACATCATGAGAAATGCCAGGTTGGATGAATCACAGGTCGGAATTAAGATTGCTGGGAGAATTATCAACAACCTCCGATATGCAGACGATACCACCCTAATGGCAGAAAGTGAAGAGGATCTAAAGAGCCTCTTGTTGAGGGTGAAAGAGGAGAGTGCAAAAGCTGGTTTGAAACTCAACATTAAAAAACTAAGATCATGGCATCTGGCCCCATTACTTCCTGGCATATGGAAGGGGAAGAAATGGAAGCAGTGACAGATTTTACTTTCTTGGACTCCAAGATCACCGCAGACGGTGACTGTAGCCATGAAATTAAAAGACACTTGCTCCTTGGGAGGAAAGCTATGGCCAACCTAGACAGCATAGTAAGAAGCAGAGACATCACCTTGCCGACAAAGGTCCGTCTAATCAAAACTATGGTTTTCCCAGTAGTGATGTATGGCTGTGAGAGCTGGACTATAAGGAAGGCTGAGCGCCGAAGAATTGATGCTTTCAAATTGTGGTGCTGGAGAAGACTCTTACGAGTCCCCTGGACTGCAAGGAGGTCAAATCAGTCCATCCTAAAGGAAATCAACGCTGAGTGCTCATTGGAAGGACAGATACTGAAGCTGAAGCTGAAATATTTTGGCCACCTAATGCGAAGAGAAAACTCTCTGGAAAAGACCCTGATGCTGGGAAAGACTGAAGGCAAAAGGAGAAGGGGACGGCAGAGGATGAGATGGCTAGATAGCATCACCGATGCAATGAATATGAACTTGAGCACACTCGGGGAGAGAGCGCAGGACAGGAAGGCCTGGCATGCTATGGTCCATGGGGTCACGAAGAGTCGGACACGACTGAACGACTGAACAACAACTCTGGCCTTACCTTATACATATCCATGGGGATCATGTCTTCTCCTGGTGCTTTATTAACTGGCTGTCTTGCAATAATCCCCTTGATCTGATTGAAAGTGTCATCTGGCCAATCAGGGAGATCAAATGATAGAGTCTGAGGGACTTGTGGGGACACACCATTTCTGGGGCTATATATTTCAGTGAAATATTTCTCCCTGTCCTTTCCTTGCACTGATGCATCTAGAGGATAATTGATCTTACTTGTACCTTGAGCAAACAAATGCCAAAATATCTAGGGATGGCGGAGAATTTCTCCCCGAATCTTGGGGAGGCCGAATGCGTTGGCCCCGAAATTGTTGGTGAAATTCTCCGCCACCCCCGACCCCCCCTGGGATGGGACTTACCTCCCTCGAATGTCCCTCTCGGCAGCAGGTCCCAGCGGGAGTTCGGCGGCGGTTCGTCGGGGGCGGGGGCAGCGGCCGGTCTTCCGACCGGCTGCCGCCACCGCCAATACAAAATAAAGTAAAAAAAACCAAAACAACCCATGATAGGCTACGTAACGATTTACGTAGCCTATCATGGCTGACTTTGGAAATCTCGGCCTGAACTTCGGGGGGAGAACCGAAGAGCCTCCCCCCCACCGCGAAGCAAGCTGCGGGACCAGGTAAGTGCCTTTCGTACATCCCTAAAAATTTCTGAGAATCCCTTTGAACGGCTGCATCCCCTAATTCTTTCCACTGTGATTCATAATACCTTTGTTACTTTGCTTTAAGTTTTTATAATCACTTCTTGCAGGCCCTGCCCAATCCAACAAAGCTTGTCGTTGCCAAATTGGACAGGTCCTGTCTATAAGGCTCCCCTCACGTCCTAATAATTTCCAGATGAGAGATGACCCCGTCGCTATTCTGGTATAGCCCAATGCCATCTCCCGGCTCACTTTCCGACGGGCCCTTTCCAGGGCCCTTAAAATCCAAACATTCCTCCAATTAATTTGAGGAAACAAGCAGGACCAATGACGGTTATTCCTGGACAACTGTGCCGTATGAGCTGGGAATCGGCCAATGCAGAAAGGATGAGGTCCTGGCCTTTCACACCAACAGGTCGCTCCCTCCAAGATACAGCGCGAGAACCTGCGGAGGGAACACGCACCACACCATGATGGAATGGGGTGGGCAAGAGGTGCCCTCACTGCATGCTGCATCTGTCAAACCACTAACACATGCACACTGGAACAGCCCACTCTGGGATCTATGGCCTGATCTATATGCTCTCCGACCAGCCCAACCATGCTGTGTCCAGACCTGAGCACACACACGCACGGCTTCACATCCATTCCATTGATCTAAAGGAAAAGAACACTGAGGGAAAGAAAGAGATGCAGATCACTGAAGTCCCACACCCTAGGAATGGGGCCAAGACCATGACTGTAAACTACCAAGAATGCTACAGCTGCTGCAGCTGAATGTGAGAGCAAAAGGCCCAGGCCTTCCCATCAACCCAGGTACAGGATACTCTTGACCTGCGAGCCGTGTAATGCACCATGGCTTACCACTGGCATTCTACCTGACATTTGTATGCCTCATGATAAAACAGCCATTACATAGAAGGCAGTGGAAATTCAACACTACTACCCAATCCATAACGTCTGGATTGTGGGAGGACTGTGTTTTCATAGAATCATAGAACAGTAGGGCTGGGAGGGGCCCATAAGGCCATTAAGTCCAACCCCCTGCTCAATGCAGGAATCCAAGTCAGAGCATCCCTGACAAATGGCTGTCCAGCCTCGTCTTGAAGGCCTCCAGTGTGGGAGAGCCCACCTCCTCCCCAGGTAATTGGTTCCATTGTCGTATTGCTCTTACAGTCAGGAAGTTTTTCCTGATGTTCAGCTGGAATCTGGCTTCCTGTAACTTGAGCCCATGATTCCGAGTCCTGCACTCTGGGATGAATGATCAAGAAGAGGTCCTAGCCTTCCTTTCTGTGACAACCTTTCAAGTACTTGAAGAGCGCTATCCTATCTCCCCTCAGTCTTCTCTTCTCAAGGCTAAACATGCCCAGTTCTTTCACTCTCTCTTCATAGGGCTTTGTTTCCAGTCCTCTGATCATCTTTGTTGCCCTCCTCTGAAACCTCTCCAGTTTGTCCGCATCCTTCTTAAAGTGTGGTGCCCAGAACTGGACACGGTACTCCAGATGAGGCCTAACCAGTGCTGAGTAGAGGGAACTAGTACTTCCCGGGATTTGGAACCTATGCTTCCATTAATGCAGCCCTAAATAGCATTTGCCTTTTTTGCAGCCACATCACATGGTTGGCTCATATTCAGCTTCTGATCTACAACAATTCCAAGATCCTTCCTGCTTGTAGTGTTGTTGAGCCACATATCCAAGCTTTGGCTATTGGGCGGTATAGAAATGAAATAAATAAATAAAACAAATAAATAAATATCCCCCATCCTGTAACTGTGCATTTGGTTTCTTTTTCCTAGGTGCAGAACTTGGCATGGATCACTGTTAAATGTCATTCTGTTGTTTTCTGCCCAGTGCTCCAGTCTATCAAGATAATTTTGAATTTTGTTTCTCTCTTCCAAAGTATTAGTTATCCCGCCTGATTTTGTGTCATCTGCCAATTTGATCAGCATTCCCTGCACCTCCTCCTCCAAGTCATTAAAAAAAAAATGTTGAAGAGCACTGGGCCCAGGACTGAGCCCTGCGGTACCCCGCTCATTACCTCTCCCCAGCTTGAGAAGGTCCCATTGATAAGCACTCTTTGAGTCCGATTCTGTAGCCAACTGTGGATCCACCGGATCGTTGTTTCATCTAGCCCACTTCGAGCTAGTTTGCTCATCAGGAGATCATGGGGCACTTTGTCGAATGTTTTGCTGAAGTTGAGGTATATGATGTCCACAGCATTCCCATGGTCCACAAGGGAGGTGACTTGATCCAAAAATGAGATCAGATTCAACTGGCAGGATTTGTTCTTGAAAAATCCATGTTGGCTTCGAGTCATCACTGCATTGTTTTCAAGGTTCTTACAGATCGATTGCTTTATCATCTGTTCCAGAATTCTCCCAGGGATGGCTGTCAGACTGACTGGTCTGTAGTTCCCAGGTTCCTCCTTTTTACCCTTTTTGAAGATAGGGACCACATTAGCCCTCCTCCAGTCATCTGGCACTTCACCCGTCCCCCATGATTTCTCAAAGAGAAGAGACAGCGGTTCTGAGAGTTCTTCTGCCAGTTCCTTTATTATTCCAGGATGCAGTTCATCTGGCCCTGGGGATCTGAACTCATTCAAAGTAATTTGGTGTTCCTTGACCATATGCCTGTCGATCTCAAGCTGCAATCGTGCCCCTTCAGCCTGCACTTCGCCTTTGCCAGGGGGGTCATAGACCCTCATTTGGGAGAAGATTGAGCCAAAGTAGGAATTGAGCACCTCTGCCTTTTTTGTCATCTGTTATCATTTTGCCATCCTTATTTAATAGCTGAGCCACCATTTCTTTCCTCTGTCTTTTACTATCCATGTAGCTGAAGAAAGCCTTTTTGTTGCTTTTAGCATCCCTCATCAACCTGACCTCGTTCTCAGGAGGTGAAAGGCTCTGGCTGGCAAGAAGCTGCCGAGTGTCGTTCCACCTCCAGTCCTCCTGGAGCAGAGGTAAGTTGTCCCAATCCACTGCGGATTCCAGAGGCCAGATTCCAAAGAATCCAGCCTCATCCTTAGGCACAGCATATACTTCTCATGTGGAAGGACCCAGGTTCCATCTGTGGCATCCCCAGCTGAAAAAATCCTGGCTGAGAGGGCTGGGAAAGGCCAATCTTTGCCTTGGCCCTTGAGGAGGAAACAGATAGTTGGATAGCCTGGTTGGCCTACCACAAGGAAACTGTCAGGAGCTTTTCCAAATCCATAGCCAGAGAAAGGGAGAGAGAGAACTTCATTCCTGCAAGCTAATTGTGGCAGGGACTGCATTAAAAAGCTCTTCATTATTATGTTTTGGGGGAGAAAGCACAAAGTGTGAAGTTTTGTCTTTGTATCTTCAGCCTTCATGGTGCAGGATTACAGCTTCAAAGTTATACCAAATTCTTCCTCCATTTTTTAAAAGGGGGAAATAGAAAAATGTTTTTGGTTAGTGACATCATGGGGTCAATGTCTTGGTCTGTGGTGTTTCTTGATGGTTGGGCATTGTGTGTTAAACAAACAAGTACTTGTCTGGATAATCTCAGAGGAGGGAAAACACTCCAACTGTGGCTTATCAATGCTTTTAATCTTAATTATTTAGGGTTGACCACATTTCAAATAATTTTCAGAGATCTAACATTCCTCAATGACCTACAACATAATGCAATAAAATTATGATGGTTGAGGTTGTTGCTTGTTATTTCCTGTTTGAACAATGAAGTAATGTAACACCTCTGTTTTATCAGGAACAGAATTAATCAAAGGAATTTCCTTTCCTTCCTTCATTTTATTTCCTTCATTCCTTTCCTTTATATCTTGCCTTTGAGGATAAACTCCTGCCAAGGCAGCTTACAAGTCAGATAAAAATGCTCGGGCTGTGCAGGGACCCCTCGACACTCTGGAGGCTGATGTGGACCTTCCAAATTGGCCCTGACCTGCCTTTGGCCACTCCAGGGCTGGGCCAGCCCACTTTCACCTCCCAATCAGAAAGGTCAGCTGCCAAAACACTCTTCCCACCCACTGGATCCTCCTTACCTGGACCCAAGGGGAGCTGTGATAGCTGCTGCTTTCAGGGAGGGAGTCACCATTTTAAGTGACTTTTCTTCTTCTGATAAGGTAATGGTGCCTATATCATGGCAGTAAATGGGCCATCTATCCAATTTTACAGGCATAAATGGCTCATTTATGCCTCCAGTAATGTGTAGATGGCCCCTTAATGGATGCAGTCTATGCAGCATTTACTTACCAGAAAAAAGCAATAATCACCATGGCAAGTCTTGCCAATATGGAGGTAGCTGTGGGTGGGTGCTCCCCATGGGTCTAGAAAAGGAGTAGAGGGCTAACAAGACTGAGTGAGTGGCAGCCCAGGTCGGGTCAAAGCAGCCCAAAGTGGCCCAAAGTGCTTCAGGAGCAGTCCAGCCAACTTTGGGATGCTTCACAATGCTCTCCACCCACTCCAGAATTGGACTGCTTTGCCCAAATCGCCCCAGTCTGCTTTGGGATCCAGGCCAAAGAGGTGCACAGGCAGCCCTAGAAACGTATTAATAGAAACCAGTATAAAAGAATATTAAAAATAGGGATGTCAGAGAATATCGCCACGGACCTCGGGAAGGCCAAATGCCAGCGCATTCGGCCCCCTGAAATCGGTGGCGAAACGGTCTGCCCCCCCGCCCCCCCTGGGATGGGACTTATCTTGGGCGAATCTTCCTGGCCGTGGTGGCTCTGGTGGCGGTTCGGCGGCAGCGCGGCAGCGGCGGCCAGTCTTCCGTCTGGCTGCTCCCACCACCATTTCCAGTAAAAAAAAAATAAAAATGATAGGCTACGTAAAGATTTACGTAGCCTATAACAGCTAGATTTTTTAAAAAATACCGTGATAGGCTACGTAAATGTTTACGTAGCCTATCACAGCTGATTTAAAAGAAAAGAAAAACACGCATGTATGCAAATGGCGGCGCCCATGGGCGCCGCCATTTGGGTTCCTTATTTTGACACGTCTTAGTCTACGTAAACATTTACGTAGACTAAGACGGCGAAAATAAGGGGAACACAAATAGTATAGACACTAAGCTATTTGCGTTCCCCTTATTTTCGCTGTCTTAGTCTACGTAAACATTTACGTAGACTAAGACGGCGAAAATAAGGGGAACGTAAATAGTATAGACACTAAGCTATTTGTGTTCCCCTTATTTTTGCTGTCTTAGTCTACGTAAATGTTTACGTAGACTGAGACGTTCCCAAATAAATAACGCAAATGGCGGCGCCCATGGGAGCTGCCATTTGCAAAAGTGTTTTTTTTTTCTTTTAAATCAGCTGTGATAGGCTACATAAACATTTACGTTGCCTATCACGGCTGACTGCAGGGTCACAAACAGCAGCGGCTATGGCCACCGCCATTTGCGGACCCGGCCGGCCAGGATTCGGGAGGGGAGGGACGGAGCGCCTCCCCCCCGGCCAGAATTTCGGGGGGAAGGATGGAGCGCCTCCCCCCCACTGCGAATCAATTTCGTTAAAAGGTAAATGACTTTCGTACATCCCTAAAAAAATAACAACTCGTGACGATCCATTCCACAGGACAGTAGACAGTGTTAGGCCTTATAACAGAAAGGAGGGACAATCCAGCTGAAGCAGAGTCAGGAGGGGATCTTTGTGCACCTTCTTTTCTTTGTCCAAATGAAAAGGTTACAATTTTTTAAGGGCACCCTCCCCTTGCAAGGGTGTCTACCCAGTATTTCTGGATCTACCTGGATCCCATTGCAAAGTGACAGGCCTTGGATGCATTCCAGACATGCCCCCATCAGAAGATGGTTTTTATTCAATCTGTGTGAGACCAGAATTCTGACCCTTCTATAGCACTACAGATCAGATGCCATGCTTGGCTTTCATCATTAAGTGCTCCTTCGTATTCAGGTCAGGTTTTAGTAAAATAATGTAGCACTTGGGGATAAAGATGCAGCCCAGTAAGCCAGCACTGGAGGCCAAGATAGAGAAGACCTGCACAGCTACCATGTATTTGCCCTTTGTGCTCAGGTAGGAGGGCACAAAGGAAATCCAAACAGTGCAAAAGACCAGCATGCTAAAGGTGATCAGTTTGGCTTCATTGAAGGCTGCAGGCAACTTCCTGGCTAAGAAAGCCACTGTGAAACAGATGGCAGCCAGGAAGCCCAAGTAGCCAAGTGCAATATAGTACATAGCCACAGATCCTTCGTTGCATTGCAGAATGATCTGTCCAGGCTCAGAGTGCATGTCAGAGTCAGGGAAGGGTGGAGAGATGCCCAGCCAGATGGAGCAGATGACAACTTGGATACTAGAACAAGAAATTACGATGGAGTTTGCAAGACTCTTCCCCAGCCATCTCCTCAGCTTGTTCCCTGGCTTTGTGGCCAGGAAGGCCAGAACAACAGTGATGGTTTTGGCCAACACAGAAGAGACAGCAACAGAGAAGATGATGCTGAAGGCCATTTGTCGGAGAAGGCAGGTTTCTTTCTTTGGCCAGCCAATGAATAGGAAGGAGGACAAGAAGGAAAGCTGGAGGGAGATAAGGAGAATGTAGGACATGTCCCGGTTATTAGATTTGATGACTGGGGTTTCGAGGAATTTAATGAAGACTACTAAAACGAAACCTGTCATCAGGGATAAAAATAGGACAAAGGAAGTCAGAATGATCCCCAAAGTTTCGTAATAGGACAGAAAAGTTATATCCTTGGGGACACATTGATCTCTGTCCGTGTTTGGATGCTGATCTTCTGGACACTTGTTGCAATGGTCTGCATCTGAAAAGAAGAAGAGTCACTTCAGCATGACTAACATTAGGTGTACATCTGGAACTGTTGGTGTTCTGTTACATTTTGAGCAAAGATGGGAATGTGGGAGAGGTCAGGAAACAAGAAGTCAGAGCAGGTGAGGAGCGAGACCAATGTTCCCTGGAAGAGGACCTACTTTGTGTTCAGAAGTAGGGATGGTGGAGAATTCCGCCACGGATTTCAGTGAGGCTGAATGCACTGGCATTCGGCCCCCCGAAATCCGTGGCAGAATGGCGTGCCACATACCCCGCCCTCCACACGGATCCCCCCAGGGACGAGACTTACCTGGGGCGGATGTTCCGGGCAACGGCAGCTCCAGCGGCAGCTGTGGCAGCGGCGGCGGCAGCAGGTCTTCCGACCAGCTGCCGCCGCCGCCATTTGCAGTCTGGTCTTTTTTTTTTTTTACATAGATGTGATAGGCTATGTAAAGACTTACGTACCCTATCACGTCTGGGTTTTAAAAAATGCATATGCAAATGGCGGCTGCTATGGCAGCCACCATTTGCATTCCTTATTTTTCGCCGTCTTAGTCTACATAAATATTTACGTAGACTAGTACGGCAAAAATAAAGGGGAATGCAAATAGCATAGTGGGCGCTATTTGTGTTCCTTTTTTATTTGCTGTTTTAGCCTTCGTAAATATTTATGTAGACTAAGACAGCAAAAAATAAGGAATGCAAATGGCGGCTGCCGTAGCCGCCACCATTTGTGTATGCATTTGTTTGTTTTTTTAGCCCAGACATGAAAGGCTACGTAAGTCTTTATGTAGCCTATCACGGTTGAATACAGGGGCGCAAACGGCGGTGGCTATGGCAGCCGCCATTTGCTTCCCTGCTACCCAGCAGCCTGAAGTCCGACTGCTGGTGGAGCCAGCCGGCGGCTCTGCGGAATCCCTGCGGAGCGGAGTCGGCCAGGCAGGACTCCAGGGGGAGGGATGGAGCACCTCCCCCCCCCATCACAAAGCAGATCCGCGAAATGGTAAGTAACTTTCGTGCATCCCTATTCAGAAGATACAATCTGTGGCCATATCACAAAAACAGGATCTCAGGCAGTGTGGGCAGGAAAGCCTTGTGAGAGATTACATAGCTCCTGCAAGTCAGATTACACAAAACTGGGCCTTGATGAGTTGCTTTGGAATAAAGGCAGCTTCCTATTTTGTTCAAATATGGGGTAGCAACTGTGTGTTCAGG
This sequence comes from Heloderma suspectum, assembly GCF_057233095.1. Taxonomy (NCBI): domain Eukaryota; kingdom Metazoa; phylum Chordata; class Lepidosauria; order Squamata; family Helodermatidae; genus Heloderma; species Heloderma suspectum. The sequence continues at coordinate 385,811,032 of NC_139459.1, read as the reverse complement.
GTACTATCGATGCATTTATCCTATTCTTATCTTCACAACAGCTCTGTGAGGTAGTCTAAGTTGTAAGAAGTGGGCCAAGGCAGTAAGCCCTGTCTCTGAACAGGGATTTGAACTTGGGTCTCCCCAGTCCAAGCCCAACACTCCACCTGCATCATCTAGGGTGGCCCGTCAAGTTTCAAAGCTGGAGTAGCAATCCTCCATAAAAAGCCTACTTAGCCTTACTTTGAGGGATCGGCAGAGGACACTGTCTCTTACCCAGCATCCTTCAGACCCATCACAGCATTGCCAGGGTGCCACACACTATTCCAAGTGCTGGGTTCAAGGAGACTGGCTATGCCAGGGCAGCGGAAGCGGCGGCAGTGCAAACGAATAGCAGTGCCGGCTGGCACGTGCCTCAGGCATGTTCTAATCACTGTGATAGGATTCACCTTTAAGAAGGGGTGTGTGAAGAGGGGGATGGGGGGAAAGTGGGCTGACACTGGATAGAAAGCAGGAAATGGAGATAGAGGGAAAGGAGGTTACTTCAGTCTGGCTACTTCCAAGAGAGGTCCATTAAGTTCCAAACCTGCAGTAGCAATCCTTCATAAAGTCTGCTTATCTTATGCTTTCATGAGAAATCTTGCTGAAGGGGTTTACAGGAGTAGAAGGATGAGTCGACACTGGACAGGAGAGGTGTCTGATCAACAGAGAGTTGGGGGGTTTTGTGGGACAGAGGTTTCCCACCTTTGCATCATGAACTTTACACCATTTTCACATCCCCTTTTCTGCCAAGGAATGCCACAGAATCGCAGCATATTTCAGGGGATTCTCTCTGTATAATGGAGACTGGCCTATGTCGTTGCTGATATCCCTGCCCCAGTTATGTTGAACACAGAGCTTTTTGGGGGGGGGACTCTGATTTTGGTGGTGCTGGGAATTCATTCTGAGTTTCAGTCAGGACCAGCCAGAGCTGTAAAGGAGCTATCGAAAGTTCTGAACACTATCCCCAAAATGGGTTCAGTACCTTGGATAGCACTTTAGATTTCTGGCTGCTCCTGTCTGAAACACAGAATGGATTCATGGCCCCACCAAAATCAGAGCAACCATGTTGCAGAAGACTTTCTTTGCATAATGTAGACAGCCCTGTGTCTTAACAGATGGGCCTGCCTTAGTCATGCATGAAGCAGAGCAGGGGGAGGGGTGATTTATGGAATTAGTGGTGGGGATTAAGAATTCTGAAGCCAAGAAGGGATCCAAGTGTAAAAATGACTTTAAAATCTTCACTGAAAATGTCTGAATATTTAATTCATTTGTTGATAGAACTCTTGAGCCTGCCCTGCAGAAAAACTGTTAGGATGATTTACAAACCAGAAAAATAAAATTAAAAAATACCATAAGAAGATCCATTAATCACAATTAAAATAAAACAAACAACAACAGTATCAACATGCAATAGAACGGAGAAACTCATCATTAAAACCAGATTCACTCAATGTCCTGAAATGGCTGGGCAAAGAGAGACATATTCACCTGGAACTAGAATGGCATCACAGTTGATGAGCCTTCCTGGGGAGGGTTCCATTAGAGGGGTGTCAAAACTAAAAAAGGCCCTCTATTAGGTCACTAGTCACCTCATTTCACCTGGCAGGGGGATCCAGAAGAGAGCCTCTGTTTACAAATGTGGTGTTGAGGCAAAAAACAATCCCAAATGTTTGCTCTACTTCCCAAAGGAACACCCGCTCCTCTGAGGTCACCCACCTTCCTGAGTGGAGATTGTCCCTTCTGCACATGGAGCACAAGCATAGCAGCAAGGTGGCTCTCCTTCCTGGACCTCTTTGATGTATCCAGGGCGACAGCTCTCGACACACCTGGAGCAAGGCACAGACTAGCAATAAAGAGAAGGAGCATCAAGGAAAATATGTTAGGAATAATTTATTATTCATTTCCTCTGGAAATGAATAATAAATTTGGGAAAGGACCCGATGAGATCCCTAGTCCCAGTGACCTCAAGTGACTGACTTCAGGATGCCATTTGGGCTGCTCATTTCTTTGTTTCAATGTTAACATCCAACTTTTCTCTAAGTAAATGGACTGAAAGCAGAGTGCAAAACTGAAAGGTTACTGGTAAAAAAAAGAAAGATGTAAAACGGAACCAACAACAGCAATAAAACGTCAACCATAATAAACAGCGCTGAAATGACATAACTAGACACCTTATGGAATTAACTAGGGCTGTGCAAAGACTTCGCTTCAGTCTGATTCGGACCCAACCCACTTCGGATTCGGATTCGGATTCTTGTCCAAACTGCTATTTGGATATCTGAATTATTCGGATTTGATATTTTCCCTAGGACTTGCATTGGAAAACAGAAACACCCATAACATTGTCAGTGTTCATGATAAATACAGGACATCTGGAAACCTAGCCATGCCCATAGAGGGGATTCCATCTGAGGGGATTTCCAAAAATATGGCCCAGTGGTTTGTGTGCTAGATGTAGGTGAAATTTAATACTTTCAACAAAACTCTAGGGATGTACGAAAGTTACTTAGCTTTTGCGGATTATGTTGATGGTGTGGGGGAGAGGCGTTCCATCCCTCCCCCCAGAATCCTGGCCAGGGGGGAGGTGCTTCGTTCCTCCCCCCGGAATCCTCAAATGGCCGGCTGTGCTCCGCGGCAGCTCCGCGGAGCAGCCGGCCAGGCCCGGCCCAGTCAGGTCAGAGCCGTCCACAGCCGGATTTCCGGCCTCAGGGGGCTCTGGGTAGGTAAAAAAACCCAAACAAACAAACTGCATACGCAAATAGTGGTGGCTATGGCCGCCGCCATTTGCATTCCTTCTTTTTGACCATCTTAATCTCTGTAAATATTTACGTAGACTATGACGGTGAAAATAAAGGGGAACACAAATAGCGTAGCGGGAGCTATTTGCGTCCCTTTTTAATTCACCGTTTTAGCCTACATAAATCTTTACATAGGTTAAAATGGCGAATCAAAAGGGGACGCAAATAGCGCCCGCTATGCTATTTGCATTCCCCTTTATTTTTGCTGTCATAGTCTACGTAAATATTTACATAGATTAAGACAGTAAAAAGAAGGAACGCAAATGGCGGCGGCCGTAGTCACCGCAATTTGCGTACGCGTTTTTTTTTTTTAAACCCACCCAACCATGATAGGCTACGTAAAGATTTATGTAGCCTATCACGTCTTTTTTTTCTTTTTTTTAAAACCTAGCCATGATAGGCTACATAAATCTTTACGTAGCCTATCACGTCTTTTTTTTTTTTTACACAAGCCTGGAAATGGCAGCAGCGGCAGCCGGTCGAAAGGCCGGCTGCTGCCGCCGCAGCCACCGCTGCCCCCACCACCGGAGCCACCGCCGGAGCTGCCGCCACCCGTAAGATCCGCCCCAGGTGAGTCTCTTCCCAGGGGGGATCCACAGGGGGGCGGGGGGGTGGCAGGCCGTTCCGCCACGGAGTTTGGGGGGCCGAATGCACTGGCATTCGGCCTCACCGAGATGCGTGGCGGAATTCTCTGACATCCCTACAAAACTCTCAAAGCAAAGAGTGATAACCTTTCACTGTTTCAACAGAAGTGTATGAAATTTGGGGACCTGTTGTCCCCCATGAAGGGGGGTCGACCTGCCAAATGTCAGATAGTTTGGCCAAGCAGTTTTTGTGCTAGTCACAGATAAAATGTGCTGTCCTCAGAAACTCAAACCAAAGGGCATTGAGAGTAAATCAGAGAAGTTAGGTGCATACATGGTGATTTGGAAGATGTCCCTATCCCTAATCTCTGCTGTAAGTTTCTTTGAAGTGCAAAATAATAACCTCTCTCCCATAGTATTACTTTCCTATGCAGCATCACAGTGGATGGCCTCAGGCTCACTTTGGCTGAATGGAATATACATTACCTGGGAAAACAGGCTGGCAGGCTGGCCGTTCTCTGTTTTCAACACAAACTCTCAAAGCAAAGAGCTATAACTTTTCACTGGTTGCACAGAAGTGTGTGAAATCTGAGCAAAGGGCAGCCCCAATGCTGGAGAGCCAAAGATGCCTCGTATTGGGCTTGCTTTGCCACATGGTGCAGTAGTCAATATAAATAATATATGTTGTTAATGTGTGTAGGGCTTTGCCAACTGTATTTTGAAATGGGGACCTGTATGTTGTGCTTTGACACACACTGTTTGCTTGACCACAATACAACCACACACATACAGAGATGCACAAGAGCAAAAGAAAAGCAAATACAGAACTATGTACAAGCATAGAAAAGGGTTTTTTTTTAAAAAAAAAAAAAAAAGAGGGGGAGAGATAGAGTTCAAAAATGGGAGGCAAAGGAATACAGGAACTGAGAAGGGCAGGGGAGGGGGAGGGGACAGCCAAAAACAAGGAAAGGGGAGTACTTGTTTAAAATATTCTGTATGAGTTTTCTTTAAAGTATCTACCTGAAGAACTATGAAAAAAGAGTTGAAAACTACTGTGTTTTTTTTTCTCTTCTTTATTTCTTTTTAATATTCTACAAAGAAAGCAAGGGAAAATGAATAAGAATGGTAGAGTAATTCAGAAGGGTAGAGGGGTGAGCAAAAAAAGAAAAGGAAAGGAAAGGAAAGGAGGAAATTCTTTTCAAACACGTTTGGTTTTTTAAATAAATAATCTACAAAAGAAAGAAGGGAATAGTTGCATTGAAGTGGGCTGGGTGGGAAAGAATAAGAACAAAGCTGCAGTGCAACACACACACACACACACACACACACACACATTATAGATCTAGCCAACTACCTCACCAATTCTCACAGCTCTCCCTAACCACCACCTCTAACAGCACTCTCTCTTGCAATGAAACAAACACAGGCTGATCTCTCCAATATATACAGTATCCCATGCCCCCTTCTCCGCCACTGCCAATGATTAGAGACTGCTCAGTTACGTTCAGCCCTAATCTGGCAATTGGAGTTGCCATTCACCAAAGCTCACTCCCTCCTCCTCTCCTGCTCTCTGAACTTTCACATGTTGATACATTTAGAGGCAAGCTGTTTGGGTTTCAGCAGGCATCACTATAGCCCAGAATCCCTGAGGTGTACTGAAGTGCTTAGGCAGTGACCCGCTTTGATTCGGACTTCCTTGGTGGTGGTCTGATCCGCTACGGATCTTCTTGAGGGACCCCCAAAGCACCCCAATTCACTTCAGTATTCGGGTTTGGCACCGAAGTGAAGTACAGCCCCAGTATTAACCATATTTTATTAGAGTTTAACAGATGGCATAGGCCCCAAATATGACACCAATGATTTCCCCTACCTGATTAAAATGCCTGGGCCACACAATGGTTTCTGGGTTAATGGTGAGCTTTCTTGCTGTGGATGCTTGTCTCTTCATACTCCCAATTTTCACTCTACCTTGAGTCAAATTGGGAAACAGCACCCAATTCATGAATTCAAAGTCAGCTTCCAGCTCCCCACGCTCATCCAGATACAGTCCACTCACAGAAGCATTAGAAAACTGGACGTCTCTTAAAAAAGAGTGAAGCTAGAATGAGAGAAAAACCATTTAAAAGCATGAAAACATACTCAATATCTTTTCTAGGGATGTACAGAATTTGTTCAATCTGTTCCATCCATGTTTAACAGATTCTAAGGCCTCTCTCAACTTGAACCTACCTGGACACCACAAGCAATATCTGAGGCCTTTCACTGAGTGCCTCCTCTGGGGGAGGCTCAGAAAGTGGCAGCAAGGGAGAGGGCCTTCTCAGAGGTAGCCCCCTGATTGTGGAATGCTCTCCCCACTGAAATGCACCTGGCACCAACACTGTCATCTTTTGGCACCCTCTACTCCCAGGCACATCATGGCATGCTATGGTGCATTTATCTCAGTTGTTTTTATCAGCTTTATTAACTTACTGTAACTGTGTTAGGAGTTTAAATTGTTTTTTTTTTAATTGTATGTTAAAGATGTTCAATTCCATTTTTATTATCTTGTATTCATGGTGTGTAATTTTTGGCTTTCAAACATTCCAGGCCCGCCTCTGCCCCCAGCTTGCTTTTATTAGCCCTGAAGGGGAAGTGTCGAGAGGGCACGTGGTTGGGTATCTCACTGCAAGCACTTTGCCCACTTGACGAAGCACAATAACTGAAATGGATCTCACAAGATCAGGCAGGAAGAGGCACCAGACACCCCAACAGAATCTGTTAGAAGAACAGCATCAAGTTTAGTGCAAAGGCCTGGCCTGCTATGGTCCATGGGGTCACGGATATTCAGACACGACTGAAAGACTGAACAGCAACAAGGAGCTATCCAAGGTGCTGCAGCCATTTTGGGTTAGGACTCAGCACTGTGGAAAGCTCCTTTAGAGGTCGGACTGGATGTGACTGAAACCCAGAGCCGATTCACAGCTCTACTGAAACAGGCACCACCAGCCTCCACTGGCAGTGGTACTGCAAAAGGAAAAGGGAATACCTGCCATGGTTGCAGCCATTCCAATCGGGATGAATATGCAGCATCTAAGGCATGCGCGACAGCTTGGACACTGTTGTACGTACTGTAGCTGTCTTGAGACAGGGCTCTCTCTATCTCCTCCTGGGGCAGTATCTCCAGTCCATCTTTCTCTGTGCATCTTGTCCAACGTTTCTTGGATAACACATGATGTGAATACAAACATTGAAAGGCTGTTCGCCAAAGCTGTTTAGTAGCTAAAGAATATGGTTTGTAGTAGTCATATTTTGTCCTTTGGGGGGTCTTCCTTATGGAGGACAAAGAACCATGGAGGAATGGAAAGAAAGAAGGTTTCTCAGACAAGATCACATTGATGTCCTGAAAAGTTGTTGTGATCCAGAGTTTTGCCCCAATTTGTTTCATTTCAAGTCCTCTTTGTATATGGATCATTGGAAAAAAGCCATAGTGAGAATCCACATAGAAAACCATTACTTTGACTGTTCTCCACATGACAGGGAGTTCTTTCTCAGAAATTAGGTACATGATATTTCGTGGTAGTCTTTTTGAGAAGGCCACACAAATCCCATGACTTACCATGAGAGGTGTCAAGGCCCTCATGAAACTCTCTCCATTGTCGGTGTCTGGAGCATAAAGTCCAATCCACCTCCATCCGAAAAAGAGGAGGAGCTGAACAATCCCTGGGTACTGGGTTTCTTCCTTTGGGGCCATCCGGTAGACAAAGGGAAACTGAGTTTTATCATTAGGAACATGTGCAACAAAGCCATAACTCATCTAGTGAAGAAAGGAAAAGACTGGTGTTTAGCTTTTTCTTTTCTTTTCTCTTCTCCAGGATATCATCTGAATTTGTTTCAGTCTGGTACTGGTTTTAATTTTTTTTTTCTGCCCAGTCCTTATTTTGCTTAAATGCTCATACCTTGGTTGTTGTTGTTGTTTAATGTAGTGTAAATAAATAAATAAATAAATAAACCAAAATAAAGATCAAGTAACTGTTGACCAGAAATTATTAATAACCAACAAAATGCATGTCACTGTGATAGGTGTGGGGTACATATTGAGGCGGGGTTCCAAAATTCCCCAGCAATCATTCTTGATGCAGCCATTCTTTGTGTGACTTGCCAAGGAAGTGCATTGGGTTCCTTCACAGTGGAACCCAAGCCACTCCACCCTGTCTGAAAACAACAGCATCCCAAAGCATTAAATTTCATTCTGTTGTTTTCTGCCCAGCACTCCAGCCTATCGAGATCAATTTGAATTCTGTTCCTGTCTTCCAGGGTATTATCTATCCTAACCAATTTTATGTCATCTGCAGATTTTATAAGTATTCCCTGCACCTCCTCCTCCAAGTCATGAATACAAATGTTGAAGAGCACTGGGCCTAGGACTGAGCCCTGTGGTACCCCACTCGTTACCTCTCCCCAGTTTGAGAAGATCCCATTGATAGGCACCCTTTGAGTCCGATTCTGTAGTCAACTGTGGACCCACCTGAGAGTTGTTTCATCTAGCCCACTTTTAGGGAGAGTGCATCATGTTTCACAGCATAATCAGCTGTATGGAAAATGCCGCTGTTGTCACATGCATCGTGCCCTACGTCCTAGTGTAACTGCAGCAGTAAGGGGAAAGGAATCTTTTCAACAAATGCTGAACTACCCTGGAAGGTCAGGATGAACCCTGGAAGATTCTTAAAATGGTAATTAACATGGTAGATGGAAACTGCAGATGGGAGCCATATGCTGGTTGGGCTCTGCTTCCATCCAGGTGCCACCAAAAGATTAGAAGTTTGGATTAGAAGGGTTCTCAGCCCGTGGTCCCTCGGCACCTGCCCCACCACTCCAGCTCCTGAGGTGAGAACTGATCATGGTCCTCCTCCAATGTCACTTTTGGATGCCCTGGCTCCCATTCCAAAGCTCCACCGCTGCCACTACCCACCTCCAGCACACACTCCAGAGGACCATCTTTCCCAATGGGCAGAGGCACCTTGAAGTGGAATCCGAGCCAAGCAAGTGCTCAGCTCACATTTCTATGCACTTGGCATCCTCTCCCCTCCCAACGCATACCTGTGGGATTTTGTAGATGCCCGACATGGTTGAAATCAGGATGGAGAGGTCAGATTCAGCCCCTTCAAGGACAGCCAGCAGGTGATTCTTTCTCCCACAGCTGTAGTTTGGAAGATTGCTTTCCCCACCAGCAACCAGCTGCAGCATTGCATAGGAAGTGGTTCTTCCATCGAAGTAGGACTTGTAGACATCATAGCCCAGGGTGATGTTGGGTAAGAGCCTGGGGTTCTGGTTGATCTCCTGAATGGCAAACAAGAAGGCCAGGATGTGCCAGTACCTTGGACCTAGCAAACTGCAAAACCATCAATGAAAACAAAAATGTCATTTACTTCCTTTTATAAAGCTAAAGCCCTTTTAAGACCACATAAATCTCAAAAGAGCTGATCCTCATAAGGAGGAGCAAACCTAATCTTGTTGCAAGGTAAATAAATATCCATTTTCCATTTAAAAACAAGGATGGAGAGATTATGCCTCCTTCTTGGAGAGGGAAGGTCCACAGTGTTTGAAAAAGGTCTATGTATATATTTACATTTCTATGCCACCCCATCACTGAAGCTCTGTGGGTGTTTTACAAAAATTAAAATACATTGTACAAACTGTAAAACCATTTACATAAAATCAATGCTGATGTTTCACAAACTCAAATGCCTCTAGTAGAGCTTTGCCGAATCTTCCTGTTCCACAACTGGTTGCAAAGCAGGTGCAAAGTAATTGTGCAACAGGCTGCACAACGGTTTGCACAATACATAGAATCATAGAATGGTAGGGTTGGAAGGGGCCTGCAAGGCCATCAAGTCCAACCCCCTGCTCAGTGCAGGAATCCAAGTCAGAGCATCCCTGACAGATGGCTGTCCAGCCTCGTCTTCAAGGCCTCCAGTGTGGGAGACCCCACAACCTCCCTAGGGAATTGGTTCCATTGTCATATTGCTCTAACAATCAGGAAGGTTTTCCTGATGTTCAGCTGGAATCTGGCTTCCTGTAACTTGAGCCCATGATTCCGTGTCCTGCACTCTGGGATGATCAAGAAGAGATCCTGGCCTTCCTCTCTGTGACAACCTTTCAAGTACTTGAAGAGTGCTATCATATCTCCCCTCAGTCTTCTCTTCTCAAGGCTAAACATGCCCAGTTCTTTCAGTCTCTCCTATTAGGGCTTCAGTCCCCTGATCATCTTTGTTGCCCTCCTCTGAAACATCAGTTTGTCCTCATCCTTCTTGAAGTGTGGTGCCCAGAACTGGACACGGTACTCCAGATGAGACATAACCAGTGCTGTGTAGAGGGGAACTAGCACTTCCCTAGATTTGGAAGCTATGTTTCTATTAATGCAGCCCAAAAGAGCATTTGCCTTTTTTGCAGCCACATCACATTGTTGGCTCATATTCAGCTTGTGATCAACAACAATTCCAAGATTCCTCTCACTTGTAGTGTGGTTGAGCCACATATCCCCCATCTTGTAACTGCGCATTTGGTTTCTTTTTCCTAGGTGCAGAACTTGGCATTTCTCCCTATTAAATGTCATTCTGTTGTTTTCTGCCCAGTGCTCCAGTCTTTCAAGAACACTTTGAATGTTGTTTCTGTCTTCCAAAGTATTAGCTATCCCACCCAATTTTGTGTCACCCGCAAATTTGATCAGCATTCCCTGCACCTCCTCCTCCAAGTCATTAATAAAAACATTGAAGAGCACTGGCCCCAGGACTGAGCCCTGCGGCACCCCACTCGTTACCTCTCCCCAGTTTGAGAAGGTCCCACTGATAAGCACTCTTTGAGTCCGATTCTGTAGCCCACTGTGGATCCACCGGATCGTTGTTTCATCTAGCCCACTTTGAGCTAGTTTGCTCTTCAGGAGATCATGGGGCACTTTGTGGAAAGTTTTGATGAAGTCGCATATATTATGTCTACAGCATTCCCATGGTCCACAAGGGAGGTGACTTGATCCAAAAATGAGATCAGATTCATCTGGCAGGATTTGTTCTTGAGTAATCCATGTTGGCTTCGAATCATCACTGCATTGTTTTCAAGGTGCTTCCAGATGGATTGCTTTATGATCTGCTCCAGAATTTTCCCAGGGATTGATGTCAAACTGACTGATCTGTATTTCCCAGGTTCCTCCTATCTTTTTGAAGATAGGGACAACATTAGCCCTCCTCCAGTCACCTGGTACTTCCCCTGTCCTCCATGATTTCTCAAAGAGAATAGACAGCGGTTCTGAGAGTTCTTCTGCCAGTTCCTTTACTACTCTAGGGTGCAGTTCATCTGGCCCTGCAGATTTGAACTCATTCAAAGTAATTAGGTGTTCCTTGACCATATGGCTATTGATCTCAAGCTGCAATCCTGTCCCTTCAGCCTGTACTCCACCTTTGCCAGGGCAGTCATTGACCCTCTTTTGGGAGAAGACTGAGCCAAAGTAGGAATTGAGCACCTCTGCCTTTTCTTTGTCATCTGTCATCATTTTGCCATCCTTATTTAATAGCTGAACAACCATTTCTTTCCTCTGTCTTTTACTGTGCACGTAGCTGAAGAAAGCCTTTTTGTTGTTTTTAGCATCCCTCGCTAACCTCAGCTCGTTCTCAGCTTTAGCCTTTCTGATGCCATCCCTGCAATTCTGTGCTACCTGCCTGTACTCTTCCTTTGTTACTTGGTTGTCTTTCCACTTCCTATATGTGTCCTTTTTTTGTTGTTTTCAGGTCATCCCTAAGCTTTTTGTGAAGCCACATTGGCTTCTTCTGTTGTCTTCCACTTTTTCTTCTTGTTGGAATTGTTTGTAATTGTTCCTTGAGAATTTCCTTTTTTTTTTTATGCCAACATGGATTTGTCAAGAACAAATCCTGAAAGATGAATCTGATCTCATTTGTGGATCAGGTTATCTCCCTTGTGGACTGTGGGAATGCTGTGGACATCATATACCTCAACTTCAGCAAAGCTTTCGACAAAGTGCCCCATGATCTCCTGATGAGCAAACTAGCTCAAAGTGGGCTAGATGAAACAAAGATCTGGTGGATCCACAGTTGGCTACAGAATCGGACTCAAAGAGTGCTTATCAATGGGACCTTCTACAACTGGGGAGAGGTAATGAGCGGGGTACCGCAGGGCTCAGTCCTGGGGCCAGTGCTCTTCAACCTTTTTTTTTAATGATGAGGAGGAGGAGGTGCAGGGAATGCTGATCAAATTGGCAGATGACACAAAACTGGGCAGGATAGCTAATACTTTGGAAGACAGAAACAGAATTCAAAGTGATCTGGATAGACTGGAGTGCTGGGCAGAAAACAACAGAATGACATTTAATAGTGATAAATGCAAAGTTCTGCACCTAGGAAGAAGAAAGCAAATGCACAGTTACAAGATGGGGGATATTTGGCTCAACAATACTACAAGCAAGCAGGATCTTGGAATTGTTGTAGATCACAAGCTGAATATGAGCCAACAATGTGATTTGGCTGCCAAAAAGGCAAATGCTGTTTTGGGCTGCATTAATAGAAGCATAGGTTCCAAATCCTGGGAAGTAATAGTTGTTCCCCTCTACTCAGCACTGGTTAGGCCTCATCTGGAGTACTATGTCCATTTCTGGGCACCACACTTTAAGAAGGATGCAGACAAACTGGAGAGGATTCAGAGGAGGGCAACAAAGATGATCAGGGGACTGGACACGAAGACCTATGAAGAGAGAGTGAAAGAACTGGGCATGTTTAGCCTTGAGAAGAGAAGACTGATTGGAGATAGGATAGCACTGTTCAAGTACTTGAAAGGTTGTCACAGAGAGGAAGGCCAGGATGTCTTCTTGATCATCACAGTGTGCAGGACATGGAAGAACGGGCTCAAGTTACAGGAAGCCAGATTCCGGCTGAACATCAGGAAAAACTTCCTGACGGTTAGAGCAATACGACAATGGAACCAATTACCTAGGGATGTGGTGGGCTCTCCCACACTGGAGGCATTCAAGATGAGTCTGGAAAGCCATCTTTCAGAGATGCTCTGACTTGGATTCCTGCACTTAGCAGGGGCTTGGACTTGATGGTCTTGTAGGCCCCTTCCAATCCTTCTATTCTATGATTCTTCGATTCTACCCCTCTCCTCGCAGTATATGTGGCCAATGAAAGTGGTGTATACCAAAAATGAACTGCTTCTGCATGGCAGATTGCAAATGGCATTAAGTGAGATCATCTGACGAGCACTGTAGTGGGGACTCTTATGGATGTGGGGTATGCTGGTGGACAGAAAAGAAGCCCCCAGACCCAAACATTGTCCCCTGGATGCTCTGCAGTTGCCCAAGCACAGTATACATTTCCATTTTTCAATAGAATAAACTACTTTCTAAATGCACACACACACAGATACCCACACACAAATATGAAAGATAGAAAGACCAATAACAGAGTATTCAAAAATATATTTTAAGTGAAACGTTTCAGCTTCCACCCTCATAAGTAGTTGTGCTGTTAAATGGATATCAGGAGTGGAATGCCTGGAAATGAAAGTTCCTTAGGGGAAAAAACTGAGGTATGAGTGGAATACTGCCTACTAATTAGCCTCCAGATTAAGGCCATATGGAGTAACATTTCATAGTCTGCAGATCCAGAAATTCCCCCCTTTGGTCAAGCATGTCATTTTCATTTGTTTGTTAAATTGGAAACAATTGAAATTTCTGGGGGACTATGTGAAGGTGAGTTGAAATGGCTTGCAACATGAGAGGGGAGATACGCTTACTTATATATGTAAGTATCCCCACCACCACCACCACCACCACCACCACCAATTTTCACCCCAAGGAGTACTGCCTGTACATTCACCCTCTCTCCAAATATTCAATTGGATGATGATGTATTTGGCTCTGCTTACTGTAGAACAGCTGCAACTCAAATACATCCAAGTACATTTGCTACCCCCTTCATGGATCACTGCCTTGTTGTGGCAAAGGGGCTTGCGTAACTCAGTGAAGCCATAAACTATGCTGTGCAGGGCCACCCAAGACGGACAGGTCATGGCAGAGAGTTCTGACAAAATGTGGTCCACTGGAGAAGGAAATGGCAACCCACTCCAGTATTCTGGCCAAGAAAACCCCATGGAACGTATCACACGGCTAAAAGAGATGATGCCAGAAGATGAGCCCCTCAGGTCAGAAGGTGTCCAATATACTACTGAGGAAGAGCAGAGGGTATTTCCAAGTAGCGCCAGAAAGAGTGAAGCGGCTGGGCCAAAGCCGAAAGGACACTCAGCTGTGGATGTGTCTGGTGGTGAAAAGAAAATCCGATGCTGTAAAGAACAATATTGTTTAGGAACCTGGAATGTCAGATCAATGAATCAAGGTAAGCTGGAGATGGTCAAACATGAGATGGCAAGAATGAACATTGACATCTTGGGAATCAGCGAACTCAAATGGACAGGCATGGGCGAATTTAATTCAGGTGACCATCATATCTACTACTGTGGGCAAGAATCCCTTAAAGAAATGGAGTAGCACTCATAGTCAACAAAAGGGTGGGGAAAGTAGTACTGGGGAACAATCGTAAAAACAATAGACTGATCTCAGTACAAATCCAAGGCAAACCATTCATCATCAAAGTAATTCAAGTCTCTGCCCCAACCACTGAGGCCGAAGAAGCTGAGGTTGATCGGTTCTATGAAGACGTACAACACCTTCTGGAACTAACACCAAAAAAAGATGTCCTCTTCATCATAGGGGATTGGAATGCTAAAGTAGGAAGTCAAGAAATCACCAGGATAACAGGCAGGCATGGCCTTGGTGTACAAAATGAAGCAGGGCAAAAGCTAATAGAGTTTTGCCAAGAGAACACGCTGATCATAGCAAACACTCTTTCCCAACAGCACAAGAGACAACTCTACACATGGACACCACCAGATGGTCAATATCGAAATCAGATTGATTATTATGTCCTTTGCAGCCAAAGATGGAGAAGCTCTATACAGTCAGTCAAAACAAGACCTGGAGCTGACTGTGGCTCAGATCATGAGCTTCTTGTTGCAAAATTTTGGCTTAATTTGAAGAACGTAGGGAAAGCCACTAAACCGTTCAGGTATGACCTAAATCATATCCCTGATGAATATACAATGGAGGTGAGGAATAGATTTAAGGGATTAGACCTGATAGACAGAGTGCCTGAGGAACTATGGACGGAGGTCCGTGACATTGTTCAGGAGGCAGCAACGAAATCCATCCCAAAGAAAAAGAAATGCAAGAAAGCCAAGTGGCTGTCTGATGAGGCTTTACAAGTAGCTGAGGAAAGAAGGGAAGCAAAAAGCAAGCGAGAAAGGGGAAGATATATCCAACTGAATGCAGAGTTCCAGAGAATAGCAAGGAGAGACAAGAAGGCCTTCTTAAATGAACAATGCAAAGAAATAGAGGAAAACAGCACAATGGGAAAGACTAGAGATCTCTTCAAGAAAATCGGATATCTCAAGGGAACGTTTTGTGCAAAGACGGGCATGATAAAGGACAAAGAAGGCAGGGACCTAACAGAAGCAGATGAGATGAAGAAGAGGTGGAAAGAATACACAGAAGAACTGTGCAGGAAAGATCTTAATGTCCCTGATAGCCATGACAGTGCGGTCACTGAACTTGAGCTGGACATCCTCAAGAGTGAAGTGAAGTGGGCCTTAGGAAGCATTACTGACAACAAAACTAGCGGAGATGACAGTATTCCAGCTGAGCTATTTAAAATCCTAGAAGATGATGCTGTTAAAGTGCTGCATTCAATATGCCAACAAATTTGGAACACTCGACAGTGGCCGCAAGACTGGAAAAGGTCAGTTTACATTCCAATCCCAAAGAAGGGCAACACCAAAGAGTGTTCAAACTACCGCACAATTGCACTCATTTCACATGCCAGCAATGTGATGCTCAAAATCCTACAAGCTAGGCTTCAGCAGTATGCGAACCAAGAACTTAGGGATGGCGGAGAATTTATCCCCAAAACTTCGGGGGGCCGAGCGCCAATGTGTTCGGCCCCCCGAACAAGTTTCGGGGAGAAATCCTCCGCACCCCCCCCGCACCCCGCACCCCCCCCGGGACGGGACTTACCTTCCCTGAATGTCCCTCCTAGCGGCGGGTCCGGTTGGCGGTTCGTCGGGTGTTTGAGCGGGGCGGGAGCGGCAGCCGGTCTTTTGACCGGCTGCCGCTGCTGCCATTGCAATGAAAGAAAAAAAAAAAAAAACGTCCCCTGATAGGCTACGTGACGATTCACATAGCCTATCACGGCTAGATTTGCAAAGTCAGCCATGATAGGCTACATCAATCGTCCTGTAGCCTATCACGGGTGACTTAAAAAAAAAAAAGTGTGTACGGATAATGGCGGCCCCCATAGGGAGCCGCCATTCCCATTCCTTATTTGGTCGCTGTAGTCTACGTAAATGTTTACGTAGACTACGGCGAAAATAAGGGCAACGCTATTTGCGTTGCCCTTATTTTTTTTTTTGTTTTACTTCCGCGTTTGCAGCCGGTCGAGGCGCCTCCTCCCCGGCCTGAATTTCGGCCGGGCGAGGCGCCTCCTCCCCGGCCTGAATTTCGGCCGGGCGAGGCGGGAAGCCTCCCCCCCCGGCCTGAACTTCGCGGGGGGAGCAGTGAAGCGCTCCCCCCCAACACGAACAAGCTGCGAGAAAAGGTAAGTGACTTTTGTCCACCCCTACAAGAACTACCAGAAGTATAAGCTGGGTTTCGAAGAGGCAGAGGAACTAGAGATCAAATCACCAACATTCGCTGGATCATGGAGAAAGCAAGAGAATTCCAGAAAAACGTCTATTTCTGCTTCATTGACTACGCTAAAGCCTTTGATTGTGAGGATCACAACAAACTGTGGCAAATTCTAAAAGTGATGGGATGGGAGTATCAGACCACCTTACCTGTCTCCTGAGAAACCTGTACGAGGGACAAGAAGCAACAGTAAGAACCAGATATGGAACAACCGATTGGTTCAAAATTGGGAAAGGAGTATGACAAGGCTGCATAGTGTCACCCTGCTTATTTAACTTATATGCAGAGTACATCATGAGAAATGCTGGGTTGGATGAATCACAGGTCGGAATTAAGATTGCCGGGAGAATTATCAACAACCTCCGATATGCAGACGATACTCCCCTAATGGCAGAAAGTGTAGAGGATCTAAAGACCCTATTGTTGAAGGTGAAAGAGGAGAGTGCAAAAGCTGGTTTGAAACTCAACTTTAAAAAAACGAAGATCATGGCATCTGGCCCCATCACTTCTTGGCATACAGAAGGGGAAGAAATGGAAGCTGTGACAGATGTTATTTTCTTGGGCTCCAAGATCACCGCAGATGGTAACTGCAGCCATGAAATTAAAAGACGCTTGCTCCTTGGGAGGAAAGCTATGGCAAACCTAGACAGCGTAGTAAGAAGCAGAGACATCACCTTGCCGACAAAAGTCCATCTAATCAAAGCTATGTTTTTCCCAGTAGTAATGTATGGCTGTGAGAGCTGGACTATAAGGAAGGCTGAGCGCCGAAGAATTGATGCTTTCGAACTGTGGTGCTGGAGAAGACTCCTACGAGTCCCCTGGACTGCAAGGAGGTCAGATCAGTCCATCCTCAAGGAAATCAACCCTGAGTGCTCATTGGAAGGACAGATACTGAAGCTGAAGCTCAAATATTTTGGCCACCTAATGCGAAGAGAAACCTCTCTGGAAAAGACCCTGATGCTGGGAAAGACTGAAGGCAAAAGGAGAAAGGGACGGCAGAGGATGAGATGGCTAGATAGCATCACCGGTGCAATGAATATGAACTTGAACACGCTCCGGGAGAGAGCGCAGGACAGGAAGGCCTGGTGTGCTATGGTCCATGGGGTCACGAAGAGTCGGACACGACTGAACGACTGAACAACAACAACACATTTGCTACATTGTAGTAAGTGTTTATGCTGGTGATTAAGGGGGAACAACTAAAAACCCTTCAGCCTGAAAATTTCTCCTGCATGTCCAAAAGCAAAAACACATCACCAAAAATCCCACAGTAAAGCTGGAATAATCCAGGGCTCCTTATAAGGTATCCCAGGCAGGGGGATTTAATCATCACTGCTTACCAATCAACCCTGGTGGAAGGGGACTCAGAAAAGCTGTATGGCTGGATATGCTTAAAGTATTGTGAAGATAAGACTCCACCAATGAGGTAGTCTCCTGGCCGGTAGTAATTGAGTGCTCCCATTTGATTTCTGATAGGAACCAAGGGACATTCTTCCTTTTTCGTCTCACAGGCTGCATGAGGCAGCAACAGCAGCAGCAGTAGTGGCAGTGATACCATGATGGTTCTGCTGCCTTGCTCCTTCTCACTGATCCTCTCAGCTCCAAAGTCTCCTGGTCTTCTCCAGAAGAATCCAGAAAAGTATTTCACGGTTGAGGCTACAGTATTGTTATGAATGCAATGAGTTCTGAGCTGAAAGAGAGTTCCTCCAAACTGCACCACAGTCGTGGTCATTCCCGGCTGTCCTGGATCTCAGCACGGATATCAAAGGACCTATTTAAAACACCCGGCTTTTCAGGCTTAGTGCACTAAGTTGCCTCACAATGCCTTCAGTTCTGCTGTTTAGGTCATTGGGCTCAAAGAGAATCTCCAAAAGACAGAAATCGCTCTAGCTTTGGCAAGAATCAGAATCAATCAAGATGTTTTTTTATATTTTCAAGAGGAAGCATCATCTCTGCAACTTCCTGGGCTCTTGGAGTGGCTTGAGTCCCAGGTGCAACCCTGGAGAATAACATGTTTTCAAGAACTCACTAATGAGGCTTCATCTTCTGATGTGGGTTGGCAAAAGGTGGGGGAGTGACTGCAGCCTGACCTTTGTTTACGAATGACCAACAAAACAGCCAGGATCAAGAAAATATTTTAGGATGTATAACGGGGTGGGGAATATGTGGCCTGCCACATGTTGGTGGACTAAGTCCCATCAGCCCTACCCAATGGTGAGGAATACTGGGAGTTGCAGTCCAAAAACATCTGAGGGCATACTGTTAGCAGGAGGGGCAGTGGTCTGGGGTCAGATCCTTGACTCCCCCTTCTGAGGTCAGAGTGCTGTTTCTGACCTCATAAGTGTTTGCCAAGCCATCCTGTGGATCCTGGGACACTTTCCCCCAGGGACTATAGGATGGCTCTCAAAGAGATGAACTTTCAGAATGCTGAGAAAATACATGTAGTTTTATTCCAAGAAGTAGAATTATGCATTCTGACCCTGAGTATGGGCTGTATTCAGAGGTAAGTTTTGATATATAAAAATGCCTGCAGATATCTCTGAAAAGATGAATCCTGTATTACATAGGGCTACTTCCTGGAATAAAACCATATGTTTTCTCATCCTGAGACTGTGTCGTTATTCTATTGGACTGTCTCTGTTAACTACGAACCCGCTGAGCTAGAATCTCCTCCAAACATCTGCCAGGGTTTTGTGTTAGTTTTGGGCCATTGCCTGCCACAAATCCTGAGTTTTGTGTCACCACCTGAAGTGTGAAAATCATATACCCTTAGGTGTGGCCTGGGGAATGCAAAAATTTCCACATTCTCATATCACCTCCAAACCCATGACAAAGTTTTATGTTAGTTTTGTGCCCTTTTGTGTGACAAATTCCAGAAGCATGGAACAGTTTTATGTCAGTAACTGAAGCATGAAACAGACATACAAAAGATAGCACGTTAGGTATGGCCTGGAAAAGGGTAAAAAAAACCACACTGCCATATCACCTCAGAATCTTTGCCAATGTTTTATTCTAGGTTGGGCCATTTTGTGCCATAAGTCCTGAGCTTTGTGCCAGCACCAAAAGTCTGAAAATGATATACTCCTAGGTGGGGCCTAGTGGAGGCCACAAATCTACATTTGTATATCACTTCTGAACCTATGCCAAAGTTTTGTTCTAGTTTTTGTCCTGTTTTGTTCCACAGAACCTGAGTTTTCTTGCCTTTGGACTGACACTCTTGGCTTCTTGACCTTGGATGGTGTAATCACTGGTAGTTGCTGCTTATTGCTCAATCCGAGCAATTTCTGACAGCAATAGCTGAAGCTCTCTGTTTTTTAATCTTGCTTTATCCTTTTTTTTTTTTCTTTTTTTTAAGAACACCTTAATGTCTTGTTGCCTTACTTCTAAGCATCCTTGGCAGGAATTTATCCTGAAAGGCTGGATATAAGTAAGTGTAATGAATTTTTTTTTTTCAAAAAGCAACCATCTTTTGGTTTAATTCTGCCCAAGATAAAAACAGAGATGCTCCATTAATTGGTCTTTCAAACAGCACATGCTATGCAAGAAATTTGACCTTCATACCTTATCGCATTATGTGGTAGGCCATTGAGGAGTGTCTTGTAGATCTCTGAAGATTACCTAAAATGTGATTAAGTAAAAAAAGTAAAAACATTTATGGCGGAGACCATTGAGCAGGGGAGACCATTGGGCAGACAGAAACTTTTGTTGTATTTTCCAATGGAAAGCCTTTCTGCTAAGGTCTCCCACCTTCTTGAGTGGAAATGGTCCCTTCTGCACAAGCATAGCAGCCAGGTGGCTCTCCTTCTTGAACCTCCTTGGCATATTTAGGGCGACAGTTCTCAACACACCTGGAAAGAGGCACAGTCTGGCAATAAAGAGAAGGAGCATTGAGGAAAAAGTGTGAAGAGTGTTTGTGTTTATGGAAATGAATACTAGATTTTGGAAAGGACCCAATGAGATCTCTAGTCCTAGTGAACCCAGGTGGCACCAGGTACTTCTTTCAGGGAAGGAGTACTAATGCACCACAGCATGGCAGGGAAACCTCTTTGGTCTGTCAGTTTGTTTTAATACTTATGTGCCACCTTCTCTTTACATGTACAAACGAAATGTTCAAAACTAAAAGATAGGAGTTAAAATAATGAAAAGAACTAAAACACAATCCTAGAATAGCAAAAATTATAAAGAACAGGAAATAAACAACAACCATAAAACTGGTTACTGTCAGATTGCAATCCCTATGTTACATATAAAGCAGATTTCTTTGCTACAGCTTCAAAACATATTTGTGTAGCCACTAGGGATGGACAGACTCACCTCTGGCTCGGCGAGCAACTGGCAATTGCACTGTGTTTTTCAACACTACACTCAGCCATCTGCGTCAGGGATAAGATTGGGCAGTAGGGTGGGTGGTACACCAACAGCATTGCCAAACTGTCTTGCCTGCCCAATGTGAGGTATAGGCCCTCACTACCTCCTGTGGTGTGGAGGGGTTCCTGGTGAGGAAGGTAGTATTCTCAGTCACCACAGTTACTTCCCCCACTACCCTCTACCCTGGGTTGATACTGCAGTGAATACCCAGGTAGGCAGAGCTGGGCCAGATCAGCCTCACACACATCTCAGCCTCTCAGATTTCAGTGTTGCACGCTGGATTGACCCATTCATCACTATATTCCTTTCCATATCTCATTTTTTAGAACTGCTTTAATTTTCCCTGTCCAGACCCATCAGGAACTGATCAGGCCTTGCTGACTGTTTGTTCCTAAGTAAAACTCATATTTCTGCTAAGACCAGTTTTTCTTACTAGATGAAAAGGCTTCCTCCCTGGCCTTTATTCTCTCCCATTTTTTGAGCTGCAGCCTGGAAGGTCTTGACTGACATTGTCTTTTCACCTTTTCCATACTACCTCTTTTGCATCAATCGGATTTAACATTCCATTAGTCTTCCTTCTGTATTCAGTCCTTTGTATTTCTGCCAGTCCAGTCAAATTGTATTGCCTTGTGCCAATGGCCTTTGCATAAAAAATATACACACACCGAGAAGAAAGCAAAAAATACCAAGGTTAAATATAATATATATAAATCATAATGTATGTATGTATGTGTATATATATATATATATATATATATATATATATATATATATAGTTTGTCATTGGTCCATAAGGAATATGGTAGAAATACACACCCCGAGTGAAAAAAACCAAAACATGCCAAGGTTACACATAATACATATAACACCTAATATGCAGAATTTAAAAATATATAAAAACCAACTGTCATTGATCCATAAGTTAAATGGTGTAATCAGATTCAGACATCTCCTTTGCAGTTGATGGCTATCTCTGCTATATATCTCTTTCTGAGCTGGGCAGCAAGAGAGCTACATCATGCGAGGTCACATATTTATACTTCTCTACTAGTACAGTGGTCTCCAAACCTTCTTGATCGTGCACCCCTGACAGTAAAAATCCTGTCAGCTCATACCCCTAATATGTGTATATTAGTTTATAAATGATAGAATCATAGAATAGAATCATAGAATAGTAGGGTTGGAAGGGGCCTACAAGGCCATCGAGTCCAACCCCCTGCTCAATGCAGGAATCCAAGTCAGAGCATCCCTGACAAATGGCTGTCCAGCCTCGTCTTGAAGGCCTCCAGTGTGGGAGAGCCCACCACCTCCCCAGGTAATTGGTTCCATTGCCGTATTGCTCTGACACTCAGGAAGTTTTTCCTGATGTTCAGTCGGAATCTGGCTTCCTGTAACTTGAGCCCATTATTCCGTGTCCTGCACTCTGGGATGATCAAGAAGAGATCCTGGCCTTCTTCTCTGTGACAACCTTTCAAGTACTTGAAGAGCGCTATCATATCTCCCCTCAGTCTTCTCTTCTCAAGGCTAAACATGCCCAGTTCTTTCAGTCTCTCTTCATAGGGCTTTGTTTCCAGTCCCCTGATCATCTTTGTTGCCCTCCTTTGAACCCTCTCCAGCTTGTCTGCATCCTTCTTAAAGTGTGGTGCCCAGAACTGGACACAGTACTCCAGATGAGGCCTAACCAGTGCTGAGTAGAGGGGAACTAGTACTTCCCGGGATTTGGAAGCGATGCTTCTATGAATGCAGCCCAAAATAGCATTTGCCTTTTTTGCAGCCACATCACATTGTTGGCTCATATTCAGCTTGTGATCGACGACAATTCCAAGATCCTTCTCGCTCGTAGTGTGGTTGAGCCACGTATCCCCCATCTTGTAACTGTGCATTTGGTTTCTTTTTCCTAGGTGCAGAACTTGGCATTTGTCCCTATTAAATGCCATTCTGTTGTTTTCTGCCCAGCACTCCAGTCTATCCAGATCACTTTGAATTTTGTTTCTGTCTTCCAAAGTATTAGCTATCCCTCCCAATTTTGTGTCATCTGCAAATTTGATCAGCATTCCCTGCACCTCCTCCTCCAAGTCATTAATAAAAATATTGAAGAGCACTGGGCCCAGGACTGAGCCCTGCGGTACCCCACTCGTTACCTCTCCCCAGCTTGAGAAGGTCCCATTGATAAGCACTCTTTGAGTCCGATTCTGTAGCCAACTGTGGATCCACTGGATCGTTGTTTCATCTAGCCCACTTCGAGCTAGTTTGCTCATCAGGATATCATGGGGCACTTTGTCGAAAGCTTTGCTGAAGTCGAGGTATATGATGTCTACAGCATTCCCACGGTCTACAAGGGAGGTGACTTGATCAAAAAATGAGATCAGATTTGTCTGGCAGGACTTGTTTTTGACAAATCCATGTTGGCTTCGAGTAATCACTGCATTGTTGTCAAGGTGCTTCCAGATGGATTGCTTTATGATCTGCTCCAGAATTTTCCCAGGGATTGATGTCAGACTGACTGGTCTGTAGTTCCCAGGTTCCTCCTTTTTACCCTTTTTGAAGATAGGGACAACGTTAGCCCTCCTCCAGTCATCTGGCACTTCCCCGGTCCTCCATGATTTCTCAAAGAGAATAGACAGCGGTTCTGAGAGCTCTTCTGCCAGTTCCTTTATGACTCTAGGATGCAGTTCATCTGGCCCTGGAGATTTGAACTCATTCAAAGTAATGAGGTGTTCCTTGACCATATGCCTGTCAATCTCAAGCTGCAATCCTGCCCCTTCAGCCTGTACTTCGCCTTTGCCAGGGGGGTCATAGACCCTCTTTTGGGAGAAGACTGAGCCAAAGTAGGAATTGAGCACCTCTGCCTTTTCTTTGTCCTCTGTTATCATTTTGCCATCCTTATTTAATAGCTGAACAACCATTTCTTTCCTCTGCCTTTTACTATGCACGTAGCTGAAGAAAGCCTTTTTGTTGTTTTTAGCATCCCTCGCTAACCTCACCTCGTTCTCCGCTTTAGCCTTCCTGACGCCATCCCTGCAATTCTGTGCTACCTGCCTGTACTCTTCCTTTGTTACTTGGCCTTCTTTCCACTTCCTATATGTGTCCTTTTTTGTTTTCAGGTCATCCCTAAGCTTTTTGTGAAGCCACATTGGCTTCTTCTGTTGTCTTCCACCTTTTCTTCTTGTTGGAATTGTTTGTGATTGTGCCTTGAGAATTTCCTTTTTTAAAAGTTCCCACCCATCTTGGACTCCTTTTCTCGCTAGCATTGCTTGCCATGGGACCTTACTGATCATTGTTCTGAGTTTATTAAAATCAGCTTTCCTAAAATCCAGGGTACGCGTTTGAGTACACTCGGCTTTTGCTTCCCTTAGAACCAAGAACTCAAGTACAACATGGTCGCTTTCCCCCAGAGTTCCTGTAACTGCTACTTTATCCACTAAGTCATCTCTGTTGGTTAGGATCAAGTCAAGGATAGCCGATCCTCTAGTTCCTTCCTCTACTTTCTGTAGGAGGAAGTTATCCGCCACACAAGTCAGGAATTTCCTGGAGGGGCCATGTTTTGCAGAATTTGTCTCCCAACAAATATCGGGGAAATTGAAGTCCCCCATTACTACTACATCATGCTTCCTTAAAACATTGGCTATTTGCTTTTCAAAAGTTTCATCCTTGGCTTCTCCTTGATTGGGTGGCCGGTAGTAGACTCCGACCACCAGGTTCCTTTTATTCTTTGCTCCATTTATTTCAACCCAGATGCTCTCGATGGGGCTACCAAGCTCCTCCTCCTGTATTTCTGTGCAGAGATATGTATTTTTCACATACAGTGCAACCCCACCTCCCTTTCTGTTCCTCCTGTTCTTTTTGAACAAGTTATATCCTTCAACTGCTGTATTCCAGTCATGAGAGTCATCCCACCAAGTCTCAGTTATACCTATCAAGTCATAATTTCCCTCCTGTATTAAGAGTTCAAGTTTGTTCTGTTTGTTTCCCATACTCTGGGCATTAGTATATAGACATCGAAGACCATGTGCTTCATAGTCTGGCTTTCTTCCTACATGTGTCTGAAGACTATTATTGGGCGCTATCAGCGCTGTTCTCTCCATTGCAGTGCATGCGCCTACGTCCATTGTTACCCCCAACATTACATCTCCCTTCCCCGTAGGATTCAGTTTAAAGCCCTCCTGATGAAGTTCTTCATGCTGTGGCCAAACACATTCTTCCCAGCCTTTGTGAGGTGCAACCCATCCCTAGCCAACAGCCCATCTTCCAGGAAGTATAGCCCGTGGTCCCAGAATCCAAATCTCTCTCGTCGGCACCACCTTCGTAGCCAGTCATTCACCCGGAGTATTTTTCGTTCCCTTTCTATCCCTCTTCTAACTACTGGAAGGATGGATGAGAAAACTATCTGGGCCCCAAAGTTCTTGAGTTTCCTTCCCAAAGCTTCAAAGTCTGACGTGATCTCTTCGTAGCTCCGCTTGGCGGTATCATTTGTTCCCACATGGATGAGAAGAAAGGGATACCTGTCAGTGGGCTTTATGAGTGCAGGCAACCTTTCAGTCACGTCTCTAATCTGTCCTCCCGGGAGACAACATACCTGGCGAGTCCACGGGTCTTCGCGACATACTTGGGTCTCGATCCCACGCAGCAAGGAGTCTCCCAGTACTACCACTCTTCTCTTCTTCTTCTTGTAGGCCTGGGTTTCATCGCCTCTGTTTGACTGACCTTTAGCCTCTTGCTCACTCTCATGCAGGTTCCCCTGTGATTCTTCCTCTGCAGGCTGTCCTCCAGTCTCATCTGCAAGTACCTGGAATCGGTTCCACAGCTCCACCGCTTCCACTGGTGCAGAGTGGCGTCTAGTTCTTCTTCTCCTAACTGTCACCGTTTTCCAAGGAGTATCCTCTACTCCATTTTTCTTCACCTCAGCATTTCCCACTGCCTCATCTTGCTGTTGCTCTTCAAGCTTCTGGTCTGCCCTTTGCTGCTGTAGTTCCCCCATTCTGTCCAAGAACTCTTCGTGTTCTCTTATTCCCCGGAGGGTTGACAGTCGCCGCTCCAGTCCACTTACTTTTTCCTCCAGCAGCGTGATCAACTTGCACTTGTTGCAGGTGTAGGCCATGTTGTTCTCAGGCAAGAAAACAAACATTGCACACACCTCGCAGGTCACCACCACTGGAGAGTCTTGTCCTTCCATAGCCTCTTTTCCCTTTTTGTGTCTAGCTTTGTGATTGTTCAAGACTAGCCTGTGCCTGCTCCTCTACTCAGTAGAGGTTAAAAGCAGAGTCCCACTGGTGTGGAAGTGTGTGTTACAAGACAAAAAAATGAAAAAAAAGTTAGTAAAAAAAAATAAATAAAAATGTTAGGGGCCTCCCCCTTGACCTCCCCTGCCGAACTCCCCTGTCCAACTCCTGTTTGCTCCCCCTGTCCACTCACTCTGATCACTGGCTCTCTGGGAGCTTGCTTGCTTCTGTATTATATATTCTGATATATACATACAACTGTACTAATATACTATGTGCATTATTGTTGTTGTTGTTCAGTCGTTAAGTCGTGTCTGACTCTTTGTGACCCCATGGACCATACCATTCCAGGCCTTCCTGTCCTGCGCTCTCTCCCGGAGTGTGCTCAACTTGCTCAAGTTCATATTCATTGCATCGGTGATGCTATCTAGCCATCTCATCCTGTGCCATCCCCTTCTCCTTTTGCCTTCAATCTTTCCCAGCATCAGGGTCTTTTCCAGTGAGTTTTCTCCTCACATGTGCATTATAGAACATACTAAAAAGCAGAAACTAAAAAAGGTTGAAATAAAGATGAAATAAACAATATTTTTTTAAAAATACTGTACTTTATCAACGGTATAACAACGCTTTTTGCTCTCAATAAAATAAAAATATATTATTAATAATAAATTATAAATATATTATTATTATTATTAATAATAGTGAGAACCATGTGATTGAATAGGCTTCATTATTTTTGAAAATCTTGGTTTGACACTTCGGGATACAGCGATTCGAAGGTCTGGTTCTCAGGTTCAGTTTTACTTCAATACTTGGTGTTAGTGGCTGTTGTAGCGGAGAAAGTCACCTCACAAAGGTACGTAAATCCAAATGGAAGAAGTCCATCATTGGCTGTGCTTGCTAAATAATGATACTCAGTTTTCAATCTCATCCACCAATTGTGCAAAGGTTTCTGTTCAAATTCAGCTAGTCTCCGTCTTCCCTGAGGTCAATCCGTTGTTCTTGCAAACTGATTGGAAGGTGTTGCATTTTTATATTTTTAACAAATGCATTCAAAACCCACAGGAACTCCTTGTTTGGAAGATTTGTAAACAGGTTAGAAAATTCCCTTTCTGAGGGTTTTCAGTGTGCAGCTATGGGAGTTTTTATCGGTGGCACACTTACATCATTTTCGGCAACAAAATCACATACTGATGGAGACATTTCCAAACATCCATTTTCAATGTTCTCCTCATATCAGGTGTTCCTTTCGAAAAGCAGTTACTTTCTCACTCATGGCAAAAATGTCACCTTTACCTTGAAGGGGCAGATTAAGTGTGTTTGTTTCTTCAAATATATCTGCTAGGTAGCATGCTACTGAGAGCCACTTGTCGTCACAGGAAAGGGCAGCCAATTTGGAACAAATTTGCTCTCCCTTGGCAGGATGGCAGCTGCTCTGGGGCCATGGGCAAACAAGCCACTGCACCTTCCTCTGCCATGCCTGGCAGGGACCGGCACAGTTGCTTTTGATGGCCACGGCAGAGGCAGGGTAGGACTGGAACCGAGAGAGAAATGCATAAAGCAAGCACATCCTTCTATGTATATGGTGGCATAAACAGCCTCAGTTTGTTTGCTTGTTATTAACTGTTTGAATGATCAAGTAATGTAGAATTTCTGTTTTGTGAGGAACAGAAGTAAACCAAGGAATTTCCCCCCCCACTCCCTCCCTTCCATTTATATCTCACCTTTGAGGATAAACTCCTGCCAAGGCAGCTTACAAGTCAGATAAAAATGCTAGGGGTGTGCAGGGATCCCTTGACCCACTCCGGACGCTGATGTGGACCTTCCAAATTGGCCCTGACTTGCCTTGGGCTGATCCAGAGCCAGGACAAAATGCTTTGGCCTCTGGATCTGAAGTGCAATCCGGACAGCTGGAACATCCTCCCAACCCAGCCCTGTGAGCCCCGCATCCGCCCGCTACCCACCCCCGTCCCTCCTTACCTGGACCCATGGGGAGCACACTCAGCCACTGCTTTCTTCAAGGGAGTCATAATTGTAAGCAACTCTTCATCTTCTGGTAAGTTAATGATGTGTGGATTGGGCCTCTAATAATGTGTAGATGGCCCCTTTATAGCCGATATCTACACACCATTTATTTACCAGAAGAAGAAGAATCACCATGGCAACTGACTCCAATACGGTGGTAGCTGAGGGAGCTCTGAATGGGTCTAGATAAGAAGCAGAGAGCTCATGCAACTGGGTGGGTGGCTTCTCATGTGGGGCCAAAGCAGCCCAAAGTGTCCCAAAGTGCTTTGGGAGCAGTCAAACCCAATTCAGGATGCTTCGGGATGCTCCCAACCCATTTGAGAACTGGGCCCCTGTTGCCTGAATCACCCCAATCCCCTTCAGGATTCAAGATGAAGTGATGCACAGCCCTAGAAATGTACTAATAAACAACTGGCCACTCTGCACTGCTGGACTGGTGAGAGAAGAGAACTGAGGGGAAAGGATTGTTCCACCGTTTACAGCTGGCTGGGTGCTTGCTGCCTGTAACCCCACCCCCATCTCCCAGTTAGGGATGTCAGAGAAATCTGCCATGGACTCCAGTGAGGCTGGATTCTAAAGAATCCATGGTGGATCGGCCTCCCCCCTGCCACCCCACAGAATCCCTCTGGGACGGAGCATACCTGGTGGTGGATGCAGCAGCTCCAGCGGCACTGGTGGCGGTGGTGGTGGATGTGGCAGTGGATGTGGTGGCGGCGGCAGCTCCAGCTGGTCTCCTGGCCACTGCTGGGCTGCTGCGGCCACAAATGTAGGGATGTACGAAAGTAACTTACCTTTTTTCAACTTTGATTTATGGTGGGGGGGAGGCGCTCTGTCCCTCCCCCCAGAGTCCTCCCTGGCTGGCTCCGCTCCACAGCAGCTCCGCAGAGCTGCCAGCCAGGGCCTTCCGCAGCCAGAGTTCTGGCCATGGCTGGCTGCTGCTGTTGCAACTGGCGGCCACTGTAGCGGCTGCCATTTGCATCCTCCCAGGCTGCCATGATAGGCTACGTAAGTATTTAAATAGCCTATCACGGCAAAGAGCAGGGATGCAAATGGCGGCCGCTATGCCGTTTGTGCCTAGGGATGGCGGAGAATTCTACCACAGATTTCAGTGAGGCCGAATGCACTGGCATTCGGCCCCCCGAAACCCGTGGTGGAACGGCCTCCCACCCCCGCCCCCCCATGGATTCCCCCCCAGGATGAAGCTTACCTAGGGCAGATGTTCCAGTGGCAGCTCCGGCAGCAGCTCCAGCGGTGGCAGCAGCAGCGGGGGCTGGTCTTTCGACTGGCTGCCGTGGCTGCCATTTTCATCTGCTGTTTGCCGTGATAGGCTACGTAAGTATTTATGTAGCCTATCACAGCAAGAAAAAGAAAAAAAAACGTA
Organism: Heloderma suspectum; assembly: GCF_057233095.1. Lineage (NCBI taxonomy): Eukaryota > Metazoa > Chordata > Lepidosauria > Squamata > Helodermatidae > Heloderma > Heloderma suspectum. Next base: position 385,781,861 of record NC_139459.1, on the reverse strand, counting down.
CGCAAATGGCACCCACTATGCTATTTGCGTTCCCCTTTTTTTCACCATAATAGCCTACGTAAATATTTACGTAGGATAAAATGGTGAAAAATAGGGAACGCAAATGGCAGCTGCCGTAGCTACGCCATTTGCGTACACTGTTTTTTGTGTTTTTTTTGCCTGCCATGATAGGCTTCATAAATACTTACGTAGCCTATCACAGCAGCCTGGCTGGATGCAAATGGCGGGCGCTATGGTGGCCGCCATTTGCATCCGCAGCAGCCTGTCTGTGGCCGGAAGTCCAGCTGCAGACGGCCCTGGCGAGCTACTCCGCGGAGCCGCGGCAGAGCAGAGCTTCCCAGGCAGGACTCCGGGGTGGAGGACCGGATCACCTCCCCCTCCCATCGAAGATTCTGGGGGGAGGGGGGAGAGCCTCCCCCCCACCGCGAATCACATCTGCAAAAAGGTGAGTTTCATACATCCGCTATATTGCGCCACTGCAAGCTATGCAAATGGCATAGTGGCCTCCATTTGCATGGCTGCCTTTACCGTCATAGGCTACGTAAATACTTATGTAGCCTATCATGGAAAGAGCAGCGGAGCAAATAGGGATGTACGAAAGTCACTTAGCTTTTCGAAGGGTGACATTTGTGGTGGGGGGGGAGGCACTCTGTCCCTCCCCCCTGAATCCTGGCCGGCCGGCTCCCCTCTGCAGGGATTCTGTGGAGCCGCCGGCCGGCTTCGCCAGTGGACGGACATCCGGCCGCTGGCTAGCAGGGACACAAATGGTGGCAGCCGTAGCCGCCGCCGTTTGCGTCCCTGCAGTCAGCCTTGATAGGCTACGTAAATGTTTACGTAGCCTATCACGTCTGATTTTAAAAAAACAACAACGCGCGTACGGAAATGGCAGCGCCCATGGGCGCCGCTATTTGCGTTCCCATTATTTTCGCCGGGTTAGGCTACGTAAATGTTTATGTAGACTAAGACATGCCAAAATAAGGAACGCAAATGGAGGCTCCCATGGGCGCCGCCATTTGCATACGCACGTTGTTGTTGTTTTTTCTTTTAAATCAGCCATGATAGGCTACGTAAACATTTACGTGGCCTATCACGGTGTTTTTTTAAAATCTAGCCATGATAGTCTATGTAAATCTTTATGTAGCCTATCACTTTTTTTGTTGTTTTGTTGTTTTGTTGTTTTGTTGTTTTGTTGTTTTGTTGTTTTGTTCTTTTGTTCTTTTGTTCTTTTGTTCTTTTGTTCTTTTGTTCTTTTGTTCTTTTGTTCTTTTGTTCTTTTGTTCTTTTGTTTTGTTTTTTTTACTGGAAATGGCAGCGGCGGCAGCCAGTCGGAAGACCGGCAGCAGCCGCCGCCGCAGCCACCACCGCAGCCGCCGCTGCCAGGAAGATCTGCCCAAGGTAAGTCCTGTCCCGGGGGGGGGCGGGGGGGCAGACCATTCTGCCATTTCGGGGGCCTGAATGCACTGGCATTCGGCCTCCCCGAGATCCGTGGCGGAATTCTCTGACATCCCTAGGTGCAAATGGCTTAGCGGCCACCGTTTGCACCCCTGCTCTTTGCTGTGATAGGCTACGTAAATACTTACGTAGCCTATCACAGCAGCCTGGCAGAACGCAAATGGCGGCCAGTACGACGGCCGACATTTGCGGCCGCAGCAGCCAGCCAACAGACCAGCTGCCGCTGGAGCCACCAGAGCTGCTGCCGGAGCTGCCGCTGCTGCTGGAACATCCGCCCCAGGTAAGCTTTGTCCCAGGGGAATTCCGTGGGGTGGCAGGTGGTGGGAGGCCATTCTGCCATGGCTTTTGGGGGGCCAAATGCCAGTGCATTCGGCCTCACTGAAATCCGTGGTGGAATTCTCCGACATCCCTCCACAAATGGTGGCCGTTGTAGCAGCCACCATTTGCATGGCTGCCTTTCTTCATGATAGGCTATGCATATACTTACATAGCATGTCATGGCTTGGCAGCCACGCAATTTGACATTTGCAGCTGCAGCAGCCTGAATTCCAGATGTGGCTGGCCCTGGCTGGTGGCTCCGCAGACGCCATAGAATGGAGCCAGCCGGGTAGGATTCCGTAGCACCTCCCCCCCACCAGGGATGCCCCGGAATGGAGCAAGGTAAGTGTTTTGTACATCTCTGCTCCCAGTATCCTGCCTTGTGTAGGCCTGTGCTGATTGCAGAGTGAGTGGGAACACCCGCTGAAGTTTTCTCCAGCCAACTGGAGCAGAGTGCTACCTCTGAGCCTTGAGATCTCCAGGCATCGTGGACACTTAAAAACTGGCCTGCTATGAGGTTGCAGGCTGCCCCAGCAGGGGGCACCCCTGAAGGGGGCATGCCCCTTTGATTTGCCCCCATGGTTTGCCACGAGGATGAGGGTGCCTTCCATCTTTTCTTCCATTTTGGGCTGCTTACATCCTGGTCATCTATTGACTGCGGGTTTTGTGTGAAGTGAGGAGTGAGAGCAGAGTGAGAGCAGAGTGAGAGCAGGCATCCTCTGCCAACAGCAGTTCTTCATATGTTATTGTTGCCCAGCCTGAGTAACAGACAGGGGATAGAGGGTAAGCAAAAAAAAAAAAAACGCGTATGCAAATGGTGGCGGCTACAGCCGCCGCCATTTGCATTCCCTTTTTTTCGCCATTATAGCCTACATAAATATTTCCATAAGCTATTACGGTGAAAAAAAGGGGAATGCAAATGGCTCCCACTACGTTATTTGCATTCACCTTTTTTTAGCCGTAATAGCTTACGTAAATATTTACATAGGCTAAAACTGAGAAAAAAAGGGAACGCAAATGGCGGCCACCGTAACCACCGCCATATGAGTACGCAGGTTTTTGGGGTTTTTCGCTTGCTGTAATAGGCTACGTAAGTATTTACGTAGCCTATCACAGCAAAGGCAGCTATGCAAATGGCGTGGTGGCCGCCATTTGAGTCCGCAGCAGCAGGCCGAGAGACAAGCTGCCGGTGCCGCCGCCGCCGGAGCTGCCAGAACATCCGTCCCAGGTAAGCTTCGTCCCGGGCGGGATTCCGCGGGGAGGGGAGGCCGTTCCACCACGGGTTTCGGGGGGCTGAATGCCAGTGCATTCGGCCTCACTGAAATCCGTGGCGGAATTCTCCGCCATCCCTACAATAAACCGAACCTGGATCCTGCCAAGACAGAAGCCCTATGGGTGATTGGTTCCCGGGTCGGGGAGATAGGCTCATTGCCTGTTCTGGATGGGGTCGCACTCCGTCTGAAAGATCAGGTCTGGGGGTACTCCTAGATCCATCATTGTCACTGGAGGCCCAACTGGTTGTGGTGGCTTGGGGTGCCTTTAACCAGCTTTGGCTGGTTCGCCAGCTACGGCTTCTCCCGGACAAGGATAGCTTGACCACAGTGGTACAGGCATTAGTAACCTCAAGACTGGATTACCGCAATGCACTCAATGTGGGGCTGCCCTTGGAACTGTTGTTGGGAGCTGCCCCTTTTCAGCTTGCAACTCATCTGCTGAGGGAACTGCACTGGCTGCCTATTCACTACCGGGCCAGGTTTAATGTATAAGCACTAGAGTATAGGGATGTCAGAGGATTCCGCCACGGATCTCAGTGGGGCCGAATGCCAGTGCATTCCTAAGGCCCGCTTGACTTCACTCTCTAGGATGTCTGGCTCAAGTTCAGTGACCGCACTATCATGGCTATCAGGGACATTCAGATCTTTCCTGTATTCTGTGTATTCTTTCCACCTCTTCTTAATCTCATCTGCTTCTGTGAGGTCCCTGCCTTCTTTGTCCTTTAACATGCCTGTCTTTGCACAAAATATTCCCTTGAGATCTCTGATTTTCTTGAGGAGATCTCTAGTCCTTTCCCATTCTGTTGTTCTCCTCGATTTCTTTGCATTGTCCATTTAAGGAAGCCTTCTTGTCTCTCCTTGCTATTCTCTGGAACTCTGCATTCAGTTGGATATATCTTCCCCATTCTCCCTTGCTTTTTGCTTCCCTTCTTTCTTCAGCTACTTGTAAAGCCTCATCAGACAGCCACTTGGCTTTCTTGCATTTCTTTTTCTTTGGGATGGATTTCGTTGCTGCCTCCTGAACAATGTTACGGACCTCCGTCCATAGTTCCTCAGGCACTCTGTCTATCAGGTCTAATCCCTGAAATCTATTCCTCACCTCCACTGTATATTCATAAGGGATATGATTTAGGTCATACCTGAATGGTTTAGTGGTTTTCCCTACATTCTTCAATTTAAGCCAAAATTTTGCAACAAGAAGCTCATGATCTGAGCCACAGTCAGCTCCAGGTCTTGTTTTTACTGACTGTATAGAGCTTCTCAATCTTTGGCTGCAAAGGACATAATCAATCTGATTTCGATATTGACCATCTGGTGATGTCCATGCGTAGAGTCGCCTCTTGTGCTGTTGGAAGAGTGTTTGCTATGATCAGCGTGTTCTCTTGGCAAAACTCTATTAGCTTTTGTCCTGCTTCATTTTGTACACCAAGGCCATGCCTGCCTGTTATCCCAGTGATTTCTTGACTTCCTACTTTAGCAATCCAATCCCCTATGATGAAAAGGACATCTTTTTTTGGTGTTAGTTCGAGAAGGTGTTGTAGGTCTTCATAGAACTGATCAACCTCAGCTTCTTCGGCATCAGTGGTTGGGGCATAGACTTGAATTACTGTGATGTTGAATGGTTTGCCTTGGATTCGTACTGAGATCATTCTGTCGTTTTTAAGATTGTACCTCAGTACTGCTTTTCCCACCCTTTTGTTGACTATGAGTGCTGCTCCATTTCTTCTAAGGGATTCTTGCCCACAGTAGTAGATATGATGGTCACCTGAATTAAATTTGCCCATGTCTGTCCAATTGAGTTCGCTGATTCCCATGATGTCGATGTTCAGTCTTGCCATCTCATGTTTGACCACCTCCTGCTTACCTGGATTCATTGATCTTACATTCCAGGTTCCTAAACAATATTGTTCTTTACAGCATCGGATTTTCTTTTCACCACCAGACACATCCACAGCTGAGTGTCCTTTCGGGTTTGGCCCAGCCGCTTCACTCTTTCTGGCTCTGCTCTGCTCTTCCGCAGTAGTATATTGGACACCTTCTGACCTGAGGGGCTCATCTTCTGGCATCATATCTTTTAGCCCTGTGATACGTTCCATGGGCTTTTCTTGGCAAGAATACTGGAGTGGGTTGTAGGGATGGACGAAAGTCCCTTACCTGTCCTCAAAGGTTGCTTCGCGGTGGAGGGAAGGTGCTTCGCTTCTCCCCCTGAAGTTCATGCGAGGGGGGGGAGGCGCCCCGCCTTGCCCGGCCGAAATTCAGGCCGGGTGGGAGGCGCCCCATCCCTCGCCGGCGAAATTCAGGCCGGGTAGAAGTGCCCCGTACCCGGCCGTGAAAAAAAAAGTAAAAAAAAAAAAAAAACACCCCCGTGATAGGCTACGTAATGATTTACGTAGCCTATCATGGCTAGTTTTCCAAAGTCAGCCATGATAGGCTATGTAAATCGTCAAAATAAAGTAAAAACAAAAAAAACACCCGTGATAGGCTACGTAACGATTCACGTAGCCTATCACGGCTGACTTTGGAAATCTAGCTGTGATAGGCTGCGTAAATCATTACGTAGCCTATCACGGGTGACTTTGAAAAAAAAAAGATTTACGTAGGGTACGGTACGCTATTTGCGTTGCCCTTATTTTAGGGTACGCTATTTGCGTTGCCCTTATTTTCACTGTAGTCTACGTAAATATTTACGTAGACTAGCCGGGACCAAATAAGGAACGCAAATGGCGGTGCCCATGGGCGCCGCAATTTGCATATGCGCTTTTTTTTTTTTCAAAGTCACCCATGATAGGCTACGTAACGATTTACATAGCCTATCACGGCTGACTTTGGAAATCTAGCCATGATAGGCTACATTAATCGTTACGTAGCCTATCACTTTTTTTTTTTTTACTTTATTTTGTAATGGCGGCGGCGGCAGCTGGTCGGAAGACCGGCCGCTGCCCCCGCCCCCAACGAAACGCCGCCGAAACGCTGCTGGGACCCGCCGCCGGGAGGGACATTCGCAGGAGGTAAGTCCCGTCCCGGGGGGGGCGGGGGGGTGGAAAATTTCACTGCCAATTTCGGGGGGCCGAATGCGTTGGCATTCGGCCTCTCCAAGATTCGGGGAGAAATTCACGGCCATCCCTAGTTTTAATGAGCTTCCACCATGCACTAAAACTGTGATTGTTCAGGCAGGCATTTGGGGTAGATTAGAGGATTCCTAGAAATATGATTTTTAATGAAGAATTTTATTGTTTTAAAATGGTTGTATTGCTGTACATTGCCCAGAGTGTCCAGGTGACTGCCCAGATGTGTGATTAAGAAATTCAATGAATGAATGAATGAATGAATGAAATCAACAACTCGTAACGATCCATTCCACAGGGCAGTACTAGGCCCTATAAGAGAAAGGATGGACAATCCAACTGAAGCAGGGTCTTTATCTTTATCCACCTTCCTTTCTTTCTCAAAATGAAGAAATGTGTTTGAATAATGCATTTGATGGTCATTCCAACAATGATGGAAGGAGATCTGGAAAGGGTGTGGTGTAGGGATGTACGAAAATCACTTACCTTTCGTGGATTATGCTGATGGTGTGGGGGGGAGGCGCTCCATCACTCCCCCCCTGATTCCTGGCAGGCCGGCTGTGCTCCACAGCGATTCTGTGGAGCCGCCAGCCAGTAGGGATGTATGAAAGGGACTTACCTGGTCCCGCAGCTTGATTTGCGGTGGGGGAGAGGCGCTTCGGTTCGAAGTTCAGGATGGGGGAAAGGCACCCCGCCTCGCCCGGCCGAAATTCAGGCCGGGGGGGGAGGTGCCCCGCCCCACCTCACCGGGCCGAAATTCAGGCCGGGGAGAAGCGCCCCGTCTCCCCGGCCGCAAAATACAAAGTGAAAAAAAACAACAACACCCGTGATAGGCTACGTCACGATTTACGCAGCCTATCATGGCTAGATTTCCAAAGTCAGCCGTGATAGGCTACGTAAATTGTTACGTAGCCTATCACGGGTTTTTTTTTGTTTTTACTTTATATTGTAATGGCGGCGGCAGCCGGTCGGAAGACCGGCTGCTGCCCCCACCCCTGCCGAACCGCTGCCGAACCGCCGCTGGGACCCGACGCCGGGAGGGACATTCGCAAGAGGTAAGCCCCATCCCAGGGGGGGTGCGGAGGGGGCAGAGAATTTCACCAACAATTTCGGGGGGCCGAATGCGTTTTCATTTGGCCTCCCGGAGATTCGTGGAGAAATTCTCCCCAATCCCTACCAGCCGGCTCCGCCAGCAGCTGGACATCCGGCCGCTGGCTAGCAGGGATGCAAATGGCTAGTAAGGACGCAAATGGCGTTTGTGTCCCTGCAGTCAGCCATGATAGGCTATGTAAACATTTATCACGGCTGACTTTAAAAAACATCTATCACAGCTCACTTAAAAAAAAAACAGGAACAGAATTCAAAGTGATCTTGATAGGCTGGAGTGCTGGGCAGAAAATAGCAGAATGACATTTAATAGGGATAAATGCCAAGTTCTGCACCTAGGATAAAGAAACCAAATGCAGAGTTACAAGACGGGGGATACGTAGGGATGGCGGAGAATTTCTCCCCGAAACTTTGGGGGGCCGAGCACCAATGTGTTCGGCCCACGAACAAGTTTCGGGGAGAAATTCTCCATACCCCCCCGCCCCCCGCACCCCCCCGGGACGGGACTTACCTTTGCCGAATGTCCCTCCCAGCGGCGGGTCCGGCCGGCGGTTTGGCGGGTGTTCGTCCTGGGCAGGGGCGGCAGCCGATCTTTCGACCGGCTGCCGCCACCGCCATTGCAATAAAAGAAAAAAAAAACACCCCTGTGATAGGCTACGTGACGATTAACGTAGCCTATCACGGCTAGATTTGCAAAGTCAGCCATGATAGGCTACGTCAGTCGTCACGTAGCCTATCACGGGTGACTTAAAAAAAAAAAAAGCGCGTACGGATAATGGCGGCCCCCATAGGGAGCCGCCATTCCCGTTCCTTATTTGGTTGCTGTAGTCTACGTAAAGATTTACGTAGACTACGGTGAAAATAAGGGCAACGCTATTTGCGTTGCCCTTATTTTCGCTGTAGTCTACATAAAGATTTACGTAGACTACAGCAACCAAATAAGGAACGCAAATGGCGGCTCCCTATGGGGGCCGCCATTAGCGTACGTGCCTTTTTTTTTTTTTTAAGTCACCCGTGATAGGCTACGTGACGATTGACGTAGCCTATCACGGCTGACTTTGCAGATATAGCCATGATAGGCTACGTTAATCGTCACGTAGCCTATCACGGGGGTGTTGTGTTTTTTTTTTAACTTTCGAGTTCGCGGCCAGGAGAGGCGGGAAGCCTCCTCCCCGGCCTGAATTTCGGCTGGGCAAGGCGGGAAGCCTTCCCCCCAGCCTGAATTTCGGCCGGGCGAGGTGGGAAGCTTCCCCCCCCGGCCTGAATTTTGCGGGGGGAGCAGCGAAGCGCCTCCCCCCCACCTCGAACAAGCTTCGAGGACAGGTAAGTCACTTTCGTCCACTCCTAGGGATACGTGGCTCAACAACACTACAAGCGAGAAGGATTTTGGAATTGTTGTAGATCACAAGCCGAATATGAGCCAACAATGTGATGTGGCTGCAAAAAAGGCAACTGCGATTTTGGGCTGCATTAATAGAAATATAGCTTCCAAATGATGGGAAGTACTAGTTCCCCTCTAGTCAGCACTTGTTAGGCCTCATCTGGAGTGCTGTGTCCAGTTCTGGGCGCCATACTTTGAGAAGGATGCAGACAAACTGGAGAGGGTTCAGAGGAGGGCAACAAAGATGATCAGGGGACTGGAAACAAAGCCTTATGAGGAGAGACTGAAGGAACTGGGCATGTTTAGCCTTGAGAAGAGAAGACTGAGGAGAGATATGATAGCGCTCTTAAGTACTTGAAAGGTTGTCACAGAGAAGAAGGCCAGGATCTCTTCTTGATCATCTCAGCGTGCAGGACACGGTATAATGTGCTCAAGTTACAGGAAGCCACATTCCAGCTGAACATCAGGAAAAACCTCCTGACTGTTAGAGCAATATGACAGTTGAACCAATTCCCTAGGGAGGTAGTGGGCTCTCCCACACTGGAGGCATTCAAGAGGAGGCTGGACAGGGATACTCTGACTTGGATTCCTGAATTGAGCAGGGGGTTGAACTCGATGGTCTTGTAGGCCCCTTCCATTCCTACTATTCTATGATTCTATGAAGTCCTAAATCACCCACTTGTAAAGAGTGTATAAACAAAGTATGGCAGGTAGCTCTTGTGCAGTCTTGTACATGTCTGCTCAGAAGGAAGCCCCACTGGGTTCAATCATACTTTTTTTTTTTAAGTCAGCCATGATAGGCTACGTAAACATTTACGTAGCCTATCACCTTTTTTAAAAATCCTAGCTGTGATAGGCTACATAAATCTTTATGTAGACTATCATGTTTTTTGTTTTTTGTTTTTAACTGGAAATGGCAGCGGTGGCAGCCGGTTGGAAGACTGGCTGCCGCAGCCGCAGCCGCCGAAGTGCTGCTGGAGCCGCCGCCGGAGCCACCGCCGGAGCCACCGCTGACAGGAAGATCCGCCCAAGGTAAGTCTCATCCCAGGGGGGTGGCGGGGGGGTGGCAGGCCATTCCGCCACCAATTTCGGGGGGCCGAATGCGCTGGCATTTGGCCTCCCTGAGAGCTGTGGTGGAACTTTCATACATCCCTAGTGTCATGCCGCTGAGGAAAATGGCTGTTCCCTCAGGTTTTCAAGCAGAACGATCAGTGAGTTTGCACAAATTGGTCAGCCTCTGGAGCCAGTTCAGAGTCCCCAGAGAGACCACGTTGGCTCCTTTTGTCACCTCATCCCCGATGGGTTGGAGACTACAGTGATCCTTTCTGGTGTTGGTGATGCTACTGTAACTCAGGTGAGACCAAGCCAACAGTTCCCTCCCCTTGCCAGGCTCTAAGATGGCAAAAAAGAAAGGTTCTTGGGCCCTGCCACTTGGGTCCCTCTTTCAAGATCAGCCTGGAGCCTTGTAGAAGCTTCTATTCCATAGCTTTCTTCAAAAAGGAAACAATGGTCCTCAGTCATGCATCTTTCTCTCCTCAGCTAACAAAGATGCAGACACTTCTCCATTCTTCACTGCTAGAGTGATGTGACTCCAAAAGGAAAAGTTTTCTTGTTTTTTGTTCTTTAAAGAGTTCTTTTAAGTCAATTAATTGTTCTTTTAAGAGCTTCCTCTCCTTGCAAGGAAGGTTTCCAGGTATTTCTGGATCTACCTGAATACCACTGAAAAGCAACAGGCCATGGATCCCTTCCATACTTGCCCCCACCAGAAGCTAGGTTTCTTATCTGATCCTGGTTGGACCAGAATGCTTACCCATCTCTTGTACTAAAGATCAGATGCCATGATCTGTTTTCATCATGAGATGTTCCTTTGTATTCAGGTCAGGTCTCAGTAAAATAATGTAGCACTTGGGAAGAAAGATGCAGCCCAGTAAACCAGCACTGGAGGCCAAGATAGAGAAGACCTGCACAGCGACCATGTATTTGCCCTTCGTGCTCAGGTAGGAGGGCACAAAGGAAACCCAAACACTGCAAAAGACCAGCATGCTGAAGGTAATCAGCTTGGCTTCATTGAATGCCCCAGGCAGCTTCCTGGCTAGGAAAGCCACTGTGAAGCAGATGGCAGCCAGGAAGCCCATGTACCCAAGTACAATATAGAACATTGTCATAGAACCTTCATTGCATTGCAGGATGATCTGTCCAGGCTGATAGTTCATGTCAGAGTCAGGGAAGGGTGGAGAGATGCCTAGCCAGATGGTGCAGATGACAACTTGGACACCGGAACAAGAAATTACGATGGAGTTTGCAAGACTCTTCCTCAGCCATCTCCTGACCTTGTTCCCTGGCTTTGTGGCCAGGAAGGCCAGCACCACAGTGATTGTTTTGGCCAACACAGAAGAGACAGCAACAGAGAAGATGATGCTGAAGGCTGTTTGTCGGAAAAGGCAGGTCTCTTTCTTTGGCCAGCCAATGAATAGGAAGGAGGACCAGAAGGAAAGCAGGAGGGAGATAAGGAGAATGTAGGAGAGGTCCCGATTATTAGATTTGACTACAGGAGTTTCGAGGAATTTAGTGAAGACTGCTAAAATGAAACCTGTTGTTAAGGATAAGAATAGGACAAAGGAAGCCAGAATGATCCCCAATGTTTCTTTATAGGACAGAAAAGTTATATCCTTGGGGACACATTGATCTCGGTCCTCGTTTGGATGCTGATCTTCTGGACACTTGGTGCAATGGTCTGCATCTGAAAAGAAGAAGAGTCACTTCAGCATGACTAATATCAGCTGTCCATCCATAACTGTTCTGTTATATTCTGAGCAAAATTGGGGAAGTGGGAGTCATCAGGAAACAAGAATTTGTAGTAGAGGAGGGGGAGAGACCAATGTTCCCTGTAAGAGGACCTGCTTTGTGTTCAGGAGATACCATCTGTGGCCTCATCACAAAAGCAGGATCTCAAGCAAGTGTGGCTAGGAAAGCCTTGTGAGAGATTACAGAGCTCCTGCAAGTCAGATTACATAAAACTGGACCTTGAAGAGTTGCTTTGGTATAAAGACAGCTTCCTAATTTGTTCAAATATGGAGTAGCAACTGTGTGTAACTAAACAATGTTCAGGGTACTATCGATGTGGTTACCTATTTTAATCTTCACACCAGCCCTGTGCGGTATGCTAGGCTGAGTTGTAATGCATGGGCAAAGGCAGTAAGCCCTGTCTCTGAGCAGGGATTTGAATTTGGGTCTCCCCTGTTCAAGCACAATATTCTACCTGCATCAACAGTCTTTCTACTTCCAAGGTTGGTCTGTTAACTTTCAATCCCAGAGGAGCAAGCCTTCATAACATCTACTTATCTTACCTTGAGGGATTGGCGGAGCTCAATGCCTCTTACCCATCATCCTTCAGACCCATGATGGCATTGCAGGGCACCATGCTGCATTCCCAATGCTGGGTTCAAGGAGATTGGCTATGCCAGGGCAGAGGCAAGCGGCAACAGTGCAAATGAATAGCAGCACAAGCCGGCACCTGCTCGATGTGTGTAATAATCAGTGTGATAGGAGTCACCTTTAAGAAGGAGGAGTGAAGAGGATGATAGGAGGGAAAGCAGGCCTACTGTGGATAAAAAGTGGGAAAAGGAGATTGAGGGAAAGAAGGTGGAGGCTACTTCCTCTGCTTCAGTCTGGCTACGTCCAAGGGTGGTCCGTCAAGTTTCAAACCCAGACTAGCAATCTTTCATAAGGTCTACTTATCTTACCCTTTCAAGGAAATTTTTGCTAAAGGAGTTTAAAGGTGTAGAAGAGTGAATCGACACTGGAAAGGAGAGTGGCATGATCAACAGAGAGTTGCGGGTTGTTTTGGGGCAGAGGATTCCAAGCTTAAAATGTCTTTGAGATCTTTACTGAAAAGGTCTGAATATCTAATTCATTCGTTTAAATGACTTCTGAGCCTGCCCTTCAGAAAAAGTGTTAGGATGACTTACAAACCAGAAAAAATAAAAGATAGTATAAGAAGATCAATTCATCACAATTAAAACAAAGAACAATAGCATCAAAATGTGGTAGAATGGAGTAACCCATCATTAAAATCAGATTCACTCTATGTGGTGAAATGGCTGGGCAAATAAAGACGTAGTCACCTGGCACTAGAATGGCGTCACAGTTGATGAGCCTTCCTGGGGAGGGCATTCCACTAGCAGGGTGCCACAACCAAAAAGGCCCTCCATAAGGTCCCCAGTCCCCTCATTTCAGATGGCAGGGGGATCCAGAAGAGAGTCTCTGTTTACAAATGTGGTGTTGCGGCAAAAAACAAACCCAAATATTTGTTCTATTTCTCAAGGGCACAGTCTTTCTTCTGAGGTCACCCACCTTCCTGAGTGGAGATTGTCCCTTCTGCACATGGAGCACAAGCATAGCAGCAAGGTGGCTCTCCTTCCTGAATCTCTTTCGCGTATCCTGGGCGACAGCTCTCGACGCACCTGGAACGAGGCACAGTCTAGTGAGGAAGAGACGGAGCAGAAAGGAAAAATGTCTTAGGAGTATTTGTGTCTATGAGAATGAATCTAAGAGTTTGGAAAAGACCCTATGAGATCCCTAGTGACTTTAGGCTGTTGGTTTGCTTGTTTCAACATCCCCCCCCCCACTTATTTCTACAGAAGTAGACTGAATGCAGAGTGCAAAACTGAAAAGTAAGATGTACAATAACAGAATAAAGTAAAATGCAAAATGAAACCAACAACAGCAGTAAAACAGCAACCATAAAAAACTCCAATGAAGAGGCATTACTAGACACCTCATAGGTATTAATTAGGGCTGTGCGCAGACCCTCCACTTCACTTCAGACCGATTTGGAACCAACCTGCATTAGATTCGGACTGGAACTTAGATTTGGATATCCACATTTTTTGGATTTGACGATTTCCCTATGACTTGCATTGGAAAATAGAAACGGACATCACATTTTCGGTTTTCTTGATCAATACAGGAAATCTGGAAACCTAGACACCCCCATAGAGGGGATTCCATCTGCCAGATTTCCAACAATTTGCCCCAGTAGTTTGTGTGCTAGATGCAGATGAAATTTGATTTTTTTCAACAAAAACTCTCAAAGCAAAGAGCTATAACTTTTCACTCTTTCCAAGAAAAGTGCATGAAAGTTGGTACCTCTCAGGCCCCGTGGATCAGATCTGATATGCCAAATTTCAGACAGTTTAGACAATTAGTTTTTTGTGCTAGGCACAGATGAAATGTGCTGTTCTCAGAAACTCAGACCAAAGGTCATAAACAGATGATCAGAGAAGTTAGGTGGATAAGCGATGATTAGGAGGAGGTCACTAGCCCTAATCTCTATTGTAGGTTCCTTTGAAGTGCAAATAACCCCTCTCACCTTTCCTACTCAGCTTCACAGTTGATGACCTCCAACTTTCTTTGGCTGTATGGGATACAGATTACCTGGGAAAACACGCTGGCTGGTTGGCCATGCTGTTTCCCACACAAACTCTCAAAGCAAAGAGCTATAACATTTCACTGGATGCACAGAAGTGTATGAAATCTAGGCAACAGACAGCCCCAGTTCCAAAGTTGTTAATGTGTGTAGTGCTTTGCCCACTGGATTTTGAAATGTGGACTTGTGTGTTGTGCTTTGCCACACACTGTTTGCTTGACCACAATGCAAGCATACACACTCAAGACACACAGACACACAAGAGCAAAAGAAAATACAAGACTACATACAAGCGAATAAAGGTGTTTTTATTATAGGGAAAAGATATAGAGTTTAAAACTGGGAAGGGAAGGAATACAGGAACTGAGAAGAGTGGGGAGAGCCAAGAACAAGGAACAGAAAGTACTTTTTAAAAATATTTTTATCTTTTTTTTTCTTTTCTTTTTTAAGCATCTAGCTGGAAAACTACTAAAAAAGAGTTGAAAGATAGATAGATAGATAGATAGATAGATAGATAGATAGATAGAGATAGAGAAAATTAATGAGAATGGTTGAATAATTCAGAAGGGCCAGGGATGGGGGCAAAGAAGAAGGCAAGGAAAGGAAGAACATAAACATTTTTGGTTTTTTAAAATAAATATTCTAGAACAGAAAGAAAGGGAATAGTTGAATTGAAAAGGGCTGGGTGGGAAAGAATAAGAAGAACAAAGCTAGAGTACAAAACACACACACTCACACACACACACAGAGAGAGAGAGAGAGAGAGAGAGAAGAGAGAGAGAGAAAGAGAGACACCACAGATCTAGCCAACTAACTAACCAATTCTCACAGCTCTCCCTAACTACCACCTCTAACAGCACTTTCTCTTGCATTGAAACAGTCACCAGCTGATCTCTCCAATATACTGTATACAGTATCCCATGCCCCCTTCTCCACCACTGTGACTGATTGGAGACTGCTTGGTTAAGTTGATCTCTAATTTGGCAACTAGAGTTGCCATTCACCAAAGCTCACCATTTCCCTCCTTCTCTCCCCATCTCTGACCTTTCACAGTTGACACATTCAGAGACACGCTGTCTGGGCTTCAGAAGGCTTCAAAATAATTTGAATCACCAGTGGACCAAGGTGCTTCGGGAGTGACCTGCTTCGCTTTGGACTGCCTCGGTGCTGGTCTGATCCAATTTGGATCTTACCAAGATTCCCCCGAAGCAGCCTGATTCACTTCCATATTTGGATTTGACACCGAAGCCATGCACAGCCCTAGTATTAACCACATTTTATTAGAGTTTAACAGATACTACAAGCCCAAACTATGACACCGGTGATTTCCCCTACCTGATTAAAATGCCTGGGCCATACAATGGTTTCTGGGTTCAGGGTGAGCTTTCTGTCTGTGGATGCTTGTCTCTTTATACTCCCAATTTTCACTCTACCACGAGTCAAATTGGGAAACAGCACCCAATTAATGAATTCAAAATCAGCTTCCAGCTCTCCATACTCATCCAGATACATTTCACTCACAGAAGCATTAGAAAACTGGACGTCTCTTAAAATAGTGTGAAGCTAGAATGACAGAAAAACCATCCAGCATTTAACAGCACGAAAACATATTCACTATATTTTTGAGGGATGTACAGATTTTTTTAAATCTGTTCCATCCATGTTTCACAGATTGTAAGAATGGAGATTCTAAGGCCTTGAACCTACCTGGATACTACAATCAATATCTGAGGCCCTCCTCTGAGTTCCTCCTCTGAGGGAGATTCAGAAGGTGGCAATACGGGAGAGGGCCTTCTCAGTGGTAGCCCCCTGTTGTGGAATACTCTCCCCAGTGAAGTCCTCCTGGCACCAACACTGACATCTTTTTGGCACCAGTTGAAGACTTCCCTCTACTCCCAGACATGTCATGCCATGTTATGGTGCATTTATCTCAGTTGTTTGTATCAGCTCTAGTAACTGTTTTAGTGGTTTAAATTCCTTTTTTAAAAAAGTGTATTTTAAAGATTTTATATCCTGTTTTTATTATCTTGTTTTTGTGGTTTGTAATTTTTGTGAACCACCCAGAAGGCTTCATCTTTGGGTGGTATAGAAATGAATGAATGAATGAATGTGTAATTAAATAGTAAATCAACATCCACTTGCTATTTAAAAGCACAAATGGAGAGATGATGCCTCACTCATCGAGAGGGGAAGTCGAGAGCCTTCAAATACATCACACCTACTCCTGCCCCCCAGCTTGCTTTCATTCACCATAAAAGGAAAGGGTTGAGAGGGCACAGGATTGGGGGGCTCTCTGCAAGTGCCTTACCCACTTTACCAAGCACAATAACTGAAATGAATCTCACAAGATCAGGCAGCGAGAGGCATCAGACACCCCAGCAGAATCTGCTACAGGAACAGGATCATGTTTACAGCCATGACAAATGATTTATCCTCAAGATGCTTCAAAAAAGGTAACAACTCTTTCCTGGGGGGTCCAGGGTACCGTTTTTGAGAGAGTGCATTGATAATCTCTTGACCACTCAGAATAACTCCCTGGGGAGACTACTTGAGGAGGCAAAGAAGAAGAAGCTTTGATGCTTGCTAGTACTTCTACACAGTACACATGATTTCATGCTTTGACACATGCACAGTCATTTTCATCTTGAATCTTTTGGCATTTGTCGCGTTCAGTGGAGGCTGGTGGGTCCTATTTCAATGGGGCTGTGAATCTGCACTGGGTTTCAGTCAGAACTCTACAGGAGCTATCTGAGTCCCTGTGGGGAAGAAGAAGGAATGAGGGAGCAGGCCAAGGGGACATCAGGGCCTGTTCCAGTTGGAGTCAACCCACCCCAGGGCTAAATGCCATCCATGGCCCTGTGGGGAAGAGGAAGGAGCGAGGGAGCAGGCAAAGGGAACATCAGGGCCTGCTCCAGTTGGAGTCACCCCACCCCAGGGCTAAATGCCATCCATGGCCCTGTGGGGAAGAGGAAGGAGCGAGGGAGCAGGCAAAGGGAACATCAGGGCCTACTCCAATTGGACTGCCCCTTCTTTGGGAGATGAGAGGGGGGAAAAAGGCCATCCCAACAGTCCTGCTGACAATCTACCTAATTCTTTTTTAATTCTAATTCTTCTTTGTTCATTGATTGTAAGCTGTTCCGGGAACCTTTTTTGGCTGAGGAGTGGGATAAAAATGCAATAAATAAATAAATAAATAAATTGAATCCATTTTGGGGATAGGGTTCAGCACACTGGCTAGCTCTTTTAGAGGTCTGACTGTTTCTGACTGAAACCCCGAGCTGATTCTCAGCCCCACTGAAATAGGAGCGGTGAGCTTCTACTGGCGGTGGTCTTGCAAAAGGAGAAGGGAGTACCTGCCATGGCTGCAGCCTTTGATGTTCCAGCCTGACTCCTCCACCCACCATCAACGTCCATTTTGATCGGGAGGAATACGCCGCATCTAAGGCATGTGCCACAGCTTGGACACTGTTGTACGTACTGTAGCTGTCTTGAGACAGGGCTCGCTCGATCTCCTCCTGGGGCAGCTTGTCCAGTTGCTCCTTCTCTGTGCATCTTGTCCAACTTTTCTTGGATAACACATGCTTCGAATAGAAACAGTGGAAGGCTGTTTGGCAGAAATGTTTAGTAGCAACAGAAAGTGGTTCATAGTAGTCATATTTTGTCCTTTTGGGGGTCTTCATTATGGAGGACAAGGAACCATGGAGGAATGGAAAGTAAGAAGGTTCATCAGACAAGATCATGTTGATGTCCTGAAAAGCTGTTGTGATCCAGAGTTTTGCCCCAGTTTGTTTCTTTTCAAGTATACTTTGTATACGGATAATTGGAAAAAAGCCATAGTGAGAGTCCACATAGAAAACCATTACTGTGACTGTTCTCCACATGACAGGTAGGTCATTGTCGGACATTTGGTACAAGATGTTTCGTGGTAGTCTTTTTGAGAAGGCCACACAAATTCCACTGCTGATCATGAGGGGTGTCAAGGCCCTCATGAACCTCTCTCCATTGTCAGTGTCTGGAGCATAAAGGCCAATCCATGTCCATCCGAAAAACAGGAGGAGCTGGACGATCCCTGGGTACTGGGATTCTTCCTTTGGTGCCATCCGGTAGACAAAAGGAAACTGAGTTTTATCATTAAGATTGTGCGCAACAAAGCCGTAACTCATCTAGTGAGGGAAGGAAAAGACTGGTGTTTAGGTTTCTCTCTCTCTCTCTCTTCAGGATATCGTATGGTTTTGTTTCATTCTGGTGCTGGTTCTAATTTGATTTTTTTTTTCTGCACAGTTCTATTTTTCTTTATTTTTCATAACTTGTCTTTGTTAATAACAAAATATTATTTTGCTTTGTAAATAAATAAATAAAACTGAAGATCAAATAATTGTTGACCATAAATTATTAATACCTAAGAAAATTTGTGTCTCTATGATAGGTGTGGGGTAGATGTTCAGGTGGGTTTCCAAAATACCCCAACAATCCCTTCTGGTGCAGCCATTCTGTGAGTGACTTGCCAAAGAAGTACCCTGGTCTCCTTGTCAGTGGAAACCCAAGCGACTCCACCCCATCTCAAAAGAACAGCACCCCAAAGGCACTCCCTTTCTTTTCCCCATAGGAGCAAATGCTAATCTTTCACTCATCCAAAAGCTGTACAGTCGAAGACACCACTAGATGTAGGTTGAATCTGCTCCTTGCTTTAAATGAGCCCTCTGTAAAGTGAAGATTTAGCCCTACCACACAACTCTGTTCCTGAAACTGCTTTGGGGGCACACTGGAGCATTATTCAGGAATCACAGTCAACAAGGGGAAACACGAGCAGAAAAGGCTGTAGGCCTATGCCTTTAGCTAAGGGGCGGGCAACTCCGTGGGTTCACCGGGCACTGTTGCCACCAGATGTGGCCATGAATGTGACATTGTTTCATACAAGATCAGGCAGCCCACAGCTTGTCAAACACATTGGGGGCACATTAGAGCCTCATTCAGGTATTACAGCCATGGGTTGACAACACGAGCAGAAAAGGCTGTGGGGGTGTGCCTGTAGCTCAGAGGTTGGTAACGTCAGAAGAAAGGCCATGCTGGATCAGAGCAAGGGTCCATCTTGTCCAGCATTCTGTTCACAGAGTGGCCAACCAGTGCCCATGTGAAACCCAGAGCAGGTCATGTGTGCCACAGCACCCTCCTGCCCACGTCCCCCAGCAACTGGTGCACATGGGCATACTGCCTCTGACACTGGAGGTAACATGCATCTGGGATGCTTTGTCCCCAGTAGAAGCCTATGGGGGCTGAAACCCACTGCCATCATCAGGACAAGTCATGCGGCTAAAATCCAAGGGTAGAATACAACAAAAGTCCTACTTAGAATAGGGTCATTGAAATGATTGGGACAAGTTAACCCCATATCATTCTGCTGGGAAAGAGAAGCATGCAGGGAGAGCACACCATTTTATTTATTTATTATTTATTTATTGAAAACATTTCTATCTGTCCCTATATCATTAAGACCTCAGGGCAGCATACAGATAAAATCAATGTAAACAGAATAAAACAATAAATAATTTAAACACCTAAAACATATTAAACTATTAAACAAGCTAAAACCCATTAAAATCTAAAACAATAAAACAGTTAAAACCATGTGCTAGGGAATGCATTTAGCCCTCAAAGGCTTTGGTAAAAAGCCATGTTTTTACTTGGCACCAAAATGAGACCAATGTATGCGCCAATCAGGCCTCCAAGGGGAAGGCATTCAACAACCAGGGTGCCACAGCAGAGAAGGTCCTTGCCCACATCCCACCATAGCATATGTCTTGCACTGGTGAGATGCAGAGGAGGGTCCCCCAACAGATCTCAGTTCTTGGGCAGGCATATATAGGGAGAGGCGCTCCCTCCAATATCGAGGTCCCAAGCCACTTAGGGCTTTAAATGTCATCACCAAAGCCTTGAATTACAACTGGAAGCATATTGGCAGCCAGTGCAATTCCTTTAAAACTGGTGTTATATGATTTGGATGAGGTGTTCTGGTCAGCAGTCTAGCTGCTGCATTTTGTTCAAGCTTCAACTTCTGAGTAGTCTTCAAGGGCAGCCCCATATAAAGCGCATGGAGGTAGTCTAATCCAGGAAAGGCTGTGGCTGGCAGATCAGCTGAAGCTGGCCCCAAGTACTCCATTTAGAAATAAGCGAACAAGCACACAACTGTAAATAGGTCAAGTAATAATAATATATTGTTATAACAATATGAACACACAACACAGTGGGAGTTAGTGATATATTTAAAATAGGTTGTTGTTGGAACAATATAATTATACATATGAAAACAATATGAAGACATATATTGGAAGGTAACAGAAGCCTCTGCATCACAAGTATATACATATAAATATTATAATTAGTTCAAGGTTCTCAAAGTCCATCCAGAAAGTTTTAGAGGAATCTGGTGTAATCCTGTTTCGCATATGAGTTGCTTCTTCAGATAAATAATAACTGTAAAGATATTCAGATGTTCAGATCTATAGTCATATATGTTGTGTTGTTGTTCAGTCGTTCAGTCGTGTCCGACTCTTCGTGACCCCATGGACCATAGCACGCCAGGCCTTCCTGTCCTGCGCTCTCTCCCGGAGCGTGCTCAAGTTCATATTCATTGCATCCATGATGCTATCTAGCCATCTCATCCTCTGCCGTCCCCTTCTCCTTTTGCCTTCAGTCTTTCCCAGCATCAGGGTCTTTTCCAGAGAGTTTTCTCTTCGCATTAGGTGGCCAAAATATTTGAGCTTCAGCTTCAGTATCTGTCCTTCCAATGAGCACTCAGGGTTGATTTCCTTTAGGATGGACTGATTTGACCTCCTTGCAGTCCAGGGGACTCGTAAGAGTCTTCTCCAGCACCACAGTTCGAAAGCATCAATTCTTCGGCGCTCAGCCTTCCTTATTGTCCAGCTCTCACAGCCATACATTACTACTGGGAAAACCATAGCTTTGATTAGACGGACCTTTGTCGGCAAGGTGATGTCTCTGCTTCTTACTATGCTGTCTAGGTTTGCCATAGCTTTCCTCCCAAGGAGCAAGCGTCTTTTAATTTCATGGCTACAGTCACCGTCTGCGGTGATCTTGGAGCCCAAGAAAGTAAAATCTGTCACTGCTTCCATTTCTTCCCCTTCTATATGCCAGGAAGTGATGGGGCCAGATGCCATGATCTTAGTTTTTTTAATGTTGAGTTTCAAACCAGCTTTTGCACTCTCCTCTTTCACCCTCAACAAGAGGCTCTTGAGATCCTCTTCGCTTTCTGCCATTAGGGGAGTATCGTCTGCATATCGGAGGTTGTTGATAATTCTCCCGGCAATCTTAATTCCGACCTCTGATTCATCCAACCCGGCATTTCTCATGATGTACTCTGCATATAAGTTAAATAAGCAGGGTGACAATATGCAGCCTTGTCGTACTCCTTTCCCAATTTTGAACCAATCGGTTGTTCCATGTCTGGTTCTTACTGTTGCTTCTTGACCCTCGTACAGGTTTCTCAGGAGACAGGTAAGGTGGTCTGGTACTCCCATCACTTTCAGAATTTGCCACAGTTTGTTGTGATCCACACAATCAAAGGCTTTAGCGTAGTCAATGAAGCAGAAATAGACATTTTTCTGGAATTCTCTTGCTTTCTCCATGATGCAGCGAATGTTGGTGATTTGATCTCTAGTTCCTCTGCCTCTTCTAAACCCAGCTTGTACTTCCGGTAGTTCTCGGTTTGCATACTGCTGAAGCCTAGCTTGTAGGATTTTGAGCATCACCTTGCTGGCATGTGAAATGAGCGCAATTGTGCGGTAGTTTGACCACTCTTTGGCGTTGCCCTTCTTTGGAATTGGAATGTAAACTGACCTTTTCCAGTCTTGTGGCCACTGTTGAGTGTTCCAGATTTGTTGGCATATTGAATGCAGCACTTTAACAGCATCATCTTTTAGGATTTTAAATAGCTCAGCTGGAATACTGTCATCTCCTCTATCTTTGTTGTTACTAATGCTTCCTAAGGCCCACTTGACTTCACTCTCGAGGATGTCCGGCTCAAGTTCAGTGACCGCACTATCATGGCTACCAGGGACATTCAGATCTTTCCTGTATAGTTCTTCTGTGTATTCTTGCCACCTCTTCTTAATCTCATCTGCTTCTGTTAGGTCCCTGCCTTCTTTGTCCTTTATCATGCCCGTCTTTGCACAAAACGTTCCCTTGAGATCTCCAATTTTCTTGAAGAGATCTCTAGTCTTTCCCATTCTGTTGTTTTCCTCGATTTCTTTGCATTGTTCATTTAAGAAGGCCTTCTTGTCTCTCCTTGCTATTCTCTGGAACTCTGCATTCAGTTGGGTATATCTTCCCCTTTCTCCCTTGCTTTTCGCTTCCCTTCTTTCCTCAGCTACTTGTAAAGCCTCATCAGACAGCCACTTGGCTTTCTTGCATTTCTTTTTCTTTGGGATGGATTTCGTTGCTGTGTCCTGAACAATGTTACGGACCTCCGTCCATAGTTCCTCAGGCACTCTGTCTATCAGGTCTAATCCCTGAAATCTATTCCTCACCTCCACTGTATATTCATCAGGGATATGATTTAGGTCATACCTGAACGGTTTAGTGGTTTTCCCGACGTTCTTCAATTTAAGCGGAAATTTCGCAAGAAGCAGCTCATGATCTGAGCCACAGTCAGCTCCAGGTCTTGTTTTTACTGACTGTATGGAGCTTCTCCATCTTTGGCTGCAAAGGACATAATCAATCTGATTTCGATATTGACCATCTGGTGACGTCCATATATATATGCACACATATGCACACACGTAAATTTGTTGTATTTCTATTCACACTAGTTGTCCGTTATTATCCTAATATATACATGTACAAAAACATTATTTCAAATAAACACAAACGTTCTTGTTAGGTATTGTTGCCATAATCTTATCAAAAATTATTTACATGAAAGCAGGGCTGTACTTCATAAGCAAGGAAATGGTTTCAACTCACCATCCTTAGACTCGACAAAAAACACTGTGGCAGTATTGTAATCTGAATAGTTCTTTGAAAGAAGCCGCTTAAACTGCTGGCATAGCTTGCATTTTATCTCAGAGAACTTCCCAGAGCTAAGAAAGAAGAACACTTAAAGCATGTAATATCGGTACATTACCCAAAAATTTATTTGTTGTAATTATAAACCGCTGGCATAGCTTAAACCACTGGCATAGCTTGCATTTTATCTCAGAGAACTTCCCAGAGCTGAGCAAGAACAACACTTAAAGCATGTAATATCGGTACGTTACTGAAAAAAAAAATCTTTGAAATGAGACACAAAGTAACCAAACAAACCTCAAACCACAGGCGAATAATTTCTCCTGCTCTAGCATCGATGAGTTGAGTCGGCAGCTGCGAACACACCAATTCGTAGCAGGTTTTAAATACCTAGGGTTGAAAAAAAGGCTAAGTCACCCACATTACTGTTAAAGGTATAGTGTTTGGCTTCATATGCCATCGGAAAAATATCCCCAATACAAATGCCTTTATTATACATTACACAAAAGATGCCAGGTCCAGAGAAACATTCAAACCTTTAGGGATCACAGACTGTAGTTTGAAAATCCACTCCACCTCCTTACATAGCAGTAAGTTAAAATAATCTGTCCAATTGTGTTTGTGAGAATACATTCTATCTATAACTAGGAACAAAGTCCTCATGCATATGAGCCCATTCTGCAAAATGTTGCACCAAGGGAGCATCCCAAACATGGTTTCTTAATTTGGACCGATGTTCAATAATCCTAGTTCGAATGGTACGAGAGGTTTTTCCTACGTACAATAACCCACATGGGCAAATAATAATTCACTTGGTCACACAATTGGAAAAATGATGTAATTCAAAATGTCAATGATCCATGGGATGTTCAAAGACTTTGATTGGTAAGGAAAGATCACATACAGAGCAGCCCCCACATTTGTAATGACCATAAGGTGATGCTACATGTTGTACAGGTGGATCAATATCTGAGTGTACTAGAAAGTCTCTAAGGTTTTTTGTCCATCTAAATCATATATGTGGAACATTGCCACATACAAGTATATGGCTTACTATATGCCAATATTTATATATTGCTTTTTTTGATCGAGAAGGACAAATTGGAATACTCCAGAGAGATTGTAATCTTATTATTAGATCCCCTGTTAGGTGGATTTAATAACATAGGTCTGCATCTGCATCTACTTATGTTTCAGCATCCCTTATTATATTCCTTGGGTAACCCCTATCCACCAATTGTTGCCTAAATAGTATTTTTTGATTCACATACTCATGATATTGTGAGGAGTTCCTTTTGAGATGTAAATATTTCCCATATGGTAAATTCCTACACAGATGCACAGGATGGACCTGTCAGTTGGTTTTCTGAATCTTCTAATGTATAGATGATTTTGTCTGCAGTATCTAAAAATGAAACACTCAGTGCATCAGAATGAGAAGAAAATTTTGAAGTGGGATGCATGTATTGATAGATCCCACTGGGGGTTGGACTCGATGGTCTTGTAGGAACCTTCCAACCCTACTACTATTCTATGATCCAGGTCAACAATTAATGTAAAATGTCTTGTCCCAAAAATATTAGAAAGATATCATCGATATATCATTTATAAAAAATAAAATACTTATAAAACGGATTGAAGTTAATGTTGCATATTGCAGTGTCCTCTAGGGATGCCATGAATAAATTTGCCATGCTAGGGGCAAAAGGACTCCCCATTGCTACTCCTCTAACTTGAAAATAAAATTGTTGAGATAATCTGAAATAATTTTTCTCAAGAATTATGTCCACTAATTCCATAAGGAAATATGTGGGGGGAGAAAGGTCATCCGTATTATCAAGGAAAGATTCAACTATCATACATGCCTCCTCGTGTGGAATATTGGTATATAAGGAATTAACATCCATAGTTATTAAGACAGCCTCTGGAGGAATTTCCATGCCCTCCACCTTATTAATAAAGTCTCTGGTGTCTTTCAAATATGAAGGACTCCTGATGACCAAAGCACTTAGAGAATAGTCCAGGTACTGTGATACAGGTTCCAAAATGGAATTAGAACCCGTGACAATTGGGAGGTGGAAAACCAGGCTTGTGTATTTTAGGAATGATATGGATTACAGGAACATGTCGATGTGGGTTCTGAAGGAATTTAGAGGTTTTTTCATTAATCAGTCTCCAAAGCATTGCTTCAGTTACCATAGTAGTAATGATAGAAGAAATATCTTTGGTAGGGTCATCGGAAATAGGTTTATAACAAGAAGAATCTTGCATTTGTCTATGAACCTCTTGCATGTGATCTTCCTTGTTAAGCACCGCAACTGCACCACCCTTGTCTGCATCCTTGATCACTATAGACTGATCCTTAGCCAATTCTTTCAAAATGTTCTGATCCTTCCTTGATAGATTATATCATCTTTTTATGGGGCTATGTTCAATACATTCTATATCCCCAAGGACCAACAGTTAAAAAACCTGAATATGGAGACTACTGATAGCTGGTATACATTTCGACCTGTGTTGGAAGGGAAAGGATCTTGACTGTTCACTTTCACCAAAGAATTCCCTCAATTTAAATTGTCGTATAAGTTAAAAAAAAAAAATCAACACAGGAGAGCAGGAGAAATTATCAGCCTGCGGTTCAAGGTTTGTTTGGTTACTTCATGTCTCATTTCAAAGAATGTTTTTGGTCATGTACCGATATTACATGCTTTAAGCGTTGTTCTTTCTGAGCTCTGGAAAGCTCTGTGAGATAAAACGCAAGCTATGCCAGTGGTTTAAGTGGCTTCTTTGGCAAAATATTCAGAGTACAATACTGCCACAGCATTTTTTGTTGAGTCTAGGGACGGTGAGTTGAAACCATTTCCTTGCTTATGAAGTACAGCCCTGCTTTCATGTAAATAATTTTTGATAAGATTATGGCAACAATACTTAACAAGAACATTTGTGTTTATTTGAAATAATGTTTTTGTACATGTATATATTAGGAAAATAACTGACAACTAGTATAAATATAAATACAATAAATACTGTATGTTAGGGATGTACGAAAGTCACTTACCTTTCCGCGGATTATGTTAATGGTGGGGGGGAGGCGTTCTGTCCCTCCCCCCAGAATCCATGACGGGGGGGGAGGCGATCCGTTCCTCCCCCCCGGAATCCTCGACGGTCGGCTGTGCTCCACGGCAGCTCTGCGGAGCAGCCGGCCAGGCCCAGGCCAGGCCAGAGCCATCCGCAGCCGGATTTCTGGCCTCAGAGGGCTCTGGGTAAAACAACAACAAGAACAACAACAACTGCGTACACAAATGGCGGTGGCTATAGCCGCCGCCATTTGCGTTCCTTATTTTTCTCTGTCTTAGTCTACGTAAATATTTTCGTAGACTATTACGGCGAAAATAAAGGGGAAAGCAAATAGCACAGTGGGCGCTATTTGCATCCCTTTTTGATTCGCCGTTTTAGCCTACGTAAATATTTACGTAGGCTAAAACAACGAATCAAGAAGGAACGCAAATAGCGCCTGCTACGCTATTTGCATTCCCTTTTGTTTTCACCGTAATGGTCTACGTAAACATTTATGTAGACTAAGATGGCGAAAAATAAGGAACGCAAATGGCGGCGGCCGTAACCGCCACCATTTGCGTACGCTTTTTTTTTTTTTTTTACCCAGCCATGATAGGCTACATAAATCTTTATGTAGCCTATCATGTCCCTGTAAAAACACACACACACACACACCCCTCCAGACTGCAAATGGCGGCGGCAGCAGCCGGTCAGAAGACCAGCCACTGCCGCTGAAGCCGCTGCCGGAGCCGCCGCCGCCCGGAACATCCTCCCCAGGTAAGTCTCGTCCCGGGGGGGCGGGATCCAAGGAGTGGCAGGGGGTGGCACGCCGTTCCGCCACAGATTTCAGAGGGCCAAATGCACTGGCATTTGGCCTCACCAAGATCCATAGTGGAATTCTCTGACATCCCTACTGTGTGTGTACATATATGAATATGCATGCACACACAGGTGTGTGGCTGTATGTGCATATATATATATATATATATATATATATATATATATATATATATGACTATAGATCTTAATATCTTAATATCTTTACAGTTTTTTTTAATCTGAAGAAGCAACTCATATGCGAAACAGGATTACACCAGATTCCTGTAAGTCCTTTTGGATGGACTTTGAGAACCTTGAACTAATTTTAATATTTATATGTATATACCTGTGATACAGAGGCTTCTGTTGTCTTCCAATATATGTACAATTGTCTTCATATTGTTTTCCTAAGTATAATTACATTGTTCCAACAACAATCTATTTTAAATAGATCACTAACTCCCACTGTGTTAATTGTGTGTTCATATTGTTATAACATTATATTATTATTACTTGACCTATTTACAGTTGTGTGCTTGTTTGCTTATTTCTAATTGGTTTTTACAACTGTGGCCCTTTTTTGTCCCTAGCACTCCAATGCCACTGAGTCCACCTGGGATCCAGTGACAGGGATGGATCTAGGAGGTAGGGGTGCACGAAAGTCACTTACCTGGTCTCGCAGCTTGCTTCGCGGTGGGGGGGAGGCGCTTCGCTGCTCCCCCCGAAGTACAGGCTGGGGGGGGAGGCTTCCCGCCTCGCCCGGCCGAAATTCAGGCTGGGGAGAACCGCCCCATCTCCCCGGCCGCGAACTTCAAAAGAAAAAAAAAACGCCCCAGTGATAGGCTACGTAACGATTAACGTAGCCTATCACGGCTAGATCTGCAAAGTCAGCCGTGATAGGCTATGTTAATCATCACGTAGCCTATCACGGGTGACTTTGGGGAAAAAAAAAGCGCGTATGGCTAATGGCGGCCCCCATAGGGAGCTGCCATTCGCGTTCCTTATTTGGTCCCTGTAGTCTACGTAAAGATTTACGTAGACTACAGGCACCAAATAAGAAACGCGAATGGCAGCTCCCTATGGGGGCCGCCATTAGCCGTACGCGCTTTTTTTTTTTTTAAATCACCCGTGATAGGCTACATGACGATTAACATAGCATATCACGGCTGACTTTGCAAATCTAGCCGTGATAGGCTACGTTAATCGTTACGTAGCCTATCACAGGGGCGTGCTTTTTTTTTTTTACTGTCCTTGTAATGGCGGCGGCAGCAGCCGGTCAAAAGACCGGCTGCCGCCCCCGCCCCTGACAAAGACCTGCCGAACCGCCGCCAGGACCCGCCGCTGGGAGGGACATTCGTGAAAGGTAAGTCCCATCCTGGGTGGGGGGCGGGGGGGCAGAGAAGTTCTCCCTGAACAACCTTCGGAGGACCGAATGCATTGGCGCTCGGCCCCCCGAAGTTTCGGGGAGAAATTCTCCCCCATCCCTACTAGGAGGCCTCCCAAGCTACGCGCCTGCTCCTTCAGGGGGAGTGCAACCCTGTCCAGGACAGGTCGCTTACCCAATTCCTGGACTCGGGATCAACCAACCAATCCACAGAG
Organism: Heloderma suspectum; assembly: GCF_057233095.1. NCBI lineage: Eukaryota > Metazoa > Chordata > Lepidosauria > Squamata > Helodermatidae > Heloderma > Heloderma suspectum. The sequence continues at coordinate 385,753,340 of NC_139459.1, read as the reverse complement.
CTTCCATCTTGTCAGGATTTCGCTTCAGTTTATTGGCCCCCATCCAGCTCATTCTAGGCTCCAAGCACTGGTCAGGCACCTTCACTGCCTCAGCCAACACAACAAGGAGAAATAGAGCTGAGTCTGAGCAGCGTACTGGTGACACCCCACCCCAAAACTCCTAATGACCTCTCCCAATGGCTTCATATAGATGTTGTACAGCATGGGGGATAGAAGAGAACCCTGTGGCACCCCACAGCTTAATAAGCATGGGGCAGAAAAGGAATCCCCCAATACCACTCTCTGGAATCGGCCCAGCAGGTAGGAATGGAACCACTGTAGCACAGTCCCCCCAACTCCCATCCTGCAGAGCCGATCCAGTAGAACACCATGATCAATGGTGTCAAAAGCTGCTGAGCAATCAAGGAAGATCAACAGTGTAGTACTCCCCCTGCTTTCACCTGGAGTAGGTTGGCAGACAGAGCAGCCAAGGCTGTTTCAGTGCTGTACCCTGGCCTGAAACGAGACTGAAATGGGTCCCAGCATAATCTGGGTAGCAGGCTGTGGGGAAATGGAGCAGCCTAGTCATGGCGATGACCTTGTGGAGGCTCTATGCATGTTACCCACCCTTGCTTTAGCTTCTCCCCTGTTGCCATTTGCATCGTGCCGATGTCCCTATGTTCTAGTGTAACTTCAGCAGTGAGGAGTTGGGAATCTTTTCAACAAGTTTTTAGGGACCATGGCAGATGAGGACGAACCCTGGAAGATTCTTCAATGGGTAATTTAACATGGTAGGTGAAAACTGCATATGGGAGCCAAATTCTGGTTTTGCCCTTCTTCCATCCCAATACCACCAAATAATTAGAAGCTGGGATTAGAAGGGTTCTGGGCCCATGGTTCCCAGGCAACTGCCCCTGAGACCAGAACTGATTATGGTCTGCCTCCAACCTCACTTTTTGATGCCCTGGCTCCCATTCCAAAGCTCAACCACTGCCACTCCTCACCTTCAACACAAATGCCAGCTTCCCCAGTGGGCAGAGGCACCTTGAAGTGGAATGCAAGCCAAGGAAGTGCTCAGCTCACATTTCTGTGCACCTGGCATCCACTCCACCCCCAATTCATACCTGTGGGATTTTGTAGATGCCTGACATGGTTGAAATCAGGATGGAGAGGTCAGATTCAGCCCCTTCAAGGACAGCCAGCATGTGATTCTTTCTCCCACAGTTGTAATTTCGAAGATTGCTTTCCCCACCAGTAACCAGCTGTAGCATAGCATAGGAAGTTGTTCTTCCATTGAAATTGGACTTGTAGATGTCGTAGCCCAGAGTGATGTTGGGTAAGAGCCTTGGAGTCTGATTGATCTCCTGAATGGCAAACAAGAAGGCCAGGATGTGCCAGTACCTTGGATCTAGCAAACTGCAAAACAATAAATGAAATGAAAATAGATCAGTCATACTTTCATCCTCCATTCAAAGAAAACAAAATGTCATTTACTTTCTTTTATAAATCTAATGCCCCTTTAAGGCAATATAAATCTCAGAAGAGCTGGTGGTTACATAATCATTTGTATTAGGGCTGTTCACAGACCCCGTGCTTCACTTTGGATGCAAGTTTGGACCTTCTTCACTTTGGACTGATTTGGACCTTATCAGCTTCTTTTTGGATTCAGAGCTGAAGCGGGATTCGGATATTCGTATGATTTGAATTTAAAATTTTCCCGTTAACTTGCATTGGAAAACAGAAACGGCCATAACATTTTTAGTTTTCATGATAAATTCCAGAAATCTGGGAACTTGGCAGTCCCCATGGAGTTGATTCCACTTGCCAAATTTCAGACAGTTTGGCAAAGTGGTTTTTGCACTAGGTGCAGGTAAATTTTGATTGTTTCAACAAACTCTCTTAAAGCAAAGAGCTATAACTGTTCATTGGTTCTGCAGAGGTTCATGAAAGTTGGAGACCTGTCAGTCCCCATGGAGGGGATTCCATTGGGATGGCGGAGAATACCGCCACGGATCTCAGTGAGGCCGAATGCACTGGCATTCAGCCCCCCAAAATGTGTGTCGGAATGAAGCCCCCCCCGCCCCACCACCCTGCAAAAGGTGCGCAAAATGGAGCACCTACCTGGTGCCGTTCGCGCTGTTTTGTGAATGGCAGCCGCATCTGCAGCTGCCATTTGCTTCACGATTTTTCCCATGATAGGCTATGTAAATACTTACACAGCCTATCACGGCTAACACATGGACGCCATTTGAGTCCCTGCGGAGGCCGTGATAGGCTACATAAATATTTACGTAGCCTATCATGGCAAAAAAAAGGGAACGCAAATAGCAGCGGCTACAGCAGCTGGCCGGCGGCTCTGCAGAGTCGCCGTGAAGCAGAGCCGACCAGCGAGGATTTTGGGGGGAGGGACGGAGCACCTCCCCCGCACGGCGGATGTCACAAAATGAAACAGGTAAGTTGTTTCGTACATCTCTAGGATTCCACTTGCCAAATTGCAGATAGTTGGGCCAAGTAGTTTTTGTGTTAGGCACAGATAAAATGTGCTGTTCTCAGTAGTTCAAAGCAAAGGACTGAGTTCAGTGTTTAAGCAGGGATTAGGAGGAGGTCACTATCCCTAAACTCAGATATAGGTTTCTTTGAAGTGCAAATAACCCCTCTCCCCTAGTACTACTTTATTGAGCTTCACAGCGGATGACCTCAAGCTGTCTTTGGCTGAATGGAATGCACATTACCTGGGAAAACAGGCTGGCAGAGTTCTTTCTGTGCTGGGTAGAGGTAAAATGTACTTTTTTCAACACAAATTCTCAAAGTAAAGAACTATAACTTTGCACTGGTTGCACAAAAGGGTCCCAGCAGAACTTTGCCCACCAGCTGCTAGGGATGTTAGAGAATTCCACCACAGATCCCAGGGAGGCCGAATTCCAGTGAATTCAGCCCCCCAGAATCCATGGCGGAATGGAGCAACCCGCCTCACCACCCCGCGAGAGCCCCGCGAAACGGAGCCTACCTGGCTGCGGCTCCGGCAGTGGCAGCGGCGGCTCCAGCCGCTGCCGGGCTGCTGCAGCCACAAATGGCAGCCGTTGTAGCAGCTGCCATTTGCGTCCCTATGCTGGCCCATGATAGGCTACGTATATATTTACGTAGCCTATCAAGGCTAAAGCAGGGATGCAAATGGCGTAGGGGACGCCATTTGCATCCCTGCTTTAGCCATTATAGGCTTCGTAAATATATACATAGCATATCACAGGCCGGCATAGGGACACAAATGGCATCCCCTACGCAGGACGCCATTTGTGTCAGGAGCAGCCCGGCAGCAGCTGGATGCCCCGTTGCGGGTTGGCCCAGCCGGCAGCTCCGTGGACTGGCCGTGGAGTGGAGCCGGCTGGGCAGGATTCCGGGGGGAGGAATGGATTGCCTCCCCCCACCTGCAGACACCAGCAGAGCCAGGTAAGCGGGGTTTCATATACCCCTACCAGCTGCACCCATGCCAAAACCCCGAATATGCCTCATATTGGGCTGGCTTTGCCATGCAATGTAGTATTACATTTAAATAGTATATGTTAATGTGTGTAGTGCTTTGCCCACTGTATTTTGAAATGTGGAGCTGTGGGTAGTAGGGATGTCAGAGAATTCCGCCATGGATCTTGGTGAGGCTGAATGCCAGTGCATTCGTCCCCCCCCCCCGACATCCATGGCGGAATGAAGCCCCCGCCCCCACACCCCATGAAAGGCATGCGAAATGGAGCACTTACCTGCTGCCATCCGCGCTGACTTGCGAATGGTGGCCGCATCTGCAGCCACCATTCGCTTCATCATCATAGCCATGATAGGCTACGTAAATAATTACGTAGCCTATTACGGCTAATGCAGGGATGCCATTTGCATCCCTGCGGAGGCTGTGATAGGTATGTAAGTATTTATGTAGCCTATCACAGCAAGCAAAAACAACAACAACAGCGTACGCAAATGGCGGCGGCTATGGCGGCCGCCATTTGCATTCCCTTTTTTTCGCCGTTTTAGCCCATGTAAACATTTACGTAGGCTATTACGGAGAAAAAAAAAGGGGAACACAAATGGCAGCCTCCGTAGCTGCCGCCATTTGCGTATGCTGGGGTTTTTTTTGCTTGTTATGATAGGTATGTAAATATTTATGTAGCCTATCACGGCTACCATAGGGATGCAAACGGTGTCCCCTACTCAGGACGCCATTTGCATCCGCACCAGCCCGGCAGCGGCTGGAGGCCCCGCTGCGGGTTGGCCCGGCCAGCAGCTCTGCCTCCTGGCCACGGAGCAGAGCCGGCTGGGCAGGATTCCAGGGGGAGGAATGGATCGCCTCCCCCCCCCCCGTCAATGATTTCTGGGGGAGAGACGGAGTGCCTCCCCCCCACCACAGATGTCCCTGGACAAAACTAGTTAAGTGTTTCATACATCCCTAGTGGGTAGTGCTTTACCACACACTGTTTGCTTGACCATGACACAAGCACACACACACACACACACACACAAACAAATCAAAAGCAAACACAGATCTACCTACAAGATAAGAAAAGATTATTTTTTTAGGGGAAAGATATAGAGTTCAAAAATGGGAAGGGAATACAGGAGTTGAGAATGGCATGTGGGGGCAAGAACAAGGAAATCTGTCTGTCTGTCTGTCTGTCTGATCTAGAAAGAAAGGGAAAACTCCAAGGAAGAAGGCAAGGCAGGAAATGAAAGTACTTTTTTAATATATATATTTCAAAAATAATCAAGAAAGAAAGAAGGAAAGAAAGAGAGGGAGGGAGGGTGGGAAAAGTAATAAGGATGGTTGAATTTAGAAGGGTGGGGTGGGAGCCAAAGAACAAGGAAAGGAAAGGAGGAAACTAAAGTACTTTTTAAATGTTTTTGGTTTTTTAAATAAAGCATATAGAAAAGAAAGAAAGGGAATAGTTGAATTGAGAAGGAATGGGTGGGAAAGAAGAAGAACGACAAAGATGCAGTACAGTACACACACATATGACAGATCTTGCCAACTAACCAACTCTAACCAGCACTTTCTCTCACAAAGAAGCAAATGCTGTCTGATCTCCAATACATGCCCCCCCCCCCCCGCCACCACTCTCACTGATTGGAGACTGCTGGGTTAATTTCAGCCCTCATTTGGCAACTAGAGTTGCCATTAGCCAAGGCTCACAGTTTCCCCTGTCCCTCCTCCTCCTCTCCCCTTCTCCCCTCCATCTGCCTCCTCGCCCCCTCCCCAATCTTTCACAAGTCGATACATTAGAGACAGGCTGACTGAGATTCAGAAGGCTTCAGAATAGCTCCGAATCTCTGAGGCAGACAGAGGCACGTTGACAGTGACCTGCTTCACTTTGGACCACGTCAGTGGTGGCCTGATCTGTTTCGGATCTCAATGAACCACCCCCCAAGTACCCTGTTTTGCTTTGGTATTCAGATTCTGCACTGAAGGGATGCACAGCCCTAGTCTGAACGTTTGTCAGGAGCAGCAAACCTAACCTTGTTGCAAGGTAATTAAGAGCATAAGGACATAAGAAGATCCCTGATGGATCAGGCCAAGGGTCCATCTAGACCAGCATAGGCCACATAGTGGCCAACCAGCTGACATCCAGGAACCCACAAGCAGGGCATGAGCACAACAGCACCCTCTGACCATGTTCCCCAGCAACTGGTGTACATAGGCTCACTGCTTCTGGTACTGGAGCTGGTATACAGCCATCAGGACTAGGAGCCATTGATAGCGTTTTCCTCCAGAAATTTGTCTAACTCCCTTTTAAAGCCACCCAAATTGGTGGCCAGCACTACATCCTGTGGTAGCAAATTCCATGGATTAACTATGCACTATGTGAAGAGGTGCTTCCTTTTATCTATCCAGAATCTCCCACCATCATATCCATTGCCATTTAAAAACAAAGATGGAGAGATTATGCCTCATTCCTTAAAAGGGCAAGTCCACAGTCTCCAAAGAAGGAAATCAGATAGATAGATAGATAGATAGATAGATAGATAGATAGACAGATAGATAGACAGACACACATACACACACACACACCTATACCACCCAATAACTGAAGCTCTCTGGGCATTTTACAAAAAATAAAATACATTATACAAAGTATAAATCCATTTAAAAACTTACAAACAGACAGCACATACACAGAGGGCAATATCTGGAAACTCAGACTGAGGGAAGAATGCTTCAAGCCGGGGTGGGGGGAATTATGACAAGGCAACTCTCCTTCTGAGGGGCAGGTCTCCTTTACAGCTGGATGCAATGATAGTCTGAGGTAACAGCTTCCAACTGGAACAGTGTGTGTGTGTGTGTGTGTGTGTGTGTGTGTGTGCGTGCAGCCTATGGCAAGACATTTCAACTCACTTCAATGTAGTCGCTCAGATTTACAGTTGTTTTCAAGAGAAAGGGACACACTTCCTTCAGAAGCAAGAATAATGTACCTCAGTAGTTTTCACCAAAAATTGAAAGGGAGGTATAATGTGCTGGGCCATGATTTGGAGAGAAAATTAGAAATGAGCCAATTTCTAGCACATTTGAACTTGCTGTACCTGTGGCAACTTTTATCAGATTGGTTTGAAATGCTGCACAATTGTAGACCTCATCTGGTAAACTGGGGAGTCCAGATTTTAAGGTATTAGCTCAACAGGTGTCCTCTTTATAAGCAGCAGAACATTGCAGCTCATACTGGCACAACCTTACTTTTGCAGCTCACCTTCACTAACGGGGCACTCCTGTGTCCCTTTAATTATCTTCATATAGAAAATAATATTATTCACTTGAAAAGAGACATCACAATATTCATATTCAGAAAATGCTACAAATGTTCAGGGAAGGTCATAGGAATGCATTTCACAAATGAACAAACCAACAGAAATGCTTAATAAGGAGGTTATCAAAATGTTATTAGTAAAGCAACGAAAGCAATTTCAGCAGGAACCTTAGGCCTACGTCTCCTTCCAGCCCATAAGCTGACTATTATCAAACTATTCCAGGATGAAAAGGAAAATCCATCTCCAGCCATCCAACAGAGTTGGTCAGAGATGCTCTCATCGCCTTCAGAGCCAGTCAGCTCGATCAGGCAGAAGCTCCACTTGTCTCCATTCAAGCCATACCAGGGGGAGAGGAAATGGGAAAAATATCCAAAAGTATCCCAGAGAAGAAGGAAGAAGTAGCAGGAGAAGAAGCCATTGTATGGGTCCAGAACATCTCAATATGTTGAGCACAGCCAGGACCAGCTCCCATGCTCCTGCCCACCTACCTTCTCCATCAGTTTCCTCAGTTGCATGAACGTACGTAGGCATATATAGGGAGGAGTGTAAGGAGGACCCTGCTTTTCTGCAGATGTTTTGAACATTTCATTAGGACATCTTGCACATCAGCACATAGGCACATACTCCCAAACATTCCAAAAATGTTTATGACTCTGCATTCTCTATGACCCTTTCGGGGTCCCGTTATGCTATTCCTAGTTGAAGAGAGTTATCAGGATCTTACTATTAACCAAAAGCCAAGGTCTAACTTCAGCGGACATTTATGATTCAGCAAACCCCAAGATGCCTGCACAGAGATGGATTATTCCACAGTGGGCATCCATCTGAATCCGTCATGAGTCTGCTGTAGACCCTGCAGTATCCAGTGGTCCTTTGGGACAGCAGGACAATATCAACATCAGCAGTCCAGCCCTTGACTGAAACGAACCATCAGGCAGCCACAAGGATTCACTGCCCATCTCTCTCTGCAAATCCCTTGAGCAAGAAATTAGTTGGGGAGCACCCTAGTGGGGAAGTCTTAAGCATGTGGGGCTATGCTGGCACCAGAGAAAAAGACCCCAGACCCAAACAGAGTCCTCGGGATGCATTGCAGTTGCCTACTCATGTTATACATTTCCATTTTTCAGTTGAATGAACTACTTTCTGGATGGATGGATGGATGGATGGATGCATATGAAAGATTGAAAGTCTAGCAACAGAGCAATACGTGTGTGTGTGTGTGTGTGTGTGTGTATTTAAGCTAAACATTTCAGCTTCTGCCCTCATCAGTAGCTGTGCTGTTAAATGGGTTTAAAGAGTGGCAGTCTGGAATGTCTGGAAAGGAAGGTTCCTTAGGAGAAAAAAATGAGGTATGATTGGTATATTGCCTATGAATTGTCCTCCAGATGAAGGCCATTTGGATTAAGAGTTCTCAGTCTGTAGATCCAGAAATGTCCCACTTTTGTCAAGCACGTCAGTGTCTTTTGCTTGGTCTATTGGAAACAACTGTAAATCTGGGAGAGTATGTGAAGGTGAGTTGAAATGGATTGCAGCAGGCTACACACACAGAGAGACAGAGACAGAGAGAGTTCCAGCTGGAAACTGTTATATGAAACTACCATTGTGTTCATCTGTAAAGGAGATCTGCCCCAGAAGGAGAATTGCCCTGTCATTCTTCTCTCCCCCCCTCCCCAAGAAGCATCCCCCCCAATCTCATTGCAATGGCATTGTCAGATATGGGATATAAATTCTGCTGATACTTTTCAGGAGGTTACTTCAGATAGGGACTGGGAAGGATGAAAATTGCATGGCTTCCAAAATATTGGGGGGGATATTTGTGTCACCCCCCGTTTTCACACCAAATGTTCAATTGGAGGATTATGTATTTGGCTTTGTTTATGGCAGAATAGCTGCAACTCAAATACATCCATTTGCTACCTTGTGATAAAGACTTATGCTGGGGATGGATGGGGAAGCTGATCGATGGAATTTTTGTTTAGATGATGCCCCCAAAAGGGACACCATAGCTTCAACCTGTGTCTTGTCACAGGGTATTTGTTCATTTGGTTAAAATTATGCAAGAAAACCCTCATTATCCAGCCATATGTGATCATGCTGAATAAGATACTGCCTTCATGCTAATGACACTCCAAATTTTCCTTCAAAAGGCATAATAGGGGCAAAGTAGGGAGAGTGAATTGCTAGGGATGACCAGGGGTATGAGGAAATATGGGCAATTCCAGTAAATGGGCTGTCCAGGTTGGGAAGCATTTAATAATCACTACTTACCAATCAACCCTGGTTAAAGGGGACTCAGAAAAGATGTATGGCTGCAGAATCCTAAGATATTGTGAAGATAAGACTCCACTAATGAGGTAGTCTCCTGGCCGATAGTAATTGAGTGCTCCTCTTTGATTTATGATTGGATCCAAGGGGCATTTTGCCTTTTTCATCTCACAGGCTGCATGAGGCAGCAGCAGCAGCAGTAGCGGCAGTGGCAGTGGCAGTGGCAGTGATACCATGATGGTTCTGCTGCCTGGCTCCTTCTCACTGGTCCTCCCAGCTCCAAAGTCAGCTGGACAGAAGAAGCCAGAAAACTCTTGCAAGGGTGAGGCTGCAGTGTCGTTATGAATGCATTGAGTTCTGAGCTGGAAAAGAGTTCCACCAAACTGCACCACAGTTGTGGCCATCCCAGGCTGCCCTTGATCTCAGCCCTGGTAGCACAGGACCTATTTAATACAGCAGGCTTTTGAGGCATAGTGCAATAAGGTGCCTCATGTTGCCTTTGGTTCTGCTGCTTAGGTCGTTGGTCTCAAAGGGGATCTCCAGAAACAGAAATCACTTGAGCTTTGGTAAGAATCACAAAAACACAATGTTTTTCAGTTTTGCTAGAGGAAGCATCACCTGTGCAACTTCATGGGCTCTCAGTGGCTTGAGCCCCAGGTGCCGAGCTGGAGAAAAACATGTTTTTGAGAACTCACTAATGAGGCTTCACCTTCTGATGGGGGATGGGAAAGGGAGGGATGTGATTGTGGCCTGAGCTTTGTTGGAGAATGACCAACAAAACAGCCAGGATCCATAAAACCTTTTAGGATGTATACCAGGGCTGTGGAAATATGTGTCCTTCCACATCTTGTTGAACTAAGTCCCTTCAGCCCTACCCAGTGTTGAGGAATGCTGGGCGTTGCAGTCCAAAAACATCTGGGGGGCACAGTGTTAGTGTCTGTTAGGGGGAGCGGTCTGGGATTGGATACTTGACTCCCCCTTCTGAGGTCGGAGTGCTGTCTCCGACCTCAGAAGAGTTTCCGAAGCCATCCTATGCTTCCTGGGACACTCACCCAGGGAGTACAGGAAGGTTTTCAAAGAGACGAACTTTCAGGAAACTGAGAAAATATATGTAGTTTCATTCCAAGAAGTAGAGCTATGTGTTTTGCCCCTGCATATGGGCCTGTTTAGGGGTTACTTTTAATGTATGGACTGTAAATGCCTGCAGAGATCTCTGAAAAAGATGAATCCTGTAACACTTAGGGCCAGTTCGTGGAATAAAACCACATGTTTTGTCATCTTGAGACTGTCTCGGAATTCCATTGGACTGGCTCTGTGAACCTCAAACCCCCTGAACCAGAAACTCCTCCAAACATGCGCCACGTTTTTGTGCTAGTTTGGGGCCATTGTCTACCACAAATCCCGAGATTCGTCCCACCACTCCAAGTGTGATATGATATACCCTTAAGTGTGGCCTGGGGAATGCGAAAATTTCCACATTCTCATATCACCTCCAAACCTGTGACAAATTTTTATGCTACTTTTGTGCATTTTGTGCCACAGCTTCCTGAAGCAATAAATAGTTCTGCGTCACTACCTGAAACATGAAAAAGACATACAAAAGAGAGCTTTTGCTATTGGGCAGTATAGAAATGGAATGAATGAATGAATGAATGAATGAATGAATTAATGCCATTATGTATGGCCTGGCAAGGGCTGAAATATCCAAACTGTCATATCCCTTCAGAATCTATGCCAATTCTGTGCCTGTTTGTGCCTGTTTGTGCCATACGTCCTCAGTTTTGTGAAATCACTGAACCTGTGAAAATGTCACACCCCTAGGTGGGGCCTGGTGGAGGTAAAAAAATCCACATTCTCATACCACTTCTGGACCTATGCCAAAGTTTTGTACTAGTTTTGTGCTGTATTGTTCCAGAAAACCCAACTTTTCCTTGACTTCGGACTGATGCTCTTGGCTTCTTGACCTTGGACTGTTTAATCACTAACGCTAGCTGCTGCTTATCACTCAGCTCAAGTAATTTATGAAAGCAATAGCTGACACTCTGTTTTTTAAACTTGCTTTATATATTTCTTATTCATTAATGTATTGTTGCCTCAGTTGTAACCAGCCTTGTTAGGACTTTATCTTGAAAGGCTGGATATAAATAAGTGTGATAAATACATTTCTCAAAAAGCAAGTATCCTTGATGGGTTAAAGAAGACGCAGACAACAAGCTTGGGTTGAAAATTGGGCCACATTTATTAAATACTTGCAAAGGGGTAACTAGGATGGGCATCTAACTGTGTCAGCAGCTAGCTGTCACTTCTGGGGCGAAAACATACCCAGCCTAAGGGGTGGCGGTGATCTCGCCATCCCTCCGGACTGACCCTTCTGGGGGAGGTAGACCTTCCGGTGTCACCCCCGACCTGGTGCCGCACAACACCTGGGTAAGTGAGTAGGGTTGGTCTCCTAGGCAACCCTTATCCCCCTGCCGATCTGCACAACCCGTTCGGGGGGCCCTCAGGCATCACCTGTCACTGTAAGGTGCCTCTGCATGCACACCATCCCTACTTTCCTGTTTTTGCCCGTCCTAGCCGCCACAGGAGTCACAAGCCTAGAGATTGTGAAACTCCCCCCACCTGCACAGAAGAACTTCCCGCAGGCCCCTTGGCGATCAGACAGACATATGTTATTCACTAAATGAGACAGGTGGACACCGTCCCACCTGTAACGCTCCCTCCATGTCCACAGAATTCCCTGGTGGGTGGTGAATCCAACACCTCATTCACTTGGCCATAAGCCAATTCTCTGTGCACTTTCAGACGTGCCCTGCTACTGGCAACATCATTCCATTCCTTCCCATTGATCCATGGGAGCAGTGAGGGCTGCAATAGGCTACTTCTGGCCAGGTATGCCGGACCACCTGCATCTCAACCAAGGCCTGTTCCATCAGGTCCTTGCCTGGCTTACAGCCGAAGTCATTCCCTCCAATGTGCAGCACCTGGACCTGCGGAGGAAGAATGACAAACTTTGGTGGGACAGAGTGAGGAGGGGACTCCCACCGTATGCCACATCTATGGAGCCACTGGATCTTAATGTGACAGGGTGACAGAAGCTGAAGTCTGAAGACGACAAACACGCCCTTCATGCAGCTCCAGACATCATAACGTGCCCATGTAAGAGCACCCGTAGCGGCGTACGACGAGTCTGCTGGTCTAAGGAATAAGCACATTAGAGCCAGCAAAGCAAAAATTGCATCAGGAAGAAGCGGACAACTCACGAATGCAGGCCAAAACGCTGAGAAGCCCCATTTGAAATGTCGTAACATGCCTGAGAGAGAAATCTCCAGAGGCTGCCATGGAGACTGCTTCCATGTAACAACAGTGGGTTCTGAACTGCAAATTACCTAGGCCTAGCGGGGTAAAGCTAATGCAGGAACTGCCCAATTGCCCTTCAGTCAACAGTAAACCGTTGAATTGATAAAAAAAGGGGGGCCCCTCCTCTGACCCGTGGCACTCCATAAAACCCGTAAGGTGCCACCAGAGCATAATCCGTTGACTTGCGTTTGGCCGTGGGCCGCTGCCATGCCCTTGCCATACCGATCAGTTTGCTCGCAAATATGTAAATGGGTTACATTGGGCCAGACCTGTACCTTGAAGCAAATCGAGGCCCTCCGGGATGAGTCGGCCTTGTGAGCCCAGACCAACCCTGCATTCTGTTAAGGCTGCTACGTGGAACAGGGAAGTCTTATTGGAAAGCTCAAATGGAGGGCCATTACCCCCTGAGCCTGAAAGGGGTATCCGGAGAGAGAGGGTGATTAATTTACTAATGCAGGCAACATCTGTGCCCAACACTATCTTGCACGCCGAAACCTAAAATCTGACATGGAATCAGTGAAACCCACCTTTGTGGACCGAAGGCTAATTGGCCAGCTTGCGACGTATGGTCCCAAATATTCTGTTGTTCCTTAAGGAGACGTGAAATTGTGGCCAATGATCTATAGATAATGGCCATGAATCCTATCACTGAGGCTTTGCCTAATGTGTGGCACACCCCATCTGCTCTGTCGCAGGCAGCTTCTGTACAGAGAGCCATGGAATGCTGGCTGGCATGCCTGGCTTCAGTATCCCGGTCTCCCATAGTACTGCAAGGATGGGATCTGGGAATGGAGCACCCACGGGGCTAAGGCCTGGGAGATGTTGACCTAATTGCATGACAAGGCATCGACAATTGGGTTTGCCTAACCCGGCACATGGTGGAGCCAGAACCAGATGTTGTAACACTGACTCTGGAGCGTGAACACACTGGCACATGACATGACCCTCCAATTTCAGGAGGACGGAGAATGAATAATGTGGTCATGTTGTCATACTGAAGGGGGGGGGTGTTACTGACTTGGCTATAAGGTCATCCCACAATGTGCTTGGCGGGGGCAGCAGTCTCCACTCTACAGGCCACTATCCACAGCATGATCGGACCTGCCCTAAGAATCTGAAACCCCATGGGGTAGCGGTGGAACCATGTGAGTCCGCAGTCTGGCTTTGAGGAGAGGCTCATGCTTCCAGAAGGAGGTGCCATTAAAGCCCTGCTAAGTTGAAGCCATGCCTGATGTATAACTGCTTGGAGCTGTGCCTAAAAGACCTGAAAGTTGTCCTGAGGGAAGTGAGAATAACACCTAAGGGTATTGGATAGGCTTCACCGAATGTTGCCGTGGAAGACAGGCCATCAGCCTTTGTGAGCTAATTGGCACCGAAGACAGTAAAGGGGAGCAATACTTGCAGTAGGTCAGAACATTGACCACCATCTTTGGACTCCATGTAGCACATGCCCCACAGGGACCCGTGGACAGGATCCCAGACCAAGACAGCTGCCTCATGAAGAGGTGTGTCACATTGAGCAGAGATGATCAGGGATCTTGTGATTAACTGACTGGCCCTCAGGGAAGAGAGGTTACGAATCAGGATAACTCCCTAGAGGATTTCCTGGGTACCATTTCGAGAAGGGAGATCCCTAGAGTAGCTAATGGGGTGTGGAGAAAAAAGGGTGGGGCTAAAACCCTTCTGCCAGTACTGCCCTGTTAACTGCTTAGAACCTAGCATAAACCGAGTTCCAAATTAAGATGCATTCCCCCAGTTGGGGTAGTGTCTTAAGCCGGAGTAACGGCGCCAACCTAACTAGGCATGGGCCATCCAGAGCTTCCTACTGTCTCGGCTTTTCCAAGGGGGACCTCCCCATCCCCGGGCATTGGACAAGAGGTGCATGAGTACTGACTGCTACAATTCACGACGGAAACTGCACGTGTCCTGGGAGTATGTGCCCTTGTGGCTTTATTCCCTGCACAGATAGCAGTGCTGAAGCAGCGGACCCACCATAGGCCGCGGACCAGTGCACGAGACCACCTGGTAAGTGTGGCCACTGCCAGATCTGTTGCCAATCCCGACCGGGAAGGAGTCAACACTTGGAGCGAAAGGTCCTGGTCCAACAGGTCCCTACGCAGAGCAGGGCAATGGCGGCCCTCCTGCGAGAGGCCTCAACAAGCCATTCAAACACCTCCTCAGGTGAAAGACATTACAAGAAGGAGTAGCCCTGGTGACAAAACAACTCACCAGATTAGCATAGGGATCTGATATGTCCCTTATGTGGATGCCTCAACAGGCGGGGGCAGGTGAGGGATCCTAAACTAATCCAGCCAAAACCCAGTAAGATGCCGCATTAAGTGGCTGGGGTTACTGGGCTGTGACTGGCGGAGCTACAAGTGGCCCGGGCGTCTTATAGGGAGATGACATTGGGAGGGACAGCCACCCCAGGGAGGTAACCTAAGGCGGCAACACCACGGCCCTGAAGGTCACCCGACTGGACAACTGGGGTGAGGTGCAATCATCTCACCCATATCCAGGGCAGCCGTGTCTGGGTCCCCGAGAGCAAGGGAGGCGATGCTCCTTGTAGTGCTCCTGATGGAGATGCCCCATGAGGGCGGACCGCCTCCAGCTGTGGTGTGTCACCTGGCCTGGGCGAAACCCCAAGGAGGAGGATATTGCTTGGATCGCTGCTGACGGAGATGCCGCAGGAAGGTGGACTGCCTACAGTGGTGGAATGCTGCCATGGTGAACCTGCGAAGGCAAGATGGAGACCTCAATGGCGTACGGGTGCACTGAACCCAGAGACGAGCTGAAATAGAAATAAGTAGCGAGTGTTGGGTCTGCTGTCGCGTTCACTTAGGCTGGACCAACAGGATCCCTGAAGAATGCTGAGCAAGAATTGCCACCCAAACCGGGTCTGTTTCATCATCTAACTCAGAATCGGGCCTTGGTAGCGGACTGTTGGGGATGGGAGGCAGGGCCCTACTCTTCCGGGGCCCAACCTTTCTCGATCTTTCAACCTTGGCCCTTCTAGGGGGGGCATGACGTAGAAAGTGAGGTAAGCTTGGTATGACATTGGCAAGAAGAAACAAGGGCCTGTGTGCCCGGACCAGTCCAACACATCAACCACCACTCCAAGAAGTAAATGCGGCAAGGGTCAAAGCACACAGCAGGAGGTTCCAGTGGGCTAGTCACAGGGCACCCCGGGCAACAGGCGACTGTGCCGCCATTACCGCCGGACGGGGGGGGGGACACCCCCAGTGTCTGGCAGCGGCTAGAGAGGTGAGCTCAAAAACATAGACCCTTTCTCTGTATGTGTCTATGTGTTCACGGTTAAGACACCGTGTGTCTAGCCATTAACTTTATTTGCTCATAGGGCAGGGGTGGAGAATCTGTGGCTCACTCAATGGCTCTGCAGGGGTTCAGATAGAGTTTTTCTAGCCCTATCAGGAAATGCCAGAACTGGACCTGGGACCTCCTGCATGCCCAGCAGGGGCTCAGCCTTAAACGATGCCCCCGGAAAGGAGTCTAGAACCTGGGACTCTCAAGTCCCAATCCAACACCCTAGCCACTATAGCACAGTGGCTGTGAGGGGGGGGGGGCGCAGTTGCGGTCTGCTTTAATCCCGGTGCCAATGAGGCGCAGGAAGGGCCTGCGGCCACGGGAGCCGCTCCTAAGCGGAGGCGTCCCCAGGTGGTTATTTTGTTTTGTTTGTTTTGTGTATTTTCGAGTTTGTTTGTGTATTTTGGGGGGGTGCACGTGCTGCCATCGTAAGCTCCCCACGCTCGCGGGAGGCAGCAAGAGCTGTCGCCCAGGCCCGTGCAACCACCAGCGAGAACAAAAGCATTTTTTTTTTTTTTTGGCTGAACGTTGGAAACTGCCTTATACTGGGCCAGACCATTGCTTCCTCCAGCCAAAGAGTGCCAACATTGCTCAGCAACAATGGCTCTCCAGGGTTTTCTGGAAGGATTCTTTCCTAGCCCTGCCTGGAGGTGCTGGGCATCAAACCCGGGACCCCTGGTTTGTCAAGCAGCCGCTCGTCCCCGGTGGGGGGGGCACCTGGCCGCATTTTTTTAAAAAATAATTAATTAATTAATTTAATTTTTTTTGGTGGTGGGGGGACGGATGAGTGCTCGCAGAAAGGAAGCTGGGCGAGCACGCCATCGCTCTAAGCACTGGCACCCCCCCCAAGACCGGAAAGTGCCGGCAGCCATCAGCGCCGCGTGCATGCTCGTGCCGTGCGGCACTCACACCGGCCCTGCAACTGCAACCGGGAGGGGCGGCGCATGGAGACGCACGCCCTGCTGAGAACGCCGGGGACTCGGGGCCACGGTAAAGGGGGGGCACCGAGCAGCCGCAATCACCGGTGCCGCACTGGGGAACGGGCCAACCGGCGTCGCACCCGAGCATGCACCGGCACCGCCACTTGCACTCCCGCCGGGGCAGCACGCGCCGGCTGGGGGGGGCGGCGCCCACACACGAGCTACCTGCCGCGAGGGCCAGCAAACCTGGGGCCGTGACGGTGCAGGCACGCTGCAGCCGGAGAGGGAGGGGCGGGCGCTCATCCTCCGCGAGTGCCAGTGCCCCAACAGGGGAGAAAGACGGTGTGGCAACCGGGCACGCACCTGCACAATCGCCGGCGCGCCCCCCTAGGCGGCAAGTGCTGGTTGAGGGGCGGGCGGCGCCTACACACAACCGCCTCGCTGGGAAAGGCCAGCAACCTAAGGGCCGCGGCGGCACAGGCACGCCGCAGCCGGGGAGAGGGAGGGGCAGGCGAATAACGGCACGGCACCCGGGCGTGCGTGGGAGGGAAGCGCCGGCCAAGATGGAGCCGTGCCAGAGCACGCACGCCCTGCCGCGAAGTACTAGTCCCCCTCTACTCAGCACTGGTTAGGCCTCAATGTCAGTGAGGCTTTGGGTGCGCAGATTGCATGCTGAGTTCACGTGGCTGGGAAGATGACAAAGCCGGTCTCCAGCACGCAGATGTCCTTCGTTGTTTCTTGGCGAACTTGTAGTTCTCTCTAGCTGCGTAGAGCCAGAGAGCTGAGATTGGGAAGCGGGCTGAGTTTAAAGCA
Organism: Heloderma suspectum; assembly: GCF_057233095.1. Lineage (NCBI taxonomy): Eukaryota > Metazoa > Chordata > Lepidosauria > Squamata > Helodermatidae > Heloderma > Heloderma suspectum. The sequence goes on along the minus strand of NC_139459.1, from coordinate 385,735,902 downwards.
ACTTAGCCTGCCCCTCCTAGCATGGTGGTGCCACTGGGGTGCACCAATCAGAGGCCCCTACGTCTTGTCACCCACCCGCCCGCAATGGCCCCCCCTTTTGGCCAGACAACCTGGCGCCGGGGTGACGGCATATCTCCAAGGAGGGAAAACAATCCTAGTGTGCTTTATCGATGCTTTTATTATTAATCATTAATATAATCAGGGATGTCCAAAACATTACTCAATGACCTACAACATACTACAGTGAAGTAGTATGATGGCTGAGGTTGTTGCTTGAGTAATGTAGCATCTCTCTTTTATCAGGAACAGAATTAAACCAAGGAATTTTCCCTCCCTCCCTCCCTCCCTCTCTCTCTCTCTCTCTCTCATTTATATATCACATTTGAGGATAAACTCCTGCCAAAGAAGCTTACAAGTAAGATAAATATGCCAGGACTGTGCAGGGATACCTCGAACCACTCCAGAGCCTCATCTGGAGCTTCTGAATTGGCCCTGACCCACCTTAGGATGATCTGGAGCCTTCCCAACCCACTTCGGCCTCTGGATTTGAAGCGTGATCTGGGCAGCAGAAATGCCCTCCCCACCAGCCCTGCAAGTCCCACACACAGCCTGCCCATTTATGCCTCTAATAATGTGTAGATGGCCCTTTTATGGCTGCAGTGTATGCAACATTTATTTACTGGAAGAAGAACAATCCCCATGCAACTCCCACCAATATGGCAGTGGCTGTGGGTACTCCCCAGGGATCTAGATAAGGAGGAGGGGGCTCATGCAGCAGGGCAGGTAGCAGCCCAGGTCAGGCCAAAGCAGCCCAAAGCAGGCTGAAGTGCTTCGGGGGTGGTCCAACACACTTTGGGATGTTTCAGGATGCTCCCAACCCATTACAGAACTGGACAGCTTTGGCCTGAATTGCCTCGGTCCACTTTGGGATTCAGGCAGAAGCAGTGCACAGATCTAAAGATTTATTAATACAAACTGCCATAAAAGAATATTAAAAATAACAACTCGTAATGATCCATTCCTGAGGGCAGTAGATGGTAGCTGCCCCTGTAGGAGAACGGAGGGACAGTCCAGCTGAAGCACGGTCCAGAGGGGATCTTTGCCCACCTTCCTTTCTGTCTCCAAATGAAGAAATGTATTTGAGCAATGCATTCGATGGTAAAGCAAACAGTGATGGAAGTTGATTTGGGAAGGGTCTGGTGGCCCTGAGGAAAATGGCTGGTCCTTCAGGCATTCAAACAAGGATCAGCAGCTCAGTTTGCACAAATTGCTGAGCCTCTGGAGCCAGGCAGAGTCAGGAGAGAGACCCTCTTGGCTATTTTTGTCACCTGATTCCTGCTGAGCTGGAGCAAGACTTTCTGTCCCTCTCTGTTGGTAGTGATGCTACTGTAACACAGCTGAGACCAGGCCAATGGTGCCCTCCCCTTGCCAGGCTCTGAGCTGACAAAAAGGGGAAGGCGCTTGGGCCCTTCCACTTGGGTCCCTCTTTCAAGACCAGACCTGAAGCCTTCCAGATCCTCCTAAACCACAGCTTTCTTTAAAAAACAAATCATGGGTCTCAACTGAGCATCTTTTCCTCCTCAAGTAACAAAGATGCAGACACTTTTCCATTCTTCACTGCTAGAGCAAAGTGACTCCAAAAGGAAAAGGTTACATTTTTTTTTGTTAAGATCTCCCTCTCCTTGAAAGGAAAGCTGCCATTATTTCTGCATCTACCTGGATCCCACTGAAAAGCAATAGGCCATGGATACATTCCAGACATGCCCCCACCAGAAGGTATGGTTCTTATTCAATCCTTTTCAGACCAGAATCCTAACACATCTCTAGTATTAAAGATCAGATGCCAGGCTTGGTTTTCATCATGAGATGCTCCTTTGTATTGAGGTCAGGTCTCAGTAAAATAATGTAGCACTTGGGAAAAAAGATGCAGCCCAGTAAACCAGCACTGGAGGCCAAGATAGAGAAGACCTGCACAGCTACCATGTATTTGCCCTTCGTGCTGAGATAGGAGGGCACAAATGAAAGCCAGACACTGCAAAAGACCAGCATGCTGAAGGTGATCAGCTTGGCTTCATTGAAGGCCGCAGGCAGCTTCCGGGCTAAGAATGCCACTGTGAAGCAGATGGCAGCCAGGAAGCCCAAGTAGCCAAGTGCAATATAGAACATCATCACAGAGCCTTCGTTGCATTGCAGGATGATCTGTCCAGGCTGAGAGTGCATGTCAGAGTCAGGGAAGGGTGGAGAGATGCCCAGCCAGATGGTGCTGATGACGACTTGGACACTGGAACAAGAAATTACAATGGAGTTTGCAAGACTCTTCCCTAGCCAACTCCTCACCTTGTTCCCTGGCTTTGTGGCCAAGAAGGCCAGCACCACAGTGATTGTTTTGGCCAACACAGAAGAGACAGCAACAGAGAAGATGATGCTGAAGGCTGTTTGTCGGAGAAGGCAGGTCTCTTTCTTTGGCCAGCCAATGAATAGGAAGGAGGACCAGAAGGAAAGCAGGAGGGAGATAAGGAGAATGTAGGAGAGGTCCCGATTATTAGATTTGACTACAGGAGTTTCGAGGAATTTAGTGAAGACTACTACAATGAAACCTGTTGTTAAGGATAAGAATAGGACAAAGGAAACCAGAATGATCCCCAACTTTTCTTTATAAGACAGAAAAGTTATATCCTTGGGGACACATTGATCTCGGTCCTTGTTTGGATACTGAACTTCTGGACACTTTTTGCAATGGTCTGCATCTGAAAAGAAGAAGAGTCACTTCAGCATGACTAATATCAGGCATCCATCCAGCATCCAACTGTCAATGTCCTCTTTCTCCACCTGCATCATCAGTCTGGCTACTTCAAAGGGCAGTCCATTAAGTTTCAAACCTGGAATAGCAATCCTCCATATAATCCACTTATCTTACTGTGAAGGATTGGCGGACCTCACCATCTCTTACCCAGCATCCTTTAGACACATGCCGGCAAGGTAGGGATGTACGAAAGTCACTTACCTTTTCAAAGGGTGACATTCGCGGTGGGGGGGAGGCAATCCGTCCCTCCCCCTGAAATTCTCTCTGGCTGGCTCCGCTCCACAGAGGTTCTGTGGAGCCGCTGGACAGGGCCGTCTGCAGCCAGACATCCAGCCACTGGGCAGCCTGCAGGGATGCAAACGGCGGCTGCCGTAGGCACCGCCATTTGCATCCCTGTATTTTGCTTTGATAGGCGTTGTGAATATTTACGTAGCCTATCATGGCAAGCAAAACAACAACAACAGTGGACGCAAATGGCGGCAGCTACGGCGGCTGCCATTTGCGTTCCCTTTTTTTTGCCGTGATAGGCTACATAATTATTTACGTAGCCTATCACGGCCTCCGCAGGGACATAAATGGCGTCCCTGTGTTGGCCGTGATAGGCTACGTAAGTATTTACGTAGCCTACCATGGCAAAAATAGGGAAGCGAATGGCGGCTGCAGACACGGCCGCCATTCACAGAGCAGCACAAACGGCACCAGGCATTTGGCCTCACCAAGATCTGTGGCAGAATTCTCTGACATCCCTATGAGAATTAACTATAATAAATCTAAAGTACTGGTTTTTTTTCAGGACGCAGAAGGACCTTTGGATGATCTGTGAACGGGAATCGTATTGAAAAAATTCCAGGCTATAAATATTTGGGTATATACTTTCATAAAACTCTCAATTGGTCTTTGCAGAGAGATAGGGCTAGAGCAACAACTAACAATACAGCTGCTGCAATAATAAGGTTCTATTATACCAAAGGGGGTCAATTTGTCCCTGCTGCACTTCAACTGTTTAAGGCTAAGTCGCTTATGCAGTTGATTTATGGCATTCCAATCTGGATCAAAAATGTTAATTTTTCAATAGGATCTGTGCAGGCAGCTTTCATCCACTCCATCCTTGGTCTTCCAAGATGTGTGGCAACCCCTGCTCTCTTGTTGGAAACTGGCCTACAGGCAATCACCTCAAAAGCTTGGATTAGCACATTATATTTTTGGATCTGTTTGTACGGCCCAAGATCCTCAGGTTATTTATATGCAAAGACTCTTATGTCTCTGAGTGGATGAAATTGCTCTGGAATAAGATCAATTCTCTACACTTATGCCCAGGGTCTGCACTAATGATGGAAACTAAGCAGGCAAAAGCTCTTCTGTCTGAAAGGGTCAGGGATTATGATCTACAAGCTTTAAGTTTTGCAGCAAATAGAACTTGCTCTCCTCTGTTTTTGAGTGCAAATCTGAGTTGTGGGCTGGTAGAAGCAAAATATCTCTCAATCCTTAACATTCCCAAATATCAGCATTCATTTACTTTAGCAGAATTTAATGTCTTACCCTTGGCTTTGTTACAAGGGAGGTTTCAGAAAACTATCCTTTTAGATCGTATATGCCCATGTGGAAGGAATAAAATCAAATCAGTTATTCATGTTTTACTTTGCTGCTCCTTTTATATAGAGATTAGAGAGAAATTACTGTCTGATACTTGATCAGATAGAAATGTACTTCTCTACTGTTTTAGGCCAACAGAGGATAGGGATACAATCGAGGCTTTTGCTAAATTCTTCTTGAATGCTATGAGAATAAGATCTCTTCAGAACTGATTTTACTGTATATTAGGGATGTCAGAGAATTCCGCCATGGATCTCGGTGAGGCCGAATGCCAGTGCATTCGGCACCCCGGAATCTGTTGTGGAGCGGCCTGCCACCCCTTTGCCCCCCCCCCCGCCGTGGATCCCCCCTGGGCAGCCACCACCATTTCCAGGGTTGTGAAAAAAAAAAAAAGACATGATAGGGGGTGGTTGGGGGTGGGTTTAAAAAAACCCGACTATCAAGGTTGGGGGTGGGTTTTAAAAAAAAAATGCGTATGCAAATGGTGGTGGCTATGGCCGCCGCCATTTGCGTTCCTTCTTTTTACCGTCTTAATCTACGTAAATATTTACATAGGCTATGACGGTGAAAATCAAGGGGAACGCAAATAGCATAGCGGGCGCCATTTGCGTCCCTTTTGATTCCCCGTTTTAGCCTACGTAAAGATTTACGTAGGCTAAAACGGTGAATGAAAAAGGGACGCAAATAGAGCCCGCTACGCTATTTACGTTCCCCTTGATTTTCGCCATCATAGTCTACGTAAATATTTACGTAGATTAAGATGGCCAAAAAGAAGGAACGCAAATGGCGGCGGCCATAGCCACCGCCATTTGCGTACACAGTTGTTGTTGTTGTTGTTGTTTTACCCAGAGCCCTCCACGGCTGGAAATCCGGCTGCGGACGGCTCTGGCCTGGCCGGGCCGGGCCTGGCCGGCTGCTCCACGGAGCTGCCGCGGAGCACAGCCGGCTGTTTGAGGATTCCAGGGGGAGGAATGGAGCGCCTCCCCCCCGGCCAGGATTCCGGGGGGAGGGACAGAACGCCTCCCCCCCCCCATCAACATAATCCGTGAAAGGTAAGTCACTTTTGTACATCCCTACTGTATATTTCCTGAATGTGTTTGTAGACTCTTTGTATTTTTGTATGTTCAAAGTATGGTCAGTGACCATAATAAAGATGATGATGATGAAAGTATTGAACCTGATCCCCAAAATGGGTTCAGCACCTTGAATAGCTCTTTAGAGTTCTGGCTAGTTCTGACTGAAACCCAGAATGGGTTCATTGCCCCACCAAAATTGGAGCCAGCAGCCTCCACATTTTGCAGAAGACTTTCTATGTAGAATGTAGACAGCCCTGTGTCTCTACAGATGGGCCTGCCTTAGTCATGTATAATGTAGAGCAGGGGGAGGGGTGATTTATGGAATTAGTGGTGGGGATTAAAACACTGAAGTCAAGAAGGTATCCAAGCTCAAAAATTTCTTCAAGATCTTTACTGAAAAAGTCTGAATATTTAATTCATTCGTTTACATGACTTTTGAGCCTGCCCTTCAGAAAAAGCGTTAGGATGACTTACAAACCAGAAAAATAAAAGACAGTATAAGAAGATCAGTTAATCACAATTAAAACAAAGAACAATAGCATCAAAATGTGGTAGAACAAAGTAATCCATTATTAAAATCAGATTCACTGTATGTGCTAGAATGGCTGGGCAGATAAAGACATCTTCACCTGGCAGTAGAATGGTATCACGGTTGATGAGCCTTCCTGGGGAGGGCATTCCACTAGTGGGATATCACGACTAAGAAGGCCCTCGATGAGGTCCCCATTCCCCTCATTTCAGATGGCAGGGGGATCCAGAAGAGAGCCTCTGATTACAAATGTGGTGGTGAGGCAAAAAACCCAAACCCACATTTTTGCTGTATTTCCCAAGGGAACAGCCGTTCCTTTGAGGTCACCCACCTTCCTGAGTGGAGATTGTCCCTTCTGCACATGGAGTACAAGCATAGCAGCAAGGTGGCTCTCCTTCCTGGATCTCCTTGGCGTATCCAGAACAACAGCTTTCAACACACCTGGAGTGAGGCACAGTCTAGTGATAAAGAGAACGAACAGCAAGGAAACCGTGTTAAGAGTATTTGTGCCTATGGAAATGAATCTAAGAGTTTGGAAAGGACCCCATGAGATCTCTAGTCCCAGTGACCACAAGTGACTCCAGGATGCTCCTTGAGCTGTTCATTTGTTTGTTTCAACATTTATATGTAACTTTTCTCTACCTAAGTAGACTAAACCCAGAGTGTAAAACTGACAGGTATCAGGTACAATAACAAAATAAATTAAAATGCAAAACAGAACCAATAAAAGCAATAACACAGTAACCATAAACAAACACCAGTGAAGAGATATTACTAGACACCACATAGATATTAATTAGGGCTGTGCAAAGACCCCCCACTTCACTTCAGTCCAATTCAGACCCAACCTACTTTGGTTTCTGATCCAAACTGAGATCTGGATATCCAAATTATTTGGATTCGATGTTTTCCTCTTGACTTGCATTGGAAAACAGAAATGGCAATTACTTTTTCAATTTGTATGATAAACACATGAAATTTGGACACCTGTCAGCCCTGATGGAGAGGATTCTACCTGCAAAGTCTCAGACAGTTTCGCCAAGTAGTTTTTGTGCAAGGCACAGATAAAATGTGCTGTTCTCAGAAACTCAACCCAAAGGTCATAAAGAGAGGATCAGAGAAGTTCGGTGTTTGAGCGGTCACTAAGAGGACGTCAGTAGCCCTAATCTCTGCTGTAGGTTTTTTTGAAGTGAAAACCCTTCTCCTCTTTCCTATCCAGCTTCACAGTGGATGACCCAAGGCTCTGTTTGGTTGTATGGAATACACATTACTTGGGAAAACAGGCTGGCGGGCAGGGTGGGCTGTGTTTTCACCACAAACTCTCAAAGCAAAGAGCTATAACTTTTCACTGGTTGCACAGAGGTGCATGAAATCTGGGCAATGGGCAGCCCCAATGCCAAAGCCCCGAAGATGCCTCATATTGGGCTTGCTTTGCCACATGGTGTAGTATTAAATACCAATAATATACTGTATGTTGTTAATGCACACAGAGAGACAGACAGGCAGACACAGACACACAAGAGCAAAAGAAAACCAAATAGAGAACTACTTACAAGCAAATAAAAGGGTTTTTATTTGTTTATTTTTTTTTAGGGAAAAGAGATAGAGTTCAAAAATGGGAAGGGAAGGAATAGAGGAATTGAGAAGGGTGGCGGTGGGGATAGCCAAGAACAAAGAAGGGAAAGTACTAGGGATGTTGGAGAATTCCAACATGGACTTCAGTGAGGCCAGATTCTAAAGAACCCAGGAGTCCGTGGTGGAACGGAGCAATCCCCACCACCACCCCACACAATCCCCCCAGGACAGAGCCTACCTGGTGGCGGTGGCGGCGGCCCTGGCTCGTCTTCCGGCCACTGCCGGGCTGCTGCGGCTGCAAATGGCGGCCATTGTAGTGGCCGCCATTTGTGTGGCTGCCTTTTGCCGTGATAGCCTACGTAAATACTTACATAGCCTATCATGGCTTGGCAGGGACGCAAATGGCGGCTGGCGTAGCGGCCACCATTTGTGGCCACAGCAGCCCTGCAGCGGCTGGAATTCCAGCTGTGGCCAGCCCCGGCAGACAGCTCTGCGGAGTCGCTGTGGAGTTGCTGCAGAGCGGAGCCGGCCACGAAGGATTCTGGAGGGAGGGATGGAGTGCCTCCCCCCCCACAGATGCCCCGGAACGGAGCCAGGTAAGGGTTTCATACATCCCTAGAAAGTACTTGTTGAAAATATGTTTGTTGTTTTCTTTTTTAAAGCATCTACCTGGAAAACTAGGAAAAAAGAGTTTAAAACTAGTGGGGTTTTTTTAGTTTTTTAAAAATAAAGTATCGAAGGAAGGAAGGAAGGAAGGAAGGAAGGAAGGAAGGAAGGAAGGAGAAAACTAGTAAGAACAGTTGAATAATTCAGAAGGGCGGGGGAGGGAGCCAAAGAAAGGAAGGAAACTGAAGGTTTTTTTAAATGTTTTTGGTTTTTAAGTAAACATTCTGAAAAAGAAACAAAGGGGATAGTTGAATTGGAAAGGGCTGGGTGGGAAAGAATAAGAACAAAGTTGCAGTACAACACAAACACACACACACACCCTCACAGATCTAGCCAACTAATCAATTCTAACAGCTCTCCCTAACCAGCACCTCTAACAGCACTCTCTCTTGTAATGAACCAAACACAAGATGATCTTCCCAAACATATGCAGTATCCTACATACCGTTCTCCACCACTACCACTGATTGGAGACTGCTGGGTTAAGTTCAGCCCACATTTGGCAACTAGAGTTGCCATTCGCTAAAGCCCACTCCCTCCTCCTCTCCTCTCTGACCTTCCACAAGTTGATACATTTAGAGACAGGCTGTCTGGGCTTCAGTAGGCATCAGAATAGCTCTGAATCTCCAAGGTGAACCGAAGCGCTTTGGCGGTGACCCACTTCACTTCGGACTGCCTTGGTGCTGGTATTTTGGATTTTACCAAAGTTCCCTGATTCAGCCTGATTAACTTTGGTATTTGGATCTGGCACCGAAGTGATGTCCAGCCCTAGCATTAACCACATATTATTCGAGTTTAACAGATGCCACAAACCCACACTATGAAATGAATCAGTTCCCCTACCTGATTAAAATGCCTGGGCCACACAATGGATTCTGGGTTAATGGTGAGCTTTCTGTCTGTGGATGCTTGTCTCTTTATACTCCCAATTTTCACTCTACCACGAGTCAAATTGGGAAACAGCACCCAATTCATGAATTCAAAGTCAGCTTCCAGCTCCCCATGCTTATCCAGATACAGTCTGCTCACAGAAGCATTAGAAAATTGGAAATCTCTTAAAAATGTGTGAAGCTAGATTGACAGAAAACACAGCCAGCATTTAAAAACATGAAAACATACTCAATATCTTTTCTAGGGATGAACAACTTTTGTTAAATCTGTTCCATCCATGTTTCGCAGATTCTAAGGCCACTCTCAACTTGAACCTGCAGGAATACTGCAGTCAATATCTGAGGCCTTCCTCTGAGTGCCTCCTCTGGGGGAGGCTCAGAAGGTGGCAGCAAGAGAGACGGACTGCTCAGTGGTAGCCCCCTGTTGTGGAATACTCTTCCCACTTAAGTCTGCCTGGCACCAACACGGTCATCTTTTCGGTGCCAGATTAAGACTGCCCTCTACTCCCAGGTAGGGATGTACGAAAGTTCCACCATGGATCTCGGGGAGGCTGAATGCCAGCACATTCGGCCTCCCGAAATCGATGGCGGAACGCCCCCCCCCCCGGGATGGAACTTACCTGGGGCAGATCTTCCTGGCGGCGGCGGCTCCGGCGGCGGCTCCGGCGACAGTTCGGCGGCGGCGGCGGCCGGTCTTCCGACCGGCTGCCACCGCCGCCATTTCCAAGTTAAAAAAAAAACCAAAACGCGATGGGCTACGTAAAGATTTAGGTAGCCTGTCATGGCTAAATTTAAAAAAAACACCGTGATAGGCTACGTAAATGTTTACGTAGTCTATCACGGCTGAGTAAAACAAAAAACAAAAACGTGCGTACGCAAATGGCGGCGCCCATGGGCTCCGCCATTTGCATTCCTTATTTTGGCACGTCTCAGTCTATGTAAACATTTGCGTAGACTAAGACGGCGAAAATAAGGGGAACACAAATAGCGTAGATGATTCTATGCTATTTGCGTTCCACTAATTTTCGCCGCCATTTGCGTACGCGCGTGTTTTTTTGTTTGTTTACTCAACCGTGATAGGCTATGTAAACATTTACGTAGCCTATCATGGCTGACTTCAGGGATGCAAACGGCGGCCATTTGTGTCCCTGCTAGCCAGCGGCCAGATGTCCAGCTGCTGGCGGAGCCGGCCGGCGGCTCCGAGGAATCACTGCGGAGCACAGCCGGCAGGCCAGGATTCCGGGGGGGGGGGGAGGAACGGAGCACCTCCCCCCCCCGGTGAGGATTCCGGGGGGAGGGATGGAATGCCTCCCCCCCAGCATCAACATAATCCCTGAAAGGTAAGTGATTTTCGTACATCCCTGCTCCCAGGCATGTCATGGCATACTATGACATATTTACTATATCTCAGTTGCTTTTATCAGCTCTACTATCTTACTGTAACTGTGTGTTTTTCCCCCAGTTTAAATTAAAAACAAAACATAAATTATAGGTTAAAGATTGTATATTCCGTTTTTATTATCTTTTATTTTTGGTTTGTAATTTTTGTGAACCAGCCAGAGTCCTTTGGGTTTGGGGTAGTATAAAAATAAATAAATGCATCCATTTGTAAATAAACAGTAAATCAATATTCACTTGCTGTTTAAAAAGAAAGACTGAGAGGTGATGCTTCATTCCTTGCGAGGGGAAGTCAGAGTTTTCAAACATGCCGCCCCACTCCAGGCCCCCAGCTTGCTTTTCTAAGCTATGAAGGGCAAGGGCTGAGAGGGCACATGGTAGGGGGCTTCACTGCAAGCGCCTTGCCCACTTTGCCAAGCACGATAACTGAAACGGATCTCACAAGATCAGGCAAGAAGAGGCACCAGACACCCGAACTGAATCCGCTACATAAAGAGGATCACGTTTTCTGCAAAGACAAACGATTTTATCCTCAGTGTTCTTCCAAAAATGATAACCGCTCTTTCCTGAGGGGTCCAGGGACCGTTTTTAGGAGAGTGCATTAATAATGTCTATACCACTCAGAATAACTCCCCACGGAGACTATTTTGGGGATAGGGTTGAGCACTTTTGATAGCTCCTTAGAGGTCGGAGTTGTTGTGACTGAAACCCTGAGTGGATTCACAGCCCCACTGAAATAGGCACCACCAGCCTTCACTGGGCGTGGTTTTGCAAAAGGAGAAGGAGTACCTGCCATGGCTGCAGCCTTGGATGTTCCAGCCTGCCTCCTCCCCCCACCATCAACATCCGTTTCAATCGGAATGAATATGCAGCATCTAAGGCATGTGCCACAGCTTGGACACTGTTGTATGTACTGTAGCTGTCTTGAGACAGGGCTCTCTCTATCTCCTCCTGGGGCAGCTTGTCCAGGTGCTCCTTCTCTGTGCATCTTGTCCAACTTTTCTTGGATAACGCATGCTTCGAATAGGAACAGTGAAAGGCTGTTTGCCAAAACTGTGCAGTGGCAACAGAAAATGGTTCGTAGTAGTCATATTTTGTCCTTTGAGGGGACTTCATTATGGAGGACAAAGAACCATGGAGGAATGGAAAGAAATGAGGTTCATCAGACAAGATCATGTTGATGTCCTGAAAAGTTGATGTGATCCAGAGTTTTGCCCCACTTTGTTCCATTTCAAGTGTTCTTTGTATGAGGATGATTGGAAGAAAGCCATAGTGAGAGTCCACATAGAAAACCATTACTGTGACTGTTCGCCACATGACAGGTAGTTCACTCTCAGACATTTTGTAAACAACATTCCGTGGTAGTCTTTTTGAGAAGGCCACACAAATCCCATGATTGATCATGAGGGGTGTCAAGGCTCTCATGAACCTCTCTCCATTGTCAGTGTCTGGAGCATAAAGCCCAATCCATGTCCATTTGAAAAAGAGGAGGAGCTGGACGATCCCCGGGTACTGGGTTTCTTCCTTTGGTGCCATCCGGTAGACAAAAGGAAACTGAGTTTTATCATTAAGATCATGTGCAGCAAAACCGTAACTGATCTAGTGAGGAAAGGAAAAGACTGGTGTTTAGCAGTAGCTTGTGTTTGTTTGTTTTAGGATATCATAGAATCATAGAAACATAGAATAGTAAGGTTGGAAGAGGCCTCTAAGACCATCAAGTCCATCCCCCTGCTCAATGCAGGAATCTAACTCAAAGCATCCCTGACAAGTGGCTGTTGAGCTTCATCTTGAATGCCCCCAGTGCGGGAGAGCCCACCACCTCCCAGGGTCATTGGTTCCATTGTTGTATTGCTCTAACAGCCAGGATGTTTTTCCTGATGTTCAGCCAGAATCTGGCTTCCTGTAACTTCAGCCCATTATTCTGTGTCCTGCACTCTGGGATGATGATTGAGAAGAGATCCCAGCCTTCCTCTTTATGACAACATACTGTATGGTTCGTATGGTTTTGTTTCATTCTGGTGCTGGTTTTAATTTGGTTTTATTCTGCACAGTTCTTACTTTGCTTTAATGTTCATACCTTGTTTTCTTCAAGTAGTGTAAATAAATAATACAATATAATGATGAAATAATTTTTGACCAGGAATTATTAATATCCAACAAAATGCATGTCACTATGATATGTGTGGGGTATATGTTGAGGTGGGGTGCCAAAATTCCCCAGCAATCCTTCTTGGTTTAGCCATGCTGTGTATGACTTGCCAAGGAAGTACATGGGGTTCCTTGTCAGTTGAACCCAAACCACTCCACCCCATCTCAAAACAACAGCATCCCAAAGGCACTCCCTTTCCTTTCCCCATAGAAACAGATGCTAATCTTTCACTAGACCAAAGGTCCATCTAGTCCAGCATTCTGTTCCCACAGTGGCCAAACAGCACCCATGTGACACCCACAGCTGGAGATATGTGCTACAGCACCCTCCTGCCCATGTCCCCCACCAACTGGTGTACACAGGCAGACTGCCTCTGACACTGGAGGTAACATGTGTCTGTGGGTGCATTGTTCCCCGTAGAAGCCTGTGGGGCTAAAACCCACCATCAGCAGCAGCACCAGTCACAAAGCTGAAATCCAAGGGTAGGATCCAACAAAAGTCCTACTTAGAGAAGACCCATTGAAATGAATGGGGCAGGTTAGTGAACCCCAAGTGATTATGCTGGGAAAGAAAAGTGTGCAGGGAGAGTGCATCATGTTTCCCAGCGCAATCAGGCTGGCAGGCTGTGTGCAAATGCAGCAGCAGAATCATGGCAGTGACCAAGTGGAGGCTGTATGCATGTTGTCCAGCCCTGGTTTAGCTTCTCCCCTGTTGTCATGAGCATCTCACCAACTTCCCTCTGTTCTAGTGTAACTTCAGCAGTGAGGAGACAGGAATCTTTTCGCCAAATGCTGAAGAATCCTGGATGGTCAGGATGAGCCCTGGGAGATTCTTCAGTGGGTAATGAACATGGAAGCTGAAAACTGCATCTGGGAGCCAAAGGCTGGTTTGGCCCTGCTTCCATCCAGGTGCCACCAAATGATCAGAAGGGGGATGAGAAGGGTTCTGAGCCCGTGGTCCCTCGACACCTGCCCCACCACCCCAGATCCTGAATCCAGAGTCTTTTTGATGCCCTGGCTCCCATTCCAAAGCTCCACCACTGCTACTACCCACCTCCAGCATGCACTCCAGAGGACCAGCTTCCCCAGTGGGCAGAGGCGCCTTGAAGTGGAATTCAAGCCAAGCAAGTTCTCAGCTCACATTTCTGTGCCCCTCGCATCCTCTCCATTCCCAACTCATACCTGTGGGATTTTGTAGATGCCCGACATGGTTGAAATCAGGATGGAGAGGTCAGATTCAGCCCCTTCAAGGACAGCCAGCAGGTGATTCTTTCTCCCACAGCTGTAGTTTGGAAGATTGCTTTCCCCACCAGCAGGCAGCTGCAGCATTGCATAGGAAGTGGTTCTTCCATCGAAGTAGGACTTGTAGACGTCGTAGCCCAGGGTGATGTTGGGTAAGCGCCTGGGAGTCTGATTGATCTCTTGAACGGCAAATAAGAAGGCCAGGATGTGCCAGTACCTTGGACCTAGCAACCTGCAAAAGAGCAAATGAAATGAAAAAATAGATCAGTCACACTGTCATCCTCCATTCAAAGAAAACAAAATGTCATTTACTTTCTTTTATAAATCTAAAGCCCTTTTAAGGCAATATAAATCTCAGAAGAGCTAATCATGACATAATAGGACAAAACCAGGACCAGATTAAGAACTCACCATATGCTGTCAAATTCCTGAGAGAAGAGAAACACCTTAACCTGGCTCTGAAAAGATAACAATGTTGGCACCAGACGGGCTTAACACACACACACACAGAGAGAGAGAGAGAGAGAGAGAGAGAGACATATGCATGTTCAATGAAAAATTCTGAATGTACTGACTGAGAACTCTTAGTCACACAACAGCCTTAATCTGGTGGACAATTTGTAGGCAATACACCCCTCATCCACCCCTGATAGCCATTTAACAGCACAGCTACTGATGAGGGTGGAGGCTTAAATATATTTCTAGCATACTCTGGTTAGTCTTTCTATCTTCCTCCTCTCTCTCTCTCTCTCTCTCTCTCTCTCTCTCTCTCTTTCTCTCTCTGTGTATGTGTGTGATTCTTACACCAAAACTGGATCAGCCTGTTGCAAGACATTTCAAGTCATGGTTCCAATAGAACAAACAAAAAACAATGACATGCTTGACAAAAGAGGAAATTTCTGGATTTTGGACTGAGAATGTATGTATAGGAAGGATAATAATATCAGGGATAGATTTGACGGTGTGGTCAGTGAGCTAGAGCCAAACATCCTGAAGAGTGAGGTTGAATGGGCCTTAAGAAGGATTGCTAATAACCAGGCAGCAGGAGAGGATGGTGTCCCAGCTGAACTGTTTAAAATCTTGCAAGATGATGCTGTCAAGGTGATGCATGCCATATGCCAGCAAATTTGGAAAACACAAGAATGGCCAACAGATTGGAAATAAATCAACTTATATCCCTATACCAAAAAAGGGAAACATTAAAGAATGTTCAAACTATCGAACAGTGGCACTTAATTCACATGCCAGTAAGGTAATGCTCAATATCTTGCAAAGTAGACTCCAGCAATTCATGGAACGAGAATTGCCAGATGTTCAAGCTGGGTTTCGAAAAGGCAGAGGAACTAGAGACCAAATTGCCAATATCCACTGGATAATGGAGAAAGCCAGGGAGTTTCAGAAAAACATTTATTTCTGTTTTATTGACTATTCTAAAGCCTTTGACTGTGTGGAACATAACAAATTGTGGCAAGTTCTTGGTGGTATGGAGATACCAAGTCATCTTGTCTGCCTCCTGAGGAATCTTACCAAGTAGCAATGGTAAGAACAGACCACGGAACAACGGACTGGTTTAAGATTGGGCAAGGAGTACGGCAGGGTTGTATACTCTCACCTTACCTATTCAACCTGTATGCAGAACACATCATGCGACATGCTGGGTTTGATGAATCCAAGGCTGGAGTTAAAATCACTGGAAGAAACATTAACAATCTCAGATATGCAAATGATACCACTTTGATGGCTGAAAGCGAGGAGGAGCTGAGGAACCTTATGACGAAGGTGAAAGAAGAAAGTGCAAAAGCTGGGTTGCACTTAAACCTAACCCCCCCCCCCCGAAGATTATGGCAACCAGCTTGATTGATAACTGGCAAATAGAGGGAGAAAACGTGGAGGCAGTGACAGACTTTGACTTTCTAGGTGCAAAGATTACTGCAGTCGCTGACTGCAGCCAGGAAATCAGAAGATGTTTACTTTTTGGGAAGAGAGCAATGACAAATCTTGATAAAATAGTGAAGAGCAGAGACATCACACTGACCACAAAGGCCCGCATAGTGAAAGCAATGGTATTCCCCATAGTAACCTATGGCTGCAAGAGCTGGACCATAAGGAAGGCTGAGCAAAGGAAGATAGATGCTTTTGAACTGTGGTGCTGGAGGAAAATTCTGAGAGTGCCTTGGACTGCAAGAAGATCCAACCAGTCCATTCTCCAGGAAATAAAGCCAGACTCCTCACTTGAGGGAATGATATGAAAGGCAAAACTGAAGTACTTTGGCCACATCATGAGAAGACAGGACACCCTGGAGAAGATGCTGATGCTAGGGAAAGTGGAAGGCAAAAGGAAGAGGGGGCGACCAAGGGCAAGATGGATGGATGACATTCTGGAGGTGACAGAGTCGAGCTTGGGGGAGCTGGGGGTGTGATGGCCAACAGGAAGATCTGGCATGGGCTGGTCCATGAAGTCATGAAGAGTCAGAAGTGACTGATCGAATAAACAACAACACTGCAGAATAGCTGCAACTCAAATACATCCAAGTATATCTGCAACCTTGTAATAAGCATTTATGCTGGGGATGGAGGGGGAAGCCATGTGATGGCATTTTTGTTCAGACTACACCCAAAACAGAGACACCATAGCTCCAGCCTGTGTCCTCTAACAGGGGGTTTGTTCTTTTGTTTGGAAATATGCAAGAAAACTGTAATTATCCAGCCATATGTGATCATGCTGAATAAGATACTGCCTTCATGCTAATGACACTCCAAGTTTTCCTTCGAAAGGCACAACAGGGGAAAAGTAGGGAGAGTGAATTGCCAAGGATGACCAGAGGTATGAGGAAATACAGGCAATTTCCAGTAAATGGGGCATCCAGTTTGGGAAGCATTTGATTATCATTACTTACCAATCAACCCTGGTTAAAGGGGACTCAGAAAAGATGTATGGCTGGAGATACATAAGATATTGTGAAGATAAGACTCCACTAATGAGGTAGTCTCCTGGCCGGTAGTAACTGAGTGCTCCTCTTTGATTTCTGGTTGTATTCAAGGGGCATTTTGCCTTTGTCATCTCACAGGCTGCATGAGGCAGCAGCAGCAGCAGCAGGAGCGGCAGTGATACCATGATGGTTCTGCTGCCTTGCTCCTTCTCACTGGTCCACCCAGCTCCAAAGTCAGTTGGCCAGAAGAAGCCAAAAAGTCTTGCAAGTGCGAGGCTGCAGTATCATTCCAAATACAATGAGTTCTGAGCTGAAAGAGAGTTCCTCCAAACTGCACCACAGTTGTGGTCATCTCAGGCTGCTCTGTAT
Source organism: Heloderma suspectum (assembly GCF_057233095.1). Lineage (NCBI taxonomy): Eukaryota > Metazoa > Chordata > Lepidosauria > Squamata > Helodermatidae > Heloderma > Heloderma suspectum. The sequence goes on along the minus strand of NC_139459.1, from coordinate 385,718,683 downwards.
CTCATCAGGGGTAGCACCGGACCTATTTAATGCACCAAGATTTTCAGGCATAGTGCAATAAGGTGCCTCATGTTGCCTTTGGTTCTGATGCTTAGGTCGTTGGTCTCAAAGGGGATCTCCAGAAACAGAAATCACTGGAGCTTTGGCAAGAATCAGAATCAATCACCATGTTTTTGGTATTTACCAGAGGAAGCATCACCTCTGCCACTTCATGGACTCTCAGTAGCTTGAGCCCCAGGTGCAGAGCTGGAGAAAAACATGTTTTCGGGAAGTCACTAATGAGGCTTCATCTTCTGATCTGGCTTGGCAAATGGGCTCTGGGGGAGTGACCATGGCCTGTGCTTCATTGGAGAATGACCAACTAAACAGACACAATCAAGAAAATATTTTAGTATATATACCAGGGTGGGGGGATATGTGGCCTTCCACATGCTGTCGGACTAAGTCCAGTCAGCCCTACACAATGGTGAGGTCTGGGGTTAGATCCTCGACTCCCCCCCTTAGGTCAGAGTGCTCTCTCTGACCTCACATGAGTTTCCTAAGCTATCCCATGATCCCAGGGACACTCACACAGTGACTATAAGATGGATCTCAAAGAGATGAACTTTCAGGTTGCTGAGAAAATAGATGCAGTTTTATTCCAAGAAGTAGACTTATGTGTTCCAGCCCTGAATATGGGCCTTCTTCAGGGGGAAGTTTTAATACATAGAAATGCCTGCAGAGATCTCTGAAAAAGAAGAATCCTGCACTGCAATGCATAGGGAGACTTCCTGGAATAAAACTACATCTTTTCACAGATTGAGATTGTCTCATTATTCCATTGGGCTGGCTCTGTTAACTACAAACCCCCTGAACAAGAATCTCCTCCAAACATCTGCCAGGTTTTTGTGTTAGTTTCAGAACATTGTCTGCCAGAAATCCTGGGTTTTGTGCCACCACCCAAAGTGCAAAAAAATGTAGGGATGGGGGAGAATTTCTCGCCGAAACTTCGGGGGGCCCAGTGCCAACGTATTTGGCCCCCCGAAGTAGTTTTGAGGAGAAATTCTCCGCACCCCCCTCCCCCGCACCCCCCCCCCGGGATGGGACTTACCTTTCCCGAATGTCGCTCCTGGTGGCAGGTCACTGCGGCGGTTCGGCAGGGCTTCGACAGGGGCGGGGGTGGCAGCCGGTCTTTCGAACGGCTGCCACCACCGCCATTCCAAGAGTAAAAAAAAAAAAACGCCCCCGTGATAGGCTACGTGACGATTAACGTAGCCTATCATGGCTAGATTTGCAAAGTCAGCCGTGATAGGCTACGTAAATCGTCACGTAGCCTATCACGGGTGACTTAAAAAAAAAAAAGCACGTACGGCTAATGGCGGCCCCCATAGGGAGCCGCCATTCATGTTCCTTATTTGGTCGCTGTAGTCTACATAAAGATTACGTAGACTATGGTGAAAATAAGGGCAACGCTATTTGCGTTGCCCTTATTTTCGCCGTAGTCTACATAATCTTTACGTAGACTACAGCGACCAAATAAGGAATGCGAATGGCAGCTCCCTATGGGGGCCGCCATTTGCGTACGCGCTTTTTTTTTAAGTCACCCGTGATAGGCTACGTGACGATTAACATAGCCTATCACGGGTGACTTTGCAGATCTAGCCATGATAGGCTACGTTAATCATCACGTAGTCTATCGCGGGGGCGTTTTTTTTTTTTACTTTTTATTTCGCGGCCGGGCGAGGCGAGGCGCCTCCTCCCCGGCCTGAATTTCGGCCAGGCAAGGCGGGAAGCCTCCCCCCCGGCCTGAATTTTGGCCGGGCGAGGCGGGAAGCCTCCCCCCCTGGCCTGAACTTCGGGGGGAGCAGCGAAGCACCTCCCCCCCACCACGAAGCAAGCTGCGAGACCAGGTAAGTGACTTTCGTACACTCCTAAAAAAATGATATTTGTTTAGGTGTGGCCTGGGGAATGCAAAAATTGCAACCTTCACATGTCACCTCCAAACCTGTGACAAAGTTTTATGCTAGTTTTCTGCCCTTTTGTGCCACAAATTCCTGAGGCATGGAACAGTTTTGTGCCAGTTCCTGAAGTGTTAAAAAGACATACATAAGAGACTTTCAGCCATTGAGCAGTATAGAAATGTAATAGATACAGTCATACATACTGTACATACCATTAGGTATAGTCTGGTATGGGCTGAAAAATCCACAATGTCATCATATCTCCTCAGAACCTGTGCCAATGTTTTGTGCTAGTTTGGGACATTTTGTGCCATAAGTCCTGAGTTTTGTGCTGGCACCAAAAGTGTGACAATGTCACAGCCCTAGCTGTAGCCTGGTGGAGGCAAAAAAAAAATCTGCCTAATACCGTTGGCTTCTTGACCTTGGACTGTTTAATGAGTAATGCTAGCTGTAATGTTGCTTAATGCTCAATTCAAGCAATTTATGAAGCAATAGCTGAAGCTCTCTGTTGTTGTTGTTTTTAATCTTTCTTTATGCTCTCTTTTTTAAAAAAATTAATGTATTGTTGCCTTACTTGTAAGCAACCTTGGTAGGAGTTTATCCTGAAAGGGTGGATGTAATAAGTGTAATAAATTAAGAAATTTCTCAAAAAACAATAATCCTTTAGTTTAATTCGGCTCATGATAAAAGCACAGATGCTATATTACTTGGTCTTTCAAACAGCAAATACTATGCGAGAACCTTGACCTTCATACCTTAATTGCCTTATGTGGTAGGCCATTGAGGACTGTCTGGTAGATCTCTGAAGATTACCTAGAATGTGATTTCCCCATGGCAGTCACTCCCACCCCCCCGACAGTTCATTGGGGCATTCGTATATCCCTTGATCCAACCCATATGTTTTGGATAATACATGTGTTTTGTTAGTAATTATTAACTGTTCAAGTTCCATTAGTTCTCTTATCTCATGCTGATTTGTCAGACCTACAGATAGAAAGAAGCTAACTTGTAGATATCCTAACCATGGAAGATCAGTTCCATTCACAACAGACCTCTATTTTGGGAGTGGAAGACAGACGTGCTCAGGGTCGAATCCACAGCTGGCATTTCCAGAGCATCTCAAAGACTTGTTTTTCTGCACTCCCCTTCTTTCCTTGGGAGAAGGCAGTGGGGGTCTGGGGGAGATGATGATTTCCCACTGGAGGGACTGGCGGGGAAGATCTCCAGGAGAAGGGGTGGGTGGGCCTGAATCAAATGGCAGGGAGGTGGTGATAGCTCCGTGCCTTGTTTGCATCAGGTCCCAGGACCCTCTGCCCGATTTCTTGAGACAAAGGAGCTCAGGTAGCAGCACATGATGGGCACATGTGCAGACCCATCCTCGAGAGCCATAGCTGGTCCCTCGCCTCCTTCCTTCACTGTTGTTGGGTTTCTGCTTATCTTAGCAGAGATGGGCTGGAGTCTAATGGTAGAACACCTGTGTTGCATGAAAAAGGATCCAGGTTCAATCCATGACATCTCCAGGGCTTGCAAAGATCCCTGGTGTGGAAAGGGCTTGCAAAGAGCTGTGTCTGAAACCCTGGAGAGGCAGCTGCTGCCACTCAGAGCAGACAATCTCAGGCTTCATACACCTAACTGTCTTGATTCCTTCTAATAGAGCTGTTGATCTCTGCAACCGTGCTCCCAAACCATTACAGAACTGGACCACTTTGGCCAGAATTGTGTCAGTCCACTTTGGGATTCAGGCAGAAGCTATGCACAGATCAGAGGATTTATTAATACTATAAAAGAATATTAAAAATAACAACTCGTAATGATCCATTCCTGAGGGCAGTAGATGGTAGCAGCCCCTGTAGGAGAACAGACGGACAGTCCAGCTGAAGCACAGTCCAGAGGGGATCTTTGCCCACCTTCCTTTCTGTCTCCAAATGAAGAAATGTGTTTGAGCAATGCATTTGATGGTAAAGCAAACAGTGATGGAAGTTGAATTGGGAAGGGACTGGTGGCCCCAAGGAAAATGTCTGGTCCTTCAGGCATTGAAGCAGAGGGATCAGCAACTCAGTTTGCACAAATTGCTGAGCCTCTGGAGCCAAACAGAGTCAGCAGAGAGACCCTCTTGGCTGTTTTTGTCACCTGATCCGTGCTGAGCTGTAGCAAGACTTTCTGCCCCTCTCCACTGGTGGTGATTAGGGATGGGGGAGAATTTCTCCCCGAAACTTCAGGGGGCCGAGTGCCAACGCATTTGGCCCCCTGAAATCGGCCGTGAAATTCTCCGCCCCCCCCGGGATGGGACTTACCTTTGACAAATGTCCCTCCCGGCGGCGGGTCCCAGTGGCGGTTCGGCGGGTTTTCGTCAGGGGCGGGGGCGGCAGCCGCTGCCATTACAAGTGAAGTAAAAAAAAAACGTGATAGGCTATGTAATGATTAACGTAGCCTATCACAGCTAGATCTCCAAAGTCAGTCGTGATAGGCTACGTCAATCGTCATGTAGCCTATCACGGGTGACTTTGAAAAAAAAAAGCGCATACGCAAATGGCGGCCCCCATGGGGCGCTGCCAGTTGCGTTCATTATTTGGTCCCTGTAGTCTACGTAAAGATTTACGTAGACTACGGTGAAAATAAGGGCAACGCTATTTGTGTTGCCCTTATTTTCGCCGTAGTCTACGTAAATCTTTATGTAGACTACAGGAACCAAATAAGGAACGCAAATGGCGGCGCCCCATGGGGGCCGCCATTTGCGTACGCACTTTTTTTTTTTTCAAAGTCACCCGTGATAGGCTACGTGACGATTTATGTAGCCTATCACGGCTGACTTTGGAAATCTAGCTGTGATAGGCTATGTAAATCATCACGTAGCCTATCACGGGGGTGTTTGTTTGTTTTTTACTCTTTTTTTGTGGCCAGGTAGACGGGGTGCTTCTACCCGGCCTGAATTTCGCCGGTGAGGGATGGGGCACTTCCCCCTCGGCCTGAATTTCGGCCGGGCGAGGCGGGGCACTTCCCCACCCTCACCTGAACTTTGGGGGGAGAACCAAAGCACCTCCCCCCCACCGCGCAGCAAGCTTCGAGAACATGTAAGGGACTTTCGTCCATCCCTAGTGGCGATGCTACTGTAACACAGCTGAGACCCGGCCAACAGTGCCCTCCCCTTGCCATGCTCTGAGCTGGCAAAAGGGGGAAGGCACGTGGGCCCTGCCACTTGGGTCCCTCTTTCAAGACAAGACCTAAAGCCTTTCCAATCCTCCTAAACCATAGCTTTCTTTATGAAGCAAACCATGGGTCTCAATCGAGCATCTTTCTCTCATCAACTAACAAAGATGCAGACACTTTTCCATTCTTCACTGCTAGAGCAAAGGGACTCCAAAAGGAAAAGGTTACAATTCTCCTTGGCTTCCATTATTTCAGCATCTACCTGGATACTAGAGGAAAGCAATAGGCATGGATACATTCCAGATATGCTCCCACCAGAAGGTATTGTTCTTATTCGATCCTTTTCAGGCTAGAATCCTAACACATCTCTAGTATTAAAGATCAGGTGCCATGCTTGCTTTTCATCAAGAGATGCTCTTTTGTATTGAGATCAGGTCTCAGTAAAATGATGTGGCATTTGGGAAGAAAGATGCAGCCCAGTAAACCAGCACTGGAGGCCAAGATAGAGAAGTCCTGCACAGCTACCATGGATTTGCCCTTCGTGCTCAGGTAGGAGGGCACAAAGGAAACCCAAACACTGCAAAAGACCAGCGTGCTGAAGGTAATCAGTTTGGCTTCATTGAAGGCTGCAGGCAGCTTCCTGGCTAGGAAAGCCACTGGGAAGCAGATGACAGCCAGGAAGCCCATGTAGCCAAGTGCAATATAGGAAATCATCACAGATCCTTCAGTGCATTGCAGAATGAAATGTCCAGGCTGAGAGTGCACGTCAGAGTCAGGGAAGGGTGGAGAGATGCCCAGCCAGATGGAGCAGATGACAACAACAACAAGAAGAATCACCACTGCAAATCCCCCCAAAAGGTGGTAGCTGTAGGCACTCCATATAAGTCTAGATAATGAGCAGGGGGCTACATCAGCTGGGCGGGTGGCAGACCAAAGCAGCCCAAAGCAGCCAGAGTGCTTCGGGAGCAGTCTAACCCACTTCAGGATTTATTTATTTGATTATCCAGCCAAAGAGGTGCACAGCCATAGAAATATATTAATAAAAGCCACTATACAGGAATATTAAAAATAACACCACATAACAATCCATTCTACAGGGTAGTAGATGGTAGTATTCCCTATAAGTGAAACGAGGGATAGTCCAGCTAAAGCAGGGTCCTGGGGGGATCTTTGCCCATCTTCCTTTCTGTCTCCAAAGGAAGAAATCTGTTTGAGTAACGCATTCGATGGTCACACCAATGGTGATGGAAGTAGATTCGGGAAGGGTCTGGGCCCCTCGAGGAAACTGGCTAGTCCCTCAGGTGTTCAAGGAGAAGGACCAGCAACTCACTTCACACAAATTGCTCAGGCTCTGGAGCCAGGCCAGAGCCAGCAGAGAGACCCTGTTGGCTCCTTTTGTCACCTCATCCCTGCAAAGTTGGAGACCAGAATGATCCTCTCTGGCCCTCTGCAGTGATGCTTCTCTAACACAGGTGAGACCAGGCCAACAGTTCCCTCCCCTCACCAGGCTCTGAGGTGGCAAAAAGAGGAAGGTGCTTGATCACTGCCACTGGGATCCCTCTTTCAAGACCTGTTCTGGAGCCTTCCAGAGCCTCCTAATCCACAGCTTTATTTGAAAAGAAAACCATGGCCCCCAATTGTGGATCTTTCTCTGCTCAAATATCAAAATGCAGACCCTTTTCTGTTCTTCACTGCTAGAGCAATGTCAGCCCAAAAGGAAAAGGTTAAAATTTTTTGAAGAGCTCATTCTCCTTGCAAGGAAGGCTACCCAGTATTTCTGGATCTCCCTGGACCCTACTGGAAAGCGACAAGCCATTGATACCTTCCATACTTGCCCCCACCAGAAGCTATGGTTCTCATCAGATCCTGGACAGACCAGAATGCTAACCCATCTCAATTACTAAAGATCAGATGCCATGCTTGGTTTTCATCATGAGATGCTCCTTTGTATTCAGGTCAGGTCTCAGTAAAATAATGTAGCACTTGGGAAGAAAGACGCAGCCCAGTATCCCTGCACTGGAGGCCAAGATAGAGAAGACCTGCACAGCTACCATGTATTTGCCCTTCATGCTCAGGTAGGAGGGTACAAAGGAAACCCAAACACTGCAAAAGACCAGCATGCTGAAGGTGATCAGCTTGGCTTCATTGAAGGCTGCAGGCAGATTCCTGGCTAGGAAAGCCACCGTGAAGCAGATGGCAGCCAGAAAGCCCATGTAGCCAAGTGCAATATAGTACATAGCCACAGAACCTTCATTGCATTGCAGGATGATCTGTCCAGGCTGAGAGTACATGTCAGAGTCAGGGAAGGGTGGAGAGATGCCCAGCCAGATGGAGCAGATGACAACTTGGACACTAGAACAAGAAATTACAATGGAGTTTGCAAGCTTCTTCCCCAGCCATCTCCTCACCTTGTTCCCTGGCTTTGTGGCCAGGAAGGCCAGCACCACAGTGATTGTTTTGGCCAACACAGAAGAGACAGCAACAGTGAAAATTATGCTGAAGGCCATTTGTCGGAGAAGGCAGGTCTCTTTCTTTGGCCAGCCAAGGAATAGGAAGGAGGACCAGAAGGAAAGCAGGAGGGAGATCAGGAGAATGTAGGACAGGTCCCGGTTATTAGATTTCACTACTGGAGTTTCAAGGAATTTAGTGAAGATTACTAAAACAAATCCTGTTGTTAGGGATAAGAATAGGACAAAGGAAGTCAGAATGATCCCCAATGTTTCATAATAGGACAGAAAATTTATATCCTTGGGGACACATTGATTTCTGTCCTTGTTTGGATGCTGATCTTCTGGACACTTGGTGCAATGGTCTGCATCTGAAAAGAAGAAGAGTCATTTCAGCATGACGAACATGAGGCGTGGATCCAGAACTGTCAATGATCTGTTACAGTTTGAGGAAAGATAGGGACGTGGAAGAGGTCAGGAAACATGAACTCATAGCAAGGGAGGGAGGGAGACCAATGTTTGCTCACAGAGGACCTCCTTTGTGTTCAGAAGATACAATCTGTGGCCATATCACAAAAGCAGGATCTCAGGCAGTAAGGATGGACGAAAGCCCCTTACCTGGTTCCGCAGCTGTTTTCGGTGGGGGGGGAGGCACTCCGTTTCTTCCCCTGAAATTCTTGGCAGGTGGGGAGGCGCCCGATCCCTCCCCGCTGAAATTCTGGCTGGGGGGGAAGCGCCCCGTCTCCCCAGCCATGAAAGAAAAAAGTAAAGTGTAAAAAAAAGAAAGAAAAAAGTGATAGGCTACGTAAAGATTTACATAGCCTATCACAGCTAGATTTTCAAAGTCAGCCATGATAGGCTACGTAAAGATTTACGTAGCCTATCACGGCTGACTTTGAAAAAAAAAAAAGTGCGTACGCAAATGGCGGCACCCATGGGTGCCGCCATTTATTTGCATTCCTTATTTGGGCACGGGTAGTCTACGTAAAGGTTTACATAGACTATGGAGAAAATAAGGGCAACGCTGCATTGCCCTTATTTTCGCCGTAGTCTACAGAAATCTTTACGTAGACTACCCGTGCCCAAATAAGGAATGCAAATGCTGGCGCCCATGGGTGCTGCCATTTGCGTATGCGCTTTTTTTTTTTTTTCAAAGTCAGCCATGATAGGCTACGTAAAACTTTACGTAGCCTATCACGGCTGACATTGAAAATCTAGCTGTGATAGGCTATGTAAATCTTTACGTAGCCTATCACTTTTTTCTTTCTTTTTTTTACATTTTATTTGGAAATGGCGGTGGCGGCAGCTGGTCGGAAGACCGGCCGCTGCCGCCACCGAACCACCGCCGAACCGCCGCCGGGACCCGCCGCCCAGAGGGACATTCGTGCGAGGTAAGTCCCATCCCGGAGGGGGGCGGGGGGTGGAGAATTTCCCAACCAATTTCGGGTGGCCGAATGCGTTGGCATTCGGCCTCCCAGAGATTCATGGAGAAATTCTCCGACATCCCTATCAGGCAGTGAGAGATTACTCGGCTCCTGCAAGTCAGATTACTCAAAACTGAGCTTGATGAATTGATTTGGTTTGAAGACATGTTCCTTCCTGTTTTGTTCAGAAGTGGAATAGCAACTGTGTTTAGCAAAACAATGTTCAGGGTATTATCTATGTGATTGTTAGGGATGCCAGGGAATTCCACCACGGACCCCAGTGAGGCCGCATTCCAAGAATACGGCCCCATTGGGGTCCATGGCGGAATGGAGCACTCACCTCTGTGCCCCTCCGCAATCCGTCCAGGCCGGCTCCTCCATGTGGTGATCCTGCAGAGCCAGCTCCACAGCGCCAGGGACATTGCCGTGCCGTATCCCTGTGCTAAGTCCGGATGCAAATAGCATCCTCTACACCATTGGCATCCTTGTTTTTTCATACGTTAGGCTATGCAAATATCTATGTAAATATAATTTCCGTAGCCTGTCGTGTTTAAACAGGGATGCCAATGGCGTAGTGTGTCAGGGTGGACACTGAGCCCATAGAATCCCAGAGCAGTTTTGATTCGGAGGAAGAGCAGTCGCTCCTGGGAGAGGAGCGCGCCCCTCTTTCCCAGGCCCCGCAGCTGACAGAGATTCCTCCCACCAACATTCCTAGATTAGAAAGCAGTCCAGGGAGTGACCCAGCACAAATAGCAGACTTGGTAGATGTGCGGCGCAGACACAGAGAGCGGTGCCAGATAGAGGGCGCAGAAAGGAGGCGTAGTGCCCGGTTGGTGCTCAAACAACGGCTGCACCCAGAGGATCCAAGAGAAAAGGGGAGGGATTCTCCCTAGTCCTTATATTCAGGGATCTGCCAGTAATTGCCTTTCCAACGGGGACCAACTGTTCCAACTTAGGGCATAGGGATGCTGCTGCTCAGATCTAGTTGCTACCTGTAGAGTTGTTAAGTTGTAAAGGAAGAATAAAGCTTTGAAAAGAATCCCTTTGTCTGTGTCTGGACTTGGCTACTGGATTAGATTGAGAGAGCCCTCCAAGGAACCCTTGACATAGTGGACCCCATTTGCATCTGGACTTAGCACAGCGATACGGCATGTCAATGGCAGCCGCTGTATCTCTAGCTCTGCGGAGCCGGCCGAGATCACCCAGAGCATAGCTGGCCTGGACAGATTCCTGGAGGAGGATGGATCACCTCCCCCCCACGGACCCCGCCCCACACCTGGAATGCAGTAAGTGATCCTCCCATCCCCAGTGGTTGTCCTATTTTAGTCTTCAGAACAACTCTGTGAGGTGTGCTAGTCAAAGTTGTAACAAGTGGGACAAGGCAGGAAGCCCTGTCTCTGAGCAGGGATTTGAACTTGGTTCTCCCCAGTCCAAGCCCAACACTCCACCTGCATCATCAATCCTGCTTCTCCCAAGGGTGGTCCATTAAGTTTCATACCCAGAGTATCAATCCTTCATAAAGTCTACTTTTGTTACACTTTCATGGACAATTTTCCTTAAGGGGTTTAATGGAGTAGAACAGTGAATCGACACTGGACAGGAAAGTGGTCTGTTCAAGAGAGAGTTATGTAGTGTTGTGGAACAGAGGTTTGCAACATTTCCATCTTGAACTTGACACAATTTTCACATCCCCTTTTTTGCCAAGAAATAACTAGGGATGTACGGATTCCGCACCGTCCATCCCGGTGGGGAATCCGTGGGGGGGCAATCCATTCCTCCCCCCGGAATCCTCGTGGAGCGCCTCTGCTCCGTGAGTATTCTGCAGAGCCAAGGGCCTCCCGTTCCACCATCCGCATGCGCTGGATTCCCCTGATTTTTTCGGCTCCCCGAACTTACGTTAATAATTCTGTAACTACAGCCGAAAAATCCTTTTTACACGCCCGCTGTCTGTCTCTGTAAGCCTCAGGTCACAGGGAAAATACCTATTTATTTTCATAAAAAGGGTAAAGCCCTTTGCAGGGATTCTCCACGTAACTTCCAGTCACCTGACCTCCCCTGACCTCACCGGATCTGACTGCACCTGACCTCACCTGACCTCACCAGACCTCACCTCACCTCACCTCACCGGACCTCACCTCACCTCCACAGACAATAAACAAAAAAGATGGAGAATTGCTGTGGACTTTGCGACTCAGCCCCAGTGAAAGAAAGCCTTGGGTCACAGGGAAAATACCTATTGTAAACAGGGTAAAGCCATTCATATTCTTCCATTTCCAATTTATGGATTTCTTTTTGTAATTATTTTCATAAAATCTGCCGTTCAGCGGACAAAAAAAAGAGGGGGTCACGTGAGCTCCGTTCCGGGTCGACCGAGCCGCCCCCTTCCGAGGAGGATTCTGCATACCGGATTTGTCAGAATTCGATCCCATTTAAAATTCGTGTGGAATTCTGACATCCCTAGGAACAACTGCATGTCAGCCACAAAATCACAGCACGTTGCAGAGGATTCTCTCTCTATAATGGAGACTGGCCTATATCTGTGATGACATCGCTGCCCCAGTCACATTAAATGCAGAGCTCTTTTTGTACAGTGTGCTTTAAACTAGGGAAAAGAGGGTGGCCTGTGTACAGTGGAGGCTGGTGGCTCCAATTTTGGTGAGGTTTAAATGCATTCTGAGTTTCAGTCAGAACCAGCAAAGATGTAAAGCAGCTATCAAAAGTGTAGAACTCTATCCCCAAAAAGGTTTCAGAACCTTGGATAGCTCTTTAGAGTTCGAGCTGGTTCTGACTGAACCCAAGGATGGATTCATGGCCCCATTTACATTTGGGCCTGCCTTAATCATGTACAAAGCACAGCGCGGGGGCAGGGGGTGATTTATGGAATTAGTGGTGGGTATTAAAACACTGAAGACAAGAAGGCATACAAGTTCAAAATGTCTTTAAAACCTTCACTGAAAAACCCTGATCATTTAATTCATTTGTTTCTATGACTTTTCAGCCTGCCCTTCAGAAAAAGTGCTAGGATGGCTTACAAGCCAGAAAAATAAAAGATAGTATAAGAAGATCCGTTAATCACAATTAAAAGAAAACAAACAAGAACAGCATCAAGATGTGGTAGAATGGAGAAACCCGTCATTAAAACCAGATTCACTCTGTGTGCTGAAATGGCTGGGCAAATAAAGACATCTTCACCTGGCACTAGAATGGCATCACAGTTGATGAGCCTTCCTCGGGAGGCTGTTCCACTAGTGGGGTGCCACAACCAAAAGGGCCCTCTATCAGGTCACCAGTCACCTCATTTCAGATGGCAGGAGGATCCAGAAGAGAGCCTCTGATTAGTGTGTAGGCAAAAAACCAAACCCAAATGTTTGCTCTATTTCCCAATGGATCACCTGTTGCTCTGAAGTCACCCACCTTCCTGAGTGGAGATGGTCCCTTCTGCACATGGAGCACAAGCATAGCAGCATGGTGGCTCTCCTTCCTGGACCTCCTTGGCATATCCAGGGCAACAGCTCTCGACACATCTGGAACGAGGCACAGTCTAGCGATAAAGAGAAGGTTCAGCAAGGAAAACATGTGAGGAATATTTGTTGCTATGGAAATGAATCTAAGAATTTGGAAAGGACCCATTGAGCTCTCTTTTCCCAGTGACCTCAAGTGACCCCAGGATGCTCTTTGGGCTGTTCATTTGTTTGTTTCAATATTTATATCCAGCATTTCTCTACATAAGTAGACGGAATGCAGAGTACAAAACTGACAGGTAAGAGGTACAATAACGAGATAAACTAAAATGCAAAATGGAACCAACATAAGCAGTAGAACAGAAGCCATAAAAAACACCAGTGAAGAGACTTTACTAGAGACCTCATTGATATTAACTAGAGCTGTACAAAGACCCCCACGCTTTGCTTCAGACCGATTCGGACTCAACCCACTTCCCTTCAGATACAAAGGCGAACTGAGATTCAGACATCTGAACTATTTGGCATTGAAGTTTTCCCAATGACTCGCACTGGAAAACAGAAATGGCCATAACTTTTCACTGTTTCCACAAGTGCATGAAATCTGGAGACCTTGCAGCCCCTATGGGGGGGACTCCACCTGCCAAATTTCAGACAGTTTATCCAAGATGCTTTTGTGCTAGGCACAGAGACAGTGTGCTGTTCTCAGAAACTCAAACCAAAGGTGATGTAGGGATATTGAGTGAAGTTAGGTGGTTAAGGGGTGATTAGGAGGAGGTCACTTTCCCTAATCTCTGCTGTAGTCTCCTTTAACCCCTCTCCCCTTTAATATTCAGATTCACAGTAGACGACCTCAGGGTGTGTTTGGCGGAATGGAATGCACATTACCTGCGGGGGGGGGGGGGACAGGCCAGCAGGCAGGCTGTGCTGTGCTTTCATCACAAACTCTCAAAGCAAAGAGCTATAACTTTTCACTGGTTGCACATAGGGATGTCAGAGAATTCCGCCACGGATCTTGGTGAGGCTGAATGCCAGTGCATTCAGCCCCCTGAAATCCATGGCGGAATGGCCTGCCACCCCCCCGCCCCCCACGGATCCCCCCCGGGATAAGACTTACCTGGGGCGGATGTTCTGGACGGCAGCAGCTCCGGCGGCAGCGGCGTCTCGTCTTCCGACCGGCTGCCACCGCCACCATTTGCAGTCTCGTCTTTTCTCTTTTTTTTTACATAGATGTGATAGGCTATGTAAAGACTTACGTAGCCTATCACGGCTGGGTTAAAAAAGCAACAACCACGTACGCAACTGGTGGCGGCTACGGCCGCCGCCATTTGCGTTCCTTGTTTTTGGCCATCTTAGTCTACGTCAATATTTACGTAGACTAAGATGGTGAAAATAAAGGGGAACGCAAATAGCCTGCTACGCTATAAATAATATAATATAATGTAATACAATACAATACAATAATAATAATAATAATAATAATAATAATATAAATAGCTGCCATCATTTGCGTACGCTTTTTTTTTGTTTTTTGTTTTTACCCAGAGCCCTCTACAATGGGAAATCCAGCTGCAGATGGCCCGGGCCTGGGCCTGGCCGGCTGCTCTGCGGAGCTGCTGCAGAGCACAGCCAGACGTCGAGGATTCCGGGGGGGAGGACCAGATCTCCTCCCCCCCATCGAGGATTCTGGGGGGAGGGAAAGAAAGTCTTCCCCCCATGAACAGAATCTATGAAAAGGTAAGTCACTTTCGTACATCCCTTGTTGCACAGAAGTGCGTTAAATCTGGGACAAGGGCAACCCCAATGCCAAAGCCCCGAAGATGCCTCATATTGTGCTTGCTTTGCCACACAGTGTAGTATTAAATATAAATAATATATGTTGTTAATCAGTGGAGTGCTTTGCCCACCATATTTTGAAATGTGGATTTGTGTGTTGTGCCTTGCCACACACTGTTTCCTTGACCGCAATTCAAGCATGCGCATGCACGCACATGCACGCACGCACACGCACGCACGCACACGCACGCACGCACACAGACAGACAAGAACAAAAGAAAAACAAATACAGAATGATGTAAAAGCAAATAAAATGGTGGTTTTTTGTTTTGTTTTTTAGGGGAAAGGTATAGAGTTCAAAAATGGGAAGGGAAGGAATACAGGAACTGAGAAAGGCGGGGAATGGGAATAGCCAAGAAAAAGGAAAAGAAAGTGCTTCTAAGATGATTTTCTTTTTTTTGAGAATCTAACAGGAAAACTATGAAAAAATATTTGAACTACTTTTTAAATTCTTCTTTTTTTATAAAAGTTCTAGAATGAATGAAAGAAAGAAAGAAACTAGTAAGAATGATTGAACAATTCAGAAGGGTGAGGGGGCAAAGAACAAGGCAACAACAGGAGGAACATAACTGTTTTTTTAAAAAAAGTTTTTGTTTTTTTAAACAAATAATCTAGAAAAGAAAGAAACGTAAAAGTTGAATTGAAAAGGGCTGGTTGGGAAAGAATAAGAAGAACAAAGCTACAGTACCCCCCACACACATACACACCGGATCTAGCCAATGAACTATTCAAGTCTGACAGCTCTCTTTGACCCCTAAGTCTTCTAAGAGCACTGTCTGTTGCAGTGAAACAAACACAGGCTGATCTCTCCAATACATGACATATCCCAACCCCACTGTCACTGACTGGAGACTGCGGGGTTAGATCCAGCCCTCATTGGGTAACAAGAGTTACCATTCACCAAAGCTCCCTTCCTCCTTCACCTCCTCCTCTCCTCTCCCTTTCCCTTTCCCTGAACTTTCACATTTAGATTTGGAAGGCATGAGAAGAGCTCTGAAACTCTGTGTTGGACCGAGACACTTTGGTGGTGACTAGGGGTGGACGAAAGTCACTTACCTGTCCTCGAAGGACGTTCGCGGTGGGGGGGAGGCGCTTCGCTGGTCCCCCCGCGAAGTTCAGGCTGGGGGGGGAGGCTTCCCGCCTCGGCCCGGCCGAAATTCAGGCCGGGGGGGAGGCTTCCCGCCTCGCCCTGCCGCGAACGCAAAAGTTTAAAAAAAAAACAAAAAACGGCCCCTGATAGGCTACGTGATGATTCACGTAGCCTATCACGGCTAGATCTGCAAAGTCAGCCGTGATAGGCTACGTGAATCATCTCGTAGCCTATCACGGGTGACTTTAAAAAAAAAAAAGCGCGTACGCTAATGGCGGCCCCCATAGGGAGCCGCCATTCGCGTTCCTTATTTAGTCTCTGTAGTCTACGTAAATGTTTACGTAGACTACGGTGAAAATAAGGGCAACGCAAATAGCGTTGCCCTTATTTTCGCCGTAGTCTACGTAAATGTTTACGTAGACTACAGCCACCAAATAAGGAACGGGAATGGCAGCTCCCTATGGGGGCCGCCATTATCCGTACACACTTTTTTTTTTTTTTAAATCACCCGTGATAGGCTACGTGACGATTCATGTAGCCTATCACGGCTGACTTTGCAAATCTAACTGACACGGCTGACTTTGCAAATCACAAGTCTGTGATCCCAAGATCTGGTCATGAAACTTAAATGGTTTCATAGCTGAATCAGGCACTCCACCGCCTGTCAAACACATTGGGGTCACATTAGAGCCTCATTCAGGTATTACAGCCATGAATTGACAACATGAGCAGGAAAGGCTGTGTGGGTGACAGGGGTGTACGAAACCCTGCTTACCTGGCCCTGCCGGGTTCCACTGGGGGGGAGGTGCTCCGTGCCTCCCCCTGGAATCCTGGCCGTGCCTCCTGCAGCCAGACATCTGGCCGCTGGGCAGCCCTGCAGGGACGCAAATGTCAGCTGTCGTAGCCGCTGTCATTTGCATCCCTTTCTTTTGCCATGATAGGCTATGTAAAAATTTATGTAGCCTATCACAGCAGGGGGAAACCCCAGCGAACGCAAATGGCAGTAGCCGTGGCCATTTGCGTACGCTGCGGTTTTTTTCCCCCTGCCGTGATAGGCTACATAAATACTTATGTAGCCTATCACGGCCTCCACAGGGACAAAAGTGGCATCCCTGCTTTAGCCATGATAGGCTATATAAGTATTTACGTAGCCTATCACGGCTGAAGAGGAGCAAGCGAATGGTGGCCGCAGGACGGCTGCCATTCGCACAGGAGCGCAGACGGGAGGAGGTAAGTGCTCCATTTCACATGCCTTTTGTGGGGTGGGGGTGGCAGGGGCTTCCTTACATGACGGTTTTCAGGTGGGTGAATGCACTGGCATTCCGCCTCACTGAGATCCATTGCGGAATTCTTTGACATCCCTAGTGGGTGAGCCTTTAGCTCAGTGGTGGGTAACATCATAAGAAGACCATAAGAATATAACAAGAGCCATGCTGGACCAGATCAAAGGGCCATATTAGTGCAGCATTCTGTTCCAACAGTGGCCAACCAGTGCACGTATGAAACCCAGAGAAGAAGATCATTGCAAGAGCACCCTTCAGACCATGTCCCCCACCAACTGGTGTACATAGGTGTAGTGCCTGTGATACTGGAGGTAAACATGTACCTGGGGGTGCATTGTCTCCAGTGGACGAGTGGAATCAAAGTGTGGAATACAACAAAAGTCCTACTTAGAGTAGACCCATTGAAAGAATGGGACAAGTTAATTAACCCCAAGTGATTCTACTGGGAAAGAAAAGTGTGCAGGGAGAGCACACCATCTTTCCCAGCGTAATCAGGCTGGCAGGCTATGTGGAAATGCATAGGGTTGGGGGAGAATTTCTCCCTGAAACTTCGGGGGCCGAGCGCCAATGTGTTCAGCCCCCCGAACAAGTTTCGGGGAGAAATTCTCCGCACCCCCCACCTCCCGCACCCCCCCTGGGACGGGACTTACCTTTGGCGAATGTCCCTCCCGGCGGCAGGTCCGGCTGGCGGTTCGTCAGGTGTTCGCCCAGGGTGGGAGCGGCAGCCGGTCTTTTGACCGACTGCCGCCACCGCCATTCCAATAAAAAAAAAAAAAACGCCCCCGTGATAGGCTACGTGACGATTAACGTAACCTATCACGGCTAGATTTGCAAAGTCAGCCGTGATAGGCTACGTAAATCGTCACGTAGCCTATCACGGGTGACTTTAAAAAAAAAAAAAAGCACGTACGGATAATGGCGGCCCCCATAGGGAGCCGCCATTCCCGTTCCTTATTTGGTCACTGTAGACTACGTAAAGATTTATTTTATGTATTTGCGTTGCCCTTATTTTCGCCGTAGTCTACGTAAATCTTTACGTAGACTACAGCGACCAAATAAGGAACGGGAATGGCGGCTCCCTATGGGGGCCGCTATTAGCGTACGCACTTTTTTTTTTTTTAAAGTCACCCATGATAGGCTACATGATGATTAACGTAGCCTATCACGGCTGACTTTGCAGATCTAGCCGTGATAGGCTATGTTAATCATCACATAGCCTATCACAGGGGCGTTTTGTTTTTGTTTTTTAAACTTTTTAGTTCGCAGCCAGGCGAGGCGAGGCGCCTCCTCCTCCCCGGCCTGAATTTCGGCCGGGCGAGGCGGGAAGCCTCCCCCCCGGCCTGAATTTCGGCCGGGCGAGGCGGGAAGCCTCCCCCCCCCAGTCTGAACTTCACGGGGGGAGCAGCGAAGCGCCTCCCCCCCACCGCAAACAAGCTTCGAGGACAGGTAAGTGACTTTCGTCCATCCCTAGAAATGCAGCAGCAGAATCATGGCAGTGACCATGGCTTTAGATTCTCCCCTGTTGCCATGTGCATCATGTTGACTTCCCTGTGTTCTAGTGTAACTTTAACTGTAAGGAGACAAGAATCTTTTCAACAAGCGCTTAATAACTAGGGATGGTGGAGAATTCTGCTACGGATTTCAGTGAGGCTGAATGCACTGGCATTCGCCCCCCCGAAACCCATGGAGGAATGGCCTCCCCCCCCACACCTTGCAGAATCCCCCTGGAATGAAACTTACCTAGGGTGGCAGAGGCGGCAGCAGCGGCTGGTCTTTCAGCTGGCTTCTGCAGCCGCAAATGGCAGCCGCTGTAGCGGTCGCCATTTGTGTCCTGCCAGGCTGCCGTGATAGGCTGCGTAAGTATTTACGTAGTATTTACGTAGCCTATCACGGCAAAGAGCAGGGATGCAAATGGCGGCTGCTACGCCATTTGCGCCACTGCTCTTTCCGTGACAGGCTACATAAGTATTTATGTAGCCTATCATGGTAAAGGCAGCAACGCAAATGGCGGCCACTATGCCATTTGCATGGCTGCCTTTACCGTGATAGGCTACGTAAATACTTACATAGCCTATCACGGCAGCCTAGCACGACACAAATGGTGGCCGCTACAGCAGCCACCATTTGCATCCGCAGCAGCCTGGCCGTGGCCAGAACTCCAGCTGCGGATGGCCCTGGCTGGTGGCTCTGTGGAGCCACGGCAGAGCAGAGCCGGCCAAGGAGGATTCTGGGGGGGAGGGACGGAGCGCCTCCCCCCCACTGTGAATCACACCTGCAAAAAGGTAAATGACTTTTGTACATCCCTATTAATAACCCTGGAAGGTCAGGATGAACCCTGGAAGATTCTTCAGTGGGTAATTATTATCATGGTAGATGGAAAGTACATATGGGTGCAAGATGCTGGTTGGGCCCTGCTTCCATCTAGGTGCCACCTAATGATTAGAAGTTGGAATTAGAAGGGTGCTGAGCCTGTAGTCCCTCAGCACCTGGCCCACCACTCCCACTCCTGAGGCTGGATCTGATTATGGTCCTTTTCCAAACTCACTTTTTGATGCCCTGGCACCCATTCCAAAGCTCCACCACTGCCACTACCCGCCTTCAGTACACATTCCAGAGGATCAGCTTTCCCAGTGGGCAGAGGTGCCTTGAAGTGGAATCGGAGCCAAGCAAGCACTCAGGTCACATTTCTATGCACCTGGCATCCTCTCCATTCCCAATTCATACCTGTGGGATTTTGTAGACGCCTGACATGGTTGAAATCAGGATGGAGAGGTCAGATTCAGCCCCTTCAAGGATGGCCAGCAGGCGATTCTTTTTCCCACAGCTGTAGTTTGGAAGAGTGCTTTCCCCACCAGCAACCAGCTGCAGCATCGCATAGGAAGTGGTTCTTCCATTGAAGTAGGACTTGTAGACATCGTAGCCCAGGGTGATGTTGGGTAAGAGCCTGGGGTCCTGGTTGATGTCCTTAATGACAAACAAGAAGGAGAAGATGTACCAGTACCTTGGAAATAGCAAACTACAAAACAATAAATGAAAGGAAAATGTCATTGACATCTTTTTTTTAAATCTAAAGCCCTCTGAGGGGGATATAAATATCAGAAGATCTGATCCTCACATAACAATTTGTATGTTTGTAGGGAGCAACAAAACTAATCTTGTTGCCAGTAAATAACTATCCATTGGCCATTTAAACACAAAGATGGAGAGATTATGCCTCATTCCTTGATAGGGCAAGTCCACAGTGTTCAAAGAACAAAATCTATGTCAATATTTACATCACATTTCTATACTATGCCATTACTGAAGTTCTCTGGGATTTTACAAAAATTATAGTGCATTTTAAAACCATTTACACAAATCAGTGGTGAGGTTCCACAAACTCAAATAGCAGCAACGGAGCTCTCCAGAATCTCTCCGTTGGACAACCAGGTGCACAACCAGTTGCAAAGCAGGTGCACAACAGATTGCAAAAGGGGGTAAGCAGTTGCGTACCTGAAGCAGAATGCCCCATGGGTGGCACAACTGGTTGCACATCTGGAGGCCCAATCTTTGCACAAGCATAATGCAAGACCCCATTCACAACCACACTCGCACAAATGTAACTTTAGCTGGATTCTTCTCTTGCTCATTGTTCAGATCCTAGAGTCCGCTAGCACAGTGTCATTTGTGCTAGCAGAGTGACACAGTTGGATCTTGCCTAGACAACGTAGACTTAAACAATTATGATCAACCATAGGACGAAACGAGGACCTGATTAAGAACTCATCACATGCTGCAAAATGCCGGAGAGAAGAGAAACGTCTTAGCTTGGCTCTGAAAAGAAAACAGTGTTGGCACCAGGCAGGCCTCATACACACATGCACACATGCATACATCCATTGAAATTTCTTAGACACGATGGCCTTAATCCGGAGGGCAATGTAGGCACTACAGAACTCACACCACTTTTTCTTTTGTCCGCAGGAATTCCACACTGCCACTCCTGCTATCCATGTAACAGCACAGCTCCTGATGAGGGTAGCAGCTTAAATATGGAATACTCTCTGTTAGTCATTCTGTCATTCACACAAACACATACACACACATACACACACACATGAGTTTCTTACCCAAAAACTGGAGCAGCCTGTTGCAAGGCATTTCAACTCTGTTTCACATTTTCTCTTGGATTTGCAGTTGCTCCCAATAGAACAAACAAAAGAAAATGACATGCTTGACAAAAGGGGAATTTCAGGATATATATACTCAGAATGTATGTCCCATATCTAACAATGGTATTGTCAGATATGGGACATACATTCTACTGATACTTTTCAGAAAGTTACTTCCAACAGGAAGTGGGAATTATAAAAATCACATGCCCTGAAAAATATGTGTGTGTGTGTGGGGGGGATACTTGAAAGTATCACCCCCAATTGTCACACCAAGGAACACAGCCTGTTCATTCACTGTCTCTCCAAATATTCAATTGGAATGATTCTGCATTTGGCTCTGCTTACTGCAGAATGGCTTCAGTTCAATTATATCCCTTTGCTAGCTTGTAATAAACATTAATGCTGGGGATGGAGGGGGAAGCCATGTGATGGCATTTTTGCTTAGATTATGCCCAAGAAAGTGACACCATAGCTCCAGTCGGTGTCTTGTCACAGCGTGTTTGTTCTTTGGCTGCAACTATGCAAGAAATCTCTGATTATCCAGACACATGTGATCATGCTGAGTAAGATACTCCCTTAATGCTAACAGTGCTCCAAGTTTTCCTTCAAAAGGCACAACAGGGGCAAAGTAGGGAGAGTGAATTACTAGGGATGACCAGGGGTATGAGGAAATAGGGGCGATTTCCAGTAAACGGGGGCAATGGCTGTCCAGGTTGGGAAGCATTTAATCATCATTACTTACCAATCAACCCTGGTTAAAGGGGAGCTGGAAAAGACATATGGCTGGGGAGACTTAAGATACTGTGAAGATAAGACTCCACCAATGAGGTAGTCTCCTGTCCAGTAGTAATTGAGTGCTCCCATTTGATTTCTGATAGTATCGAAGGGGCATTCTTCCTTTTGCATCTTGCAGGCTGTGTGAGGCAGCAGCAGCAGCAGCGGCAGGAGTGGCAGTGATACCATGATGGTTCTGCCATCTTGCTCCTTTGGACTGGTCCTCTCAGCTCCACAGTCAGCAGGTCAGAAGAAGCCAGAAATGTCTTCCAAGTGTGAGGCTGCAGTGTCGTTATAAAGACAATGAGTTCTGAGCTGAAAGAGGGTTCCACCAAACTGCACCACAGTCATGGCCATCCCAGGCTGCCCTAGAGCTCAGTACAGGTAGCACAGGGAGTGTTTAATACACTTGGCTTCTCAGGCATAGTGCAAGAAGTTACCTCATGTTGCCTTCAGTTCTTCTGCTTAGGTCATTGGTCCCAAAAGGAATCTCCAGAAAGCAGAAATTGCTTGAGCTTTGGCAAGGATCAGAATCAATCACACTGTTTTTGGTATTTACCAGAGGAAGCATCACCTCTGTCACTTCATGGACTCTCGGAGTGGCTTGATCCCCAGGTGCAGAGCTGGGGAAAAACATGTTTTTGAGAACTCACCAATGAGGTTTCATCTTCTGATGTGGGTTGGCAAGGGGGCAGGGGACTGTTGCCTGAGCTTTGTTGGAGAATGACCAACAAAAAAGCCACAATCAAGAAAATCTGTTAGGGTGTATGCCAGAGGTGGGGGGATATGTGGCCTTCCAGATGTTGTTGGCCTATGTCCTGTCAGCCCTACCCAGTGGTGAGGAATGCTTGGAGTTGTAGTCCAAAATCATCTGGAGGGCCACACTCTTAGTGTCTGCTAGTGTGAGGGTTCAGCTGGACACTCAACTCCCCTTTCTGAGGGTGGCGTGCTGTCTCCGACCTCAGAACTTTTCCCAGCCCATCCTGGGGTTCCTGGGACACTCACCCAGGGCCTGTAGGATGGCTCTCATAGTGATGAACTTTCAGGATGCTGAGAAAATGTTGTTGTTGTTGTTCAGTCATTCAGTCGTGTCCGACTCTTCATGACCCCATGGACCATAGCACGCCATGCCTTCCTGTCCTGCGCTCTCTCCCGGAGTATGCTCAAGTTCATATTCATTGCATTGGTGATGCTATCTAGCCATCTCATCCTATGCCGTCCCCTTCTCCTTTTGCCTTCAGTCTTTCCCAGCATCAGGGTCTTTTCCAGAGAGGTTTCTCTTCGCATAAGGTGGCCAAAATATTTCAGCTTCAGCTACAGTATCTGTCCTTCCAATGAGCACTCAGGGTTGATTTCCTTTAGGATGGACTGATTTGACCTCTTTGCAGTCCAGGGGACTTGTAAGAGTCTTCTCCAGCACCACAGTTCGAAAGCATCAATTCTTCGGCGCTCAGCCTTCCTTATAGTCCAGCTCTCACAGCCATACATTACTACTGGGAAAACCATAGCTTTGATTAGACGGACCTTTGTCGGCAAGGTGATGTCTCTGCTTCTGACTATGCTGTCTAGGTTGGCCATAGCTTTCTTCCCCAGGAGCAAGCATCTTTTAATTTCATGGCTACAGTCACCATCTGCAGTGATCTTGGAGCCCAAGAAAGTAAAATCTGTCACTGCTTCCATTTCTTCCCCTTCTATATGCCAGGAAGTGATGGGGCCAGATGCCATGATCTTCGTTTTTTTTAATGTTGAGTTTCAAACCAGCTTTTGCACTCTCCTCTTTCACCCTCAACAAGAGGCTCTTTAGATCCTCTTCGCTTTCTGCCATTAGGGTGGTATCCTCTGTGTATCTGAGGTGGTTGATAATTCTCCCAACAATCTTAATTCCAACCTGTGATTCATCCAACCCAGCGTTTCTTATGATGTACTCTGCATATAAGTTAAATAAGCAGGGTGACAATATGCAGCCTTGTCGTACTCCTTTCCCAATTATGAATCAGTCGGTTGTTCCATGTCTGGTTCTTACTGTTGCTTCTTGACCCTCGTACAGGTTTCTCAGGAGACAGGTAAGGTGGTCTGGTACTCCCATCTCTGTAAGAATTTGCCACAGTTTGTTGTGATCCACACAATCAAAGGCTTTAGTGTAGTCAATGAAGCAGAAATAGACCTTTTTCTGGAATTCTCTTGCTTTCTCCATGATGCTGCGAATGTTGGCGATTTGATCCCTAGTTCCTCTGCCTCTTCGAAACCCAGCTTGTACTTCCG
Organism: Heloderma suspectum; assembly: GCF_057233095.1. Classification (NCBI taxonomy): domain Eukaryota; kingdom Metazoa; phylum Chordata; class Lepidosauria; order Squamata; family Helodermatidae; genus Heloderma; species Heloderma suspectum. The sequence goes on along the minus strand of NC_139459.1, from coordinate 385,694,865 downwards.
GTAGTTCTCAGTTGGCATACTGCTGAAGCCCAGCTTGTAGGAGTTTGAGCATCACCTTGCTGGCATGTGAAATGAGCGCAATTGTACAGTAGTTTGAACACTCTTTGGCGTTGCCCTTCTTTGGAATTGGAATGTAAACTCACCTTTTCCAGTCTTGCGGCCAATGTTGAGTGTTCCAAATTTGTTGGCATATTGAATGCAGCACATTAACAGCATCATATTTTAGGATTTTAAATAGCTCAGCTGGAATACTGTCATCTCCGCTAGCTTTGTTGTTACTAATGATTCCAAAGGACCACTTGACTTCACACTCTAGGATGTCCAGCTCAAGTTCAGTGACTGCACTATCATGGCTATCAGGGACATTCCTGTATAGTTTCAGGATCTTTCCTGTATAGTTCTTCTGTGTATTCTTGCCACCTCTTCTTAATCTCATCTGCTTCTGTTAGGTCCCTGTCTTCTTTGTCCTTTATCATGCCCGTCTTTGCACAAAACATTCCCTTGAGATCTCCCATTTTCTTGAAGAGATCTCTAGTCTTTCCCATTCTGTTGTTCTCCTCGATTTCTTTGCATTGATCATTTAAGAAGGCCTTCTTGTCTCTCCTTGCTATTCTCTGGAAATCTGCATTCAGTTGCATATATCTTCCCCTTTCTCCCTTGCTTTTCACTTCCCTTCTTTTGTCAGCTACTTGTAAAGCCTCATCAGACAGCCACTTGGCTTTCTTGCATTTCTTTTTCTTGGGGATGGATTTCGTTGCTGCCTCCTGAACAATGTTGTGGACCTCCGTCCATAGTTCCTCAGGCACTCTGTTTATCAGGTCTAATCCCTGAAATCTATTTGTCACCTCCACTGTATATTCATAAGGGATATGATTTAGGTCATACCTGAATGGTTTAGTGGCTTTCCCTACGTTCTTCAATTTAAGCTGAAATTTTGCAAGAAGCAGCTCATGATCTGAGCCACAGTCAGCTCCAGGTCTTGTTTTGACTGACTGTATAGAGCTTCTCCATCTTTGGCTGCAAAGGACATAATCCTTTCGATATTCGATTTCGATATTGACCATCTGGTGATGTCCATGTGTAGAGTCGTCTCTTGTGCTGTTGGAAAAGAGTGTTTGCTATGATCAGCATGTTCTCTTGGCAAAACTCTATGAGCTTTTGTCCTGCTTCATTTTGTACACCAAGGCCATGCCTGCCTGTTATCCCGGTGATTTCTTGACTACCTACTTTAGCATTCCAATCCCCTATGATGAAGAGGACATCTTTTTTTGGTGTTAGTTCTAGAAGGTGTTGTAGGTCTTCATAGAACCGATCAACCTCAGCTTCTTCAGCATCAGTGGTTGGGGCATAGACTTGAATTACTGTGCTGTTGAATGGTTTGCCTTGGATTCGTACTGAGATCATTCTATCATTTTTAAGATTGTACCCCAGTACTGTTTTTCCCACTTTTTTGTTGACTATGAGTGCTACTCCATTTCTTCTAAGAGATTCTTGCCCACAGTAGTAGATATGATGGTCATCTGAATTAAATTCGCCCATGCCTGTCCATTTGAGTTCGCTGATTCCCAAGATGTCGATGTTCAATCTTGCCATCTCATGTTTGACCACCTCCAGCTTACCTTGATTCATTGATCTGACATTCCAGGTTCCTAAACAATATTGTTCTTTACAGCATCGGATTTTCTTTTCACCACCAGACACATCCACAGCTGAGTGTCCCTTCGGCTTTGGCCCAGCTCTTTCACTCTTTCTGGTGCTACTTGGAAATACCCTCTGCTCTTCCCCAGTAGTATATTGGACATCTTCCGACCTGAGGGGCTCATCTTCCGGTGTCATCTCTTTTAGCCTTGTGATACGTTCCACAGGGTTTTTATTGGCAAGAATACTGGAGTGGGTTGCCAATTCCTTCTCCATTGGACCACATTTCGTTAGAACTCTCTGCCATGACCTGTCTGTCTTGGGTGGCCCTGCATGGCATAACTTATGGCTTCACTGAGTTATGCAAGCCCCTTCGCCACAACAAGGCAGTGATCCATGAAGGGGTGAGAAAATATATGTAGTTTTATTCCAAGACGTGGAGCTGTCCGTCTTGCCCTTGAATATGGGCCTTCTTCAGGGGTATGTTTTATATATTAATACCTGCAGAGATCTCTGAAAAAGATGAACCCTGCTCTGTATCTAATAAAGCTACATCCTGGAAGAAAATCAGAATATGTCTTTTCATGCTGAGACTCTGTCATTATTCCATTGAACTGGCTCTGTTAACTGCGAACCCCCTGAAATAGAATCTCCTCCATACATCTGCCACATTTCTGAGCTATCTTGTGGCCATTGTCTGCCACAAATCTTGAATTTTGTGCCAGCATCTGAGGTGTAAAAATGAGATACTTTTATATGCATCCTGGGGAATGTGCAAATTTCAACATTCTCATATCACCTCCAAACCCATGACAAAGTTTTATGCTGGTTTGTTGCCATTTTGTGACACAGATTCCTGAAGCATGAAAAGGACATAGAAAAGAGAGCTTTTGCTATTCGGCAGTATATAAATGTGATAGATAGATAGATAGATAGATAGATAGATAGATAGATAGATAGATAGATGATAGACAGACAGACAGACAGACAGACATTGTTAGGTGTGGCCTGGCGAGGGCTGAAAATTCCACACTGTCCCATAACCTCAGAATCTATGGCAATGTTTTGTGCTAGTTCGGGGCATTAGGGGCCGTGGGTCCTTAGCCTTGTGCCAGCACCAAAACTGTCAATATGTCACACACCTAAGTGGAGTTTTCCTTGGCTTTGGACTGATTTTCTCGGGTTTTTGACCTTGGACTGTTTAATCACTAATGGTAGCTGCTGCATTTCATGCAACTGATGCAATTTCCGACACCTTTACTGAAGCTCTCTGTTTTTTAATCTTACTTTATGCTGGGGTTTATTTTTCCTATTAAGTTATTGTTGCCTTGAAAGGAAAGGAAAGGTTCCTCCTGTGCAAGCACCGGGCATTACTGACCCCTAAAGGGACGCCGCTTACGCTGGCATTTTCATGGCAGACTATAGTGGGGTGGTTTGCCATTGCCTTCCCCAGTTGTGACTACCTTTCCCCCAGCAAGCTGGGTACTCATTTTACCGACCTCGGAAGGATGGAGGGCTGAGTCAACCTGAGTCATATTTCCCAATGGAAACCTTTTCCTCTAAGGTCTCCCACCTTCCTGAGTGGAACTGGTCCCTTCTGCACATGGAGCACAAGCATAGCAGCAAGTTGGCTCTCCTTCCTGGAACACCTTGGCATATTCAGGGTGACAGTTCTTGACACACCTTGAACAGGGCACCATGTAGCAATAAAGAGAAGGAGCGTTGAGGAAAAAATGTGAAGACTTTTTGTGTCTATGGAAATTAATACTAGATTTTGGAAAGGACTAGGGATGTACAAAAGTCACTTACCTTTGCTCTGTCCCACCTTGCGGAATCCTCGATGTGGGGGGAGGCGATCCAGTCCTCCCCCCCAGAATCCTCAATGGCCGGCTCCGCCCCGCTCTGCGGCCAGGCCATGGAGCAGCCGGCCAGGGCCGTCCGCAGCTGGATTTCTGGCTGCGGACAGCCTGCGGCGGATGCAAATGGCGGCCGCCGTAGCGGCCACGATTTTCGTCCAGCTAGACAGCTGTGATAGGCTACATAAGAATTTACATAGCCTATCATGGCTAATGTAAAAAAACAAAACAAAAACACAGCATACGCAAATGGCGGCGGCTACAGCGGCCGCCATTTGTGTGGCCCATTTTTCGCCAACTTATCTTACGTCAATATTTACGTGAGATAAAACAGCAAAAAAAAGGGGGAACGCAAATAGCGCAGTGGACGCTATTTATGTTCCTTTATTTTTCGCCGTTCTAGCCTCCGTAAATATTTACGTAGGCCAGAACAGCAAAAAATAAAGGAACGCAAATTGCGTCCACTGCGCTATTTGCGTTCCCCTTTTTTTTTGCTGTTTTATCTCACGTAAATATTGACTTAAGATGTCAGCGAAAAATAGGCGATGCAAATGGCGGCTGCCGTAGCTGCCGCCATTTGCGTACGCTGCAGGGTTTTTTTTTACGTTAGCTGCAATAGGCTACGTAAATTCTTATGTAGCCTATCATGGCGCAAGGATGGCAATGGCAGTGGCAGCAGCCCTGCCGCAGCTGGCCAGGAGACCAGCTGCCACTGCCGCCGCCGGATCCACTGCCAAATCCACCCCAGGTAAGTGCCATCCCGGGGGGATTCCGCAGGGGGGGCGGGGGCAGGAGGCCATTCTGCCACGGATTCCGGGAGGAATCTTTAGATTCTTTAGAATCCGGCCTCACTGAAATCCGTGGCGGAATTCTCCGCCATCCCTAGAAAGGACCCAATGAGAACTTGAGTCCTAGTGAACAGAGGTGGCATGGGTACTTCTTTCAGAGAAGCACTATTTATGCACCACAGCATGGCAGGGAAACCTCTTTGGTCAGTCAGTTTGTTTCAACACTGATGTGCCACCTTCTCTTGAAATGTAGTCACAAAATATATAAAACCATAAGGTATAAGTTAAAATAATGAAAAGAACTAAAATACAGTATATTCACTGAAGAAGATACGATTCTTCCTATTTTCTTTTTAAAGTAGTTCCTCCCCTTCCATGGGGAACAACTTGCATATCTCTGAAGAGTATTTGAAACACAGTCAAATAAAAAACAAAACAGATGCATTTGATGAGTGACAGGAATTTTGTTTCCCCTCGTCTGAGATTATCCAGACAAGCACCTGTTTGTATTACGACACATCCCAAGAAACAAAGAACAACACAGAATATACACTGAGAGGATGCCCTCACATGGAAGAAACACTTTCCTTTTTATGTTTTCCTTTTAAAAAATCCATGCAGAGGAAATGTTCTGCATTATGCAGAAGCCCACATCCTCCATTCTGGATGCTTGCAGAGTCAAATGGAGGCATTATGTATTTACTTGTTTATTTCTTACATTTCTTAATCACCCATCTGGCCAGTCACCCGGCCATCTGGGCGATGTACAATAATGCAAACAGTTTAAAAACAATAGAATTGAACATTAAAACATCATTTTCTAAAATTTCCCTACCCCACCTAAAATGCCTACCTGAACAACGAAGTTTTCAACTCATGGTGGAAGCTCATTAAAGAGGGGGCAGGGTGGAGTTCCCTAGGGAGGGAGTTCCACAGAGTGGGAGCCACCACAGAGAAGGCCCTCTCCCTAGCTCTCCTGGCTGATGGGAGAGACTGAAGGGCATCCGAGGCTGATCTTGTTAAGCGGCCTGTCTGGTATTGCTGGACACACTCCTTGAGATTGGATGGGCCGGAACCATATAGGGTTTTAAAGGTCAAAACCAACACCTTGAATTTGGCCCAGAAAATAACTAGTATCCAGTGCAACTCCTTCAGTACTGGAGTGATGTGATCACACCGGCGGCTGTCTTTTATCAGGTGAGCCTCCGTGTCCTGTACCAGCTGCAGCTTCCGAACCATCTTCAAGGGTAACCCCACATACAGCGCATTAGAGTAGTCTAGACAAGAGGAGACCAGGGCATGTACTACTGATGGGAGCAGATGGTTGTGAAGGTAGGGGCGCAGCCACCGTATCAGATGGAGTTGGTATAGTCCTGTCTGGCTCACAGCTGACACCTGAGCCTCCATGGACAGCTGGGAGTCTAAAATGACCCCCAGGCTGTGGATCTGGTCTTTCAAGGGTAGCCATACCCAATTCAACACTAGGTCAACATCTTCCAACCTCCTCTTGTCTCCTACCAGAAGTACCTTGGTCTTGTCAGGGTTCAGCTTCAGCTTATCCCTCCCCATCCAGCCACTCACCGTCTCCAGATATTTGGAAAGGGATTCTACGGCCAACCTTGGTGAAGATTTAAACGAGAAGTAGAGTTGCGTGTCATCCGCATATTGATGACACCACAGCCCAAACCTCCTGATGATAGCCCCCAGCAGCTTCATGTAGATGTTAAATAGCATCAGGGAGAGGATGGACCCCTGTGGCACCCCACAAGTGAGCAGCCACGGGTCTGAAACCTCCTCTCCTAGTGCTACCCTCTGGTACCTGCCGGAGAGGAAGGACCGGAACTACCGTAATACGGTGTCTCCAATGCCCAACCCCTCCAGGCGGTCCAGGAGGATACTGTGGTCAACGGTATCAAAAGCTGCTGAGAGGTCGAGGAGAACAAGGGAGGAGCATTCACCCCTATCCAGAGCCCTCCTCATATCATCCACCAAGGCAACCAAGGCCATTTCTGTCCCATGCCCAAGCCTGAAGCCCAACTGAAATGGCTCTAGATAATCGGTTTCTTCCAAGTGTGCCTTCAACTGCATCGCCACCACCTGTTCAATCACCTTGCCCCAAAATGGCAGATTCGAGACTGGGTGAAAGTTGTTTAGAACTTGGGGATCCAAGGAGGGTTTCTTTAAGAGAGATCTTATCATTGCCTCCTTGAGGGCTGATGGCATCACTCCCTCCTCAAGGAAGGTGTTCACCACCACCCTGATCCCCTCACCCAGTCTCTCTCTGCAGCCCATAATGAGCCAAGATGAGCAAGGATCAAGTAAGCAGGTGGTTGGCCTCAAGTAAGCAGGTGGTGGAGAGCCTCGTGTGGCACAGAGTGGTAGGCGGCAGTTTTGCAACCAAAACTCTCCCCACGACCTGAGTTTGATCCCAGTGGAAGCCGGGTCTCAGGTAGCCGGCTCAGGTCGACTCAGCCCTCCATCCTTCCGAGGTCAGTAAAATGAGTACCCAGCTTGCTGGGGGAAAGGTAGTCACAACTGGGGAAGGCAATGGCAAACCACCCCGCTGTAGTCTGCCATGAAAATGCCAGCACAAGCGGCATCCCTCTAGGGGTCATCAATAACTCGGTGCTTGCACAGGAGGAACCTTTCCTTTCCTGGCCTGACAGATGAAAGCACCTTATCCACTTCATCAGAAGGAAGAAGCTGGAACTGATCCCACAAAACGGATTTGCCACAGAAGGCCTCTTGCTCACTAACTGTATCCATGGCACATGGAATAACACTCTTTTTTTTTTCTTTTTCTTTTGAATCTATTTTTCTTTTATTTTTTTTTTATAAATGAAATAAACAATACCAACAACATAATCAGAATCTTCAGTTTCCAACATTACAGTATTCTGAGGGGGGGGGAGGGAGGATAGCAAAAGAAGGGGGGGAAAGGATTATATTAAATGTCAGTAAGAACAAACCAAATATCCAAATATAAATCCAATTGAAGATTATATCTATACAGCACTCCTCCAAACATTGCAAATATCATTAAAACTTCAATCTGCTACACTACAAACGGTGAACCTTATCTTTCAGTATCATAACCTCAGTCTTATAGCAAAGGAATGGGAGCTCAGAATAACACTCCTAATCCGATCAATTTTATCCACAAAGTGCCTTGCCAAGGCCTCACAGGAGGCCTTAGAATGCTTCAGCAGTTCCGGAGCCACAGGACCGACCAGGCTCCGGACCACTTGGAACAGCCTCCTGGGACAGCACTCTGCAGACGCAATAGAGGCAGCATAATATTCCTTCTTTGCTGCCTTCACTGCCACGTGGTAGACTGAAGAAACTGCTCTAGCCCATGTCTGATCATCTTCGGAGTGAGACTTCGGCGAACGGCACTCTAGCCATCTCACCTCCTGTTTCAGGGCTCGTAACCACGGTTTGAACCATGGTGCAGTTCAAACCCTGTTCAGGGGGTGAGGGCATTTCGGAGTGACCTGATCTAATGCCCCAGTGATTGCAGCATTCCAGCCACCCACTAGGGTCTTGACTGAGTGGCCATTTGTGTTCTCCAGAGAATCCCCAAGCATGTTCAGGAATCCATTTGGATCCATAAGATGCCTGGGGTGGACCATTGAAATGGGTCCTCCACCGCTGCGGAGGGGTTGTGTAACCAAGAAGTCCAACGTCACCAGATAGTGATCTGACCATGGCAAGGGGGTGGTGGATATACCCCCGACTTCCAGATCACTCCCCACTTCTTCAGAAACAAACACAAGGTTTAGAGCATGACCGGCTACATGGGTGGGCCCAGTTGGAATAGGGTACAGCTCCCAGGAAGCCACAGTCTCCATGAAGTCCCGAGGTGCCCCCGTGAGGACAGCCTCTGAGTATACACTGAAGTCCCACAACACCAATAAGTTAGGGGACTGTACACGCACATCAGAGACCACCTCAAGCACCTCAGTGATGCAGTCAGTGATGCAGCGGGGTGGGCAGTACACGAGCAGAATCCCTAGACTGCCATTCGGGCCCAACCTCCAGTACATGCACTCAGCAACCTTGGTCTCCTGGAGAGATGCTCTGGTGAAGACCAAGGACTCCCAGTAGATAACAGCCACCCCCCCTCCCCGATCCCCAGCCCTTGGCTGCTGAGCATATGGAAATCCAGCTGGGCACATGGCCGCAAGAGTTGGAGTGGCAGGTAGGGATGTTGGAGAATTTCTCCATGAATCTCTGGGAGGCTGAATGCCAACGCATTCGGCCCCCCGAAATTGGTGGGGAAATTCTCCGCCAGCGCCCCGCAACCCCCCCGGGATGGGACTTACCTCATGTGAATGTCCCTCTTGGCAGCGGGTCCCGGCGGAGTTTCAGCAGGGGCGGGGGCGGCGGCCGGTTTCCCGACTGGCTGCCGCCACCGCCATTCCAAAATAAAAAAGTGAAGTAAAAACAAACAAACACACACCCGTGACAGGCTACGTAACGATTTACGTAGCCTATCACAGCTAGATTTCCAAAGATTTCAAAACGTTGGCGATTTGATCTCTAGTTCCTCTGCCTCTTCGAAACCCAGCTTGTACTTCCGGTAGTTCTCGGTTCGCATGCTGCTGAAGCCTAGCTTGTAGGATTTTGAGCATCACCTTGCTGGCATGTGAAATGCGCCCAATTGTACAGTAGTTTGAACACTCTTTGGCATTGCCCTTCTTTGGAATTGGAATGTAAACTGACCATTTCCAATCTTGTGGCCACTGTTGAGTGTTCCAAATGCGTTAGCATATTGAGTGCAGCACTTTAACAGCATCATCTTTTAGGATTTTAAATAGCTCAGCTGGAATACTGTCATCTCTGCTAGCTTTGTTGTTAATAATGCTTCCGAAGGCCCACTTGACTTCACTCTCTAGGATGTCCGGCTCAAGTTCAGTGACCGCACTATCATGGCTATCAGGGACATTCAGACCTTTCCTGTATAGTTCTTCTGTGTATTCTTGCCACCTCTTCTTAATCCCATCTGCTTCTGTTAGGTCCCTGCCTTCTTTGTCCTTTATCATGCCCGTCTTTGCACAAAACGTGCCCTTGAGATCTCCGATTTTCTTGAAGAGATCTCTAGTCTTTCCCATTCTGTTGTTCTCCTCGATTTCTTTGCATTGATCATTTAAGAAGGCCTTCTTGTCTCTCCTTGCTATTCTCTGGAACTCTGCATTCAGCTGGATATATCTTCCCCTTTCTCCCTTGCTTTTTGCTTCCCTTCTTTCCTCAGCTACTTGCAAAGCCTCATCAGACAGCCACTTGGCTTTCTTGCATTTCTTTTTCTTTGGGATGGATTTCGTTGCTGCCTCCTGAACAATGTTACGGACCTCCATCCATAGTTCCTCAGGCAGTCTGTCTATCAGGTCTAATCCCTGAAATCTATTCCTCACCTCCACTGTATATTAATCAGGGATATGATTTAGGTCATACCTGAATGGTAGAGTAGTTTTCCCTACGTTCTTCAATTTAAGCCGAAATTTTGCACCAAGAAGCTCATGATCTGAGCCACAGTCAGCTCCAGGTCTTGCTTTACTGACTGTATAGACCTTCTCCATCTTTGGCTGCAAAGGACATAATCAATCTGATTTCGATATTGACCATCTGGTGATGTCCATGTGTAGAGTCGCCTCTTGTGCTGTTGGAAAAGAGTGTTTGCTATGATCAGCGTGTTCTCTTGGCAAAACTCTATTAGGCTTCGTCCTGCTTCATTTTGTATACCAAGGCCATGCTTGCCTGTTATTCCGGTGATTCTTGACTTCCTACTTTAGCATTCCAATCCCCTATGATGAAGAGGACATCTTTTTTGGTGTTAGTTCTAGAAGGTGTTGTAGGTCTTCATAGAACCGATCAACCTCAGCTTCTTCGGCCTCAGTGGTTGGGGCATAGACTTGAATTACTGTGATGTTGAATGGTTTGCCTTGGATTCGTACTGAGATCATTCTATCGTTTTTAAGATTGTACCCCAGTACTGCTTTTCCCACTCTTTTGTTGACTATGAGTGCTACTCCATTTCTTCTAAGGGATTCTTGCTCACAGTAGTAGATATGATGGTCACCTGAATTAAATTCGCCCATGCCTGTCCATTTGAGTTCGCTGATTCCCAAGATGTCGATGTTCCATCTTGCCATCTCATGTTTGACCACCTCCAGCTTACCTTGATTCATTGATCTTACATTCCAGCTTCCTAAACAATTGTCAGGGTAGACACTGAGCCCATAGAATCCCAGAGTAGTTCTGATTCTGAGAAAGAGCAGTCACTCCTGGGAGAGGAGCGCGCTCCTCTTTCCCAGGGCCAACAACTGACAGAGATTCCTCCCACCAGGATTCTTAGCTTAGATAGTAGTCCAGGGAGTGATAGAGCGTGGGAAGCAGACTTGATGGACGTGCGACGCCGACACAGAGAGCGGCACCAAATGGAGGGCGCACAAAGGAGGCATAGTGCCCGGTTGGCGCGCAAACAACGGCTGTGCCCAGAGGATCCAAGGGAAAAGGGATGGGACTCTTAAGTTCAGGGGTCTGCCAGTAATTCCCTTTCAAACGGGGACCAACTGTTCCAACTTATGGCATAGGTACTCTGCTGCTCATATCTAGTTGCTAATGGTAGTGTTGGTAAGTTGTAAAAGAGGAATAAAGCTTTGAAAGGAATCTATTTGTCCGTGTGTGGACTTGGCTACTGGATTAGACTGAGAGAGGCCTCCAAGCAGCCCTTGACAACAATATTGTTCTTTACAGCATCGGATTTTCTTTTCACCACGAGACACATACACAGCTGACTGTACTTTCGGCTTTGGCTAGGGATGGCGGAGAATTTCCCCCCGAAACTTCGGGGGGCCAAGCGCCAACGTGTTCGGCCCCCCGAACAAGTTTCGGGGAGAATTTCTCCGCACCCCCCGCACCCCGCACCCCCCCTGGTACGGGACTTACCTTTGCCGAATGTCCCTCCCGGCGGCGGGTCCGGCCGGCGGTTCGGCGGGTGTTCGTACGGGGCGGGAGCAGCAGCTGGTCTTTCGACCATTGCAATAAAAGAAAAAAAAAACATCCCCGTGATAGGCCACGTGACGATTAACATAGCCTATCATGGCTAGATCTGCAAAGTCAGCCATGATAGGCTACGTAAATCGTCACGTAGCCTATCACGGGTGACTTTAGAAAAAAAAAAAGCATGTACGGATAATGGCGGCCCCCATAGGGAGCCGCCATTCCCATTCCTTATTTGGTTGCTGTAGTCTACGTAAAGATTTACGTAGACTACAGCGACCAAATAAGGAACGTGAATGGCAGCTCCCTATGGGGGCCCCCATTTGCGTACGAGCTTTTTTTTTTTTTTTAAGTCACCCGAGATAGGCTACGTGACGATTGACGTAGCCTATCACGGCTGACTTTGCAGATCTAGCCGTGATAGACTACATTAATCGTCACGTTGCCTATCACGGGGGCGTTTTTTTTTTAAAAAAAAAAACTTTGGAGTTCGCGGCAGGGCGAGGCGAGGCGCCTCCTCGCCGGCCTGAATTTCGGCCAGACAAGGCAGGAAGCCTCCCCCCCGGCCTGAATTTCGGCCGGGCGAGGCGGGAAGCCTCCCCCCCCCGGCCTGAACTTCGCGGGGGGAGCAGCGAAGCACCTCCCCCCCATCACAAACAAGCTTCGAGGACAGGTAAGTGACTTTCGTCCACCCCTAGCTTTGGCCCAGCCACTTCACTCTTTCTAGCACTACTTGGAAATACCCTCTGCTCTTCCCCAGTAGTATATTGGACACCTTCCGACCTGAGGGGCTCATATTCCGGCATAATCTCTTTTAGCCTTGTGATACGTTCCATGGGGTTTTCTTGGCAAGAATCCTGGAGTGGGTTGCCATTTCCTTCTCCAGTGGACCACATTTTGTCAGAACTCTCTGCCATGACCTGTCCGTCTTGGGTGGCCCTGCACGGCATAACTTATGGCTTCACTGAGTTACGCAAGCCCCTTTGCCACAACAAGGCAGTGATCCATGAAGGGGCTAACCCTTCTCAACTACTAAAGATCAGATGCCATGCTTGGTTTTCATCATGATGTGCTCCTTTGTATTCAGGTCAGGTCTCAGTAAAATAATGTAGCACTTGGGAAGAAAGACGCAGCCCAGTATCCCAGCACTGGAGGCCAAGATAGAGAAGACCTGCACAGCTACCATGTATTTGCCCTTCGTGCTCAGATAGGAGGGCACAAATGAAAGCCAAACACTGCAAAAGACCAGCATGCTGAAGGTGATCAGCTTGGCTTCATTGAAGGCTGCAGGCAGCTTCCGGGCTAAGAAAGCCACTGTGAAGCAGATGGCAGACAGGAAGCCCATGTAGCCAAGTGCAATATAGTACATAGCCACAGATCCCTCGTTGCATTGCAGGATGATCTGTCCAGGCTGAGAGTGCATGTCAGAGTCAGGGAAGGGTGGAGAGATGCCCAGCCAGATGGAGCAGATGACAACCTGGACACTGGAACAAGAAATTACGATGGAGTTTGCAAGACTCTTCCCCAGCCATCTCCTCACCTTGTTCCCTGGCTTTGTGGCCAAGAAGGCCAGCACCACAGTGATTGTTTTGGCCAGCACAGAAGAGATGGCAACAGAGAAGATGATGCTGAAGGCTGTTTGTCGGAGAAGGCAGGTCTCATTCTTTGGCCAGCCAAGGAATAGGAAGGAGGACAAGAAGGAAAGCAGGAGGGAGATCAGGAGAATGTAGGACAGGTCCCGGTTATTAGATTTAACCACTGGAGTCTCGAGGAATTTAATGAAGACTACTAAAACGAAACCTGCTGCTAGGGATAAGAATAGGACAAAGGAAGTCAGAATGATCCCCAAAGTTTCATAATAGGACAGAAAAGTTATATCCTTGGGGACACATTGATCTCGGTCCTTGTTTGGATGCTGATCTTCTGGACACTTGGTGCAATGGTCTGCATCTGAAAAGAAGAAGCATCACTTCAGCATGACTAAAGTTAGGTGTACGTCCGGAACTGTTGATGTTGTGTTACATTTAGAGCAAAGATGGGGACGTGGGAGAGGTTAGGAAACTAGGGATATACGAAAGGTACTTACCTTTCGTAGATTATGTTTATGGTTGGGGGGGAGGTGTTCTGTCCCTCCCCCCAGAATCCTCGCTGGGGGGGGAGGTGGTCCATTCCTCCCCCCCCCCAGAATCCTGGCCGGCCGGCTGTGCTCCGCAGCGATTCTGCGGAGCCACCGGCCGGCTCCACTAGCAGCCGGACATCTGGCCGCTTGCTAGCAGGGACGCAAATTGTGGCGTCCGTAGCCACCGCCGTTTGCGTCCCTGCAGTCAGCTGTGATAGGCTACGTAAATGTTTACGTAGCCAATCACGGCTGACTTTAAAAAAACAAAAACAAAATGCGCGTATGCAAATGGCAGCGGCCATGGCCCCCGCCACTTGCGTTCCTTATTGTGGCACGTCTTAGTCTACATAAACATTTACATAGACTCAGACAGTGAAAATAAGGGGAACGCAAATAGTGTAGACGCTACGCTATTTGCGTTCCCCTTATTTTTGCTGTCTTCGTCTACGTAAATGTTTACGTAGACTAAGACGTGCCAAAATTAGGAATGCAAATGTCGGTGGCCATGGCCGCCGCCGTTTGCGTACGCGCGTTTTTGTTTTTTTTTAAGTCAGCCATGATAGGCTATGTAAACATTTACGTAGCCTATCACATTTTTTTTTTAAACCTAGCCATGATAGGCGACATAAATCTTTATGTATCCTTTCAGGTGTTTTTTTTTTCTTTTTTTTAACCTGGAAATGGCGGCGGCAGCAGCAAACTCCAAGGTAAGTCTCGTCCCGGGGGGGGCGGGGGGGCAGGCCATTCCGCCACCGATTTTGGAGGGCCGAATGCGCTGGCTTTCGGCCTCCCCAAGATCCATGGCGGAATTTTGTACATCCCTACAGGAAACAAGTACTCGTAGCAGGGTTGGGAGTGAGCCCAATGTTCCCTGGCACAGCACCTCCTTTGTGTTCCAAAGATACAATCTGTGGAAAATAAAGGAAAGGTTCCTCCTGTGCAAGCACAGAGTCATTACTGACCCATGGAGGGACGCCTTCTTATGCTGGCATTTTCATGGCAGACTATAGGGGGGTGGTTTCCCATTGCCTTCCGAGTCGCGACTACCTTTCCCCCAGCAAGCTGGGTACTCATTTTACCAACCTCAGATGGATGGGGGGATGAGTCGACCTGAGCCCTCTACCTGAGACCCAGCTTCTGCTGGGATCGAACTCCAGTTGTGGGGAGAATTTCAGTTGCAATACTCCTGCCTACCACTCTGTGCCACCCCACCACAAAAGCAGGATCTCAAGCAGTGTGGGCAGGAAAGCCTTGTGAGAGATTACAGAGCTCCTGCAAGTCAGATTACACAAAACTGGGCCTTGATGAGTTGCTCTGGTATAAAGGCAGCTTCCTATTTTGTTCAAATATGAAGTAGCAACTGTGTGTAGCTAAACAGTGTTCAGGGTACTATCGATGCGGTTATCCTATTTTAATCTTCATAACAGCCCTGTGAGGTATGCTAGTCTAAGTCATAACAAGTGGGCCAAGGTAGTAAGCCCTGTCTCTGAACAGGGATTTGAACTTGCGTCTCCCCAGTCCAAGCCCAACACTCCACCTGCATCATCAAGTGTGGCCTGTCAAGTTTCAAAGCTGGAGTAGCAATCCTCCATAAAGTCTACTTATCTTATGCTTTCATGAGAAATCTTGCTGAAGGGGTTTACAAGAGTAGAAGGATGACTCAACACTGGACAGGAGAGGTATCTGATCAACAGAAAGTTGGGGGTTGTTGCGGGGCAGAGGCTTCCAAACTTTGCATCATGAACTTTACACCATTTTCACATCCCCTTTTCTGCCAAGGAACGCCTGCATGCCTGCCACAGAATCGCAGCATATTGCAGGGGATTCTCTCTGTATAATGGACACTGGCCTATGTCTTTACTGACATCCCTGCCCCAGTCATGCTAAACACATCATTAAAACCAGATTCACTCTATGTGCTGAAATGGCTGGGCAAAGAGAGACATCTTCACCTGGAACTAGCATGGCATCACAGTTGATGAGAATACCTGGGGAGGGTGTTCCATTAGAGGGGTGCCAGAACTAAAAAAGGCCCTCTATTAGGTCACTAGTCACCTCATTTCACATGGCAGGGGGATGCAGAAGACACCCTCTGTTTACAAATGTGGTGTTGAGGCAAAAAAACAATCCCAAATGTTTGCTCTATTTCCCAAGAGAACAGCCTTTCCTCTGAGGTCCCCCACCTTCCCGAGTAGAGATTGTCCCTTCTGCACATGGAGTGCAAGCATAGCAGCAAGGTGGCTCTCCTTCCTGAATTTCTTTGGCATGTCCAGGGCGACAGCTCTCGACACACCTGGAGCGAGGCACAGTCTAGCAATAAAGAGAAGGAGCAGAAAGGAAAATATGTTAGGAATATTTGTGTCTCTGGAAATGAATAATAAATTTGGGAAAGGACCCGATGAGATCTCTAGTCCCAGCAACCTCAAGTGACTCCAGGACACCATTTGGGCTGCTCATTTCTTTGTTTCAACATTAACATCCAACTTTTCTCTACATAAATAGACTGAACTCAGAGTGCAAAACTGAAAGGTTACTGGTACAAGAACAAAATAAACTAAGATGAAAAATGGAACCAACAACAGCAATAAAACAGCAACCATAAAAAAACAGCACTGAAATGACATTACTAGACACCTCATGGAATTAACTAGGGCTGTGCAAAGACCACCCACTTTGCTTCAGTCTGATTCGGACCCAACCCACTTTGGATTCTTATCTGAACTGCAATTTGGATATCTGAATTATTTGGATTTGATGTTTTCCCTATGACTTGCATTGGAAAACAGAAACACCCATAACATTTTCAGTTTTCATGATAAATATAGGACATCTGGAAACCTAGCCACCCCCATAGAGGGGATTCCATCTGCCAGATTCCCAAAAAATATGGCCCAGTAGTTTGTGTGCTAGATGTAGGTGAAATTTAATACTTTCAACAAAAACTCTCAAAGCAAAGAGCGATAACCTTTCACTGTTTCCACGGAAGGGTATGAAACTTGGGGACCTGTCAGCCCCCGTGAAGGGGGGCCGACCTGCCAAATGTCAGATAGTTTGGCCAAGCAGTTTTTGTGCTAGTCACAGATAAAACATGCTGTCCTCAGAAACGCAAACCAAAGGGCATTGAGAGAAAATCAGACAAGTTAGATGCATAAGCGGTGATTAGGAAGAGGTCCCTATCCATAATCTCTGCTGTAGGTTTCTTTGAAGTGCAAAATAATAACCTCTCTCCCATAGTATTACTTTCCTATGCAGCATCACAGTGGATGGTCTCAGGCTTGCTTTGGCTGAATGGAATACACATTACCTGGGAAAACAGGCTGGCAGGCTGTCCGTTCTCTGTTTTCAACACAAACTCTCAAAGCAAAGAGCTATAAGTTTTCACTGGTTGCACAGAAGTGCGTGAAATCTGGGCAAAGGGCAGCCCCAATGCTGAAGCACCAAAGATGCCTCATACTGGGCTTGCTTTGCCACATGGTGTAGCATTAAATTTAAATAATATATGTTGTTAATGTGTGCAGGGTTTTGTAGGGATGTCAGAGAATTCCTCCATGGATCTCGGGGAGGCCGAATGCCAGCCTATTTGGCCCCCTGAAATTGGTGGTGGAACGTTCTGACCCCCCGCCCCACCCTGGGACGAGACTTACCTGGGTCGGATCTTCCTGGCTGCAGCAGCTCTGGTGGCGGCTCCGGCAGCGGTTCGGCGGCGGCGGCTGCGGTTGCCGGTCTTCCGACCGGCTGCCGCCGCCACCATCTCCAGTTAAAAATAAGAAGAATAAGACGATGTGATAGGCTATGTAAAGATTTACATAGCCTATCACGGCTAAGTTAAAAAAAAAAAAAACGTGATAGGCTACGTAAATGTTTACATAGCCTATCACGGCTGACTTAAAAAAAATACAACAACAACGCGCATACGCAAATGGCGGCAGCCACGGCCGCCGCCATTTGCGTTCCTTACTTTGGCATGTCTTAGTCTACATCAAGATTTACGTAGACTAAGACGGCGCAAATAAGGGGAACGCAAATAGCGCGTTGTTGTTGTTGTTGTTGTTAAAGTCAGCCATGATAGGCTACGTAAACATTTACGTAGCCTATCATGGCTGACTGCAGGGACGCAAACAGCGGTGGCTATGGCCACCGCCATTTGCATCCCTGCTAGCCAGCGGCCGGATGTCTGGCTGCTGGCAGAGCCGGCCGGTGGCTCCGCAGAATCCCTGCGGAGCACAGCCAGCCGGCCAGGATTCTGGGGGGGGGGGGAGGAATGGAGCGCCTCCCCCCCATCCAGGATTCCGGGGGGAGGGACGGAGCACCCCCCCCATCAACATAATCCGCGAAAGGTAAGTGCCTTTCGTACATCCCTAGTGTTTTGCCCACCATATTTTGAAATGTGGACTTGTGTGTTGTGCTTTGCCATACACTGTTTGCTTGACCACAGTACAAGCACACACATACACAGACGCACAAGAGCAAAAGAAAAGCAAATACGGAACTATGTACAAGCAAAGAAAAGGTGTTTTTTTTAAAAAAAAAAAAAAAAGCAGGGGAGAGATAGAGTTCAAAAATTGGAAGCAAAGGAATACAGGAACTGAGAAGCGGGGGGGGGGGGGAGAGCCAAAAACAAGGAAAGGGAAGTACTTCTTTAAAATATTCTGTTTGTGTTTTCTTTAAAGTATCTACCTGAAGAACTACGAAAAAAGAGTTGAAAACTACTGTTTTTTTTTTCTTCTTTTTTTTCTTTTTTAATTATCTAGAAAGAAAGCAAGGGAAAATGAATAAGAATAATTCACCACATATTGCTAGAGTTTAAAAGATGCCACAAGCCCAAACTATAGCACTAATCCTTACTTGATTAAAATGCCCGGGCCACACAATGGTTTCTGGGTTAATGGTGAGATTTCTCTCTGTGGATGCTTGTCTCTTTATACTCCCAATTTTCACTCTACCACGAGTCAGATTGGGAAACAGCACCCAATTAATAAATTCAAAGTCAGCTTCCAGCTCCCCATTCTCATCCAGATACAGTCCACTCACAGAAGCATTAGAAAACTGGACGTCTCTTAAAAAAGTGTGAAGCTAGAATGAGAGAAAAGCCATTTGAAAACATGAAAACATAATATCTTTTCTAGGGATGTACAGAATTTGTTAAATCTGTTCCATCCATCGTCTTGCAGATTCTAGGGCCTCTCTCAACTCGAACCTACCTGGACACCACAAGCAATATCTGAGGCCTTCCTCTGAGTGCCTCCTCTGGGGGAGGCTCAGAAGGTGGCAGCAAGGTAGAGGGCCTTCTCAGAGGTAGCCCCCTGATTGTGGAATGCTCTCCCCACTGAAATCCACCTGGCACCAACACTGTCATCTTTTGGCACCCTCTACTCCCAGGCACATCATGGCATACTATGGTGCATTTATCTCAGTTGTTTTTATCAGCTTTATTATCTTACTGCAACTGTGTTAGGAATTTAAATGGTTGTTTTTTTTAATTGTATGTTAAAGATGTTCAATTCCATTTTCATTATCTTGTATTTGTAGTGTGTAATTTTTGGCTTTCAAACATGCCACCCCTGCCCCTGCCCCCCAGCTTGCTTTTGTTAGCCATGAAGGGGAAGTGTCGAGAGGGCACGTGGTTGGGTATCTCACTGCAAGCGCTTTGCCCACTTCACAAAGCACAATAACTGAAATGGATCTCAGAAGATCAGGCAGGAAGAGGCACCAGACACCCCAACTGAATCTGTTAGAAGAACAGCATCAAGTTTAGTGCAAAGACAAACGATTTTATCCTAGGGATGTTAGAGAATTCCGCCTAGGGATGGCGGAGAATTTCTCCCCGAAACTTTGGGGGGCCGAGCGCCAACGTGTTCGGCCCCCCGAACAAGTTTCGGGGAGAAATCCTCCGCCCCCCCCGCCCCCTGCCCCCCGCCCCCCCCGGGACAGGACTTACCTTCCCTGAATGTCCCTCCCGGCGGCGGGTCCGGCTGGCGGTTCGTCCGGTGTTCGAGCGGGGTGGGAACGGCAGCCGGTCTTTCGACCGGCTGCTGCCCCCGCCATTGCAATGAAAGAAAAAAAAAAAAACGTCCCCTGATAGGCTACGTGACGATTCACGTAGCCTATCACGGCAAGATTTGCAAAGTCAGCCGTGATAGGCTACGTGAATCGTCACGTAGCCTATCACAGGTGACTTTAAAAAAAAAAAAAAAGTGTGTACGGATAATGGCGGCCCCCATAGGGAGCCGCCATTCCCCTTCCTTATTTGGTCGCTGTAGTCTACGTCAATGTTTACATAGACTACGGCGAAAATAAGGGCAACGCTATTTGCGTTGCCCTTATTTTCGCTGTAGTCTACGTAAAGATTTACGTAGACTACAGCGACCAAATAAGGAACGCGAATGGCGGCTCCCTATGGGGGCCGCCATTCGCGTACGCACTTCTTTTTTTTTTAAAGTCACCCGTGATAGGCTACATGACGATTCACGTAGCCTATCACGGTTGACTTTCCAGATCTAGCCGTGATAGGCTACGTGAATCGTCACGTAGCCTATCAGGGGACGTTGGTTTTTTTGTTTTTTTTACTTTCGTGTTCGCGGCCGGGCGAGGCGGGAAGCCTCCTCCCCGGCCTGAATTTCGGCTGGGCGAGGCGGGAAGCCTCCCCCCCAGCCTGAATTTCGGCCGGGCGAGGCGGGAAGCCTCCCCCCCCCGGCCTGAACTTCGCGGGGGGAGCAGCGAAGCGCTCCCCCCCACCGCGAAAAAGCTGCGAGAAAAGGTAAGTGACTTTCGTTCACCCCTAATTCCGCCACGGACTCCAGTGAGGCCAGATTCTTTAGAATCCGGCCCCCCGGAGTCTGTGGCGGAACAGAGCAATCCCCCCTGCCACCACGTTGAATCCCCCCAGGACAGATTCTACCTTTGTTGATCGTCCACTGCCCCGCGAATGGCTGCCCTGGTCTGCGGCCACCGTTATCATTCCACTTTAGCCATGACAGGCTACGTAAGTATTTATATAGCCTATCACGGCTAACACAGGGACTCCATTTGCATCCCTGCGGTAGCCGTGATAGGCTACGAAAATATATACGTAGCCTATCATGGCAAAAGGCAGGAGCACAAATGGTGGCTGCTACACCATTTGCATCCCTGCCTTTTGCCATGATAGGCTAGGTAAATATATACAAATCCTATCACAGCTACCACAGGGATGCAAATGGTGGCCACTACGGTGCGGGCAGCTGCGGCCGGCGGCTCCCCGGGCTCACAGCGGAGCGGAGCTGGCCAGGGAGGATTCCTGGGGGGAGGGACGGATTGCCTCCCTCCCCCAGTGGATGGCCCCAGCAGAATGGGGCAAGTCATTCGTACACCCCTATTTTATCCTCAACCTTCAAAAAAGAAATAAACACTTTTTCCGAAGGGGCCCAGGGGAGCGTTTGGGGAGAGTGCATTGACATGCTTTAGCACATGCACAGACATTTTGATTCTGAATCTTTTGACATTTGCGGTGGTCGGTGGAGGCTGGTGGCTCCTATTCCAATGGGGCTGTCACTCTGCACTGGGATTTAGTCAGAACTCTATAGGAGCTACTGGTTGTGACTGAAACTCAGAGCGGATTCACAGCTCCACTGACATAGGCACCACCAGCCTCCACTGGCATTGGTATTGAAAAAGGAGAAGGGAATACCTGCCAGGGCTTCAGCCTTTGATATTCCAGCCTGCCTCCTCTACCCACCATCAACATCCGTTTATATCGGGATGGATATGCAGCATCTAAGGCACGTGCCACAGCTTGGACACTGTTGTACGTACTGAAGCTGTCTTGAGACAGGGCTCTCTCTATCTCCTCCTGGGGCAGTGTGGCCAGTTGCTCTTTCTCTGTGCATCTTATCCAACGTTTCTTGGATAACACATGCTTGGAATACAAACATTGAAAGGATGTTTCCCAAAACTGTGCAGTAGCAACAGAAAATGGTTCGTAGTAGTCATATTTTGTCCTTTTGGGGGTCTTCATTATGGAGGACAAAGAACCATGGAGGAATGGAAAGAAAGAAGGTTTCTCACACAAGATCATATTGATGTCCTGAAAAGTTGTTGTGATCCAGAGTTTTGCCCCAGTTTGTTTCATTTGAAGTCCTCTTTGTATATGGATCATTGGAAAAAAGCCATAGTGAGAATCCACATAGAAAACCATTACTTTGACTGTTATCCACATGACAGGTAGTTCATTCTCAGACATTTGGTACATGATGTTTCGTGGTAGTCTTTTTGAGAAGGCAACACAAATCCCACGACTGATCATGAGTGGTGTCAAGGCCCTCATGAACCTCTCTCCATTGTCGGTGTCTGGAGCATAAAGTCCAATCCACGTCCATCCAAAAAACAAGAGAAGCTGGACGATCCCTGGGTACTGGGTTTCTTCCTTTGGGGCCATCCGGTAGACAAAGGGAAACTGAGTTTTCTCATTAAAAACATGTGCAACAACACCATAACTCATCTAGTGAGGAAAGGAAAAGACTGGTGTTTAGCTTTGCTTTGCTTTTCTCCAGGATATCATCTGATTTTGTTTCAGTCTGGTACTGGTTTTAATGTGGTTTTTTTTCTGCCCAGTTCTTATTGTGCTTTAATGTTCTTACCTTGGTGTTTGTTTGTTTGTTTTGAATGTAGTGTAAATAAATAAATAATACAAAATAAAGATCAAATAATTGTTGACCAGGAATTATTAACATCCAACGAAATGCATCTCACTATGATAGGTGTGGGGTCTATGTTGAGGCGGGGTTCCAAAATTTAGGGATGTACGAATCCCTTACCTGGCTCCATGCAGGGGCATCCGTGGAGGGTGAGGCGCTCCGTCCCTCCCCTCAGAATCCTGCCCGGCTGGTTCCGGCCACCCGCAACTGGACATCCAGCCGCTGGGCAGCCCTGCAGGGACACAAATGGCAGCTGTCGTAGCCGCCGCCATTTGCATCCCTGTATTGAGCCATGAAAGGCTATGTAAATATTCACATAGCCTATCACGGCAGGGGGGAAAAAAACCCAACATATGCAAATGGCGGTAGCTGCTGCCATTTGCATACGCTGGGTTCCCCCCCCACACCGCCGTGATAGGCTACGTAAATACTTACATAGCCTATCACAGCTAACACAGGGATGCCATTTGTGTCCCTGCGGAGGCTGTGATAGGCTACATAAGTATTTACGTAGCCTATCACGGCGGTGTGTGGGGGGGAACCCAGCGTATGCAAATGGCAGCAGCTACCACCATTTGTATATGCTGGGTTTTTTCCCCATAGTATTTATGTAGCCTATCATGGCTAGGAAGAGGAGGAAGCGAATGGCGGCCGCAGGATGGCCGCCATTCGCAAAGCAGCACAGATAGGAGCAGGTAAGTGCTCCGTTTTGCGAGCCTTTCGTGGGGTGGGGCGGCAGGGACTTTGTCCCGTGCGCCTTTCGTGGGTTGGGTTGGGGGTCCGGGGCTTCATTCCGCAACGGATTTGGGGGGGCCAAATGCACTGGCATTTGGCCTCACCAAGATCCATCGCAGAAATCTCTGACATCCCTACCAAAATTCCCCAGCAATCCTTCTTGATACAGCATCCCAAAGGCACTCCCATTCTTTTCCCCAATGGAGCAAATGCTAATCTTTCACTCATGCTGAATTCAGTTTAACTGTACAGTTGAAGAGACCACTACATGTAGGTTGAACCTACTCCTTGCCTCAAGTGAGCAATCCATCAAGGGAAGATTTAGCCATCCCACACACAACTCTTTTCCTGAAACTGTTTAGGGGACACACTAGCACATTATCCAGGAATTACAGCCAACAAGGGACAACATGAGCAGGAAAAGCTGCAGGTCCATTCTTTCACTCATACAAAATACAGTACTGTGGCACAGTTGAAGACACCACTAAATGTAGGTTGAACTTCCTCCTTTCCTCAAGTGATCCCACCATACAGGAAAGATTTAGCCCTCCCACACTACTCTGTTCCAGAAACTGTTTGGGGGACACGCTAGAGCCCCATTGAGATATTTCAGCAATGGATTGACAATGTGAGCAGCAAAGGCTGTGGGGGTGTGCCTTTAGCTCAGAGGTGCATAACATCATACAAAAATCATAAGAACATAAGAAGAGCCATGGTGTATCAGACCAAGGGTCCATCTAGTCCAGCTTTCTGTTTGCACAGCGGCCAATCAGTGCCAATGTGAAACCCAGAGCAGGACATGTGTGCCAAAGCACCCTTCTGCCCATGTCCCCCACCAACTGGTGTACATAAGCATAGTGCCTCTGATACTGGAGGTGAACATGTATCTGGGGGTGCATTCTCCCCAGTGGAAGCCTGTGGGGGCTAAAACCCACCCCTATCATCAGAAACAGTCACACAGCTGAAATCCAAGGATAGAATCAAACAAAATGTCTTACTTAGAGTAAACCCACTGAAATGAATAGGATGAGTTAGTAAACCCCCAGTGATTCTGCTGGGAAACAAAAGTGTGCATAGAATCATAGATAATGATTCATATAAGACCATCAAGTCCACCCCCCTGCTCAGTGCAGGATTCCATGTAAAAGCATCCCTGACAGATGGCTCTCCAGCCTCATCTTGAATGCCTCCAGTGTGGGAAAGCCCACCACCTCCCCAGGTCTTTGGTTCCACTGTCTTTTTCCTCTAACAGTCAGGAGGTTTTTCCTGATGTTCAGCGAGAATCTGGCTTCCTGTAATGTGAGCCCATTATTCCGTGTCCTGGGATGATCGAGAAGAGATCCTGGCCTTCCTCTCTGCAACAACCTTTCAAGTACTTGAAGAGTGCTATCATATATCCCCTCAGTCTTCTGTTCTCAAGGCTAAACATGCCCAGTTCTCTCAGTCTCTCCTCATAGGGCTTTGTTCCCAGTCCCCTGATCATCTTTGTTGCCCTCCTCTGAACCCTCTCCAGTTTGTCTGCATCCTTCTTAAAGTGTGGCACCCAGAACTGGACACAGTACTCCAGATGAGGCTTCACCAGTGCTGAGTAGAGGGGAACTAGTACTCCACATGACTTGGAAGCTATACTTCTATTAATGCAGCCCAAAAATAGCATTGGCCTTTTTTGCAGCCACATCACATTGTTGGCTCGTATTCAGCTTGTGATCGACAACAATTCCAAGATCCTTCTCACTTGTAGTATTGTTGAGGCAAGTATCCCCCATCTTGTAACTGTGCATTTGCTTTTATTTTCCTAGGTGCAGAATTTGGCATTTATCCCTATTAAATTTCATCCTGTTGTTTTCTGCCCAGTTCTCCAGCCTATCAAGATCACTTTGAATTCTATTTCTGTCTGCCGGGGTATTAGCTATCCCAATCAATTTTGTGTCATCTGCAGATTTTATTAGTATTTCCCTGCGCCTCCTCCTCCAAGTCATTAATACAAATGTTGAAGAGCACTGGGCCCAGGACTGAGCCCTCTGGTACCCCACTCATTACCTCTCCCCAGTTTGAGAAGATCCCATTGATAAGCACCCTTTGAGTCCGATTCTGAAGTCAACTGTGTATCCACCTGAGAGTTGTTTCATCTAGCCCACTTTTAGGGAGAGTGCATCATGTTTCCCAGCATAATCAGTGTGGCGGGCTGTGTGGAAAATGCCACTGTTGTCACATGCATCATGCCCTATGTTCTAGTGTAACTATGGCAGTAAGGGGAAAGGAATCTTTTCAACAAATGCTGAACTACCCTGGAAGGTCAGGATGAACCCTGGAAGATTCTTAAAATGATACTTAACATGGTAGATGGAAACTGCAGATGGGAGCCATACGCTGTTTGGGTTCTGCTTCCATCCAGGTGCCACCAAAAGATTAGAAGTTTGGATTAGAAGGGTTCTGAGCCCGTGGTCCCTCGGCACCTGCCCCACCACTCCAGCTCCTGAGGCGAGAACTGAACATGGTCCTCCTCCAATGTCACTTTTGGATGCCCTGGCTCCCATTCCAAAGCTCCACCGCTGCCACTACCCACCTCCAGCACACACTCCAGAGGACCATCTTTCCCAATGGGCAGAGGCACCTTGAAGCGGAATCCGAGCCAAGCAAGTGCTCAGCTCACATTTCTATGCACTTAGCATCCTCTCCCCTCCCAAGTCACACCTGTGGGATTTTGTAGATGCCCGACATGGTTGAAATCAGGATGGAGAGGTCAGATTCAGCCCCGTCAAGGACAGCCAGCAGGTGATTCTTTCTCCCACAGCTGTAGTTTGGAAGATTGCTTTCCCCACCAGCAACCAGCTGCAGCATCGCATAGGAAGTGGTTGTTCCATCGAAGTAGGACTTATAGACATCATAGCCCAGGGTGATGTTGGGTAAGAGCCTGGCGTTCTGGTTGATGTCCTGAATGGCAAACAAGAAGGCCAGGGTATGCCAGTACCTTGGCTCTAGCAAACTGCAAAACAATCAATGAAAACAACAATGTCATTTGCTTCCTTTTATAAATCTAAAGCCCTTTTAAGGCCATATAAATCTCAGAAGAGCTGATCCTAGTAGGGAGGAGCAAACCTAATCTTGTTGCAAGGTAAATAAATATCCATTTTCTGTTTAAAAACAAGGATGGTGAGATTCTGCCTCATTCCTGGAGAGGGAAAGTCCACAGTGTTAGAAGATGAAGGTCTATTTATATATTTACATTTCTATGCCACCCCATCACTGAAGCTCTGTGGGTGTTTTACAAAAATTAAAATACATTGTACAAAGTGTAAAACCATTTACATAAAATCAGTGGTGATGTTCCGCGAACTCAAATACTGCCTGCAGAGCTCTGCTGAATCTTTCCATTGCACAAGCAGGTGCAAAGTATTTGCGCAACAGATTGTAACTTTAGTGAGATTCTTCTCTTCTGCATTGTCATTTGCGCTAACAGAGTCACACAGTTGGATACTGCCCAGACAATAAACATATAACACAATTATAATCAACCATAGGATGAAACCAGGACCCGATTAAAAACTCATTGCATGCTGTCAAACGCCTGAGAGAAATGTCTTAACCTGGCCCTGAAAACAAAAGAATTTGGCACCAAGTGGGCATCATGCACACACATGGACACATACACACACACGCACAAAGACATGTATATTCAATGAAAATTTATGTATGTACAGACTGAGAACTCTTAGTCACAATGGCCGTAATCTGGAGGACAATTTGTAGGCAATACACCACTCATCCACTCCTGAAATCCATTTGACAGCACAGCTACTGATGAGGGTGGAAGCTTAAATACACACACACACACACACACACACACACACACACATGATTCTTACCCCATAACTGGAGCAGCCTGTTGCAAGATATCTCAACTCAGCTTTGCATAGTCTCTTGGATTTGCAGTTGGTTCCGAAAGAACAAACAAAAGGCAATGACCTGCTTGACAACAGGGGAAATTTCTGGATCTATAGACTGAGAATGCATGTCCAATATCTGACAATGGCATTGTGAGATATGGGACATGCATTCTTCTGATAGTTTACTGGAAGTTACTGCAGATAGGGACTGGGAACTATAAAAAATCACATGGACTCAAAAATATGGGGGAGGGATACTTGAAAGTGGCAACCCCAATTGTCACACCAAGGAACACAGCTTGTGCATTCACCCTGTCTCTAAACATCCAGTTGGAAGGATGATGCATCTGGCTCTGATCATTGCAGAATAGCTGGAATTCAAATACATCCATTTGCTACCTTGTAATATAGGCATTTATCCTGGGGACCGAGGGCAAAGCCATGTGATGGCATTTTTGTTTAGTCTACACCCAAGAAAGAGACACCATAGCTCCCAGCCTGTGTCTTGCCACAGGGTGTTTGTACTTTTGGTTGGAAGTATGCAAGGAACAACAACAAAAGCATTTCATCATCACTACTTACCAATCAACCCTGGTTAAAGGGGACTCGGAAAAGATGTATGGCTGGAGATACTTAAGATATTGTGAAGATAAGACTCCACTAATGAGGTAGTCTCCTGGCCGGTAGTAATTGAGTGCTCCCATTTGATTTCTCATTGAATCCAAGGGGCATTTTGCCTTTTTCATCTCACAGGCTGCATGAGGCAGCAACAGCAGCAGCAGGAGCGGCAGTGATACCATGATGGTTCTGCTGTCTTGCTCCTTCTGACTGGTCCTCTCAGCTGCGAAATCAGAAGAAGCCAGAAAAGTCTTGCAAGTGCGAGGCTGCAATATCGTTCTAAAGTCAATGAGTTCTGAGCTGAAAGAGAGTTCCACCAAACTGCACCACAGTCGTGGTCATCCCAAGATGCCCTGGAGCTCAGCACAGGAAGCACAGGACCTGTTTAACACACCCGGCTTTTCAGGCATAGTGCAAGAAGTTGTCTCATGTTGCCTTCGTTTCTGCTGCTTAGGTCATTGGTCTCAAAGGGATTCTCCAGAAGACAGAAATCGCTTGAGCTTTGGCAAGAATCGGAATCAATCATGATGTTTTTGATATTTACAAAAGGGAGCATCATCAGCTGTGCATCTTCGTGGACTCTTGGAGTGGCTTGAGCCCCAGGTGCAGAGCTGGAGAAAAACATGTTTCCGAGAACTCACTAATGGGGCTTCATCTTCTGATGTGGGTTGGGAAAGCGGGGAGTGGGGGAGTGACTGTGACCTGAGTTTTGATGGAGAATGACCAACAAAAAAGCCATGATGCTTTTTTGTTGGTCATTTTTGTTGGTCATTTTGTTGGTCACAAAAAAGCCAGAACCAGACAGTGGTTCTGAGAGTTCTTCTGCCAGTTCCTTTCTTACTCCAGGGTGCAGTTCATCTGGCCCTGGAGATTTGAACTCATTCAAAGTAATTTGGTGTTCCTTGACCATATGCCTATCGATCTTAAGCTGCAATCAGTGGCATCTTAGGTGGAGAGGATCTTGGTTGACAGGGCTGGGAAAGGCCCTTCTCTGCGTTGACCTTTGGAGAGGAAATAAATGGGTCTATAGCCTGTTTTTGCTGACCATTCCAGGGACTTTTCCAAATCCATAGCCAGAGAAAGAGAGAGAGAGCTCCATACCCTCAAGCAAATTGAGGAAGTGACTGAGTTAAAGTGCTCTTCATTATTATGGTCACGGGGAGAAAGTAGAAAGTGTGAAACTTTGTTTTTGTATCATCTATTTTATTTAACAATATGTGGGCTCAGTAAAATAATGATTAGTGTGCCTTACCAATGCTTTTATTCTTAAGTATTTATAGTTGAACGCATTTCAAATAACCTTCAGAGATATACAAAAAAATTATCAAGGACCTACTACAACATAATGCAATGAAGATATGATGGTTGAGGTCACTGCTTGTTATTTCCTGTTTGAATGATCAAGTAATCTAGCACCTCTGTTTTATCAGGAACAGAATTAAATTGAGGAATCCCTCCCTTCCTCCCTCCCTTTCTTCCTTTAATTTATATCTCACCTTTGAGGATAAACGTCTGCCAAGGCAGCTTACAAGTCAGAAAAAAAATGCTCGGGCTGTGCAGGGATCCCTCGACCCACTCCGGAGGCTGATGTGGGCCTTCCACATAGGGATGCTGGAGAAAATCAAGATGGATTGAAATGAGCTTGGATTTCTAAGAATCCCACCTGAGGAATCTGCTGCAGAACACACCTCAGGACGTGCGGAGTCCATGGATTCTCAGATGTGTTTTTTTTTTTTAGTTTCCCAAAATTTACACATATAAATGTGTAAAAAAAATGTATGTTTCTGCTGATGAAACATTGAATTGAATGGGGAACAATATGCTAAATGTTGTGTACTGAGGTAAATTATGTAAATACTTCTGTAGATATTTATGTAATTATTTGCACATTTTTCTGCATGTTGAAAAAAAAAATATTCACATCCTTCTGTGGGCAGACGATGGAACGAAAGATGCATGACAATCCGCAAAACACAGACAAAGCGGATTTTGCACAGTCTGTACATCCTTAGTGCCAAATTGGCCCTGACCTGCCTTGGGGTGATCCGGAGCAGGGCCAACCTGCTTTGGCCTCTGGATCTGAAATGTAGGGGTGGCAGAGAATTCTGCTACAGACTCCAAAGAGGCTGGATTCTAAAGAATCCAGCCCCCCAGAGTCCGTGGCAGAATGGACAATTCCTCACCACCACCCTGCAAACTTCATCCCGGACGGACCCTACCTGGCACCGGCCGGGTCCAGGTCCGTCCGCTGAGTCCTTGCATCCGCTACGCCTGACACCATTTCTATCCCTGGTCTTTTTGTCATAGGCTACATAAATATTTATAGGCTATGTAAAATAGGCTACGTAAATATTTGCGTCCGCTACGTCGGACAGCATTTGCGTCCTCACACAGCAGCGTATTGGACGCAAGTCTGGCTGTGGATGGGCCCGGACGGCGGCTCTACAGACTCACCGTGGACGGAGCAAGCTGGGGAGGATTCGGGGGGGAATGGATTGTCTCCCCCCCCAAGGACCCCCCAGGCAGATCGGTGAGTGGGGTTCGTATACCCCTACTGAAATGCGATCCGGACACCCAAAACACCCATCCCACCTGGTCCCACGTGTCCCGCACCCAACCCCTGCCCAGCGGGCAAACCCCTGCTCCTGCTTACCTGGACCCGGTGACAGCGCTCACAGCCATCACTGTCTTGGATGGAGTCACAATTTCAAGCAATGCTGCTTCTTCCATTAAGTAAATGGTGCATAGATTGCAGCCACAAAGGGGCCTACTATGCAATGTTACAGGCATAAATGGCCCATTTATGCATCTAATAATATGTAGATGGCCATTTTCTGGCTGCAGTCTATGCACCATTTACTTACCAAAAAAAGAGAATCACCATGGCAACTCCCTCCAAAATGGCAGTGGTAGTGGGCACTCCCCATGGGTCTAGATAAGGAGCAGAGGGCTTGTGTGGCTGGGCGGGTGGCAGCCCAGATTGGGCAAAAGCAGTCCAGAGCAGCCCGATGTCCTTTGAGAGTAGCCCAACCCACTCCAGAACTGGACCGCTTTGGCACAAATCACCCCAGTCTGCTTCAGGATTCAGGCAGAAACTGTGCGTAGGCCTAGAAATGTATTAATAAAAACCACTATTTCAAAATATTAAAAATAACAACTCATAATGATCAATTCCACAGGGCAGTAAATCATAGTAGGCCCTATGAGAGAAAGGAGGGATCATGAAAGACATGATCTCCATGTCGTAATAAGCTATGTAAATACTTCCATAGCCTGTCACTGCAAAGAGCAGGGGCGCAAATGGTGTAGCAGCCACCATATGCGCGCCTGCTCTTTGCCGTGATAGGCTACGTAAGTGTTTACATAGCCTATCACGGCCTAATGCAGGAATGCCAATGGCGGCGGCTACGATGGCCGCCATTTGCGGCTGCAGCAGCCCGTCAGCGGCCGGAAGACAAGCCGGAGCTGCTGCCACCACCACCGCATTCACTGCTGCATCCGCCGCCACCACATCTGCCGCCAGGTAGGTCCATCCCAGAGGGGAATTCTGGGTGGTGGTGGTGGGAGGCCATTCCACCAAGGACTCCAGGGGGGAGGATTCCAAAGAATACGGCCTCACTGGAGTCTGTGGCGGATTTCTCCAACATCCCTAGCTGGCCCCAAGGAAAAATTGCCTCAATTTGCACAATCATCATCTCAAATTGCACAAATGGCTCAACCTCTGAAACAGATCAGAGTCAGCACAGAGACCTTGTTAGCTCCTTTGACCCCTGATCTCTGCTGAGCTGGAGACTGGAGTGATGCGCTCTGGCTCTTTGCAGTGGTGGTGATGCTACTGTAAGACAGGGGAGACCATGCCAACAGTTCCCTCTCCTTGCCAGGATCTCAGCTGACAAAAAGAGGAAGGCGTTTGGCCCTGCCACATGAGTCCCTCTTTCAAGACCAGCCCTGAAGCCTTCCAGAACCTCCCAATCCATAGCTTTCTTTAAAAAGCAAACCATGGTCCTCAATCATGCATCTTTCTCTCCTCAACTAACAAAGAAGAACACACTTTTCCTTTCTTCAAAGCTAGAGCGATGTGACCCCCAAATGAAAAGGTTACAATTTTTTTAGGGGTTTAGGAGCTATGGTTCTTTTCTGATCCTGGTCAATGCAAACTTCTAACCCCTCTCTAGTACTAAAGATCAGATGCCATGCTTGGTTTTCATCATGAGATGCTCCTTTGTATTCAGGTCAGGTCTCAGTAAAATAATGTAGCACTTGGGAAGAAAGATGCAGCCCAGTAAGCCAGCACTGGAGGCCAAGATAGAGAAGACCTGCACAGCTACCATGTATTTGCCCTTTGTGCTCAGGTAGGAGGGCACAAAGGAAACCCAAACACTGCAAAAGACCAGCATGCTGAAGGTGATCAGCTTGGCTTCATTGAAGGCCCCAGGCAGATTCCTGGCTAGGAAAGCCACCGTGAAGCAGATGGCAGCCAGAAAGCCCATGTAGCCAAGAGCAGTATAGAACATCATCACAGATCCTTCGTTGCATTGCAGGATGATCTGTCCAGGCTGAGAGTGCATGTCAGAGTCAGGGAAGGGCGGAGAGATGACCAGCCAGATAGAGCAGATGACAACCTGGACACTGGAACAAGAAATTATGATGGAGTTTGCAAGACTCTTCCCCAGCCATCTCCTCACTTTGTTCCCTGGCTTTGTGGCCAGGAAGGCCAGCACCACAGTGATCGTTTTGGCCAACACAGAAGAGACAGCAAGAGAAAAGATGATGCTAAATGCTGTTTGTCGGAGAAGGCAGGTCTCTTTCTTTGGCCAGCCGAGGAATAGGAAGGAGGACAAGAAGGAAAGCAGGAGGGAGATTAGGAGAATGTAGGACAGGTCCCGGTTATTAGATTTGACTACTGGAGTTTCTCGGAATTTAATGAAGACGACTAAAATGAAACCTGCTGTTAGGGATAAGAATAAGATGAAGGAAGTCAGAAGGATCCCTAACGTTTCGTTATAGGACAGAAAAGTTATATCCTTGGGGACACATTGATCTCGGTCCTTGTTTGGATGCTGATCTTCTGGACACTTGTTGCAATGGTCTGCATCTGAAAAGAAGAAGAGTCACTTCAGCATGACCAGCATCAGGCATGCATCCACAACTCTTGGTGTTCTCTTACATTTTGAGCAAGGATGGGGATGAGGGAGAATTCAGGAAAGCAGAATCTGTAGCAGGGGAGGGAGAGACACCAATGTTCCCTGTAGAGGACCAGCATTGTGTTCAGGAGATACAATCTGTGTCCTCATCACAAAAGCAGGATCTCAGCTAGTGTGGCCAGGAAGGTGCTGTGAGGGACCACGGGGCTCCTGCAAGTCAGATTACACAAAGCTGGGCTAGATGAGTTAATTTGGTTTAAAGACAGGTTCCTATTTTGTTTAAAGCCAGAGTAGCAGCTGTGTGTAGCTAAACAATATTTCAGGATAGTATCTATGTGGTTATCCTATTTTTTAATCTAAGTCATAACAAGCAGGCCAAAGCAGTAAGCCCTGTGTCAAGGAGCACCCTAGCTGCCTCTTTAAGGCCCCTCCAATAGCCAACACACGACACAGACAAAAGGCATTCTTTCCAAGGCTTTATTCCCTTACAACTTAATGACTCTTTCAGATGCTAATCACCAGCAACTAAGCCAGGAAATGCACTGGGGTAGTTAGCAGAGCAGCCTAAGCTCTGGGTAAGGCAGTTGGTCCCCATTTGAAGGGGAAGAGTGGGAAAACTCTGAACTTATGGGCTATGGAGAGGTCCTCCCTCTTACCCGGGGATCCTCGGGACGCAACCGTTGTTTTAGCACCAAGCGGGCAGAGTGCCACCTCGTGGCACCCTCCATCACGCACCACTCCCTCCATCTCTGCAAAGCATCCAGCAAGATCCCATCCCCCGCTCTCTCACTGCTAGGGTCACTATCTCTCTCAGGAATGCAGGCAAGAGGAATCTCTCCCTGCCGCTGTGCCTGTGAGAGATGAGTGAGCTCCTCTCCCATGGGTGATTGGTCCTCCTCAGAATCAGAACTATTCTGGGGCTCTATGGGCTCAGTATTCTCCCTGACATCCTGTCGCAGAGCAGGCTTTGAAGGATGGTTTCCTCTGTCAAAGCCCAACACATCACCTCCGTCATCATTCTAGCTACTTCCAAGGGCGGTTCCCTAAGTTTCACACCCAGAGTAGGAATCTTTCATAAAGTCTTCTTATCTTTCCCCATCATGGAAAATTATGATGAAGGGGTTTACAGGTGTAGAAGGATGAATCAACACTGGACAGGAGAGTGGCCTGATTAACAGAGAGTTGGGGGTTGTTGTGGGGCAGAGGTTTCCAAAGTTTGCATCTTCAGCTTTACACCGTTTTCACATCCACTTTTCTGCCAAGGAACGCCTGCATGTCTGCCACAGAATCACAGCACACTGCAGACAATTCTCTCTCTATAATGGTAGACTGGCCTATGTTTTAATGACGTCCCTGCCCCAGTCATGTTAAATGCAGAGCTTTTTTGAAGGGTGTGCCTTCAACCAGGGAAAAGAGGGTACACTGGGCACAGTGGAGGCTGTTGGCCCCAATTTAGGTGGGTCTGTAAATGCATTCAGAATTTCAGTCAGAACCAGCCAGAACTCTAAAGGAGCTATCAACAGTGTTGAATGCTATCACCAAATGGGTGCAGCACCTTGGATAGGATGACTTAGAAACATTAAAAGAAGGTATTTTTTTTATACCTCTTAGGATGATGAACAAACCAGAAAAATATAAGATGGAGAAGAAGTTCAATTAACTGCATCCAAATGTGGTCAAATGGAGAAACCTGTTGTTAAAACCAGATTCAGTCTATGTACTGAAATGGCCGGGCAAATAAAGACATCTTCATCTGGCGCTAGAATGGCATCACAGTTGATGAGCCTTCTTGGGGAGGGGATTCCATTAGCGGGGTGCCACAACCAAAAAGGCCCTCTATCAGGTCCCCATTCACATCATTTTGGATGGCAGGGGTATCCAGAAGACAGCCTCTGATTACAAATGTGGTGTTGAGGCAAAAAGCCAAACTCAAATATTTGCTCTTTTTCCCAAGGGAACAGCCTTTCCTCTGAGGTCACCCACCTTCCTGAGTGGAGATTGTCCCTTCCGCACATGGAGCGCAAGCATAGCAGCAAGGTGGCTCTCCTTCCTGGATCTTGGTGGCATATCCAGGGTGACAGCTCTTGGCACACCTGGAGTGAGGCACAGTCTAGCGATAAAGAGAAGCAGCAGCAAGGAAAACATGTTAGGTGTGTTTGTCTCTATGGTAGGGATGGGTGGATTCCCTACCTGTTGTTCCGCAGGGGAATCCGCCCATGGGGGGAGGCAATCTGTCCCTCCCACCGAAATCCATCCAGGCTGGCTCTGCTCCACATCGATCCTGTGTAGCCAACTGCCAGCTCTGCTTCACTGGCAAATTTTGTTGAGATGGGCGTCCAGCAGCCACTGCCGTGCTTTGTAACTTGTAAGTAAGTCTCCAGATGCAAATGGCATAGTGGGCACCATTCGCGGCCATAAAGCTAGCTGGTAGATTAGCCTAAATCCCACCATTTACGGCTGCATTTATGTAAATCTACCAGCTTCACGGCCACAAGTGGTGTCCACTATGCCATTTGCGTCCCTGTTCTTTGACATGATAGGCTACACAAATATTTGACTCGGGCCTTAGGCTGAAGCAGTGCACAGCCCTACTGGACACCCCATATGTATCAGTCTCATATTATTGGAGATTAACAGAAGCAACAAGCCCAAAATGTGACACTAATCATTTCCCCCACCTGGTTAAAATACCTGGGCCATACAATGGTTTCCGGGTGAATGGTGAGCTTTGTGCGGGTGGATGCTTGTCTCTTCATGCTCCCGATTTTCACTCTACTACGAGTCAAATTGGGAAACAGCACCCAGTTAATAAATTCAAAGTCAGCTCCCAGCTCCCCATTTTCATCCAGATACAGTCCGCTCACAGAAGCATTAGAAAACTGGACATCTCTTAAAAAAGTGTGAAGCTAGAATGACAGAAAAACCAGGCAGCCTTTAACAAACATGCAAACACCCCAAGTGAATCCGCAACAAGCACAATATCAATTTACTGCAAAGACACATGACTTTATCCTCAACGTTGTGCAAAAAAGGATAACCATTCTTTCCTGAGGAGTCCAGGGGAACGTTTCATCAGGAGAGTGCATGAATAATCTCTGGATGACTCAGAATAACTCCCCACAGAGGCTACTTGAGGAGGCAAAGGAGGCAACAAAAAAAGCTCTGTTTGTCACTGGTATTGCCACACAGTAGGCATGACTACTTGCTGTAACACATGCACAGTCATTTCCATCCTGAATCTTGCACCATTTGAGGCGGTCAGTGGAGGCTGGTGGGTCCTATTTCAATGGGGCTGTGAATCTGCACTGGGTTTCAGTCAGAACTCTAGAGGAGCTATCCAAGGTTTGGAACCCATTTTGGGACAGGGCTGAGCACTTTGGATAGCTCCTTTAGAGGTTGGACTGGTTGTGACTGAAACCCAGAGTGGACCCACAGCCCCACTGAAATAGGCGCCACCAGCCTCCACTGGTGTTATTCTTGCAAAAGGAGAAGGGAATACCTGCCATGGCTGCAGCCTTTGATGTTCCAGCCTGACTCCTCCCCCCACCATCAACATCCATTTTGATTGGGATGAATATGCAGCATCTAAGGCATGTGCCACAGCTTGGACACTGTTGTACGTACTGAAGCTGTCTTGAGACAGGGCTCTCTCCATCTCCTCCTGAGGCAGCATGTCCAGTTGCTCTTTCTCTGTGCATCTTGTCCAACTTCTCTTGGATAACACATGCTGTGAATAGAAACAGTGAAAGGCTGTTTGCCAAAGCTGTGCAGTAGCCAAAGAAAATGGTTCGTAGTAGTCATATTTTGTCCTTTTGGGGGTCTTCATTATGGAGGACAAAGAACCATGGAGGAATGGAAACATATGAGGTCTATCAGACAAGATCATGTTCATGTCCTGGGAAGTTGTTGTGATCCAGAGTTTTGCCCCAGTTTGTTTCATTTCGAGTGCTCTTTGTATACGGATCATTGGAAGAAAGCCATAGTGAGAGTCCACATAGAAAACCATTACTTTGACTGTTGGCCACATGACCGGTAGTTCATTCCCAGACATTTGGTACACAACATTTCGTGGTAGTCTTTTTGAGAAGGCAACACAAATCCCATGATTGATCATGAGGGGTGTCAAGGCCCTCATGAATCTCTCTCCATTGTCAGTATCTGGAGCATAAAGGCCAATCCACGTCCATCCAAAAAACAGGAGGAGCTGGACAATCCCTGGGTACTGGGTTTCTTCCCTTGGGGCCATCCGGTAGACAAAAGGGAATTCTGTTTTATCATTAAGAACATGTGAAACAAAGCCATAACTCATCTAGTGAGGAAAGGAAAAGACTGGTGTTTAGCATGGTGGTGGTGGTTGTTTTAGGATATCATATGGTTCCATTTCATTCTGGTGCTGGTTTTTAATATGGTTTCATTCTGCACAGTTCTCATTTTGCTTTAATTTTCATACATTGTTTTTAATGTGTTGTAAATAAATAAATACATAAATGGACAAATAAACAAAATAGAGATCATATAATTGTTTACCAGAAATTATTAGTATCTAACAAAATGCATGCCATTTTGATAGGTGTGGAGTATATGTGGAGGTGGGATGCCAAAATTCCCGAAGGATCCCTTTTGGTGCAGCCATTCTTTGTGTGACTTGCCAAAGAAGTACACTGGGTACCTTGTCAGTAGAAACCAAGCTACTCCACCCAATCTGAAAACAACAGCATCCCAAGGGCACTCCCGTTCTTTCCCCCATCGGAGCGAATGCTAAGCTTTCACTCATACAAAATACAGTTTTGTGGTACAGTTGAAGACACCATTAAATGTAGGTTGAACTTGCTCCTTTCCTCAAGTGAGCCCACAGTACAGGAAAGATTTAGCCCTCCCACACACAACTCTGTTCCTGAAACTGTTTGAGGGACACGCTAGAGCCCCATTCAGGTATTTCAGTGATGGATTGACAATGTGAGCAGCAAAGGCTCTGGGGTTGTGCCTTTCGCTCAGGCTTGGGTAACATTGTAAGGAGATCATAAGACCATAAGAAGAGCCATACTGGATCACACCAAGGGTCCATCTAGTCAAGCATACGTTTCCCATAGTGGCCAACCAGTGCCCATGTGAATCCCAAAGCAGGACAGGAGTACAACAGCACCCTCCTCCCACATCCCACAGCAACTGGTGTACGTAGGCATAGTGCCTCTGAAACTGGAGGTAACATGCATCTGGGGGGTGCATTGTCCCCAGTGGAAGCCTGCGGGGACTAACACCCACCACTATCATCGGAAAACGTGAAATGGTTGAAATCCAAAGGTATAATCCAACAACAGTCCTACTTAGAGTGGACCCATTGAAATTAATGGGACAAGTCAGCGAACACCAAGTGATCCTGCTGGGAAACAAAAGTGTGCAGGGAGAGCACATCATGTTTCCAAGCATAATCAGGAAGGAAGTCTGTGGGTAAATCAGCTGCAGAATGATGGCAGTGACCAGGATGGGGCTGTATGCATTTTACCCACCCCTGCTTTAGCATCTCCCCTGTTGTCATGTGCATCATGCTGATTTCCCTATGTTAAAGTGTAACTTCAGCAGTAAGGGGACAGGAACCTTTTAAACCAATGCTAAAGAACCCTGGAAGGTCAGGATGAACCCTGGAACATTCTTCAGTGGGTAATAAATAGAGATGTCAGAGAATTCTGCCACGGATCTCGGTGAGGCCGAATGCCAGTGCATTCGGCCCCCCGAAATCTGTGGGGGAACGGCCTGCCACCCCCCTGCCCCCCGCGGATCCCCCCCGGGATGAGACTTACCTGGAGCGGATCTTCTGGGTGGCGGTGGCTCCGGCAGCGGTGGCGGCGGCGGTGTGCGGTCTTCCAACCGGCTGCCGCTGCCGCCATTTCCCGGCTTGTGAAAAAAAAAAAAAGACATGATAGGCTCCGTAAATCTTTACGTAGCCTATCATGGTTGGGGGTGGGTTTTTTTTTTAAAAAAATGCGTACACAAATGGCGGTGGCTACAGCCGCTGCCATTTGCGTTCCTTCTTTTTACCGTCTTAATCTACGTAAATATTTACGTAGACTATGATGGCGAAAATCAAGGGGAACGCAAATAGCGTAGCGGGCGCTATTTGTGTCCCCTTTTGATTCGCCGTTTTAGCCTACGTAAATATTTACGAAGGCTAAAACGGTGAATCAAAAAGGGATGCAAATAGCACCCGCTACGCTATTTGGTTCCCCTTGATTCTTGCCGTCATAGTCTAAGTAAATATATACGTAGATTAAGATGGCCAAAAAGAAGGAACGCAAATGGTGGCACCCATAGCCGCTGCCATTTGCGTATGCGGTTGTTGTTGTTGTTGTTTTTCCCAGAGCCTTCCGCAGCCAGAATTCCGGCTGCGGATGGCTCTGGCCTGGCTGGGTCAGGCCGGCTGCTCGTCGGAGCCGCCGCGGAGCACAGCCGGCCGCTGAGGATTCCGGGGGGAGGAATGGAGTGCCTCTCCCCCATTGAGGATTCCGGCAGGAGGGACGGAATGCCTCCCCCCTACCATCAACATAATCCGCGAAAGGTAAGTCACTCTCGTACATCCCTAGATGAACAAGGTAGCCGAAAACTGCGTATGGGCGCGAAATGCCGGTTTCTCTCTGCTTCCATCCAGATGCCACCAAATGATTAGAAGTTGGGATTTTGAAGGGTTCTGAGCCTGTGGTCCTTAGGCAGCTGCCCAGCCATTCCAACCCCTGACCCTGGAACTGATTATGGTCCCCCTCCAAATGCGCTTTTGATGCCCTGGCTCCCATTCCAAAGCTCCACC
Source organism: Heloderma suspectum (assembly GCF_057233095.1). NCBI lineage: Eukaryota > Metazoa > Chordata > Lepidosauria > Squamata > Helodermatidae > Heloderma > Heloderma suspectum. Next base: position 385,655,607 of record NC_139459.1, on the reverse strand, counting down.
ACTGCCACGACTCACCTCCAGCACACACTCCAGCAGACCATCTTCCCCAGTGGGCAGAGGTGCCTGGAAGTGGAATTCAAGCCAAGCAAGCCCTCAGCTCACATTTCTGTGCACCTGGCATCCTCTCCACTCCCAATTCATACCTGTGGGATTTTGTAGATGCCTGACATGGTTGAAATCAGGATGGAGAGGTCAGATTCAGCCCCTTCAAGGACAGCCAGCACGTGATTCTTTCTCCCACAGCTGTAGTTTGGAAGGGTGCTTTCCCCACCAGCAGGCAGCTGTAGCATCGCATAGGAAGTGGTTCTTCCATCAAAATAGGACTTATAGATGTCATAGCCCAGGGTGATGTTGGGTAAGAGCGTGGGAGTCTGATTGATCTCCTGAATGGCAAACAGGAAAGACAGGATGTGCCAGTACCTTGGATCTAGCAAACTGTGAAAGAATAAATGAAATGAAAATAGATCAGTCACACTGTCATCCTCTACTCAATGAAAACTAAATGTCATGTACCTTCTTATATAAACCTAAAGCCCTTTAAGGCAATATTTATTTTTTATTTATTTATTAAATTTATTAATCGCCCATCTGACTGGTCACCCAGCCACTCTGGGCGATGTACAACCCACCATAAACAATTTAAAACAATAAAATTTTACCATAAATTTTTTTTAAAAAAATACCCTAACCCACCCCAAATGCCTGCCTGAACAACCACGTTTTTAATGCACGACGGAAGCTCATTAAAGAGGGGGCATGACGGAGTTCCCTAGGGAGGGAGTTCCACAGAGTGGGGGCCACCACAGAGAAGGCCCTCTCCCTCGTCCCCACCAGTCTAGCTGTCCTGGCTGATGGGACAGAGAGAAGGCCATCCGAGGCTGATCTTGTTAAGCGGCCTGTCTGGTGTTGCTGGAGGCGCTCCTTAAGATAGGCTGGGCCGGAACCATATAGGGTTTTAAAGATCAAAACCAACACCTTGAATTTGGCCCGGAAAACAACTGGTAACCAGTGCAACTCCTTCAGCACTGGAGTGATGTGATCTCGCCGGCGGCTGCCTTTAATCAGGCGAGCCGCCGCGTTCTGTACCAGCTGCAGTTTCCGAACCGTCTTCAAGGGTAACCCCACGTAGAGCGCATTACAGTAGTCTAAACGAGAGGAGACCAGGGCATGTACTACCGATGGGAGCAGATGGTCGGGAAGGTAGGGGCGCAGCCGCCGTATCAGATGGAGTTGATAGAGCGCTGTCCGGCTCACAGCTGACACCTGAGCCTCCATGGACAGCTGGGGGTCCAAAATGACCCCCAGGCTGCGGACCTGGTCTTTCAAGGGTAGCTGTACCCCATTCAACACCAGGTCAACATCCCCCAGCCTCCTCTTGTCTCCCACCAAAAGTACCTCGGTCTTGTCAGGGTTGAGCTTCAGCTTATTCCTCCCCATCCAGCCACTCACCGTCTCCAGACATTTGGACAGGGATTCTATGGCCAACCTTGGTGAAGATTTGAATGAGAGGTAGAGCTGAGTGTCATCCGCATATTGATGACACTGCACCCCAAACCTCCTGATGATAGCCCCCAGTGGCTTCACATAGACGTTAAATAGCATCGGGGAGAGGATGGAACCCTGTGGCACCCCACAAGTAAGTGGCCACGGGTCCGAAACCTCCTCTCCCAGTGCTACCCTCTGGTACCTGCCAGAGAGGAAGGACTGGAACCACCGCAATACAGTGTTTCCAATGCCCAACCCCTCCAGGCGGTCCAGGAGGATACCGTGGTCAACGGTATCAAAAGCCGCTGAGAGGTCGAGGAGAACAAGGAAGGAGCATTCACCCCTATCCAGAGCCCTCCTCATATCATCCACCAAGGCGACCAAGGCCGTTTCTGTCCCATGCCCAGGCCTGAAGCCCGACTGAAATGGGTCTAGATAATCAGTTTCTGCCAAGTGTGCCTTCAACTGCACCGCCACCACCCGCTCAATCACCTTGCCCAAAAATGGCAGATTTGAGACTGGGCGAAAGTTGTTCAGAACTTGAGGATCCAAGGAGGGCTTCTTTAAGAGCGGTCTTCTCACTGCCTCCTTGAGGGCTGATGGCATCACTCCCTCCTCAAGGGAGGCGTTCACCACCGCCTTGATCCCCTCACCCAGTCTCTCTCTGCAGCTCATAATGAGCCAAGATGGGCAAGGATCAAGTAAGCAGGTGGTTGGCCTTACAGATGAAAGCACCTTGTCCACTTCATCAGGAGGAAGAAGCTGGAACCGATCCCACAAAACCGGTTTGCCACAGGCCGCCTCTTGCTCACTAACTGTATCCACAGTGTGCAGAGTAACACACCTAATCTGATCAATTTTATCTGCAAAGTGCCTTGCCAAAGCCTCACAGGAGGCCTTAGAATGCTCCAGTGGTTCCGGAGCCACAGGACCGACCAGGCTCCGGACCACTTGGAACAGCCTCCTGGGGCAGCACTCTGCAGACGCGATGGAGGCAGCATAATATTCCTTTTTTGCTGCCTTCACTGCCACGTGATAGGCTGAAGATATAGCTCTAGCCCGTGTCTGATGGTCTTTGGAGCGAGACTTCCGCCACCGGCGCTCTAGCCGTCTCACCTCCTGTTTCAGAGCTCGTAACTGCGGATTGAACCATGGTGCAGTCCGAGCCCTGTTCAGGGGGAGAGGGCGTTTCGGAGCCACCCGATCTAATGCCCCAGTGATTGCGGCATTCCAGCCACCCACCAGGGTCTCGACCGAGTGGCCGTTGGCATGCCCCAGAGAATCCCCAAGCGCGTTCAGGAATCCATTTGGATCCATAAGACGCCTGGGGCGGACCATTTCAATGGGTCCTCCACCCCTGCGGAGGGGTTGTGGAACCGAGAAGTCCAACATCACCAGATAGTGATCTGACCATGACAAGGGGGTGGTGGATATACCCCCGACTTCCAGATCACTCCCCGCTTCTCCAGAAACAAACACAAGGTCTAGTGCATGACCGGCTACATGGGTGGGCCCAGTTAGAATATGGTGCAGCTCCCAGGAGGCCATGGTCTCCATGAAGTCCCGAGGTGCTCCTGTGAGGATGGCCTCCAAATGTACGTTGAAGTCCCCCAACATGACTCTCAGAAGAGCCTATCCTGAAATAATGGTCTCTAAGGTAAATAAATATCCATTTGCTGTTTAAGAAAAACAAAGATTGTAAATTATGCTCCGTTCCCGGAGAGGGCCATCCCCAGTAACTGAAGCTCTCGGGGCATTTTCAAAACAATTAAAATACATTATACAAAGTGTATAACCACTCACATAAGGTGTTACACAGAGGGCAGCATCCAGCTGTGATGCTCCGCAAACTCAAATACCGCTACTGGAGCTCTGCTGAATCTTTCTGTTGCACAAATCTTTCTGTTGCACAAATCTTTCTGTTGCAGACTCAGAGGTCTTAGTCCAAATGGCCTTAATCTGGAGGACAATTCAAAGGCATTACACCAATCATTGTTGTTGTTGTTGTTGTTGTTGTTCAGTCATGTCCGACTCTTCGTGACCCCATGGACCATAGCACGCCAGGCCTTCCTGTCCTGCGCTCTCTCCCGGAGTGTGCTCAAGTTCATATTCATTGCACCGGTGATGCTATCTAGCCATCTCATCCTCTGCCGTCCCCTTCTCCTTTTGCCTTCAGTCTTTCCCAGCATCAGGGTCTTGTCCAGGGAGTTTTCTCTTCGCATTAGGTGGCCAAAATATTTGAGCTTCAGTTTCAGTATCTGTCCTTCCAATGAGCACTCAGGGTTGATTTCCTTTAGGATTGACTGATTTGACCTTCTTGCAGTCCAGGGGACTCGTAAGAGTCTTCTCCATCACCACAGTTCGACAGCATCGATTCTTCGGCGCTCAGCCTTCCTTATAGTCCAGCTCTCACAGCCATACGTTTCCACTGGGAAAACCATAGCTCTGATTATACAAATCTTTGTCGGCAAGGTGATGTCTCTGCTTCTTACTATGCTGTCTAGGTTGGCCATAGCTTTCCTCCAAGGAGCAAGCGACTTTTAATTTCATGGCTACCGTCACCATCTGCGGTGATCTTGGAGCCCAAGAAAGTAAAATCTGTCACTGCTTCCATTTCTTCCCCTTCCATATGCCAGGAAGTGATGGGGCCAGATGCCAGGATCTTAGTTTTTTTTAATGTAGAGTTTCAAACCAGCTTTTGCACTCTCCTCTTTCACCCTCAACAAGAGGCTCTTGAGATACTCTTCGCTTTCTGCCATTAGGGTGGTATCGTCTGCATATCGGAGGTTGTTGATAATTCTCCCGGCAGTCTTAATTCCAACCTGTGATTCATCCAACCCGGCGTTTCTCATGATGTACACTGCATATAAGTTAAATAAGCAGGGTGATAATATGCAGCCTTGTCGTACTCCTTCCCCAATTTTGAACCAATCGGTTGTTCCATGTCCGGTTCTTACTGTTGCTTCTTGACCCTCGTACAGGTTTCTCAGGAGACAGGTAAGGTGGTCTGGTACTCCCATCTCTGTAAGAATTTGCCACAGTTTGTTGTGATCCACACAATCAAAGGCTTTAGCATAGTCAATGAAGCAGAAATAGACGTTTTTCTGGAATTCTCTTGCTTTCTCCATGATCCAGCGAATGTTGGCGATTTGATCTCTAGTTCCTCTGCCTCTTCGAAACCCAGCTTGTACTTCCGATAGTTCTCAGTTCGCATACTGCTGAAGCCTAGCTTGTAGGATTTTGAGCATCACCTTGCCTGCATGTGAAATGAGTGCAATTGTGCGGTAGTTTGAACACTCTTTGGCGTTGCCCTTCTTTGGAATTGGAATGTAAACTGACCTTTTTCAGTCTTTTGGCCACTGTTGAGTGTTCCAAATTTGTTGGCATATTGAGTGCAGCACTTTAACAGCCTCATATTTAGGATCCTAAATAGCTCAACTGGAATACTGTCATCTCTGCTAGCTTTGTTGTTAGTAATGTTTCCTAAGGCCCACTTGACTTCACTCTCGAGGATGTCCGGCTCACGTTCAGTGACTGCACTATCATGGCTATCAGGGACATTCAGATCTTTCTTGCACAGTTCTTCTGTGTATTCTTTCCACCTCTTCTTAATCTCATCTGCTTATGTTAGGTCCCTGCCTTCTTTGTCCTTTATCAGGCCTGTCTTTGCACAAAACGTTCCCTTGAGATCTCCAATTTTCTTAAAGATATCTCTAGTCTTTCCCATTCTATTGTTTTCCTCGATTTCTTTGCATTGTTCGTTTAAGAAGGCCTTCTTGTCTCTCCTTACTGTTCTCTGGAACTCTGCATTCAGTTGGATATATCTTGCCCTTTCTCCCTTGCTTTTTGCTTCCCTTGTTTCATCAGCTACTTGTAAAGCCTCATCAGACAGCCACTTGGCTTTCTTGCATTTCTTTTTCTTTGGGATGGATTGAGTTGCTGCCTCCTGAACAATGTTACGGACCTCCGTCCATAGTTCCTCGGGCGCTCTGTCTATCAGGTCTAATCCCTTAAATCTATTCCTCACCTCCACTGTATATTCAAAAGGGATATGATTTAGGTCATACCTGAATGGTTTAGTGGTTTTCCCTACCTTCTTCAATTTAAGCCGAAATTTTGCAAGAAGCAGCTCATGATCTGAGCCACAGTCAGCTCCAGGTCTTGTTTTGACTGAGTGTATAGAGCTTCTCCATCTTGGCTGCAAAGGACATAACCAATCTGATTTCGATATTGACCATCTGGTGATGTCCATGTGTAGAGTCGCCTCTTGTGCTTTTGGAAAAGAGTGTTTTCTATGATCAGCATGTTCTCTTGGCAAAACTCTATTCGCCTTTGTCCTGCTTCATTTTTTACACCAAGGCCATGCCTGCCTGTTATCCCGGTGATTTCTTGACTTCCTACTTCCTAGCATTCCAATCCCCTATGATGAAGAGGACATCTTTTGTTGGTGCTAGTTCTAGAAGGTGTTGTAGGTCTTCATAGAACCGATCACCCTCAGCTTCTTCGGCATCAGTGGTTGGGGCATAGACTTGAATTACTGTGCTGTTGAATGGTTTGCCTTGGATTCGTACTGAGATCATTCTATTATTTTTGAGATTGTACCCCAGTACTACTTTTCCCACCCTTTTGTTGACTATGAGTGCTACTCCATTTCTTCTAAGGGATTCTTGCCCACAGTAGTAGATATGATGGTCACCTGAATTAAATTCACCCATGCCTGTCCATTTGAGTTTGCTGATTCCCAAGATGTTGATGTTGAGTCTTGCCATCTCATGGTTGACCACCTCCAGCTTACCTTGATTCATTGATCTCACATTCCAGGTTTCTAAACAATATTGTTCTTTACAGCATCGGATTTTCTTTTCACCACCAGACACATCCACAGCTGAGTGTCCTTTCGGCTTTGGCCCAGCCGCTTCACTCTTTCTGGCGCTACTTGGAAATACCCTCCGCTCTTCCCCAGTAGTATATTGGACACCTTCCGACCTGAGGGGCTCATCTTCCAGCGTCATATCTTTTAGCCTTGTGATACATTCCATGGGGTTTTCTTGGCCAGAATACTGGAGTGGGTTGCCATTTCCTTCTCCAGTGGACCACATTTTGTCAGAACTCTCCACCATGACCTGTCCATCTTGGGTGGCCCTGCACGGCATAGCTTATGGCTTCTCTGAGTTACGCAAGCCCCTTCGCCACAACAAGGCAGTGATCCATGAAGGGGTACACCAATCATACCTCTATTTTATTCTCCTAAGGAACATTCCTCTGCAGGCATTCCAAACTGCAATTCCTGTTAGGGATGGGTGGATTCCCTACCTTCCGGTCCTCAGGAGCCAGTCCTCTCTACAGCGATTCCGCAGAGATGCACGCTGGCTCTGTATCACTGGCGAACGGCAATACATTAATGGTGGCTGCCATATCACTGAGGAATGAGTACAGCTGCAAATGGTGTAGTGGACACCAGTGCCCTAACTGATATGCCCATCAGTGATGACAGTGTGCAATATCAGATATTATGCTTGTTTACAACCTGCCCTCCATGCACCCCCAGTTTCCCTTGGTCTTTGAGGCCCAAATTGGCAGATTGATTGATTGATTATTTATTTATTTATTTATTTATTTATTTATTTGAAGCAAGGGGCCAGCTGCTTGTAGGGGCAAGTGGCTACCATCTCTTTCTCTCTCACCCTCTTCCTTCCTCCCACCCCCAGTGGACTTTTCTCTGCTGGTCCTCCTCTCAAGGAAGTTTTCTTCCTGCCAGTTCACATACCCCGGAGTTGCAGCAGCCTGACTCTGAGCAGACATGTTTAGCAAGCCGTTATGGCTCATTGAGGGGAAAACCAAGCACGATCCTTCGCTGGTGCTCACCTCCGGAAAAGTGCTTATGATGCAACTTGCCCTTCCTCCTATCGGCGCTGTTCCCCCCAGCAGGCCAAAGGCAGGATCGCTAGCTGAGGTCACACAGACTCCTGAACTGCACTGAAGCTGGTGTGACAGGAAAACCCATCATGAAATGACTTTGCAAAAATCGGTTGCTGTGGGGAGGGGTGAACATGGCGTACCATGATCATTTATGAAGGGATAGAGGAACCGGAGTAAATCCCAGTTAGATGGGGCCTTGGGGAGAACTTCCATGCATAGATGAGGTTGCCCTCTGCAGACAGTCACCCAGACCATGTAGAACGTGACCAGAATGGCGCAGGAGGGGGTGGAGGTTGTGATCTTGTCCTCACTGCCCTTCCTCACATGCAGAGCTTACACATGATGAGAATGACTGAGTAGGGCTGGATTCTCACAACCATCCTAATGAGCGTACATAGAATGTGTTCACTAACATGTGAATATAGTATACCCCTAGTGAGAGACACAATCCTTGCATGTCCCTTTCCCACCAAACAGAAATTAAGAGCAAGGATAGGGGCCCTGGTGCTGCATTTCTGCTTTCAGGAAGCTGGTGTGAGGCCCTGATCCTTCTGCTCCCTGTACATGTGCATTCCGTCCTCAGCTCTGCCAAATTCTCCGAGGGTCAAACTACTTTACTTAGTTGTTACTTTAAAGATCTTCCTAGGTGTTTTCTTGTTTTACTCAACACTAAGCTCATCGGACCTCCTATGGACCAGGACCCTAGAGTGGGGGCTTCATGCCTTTGCCCCATTTCCATTACAACTGGATGCCATTTTGGCAATGCAACTTGGAGGCACAGGGGGTGGGCAGCAGGAGGAGGTGATCCAGATCACATCTACATTGTGTGTGGGGGAAAGTTTTAAAGTCTCCCTACCCCCCCACCCCCAATGCTAGGGTCTTAATCTGTGTAGTGTCACCTAGTTTCCCTTTCTGAGGTCACATTCCATAACTAAAGAGTAGACATGGCAGACAGAATTCCTCTGAAAACACTGGAGTACTGGCAGCAGTGTAGCTTCATAGAATCATAGGGTTGGAAGGGGCCTACAAGACCATCGAGTCCAACCCCCTGCCCAGTGCCAGAAGCCTGATTCCCAGGTGGTCTCCCTTCCAAGCACTAACCAGGGCTGACCCTGCTTAGCTTCCATGATCAGACGGGATCAGGTGGATCCAGCCCTCAGTCATACGGAGCTGCTATGCTGCCTTAGGTTTTAATGGGGAAGAAAAGGCTTAACAATTTTTGAATCACTGCTCAGACTTTCACCAACCCATTGAAAGGCACACCTCCTTCTCAAGCAAGAATAATGTACATGAGTAGTTCTCACCAAAGTTTGAAAGAAATTATGATGTACTAAGCTGTGGTTTGGAGGAAAAAGTAGGAATGTGCCCATTGCAGCACATTTGAACTTGCTGCACCTGTGGCAACCTTTATCAGATTGGTTTAAAATGTTGTACATTTGTAGACCTCATCAGGTAGACTGCAGAGTCCAGGTTTCAAGGTATTAGCTCAACAGGTGTCCTTTTTATAAGCAGCAGCACATTGTGGCTCATCCTGGCTGAACCTTACTTTTGCGACTCACCTCCACGAAAGGGACACTCCTGTGTCCCTTTCATCATCTTCTTATGAAAAATAATATTGTCCACTTGAAAGGAGACATAGTAATATTTGTATTTAGAAATATTAATTTTCTAAATTTCTAATTTCTGCAGCAACTTACATGTCTGTCTTTCTGTCTATTTGTCTATATACATATATACACACTTCCAGATGAAAACTGTTACCTCAAACTATCGTAGCACCCAGCTGCAAAGGAGACCTGCTTGCAGACTGAGAATTTCCTTGTCATTATCTCCCCCCCCACACACACACACACCCCTCAAGAAGCATTTTCCCCTCATTGTCAGATATGGGACATACATTCTGCTGAATTTCTCAAAAGGTTACTTCAGATATGGACTGGGAAAGATAAAAATCACTTGGCCTCCAAAATATTGGGGGGGATAAATGCGTCACCCCCAATTTTCACACCAAGAAACACTGCCTGTGCATTCCCCTCTCTCCAAATATACAATTGGATGATGGTGTATTTGGCTCTGCTTACTGCAGAATAGCTGCAACTCAAATAGCTCCAAGTACATCCGCAATCTTCTAATAAGCATTTATACTGGGGATGGAGGGGGAAGCCGTGTGATGGCATTTTTGTTCAGACTAGGGATGGCAGAGAATTCTGCCATGGATCTCTGGGAGGCCGAATGCCAGTGCATTCAGCCCCCCGAAATCTGTTGCGGAATGGCCTGCCCCCCGTCCCCCCCCCCCGTGGATCCCCCTGGGACGAGACTTACCTGGGGCAGATCTTCTGGGCGGCAGCGACTGCGGCGGCTGATCTTCCGACCAGCTGCCGCCGCCGCCATTTGCAGGTGTGTGTGTGTGTTTTTTAACCCAGACATTTTAGGCTACGTAAAAACTTACGCAGACTAAAACGACTAGGTAAAAAAAAAAAAAGCTTACGCAAATGGCGGCAGCTACACCGCGGAGCACAGCCGGCCAAGGAGGATTCCGGGGGGGAGGAATGGAGCGCCTCCCCCACTGTCCAGGATTCTGGGGGGAGGGACGGAGCGCCTCCCCCCCATCCAGGATTCCGGGGGGAGGGACGGAGTGCCTCCCCCCCCACCATCAGCATAATCCGCGAACAGGTAAGTGATTTTCGTACATCCCTAGTTCAGACTACACCCAAGAAAGAGACACCATAGCTCCAGCCTGTGTCTTGTCACAGGGCTTAAAAGCAAAGAGGGTGTTTGTTCCTTTGGTTGAATCTATGCAAGAAAACTCTAAACATTCAGCCATATGTGATCTTGCCGAATAAGATACTGCCCTAATGCTAATGACGCCCCAATTTTTTCATTCAAAAGATGTGACTGGAGCAAAGTAGGGAGAGTGAATTACTAGGGATGAGGGGTATGAGGAAATAGGGTCGATTTCCAGTAAATGGGGGCAGTGGCTGTCCAGGTTGGGAAGCATTTAATCGCCACTACTTACCAATCAACCCTGGTGAAAGGGGTCTTCGAAAAGTCATATGGCTGGAGATACTTAAAATATTGTGAAGATAAGACTCCACCAATGTGGTAGTCCCCTGGCTGGTAGTAATTGAGTGCTCCATCTTGATTTCTGATTGGATCCAAGGGGCATTCTTCCTTTTGGGTCTCGCAGGCTGCATGAGGCAGCAGCAGCAGCAGGAGCGGCAGTGATACCATGGTGGTTCTGGTGTCTTGCTCCTTCTCACTGGACCTCTCAGCTCTGAAGTCAGCTGGTCCAAGGAAGCCAGAACAGTCTTGCAAGGGTGAGTCTGCAGTATCGTTATGAATACAATGAGTTCTGAGCTGAAAGAGAGTCCCACCAAACTGCACCACAGTCGTGGTCATCCCAGGCTGCCCTGGATCTCAGCACGGGTCGCACGGGACCTATTTAATACAGCCGTCTTTTCAGGCGTAGTGCAGGAAGTTGCCTGACATTGCCTTCAGTTCTGCTGTTTAGGTCATTGGTCTCAAAATGAAATTGCAGAAGACAGAAATCGTTTGAGCTTTGGCAAGGATTGGAATCATTCACGATGCTTTTGATATTTACAAGAGGGAACATTGCCTGTGCGTCTTCATGGACTCTCGGGGTGGCCTGAGCCACAGGTGCAGAGCTGGAGAAAAACATGTTTTCGAGAACTCACTAATGAGGCTTCAACTTCTGATGTGGGATGGAAAAGGTGGGGGGAGGAGTGACCTTGGCCTGACCTTTGTTGCAGGATGACCAACAAAAATGCCAGGATCAAGAAAAGCTTTTAGGATGTATACCAGGGGTGGGGAGTATGAGGCCTTCCAGAGCTTGTTGGACTAAGTCCCTTCACCCCGACCCAATGGTGAGGAATGCTGGGAGTTGCAGTCCAAAAACATTTGAGGGGCCACATTGTTAGCAGGAGGGGGAGGGCTCTGGGGTTGGATCCTCAACTCCCCCTTCTGAGGTCAGAGTGCTGTCTCCGACCTTGGAAGGGCTTCGCAACCCACCCTGTGGTTCCTGGGACACTCACTCAAGGCCTTTAGGATGGCCCTCAAAGAGATGATCTTTTAAGATACTGCAAAATCATATGTAGTTTTATTCCAAGAAGTAGAGCTTTGTTCCACACACAAATACAGGCCTTCTTCACAGGTAAGTTTTAATATATATATATATAAATGCCTGCACAGATCTCTGAAAAAGATGAATCCTGAACTGTAATGTGTAGGGCTATTTGACTTCGCAGAATAAAACCACATGTTTTCTCAACCTGAGACTGTGTCGTTATTCTGTTGGACTGGATCTGTCATCTACAAACTCCCAGAACTAGAATCTCCTCCAAACATCTGCCAAGTTGTTTTGCTAGTTTGGGGCCGTTGTCTGCTACAAATCCTGAGTTTTGTGCCACCACCTGAAGTGTGAAAATGACATAACTGTCGGCGTGGCCTGGGGAATGTGAAAATTTCCACATTCTCATATCACCTCCAAAGCCGTGACAAAGTTTTATGCTAATTTCGTGCCACAAAGTCCTGAAGCATGAACCCATTTTGTGTCGGTACCTGAATCATGAAACAGACATACAAAAGAAAGCTTCAGCTATTAGGCAGTTTATAAATGCAATACATAAAGGAAGGAAGGAAGGAAGGAAGGAAGGAAGGAAGGAAGGAAGGAAGGAAGACCATTAGGTATGGCATGGCAAGGGCTGAAAAATCCACAATGTCATATGACCTCAGAATCTATGCCAATGATTTGTGCTAGTTTGGGCCATTCGGTGCAATAAGTCCTGAGCTTTGTGCCAGTACCCAAAGTGTGAAAAGCAACTGGGCCCCAAAGTTCTTGAGTTTCCTTCCCAAAGCTTCAAAGTTTTATGAGTTCTTCATTTCTCCATGTTGGCGGTGTCATTTGTTCCCACATGGATGAGAAGAAACAAGAAAGGGAATGATCCGCCATCCCTAGCTGTCACCCTGGATATTTCAAGGAGATCCACGAAGGAGAGCCACCTTGCTGCTGTGCTTGCGGTCCATATATGGAAGGGACAATCTCCACTCAGGAAGGTGGGTGACCTCAGCAAAAAGGGTGTTCCTTTTGGAAATAGAGCAAAACTTTGAGTTTGCTTTTTCCCCCTCAACACCACATTCGTAATGAGAGATTGTCTCCTGGATCCCCCTGCCATCTGGAATTAGGTGACCGGTGACTTGATAGAGGGCCTTTTTGGTTGTGGCACCCCGCTAGTGGAATGCCCTCCCCAGGTAGGCTCATCAACTGTGATTCTATTCTAGTGCCAGGTTCTACAGCATTTTGATGCTTTGTTTTATTTTAATTGTGATTAATTGAACTTCTTACCCTATCTTTTATTTTTCTGGCTTGTACATCATTGTAAGAGTTTGTAAGTCATCCTATCCTAGCTGCTGCACCCTTTTTGGGAATAGGGTTCAACACTTTTAAGTATATTTAGAGTTCTTGCTGGTTCTGACTGAAACTCAGAATGCATTCAAAGCCCCACATACATTGGAGCCACCAGCCAAACTGTCTTACCTGCCCAGTGTGAGGTATAGGTCCTTATAGCCTCCTGTGGAGTGAGAGGGGTTCCTGGTGACCAAGATAGTAGTCTTAACCACCACAGTTCCTTCCCACGCTGGGTTGACGCTGCAGTGAATACTCAGGTGGGCAGAGCTGGGCCCTATCAGCCTAACAGAGCTCACCCTCTCAGATTTCAATGATGCATGCCAGATTGACGCGTTCATCACTAACCAAAGCATGGATCAGTTGGGAACTGTCTTTGAGTAGCAGCACCACCAGGCAAGAGGGCCAGTAGCCCTGCCACCAGGAACCTGTGGGATAAGGACAAGGCTGGCAGAGGACATGGCCTGCACTCACCTATATCATCTGAACTATTGGCTTCTCCCCTTCCCATGCCATCCCTGACCAGAAGGGGATTGCAGAAAAGTGAAGGATTCTTGTTCCTCCAAAAACATTCCCCCTGCACGATAGCTCTAAAAAGAACAGGTTTCAGACTGGCAACACATTGAACCCTTCCTCCAACCAAATTGGATGGGTGTGTTTGTGTGTATGGGGGGGGGCATCATGCTCCAACACCTGCTCATATAGGAAGATGTCATCCTAGCAAACTTAACAGGTGGCCCTGAACCAGAAAGCTTTCTTACTATCTTGCGATTTGCCTAAAGAACTGATGGGGATCTTCTTACAAAATCGTTCCTAGATTCTGGATCTATAAATGTTCTGCTCCATCAACAGGGCATTGTCTTATTTCTTATATTCCTTTCTGAAATTATTAGGATGCAGGGGGAGCTTTATAGACAGGACAGTGTTCCCCTGTCCAATTTAGGTGATGACATATTTCGGTTGGATCAGCAAAGGGGCCTGAGATAAGTCCTTCAGCGCAGGTGGGGGGAGTTTGACTAAGCAATAGGCTTGTCACAATAGGCTTGTCAATTTGTACCTCTCCTTACGAGGCACCATTGCTCCACACGGCTGCCTTAATGGCTTTCGTTGGGGCCCTCAGAATCTCCAAGCTGGTCTGGGCATCCAGAGGTGATGTATCTGAGGGGGCCCTGAGATATTCCGATGTCCGTGCACAATAGGATATTGTCCGGATTCGGCTCAGGAAATCTAAAGCTTACGAACTAGCTAGGGGCAGAGTGGTGTCCCTTCCCCTGCGCAAATGGAGGAGTTATGCCCCATCAGGGCATCAGCTGCTTTCCTTAGGTCCAAAAGTGGACCTAAGGGGGATGGTAGATGGCCCACTTTTTTGTCATCCTGATGATTCTTCCTTCTCTAAATATCAATTTTGGACTGTTACTAAGCTGCCACTGAGTACTCTTGGCTTAGGTAAATAACAATTCGGGGCACATTCTTTCCTCATTGGAGGTTCTTCTACAGCCACACCTTTGGGTTTCTTCACCAGATCAAGTGAAGAAAGTGGGCTGGTGGCGCTCCAAGGCCTTAAGGACTTGCATGCAGACATTTCCTTGATGCTAGGGACTAACCTCTTCTTTTCTGTTGCTTACTGTTCTCTTTTATCTCCTTAGATGGATGCAATGGATGTGAACACGTGCCTGTGCTCATATGTGGTCACAGCATGGTGTTCAGGGTTGGTGGAAGGGCTTCCAGGTCAAGTTGTGGATCCCAGCTTGGACTGTCCCAGTGTGCACATGTTCAGTGGCTTGACAGACGTGGCATGCAGCAGGAGGGCCTCTTCCCCACTCTATTCCATCTGACTTGGATTCCTGCATTGACCAGGGTGTTGGACTCGATGGCCTTGTAGGCCTCTTCCAACCCTACTATTCTATGATTCTATGATCTATAAGGTGTGGTGCATGTCCCCCTGCAGGTTTGGTGCTGCATCTAGGGGGCAACGACCTGGGTTGTTTGAAAGGCAAGGACCTCATCCTGAGGGCCTTGGCTGATTTCCAAGTTATCCGGCACCATTGGCCGGTAGGGATGTCAGAGAATTCCACGATGGATCTCGGTGAGGCCGAATACCAGTGCATTCAGCCCCTTGAAATCTGTCACAGAATGAAGCCCCTGCCACCCCCACCCCACGAAAGGCACGCGAAATGGAGCACTTACCTGCTCCCGTCCGCGCTGCTTTGCCAATGTAGGGATGGACGAAAGTCCCTTACCTGTTCTCGAAGCTTGCTTCGCGGTGGGGAGGAGGTGCTTCGGTTCTCCCCCCGAAGTTCAGATGAGGGGGGGGAGGCGCCCCGCCTCGACCGGCCGAAATTCAGTCTGGGGGGGAGGCACCCCATCCCTTGCTGGTGCAATTCAGGCCAGGTAGAAGTGCCCCGTCTACCCGGCCGCGAAAAAAAAAGTAAAACAAAAACAAAAACCACCCCCGTGATAGGCTACGTAACGATTTACGTAGCCTATCACGGCTAGATTTCCAAAGTCAGCCGTGATAGGCTACGTAAATCGTCACGTAGCCTATCATGGGTGACTTTGAAAAAAAAAAAGCGCGTACACAAATGGCGGCCCCCATAGGGCGCCGCCATTTGTGTAACTTATTTGGTCCCTGTCGTCTACATAAAGATTAACGTAGACTACGGCGAAAATAAGGGCAACGCTATTTGCGTTGCCCTTATTTTCGCTGTAGTCTACGTAAATCTTTACGTAGACTACAGGGACCAAATAAGGAACGCAAATGGTGGCGCCCTATGGGGGTGCTTTTTTTTTTTTTTCAAAATCACCCGTGATAGGCTACGTGATGATTTACGTAGCCTATCACGGCTGACTTTGGAGATCTAGCCATGATAGGCTAAGTTAATCGTTACGTAGCCTATCACGGGGTTTGGTTTTTTTTACTTTCCTTGTAATGGTGGCGGCGGCAGCCGGTCGAAAGACTGGCTGCTGCCCCCGCCCCTGACGAAAACCCGCTGAACCGCCGCCGGGACCCGCCGCCGGGAGGGAGATTCGTCAAAGGTAAGTCCCATCCCGGGGGGGGCGGGGGGGTGGAGAATTTCAGGGAGCTGAATGCCTTGGCACTCGGCCCCCTAAAGTTTCGGGGAGAAATTCTCTCCCATCCCTATGCGAATGGTGGCTGTCCTGCGGCCGCCATTCGCTTCCTCCTCTTCCTAGCCGTGATAGGCTACGTCAATACTTACATAGCCTATCACAGCTAACATAGGAATGCCATTTGCGTCCCTGTGGAGGCCGTGATAGGCTACGTAAGTATTTACGTAGCCTATCATGGCAGGGGGAGAAAAAACCCAGCGTACACAAATGGCAGTATCCACTGCCATTTGCGTATGCTGGGGTTCCCCCCCCCCGCCGTAATAGGCTACGTAAATACTTACGTAGCCTATCACGGCTCAATACAGGATGCAAATGGTGGCAGCTATGACAGCCGCCATTTGCATCCCTGCAGGGCTGACCAGAGGCCGTATATCTGGCTGTGGGCGGCCGGAGCCGGCCGGAGGCTCTGCGGCTTGGCCACGGAGTGGAGCTGGCAGGGCAGGATTCCGGGGGGAGGGACGGTGCACCTCCCCCCCATTGAGGATTCCGGGGGGAGGGACGGCGCGCCTCCCCCACACACACCGCAGATGCCCCTCAACATCCCGATTGGCCGGGGATAACTATATTTGGTCTTGTGTGCTCCTGAGAATTGCATGGAGGAATGTTCTGAACCAGAAGGCAATGGAAAAGGCCCATCAGAAAGTGAACCAGGAGACAGCCTTGGGGCTGCCCCAGAAAGGTGATGGGATCATCTCTCATCCAGAAATTGTTTGGATGCAAGGGGAGCTTTATAGACAGGACAGTGTGTGCCTGTCCTATTAGGCAATGAGATCCTTCTGTGGGATCTGCAAAGGGGCCTGCAAGAAGTTCTTCAGCGCAGGTGGGGGGAGACTGACTAAGCAGTAGGCTTGTCACTCCCAGTGCCTGATAGGACGGGCAATGGGGAGGAGAATAGGGATGGTGAGCATTCAGAGGCACTGTTCTGGTGATAGGTGACACCTGAGGCCTCCGCTCTGGGTTTTGCAGCCCATCGGGGAATAAATGTTACCTGTGAGGCCGACTCACCTCATCCACCCAGTGTTTTGCAGCCTGGGAGCAGTGATAGGAAAGGTCTGCCTCCCCCTAAGGGATAGCCCTGTGGGGCAGAGATGATGACCCTCCACTCCACAGGCTGTGAATGTTTTTCGCCCATTACAGTGTCAGCTAGCGAGTGGCACAGCTTAGTGCCTGTCTGAGGTTTCCCCTTTGGAGAGATTCAGTAAATGTGGCCCGACTGGCATCCAAGCACCTGTGTCTGTCTCTGCATTACCCATCTCCACTTGCAATGGTCACCATCTATATCAAAGGAGGTGCTTTACAGCTGCAAATGCCATAAACTATGCAATTATAATTATAATTATAATTATTATTATTATTATTATTAAATTTATTAATTGCCCATCTGGCTGGTCACCCAGCCACTCTGGGCGATGTACAACATAAAATAAAACAGTTTAAGACAATAAATTCTACAATAAAAAACATTTTCTAAAATACCCTAACCCACCCCAAATGCCTGCCTGAACAACCACGTTTTTAATGCACGACGGAAGCTCATTAAAGAGTGGGCATGACGGAGTTCCCTAGGGAGGGAGTTCCACAGAGTGGGGGCCACCACAGAAAAGGCCCTAATTCATGCCGTAATTTCACAACAACAGGCTAATGACACCGTATAGAATGGAGGAGAGCCACCCCACAAAAACTGATGGATGTCGGGCCCATTCAGCCTGGATTTCCCCATGTCAACCCCTCCCCCCACAGGATGTTTTCGGGGGGAGGCGTATTCATCCCTAGATCCAACCCATATATCGTGGATAATATATGTGTGCTGTTAGTGATTATTACCTGCTCCAATTCCATTGTTTTTCTTATCTCATGCTGATCTCTCATTCCTACAGATAGAAAGAAGTGAACTTCTAGAAATCCTAACCATGGAAGATTAGTCCTAGTCCATTTATCTTTTAGGTCAGCATATCATAGAACATTAAGGCTGCAATCCTTTACCCACTAAGGAAGAGGAGGGTGTGTGTGTGTGTGTGTGTGTGTGTGTGTGTGTTTCCCCTTATCCCATCCCTCTCTCCCTTCTGGCTGTTCCCTTCTGCAGCCAAAACAGACCTCGATTTTGGGGGTGGGGGACAGACGTGCTCAGGGTCAAAGGCACAGCTGGCATTTCCAGAGCATGCTAAAGACTCATTTTTCTGCACTCCCCTTCTTTCCTTGGGAGGAGGCTGGTCAATTGCAGTGGGGGTCTGGGTTTTTGCCAACCATTCCAGTGCCTTTTCCAAATCCATAGACAGAGAAGGAGAGAGGGAACTCCATTCCATCAAGCTCATTGAGGTGAGGAAGGGACTGAGCTAAAGGGCTCTTCATTATTATGGTCACGGGGAGAAAGTAGAAAGTGTGAAACTTTGTTTTTGTATCATCTATTTTATTTAACAAATATGTGGGCTCAGTAAAATAATGATTAGTGCGCCTTACCAATGCTTTTGTTCTTAAGTATTTATAGTTGAACTCATTTCAAATAAACTTCAGAGATATACAAAAAAATTCTCAAGGACCTACAACATAATGCAATGAAGGTATGATGGTTGAGGTCATTGCTTGTTATTTCCTGTTTGAATGATCAAGTAATCTAGCACCTCTGTTTTCTCAGGAACAGAATTAAATCGAGGAACTCCCCCCACCCCCCTTCCTTTCATTTATATCTCACCTTTGAGAATAAATTTCTGCCAAGGCAGCTTACAAGTCAGAAAAAAATGCTCGGGCTGTGCAGGGATCCCTTGACCCACCCTGGAGGCTGATGTGGACCTTCCACATAGAGATGCTGGAGAAAATCAAGATGGATTAAAATGAGCTTGGATTTCTAGGGGTGGATGAAACTCACCTATCTGTCCTCGAAGTTTTTCACGGTGGGGGGGAGGCGCTTCTCTGCTCCCCCTGCGAAGTTCAGGCCGGGGGGGGAGGCTTCCCACCTCGCCTGGCCAAAATTCAGGCCGGGGAGGAGGCGCCTCGCCTCGCCCGGCCGCGAACTCAAAAGTTTTTTTTAAAAAAAATAAACACCCCCGTGATAGGCTACGTGACGATTAACGTAGCCTATCACGGCTAGATCTGCAAAGTCAGCCGTGATAGGCTACGTTAATCGTCACGTAGCCTACCATGGTTGACTTAAAAAAAAAAAAAAAACCGCGTACACAAATGGCGGCCCCCATAGGGAGCTGCCATTCGCGTACCTTATTTGGTCGCTGTAGTCTACGTAAAGATTTAGCGTTGCCCTTATTTTCGCCGTAGTCTATGTAAATCTTTACGTAGACTACAGTGACCAAATAAGGAATGGGAATGGTGGCTCCCTATGGGGGCCGCCATTATCCGTACATGCTTTTTTTTTTTTTTTTTAAGTCACCCGTGATAGGCTACGTGACGATTTACGTAGCCTATCACGGCTGACTTTGCAGATCTAGCCATGATAGGCTACGATAATCGTCACGTAGCCTATCACGGGGGCGTTTTTTTTTTTTTCTTTGATTGGAATGGCGGCGGCGGCAGCCGGTCGAAAGACCGGCTGCCGCTCCCGCCCCGGACGAACACCCGCCGAACCACCAGCCAGACCCGCCGCCGGGAGGGACATTCGGCAAAGATAAGTCCTGTCCCGGGGGGGGGGGTGGGTGGAGAATTTCTCCCCGAAACTTGTTCAGGGGGCCGAACACGTTGGCGCTCGGCCCCCCGAAGTTTCGGGGAGAAATACTCCGCCATCCCTATGGATTTCTAAGAATCTGACCTGAGAAATCTGCTGCGGAGCACACCCCTCAGGCCATGCTGAGTCCATGGATTCTCAGGTGATTTTTTAAAAAAACTTTCCCTAAATGTACACATACAAATCCATAGAAACATACACAATTTTCTGCTGACGAAACATTGAATTAAATGGGGGAAAATATACTAAATGTTACATACCGAGGTAAATTATGTAAATACTTACGTAGATATTTATGTAATTATTTGCGTATTTTTCTGCATGTCGAAAAAAAGAATATTCACATCCTTCTGTGGGCAGACGATGGAACGAAAAATGCATGACAATCCGCAAAACACAGACAAAGCGGATTTTGCACAGTACATCCTTAGTGCCAAATTGGCCCTGACCTGCCTTGGGGTGATCCGGAGCAGGGCCAACCTGCTTTGGCCTCTGGATCTGAAATGTAGGGGTGGCAGAGAATTCCGCTACAGACTCCAATGAGGCTGGATTCTTTAGAATCCAGCCCCCCAGAGTCCATGGCAGAATGGACAATTCCTCACCACCACCCTGCAAACTTCATCCCGGAAGGACCCTACCTGGCGCTGGCCGGGTCCAGGTCCGTCCGCTGAGTCCTTGCGTCCGCTACGCCTGACACCATTTCTGTCCCTGGTCTTTTTGTCATAGGCTACATAAATATTTATAGGCTATGTAAAATAGGCTACGTAAATATTTGCGTCCGCTACATCGGACAGCATTTGTGTCCTCACACAGCAGCGTATTGGACGCAAGTCCGGCTGTGGATGGGCCCGGACGGCAGCTCTACGGACTCACCGTGGACAGAGCAAGCTGGGGAGGATTTGGGGGGGAATGGATTGTCTCCCCCCCCAAGGACCCCCCAGGCAGATCAGTGAGTGGGGTTCGTATACCCCTACTGAAATGCGATCTGGACACCCAAAACACCCATCCCACCTGGTCCCATGTGTCCCCCACCCAACCCCTGCCCAGCCGGACAGCCCCCTGCTCCTGCTTACCTGGACCCGGTGACAGCGCTCACAGCCATCACTGTCTTGGATGGAGTCACAATTTCAAGCAATGCTGCTTCTTCCATTAAGTAAATGGTACATAGATTGCAGCCACAAACGGGCCTAATATGCAATGTTACAGGCATAAATGGCCCATTTATGCATCTAATAATATGTAGATGGCCATTTTCTGGCTGCAGTCTATGCACCATTTACTTACCAAAAAAAGAGAATCACCATGGCAACTCCCTCCAAAATGGCAGTGGCTGTGGGCACTCCCCATGGGTCTAGATAAGGAGCAGAGGGCTTGTGTGGCTGGGCGGGTGGCAGCCCAGATTGGGCAAAAGCAGTCCAGAGCAGCCCGATGTCCTTTGAGAGTAGCCCAACCCACTCCAGAACTGGACCGCTTTGGCACAAATCACCCCAGTCTGCTTCAGGATTCAGGCAGAAACTGTGCGTAGGCCTGGAAATGTATTAATAAAAACCACTATCTCAAAATATTAAAAATAACAACTCATAATGATCAATTCCACAGGGCAGTAAATCATAGTAGGCCTATGAGAGAAAGGAGGGACAGTCCTCCGTGATCTCCATGTCATAATAAGCTATGTAAATACTTCCATAGCCTGTCACTGCAAAGAGCAGGGGCGCAAATGGCATAGCAGCCACCATATGCTCGCCTGCTCTTTGCCGTGTTAGGCTACGTAAGTGTTTACGTAGCCTATCACGGCCTAATGCAGGAATGCCAATGGCGGCGGCTACGATGGCCGCCATTTGCAGCCACAGCAGCCCGTCAGCAGCCGGAAGACAAGCTGGAGCTGCTGCCACCACCACCGCATTCACCGCCGCATCCGCCGCCACCACATCCGCCACCAGGTAGGTCCGTCCCAGAGGGGAATTCCGGGTGGTGGTGGTGGGAGGCCATTCCACCATGGACTCCGGGGGGGGGGGAGGATTCCAAAGAATACGGCCTCACTGGAGTCTGTGGCGGAATTCTCCAACATTCATAGCTGGCCCCAAGGAAAAATTGCCTCCATTTGCACAATCATCATCTCAATTTGCACAAATGGCTCAGCCTCTGAAACAGATCAGAGTCAGCACAGAGACCTTGTTAGCTCCTTTGTCCCCTGATCTCTGCTGAGCTGGATACTGAAGTGATGCGCTCTGGCCCTTTGCAGTGATGGTGATGCTACTGTAACACAGGGGAGACCAGGCCAACAGTTCCCTCCCCTTGCCAGGATCTCAGCTGACAAAAAGAGGAAGGCGTTTGGCCCTGCCACATGAGTCCCTCTTTCAAGACCAGCCCTGAAGCCTTCCAGAACCTCCTAATCCATAGCTTTCTTTAAAAAGCAAACCATGGGCCTCAATCATGCATCTTTCTCTCCTCAACTAACAAAGAAGAACACACTTTTCCTTTCTTCAAAGCTAGAGCGATGTGACCCCCAAATGAAAAGGTTACAATTTTTTTAGGGGTTTAGGAACTATGGTTCTTATCTGATCCTGGTCAATGCAGACTTCTAACCCCTCTCTAGTACTAAAGATCAGATGCCATGCTTGGTTTTCATCATAAGATGCTCCTTTGTATTCAGGTCAGGTCTCAGTAAAATAATGTAGCACTTGGGAAGAAAGATGCAGCCCAGTAAGCCAGCACTGGAGGCCAAGATAGAGAAGACCTGCACAGCTACCATGTATTTGCCCTTCGTGCTCAGGTAGGAGGGCACAAAGGAAACCCAAACACTGCAAAAGACCAGCATGCTGAAGGTGATCAGCTTGGCTTCATTGAAGGCCCCAGGCAGATTCCTGGCTAGGAAAGCCACCGTGAAGCAGATGGCAGCCAGGAAGCCCATGTAGCCAAGCGCAGTATAGAACATCATCACAGATCCTTCGCTGCATTGCAGGATGATCTGTCCAGGCTGAGAGTGCATGTCAGAGTCAGGGAAGGGCGGAGAGATGCCCAGCCAGATGGAGCAGATGACAACCTGGACACTGGAACAAGAAACTATGATGGAGTTTGCAAGACTCTTCCCCAGCCATCTCCTCACTTTGTTCCCTGGCTTTGTGGCCAGGAAGGCCAGCACCACAGTGATCGTTTTGGCCAACACAGAAGAGACAGCAAGAGAAAAGATGATGCTAAATGCTGTTTGTCGGAGAAGGCAGGTCTCTTTCTTTGGCCAGCCGAGGAATAGGAAGGAGGACAAGAAGGAAAGCAGGAGGGAGATTAGGAGAATGTAGGACAGGTCCCGGTTATTAGATTTGACTACTGGAGTTTCTCGGAATTTAATGAAGACGACTAAAATGAAACCTGCTGTTAGGGATAAGAATAAGATGAAGGAAGTCAGAAGGATCCCTAACGTTTCGTTATAGGACAGAAAAGTTATATCCTTGGGGACACATTGATCTCGGTCCTTGTTTGGATGCTGATCTTCTGGACACTTGTTGCAATGGTCTGCATCTGAAAAGAAGAAGAGTCACTTCAGCATGACCAACATCAGGCATGCATCCACAACTCTTGGTGTTCTCTTACATTTTGAGCAAGGATGGGGATGAGGGAGAATTCAGGAAAGCAGAATCTGTAGCAGGGGAGGGAGAGACACCAATGTTCCCTGTAGAGGACCAGCATTGTGTTCAGGAGATACAATCTGTGTCCTCATCACAAAAGCAGGATCTCAGCTAGTGTGGCCAGGAAGGTGCTGTGAGGGACCATGGGGCTCCTGCAAGTCAGATTACACAAAGCTGGGCTAGATGAGTTAATTTGGTTTAAAGACAGGTTCCTATTTTGTTTAAAGCCAGAGTAGCAGCTGTGTGTAGCTAAACAATATTTCAGGATAGTATCTATGTGGTTATCCTATTTTTTAATCTAAGTCATAACAAGCAGGCCAAAGCAGTAAGCCCTGTGTCAAGGAGCACCCTAGCTGCCTCTTTAAGGCCCCTCCAATAGTCAACACACGACACAGACAAAAGGCATTCTTTCCAAGGCTTTATTCCCTTACAACTTAATGACTCTTTCAGATGCTAATCACCAGCGACTAAGCCAGGAAATGCACTGGGGTAGTTAGCAGAGCAGCCTAAGCTCTGGGTAAGGCAGTTGGTCCCCATTTGAAGGGGAAGAGTGGGAAAACTCTGAACTTATGGGCTATGGAGAGGTCCTCCCTCTTACCCGGGGATCCTCGGGACGCAACCGTTGTTTTAGCACCAAGCGGGCAGAGTGCCACCTCGTGGCACCCTCCATCACGCACCACTCCCTCCATCTCTGCCAAGCATCCAGCAAGATCCCATCCCCCGCTCTCTCACTGCTAGGGTCACTATCTCTCTCAGGAATGCAGGCAAGAGGAATCTCTCCCTGCCGCTGTGCCTGTGAGAGATGAGTGAGCTCCTCTCCCATGGGTGATTGGTCCTCCTCAGAATCAGAACTATTCTGGGGCTCTATGGGCTCAGTATTCTCCCTGACATCCTGTCGCAGAGCAGGCTTTGAAGGTTGGTTTCCCCTGTCAAAGCCCAACACATCACCTCCGTCATCATTCTAGCTACTTCCAAGGGCGGTTCCCTAAGTTTCACACCCAGAGTAGGAATCTTTCATAAAGTCTTCTTATCTTTCCCCATCATGGAAAATTATGATGAAGGGGTTTACAGGTGTAGAAGGATGAATCAACACTGGACAGGAGAGTGGCCTGATTAACAGAGAGTTGGGGGTTGTTGTGGGGCAGAGGTTTCCAAAGTTTGCATCTTCAGCTTTACACCGTTTTCACATCCACTTTTCTGCCAAGGAACGCCTGCATGTCTGCCACAGAATCACAGCACATTGCAGACAATTCTCTCTCTATAATGGTAGACTGGCCTATGTTTTAATGACATCCCTGCCCCAGTCATGTTAAATGCAGAGCTTTTTTTGAAGGGAGTGCCTTCAACCAGGGAAAAGAGGGTGCACTGGGCACAGTGGAGGCTGTTGGCCCCAATTTAGGTGGGTCTGTAAATGCATTCTGAATTTCAGTCAGAACCAGCCAGAACTCTAAAGGAGCTATCAACAGTGTTGAATGCTATCGCCAAATTGGTGCAGCACCTTGGATAGGATGACGTACAAACTCTTAGGGTGATGAACAAACCAGAAAAATATAAGATGGAGAAGAAGTTCAATTAACTGCATCCAAATGTGGTCAAATGGAGAAACCTGTCGTTAAAACCAGATTCAGTCTATGTACTGAAATGGCCGGGCAAATAAAGACATCTTCATCTGGCGCTAGAATGGCATCACAGTTGATGAGCCTTCTTGGGGAGGGCATTCCATTAGCGGGGTGCCACAACCAAAAAGGCCCTCTATCAGGTCCCCATTCACATCATTTTGGATGGCAGGGGTATCCAGAAGACAGCCTCTGATTACAAATGTGGTGTTGAGGCAAAAAGCCAAACTTAAATATTTGCTCTTTTTCCCAAGGGAACAGCCTTTCCTCTGAGGTCACCCACCTTCCTGAGTGGAGATTGTCCCTTCCGCACATGGAGCGCAAGCATAGCAGCAAGGTGGCTCTCCTTCCCGGATCTCCTTGGCGTATCCAGGGTGACAGCTCTTGGCACACCTGGAGTGAGGCACAGTCTAGCGATAAAGAGAAGCAGCAGCAAGGAAAACATGTTAGGAGTGTTTGTCTCTATGGTAGGGATGGGTGGATTGACTGGATTCCCTACCTGTCGTTCCGCAGGGGAATCCGCCCGCAGGGGGAGGCAATCTGTCCCTCCCACCAAAATCCATCCAAGCTGGCTCCGCTCCGCATCGATCCTGTGTAGCCAACCGCCAGCTCCGCTTCGCTGGCAAATTTTGTTGAGTAAGTAAGTAAGTCTCCAGACGCAAATGGCACAGTGGGCAACATTTGTGGCCATAAAGCTGGTAGATTAGCCTAAATACCGCCATTTACGGCTGCATTTAGGTTAATCTACCAGCTTCATGGCCACAAATGGCATCCACTACGCCATTTGCGTCTCTGTTCTTTGACATGATAGGCTACGCAAATATTTGACTCGGCCTTAGGTTGAAGCAGTGCATAGCCCTACTAGACACCCAATATGTATCAGTCTCATATTATTGGAGATTAGCAGAAGCAACAAGCCCAAAATGTGACACTAATCATTTCCCCCACCTGGTTAAAATACCTGGGCCATACAATGGTTTCCGTATGAATGGTGAGCTTTGTGCGGGTGGATGCTTGTCTCTTCACGCTCCCGATTTTCACTCTACTGCGAGTCAAATTGGGAAACAGCACCCAGTTAATGAATTCAAAGTCAGCTCCCAGCTCCCCATTCTCATCCAGATACAGTCCACTCACAGAAGCATTAGAAAACTGGACATCTCTTAAAAAAGTGTGAAGCTAGAATGACAGAAAAACCCGGCAGGCTTTAACAAACATGAAAACACCCCAAGTGAATCTGCAACAAGTACAGTATCAATCTACTGCAAAGACACATGATTTTATCTTCAATGTTGTGCAAAAAAAGATAACCATTCTTTCCTGAGGAGTCCAGGGGACTGTTTCATCAGGAAAGTGCATCAATAATCTCTGGATGACTCAGAATAACTCCCCACAGAGGCTACTTGAGGAGGCAAAGGAGGCAACAAAAAAAACCTCTGTTTGTCACTGGCATTGCCACACAGTATGCATGATTACGTGCTGTAACATATGCACAGTCATTTCCATCCTGAATCTTGCACCATTTGAGGCGGTCAGTGGCAGCTGGTGGGTCCTATTTCAATGGGGCTGTGAATCTGCACTGGGTTTCAGTCAGAACTCTACAGGAGCTATCCAAGGTTTGGAGCCCATTTTGGGACAAGGCTGAGCACTTTGGATAGCTCCTTTAGAGGTTGGACTGGTTGTGACTGAAACCCAGAGTGGACCCACACCCCCACTGAAATAGGTGCCACCAGCCTCTACTGGTGTTATTTTTGCAAAAGGAGAAGGGAATACCTGCCATGGCTGCAGCCTTTGATGTTCCAGCCTGACTCCTCCCCCCACCATCAACATCCGTTTCGATCGGGATGAATATGCAGCATCTAAGGCATGTGCCACAGCTTGGACACTGTTGTACGTACTGAAGCTGTCTTGAGACAGGGCTCTCTCCATCTCCTCCTGGGGCAGCATGTCCAGTTGCTTTTTCTCTGTGCATCTTGTCCAACGTCTCTTGGATAACACATGCTGTGAATAGAAACAGTGAAAGGCTGTTTTCCAAAGCTGTGCAGTAGCCAAAGAAAATGGTTCGTAGTAGTCATATTTTGTCCTTTTGGGGGTCTTCATTATGGAGGACAAAGAACCATGGAGGAATGGAAACATACGAGGTCTATCAGACAAGATCATGTTCATGTCCTGGGAAGATGTTGTGATCCAGAGTTTTGCCCTAGTTTGTTTCATTTCAAGTGTTCTTTGTATACGGATCATTGGAAGAAAGCCATAGTGAGAGTCCACATAGAAAACCATTACTTTCACTGTTGGCCACATGACCGGTAGTTCATTCCCAGACATTTGGTGCATGATATTTCGTGGTAGTCTTTTTAAGAAGGCCACACAAATCCCATGGCTGACCATGAGGGGTGTCAAGGCCCTCATGAACCTCTCTCCATTGTCAGTGTCTGGAGCATAAAGGCCAATCCATGTCCATCCGAAAAACAGGAGGAGCTGGACGATCCCCGGGTACTGGGTTTCTTCTTTTGGTGCCATCCGGTAGACAAAAGGGAATTCTGTTTTATCATTAAGAACATGTGAAACAAAGCCATAACTCATCTAGTAAGGAAATGAAAAGCCTAGTGTTTAGCATGGTGGTGGTGGTGGCTGTTTTAGTATATCATATGGTTTTGTTTCATTCTGGTGCTGGTTTTTAATATGGTTTCATTCTGCACAGTTCTCTTTTTGCTTTAATTTTCATACATTGTTTTTTTAAAAAATAAATAAATACATAAATGGACAAATAAACAAAAGAGACATCATATAATTGTCTACCAGATATTATTAGTATCTAAGAAAATGCATGTCACTTTGATAGTTGTGGGGTATATGTGGAGGTGGGGTGCCAAAATTCCCGAAGGATCCCTTTTGGTGCAGCCATTCTTTGTTCGACTTGCCAAAGAAGTACACTGGGTTCCTTGTCAGTGGAAACCAAGCTACTCCACCCAATCTGAAAACAACAGCATCCCAAGGGCACTCCCGTTCTTTCCCCCATCGGAGCGAATGCTAAGCTTTCACTCATACAAAATACAGTTTTGTGGTACAGTTGAAGACACCACCAAATGTAGGTTGAACTTGCTCCTTTCCTCAAGTGAGCCCACCGTAAGAAGAGCCATACTGGATCACACCAAGGGTCCATCTAGTCCAGCATTCTTTTCCCATAGTGGCCAACAAGTGCCCATGTGAAACCCAAAGCAGGACAGGAGTGCAACAGCACCTTCCTCCCACATCCCCCAGCAACTGGTGTACGTAGGCATAGTGCCTCTTATACTGGAGGTAACATGCATCTGGGGGGTGCATTGTCCCCAGTGGAAGCCTGCGGGGACTAACACCCACCACTATCATTGGAAAAATTGAAACGGCTGAAATCCAAAGGTAGAATCCAACAACAGTCCTACTTAGACTGGACCCACTGAAATGAATGGGACAAGTTAGCAAACCCCAAGTGATCCTGCTGGGAAAGAAAAGTGTGCAGGGAGAGCACATAATGTTTCCCAGCATAATCAGGAAGGCAGTCTGTGGGGAAATCAGCTGCAGAAGGATAGCAATGACCAGGAGGGGGCTGTATGCATTTTACCCACCCCTGCTTTAGCTTCTCCCCTGTTGTCATGTGCATCATGCCAATTTCCCTATGTTAAAGTGTAACTTCAGCACTGAGGGGACAGGAACCTTTTCACCCAACGTGAAAGAACCCTGGAAGGTGAGGATGAACCCTGGAAGATTCTTCAGTGGGTAATAAACAACGTAGCCGAAAACTGCGTATGGGCGTGAAATGCCGGTTTCTCTCTGCTTCCATCCAGACACCACCAAATGATTAGAAGTTGGGATTTTGAAGCGTTCTGAGCCTGTGGTCCTTAGGCAGCTGCCCAGCCATTCCAACCCCTGGCCCCAGAACTGATTATGGTCCTCCTCCAAATGCGCTTTTGATGCCCTGGCTCCCATTCCAAAGCTCCACCACTGCCACGACTCACCTCCAGCACACACTCCAGCAGACCATCTTCCCCAGTGGGCAGAGGTGCCTGGAAGTGGAATTCAAGCCAAGCAAGCCCTCAGCTCACATTTCTGTGCACCTGGCATCCTCTCCACTCCCAATTCATACCTGTGGGATTTTGTAGATGCCTGACATGGTTGAAATCAGGATGGAGAGGTCAGATTCAGCCCCTTCAAGGACAGCCAGCACGTGATTCTTTCTCCCACAGCTGTAGTTTGGAAGGGTGCTTTCCCCACCAGTAACCAGCTGTAGCATCGCATAGGAAGTGGTTCTTCCATTGAAATAGGACTTATAGATGTCATAGCCCAGGGTGATGTTGGGTAAGAGCCTGGGAGTCTGATTGATCTCCTGAATGGCAAACAGGAAAGACAGGATGTGCCAGTACCTTGGATCTAGCAAACTGCGAAAGAATAAATTAAATGAAAATAGATCAGTCACACTGTCATCCTCCACTCAATTAAAACAAAATGTCATTTACCTTCTTTTATAAACCTAAAGCCCTTTTAAGGCAATATGACTCTCAAAAGAGCCTATCCTGAAATAACGGTCTCTAAGGTAAATAAATATCCATTTGCTGTTTAAGAGAAACAAAGATTGTAAATTATTCTCTGTTCCTGGAGACGGTCATCCACAGCCTTCAAGTAACTGAAGCTCTTGGGGCATTTTCAAAACAATTAAAATACATTATACAAAGTGTATAACCATTCACATAAAGTGTGTACAAAGAGGGCAGCATCCAGCTGTGATGCTCCGCAAACTCAAATACCGCTACCGGAGCTCTGCTGAATCTTTCTGTTGCACAAACGGTTGCAAAGCACCTGCAAAGTAGTTGCGCAATAGGTTGCACAAAGGGTTGCAATCCTGTTGCATAACGCGTGCAAGCAGTTGCATACTTGAAGCAGAATGCCCCATGGGTTGCACAGCCAGTTGAGCAACGGGTGACGCAATTCATTGTACAAGCATAATCCGAAACCGCTTGCACAACCATGCTTGTTCAAATGTCACTTTAGTTGCATTCTTCCCTTGCACATAATTCAGAATGTAGTTTCTGCTGGTGGAACATCATTTGTGCTGACAGAGTGACACAGTGGATACTGTCCAGATAACATAATCTAAAACAACTATAATCAACCATATTACAAATCCAGGACCTGATTACAAACTCATCATATGCTGTCAAATGCCTGAGAGACGAGAAATGACTAAACACATGTGTGCACACACATATACAGTATATAAATATATATATGGGCTTAAATGGGCTTAATCTTCCGGCGTGATATCTTTTAGCCTTGTGATACGTTCCATGGGGTTTTCTTGGCAAGAATACTGGAGTGGGTTGCCATTTCCTTCTCCAGTGGACCACATTTTGTCAGAACTCTCCGCCATGACCTGTCCGTCTTGGGTGGCCCTGCACGGCATAGCTTATGGCTTCTCTGAGTTACGCAAGCCCCTTCGCCACAACAAGGCAGTGATCCATGAAGGGGTACACCAATCATACCTCTGTTTTATTCTCCTAAGGAACATCCCTCTACAGGAATTCCAAACTGCAACTCCTGTTAGGGATGGGCGGATTCCCTCCTTTCCAGTCTGTAGGGAATCAGCCTGCAGGGGGAGGCGATCCATTCCTCCCCCCGGAATGCTCAGGAGCCGGTCCTCTCTACGGTGATTCCACGGAGATGTACGCTGGCTCTGTATCGCTGGCGAATGGCAATACGTTAATGGTGGCTGCCATATCACTGAGGAATGAGTACAGCTGCAAATGGTATAGTGGACACCACTGCCCTAACTGATATGCCCGTCATCAGTGATGACAGTGTGCAATATCAGATATTATGCTTGTTTACAACCTGCCCTCCATGCACTCCCAGTTTCCCTTGGTCTTTGAGGCCCAAATTGGCAGGTTATTTATTTGTTTGTTTGTTTGAAGCAAAGGGCCAGCTGCTTGTAGGGGCAAGTGGCTGCCATCTCTTTCTCTCTCCCCCTTTTCCTTCCTCCCACCCCCTGTGGACATTTCTCTGCTGGTCCTCCTCTCAAGGAAGTTTTCTTCCTGCCAGTTCACATCCCCCGGAGTTGCAGCAGCCTGACTCTGAGCAGACATGTTTAGCAGGCCGTTAAGGCTCATTGAGGGGAAAACCAAGCACGATCCTTCGCTGGTGCTCACCTCCGGAAAAGTGCTTATGATGCAACTTGCCCTTCCTCCTATCAGCGCTGTTCCCCCCAGCAGGCCAAAGGCAGGATTGCTAGCTGAAGTCACACAAACTCCTGAACCGCACTGAAGCTGGTGTGACAGGAAAATCCATCACGAAATGACTTTGCAAAAATGTAGGGATGGCAGAGAATTCTGCCACGGATCTCGGAGAGGCCGAATGCCAGTGCATTCAGCCCCCCGAAATCTGTGGCGGAATGGCCTGCCCCCCGCACCCCCACAGATCCCCCCGGGATGAGACTTACCTGGGGTGGATATTCCGGTGGTGGCGGCTCCGGAGGCTGGTCTTCCGACCGGCTGCCACCGCCGCCATTTCCAGGGTGTGTGTTTTTTTTTACACCCACGTGATAGGCTATGTAAGTTTTTACGTAGCCTAAAATGTCTGGGTAAAAAAACAAAAAAAGGCATACGCAAATGGTGGTGGCTCCGGCCGCCGCCATTTGCATTCCTTATTTTGGGCCATCTTAGTCTACGTAAATAACTACATAGACTAAGACGGCGAAAATAAGGGGAATGTAAATAGTGTCCACTAAGCTATTTGCGTTCCCCTTATTTTCACCGTCTTAGTCTACGTAAATATTTACGTAGATTAAGAAGTCAAAAATAAGGAAAGGAAATGGCTGTGGCCAGAGCTGCCGCCATTTGCATATGCGGTCCCCCCCCCCCGAGCCCTCCGCGGCTGGAAAACTGGCTGCGGACGGCTCTGGCCTGGCTGGGCCTGGCCGGCTGCTCTGCGGAGCTGCCGCAGAGCACAGCCAGCTGCAGAGGATTCCAGGGGGGAGGAACGGAGCGCCTCCCCCACCACCATCAGCATAATCCGCGAACCGGTAAGTGATTTTTGTACATCCCTACAAAAATGTGGATTTTCTGGCATGAAAAGATGTGGTTGCTGCGGGGAGGGGTGAACATGATGTACCA
Organism: Heloderma suspectum; assembly: GCF_057233095.1. NCBI lineage: Eukaryota > Metazoa > Chordata > Lepidosauria > Squamata > Helodermatidae > Heloderma > Heloderma suspectum. The sequence goes on along the minus strand of NC_139459.1, from coordinate 385,623,604 downwards.
TGATCATTTATGAAGGGATAGAGGAACCGGAGTAAATCCCACAGTTAGATGGGGCCTTGGGGAGAACTTCCATGCATAGACAAGGTTGCCCTCTGCAGACAGTCACCCACACCATGTAGAACGTGACCAGAACGGCAAGGGAGGGGGTGGATCTGGTGAACTCAGCTGCCCTTCCTCACATGCAGAGCTTACACATGATGAGAATGACTGAGTAGGGCTGGATTCTCACAACCATCCTAATGAGCGTACACAGACTGTGTTCACTAGCATGTGAATATACCCCTAGTGAGAGACACAATCCTTGCATGTCCCTTTCCCACCAAACAGAAATTAAGAGCAAGGATAGGGGCCCTGGTGCTGCATTTATGCTTTCAGGAAGCTGGTGTGAGGCCCTGATCCTTCTGCTCCCTGCACCTGGGCATTCCATCCTCAGGCCTCCCAAATTCTACAAGGGTCAAACTACATATTACTTTAAATATGTTCCTAGGTGTTTTCTTGTTTTACTCAACACTAAGCTCATCGGACCTCCTATGGACCAGGACCCTAGAGTGGGGGCTTTATGGCTTTGCCCCATCTGCATTACAACTGGATGCCATTTTGGCAATGCAACATGGAGGCACAGGGGGTGGGCAGCGGGAGGAGGTGATCCAGATCATGTCTACAGTGTGTGTAGGGGAAAGTTTTAAAGTCTCCCTACCCCCCCACCCCCAATGCTAGGGTCTCAATCTGTGTAGTGTCACCTAGTTTCCCTTTCTGAGGTCACATTCCATAACTAAAGAGTAGACATGGCAGACAGAATTCCTCTGAAAACACTGGAGTACTGGCAGCAGTGTAGCTTCATAGAATCATAGGGTTGGAAGGGGCCTACAAGACCATCGAGTCCAACCCCCTGCCCAGTGCCAGAAGCCTGATTCCCAGGTGGTCTCCCTTCCAAGCACTAACCAGGGCTGACCCTGCTTAGCTTCTGTGATCAGACGAGATCAGGCGGATCCAGCCCTGAGTCAAATGGAGCTGCTATGCTGCCATAGGTTTGCATAGGGATGTCAGAGAATTTCTCCATGAATCTCGGGGAGGCCGAATGCCAGTACGCCGCCATTTGCGTACGCGCGTGGTTGTTTTTTTTTTTTACTCAGCCGTAATAGGCTACGTAAACATATACGTAGCCTATCATGGCTGACTGCAGGGACGCAAACGGCAGCGGCTATGGCTGCCGCCATTTGCATTCCCGGCCGGCCGGGATTCGCAACGGGAGGGACGGGGCGCCTCCCGCCCGGCCAGAATTTCGGGGGGAGGGACAGAGCGCCTTCCCCCCACCGCGAATCAATGTTCGGGTTCAGGTAAGTGACTTTCATACATCCCTAGGTTTTCATGGGGAAGAAAAGGCTTAATAATTTTTGAATCACTGCTCAGAATTTCACCAACCCATTGAAAGGCACACCTCCTTCTCAAGCAAGAATAATGTACATAAGTAGTTCTCACCAAAGTTTGAAAGAAATTATGATGTGCTAAGCTATGGTTTGGAGGAATAAGTAGGAATGTGCCCATTGCAGCACATTTGAACTTGCTGCACTTGTGGCAACCTTTATCAGATTGGTTTAAAATGTTGCACAATTGTAGACCTCATCAGGTAGACTGCGGAGTCCAGGTTTCAAGGTATTAGCTCAACAGTTGTCCTTTTTATAAGCAGCAGCACATTGTGGATCATCCTGGCCGAACCTTACTTCTGCAGCTCACCTTAACTAAAGGGCCCTCCTGTGTCCCTTTCATCATCTTCTTATGAAAAATAATATTGTCCACTTGAAAGGAGACATAGTAATATTTGTATTTAGAAAATATTACAGATGTTTAGAGAAGGTCATAGGAATGCATTTAGCAAATGAACGAAACAATAGAAAAAGCTAATCGGGGTGTTATCAAAATGTTATTCATAAAGCAATGAACACCAATTTCAGCAGGAAATTTAGGCCTACTTCGTCTCCTTCCAGCCCATAAGCTGACCACTGTTAAGCTATTCCAGTATGAAAATGGAAATCCATATCCAGCCATCGAACAGAGCAAGACATCAGCTGAGGAGGACAGTAGTGGGGAAGTCTTAGGGATGTGGGGCTATGCTGCTGCCCGAGAACAAACCTGCAGACCCAAACAGAGTCCCCAGGATGCACTGCAGTTGCCGAAGCCCGGTATACATTTTTCAGTTGAATGAACTACTTCCTAACTGGACACACACACACACTCTCTCTGTCTCCGTCTCCGTCTCCATCTCTCTCTCTCTCTCTCTCTCTCCATGTGTGTGTGTGTGTGTGTATGAAAGAAACATCTGTAAATCCAAGAGGCTATGTGAAGGTGAGCTGAAATATCTTGCAACAGGCTGCAGCAACATACGTGTCTGTCTGTCTGTCTGTCTGATTGTCTATATACATATATACACACTTCCAGATGAAAACTGTTACCTCAAACTATCGTAGCACCCAGCTGTAAAGGAGACCTGCCTGCAGACTGAGAATTTCCTTGTCATTATCTCCCCCCACCCCCCACCCCTCAAGAAGCATTTCCCCCTCATTGTCAGATATGGGACATACATTCTGCTGAATTTCTCAAGAGGTTACTTCAGATAGGGACTGGGAAAGATAAAAATCACTTGGCCTCCAAAATATTGGGGGGGGGGGAATAAATGCGTCACCCCCAATTTTCACACCAAGAAACACTGCCTGTGCATTCCCCTCTCTCCAAATATTCAATTGGATGATGGTGTATTTGGCTCTGCTTACTGCAGAATAGCCGCAACTCAAATAGCTCCAAGTACATCTGCAATCTTCTAATAAGCATTTATGCTGGGGATGGAGGGGGAAGCCATGTGATGGCATTTTTGTTCAGACTAGGGATGGCAGAGAATTCCGCCATGGATCTCGGGGAGGCCGAATGCCAGTGCATTCGGCCCCCTGAAATCTGTGGCGGAACGGCCTACCCCCCCGCGGATCCCCCCTGCGGATCCCCCGGGACGAGACTTACCTGGGGCAGATCTTCCGGGTGGCAGCAGCTGCGGCGGCTGGTCTTCCAACCGGCTGCTGCCGCCGCCATTTGCAGGTGTTTTTTTTTTTTTTTAACCCAGACGTTTTAGGCTACGTAAAAACTTATGTAGCCTAAAATGACTAGGTAAAAAAAAAAAAAAATGTACACAAATGGCGACGGCTAAACCGTGGAGCACAGACGGCCAAGGAGGATTCCGGGGGGGAGGAACGGAGCGCCTCCCCCCCGTACAGGATTCCGGGGGGAGGGACGGAGAGCCTCCCCCCACCACCATCAGCATAATCTGCGAACAGGTAAGTGATTTTTATACTGTCTTGTCAGTTGTCACAGGGCTTAAAAGCAAAGAGGGTGTTTGTTCCTTTGATTGAATCTATGCAAGAAAACTCTAAACATTCAGCCATATGTGATCTTGTTGAATACGATACTGCCTTAATGCTAATGACGGTCCAAATTTTTCCTTCAAGAGGCATGACTGGAGCAAAGTAGGGAGAGTGAATTACTACGGATGACCAGGGGTATGAGGAAATAGGGTCGATTTCCAGCAAATGGGAGCAGTGGCTGTCCAGGTTGGGAAGCATTTAATCGCCACTACTTACCAATCAACCTTGGTGAAAGGGGTCTTCGAAAAGTCGTATGGCTGGAGATACTTAAAATATTGTGAAGATAAGACTCCACCAATGTGGTAGTCCCCTGGCTGGTAGTAATTGAGTGCTCCATCTTGATTTCTGATTGGATCCAAGGGGCATTCTTCCTTTTGGGTCTCGCAGGCTGCATGAGGCAGCAGCAGCAGCAGGAGCGGCAGTGATACCATGGTGGTTCTGGTGTCTTGCTCCTTCTCACTGGACCTCTCAGCTCTGAAGTCAGCTGGTCCAAGGAAGCCAGAACAGTCTTGCAAGGGTGAGTCTGCAGTATCGTTATGAATACAATGAGTTCTGAGCTGAAAGAGAGTCCCACCAAACTGCACCACAGTCGTGGTCATCCCAGGCTGCCCTGGATCTCAGCACGGGTCGCACGGGACCTATTTAATACAGCCGTCTTTTCAGGCGTAGTGCAGGAAGTTGCCTGACATTGCCTTCAGTTCTGCTGTTTAGGTCATTGGTCTCAAAAGGAAATTGCAGAAGACAGAAATCGCTTGAGCTTTGGCAAGGATCGGAATCATTCACGATGCTTTTGATATTTACAAGAGGGAACATTGCCTGTGCGTCTTCATGGACTCTCGGGGTGGCCTGAGCCACAGGTGCAGAGCTGGAGAAAAACATGTTTTCGAGAACTCACTAATGAGGCTTCAACTTCTGATGTGGGATGGAAAAGGCGGGGGGAGGAGTGACCTTGGCCTGACCTTTGTTGCAGGATGACCAACAAAAATGCCAGGATCAAGAAAAGCTTTTAGGATGTATACCAGGGGTGGGGAGTATGAGGCCTTCCAGAGCTTGTTGGACTAAGTCCCTTCACCCCGACCCAATGGTGAGGAATGCTGGGAGTTGCAGTCCAAAAACATTTGAGGGGCCACATTGTTAGCAGGAGGGGGAGGGCTCTGGGGTTGGATCCTCAACTCCCCCTTCTGAGGTCAGAGTGCTGTCTCCGACCTTGGAAGGGCTTCGCAACCCACCCTGTGGTTCCTGGGACACTCATTCAAGGCCTGTAGGATGGCTCTCAAAGAGATGATCTTTTAAGATACTGCAAAATCATATGTAGTTTTATTCCAAGAAGTAGAGCTTTGTTCCACACACAAATACAGGCCTTCCTCACAGGTAAGTTTATATATATATATATATATATATATATATATATATATATATATATATATGTTGTTGTTGTTCAGTCGTTCAGTCGTGTCCGACTCTTCGTGACCCCATGGACCATAGCACGCCAGGCCTTCCTGTCCTGAGCTCTCTCCCGGAGCGTGCTCAAGTTCATATTCATTGCATCCGTGATGCTATCTAGCCATCTCATCCTCTGCCGTCCCCTTCTCCTTTTGCCTTCAGTCTTTCCCAGCATCAGGGTCTTTTCCAGGGAGTTTTCTCTTTGCATTAGGTGGCCAAAATATTGGAGCTTCAGCTTCATTATCTGTCCTTCCAATGAGCATTCAGGGTTGATTTCCTTTGGGATGGACTGATTTGACCTCCTTGCAGTCCAGGGGACTCGTAAGAGTCTTCTCCAGCACCACAGCTCGAAAGCATCAATTCTTCGGCGCTCAGCCTTCCTTATAGTCCAGCTCTCACAGCCATACATTACTACTGGGAAAACCATAGCTTTGATTAGACGGACCTTTGTCGGCAAGGTGATGTCTCTGCTTCTTACTATGCTGTCTAGGTTGGCCATAGCTTTCCTCCCAAGGAGCAAGCGTCTTTTAATTTCATGGCTACAGTCACCGTCTGCGGTGATCTTGGAGCCCAAGAAAGTAAAATCTGTCACTGCTTCCATTTCTTCCCCTTCTATATGCCAGGAAGTGATGGGGCCAGATGCCATGATCTTAGTTTTTTTAATGTTGAGTTGCAAACCAGCTTTTGCACTCTCCTCTTTCACCCTCAACAAGAGGCTCTTGAGATCCTCTTCGCTTTCTGCCATTAGGGTGGTATCGTCTGCATATCGGAGGTTGTTGATAATTCTCCCAGCAATCTTAATTCCGACCTCTGATTCATCCAACCCGGCATTTCTCATGATGTACTCTGCATATTAGTTAAATAAGCAGGGTGACAATATGCAGCCTTGTCGTACTCCTTTCCCAATTTTGAACCAATCGGTTGTTCCATCTCTGGTTCTGACTGTTGCTTCTTGACCCTCGTACAGGTTTCTCAGGAGACAGGTAAGGTGGTCTGGAACTCCCATCACTTTCAGAATTTGCCACACTTTGTTGTGATCCACACAATCAAAGGCTTTAGCGTAGTCAATGAAGCAGAAATAGACGTTTTTCTGGAATTCTCTTGCTTTCTCCATGATGCAGCGAATGTTGGCGATTTGATCTCTAGTTCCTCTGCCTCTTCGAAACCCAGCTTGTACTTCCGGTAGTTCTCGGTTCGCATACTGCTGAAGCCTAGCTTGTGGGATTTTGAGCATCACCTTGCTGGCATGTGAAATGAGCGCAATGGTGCGGTAGTTTGAACACTCTTTGGCATTGCCCTTCTTTGGAATTGGAATGTAAACTGACCTTTTCCAGTCTTGTGGCCACTGTTGAGTGTTCCAGATTTGTTGGCATATTGAATGCAGCACTTTAACAGCATCATCTTTTAGGATTTTAAATAGCTCGGCTGGAATACTGTCATCTCCGCTAGCTTTGTTGTTACTAATGCTTCCTAAGGCCCACTTGACTTCACTCTCGAGGATGTCCGGCTCAAGTTCAGTGACCGCACTATCATGGCTATCAGGGACATTCAGATCTTTCCTGTATAGTTCTTCTGTGTATTCTTGCCACATCTTCTTAATCTCATCTGCTTCTGTGAGGTCCCTGCCTTCTTTGTCCTTTATCATGCCCGTCTTTGCACAAAACGTTCCCTTGAGATCTCCAATTTTCTTGAAGAGATCTCTAGTCTTTCCCATTCTGTTGTTTTCCTCGATTTCTTTGCATTGTTCATTTAAGAAGGCCTTCTTGTCTCTCCTTGCTATTCTCTGGAACTCTGCATTCAGTTGGGTATATCTTCCCCTTTCTCCCTTGCTTTTCGCTTCCCTTCTTTCGTGAGCTACTTGTAAAGCCTCATCAGATAGCCACTTGGCTTTTTTGCATTTCTTTTTATTTGGGACGGATTTCGTTGCTGCCTCCTGAACAATGTTACGGACCTCCGTCCATAGTTCCTCAGGCACTCTGTCTATCAGGTCTAATCCCTGAAATCTATTCCTCACCTCCACTGTATATTCATCAGGGATATGATTTAGGTCATACCTGAACGGTTTAGTGGTTTTCCCGACGTTCTTCAATTTAAGCCGAAATTTTGCAAGAAGCAGCTCATGATCTGAGCCACAGTCAGCTCCAGGTCTTGTTTTTACTGACTGTATGGAGCTTCTCCATCTTTGGCTGCAAAGGACATAATCAATCTGATTTCGATATTGACCATCTGGTGACGTCCATGTGTAGAGTCACCTCTTGTGCTGTTGGAAAAGACTGCTTGCTATGATCAGCGTGTTCTCTTGGCAAAACTCTATTAGCTTTTGTCCTGCTTCATTTTGTACACCAAGGCCATGCCTGCCTGTTATCCCGGTGATTTCTTGACTTCCTATTTTAGCATTCCAATTCCCTATGATGAAGAGGACATCTTTTTTTGGTGTTAGTTCTAGAAGGTGTTGTAGGTCTTCATAGAACCGATCAACCTCAGCTTCTTCGGCCTCAGTGGTTGGGGCAGAGACTTGAATTACTGTGATGTTGAATGGTTTGCCTTGGATTCGTACTGAGATCATTCTATCATTTTTAAGATTGTACCCCAGTACTGCTTTTCCCACCCTTTTGTTGACTATGAGTGCTACTCCATTTCTTCTAAGGGATTCTTGCCCACAGTAGTAGATATGATGGTCACCTGAATTAAATTCGCCCATGCCTGTCCATTTTAGTTCGCTGATTCCCAAGATGTCGATGTTCAATCTTGCCATCTCATGTTTGACCACCTCCAGCTTACCTTGATTCATTGATCTGACATTCCAGGTTCCTAAACAATATTGTTCTTTACAGCATCGGATTTTCTTTTCACCACCAGACACATCCACAGCTGAGTGTCCTTTCGGGTTTGGCCCAGCTGCTTCACTCTGTCTGGCACTACTTGGAAATACCCTCTGCTCTTCCCCAGTAGCATATTGGACACCTTCTGACCTGAGGGGCTCATCTTCCGGCGTCATCTCTTTTAGCCTTGTGATACGTTCCATGGGGTTTTCTTGGCAAGAATACTGGAGTGGGTTGCCATTTCCTTCTCCAGTGGACCACATTTTGTCAGAACTCTCTGCCATGACCTGTCAATCTTGGGTGGCCCTGCACGGCATAGCTTATGGCTTCACTGAGTTACGCAAGACCCTTTGCCACAACAAGGCAGTGATCCATGAAGGGGATATATATATATATATATATATATATATACACACACACACACACTCATATGCCTGCATAGATCTCTGAAAAAGATGAATCCTGCACTGTAATGTGTAGGGCTAATTTGCAGAATAAAACCACAAGTTTTCTCATCCTGAGACTGTGTTGATATTCTGTTGGACTGGATCTGTCATCTACAAACTCCCAGAACTAGAATCTCCTCCAAACATCTGCCAAGTTGTTCTGCTAGTTTGGGGCTGTTGTCTGCCACTGATCCTGAGTTTTGTGCCACCACCCATCGGAGTGGCCTGGGGAATGTGAAAATTTCCACATTCTCATATCACCTCCAAAGCCGTGACAAAGTTTTATGCTAATTTCGTGCCACAAAGTCCTGAAGCATGAACCCATTTTGTGTCGGTACCTGAATCATGAAACAGACATACAAAAGAATGCTTCAGCTATTAGGCAGTTTATAAATGCAATACATAAAGGAAGGAAGGAAGGAAGGAAGGAAGGAAGGAAGGAAGGAAGGAAGGAAGACCATTACGTATGGCATGGCAAGGGCTGAAAAATCCACAATGTCATATGACCTCAGAATCTATGCCAATGATTTGTGCTAGTTTGGGCCATTCTGTGCAATCAGTCCGGAGCTTTTTTTTTTTTTTCCAAAGTCACACGTGATAGGCTACGTGATGATTAACGTAGCCTATCACAGCTGACTTTGCAGATCTAGCCGTGATAGGCTACGTTAATCGTTACGTAGCCTATCACAGGGGCGTTTTTTCTTTTTCTTTTGAAGTTCGCGGCCGGGGAGACGAGGCGCTTCTCCCCGGCCTGAATTTCGGCTGGGCGAGGCAGGAAGCCTCCCCCCCCAGCCTGAACGTCCGGGGGAGCAGCGAAGCGCCTCCCCCCCACCGCAAAGCAAGCTGCGAGACCAGGTAAGTGACTTTAGAGCACTCCTAATGAGAAGAAACAAGAAAGGGAATGATCCGCCATCCCTAGCTGTCACCCTGGATATGTCAAGGATATCCACGAAGGAGAGCCACCTTGCTTCTATGCTTCCACTCCATATGTGGAAGAGACAATCTCCACTCAGGAAGGTGGGTGACCTCAGCAAAAAGGGTGTTCCTTTTGGAAATAGAGCAAAACTTTGAGTTTGCTTTTTTCCCCTCAACACCATATTCATAATGAGAGGCTGTCTTCTGGATCCTCCTGCCATCTGGAATTAGGTGACCGGTGACCTGATAGCGGGCCTTTTTGGTTGTGGCACCCCGCTAGTGGAATGCCCTCCCCAGGTAGGCTCATCAACTGTGATTCTATTCTAGTGCCAGGTGAAGATGTCATTATTTGCCCAGCCATTTCAGCACAAAGAGTGAATCTAGTTTTAATGATGATTTTCTCTGCTCTACAGCATTTCGATGCTTTGTTTTATTTTAATTGTGATTAATTGAACTTCTTACCCTATCTTTTATTTTTCTGGTTTGTACATCATTGTAAGAGTTTGTAAGTCATCCTATCCTAGCTGCTGCACCCTTTTTGGGAATAGGGTTCAACACTTAAATATCTTTAGAGTTCTTGCTGGTTCTGAGTCTGACTGAAACTCAGAATGCATTCAAAGCCCCACATACATTGGAGCCACCAGCCAAACTGACTTACGTGCCCAGTGTGAGGTATAGGTCCTCATAGCCTCCTGTGGAGTGAGAGGGGTTCCTGGTGACCAAGATAGTAGTCTTAATCACCACAGTTCCTCCCACCCTGGGTTGATGCTGCAGTGAATATCCAGGTGGGCAGAGCTGGGCCAGATCAGCCTAACAAAGCTCACCCTCTCAGATTTCAATGATGCATGCCAGATTGACGCGTTCATCACTAACCAAAGCATGGATCAGTTGGGAACTGTCTTTGAGTAGCAGCACCACCAGGCAAGAGGGCCAATAGCCCTGCCACGAGGAACTTGTGGGATAAGGACAGGGCTGGCAGAGAACATGGCCTGCACTCACCTATATCATCTGAACTATTGGCTTCTCCCCTTCCCATGCCATCCCTGACCAGAAGGGGATTGCAGAAAAGTGAAGGATTCTTGTTCCTCCAAAAACATTCCCCCTGCACAATAGCTCTAAAAAGAACAGGTTTCAGACTGGCAACACATTGAACCCTTCCTTCAACCCCATTGGATGGGTGTGTTTGTGTGTGTGTGGGGGGGGGGGATCATGCTCCAACACTTGCTCATATAGGAAGATGTCATCCTAGCAAACTTAACAGGTGGCCCTGAACCAGAATGCTTTCTTACTATCCTGTGATTTGTCTAAAGAACTGATGGGGATCTCCTTACAAAATTGTACCTAGAGTCTGAATCTATAAATATTCTGCTTCATCAACAGGGCATTGTCTTATTTCTTATATTCCTTTCTGAAATTATTAGGATGCAGGGGGAGCTTTATAGACAGGACAGTGTTCCCCTGTCCAATTTAGGTGATGACATATTTCGGTTGGATCAGCAAAGGGGCCTGAGATAAGTCCTTCAGCGCAGGTGGGGGGAGTTTGACTAAGCAATAGGCTTGTCACTCTTGGTGGCTGCTGGGATGCAGACTTCAGGGTGCAGCGTGCCATCCAGGGCGGGGCCAGGACATCACCTGCAACAGAGGACTCCATGCACCCCCTTTCCACAGATGTCCTTTTAGGACTCAGGAGATTATGGCCGTCAATTTGTACCTCTCCTTACGAGGCGCCATTGCTCCACACGGCTGCCTTAACAGCTTTCGTTGGGGCCCTCAGAATCTCTGAGCTGGTCTGGACATCCAGAGGTGATATATCTGAGGGGGCCCTGAGATATTCCAATGTCCGCGCACAATAGGATATTGTCTGGATTCGGCTCAGGAAATCTAAAGCTTACGAACTAGCTAGGGGCAGAGTGGTGTCCCTTCCCCTGCACAAATGGAGGAGTTATGCCCCATCAGGGCATCAGCTGCTTTCCTGGACCAAAGTGGGGTGGTAGATGGGCCACTCTTTTGTCATCCTGATGGTAGTGATGTATGAAAGTCACTTACCTAGTCCCACAGCTTACTTCGCGGTGGGGGGGAGGCACTTCGGTTCTCCCCCCGAAGTTCAGGCCGGGGGGGGAGGCGCCCTGCCTCGCCCAGCCGAAATTCAGGCCGGGGGGGAGGCGCCCCACCTCACCCGGATGAAATTTAGGTCGGGGAGAAGCGCCCCGTCTCCCCGGCCGCGAAATAAAAAGTGAATCGGAAAAAAAAACAGCCGTGATAGGCTACGTAACGATTAACGTAGCCTATCACGGCTAGATTTCCAAAGTCAGCCATGATAGGCTACGTTAATCGTTATGTAGGCTATCATGGGTGACTTTGAAAAAAAAAAAAAGCACGTACGCAAATGGCGGTGCCCATGGGCGCCGCCATTTGCGTTCCTTATTTGGTCCCGGGTAGTCTACGTAAAGATTTACGTAGACTACGGCGAAAATAAGGGCAACGCTATTTGCATTGCCCTTATTTTCGCTGTAGTCTACATAAATCTTTACGTAGACTACCCGGGACCAAATAGGGAACACAAATGGCGGCGCCCATGGGCGCCGCCATTTGCATACGCGCTTTTTTTTTTTCAAAGTCACCTGTGATAGGCTACGTAACGATTAACGTAGCCTATTACGGCTGACTTTGGAAATCTAGCCGTGATAGGCTACATTAATCATTATGTAGCCTATCACGGGTGTGTTTTTATTTTTTACTTTATTTTGTAATGGCGGCGGCGGCAGCTGGTTGGAAGACCGGCAGCTGCCCCTGCCCCCGACGAAACACCACCGAAACGCCGCTGGGACTCGCCGCCGAGAGGGACATCCGCATGAGGTAAGTCCCATCCCGGGGGGGGGGGGGGGGTGGCGGGGGGGGGAGGAGAATTTCACCAACAATTTCGGGGGGCCGACTGCGTTGGCATTTGGCCTCCCCGAGATTCATGGAGAAATTCACGGCCATCCCTACTGATGAGTCTCCTTTCTCTAAATATCAATTTTGGACTGTTACTAAGCTGCCAGTGAGTACTCTTCACTTAGGTAAATAGCAATTTGGGGCACATTCTTTCCTCATTGGAGGTTCTTCTACAGCCACACCTTTGGGTTTCTTCACCAGATCAAGTGAAGAAGGTGGGCTGGTGGTGCTCCAAGGCCTTAAGGACTTGCATGCAGACATTTCCTAGATGCTAGGGACTAACCTCTTCTTTTCTGTTGCTTACTGTTCTCTTTTATCTCCTTAGATGGATGCAATGGACGTGAACACGTGCTTGTGCTCATATGTGGTCACAGCATGGTGTTCAGGGTTGGTCGAAGGGCTTCCAGGTCAAGCTGTGGATCCCAGCTCGGACTGTCCCAGTGTGCACATGTTCAGTGGCTCGACAGACGTGGCATGCAGTGGGAGCGCCTCCTCCCCACTCTATTCCATCTGACTTGTTTCCTGCATTGACCAGGGGGTTGGACTCGATTGCCTTGTAGGCCTCTTCCAACCCTACTATTCTATGATGCTATGATCTATAGGGTGTGGTGCATGTCCCCCTGCAGGTTTGGTGCTGCATCTAGGGGGGAACGACCTGGGTTGTTTGAAAGGCAAGGACCTCATCCTGAGGGCCTTGGCTGATTTCCAAGTTATCCGGCACCGTTGGCCGATAGGGATGTCAGAGAATTCCACGACGGATCTTGGTGAGGCCGAATACCAGTGCATTTGGCCCCTCGAAATCTGTCGCGGAATGAAGCCCCCGCCCCCCCAAACCTACGAAAGGCGCACAGGACAAAGTCCCTGCCACCCCCACCCCATGAAAGGTGTGCGAAACGGAGCACTTACCTGCTCCCGTCCGCGCTGCTTTGCGAATGGCGGCTGTCCTGCGGCCGCGATTCGATTCCTCCTCTTCCTAGCCATGATAGGCTACGTAAATACTTATGTAGCCTATCACAGCTAACACAGGGATGCCATTTGCGTCCCTGCAGAGGCTGTGATAGGCTACATACATATTTACATAGCCTATCACGGCAGGGGGGGGAACCCGAGCATACGCAAATGGCGGCGGCTACAGCCATTTGCGTTTGCTGGGTTTTTTTCCCCCCTGCTGTGATAGGCTACGTAAGTACGTAGCCTATCACGGCAGGGGGAGAAAAAACGCAGCATACACAAATGGCAGTATCCACCGCCATTTGCGTATGCTGGGTTTCCCCCCCCCCGCCATAATAGGCTACATAAATACTTACGTAGCCTATCACGGCTCAATACAGGGACGCAAATGGCGGCAGCTATGACAGCTGCCATTTGCGTCCCTGCAGGGCTGCCCAGAGGCTGGATGTCTGGCTGCAGGTGGCCGGAGCCGGCCGGAGGCTCTGCGGCTTGGCCGCAGAGCGGAGCCGGCAGGGCAGGATTCCAGGGGGAGGGACGGCGTGCCTCCCCCCCATCGAGGATTCCGGGGGGAGGGACAGAGCGCCTCCCCCACACACCGCGGATGCCCCTCAACATCCCTATTGGGCAGGGATAACTATATTTAGTCTTGTGTACTCCCGAGAATTGCATGGAGGAATGTTCTGAACCAGAAGGCAATGGAAAAGGCCCATCAGAAAGTGAACCAGGAGACAGCCTTGGGGCTGCCCCAGAAAGGTGATGGGATCATCTCTCATCCAGAAATTGTTTGGACGCAGGGGGAGCTTTATAGACAGGACAGTGTGTGCCTGGCCTATTAGGCAATGAGATCTTTCTGTGGGGTCTGCAAAGGGGCCTGCAAGACGTTCTTCAGCGCAGGTGGGGGGAGACTGACTAAGCAATAGGCTTGTCACTCCCAGTGCCTGATAGGACAGGCAATGGGGAGGAGAATAGGGATGGTGAGCATTCAGAGGCACTGTTCTGGTGATAGGTGACACCTAAGGCCTCCGCTCTGGGTTTTGCAGCCCATCGGGGAATAAATGTTACCTGTGAGGCCGACTCACCTCACCCACCCGGTGTTTTGCAGCCTGGGAGCAGTGATAGGAAAGGTCTGCCTCCCCCTAAGGGATAGCCCTGTGGGGCAGAGATGATGACCCTCCACTCCACAGGCTGTGAATGTTTTTCGCCCATTACAGTGTCAGCTAGCGACTGACACAGCTTAGTGCCTGTCTGAGGTTTCCCCTTTGCAGAGATTCAGTAAATGTGGCCTGACTGGCATCCAAGCACCTGTGTCTGTCTCTGCATTACCCATCTCCACTTGCAATGGTCACCATCTATATCAAAGGAGGTGCTTTACAGCTGCAAATGCCATAAACTATGCAATTCATGCTGTAATTTCACAACAACAGGCTAATGACACCGTATAGAATGGAGGAGAGCCACCCCACAAAAACTGATGGAGGTCGGGCCCATTCAGCCTGGATTTCCCCATGTCAACCCCCCCCCCCTGACAGGATGTTTTTGGGGGGAGGCGTATTCATCCCTAGATCCAACCCATATATCGTGGATAATATATGTGTGCTGTTAGTGATTATTACCTGCTCCAATTCCATTGTTTTTCTTATCTCATGCTGATCTCTCATTCCTACAGATAGAAAGAAGTGAACTTCTAGAAATCCTAACCATGGAAGATTAGTCCTAGTCCATTTATCTTTTAGGTCAGCATATCATAGAACATTAAGGCTGCAATCCTTTACCCACTAAGGAAGAGGAGGGTGTGTGTGTGTGTGTGTGTGTGTGTGTTTCCCCTTATCCCATCCCTCTCTCCCTTCTGGCTGTTCCCTTCTGCAGCCAAGACAGACCTCTATTTTGGGGGTGGGGGACAGACGTGCTCAGGGTCAAAGGCACAGCTGGCATTTCCAGAGCATGCTAAAGACTCATTTTTCTGCACTCCCCTTCTTTCCTTGGGAGGAGGCTGGTCAATTGCAGTGGGGGTCTGGGTTTTTGCCAACCATTCCAGTGCCTTTTCCAAATCCATAGACAGAGAAGGAGAGAGGGAACTCCATTCCATCAAGCTAATTGAGGTGAGGAAGGGACTGAGCTAAAGGGCTCTTCATTATTATGGTCACGGGGAGAAAGTAGAAAGTGTGAAACTTTGTTTTTGTATCATCTATTTTATTAAACAAATATGTGGGCTCAGTAAAATAATGATAAGAGATATACAAATAAAATAATGATAAGAAATATACAAAATTCAGAGATATACAAAAAAATTCTCAAGGACCTACAACATAATGCAATGAAGGTATGATGGTTGAGGTCACTGCTTGTTATTCCCTGTTTGAATGATCAAGTAATCTAGCACCTCTGTTTTCTCAGGAACAGAATTAAATCGAGGAATTCCCCCCACCCCCCCTTCCTTTCATTTATATCTCACCTTTGAGAATAAATTTCTGCCAAGGCAGCTTACAAGTCAGAAAAAAATGCTCGGGCTGTGCAGGGATCCCTCGACCCACCCCGGGGGCTGATGTGGACCTTCCACATAGGGATGCTGGAGAAAATCGAGATGGATTAAAATGAGCTTGGATTTCTAAGAATCTGACCTGAGAAATCTGCTGCGGAGCACATCCCTCAGGCCATGCCGAGTCCATGGATTCTCAGGTGATTTTTTTTTTAACTTTCCCTAAATGTACACATACAAATCCGTAGAAACATACGCAAGTTTCTGCTGACGAAACATTGAATTGAATGGGGGAAAATATACTAAAAGTTACATACTGAGGTAAATTATGTAAATACTTACGTAGATACTTATGTAATTATTTGCGTCTTTTTCTGCATGTCAAAAAAAAGAATATTCACATCCTTCTGTGGGCAGACGATGGAATGAAAGGTGCGTGACAATCCGCAAAACACAGACAGAGCGGATTTTACACAGTCCGTACATCCTTAGTTCCAAATTGGTACTGACCTGCCTTGGGGTGATCCGGAGCAGGGCCAAACTGCTTTGGCCTCTGGACCTGAAATGCGATCCGGACACCCAAAACACCCTTCCCACCTGGCCCTATGAGTCCCACTCCCATCCCCCGCCCAGCGGGCAAGCCCCCTGCTCCTCCTTATCTGGACCCGTTGGCAGCACCCACAGCTGACCCTATCTTGGATGGAGTCACAATCTCAAGCAACACTTCTTCTTCCGATAAGTAAATGGTGCATAGATTGCAGCCATAAAGGGGCCCACTATGCAATGTTACAGGCATAAATGACCCATTTATGCCTTCAACAATATGTAGATGGTCCTTTCCTGGCCACAGTCTATTCACCCTTTACTTACCAGAAGAAGAGAGTCACCATGGCAACTCCCTCCAATATGGGTATTCTGGCCCTGAGGAAATTGCCTTGTCCCTCAGGTGTTAAAGCAGAAGGATCAGCAGCTCAGTTTGAGCAAATGGCTCAGCCTCTGGAACAGGTCAGAGTCAGCACAGAGACCTTGTTGGCTCCTTGTGTCCCCTGATCCCTGCTGAGCTGGAGACTGGAGTGATTTGCTCTGGCCCTCTGCAGTGGTGGTGCTGCTACAGTCTATTCACCATTTACTTACCAGAAGAAGAGAGTCACCATGGCAACTCTCTCCAATACGGGTATTCTGGCCCTGAGGAAAATGCCTTGTCCCTCAGGTGTTAAAGCAGAAGGATCAGCAGCTCAGTTTGAACAAATGGCTCAGCCTCTGGAACAGGTCAGAGTCAGCACAGAGACCTTGTTGGCTCCTTGTGTCCCCTGATCCCTGCTGAGCTGGAGACTGGAGTGATTTGCTCTGGCCCTCTGCAGTGGTGGTGATGCTACTGTAACACAGGGGAGACCAGGCCAACAGTTCCCTCCCCTTGCCAGGATCTCAGCTGACAAAAAGAGGAAGGCATTTGGCCCTGCCACATGGGTCCCTCTTTCAAGACCAGCCCTGAAGCCTTCCAGAACCTCCTAATCCATAGCTTTCTTTAAAAAGCAAACCATGGGCCTCAATCATGCATCTTTCTCTCCTTAACTAACAAAGAAGAACACACTTTTCCATTCTTCACAGCTAGAGTGATGTGACCCCCAAATGAAAAGGTTACAATTTTTTTAAGAGTTCCCTCTTCTTGCAAGGAAGGCTTCACAGGATTTCTGGATCTACCTGGATCCCACTGCAAACCAAAGGCATGGATACCTTCCATACTGGCCCCCACCAGAAGCAATGGTTCTTATCTGATACTGATCAGTCCAGAATTCTAACCTCTCTCTAGTACTAAAGATCAGATGCCATGATCTGTTTTCATCATGAGATGCTCCTTTGTATTCAGGTCAGGTCTCAGTAAAATAATGTAGCACTTGGGAAGAAAGATGCAGCACAGTAAGCCAGCACTGGAGGCCAAGATAGAGAAGACCTGCACAGCTACCATGTATTTGCCCTTCGTGCTCAGGTAGGAGGGCACAAAGGAAACCCAAACACTGCAAAAAACACATGCCTCAATTTGCACAATCATCATCTCAATTTGCACAAATGGCTCAGCCTCTGAAACAGATCAGAGTCAGCACAGAGACCTTGTTAGCTCCTTTGACCCCTGATCTCTGCTGAGCTGGAGACTGGAGTGATGTGCTCTGGCCCTTTGCAGTGGTGGTGATGCTACTGTAACACAGGGGAGACCAGGCCAACAGTTCCCTCTCCTTGCCAGGATCTCAGCTGACAAAAAGAGGAAGGCGTTTGGCCCTGCCACATGAGTCCCTCTTTCAAGACCAGCCCTGAAGCCTTCCAGAACCTCCCAATCCATAGCTTTCTTTAAAAAGCAAACCATGGGCCTCAATCATGCATCTTTCTCTCCTCAACTAACAAAGAAGAACACACTTTTCCTTTCTTCAAAGCTAGAGCGATGTGACCCCCAAATGAAAAGGTTACAATTTTTTTAGGGGTTTAGGAGCTATGGTTCTTTTCTGATCCTGGTCAATGCAGACTTCTAACCCCTCTCTAGTACTAAAGATCAGATGCCATGCTTGGTTTTCATCATGAGATGCTCCTTTGTATTCAGGTCAGGTCTCAGTAAAATAATGTAGCACTTGGGAAGAAAGATGCAGCCCAGTAAGCCAGCACTGGAGGCCAAGATAGAGAAGACCTGCACAGCTACCATGTATTTGCCCTTTGTGCTCAGGTAGGAGGGCACAAAGGAAACCCAAACACTGCAAAAGACCAGCATGCTGAAGATGATCAGCTTGGCTTCATTGAAGGCCCCAGGCAGATTCCTGGCTAGGAAAGCCACCATGAAGCAGATGGCAGCCAGGAAGCCCATGTAGCCAAGCGCAGTATAGAACATCATCACAGATCCTTCATCGATTAATGGGAGTGACAAGCCCCAAATATGACACTAATCATTTCCCCCACCTGGTTAAAATACCTGGGCCACACAATGGTTTCTGGGTGAATGGTGAGTTTTGTGCAGGTGGATGCATGTCTCTTCATGCTCCCGATTTTCAGTCTACTGCGAGTCAAATTGGGAAACAGCACCCAGTTAATGAATTCAAAGACAGCTCCCAGCTCCCCATTCTCGCCCAGATACAGTCCGCTCACAGAAGCATTAGAAAACTGGACGTCTCTTAAAAAAGTGTGAAGCTAGAATGACAGAAAACACTGACAGCCTTTAACAAACATGAAACCCCCCCAAGCAAATCCGCAACAAGTATCAATTTATTGCAAAGACACATGACTTTATCCTCAACGTTGTGAAAAAAAAGATAACCATTCTTTCCTGAGGAGTCCAGGGTTACTTGAGGAGGCAAAGGAGGCAACAAAAAAAGCTCTGTTTGTCACTGGCATGTCTATGCCTCAACCACTGATGCCGAAGAAGCTGAGGTTGATCGGCTCTATGAAGACCCACACTACCTTCTAGAACTAACACCAAAAAAAGATGTCCTCTTCATCATAGGGGATTGGAATGCTAAAGTAGGAAGTCAAGAAATCACCCGGATAACAAAGAAGCATGGCCTTGGTGTTACAAATGAAGCAGGACAAAGGCTAATAGAGTTTTGCCAAGAGAACACGCTGATCATAGCAAACACTCTTTTCCAACAGCACAAGAGGCGACTCTACACATGGACATCACCAGATGGTCAATATCGAAATCAGATTGGTTATGTCCTTTGCAGCCAAGATGGAGAAGCTCTATACAGTCAGTCAAAACAAGACCTGGAGCTGACTGTGGCTCAGATCATGAGCTGCTTCTTGCAAAATTTCAGCTTAAATTGAAGAACGTCGGGAAAACCACTAAACCATTCAGGTATGACCTAAATCATATCCCTTATGAATATACAGTGGAGGTGACAAATAGATTTCAGGGATTAGACCTGATAGACAGAGTGCCTGAGGAACTATGGACGGAGGTCCGTAACATTGTTCAGGAGGAAGCAACTCAATCCATTCCAAAGAAAAAGAAATGCAAGAAAGGAAAGTGGCTGTCTAATGAGGCTTTACAAGTAGCTGAGGAAAGAAGGGAAGTGAAAAGCAAGGGAGAAAGGGGAAGATATATCCAACTGAATGCAGAGTTCCAGAGAATAGCAAGGAGAGACAAGAAGGCTTTCTTAAATGAACAGTGCAAAGAAATCGAGGAAAACAACAGAATGGGAAAGACTAGAGATCTCTTCAAGAAAATTGGAGATCTCAAGGGAACGTTTTGTGCAAAGACGGGCATAATAAAGGACAAAGAAGGCAGGGACCTAACAGAAGCAGATGAGATTAAGAAGAGGTGGAAGGAATACACAGAAGAACTATACAGGAAAGATCTGAATGTCCCTGATAGCCATGATAGTGTGGTCACTGAACTTGAGCCGGACATCCTAGAGAGTGAAGTCAAGTGGGGCTTTGGAAGCATTAGTAACAACAAAGCTAGCGGAGATGACAGTATTCCAACTGAGCTATTAAAATCCTAAAAGATGATGCTGTTAAAGTGCTGCACTCAATCTGTCAACACATTTGGAAAACTCAACAGTGGCCACAAGACTCGAAAAGTTCGGTTTACATTCCAGTTCCAAAGAAGGGCAATGCCAAAGAGTGTTCAAACTACCGCACCATTGCGCTCATTTCACATGCCAGCAAGGTGCTGCTCAAAATCCCACAAGCTAGGCTTCAGCAGTATGCGAACCGAGAACTACCAGAAGTACAAGCTGGGTTTCGAAGAGGCAGAGGAACTAGCGATCAAATCACCAACTTTCGCTGCATCACGGAGGAAGCAAGAGAATTTCAGAAAAATGTCTATTTCTGCTTCATTGACTACACTAAAGTCTTCAACTGTTTGGATCACAACAAACTGTGGCAAATTCTGAAAGAGATGGAGGTACCAGACCACCTTCCCTGTCTCCTGAGAAAACTGTATGAGGGTCAAGAAGCAACAGTAAGAACCACACATGGAACAACTGAGTGGTTCAAAATTGGGAAAGGAGTACAACAAGGCTGCATATTGTCGCCCTGCTTATTTAACTTATATGCAGAGTACATCATGAGAAACTCCAGGTTCGATGAATCACAGGTTGGAATTAAGATTGCTGGGAGAATTATCAACAACCTCCAATATGCAGATGATACCACCCTAATGGCAGAAAGCGAAGATGATCTACAGAGCCTCTTGTTGAGGGTGAAAGAGGAGAGTACAAAAGCTGGTTTGAAACTCAGCATTAAAAAAATGAAGATCATGGCATCTGGCCCCATCACTTCCTGGCATATGGAAGGGGAAGAAATGGAAGGAGTGACAGATTTTATTTTCTTGTGCTCCAGGATCACTGCAGATGGTGACTGTAGCCATGAAATTAAAAGACGCTTGCTCCGTGGCAGGAAAGCTATGGCACACCTAGACAGCATAGTAAGAAGCAGAGACATCACCTTGCCAACAAAGGTCCGTCTAATCAAAGCTATGTTTTTCCCAGTAGTAATGTATGGCTGTGCTGTGAGAGCTGGAAGGCTGAGCACCGAAGAATTGATGCTTTTGAACTGTGGTGCTGGAGAAGACTCTTACGAGTCCCCTGGACTGCAAGGAGATCTAATCAGTCAATCCTAAAGCAAATCAACCCTGAGTGCTCATTGGAAGGACAGATACTGAAGCTGAACCTCAAATATTTTGGCCACCTAATGCGAAGAGAAAACTCTCTGGAAAAGACCCTGATGCTGGGAAAAACTGAAGGCAAAAGGAGAAGGGGAGGGCAGAGGATGAGATGGCTAGATAACATCACTGATGCAATGAATATGGACTTGATAGGGATGTCAGAGAATTTTGCCATGAATCTCGTGGAGGCCGATTGCCAGCGCATTCGGCCCCCTGAAATCGATGGCGAAACAGTCTGCCCCCCCCGCCCGCCCGGGATGGGACTTACCTTGGGCGAAGCTCCCTGGCGGCGTTGCCATTTCCAAGTTGTTGTTTTTTAAAAAAAGTGATAGGCTACGTAAAGATTTACATAGCCTATCACGGCTAGATTTTTAAAAAATACCGTGATAGGCTATGTAAATCTTTACGTAGGCTATCACGGCTGAGTTAAAAAAAAATAAAAATACCTCATGTACACAAATGGCAGCGCCCATGGGCACCGCCATTTGCGTTCCTTATTTTGGCACGTCTAGTCTACGTAATCATTTACGTAGACTATGGTGAAAATAAGGGGAACGCAAATAGCATAGCGTCTGCGCTATTTTCGTTCCCCTTATTTTTACCGTAGTCTACGTAAATGTTTATGTGGACTAGACGTGCAAAAATATGGAACGCAAATGGCGGTGCCCATGGGCGCCGCCATTTGCATACGCACGTGTTTTTTTTTGTTTTATCTCAGCCGTGATAGGCTACGTAAACATTTACGTAGCCTATCACGGCTGACTGCAGGGACGCAAATGGCGGCGGCTACGGCCGCTGCCATTTGCAGACCCGGCCGGCCAGGATTCGTGGCGGGAGGGACGGGGCGCCTCCCCCCTGGCCACAATTTCAGGGGGAGGGACGGATTCCCTCCCCCCCACCGCTAATCAAATTTCATAAAAGCTAAGTGACTTTCGTACATCCCTAGGACTTGAGCACCCTCCGGGAGAGAGCGCAGGACAGGAAGGCCTGGCATGCTATGTTCCATGGGGACATGAACAGTTGGACATGACTGAACGACTGAACAACAACAACACATGCACAGTCATTTCCATCCTGAATCTTGCGCCACTTGAGGCCGTCAGTGGCAGCTGGTAGGACCTATTTCAATGGGGCTGTGAATCTGCACAGGGTTTCAGTCAGAACTCTACAGGAGCTATCCAAGGTTTAGAACCCATTTTGGGACAGGGCTGAGCACTTTGGATAGCTCCTTTAGAGGTTGGACTGGTTGTGACTGAAACCGAGTGACTGAAGAGTGGATCCACAGCCCCACTGAAATAGGTGCCACCAGCCTCTACTGGTGTTATTTTTGCAAAAGGAGAAGGGATTACCTGCCATGGCTGCAGCCTCTGATGTTCCAGCCTGCCTCCTTCCCCCACCATCAACATCCGTTTTGATTGGGATGAATGTGCAGCATCTAAGGCATGTGCCACAGCTTGGACACTGTTGTACGTACTGAAGCTGTCTTGAGACAGGGCTCTCCCCATCTCCTCCTGGGGCAGCATGTCCAGTTGCTCGTTCTCTGTGCATCTCATCCAGCTTCTCTTGGATAACACATGCTGTGAATAGAAACAGTGAAAGGCTGTTTCCCAAAACCATGCAGTAACCAAAGAAAATGGTTCGTAGTACTCATATTTTGTCCCTTTGGGGATCTTCATTATGGAGGATAAAGAGCCATGGAGGAATGGGAAGAAATCAGGCTTATCAGACAAAATCATGTCCATGTCCTGGATAGTTGTTGTGATCCAGAGTTTTGCCCCAGTTTGTTTCATTTCAAGTGCTCTTTGTATACGGATCATTGGAAGAAAGCCATAGTGAGAGTCCACATAGAAAACCATTACTTTGACTGTTGGCCACATGACCGGTAGTTAATTCCCGGACATTTGGTACACAACATTTCGTGGTAGTCTTTTTGAGAAGGCAACACAAATCCCATGACTGATTACGAGGGGTGTCAAGGCGCTCATGAATCTCTCTCCATTGTTGGTGTCGGGAGCATAAAGTCCAATCCACCTCCATCCGAAAAAGAGGAGGAGCTGGACGATCCCCGGGTACTGGGTTTCTTCCCTTGGGGCCATCCGGTAGACAAAAGGGAATTCTGTTTTATCATTAAGAACATCTGCAGCAAAGCCATAACTCATCTAGCGAGGAAAGGAAAAGCCTAGTGTTTAGCATGGTGGTGGTGGTGGTTGTTTTAGGATATCATATGGTTTCGTTTCATTCTGGTGCTGGTTTTTAATATGGTTTCATTCTGCACAGTTCTCGTTTTGCTTTAATGTTCATACCTTGTTTTTTAATGTAAATAAATAATTAAACAAACAAACAAAATAGAGATCATATAATTGTTTACCAGGAATTATTAGTATCTAAGAAAATACATGTCACTTTGATAGGTGCAGGGTATATGTTGAGATGGGTTGCCAAAATTCCTGAAGGATCCCTTTTGGTGCAGCCATCCTTTGTGTGGCTTGCCAAACACGGGGTTCCTTGTCAGTGGAAACCAAGCTACTCCACCCAATCTGAAAACAACAGCATCCCAAGGGTACTCCCGTTCTTTCCCCCATCGGAGCGAATGCTAAGCTTTCACTCACACAAAATACAGTGTTATGGTAGAGTTGAAGACACCACTAAATGTAAGTTGAACTTGCTCCTTTCCTCAAGTGAGCCCACCATACAGGAAATATTTAGCCCTCCCACACACAACTCTGTTCCTGAAACTGTTTGCTAGAGCCTCATTCAGGTATTTCAGCGATGGATTGACAATATGAGCAGAAAAGGTGTGCCTTTCGCTCAGGGTTGGGTAACATCATAAGGAGATCAAAAGAACATAAGGAGAGCCATACTGGATCACACCAAGGGTCCATCTAGTCCAGCATTCTTTTCCCATAGTGGCCAACCAGTACCCATGTGAAATCCAGAGCAGGACAGGAGTGCAACAGTACCCTTCTCCCACATCCCCCAGCAACTGGTGTACGTCGGCATAGTGCCTCTTATACTGGAGGTAACATGCATCTGGGGGGTGAATTGTCCCCCGTGGTAAATATTTATGTAGGCTAGAACGGTGAAAAATAAAGGAATGCAAATAGCATCCACTACGCTATTTATGTTTCCCTTTTTTTCCTGCCAATTTATCTTAAGTAAATATTTATGTAAGATAAATCGGCGAAAAATAGGGAACGCAAATGGTGGCTGCCGTAGCCGCCGCCATTTGCATACGCTGCATTTTTTTTTTTGAGGTTAGCCATGATAGGCTACGTAAATTCTTATGTAGCCTATCACGGCTGCAAAGACGGCAATGGCGGCGGCAGCAGCCCTGCCGCGGCTGGCTAGGAGACCAGCCACCAGAGCCGCCGCCACCAGAGCCGCTGCCGCCGGAGCTGCCACCGCCGGAACCACCACCGCCCCATCCGCTGCATCCGCCCCAGGTAAGTGCCATCCCAGGGGGATTCAGCGGGGGGGGGGCAGGAGGCCATTCCGCCATGGATTCCAGGGGGGCAGAGATTCTAAAGAATCCGGCCGCACTGGAATCCGTGGTGGAATTCTCTGCCATCCCTACCTGCAGAATCAGAAGTCATATTCCAAATGGCCTTAATATGGAGGGCAATTCATAGGCATTACACCAATCATACCTTTGTTTTATTCTCCTAGGAAACATTCCTCTGCAGGCATTCCAAACTGCAGCTCCTGTTAGGGATGGGCAGATTCCCTACCTTCGGGTCCATGGGGAATATGCCCGTGGGGGGAGGCGATCCATTCCTTCCCCTGGAATCCTCAGGATCCAGCTCCTCTCTGCAGTGATTCTGCAGAGTTGCATGCTGGCTCCATATTGCCGGAGAATGGTGATACGGTAATGGCAGCTGCCATTACCATATCGCTGAGGAACGAATACAGCCGCAAATAGCATAGTAGATGCCACTGCCCTATATGCCCTGTGATCAGTGATGATAGTGTGCAATATCAGACATTATGCTTGTTTACAACCTGCCCTCCATGCACTCCCAGTTTCCCTTGGTCTTTGAGGCCCAAACTGGCAGATTTTAATTTTTTAAAGCAAGGGGCCAGCTGCTTGTAGGGTCAAGTGGCTGCCGTCTCTTTCTCTCCCCCTCTTCCTGCCACCCATCCCCGGTGGACTTTGCTCTGCTGCTCCTCCTTCCAAGGAAGATTCCCCCTGCCAACTCACATCCGCCAGAGGTGCGGCAGCCTGACTCTGAGCAGACATGTTTAGCAGGCCGTTAAGGCTCATTGAGGGGAAAACCAAGCACGGTCCTTCGCTGGTGCTCACCTCCGGGAAAGTGCTTATGACGCAACTTGCCCTTCCTCCTATCAGCGCTGTTCCCCCCAGCAGGCCGAAGGCAGGATCGCTAGCTGAAGTCACACAGACTCCCAAACTGCACTGAAGCCGGTATGACAGGAAAGTCCATCACAAAATGACTTTGCAAAAATGTGGATTTTCCGGCATAAAAAGACACAGTTGCTGCGGGGAGTGGGAATGTGATGTCCCATGATATCGTAAATCCCCCAGGGAGATGGGTCCTTGGGGAGAATGTCCATGCATAGAGGAGGTTGTCCTCTGCAGACAGTCACCCACCCAATGTGGAAAGTCACCAGAACGGCAAGGGAGGGGGTGGATCTGGTGAACTCAGCTGCCCTTCCTCACATGCAGAGCTTACACATGATGAGAATGACTGAGTAGGGCTGGATTCTCACCACCATCCTAATGAGCATACATAGAGTGTGTTCACTAACATGTGAATATACCCTTAGTGAGAGACACAATCCTTGCATGCCCTTTTCCCACCGAACAGAAATTAAGAGCAAGGATCAGGGCCCTTGTGCTGCATTTCTGGTATAAACAATGTGGTTTGTGACATTGGATCCTTCTGTTCCCTCCACCTCTTTGGATTGGGGCCCATGTGCTGCATTTCTGCTTTCAGGAAGCTGGTGTGAGGTCCTGATCCTTCTGCTCCCTACACCTGTGCATTTTATCCTCAGCTCTCCCGAATTCTCCGAGGG
Organism: Heloderma suspectum; assembly: GCF_057233095.1. NCBI lineage: Eukaryota > Metazoa > Chordata > Lepidosauria > Squamata > Helodermatidae > Heloderma > Heloderma suspectum. The sequence goes on along the minus strand of NC_139459.1, from coordinate 385,597,532 downwards.
TCAAACTTCATGTTACTTTAAAGATGTTCCTAGGTGTTTTCTTGTTTTACTCAACACTGAGCTCATCGGACCTCCTATGGACCAGGACCCTAATTTGGGGCTTTATGGCTTTGCCCCATCTGCATTACAAACGGATGCCATTTTGGCAATGCACCTTGGAGGCAGAGGGGGTGGGCAGGGGGAGGAGGTGATCCAGATCATGTCTACAGTGTGGGGAGAAAAGCTTTAAAGTCTCCCTAGCCCCTAGCCCCTATGCTTGTGTCTCAATCTGTGTAGTGTCATGTAGTACCCTTTTCTGAGGTCACATTCCGTAACAAAAGGAGTAGACATGGCAGACAGAATTCCTCTGAAAACACTGGAGTACTGGCAGCAGTCTAGCTTCACAGAATCATAGGGTTGGAAGGGGCCTACAAGACCATCGAGTCCAACCCCCTGCTCAGTGCAGGAAGCATGATTCCCAGGCGGTCTCCCAACCAAGTCCTAACCAGGGCTGACCCTGCTTAGCATCTGAGATCAGACGAGATCAGGCGCATCCCTGAGTCAAACGGAGCTGCTATGCTGCCTTTTTTGTTGTTGTTTAATCAGTCAGTCGCTTCCGACTCTTCGTGACTTCATGGACCATCCCATGCCAGAGATTCCTGTCGGCCGTCGCCACCCCCAGCTCCCCCAAGGTCGAGTCCGTCACCTCCAGAATATCATCCCTCCATCTTGCCCTTGGTCGGCCCCTCTTCCTTTTGCCTTCCACTTTCCCTAGCATCAGCATCTTCTCCAGGGTATCCTGTCTTCTCATGATGTGGCCAAAGTACTTCAGTTTTGCCTTTAATATCATCCCCTCAAGTGAGCAGTCTGGCTTTCTTTCCTGGAGGATGGACTGGTTTGATCTTCTCGCAGTCCAAGGCACTCTCAGAATTTTCCTCCAGCACCAAAGTTCAAAAGCATCTATCTTCTTTCTGCCTTCCTTACGGTCCAGCTCTCGCAGCCATAGATTACTACGGGGAATACCATTGCTTTAACTATGCGGACCTTTGTTGTCAGTGTGATGTCTCTGATCTTCACTATGTTATCAAAATTTGTCATTGCTCTCCTCCCAAGAAGTAAACATCTTCTGATTTCCTGGCTGCAGTGAGCATCTGCAGTAATCTTTGCGCCTAGAAAGTCAAAGTCTGTGTCACTGCCTACATGTTTTCTCCCTCTATTTGCCAGTTATCAATCAAGCTGGTTGCCATAATCTTGTTTTTTGAGGTTTAACTGCAACCCAGCTTTTGCACTTTCTTATTTCACCTTCATCATGAAGTTCCTCAGCTCCTCCTCGTTTTCAGCCATCAAAGTGGTATCATCTACATATCTGAGATTATTAATGTTTTTTCCAGCGATTTTCACTCCAGCCTTGGCTTCATCAAGCCCAGCACGTGACATGATGTGTTTTACGTACAGGTTGAATAGGTAGCGTGAGAGTATATAAGCCTGCCGTACTCCTTTCCCAATCTTAAATAGGGATGTCAGAGAATTCCGCCATGGATCTCAGTGAGGCCAAATGCCAGTGCATTCGCCCCCCCGAAATCTGTGGTGGAACAAAGCCCCCCCCGCCCCCCCACGAAAGGCTCGCGAAATAGAGCACTTACCTGCTGCCATCCACACTGACTTGCCATTCGCTTCCTCATGATAGCTGTGATAGGCTACATAAATAATTACGTAGCCTATCATGGCTAATGCAGGGACACCTTTTGCCTCCCTGCAGATGCCATGATAGGCTACATAAGTATTTACGTAGCCTATCATGGCAAGCTAAAAAAAAAAAACAGCATACGCAAATGGCGGTGGCTATGGCGGCCGCCATTTGCATTCCCTTGTTTTCTCTGTTTTAGCCTACATAAATTTTTATGTAGGCTAAAATGGCGGGGGGAAAAAAGGAATGCAAATGGCGCCCACTACGCTATTTGCGTTCCCCTTTTTTTTCGGCGTAATAGCTTACGTAAATATTTACGTAGGCTAAAAAGGGAATGCAAATGTTGGTGGCCGTAGCCGCCGCCATTTGCGTACGCTTTTTTTTTTTTTCCCTGCAGGCTGCCCAGAGGCCGGATGTCTGGCTGCTGGCGGCCCCCAGCTGGCGGCTCTGCAGAATCTCCACGGAGCAGAGCTGGCCGGATTAGGATTTTGGGGGGAGGTGTGGAGCGCCTCTCCCCCACCGAGAATCAAAAAGGCAAGGGACTGCCGTACATCCCTAGACACAGCGATTCAGTGACTTCTAAGGGCTACTTGAGTTAGAAACAGGGAACAAACTGGCTTTCAGCAACCTGCAGAAGTCGCTCTATCTGACATGGGACAACAGGTCCTTCCGTAGGAATCACCACCTCACCCTGGGGAGACTGGAGGGGTGGGGGTCGCTAAAGCTAGATAGTGCATTTTCACAAGCCTGGTTTGGCATGCTCATGCAGGGGAGTCTCTCCGTGTAAGGCATTATCCACTGTGTATACTAAGGAAGCATCATTTCTGTATATCGGGAAAGTGATGTTGCACTTGCGATAAAGCTTTGCACTCCATTCAGGGGTAGAAGTAGTTGCTCCGGTCCTGCAAAAGGTTGCTAATGCACTATTGTGATTTAGGGGTTTAAATCATACGGTGTTTGGGAAAAGGCGGTTGCATGTGGAGGAACTCATTGGTAGGGATGTCAGAGAATTCCACACTAATTTTAAATGGGGTTGAATTCTGACAAACCCGGTCCTCGGAATCCTCCTCGGAATGGGGTGGCCTGGTTGACCCAGACCAGAGCTCATGCGGACCCCTTTTTTTATTTTATGAAAATAATCACGAAATGAAATTTGTAAATCGGAAATGGAAGAACGCGAACGGCTTTACCCTTTTTATGATATAGGCATTTTCTCTGTGACCCGAGGCTTTCTTTCGCTGGGGCTGAGTCTCAAAGTCCATGGAAATCCTCCATCTTTTCTGTTTATTGTCTGTGGAGGTGAGGTGAGGTGAGGTCAGGTCCGGTGAGGTCAGGTGAGGTGAAGTCAGGTGAGCCGCTCCGCGAGAATTCCGGGAGGGAGGAACCGATCACACACACACCCCACGGATTCCCCACCGGAACAGACGGTCGGGAATCCATACATCCCTACTCATTGGACATTGGACATTCTGTGGGGGATACCCCTAAGTTTGCCTTCACATTGCAACCTAAATTTTGCCATCCCCACCCACAGTTCTCCACAATATATGCCCCTGCCTTTGCTTCCCTCTTCCCACTTGCCCAAGCCCCTTTCCCAGCCAGGCTGCTGCCTTACTCCAAGGGAAGCCCCTTTGAGTTCTCAAGCTCAGCACCCAAAGTGGCCATCTCAACTGCATGCAGATGTTGTGGAGAATAATGCAGGAGACAACGACAGATGTCACATTCTCCTCTGCGATCTCCAGCCTTGTGGTGAGGGACCTCCAGTGGCTCTTCAGCCTGCCAAATGCCCCCTCCACCACATTGCACACCCACCCATGGCAGTAGTTGAAATGTGCCTTGTGCTGGTCCAGATGTCCTCTGTAGGGTTTCACGAGCCAGATCCAGATCCAGTAGGCACTATCAGCCACTATCAGGGGTGAGACCTCAACCCCATTCATGTTGATGGTGGGGTTCCTGGGCACCAAGACGCCAGCCTCCATGGTTTCAAACAGGGCAGAGTTCCAGAACATGAAAGCATCACGATTCTTTCCACTCTAGCCCACCTCTGTATCAATGAAGTGTCCGGTGTGGTCAGTTACTCCTTGGTAGAGGATGGAGTAGAATGTTTTCTGGTTAACAAAGTCATCACACTGCTTTATCAGTAAGACAATCGCCATGTGACACCCTTTCAGAGCCACAATGGTCTGAGGAAACCCCACCTTTCTGAATCCATTCTTCATCTGAAAGTGAGGAAGTACATCAGTGCTCCATTTGGAGAAGAGCAGATCCCCCTGTCACCAATTCCCCACACCAATCACACCCTTGTTCCCCTACTGCTGCTGCCTTTCCCTGAGGTCAACTGTCTCTCCCCCAGCCATCATCCCCAGCCCCCCATTTGCCCTATGCTGCTTCCTTACCCTGGGGTAGTCCTCTGCTCCCACCCATCATCCCCAGACCCCCCTTTGCCCATGGCTGCTCTCCTACCCCGAGATAGGCTTCCTAACCCACAATCATCCCCCAGCCCCCTGTTTGCCCTAGGCTGCTTCCTCATGCAGAGGTGTTGCAAAAATTGTGTTCTTTTTCCCTGGTAGACCTTCTAATTCATTTACCAAGAACGAGAGGAGGCAGAGATCTGGTCCAACACGATTTTATTCTGCAGAATAAGGCAACCCTTGGTGCTAACGCTCCATCAAAGGTTACAATCAAGTGATGTGATTCAAAAGTTTATATAGGCAAGACCTTTGGGGGCTGTCTTACGCCTGCGCTGTACTAATCTCTTTGTCTAGCTGAGCGGGAAACAAAAAACAGACAGCACCTTTTACATATTTAGGCATGCGCAGAGAGGTAGCCTTGTACCCTAGTAAACACATTCTTGGCATTCCCGAGTTTCTGATAAGGCGCTGTGTCTTTGTCTAGCATAGCAGTCTCACACTGAGGTAGAATAGACATAGTTTAGCTTATAAAATCATAGTATAACAGACATACAACAACTGAAATTTCTATAACACTCCCCCCTCAAAAGGCTTTTCTTAAATCCCATACCTCTCCTTGGTCCAACAGTGGACTACACACTTAAAGGCACAAACCATCATCAATAGTATCATAACAAACAAAACTGCGTTGATTACAAGTTGTTTTAACCATGCAAAATCAGGGAGCCAGGAAGTCAACCATAACCAAGGATCACTTGTTCCTGAATAATTCTGTCCAATCATATCTTGTAGTTTGGCGATTTCATCTTCTATGGTTTTGTTTAAATCATGGAACTTTACTCTACACCCTTGCTTTACTAGGGTGCAGAAGCCACCTTGGCGTGCTAAGAGATAATCTAAAACAAACCGATACTGGGCCACCAGCTGGCTGAGATCTTCAATTTCAGATTGCATGGCCCTTACCATTATGGCTGTGGCATTGATGGTCTTTTCTAAATGGCAAGTGAGGCCTAGGATGCTTCTTCTATTTTCTTGTGCAATAATTCCTGGGTATGAACCCAGGGTAAGCAATCCCGTAACTAGCCCACCCCCTACCCTGTTTGGTTCTGAATCTGACAGTTGTTTTCCAATTATTACAGTATCATCACAGTTCTTACCCATCTGTCCTACAAGTTGCCCCATCCCTCCAACCTCTTTCTTTTTCCTTCTAGATGGAGTTTTCACCACTTGTACCGGGATGGTGAGATACCCAACCCCTACACACTGGTAATTTCCAGGGTGGTAATTGGTAGCCCATCCATTGAAGAAAAACCACAGATTGGGATCTCTCATCTGCCAACCTGAGCATATGCTACCTATCCCAGAATAATTGGGAGAGAACATAGGGTACTCGGGGTATAGACTGCCAAAATCAGTGTCACCGAGATTAATGGAAGAAGAATAGGAGGAATTAAAACTTCCCCAAAGCCAAAACCTATCAGTGCACTGTGAATAATTTCTCAACCCATCTAGAAGAGGTTTAGCCTTGTTATAATTAAGGGTTTTATTATTCCAAGCACCAGAATGTTGACAACAAAAACACATTCCCCTGGTGTAAGTCTGGAATTTGAACTTTCGAAACTCAGTTTTGCTCAATTCATCAGGGACTCTCGAGAAGAGAGTACCCTCTTTCTGTAGAGCTCCAACTATTACCTGCGGTTCTCTGATCAAGGCAGGCAACAAAGTGAAGTCTCTGACAGTTGATGGGTGCTCATAGTAAAGAATAGAATTCTCCCCGTTTTGCTTAAACATATGCTCAGCATGTCTCTTAAACCAGTTTCCTTTCATCTGAGTAGGAAGTGTTAAAACAACTAGACTTAAGAAGGAAAGAGTAACATGCATGTTTAAGCATCAGGAGACTGCTCTCTCCTGAACAAATACTTTAGTCCCTCTAGTGGTTTGCTGCTCCAACGGTGGCCTTCAGGTGGGTCAGCTTCCGGTGTGACCCTCTCTGGTGCAGGTGATGCCTTTATGCGGGTGTGATGGATCCACTTCTTTCCTCCAGCGACTTTTACAGCCGTGTGAGTGGTGAGTAGAACCTGGAATGGACCCTTCCACTTCTCAGTAAGTGGTTCATCTTTCCAGGACCGGATCAACACCCAATCACCAGGACTGAAATTATGCACTGGAGCATCCAAAGGCAAGGATTGATATGGTGCTGCAAACCTGTGAAGACAAGACAAAACAGACTGCAAAGCAGTAACATATTTTTGGATCTCTAAAGCCCATACTTCTAAGTTTACATTTAAACTATCAGCCATAGGTAATATCCGAGGTGGGCGTCCATATAACATTTCAAAGGGTGTCAATTTAATACTTCCCCTGGGGGTGCACCGTATTCGAGTTAAGGCGATTGGCAAGGCCTGTGGCCACTTCAACTTAGTCTCTGAGCAAATTTTAGTAAGCATTGACTTTAGGGTGCGATTCATCCTCTCAACTTGACCTGAAGATTGAGGCCTCCAAGGGGAGTGTAGTTTCCAGCTGATTTGTAGTGCCTGAGCCACTGCTTGCGTCACCCGTCCAACAAAATGGGGTCCCTGATCCGATTCAATTTCTTCAGGTAACAAGAACCTAGGCACTACTTCTTTTAACAGGATCTTGGCTACTATTTGTGCAGTGGCTGTGCGAGTGGGGTAAGCCTCAACCCACCCAGTCAATTGGTCTACTATTACTAATAAGTATCGATATCCATGAGTCCGGGGCAACTCTGAAAAATCAATCTGAAGTCTTTGGAAAGGATAGTAAGCCCATGGGCGACCTCCCATTTGAGTTGGGGGTTTGGACATCTTTGGGTTATTTTTGAGGCACAAATGACAGTTAGCCACCGCTCTCTGGGTCTCAACATACAATCCTGGGGCCACAATGTGTCTCACAAGCAAATCCCCCATTGCAGTTCCTCCTAAATGTGTAGCCTGGTGCAAGTCTCTCACTATTAAACTCAAGAGAGGCTTGGGTATGAACACTTTGCCTCCTGGGACTACCCACCATCCATCTTCAGTTTGCTTTGCCTTGTATTCAAGAGCTCTTTCATGCTCAGCTGGAGAGTAGATCGGAACTAAATCTGTACTCAAATATGGGATTAGGGCTCCTTCATAATGCACCTCCTCACCTCCCATCCGTGCGGCTTCCTTTGCAGCCTTATCTGCCAAAGCATTGCCTCTTCTTTCTTCGGGATTGGCACTCTTCCCATGCGCCTTCACGTGCATCACAGCGACTTCTTTTGGCTTCATCAGGGCATCTAAAAGTTTCATGATCTGGGATCCATTTGCAATCCTCTGTCCTGAAGCAGTAATGAAGCCCCTTTCTTTCCACAGCACTCCATTTGCATGTACTGTGCTGAAAGCGTATCGCGAATCTGTAAAGATATTTATTTTCTTTCCTTCTCCTATTTCTAGGGCTCGGGTCAAAGCTGTTAGTTCTGCTGCTTGTGCTGACCAATGGCTGGGAAGACGCTCTTTCCATAAGGCCTTCTCGAGAGTTACTACTGCACATCCTGTGTATCTTTTTCCTTCTATCACACAGCTGGAGCCATCTACAAACACCTCAAGGTCTGGCTTTGGTAATAAGGAATCAGTGAGGTCAGGCCTGATTAGAGTCACATGACTCAAAATCTCTAAACAGTCATGACAATTTAGATCTGGCTTAGGGAGCAAGGTGGCAGGATTCAAAAGATTGCTCTTCTTATATGTGAGTCCTGGGCTTGAAAGCAGGAAAATCTCATAGCGTGACTGGTGTGACGGATTCAAAAATTTATCTCCATTGCTTCCCAAGATCTGAGGTACGCCATGAGGAGTATGCACCTCCATATCTGCTCCCATGGCAATTTTCTGGGCTTCTTCCACTAAAAGCGCAGTTGCTGCCACAGCCCTCAAGCAAGCAGGCCATCCCTTTGCAGTTGGATCCAGAGTCTTGGAGTAGTATCCTACAGGTCTCCAGGAAGGACCTGTCCTTTGGGTCAAAACCCCTGATGCCACTCCTTTATTTTCATGTACATAGAGCCGGTACGGTTTGTTGGGATCTGGTAAGGCCAGAGCGGGTGGCGACACCAAGGCTTGCTTCAGCTCAAGAAAAGCCTTTTCCATTTCATTTGTCCATTTCCAGTGGATGATATTTTCCTTTGTCAAAGCTTCATACAGGGGCTTCGCCTTCCCCCCATAATCAGGTATCCACATTCTACAAAACCCAGTGAGCCCAAGGAAGGCTCGCAACTCTCGAGGGTCTTTAGGCCTCGGTGTCTTCTGTATGACGTCCAACCGAGCAGTGCTCAGGTCTCTGGTTCCCTTCTGAATCAGGTAGCCCAAGAAGGTGACATGGGTCTGGCAAATCTGAGCCTTTTCTCTTGACACTTTATAGCCTTTCAAGTTCAATTCTTGCAGGAGGGAGATAGTCGCTTCAGCACATGAGTCCTCTGTCTGGGTGGCCAGAAGAAGGTCATCTGAATATTGAAGCAAGGATACCCACGGCCGGTCCTCTTTCCATTGCCTCAGGTCATTCTGCAATGCACCCATGAAGATTGTTGGGCTCATGGTCAGTCCCTGCGGAAGGACGGTCCACAAGAGCTGAACCTTAATATGGGTATCGGGATCTTCCCATTCAAATGCAAATATTTTCTGACTTTCCTTATGTAAAGGGATTGAAAAGAACGCATCTTTTAAGTCCAATACTGAAAACCATCTGGCTTCTTTGGGAATTTGGGTTATAATGGTGTGTGGGTTTGGAACCACAGGATGATCTGCGCTGATAATATTGTTGACGGACCTTAAGTCTTGGACTAAGCGGAACTCAATCCCCTTTCCAGGTTTGGGGGGGGTTTCTTCACCCCAATTATAGGAGTATTAAAGGGTGAAGTTCCTTCTTTTAACCAGCCATATCGTTTAAACTTTTCAATCAAAGGTTTCAGTCCCCTTCTGACTTCTAGTGACAAGGGATATTGTCTAATCTTTACTGGTTGAGCTCCAGGCTTAAGGTTGATCTGCACAGGCTTAACAAACTTTGCTCTTGCAGGAGTCTTCCCTGCCCATACATCTTCTGGGGCCCTTTTTGCCACATCGGCTGCCCAGTAGTGATCTGCTGTTTGTCGCATGCTCTCATCCACATAAACTTGCAAACACATTTGATAGTTAGATCCTTGTTGCTTTGGCAACCTAACAACCATCCTGTCATCTCGAAAAAAAATTTCTGCTTGTAACTTTGTCAACAAGTCCCGTCCAAGAAGTGCAACTGGGCACCTTTCAGACACAACAAATTCATGCTCCAAATGACAACTTCCAACCTTCGTGAGAAGGGGAAAAGTATAAGGGACCTTAGTGGGTTGGCCTTCGATCCCTTCAATTATTACGGTTTTATCTTTATTAATTTGTGGCTTTTGTGCTTCTGGCAGCATGGAATAAGTTGCTCCAGTGTCAATAAGTCCCATTATTTCTTTTCCCTCCACCCTTATTGTAACCAGAGGGTCCTTCAGAGCCAGGCAGCTCTTCAGGGTGGAGGTCTCGGACCCTGGTCCCCGTCAATCTGATCCTTCTCCTTCCATGGCCACCATTGCCCCCCTCTTCTCCCCCTTTCGCTTTGGGCAGTCTTTTCGCCAGTGTCCCTTCTCTTTACAGTAAGCGCATTCATCTCTTCCCAAATGCAGCTTTCTCTGTTTTCCAAAATCCTTCTTCAAACCTTTATCTGCCCAATCAGGGACTTGCCCTGTGATTGCCATTGCAATCAAAGCTGCGTTCTGTCTGCCCTTCTTATCTGCTTCCTTCTTCTCTACTTTCTCACGATTCACAAACACCTTATAAGCAATCTCCATCAACTGGGGCAGAGACATTGCTGCTGCCCCATCAGTTTTCTGCAACTTTCTCTTAATGTCCGTCGCTGCTTGAGCAATAAACATCATGTTAACCATCCTTAAATTCTCTTGAGCATCAGGGTTAATATCACTATACTGACGGAATGCATCAAACAATCTCTGCAGGTATGCACTAGGGTCCTCAGTCAGTCCCTGCTGGACTTCATATAGTTTGCTTAAATTTGTAGTCTTGGGGACTGCAGTTTGAACTCCATGTAAAATGAGCCGCCTGTAGCGGATCAGCTCCTCTGACCCAGCCTGCCAACCCGGCTCCCGATCTGGCAATGCCTGGGCTGGGAGCGGTCCACCGGCTCCGTTCTCAGTCTGGGCTTGCCTTAAGGCTTGTGTTTCTACCATCCGCTTTTCATCTGGAGTTAAAAGTTCATTTAACATGGTTTGCACATCTCCCCAGGTAGGATTATGACTTCGGAAAATAGATTCAAACAGCCTGTACATCTTCTGAGGATCCTCCCTTAAGGAGGGGTTCTGATACCTCCAATTAAACAGGTCAGATGTAGTGAATGGCACATAAACAAGAGCCCTTCCGTTAGGGCCGACTACTTCCCGCAGGGGGAGCTGTCTTCCCACCTTTGTCATCTTGCACTCATATGAGCCCTTTCTGGCTGTAGATCTCAAAAGAGGGGGCGAATATACATCCGCAACTTTTTCCACAACATTCAAAATATCCTCTCTACTTCCCGATTCTGCCACAATCTTTAAGACTTCAAATAAATCTCTTTCCTCAGGATTTACAACTTTTTCAGCTGTTCTTGCTTCCTCTAACAAACCTGAATATGGTGGAGGGCTTTTCAACACAGAGGGAGCGAGACGCGGAAATGTAACAGATGAGCTCTCCAGAGGGGGAGACCTCCCTCCCCCAGCAACCTCCCCTCCCAACCTAACGGTCCGAATGGGATGGGAAAAACTCAGCACACCTTGGGCAGGGTCTCCTTCCGTATGACTTGAATCAGGAAGAACAGGAACCTTGGATTTCACCTCGGAGCAAACCATCATGGCTTTACAATATTGACCTTTACCTTTTCTTATCCAGTCAGGATTTTTCAATATCCACATTTGCCAAGCATCAATATAAGGCAGCTGATCCCCATGGTTATCAACAATCACTTTATTATATACCTTGGACACAACATTTTTCTCCCAGCTTCCCCCAGTTGGCCAGCCAACACCAAATGTTACCCATTCCCCATTACAAAACTTTATGAGCTCATCTTTTGTCATCTTGACACCATAATCTAATTTAAACAACTTGAAATTCTTAAGCATGCATCCCAGTGGGTCTTGGCTATGTTCTCCTACGGAAAGTTTCAATCCCATCCTGCCGGCCGTTTTTTTTTATTTTTTCTGGTCCAACTGCTGCTACTTGAGCAAGGCTCAGTTAGACGAGAATGGGAGATTTACACTCCCCAGATGGCCCAGACAGTGCGATCCGACTTACCTCGTAGCTCAGCCTCCAAACGACCCCAGAGTCAGACAGCATTTCGTCCTGTCTTCCAAAGACCGCCACTCGCCTCGTCTCTTCAGGAGTCCTTTGCTAGCTGGGTTGCCAGGCAACAGCTGCCTCAAACCTCATGGTGAACCAAACAAGGTCCAGGGCGCCCTCCGCTTGGGTTGATCCAGCGTTTGCCTAGCTCCCAGGTCACACAGGGCTGTCCTGCCGCGGTCGCCAAATTTGTTACAAAAATTGTGTTCTTTTTCCCTGGTAGACCTTCTAATTCGTTTACCAAGAACGAGAGGAGGCAGAGATCTGGTCCAACACGATTTTATTCTGCAGAATAAGGCAACCCTTGGGGCTAACGCTCCATCAAAGGTTACAATCAAGTGATGTGATTCAAAAGTTTATATAGGCAAGACCTTTGGGGGCTGTCTTACGCCTGCGCTGTACTAATCTCTTTGTCTAGCTGAGCGGGAAACAAAAAACAGACAGCACCTTTTACATATTTAGGCATGCGCAGAGAGGTAGCCTTGTACCCTAGTAAACACATTCTTGGCATTCCCAAGTTTCTGATAAGGCGCTGTGTCTTTGTCTAGCATAGCAGTCTCACACTGAGGTAGAATAGACATAGTTTAGCTTATAAAATCATAGTATAACAGACATACAACAACTGAAATTTCTATAACAGAGGTAGGCTTCATCCCTCACCCATCATCCCCAGTCCCCCTTTGCCCATGGCTGCTCCCCTACCCTGAGGTAGGCTTCCTCCCCCACCCATCATCCCCAGTCCCCCCAGGCTTCAAGTTGACCATCAACCTTTTGTGTCCCAAATGGCACAACAAGGTAAGGAAAATAATTCCTCTTGTTTCTATTTAATTATTTGCCATCGCTGCTCTACTAATAAATGGAACAGGTTCCAGGTGAGTGTTGTCTGCCTTGGTGCCCTCTGGGTCTGTTGGAATGCAATTGTTGCTGGCTCCAGGTTTTTGAGGCAAGACACCCTCCCTGTGCCCCCTTCCCCAGGGACTCTGCCTTCTCACTGCCATGGTCACCAGCTGTTGCTGCTCCTCACCTCTTTCTCATCATGGCTCCCACTTGCTTGCTTAACAGGCAAAAAGGTCATGAGCAAGTAATCATGTCTTCTGTTCCCCTTTCTCACTGTTATCTGGGCCAGAGGCTGAACAAGCAGACTGCAATCATGAAGAGGGAAAGCAGGTCCAGGGCACTGTTCTCATTGGGGCCCTGGTGGGTTGTGGGCCCTTGGCAGGTACCCAACCATACCCACCTTTGACACCAACCTTCTACCTTCACCATTTCCTGAGTAACTCCCAGTTTTACAATACTTCTACAGGTGGAGTATAGCTAGATGTGAATGGAGGCCTTGTGGCTGACTTGGACATCGCTAACTGGGTGGTGTTTCCCAATAGGTCTATTGCTGGAGTGAAATTTGGGTGTATAGAAAGACAGGGATCTCCAGGCCTCAAATTCACCATCTATCAGCAGCATGCCCTTGTATGGACCCAATAGCTCAACCTGGTGGGGAAAAACATTCCTTTATTATCACGGAATCTCTCTCTCGACTAGGGATGTCAGAGAATTTTGCCATGAATCTCAGGGAGGCCGAATGCCAGTGCATTCGGCCCCCCGAAATCGGTGGTGAAATGGTCTGCCCCCTACCCCCCCCCCGGGACGGGACTTACCTTGTGCAAATGTCCCTGGCGGCAGCGGCTGCGGTGGCGGGGCAGTGGCAGGGCGGTGGCGGGGCAGCGGCAGGGCGGCGGGGCGGCAGCGGCGGCGGCCGGTCTTCCGACCGGCTGCCGCCGCCGCCATTTCCAGTAAAAAAAAAAAAAAAGTGATAGGCTATGTAAACATTTACGTAGCCTATCACGGCTAGACTTTTAAAAAATACCATGATAGGCTATGTAAATGTTTACATAGCCTATCACGGCTGAGTAAAAAAAAAACCCACGTGTAAGCAAATGGCGGCACCCATGGGCGCCGCCATTGGCGTTCCTTATTTTGGCACGTGTAGTCTACGTAAACATTAAAAAACTATAGAAGGATCATGCTGGATCAGACCAAGAGTCCACCTAGTACAGCATTTTGTTCCCATAGTGGCCAATGAGATGCCCAGCAGAAGCCCAGAAATAGGACATTAGTGCAAATAGCACCCTCCCGTTCATGTTCCTGAGCAAGCAATGTATGTTGGTTTACTCCCTCCAATACTGGCGTTCGCATATAGCCATCAGGACAAGTAGCCCCTCTTCTCCATGAATTTGTCAAATCACCTTTTAAAGCCATCCAAGTTGGTGGCCATCACTATATTGTGTGGTAGCAAATTCAATAGTTCAACTCTGTGCTGTGTTAAGAAGGACTTTGTTTTACCTTTCCTGAATCTCCCACAAATCAGCTTCATGGAGAGGGAGAAAAATGTTGTCTCATCCATTTTCTCCACACCGGGCATAATTTTGTACACCTCTAAGCTAAACAGTCTGAGATGCTGTAACCTTTCTTCATAAGGGAGTTGATCCATGCCCTTGATCATTTTACCTGCCCTTTTCTGAACTTTTTGCAATAAGTTCAGAATTTTCCTCCTTTACTTCTCCTTTGGCTCCATTTTCATCCAATGGTCCAACTGCCTCTATAGCAGGTTTCCTACTCTGGATATATTTAAGAATTCTTAATTGTTGGCCTTGTTGTTGTTAGCGATATGATCCTCAAAATACTTTTTTTTTTTTTTTTTTTTGCATCTCTTGTTGCCTGTTTTCATTTATTTTGTGGAAGTTTGTGTTCCTTGTTTGTGTTCTCCTCATTTGGCCAAGACTTCCATTTTCTGAACGAAGCCTTCCTTTCTCTGATAGCTTAACTGCTTGTTAACCTTGCTGGTGACCTGTCAGATTAGGTGCTATCTTTCCCTACCTGTAGTATACATTTTAGCTCAGCTTCTGTTATTGTGGCTTTTAGTGACCTCCAAGCATTTAGAAGGGATTTCACCCTCTTCACTCCCACTTTCAGCTTCCTTTTTACCAATTTGCTCATTTTAGAGAACTCCTTTTTTTTTTTTTAAGTCAAATCTCAAAACAACCAGGTTTATGGAATGACCCCTGTTGAGATTGTTTGAGAAGACTTATTCCAATTTCAGAAGAGCACAGGAGCAAACCCTTTTGCCATTTTAGTTTGCTAGCGATGCTTTTTTAAAAAATGTGAGTGCTCTTTTTTTTTTACTGTTTTGAGATTTTGCAAATGTAAAACAGCTTTGGGTCCATTTTCAGGGCTGAAAAGTGGTATTAAAATGTGTTAATTAATAACAATAACAATATGAAACCAGGCCTGGACTTCAAGAAATAAATGTTTATGTCTCATGTGGTCATCACCCCTCTCTGGGTCAAGATAAAAACCCTAGAAGTGTCAGCAGGTAAATGCTTTCAGCAACCTCTTAATATTTACCTTCCCATTTAAATTATTGGTTAAATTCCATGTTCAAATATTTCATTATCAGCCACAGTGTGCAAGACCCAGAATTAGGGATGGCGGAGAATTTCTCCCCGAAACTTCGGGGGGCCAAGTGCCAACGTGTTCGGCCCCCCGAACAAGTTTCGGGGAGAAATTCTCCGCACCCCCCCCGCACCCCCCCGGGATGGGACTTACCTTTCCCGAATGTCCCTCCCGGCGGCGGGTCCGGCCGGCGGTTCGTCGGGTGTTCGTCCGGGGCGGGAGCGGCAGCCAGTCTTTCGACCGGCTGCCGCTGCTGCCATTCCAATAAAAGAAACAAAAAAAAATGCCCCCGTGATAGGCTACGTGACGATTAACGTAGTCTATCACGGCTACATTTGCAAAGTCAGCCGTGATAGGCTATGTAAATCGTCACGTAGCCTATCACGTCTAGATCTGCAAAGTCAGCCGTGATAGGCTACGTAAATCATCACGTAGCCTATCACGGGTGACTTTAAAAAAAAAAAAGCGCGTACGCAAATGGCGGCCCCCATAGGGAGCCGCCATTCACGTTCCTTATTTGGTCGCTGTAGTCTACGTAAAGATTTACGTAGACTACAGCGACCAAATAAGGAACACGAATGGCGGCTCCCTATGGGGGCCGCCATTTGCGTACGCGCCTTTTTTTTTTTTTTAAAGTCACCCGTGATAGGCTAC
This sequence comes from Heloderma suspectum, assembly GCF_057233095.1. Taxonomy (NCBI): domain Eukaryota; kingdom Metazoa; phylum Chordata; class Lepidosauria; order Squamata; family Helodermatidae; genus Heloderma; species Heloderma suspectum. The sequence goes on along the minus strand of NC_139459.1, from coordinate 385,581,978 downwards.
GTGATGATTTATGTAGCCTGTCACGGCTGACTTTGCAGATCTAGCCGTGATAGGCTACATTAATCATCACGTAGCCTATCACAGGGGCATTTTTTTTTTAACTTTTAATTTCGCGGCCGGGCGAGGTGAGGCGCCTCCTCCCCGGCCTGAACTTTGCGTGGAGAGCAGCGAAGCACTTCCCCCCCACCGCGAAAAGCTGCGAGACCAGGTAAGTGACTTTTGTGCACCCCTACCCAGAATGTACACAAGACAAAGATGAGGCAGTCCCTACCAGAGTGCCCAAGAAAGGGGGAGCAGGGGGTCATGGAGAGAGCAGCAGTTAACTTAAGGGGTGTTCCCCTCAACTACTTCCTGCTTACTCCCAGGGAGCTCAACCAATTCATGCTGCTGAACCCAAAAGTATCTTCATAATGTTACACAGATGGGTCCTGGGAGAGATTCCTGGGCAATTCCTGCTGGTGGATGAGGAGAGATGGCCCCCTTGCTTGCCCCGATGGAGAAGGCAAGTGTTGGATGCAAAAGAAGGAAGAGGAGCTCTATCTGGTGGTGGTGGTGTGAATTAACTCCCTCAACAGTTTTTTCCTTCTGCCAATCTAAGTGGGCTGCAGCTCAGGTAGGGCTAATCCATACATTTTCCAGAGAGGAAGCCTCTAATTCACTGCTGCATGGGGGGGGGGGAGAGGCTAGACACTGTCTATTATCCCTCATGGAATAGCAGCTGTCAGGTGCATTGAAGGTCTTGTGACGTGAGATTGGGGTCATCAGAGTAGGGTGGGCTTGTGGCACCAGAAGGACAGCCCCTGCCTGCTTTGGCCTAGGGATGTACGAAAGTCACTTACCTTTCTGCCGATTATGTTGATGGTGGGGGGGAGGCATTCCATCCCTCCCCCCAGAATCCTCGATGGGGGGGAGGTGATCCATTCCTCCCCCCGGAATCCTCCACGGACGGATGTGCTCTGTGGCAGCTCTGTGGAACAGCCGGCCAGGCCGAGGCCAGAGCTGTCCGCAGCCGGAATTCCAGCCGCAGAGGGCTCTGGGTAAAAAAACCAAACAAAAAACCCGCGCATGCAAATGGTGGCAGCTACGGCCACCGCCATTTGCGTTCCTTATTTTTGGCCATCTTAATCTACGTAAATATTTACGTAGACTATGACGGCAAAAATAAAGGGGAACGCAAGTAGCGTAGCGGGCGCTATTTGCGTCCCTTTTTGATTCACCGTTTTAGCCTACATAAATATTTACGTAGGCTAAAATGGTGAATCCAAAAGGGACGCAAATAGCACCCGCTACGCTACTTGCGTTCCCCTTTATTTTCGCCGTCATAGTCTACATAATATTTATATAGACTAAGACGGCCAAAAATAAGGAATGCAAATGTCGGCGGCCATAGCCGCTGCCATTTGCGTACACGTGTTTGTTTGTTTCAATTTTTTACCCAGCCATGATAGGCTATGTAATCTTTATGTAGCCTACCACGTCTTGTAAAAAAAAAGAAAACCCCCGACAAGACTGCAAATGGCGGCAGCCAGTCGGAAGACCAGCCGCTGCAGCCGCCGCCACCGCCAAAGCCGCCACCTGAGCGGCCGCCGCCCGGAACATCTGCCCCAGATAAGTCTTGTCCTGGGGGGGATCCGCGGAGGGGTGGGGGGTGGCAGGCTGTTCCCCCACAGAGTTCAGGGGGCCAAATGCACTAGCATTCGGCCTCACCGAGATCCGTGGCAGAATTCTCTGCCATCCCTACTTTGGCCAAAGGGGGTTGCATTCCCATGCTCCCCACAGTGTCCACTCCTCTGTCCTTTCAGTATTGTAGCCTTTGCGCCAGTGACCTTCCTGGGACCCCTTTGGATCAGATCCAGACTCCATCATCCCCTCAAGGGTTTGCAAGGATTTGGGTCTCCTCTGCTGAAAGGACGCTAAGATGCTTCCAGAACACACTAAGAAGGATGTGCTCTATGCATCAGAGATGCACAGAGACATGGAAGCAGTGCAAATGCCACCCCAAATCCCTTGGGGGGTGGTTCCACTGCCCCTGATGTCCAGCGAATGTCAAGGCCTAAAAATCCATTGTGGGGCCCATTGTGCAGAGTTCTCCACCTTTAAAGTCTCATATGTGGCACTGGGGGCGAAGGTGCACCCTTTGTGGGGCAGAACTGGGCTCAACTGGGCCCTCTTGTACTTCTGCCTCCAGAGGCTCCTCCTGGACTTCTCCACGGTGTGGGTCCCACATCTTTCCTTGAGGGACCTGAAATGTCCACAACAGCATGAGGCAAAGGGTACTTCCTTCTTCCCCTTGGCCCCCAGCTGTGTCTGAGTTGGAGGTGAATCTCCCTCTGTCCCCTGCTTGGGCATTTCTCTGGGTATCTTTCCAACAGCAACAGACTGATCACCACAGGGGCCTTTTCTCATTGGCTGAGCTTCCTTGGTCTGGTTCAGAGTCACCACCCACCAACCCCTTTTGAGGACCTGGAATGGTAACTTTGGTGATGCCTGTATCCAAAAGGACTCTCTTAATTAGATGGTTCATATGAAGGTGTTTCATGGGTAAAGGTCAGGACAAGCTCACCTGTCCAACCCCTCCTGTCCCCTGGCCCATGGCAAAAGTGTTGTGCCACAATGGTGAGTTCTTGCAAATATGTTTTTCTCCAGCTGAATGGAGAGTTCAGGAAGTTGCAGCGGTGATGCAAATTCCTCCACATGCAATTATAAAAAAAAATAGTGATCTCTTCTTCTTCTTCTTCTTCTTCTTCTTCTTCTTCTTCTTCTTCTTCTTCTTCTTCAAAACACTGAAAGGATCTTTCCAAATGTCCCCTTGAGTCCGCTGACATAAGCAGCAGATTCAAGAGCAACATAGGGTGACATCTTGCATCCGCGCTGACTTGCAAATGGCGGCCGCATCTGCAGCCGCCATTCGCTTCTTTCATATAGCCGTGATAGGCTACGTAGATACTTACGTAGCCTATGACGGCTATTGCAGGGATGCCATTTGTGTCCCTGCAGAAGCTGTGATAGGCTACATAAGTATTTACGTAGCCTATCACGGCAAAACTAAAGGAACGCAAATGGTGGCAGCTACGGCGGCCGCCATTTGCATTCCCCCCCCTTTTTTTTTTGCCGTTTTAGCCTACATAAATATTTATGTAGGCTATTACAGCAAAAAAAAGGGGGAATGCAAATGGCAGTCCCTACGACATTTGCAGTCCCCCCCCTTTTTTTTTGCCGTAATAGCCTACGTAAATATTTATGTAGGCTAAAACAGCAAAAAAAAGGGAACGCAAATGGCGGCCGCCGTAGCTGCCACCATTTGCATTCGCTGTTGTTTTTTGCCGTGATAGGCTACATAAATATTTACATAGCCTATCACGGCAAAATACAGGGACACAAATGGCGGCGGCTATGGCAGCTGCCATTTTTGTCCCTGCAGGCTGCCCAATGGCCGGATGTCTGGCTGCGGGCACCCCCTGCCGACAGCTCTGTGGAATCTCTGTGGAGCGGAGCCAGATGGAGAGAATTTCAGGGGGAGGGACAGAGCGCCTCCCCCCCACCGTGAATGTCACCCTTCAAAAAGGTAAGTGACTTTCGTACATCCCTACAACACTCTCTAGATACTTTGGACTACATCCCCCATCATTATTGGCCATTGTCTGTGCTGACTGGGCTGCTGGGAGTTTAAGTCCAAAAGATCTAGATGGCACCAGGCTCGGAAGTCTACATTAGCAGAAACGTCCTCATGGAACAAGCTGTTCAGCAGTGAAACTGGCTGTCTCAGGAAGTGGCGGGGTCTCTCTCCCTGGAGGCATTTCAGCAGAGGCTACATGGTGATCTGTCAGGGATACTGTTCCTGTGTCCTACACTGCAAATCCTGCATTGAGCAGGGGGCTGGATTTGATTTTCTCCAAGATCACTTCCAAGCGTAAAATTCTACGGCTCTTTTTCCTAGAGATCCCAAACATGGAATTTGACAGCAGTGACAGCCTAGATCAAAATTTTCAGTGTGTTATGCACAACCCTGTCAGATCCCATCACCATAAATTTGAATTTACTCCTTCCCCCCCATAAATTGAGCTTTATACTCAATATTCGGCATGGCAGAGAATCCCGCCTTGGATTTCAGTGAGGCCAAATCCACTGGCATTTGGCCCCCTGAAACCCGTGGCAGAACAGCCTCCCACCCCCTGCCACCCTGCAGAATCCCCCCCTGGACAAAGCTTACCTGGAGCGGATGTTCCGGCGGCGGTGGTTCTGGTGGCAGCAGCTGCAGCTGGTCTCTTGGCCGGCTGCTGCGGTCGCAAATGGCGGCTGCCGTAGCGGCCACCATTTGTGTCCTTCCAGGCTGCCATGATAGGCTACGTAAGTATTTACGTAGCCTATCACGGTAAAGGCAGCCACGCAAATGGCAGCCACTACGCCATTTGCGTAGCTGCCTTTACCGTGATAGGCTACGTAAATACTTACGTAGCCTATCACGGCAGCCTGGCAGGACGCAAATGGCGGCTGCAGCAGCCAGCCGTGGCCGGAACTCTGGCTGCCCATGGCCCTGGCCGGCGGCTCCGTGGAGCCGCCACGGAGCAGAGCTGGCCCAGGGAGGATTCCGGGGGGAGGATGGAGCGCCTCCCCCCAACCCCGAATCAAAGCTGCAAAAAGGTAAGTGACTTTTGTACATTCTTACTCATTTTGCCATTATAATGTCAATTCTCCCAGGTTGGAGAGATTTTTTGGAGGTCTTCACAATTCTTTTGTTTAATTGTTTAATTACCCTAATTAATTGGGTGGTGTCTGCAAACCTGGCCACCTCACTGCTCCTTCCTAATTCCAAACAGTTTACGAACAAGAAGAAAAGCACAGGTTCCAATTCAGATCCTATATGCTTTATATTTTTCACTTTAATAACACTAATGAACAATTTCCCTGGAACAGACAATAAGCTAAGCGGGGCTGTCATTTCCTGGATTCTCCCTGGATCCCTGTTTAAAAATTGGCATTACTTTGGCAGCTGTCAGGTCCTCTGGTTCAAAGGCTGATCTTAGGGACATGTACACATGTATCTTAGAATATGTGTATGTAATGATTTCCAACTACTAAAAATGGGAGGAGAGGTGATTTTAGTTTCTGCTGGTGATATGCTTCTGCTAATGTGTGTATTTGCGAGAGGAGTGGAGGGAGAGCTGCTATGACGTCACTCGATTTGCAGGTTGAGATAAGATTGGACTACATCCCAGGGTTGCTGTGAGCAACACTGTCTCATCTTTTGACTACCTACAATACTACGGTACCTTGTCCGCCCACTAAGTATCTTGGAGCTATTGAACAACCTATGAGGATGATCATATAAACAGGGCTAATATGAGGCCAGCAATACAAAATAGCCTTGTGGATATGACAGGCTTTCATTTCTGTTAAGCACAATATACATGTAAAGAATTGCAGAGCTGTAGTGAGATTTTCCTCTTGCATACAAAGGGTCTCATGAAAGTGAGTTCATGTTGTTGTTGTTGTTGTTGTTGTTGTTCATAGAATCATAGAATAGTACAGCTGGAAGGGGCCTACAAGGCCATCGAGTCCAACCCCCTGCTCAGTTCAGGAATCCAAGTTAGAGCATCCCTGACAGATGGCCGTCCAGCCTTCTTGTCTTATTGTTGTTATTGTTGTTGTTGTTATAACACAGATATTCTAGGGTTTATGGTTGGGAGGGGTTAAAATTGAGAGAAAGTGACTTAGAACCCCTTCAAATGTAGCCCAAAACACAAATTTCACAGCAGAAATTTCAAAACAGATGCAGAGCACATTAACAGAGGAACAGCTGCAAGAGACTGCAACTCAAGAGAGGCCATGCCAGCTCCCCCACCCCACCCCATGCACACGGTTCACTTTACAGATCAAGATATAAGTGCAATCCATTTGCTGCATACAAGTTTTCATTATAATTCTTCCATAGATCAAGTTTATATTTAGTCTCCTTTCCATAATCTCAGGAAAGGCTTTGATAAATACTGCTGCGCATATGCTGTATATTATCAGTACACAGAATAAAATGCTGCCATATTTTATAAAAGTCGCCTTTTTGCCTTGTGCTAATTTCAATTGATATGCCAATTTTTCTGCCATAGCTATTTGCCATCATTCTGTATACCATGATTTCAGTGTTAAAAGTTCTACAGGTTTCCAACTTTTAGCTATGACTCTTTGGGCTGCTATCAGCATGAATTCAATTAAATCCTTTGATGTCACGTTTGCATTTTGTTCCTCCCATATTGTTGTCACATGTATGGTTTGATGTGTAATATTTGCCATTTCGAAAAATATGATGTTCCAAAACTGTGACAGAATAGGAGATGTCCTCCACATATGAATGTATAAACCTTGCTGATCGCAGTTTCTCCAACATTTTGTGTTGTTTGTATTGACTATTCTGGCCACACGTACTGGCATGATATATGATCTGTGTAACAATTTCAACATATTCTCCCTGGCAATTATTGAAGCAGTTTGCCTCGTGTCACCTATACTTTATCCCTTAATTTTGTTCTATTGGTATCCCAATATCATCTCCCCATATAATTTTCAGTCCATCTGACATATTCATATCTACAGTATTTCAATGATTTGTGAATACATTTCTGAAACCAACCCTTTTTGTATTAACCATATGTTCCAATAATATACCTTCAAATTTTGTCATGCTTCTAAACAGTTTGTTTTAAACAAGGATTTGTAATACAATGATTTCTTTGATGAAAGAGCATCCAGTTTATTTGCATTCCCTGAAGCTTTCCTTCTAGTTTTACTACAGAAGGGAGAATTTTAGTTTCATAGTAATCTCTTCGTTTCCATTTTGTATATTGCTCTTGGTTCTCTATAGAAGTAAAATTTGGATGCAACAAGAATGGTAGTAATGGGGATATTTCCAGAATTAATTTCTTTTTCTTTTTTTCTTTTTCTTTTTTTTTTTTGTTGAAAATACTTTTTATTTTATTTTTGTCTTTATAAATGTAGGGTTGGTGGAGAATTTCTCCACGAATCTTCGGGAGGCTGAGCGCTGACGCATTCGGCCCCCCAAAAGCGTTGGGGAAATTCTCCACTGGCCCCCCGCCCCCCCTGGAATGGGACTTATTTGCGTTGCCCTTATTTTCGCCGTAGTCTACGTAAATCTTTACGTAGACTAGACGTGCCAAAATAAGGAACGCAATTGGCAGTCCCCATGGGAGCCACCATTTGCGTACGTGCTTTTTTTTTTTTTTCCAAAGTCACCCATGATAGGCTACGTGATGATTTACATAGCCTATAAAGGCTGACTTTGGAAATCTAGCTGTGATAGGCTACATAAATCGTTACGTAGCCTATCACGGGTGTGTGTGTTTTTGTGTTTTTTTTTTACTTTTTTTTTTTGCGGCCAGGTAGACGGGGCACTCCTACCCGGCCTGAATTTCGCCGGCGAGGGATGGGGCGCCTCCCCCCCAGCCTGAATTTCGGCCGGGCGAGGAGGGGCGCCTCCCCCCCCTTGCCTGAACTTCGGGGGGAGAAGCGAAGCACCTCTCCTTCATCGCGAAGCAAGCTGCGGGACAAGGTAAGTCCCTTTCGTCCATCCCTATTAAATGAAATAAATGAAATAAACAGTTGTTGTTGTTGTTCAGTCGTTAAGTCATGTCCGACTCTTCGTGACCCCATGGATCATAGCACACCAGGACTTCCTGTCCTCCGCTCTCTCTCAGAGCGTGCTCAAGTTCATATTCATTGCATCCATCGGTGATGCTATCTAGCCATCTCATCCTCTGCCGTCGCCTTCTCCTTTTGCCTTCAGTCTCTCCCAGCATCATGGTCATTTCCAGTGACTTTTCTCTTCGCATTAAGTGGCCAAAATATTTGAACTTCAGCTTCAGTATCTGTCCTTCCAATGAGCACTCAGGGTTGATTTCCTTTACGATTGACTGATTTGACCTCCTTGCACTCCAGGGGACTCGTAAGAGTCTTCTCCAGCAGAAATAAATAGTACCAACAACCTAATCAGTAGCTACAGTTTCCCAACTATACAATATTATTAAGAGGACACAGCAATAACAAAAAGGAGAAAAATATTTAAAAGGGTTAAATTTACATTCAAATACACATGGGCTCCAAACCCCATTCTACTTAAAAATTATACCTATAACATTGACAATATTACAATTCAATACAGCATGAATAATCATATCATGTCATCAGTCTTATAGCAAGGAAGCAGGCCTACAATTCATTTCCAGTAACCCTCTATTGCTCTTCAATTAACATATAATAGTGAAACTTAACAGTTTTACCAGCCAAAAATCTTACTAGCCAGTATCAATAATGATAGTAATAATAGTAAAAAAAGAAAGGAGATTCAAAAGGATTAATAATAATAATCACAGATCACTAATAAATTTTATGTTATATGATAATAAAGCTTAAAAACAACCTTACAACAATCAGTAATATATTTTATACTAGATATATAAATGAGTGTGCACATTTCTATACACCCTCAAACAGTATATTTAGATACAGTATGTCATATCCATTTTAAAGAAAAAGGATTTTTTAAAGAAAGAGAGAGAAAAATGAGAGAAAGCAGATGGAGATATATACATATATATATATATATATATGTGTGTGTGTGTGTGTGTGTGTGTGTGTGTATATATATATATATATATATATATATATATATAAACAATTAACTCTGGCCTAGCCTGAGTCATTCAGACTAAACATAGCCAGTTAACAAAACACATTTGTAGATTCCAATTCAAGGGGCTGGAATATAAATCTCACACATTTGTGCATTTAGCCATGCCTCCCCCATTTCGTGATTTAGGAACTGCTTCATCTGACCTTCAGAAGCAATATAAAACGTAGCAGGATATTTTAAGTGATATTGTAAGTTCATTTGTTTTGCCAGGTTTTTCGCCTTGATGAATTGCCCTCTTTTCTCAACAACTTCTTTGGTGTAATCCAGAAATAATATAACTTTATCTTGTTTCCAAAAAGGATTTCCACCCCCTCTTGCCAAACACAGGATATAATTCTTTGTGGAGATTCTTGCAAATTAGACTATAATCATATAACAAGTCCCTTTGGCATTTGGCACATGGAATGTCTGCTCAATATCCAGTAAATAATCAGATGGCACAGGGAGTATCTCATGAAAAAGCTTATCTACAAATAATATGTACGTTTGCTCTGCCCATAAAAGCCTCCAATTGGGAAATTCTGACAGGAGTTGTTGAAAAAACGTGTGACACAGTTTCATTTGCTGCCATCCTATCTTGCAGCTTGTTAACCTTCACCTCCATTTTTTTGCCATGAAGTGTTAATTAAATCCAAAGCCCCTTGCAGGGTGGTGATGGAATTTTGAATTGTATCCAACCACTTAGCCTGTTCAGCAAATTGTGAAGACAAAGTTTTTATCCAAATAAATAACTCCCCTATATTTTTGGTTCTCGGCACCTTTGCCAAAGGAGGTACAGGGGATGTAGGCGGAGATGTATTTCCTTTTTTTCTCCTTGCTGCAGCCATGTTCCCCTTCAAACAGATCTTGCAGGTCCTCAAATATCCTCAAATATTGTTAATATTTCTTAAACCATTCCTCAGATATTGTTGGTATTTCTTAATCCATAAATTACAATGGAGCACATCAGCCCTAATTTCTCCTATTTATTAGGGATGTACGAAATTGGCCTTACCTGGCTCCGCTGGGTTACGCTGGGGGGGGGAGGCACTCCGTTCCTCCCCCCAGAATCCTGGCCAGCCAGCTGTGCTCCGCAGGGATTCTGCGGAGCCACTGGCTGGCTCCGCCAGCAGCCGGACATCCGTCCGCTGGCTAGCAGGGACGCAAATGGCGGTGGTCGTAGCCGCCGCTGTTTGCATCCCTGTAGTCAGCCGTGATAGGCTATGTAAATCTTTACGTAGTCTATCATGTCTGACTTAAAAAACAACAACAACGCGCATACGCAAATGACGGCGGCTACGGCCGCTGCCATTTGCGTTCCTTATTTTCACCCATCTTAGTCTACGTAAATATTTACATAGACTAAGATGGCCAAAATAAAGAATGCAAATGGCGGCCGCCGTAGCCGCCACCATTTGCGTACACACGTTGCTTTTTCTAAAGTCAGGCGTGATAGGCTACGTAAAGATTTACATAGCCTATCACATTTTTTTTTAACCTAGCCATGATAGGCTATGTAAATCTTTATGTAGCCTATCACGTCTTTTTCTTCTTTTACACGGGAAATGACGGCAGCGGCAGCTGGTTGGAAGACCGGCCGCCGCCGCCGCCGCCACCGAACCGCCATTGGAGCCTCCACCGGAGCCGCCACCACCCGGAACATCCACCCCAGGTAAGTCTCGTCCTGGGGGGATCCGTGGGGGGTGGCGGGGGGGTGGCAGGCTGTTCCGCCACAGATTTCAGGGGGGCCGAATGCGCTGGCATTTGGCCTCCCCGAGATCCGTGGCAGAATTCTCTGCCATCCCTAACTTAGATAGGAGTATCAAAACAACTTTTAGCAATGATTAAGCTCTGGGAGGGTCATCTCAGAATCCAGCCCCTCTGCTGCTTCCCCGAGAGGACTAATTTACCAAGACTTCATCCAGATGCTGCCTTGCCTCCCCTTTTCATTCCAGGGGAGAGATGAAAAGGTTTTTCAACCTTTTAAAAAGCTGTTTGAGATAGCATCCCATGGAGACTCTGCAGAATGCTGCAAGGGCGACATTGGCTCTGACCGGAACCTAATTGTCATTGTCATCCATTGCAGACAGGATGACAATGTGAGTTATTTATTTTTTCCAGGACAGGAGACACAGAGTACTGGAAGATCCCGTCCTTCTTCTTTGCCGTTCAGGAGGTCGACCAGAATCCCAGACTCTTACCCAACACCACCCTGGGCTACAGTATCCATGACAACTACTGTATATCAGTGCCAGACTGACTTCAGATACCTTGCTAGACCTGCTCTCTCCTGGGTACGCAAATGTTCCCAACTACAAATGTGGAAGACAGAATCACCTGTTGGCTGTTCTGGAAGGGACCAACTCTGACATCTCCATCCAGATTTCAACCATGTTGGGCATCTACAAAGTCCTACAGGTATGTGTGTATGTGTGGGGGGATGCAGGTTGAGTTTCACTCTACTTGGGTTCCTTTCCAAACAAAGAAAAACTTTCCCTGGAGAACATAAATAGGAGCTACACTCCCACCATGAATATAGGTGATCCAGATCCACATTGGGCTGTATATCTTAAAGCCCCCCCCCCCCAAGGATCACAGTCTGTATTGAGGAAGGCATACTAGGTATTTCTGGTAGAAAGATCCTGCACTCAAGGGCAAAGCTAGGGACGTACGAAAGTGACTTACCTTTCGTGGATTATGTTGATGGGGGGGGAGGCATTCCGTCCCGCCCCGCAGAATCCTGGACGGGGGGGAGGTGCGCCATTCCTGCCCCCGGAATCCTCGAACAGCCGGCTGTGCTTCGCGGCAGCTCCACAGAGCAGCCGGCCAGGCCCGGCCCGGCCAGGCCAGAACCATCCGCAGCTGGATTTCCGGCCACGGAGGCTCTGGGTAAAAAAAAACACCAACAACAACCAACTGCGTACGGCTCTACGTAAATCTTTATGTAGGCTGAAACAGCGAATCAAAAGGGGACGCAAATAGCACCCACTACGCTATTTGCGTTCCCCTTTATTTTCGCCATCATAGTCTACATAAATATTTACGTAGATTAAGACAGTAAAAAGAAGGAACGCAAATGGCGGTGGCCGTAGCCGCCATTTGCGTATGCGGTTTTTTTTTTTAAACCCACCCAACCATGATAGGCTACATAAAGATTTACATAGCCTATCACGTCTTTTTTTCTTTTTTATTAAACCTAGCCATGATAGGCTACATAAATCTTTACGTAGCCTATCACATCTTTTTTTTTTTTTACACACAAGCCTGGAAATGGCAGTGGCGGTAGCCGGTCGGAAGACCGGACACCGCCTCCGAAGCCGCCGCCGAAGCCGCCGCTGCCCGGAAGATCCGCCCCAGGTGAGTCCCATCCCAGGGGGGATCCGCAGGGGGGTGGGGGGGTGGCAGGCCATTCCACCACAGATTTCGGGCAGCCAAATGCACTGGCATTCGGCCTCACCGAGATCTGTGGCGGAATTCTCTGACATCCCTAGGCAAAGCACACGAATAACATCATATATGCCTTGCTCTGCATTCATATGCTTATAGCTAAGAAAGCAAAGGGGACTTAGAGACACCAGAGAGCAGGGAGGGAAACAACTTGGCAGCTGTCAATCCTACATAAGGATCACGTGTGCTTCTATTCTGGATCTCGCTTCCTGGGGGGTGGCGGGAAGTTCATGATAACAGAGTGTGAAGCTCAGAGTTTTATCTGGAATTGCATGGAATCAGCTTTGTTGTATCAGGGACACACAAAGCAAGAAAAACCGAGTGTACCATACCTTTAAAGTCCAGTTTTCATGGGTCTCACAGCGCTTGAAAGGAACATACTTCTGGATGGAATGAGGAGAGTAGAACTGAAAATCATCAACCAGGAAGTGGCAGCTCAACTAATGAGAGAAGCTCCCCCCCAGTCCAGGCTCCCCGCTGCTACTGCATTATTATGAATGGAGAGTAACTCATTCACAATTTAATTGCAGCAAACTGTCAGAGAGTTAGAGCAACCCCCCTTTTCCCCAATCTGTGCACTTTTGCATGAAGAAACTGAAATCCCCGATTCTCTGCTGTGGTATCTGAAGGCTCCCTAAGGGAGTACTCCACTACCCCAATTTTCCCCCATTCCAGCAAACTGTCATAGAATTATTTGTGTAGGTCTTTGTTGTGTTGGAAAGGAAGGCAAGTCACTGTACTTTGCTAGGTTACTACTGGCACAGTCAGGTGGAATGCCCCGATCGTACTGGATTTACAGTGAAGGACTGGGCACACAGCAGCTGAACTGCAGGGGAGCTAAAGTAAAGAAGAAGAAGAAACAAACAATTGAGTAAAAGTACTCTGTAAAAATGCAGCTTCCCCTCAGTTGGGTGGCTGTGGACTGGCCAAAATGTCATCTGCTGCAAAGGATTTCCAAGCAGTCCCAATCCTCACTCAGCAAGGCGCCCATGAAGATAGGCCCATGAGCACATGAAATACTTCTGGGAAAGTTCAATGAACTGTTGAGAACTTGGTTACTTGATGAAGACTCAGGAGATCCTCCTAAACTTAGGGAATATCCTTCTTTTTTTGGTGGTCCATTATTATGAAGTCTGAACATTTTATTTGCCATAAAATTACAATTATTTGTTCAATTGACTTGAAGTCTGGCACAGATACTGTCCATTTAATAGGTGTTATCTGGTCAAGTTTCTAAAATATCCAATGAAAAATTGAAATTTAGTTCTGAAACAAAACTAAGCAGAAGTCTCTTCTTTTCTTTCCCAGCTCACTTATGCTTTTGTTTCTCATGTTCTGAGTGATAAAACTCAGTTCCCTTTTTTCTACCAAACGGTCCCCAAAGAAAGAACCCAGTACCCAGGGATTGTCAAACGGCTCCTGCATTTCAGATGGACGTGGGTTGGTCTCATTGCTCCAGTCACTGACAATGGAGAGAGATTCGTTGGGACCTTGTCCCATGAGCTCGTCAGGTGTTTGTGTTGCTTTCTCACAACACATCTCAGGACTGAATGCAGACCAAATTGGTGAGGTTCCATTGCACAAGTGGAGACAAGTCAATGTCATAGTTTATTGTGCAGTGACTTCCTCCTGTTTAAAATCACTAAACATTTTGCAAAGAATAATTGCACACTTCATAAAACCAATTGAGGGGCAAGTCTGGATTGTCACAGCTTTGTGGGACATCACCAGTCACCACTGGGGACAGAGAAAAGGGGTTCCACAGTCTGAGCCTGCCTCAGAGTGCCTGCCCCCCACAACCCCTTTAGGGGCAAGACTAGGTTAAGCTGAGTGCATCTCAACTATGCCCCCACATTGTCCTGTCCATCCCCAGTGAACAAGGGATGGCTACAGAACATGGCTCACACAAAACATCCTTGAGCATGGGGGATTGGATTCCTTGAGTTGTGTAGGTATCTCCTGAACCCTGAACTGGTCAGGGTTAACATGGGGTTCTGGACCTTGCATCTCCTTTCCAGGATGATGTCTTTATGGGAAAAGGGAGAGAAATGAATTAACTCTCTCTCCCCTATCCCCAGTTCCTCCTTGGAGTGGTGGTGGTTAGACACTGTTAGTCTGTTATCCCTCATGAAATAGCAGCTATCAGGTGCTCAGCAGGCCTGGTTATGTGGTATTGGGGGTAGTGGCAGGATGGGTTGGGGGAGAGGACAGGCAAGGGCTCCTCTCATGGAAACAGAACAAATCCTACCCCAAATCCCCTGGGGGATAGTGTAACTGCCCCTGATGTCCAGAAAACTTTGAGGCCCAAAAGTCTAGGGTGGGGACCATTGACCAGAGTGTGCCGCCTTCCCAGTGTCACATGAAGCACTGGGGGAGATGGTGCACCCTCTGGGGCAGAACTGGGCTCAACTGGGCCCTCTTGTGCTGCTGCTTCCAGAGTCTCATCCTGGACTTCTCTACTGTGTGGGTCCCAAATCTGTCTTTGAGGGAGCTGTGATCTCTGCAACAAGATGAGGCAAAGGGGGCTTCCTTTTCTCCTGGGCCCACACCTGTGTCTGGGTTGGAGCTGAAACTCTCTCTGCGCCCTGCTCATGCAGTTCTCTGGGTCTTCCCCCCCCCCATACCAGTCTGTTGAGTTTAGGGTCCTTTTCCCAGTGGCTCAGTTTCCCTGAGCTGTTCCAGAGCCTCCCCCCCTCCCGTTGAAGGAGCTGGAATGGTAACTGGACAGTTGAAGGAGATTCCCTGAGCTGTTTCCACCTGTGTCTGGGGCTGCTGCTGCTGCTGGGTGCTGAGCATGGACATGGTAGATGGACAACTGCCTGGGAGGGTCCTTTTGGGAGGAAGTGTGGGGCACATTGGCCAAGCCTGTATCTGAAAGGACAGTCTTGATCTTATGGCTCATATGAAGGTGTTTAACAGGTAAAGGTCAGGCCAAGCTCACTTGTCCAACCCCCTGCCCCACACCCATGGGAAGAATGTGGAGCCACCTATGTGAATTCTTGCAAAAATGCAGTTTCTCCTGCTGAATGGAGAGTTCAGGAAGTTGCAGAGGTGATGCAACTTCTTCCAAATGTAATTATCAAAATCATAGTGTTTTATTCCTCCTCTTCCAAACCTGAAGGGAGTTTTCCAAAGCTCACCTTTGAGTCCACTGGAATAAGCAGCTGATTGAAGAGCAACATGGGTGACGTCTTGCATCCAGGTGCAAAGGAACTGATACATAAATGTCTCCCGTACCACAGAGAGTTTGGGAGGAGTTTTAGGGTAGGTGAGGAGGACTGTGTGGGTGTGAGATTCACCTGCTATCTTCCTCTTCAGATGTGAAGCCTTGGTGGGTTGGGCTCCATCTGTACTGGGAAAGCCATTGAAGACTTTGTCTTGCAAGGGGCCTCTGGCTTCTTCTTACCATTCTTCCAATTGTTTGAGAGAAGCAAGATGGAGGCTGTGCCAGGTGTATCCAGAATGATTCTGCTCTTGTTGCTGCCCCAGGCAACCTGTGGGATGCTCATGGCCAAATGCCCCTTGACATCGGTGAGGGGTACAGAAGGCCTATTTAATCATTACAGGACAGGAGACTTCCTCATTAGTGGGATCATCTCTGCAACGTATGCTATATTTCAACCATTCACTTTCAACAAGCCTCCCTCTACCAGAATTTACCGGTAAGTGATGGAGCTGCTGCAGTTCCACTTGCTAATATCATGAACTCCAATCATCCCTAATTTCCTGTTACTGCCCCCGTTATGAATTGCTGTCATATTTTGCCCTTGGGAATCCTTCAAGATGAAGAGAGAATTCGGTGCTCAGCCTGCTTGTTCACTTTTAAAAGTTCAGGAGCATCTTACGGGACAATTCGATCTAGGTCAATTAGGACCATTTGATCAATGCACAGCCACCATCCCAGGAGCTGGCCAGGGTCCTTTGAACTGTAAGAGATGTTGTAGAACAAAGTGGTCTTTCTCCCTTCTTGATAATGGACAGAAGAAACAGCCGTTGTAACTTTCAGACATGTGAACAGACACAGGCTATAGGTAAGAGGGCAGAGCACTTCTCCCCCCCCCCCCATAACTGCCTATTAAGATTGTAAATGCTAGTCTGGAAACCAAGTTCTCTTGAAGGAGCTGGGGACATTTAGCTAGTAGAAATGCAGATGACATGGAGAGATGAAAGCAGTCTTCAAATCTCTGTACAGCAGCCATGCAGAAGATGGCGCAAACTTGGTCTCTGTTACTCCAGAGGGTATGGTAAGAATGACAGGACACTGCTTCAGGTAGTGACGAGCTTTGTCTCCCTTGAGGTAGTTCAGCAGAGGCTGAATGGCCATCTGTCAGGGATACTATTGTTGTGTCCTACACAGCCAATCCTGCATTGAGCAGGGTGGTGGATTTGATGCCTCCAAGATCCCTTCCAAGTTTAAAATGCTATGATTTCTTTCCTAGAAATCTCCAACATGGATTTTTTTTTTTTCACTATAGCGATATGCTACATCAACATTTTCACTGAGTTATGCACAACCATCTCAGATCCTATCAGCATAGATATGAAGTTAGTATTTTTTTCTTTCTTATTTTTGTTTTGCCCCAGTTTACATAGCTCATTACTTACATGGAATTGCATTTATCATTTTGTTGCCCATTCTCCCAGGATGGAGACATTTTTTGGAAGTGTTCACCATTGTCATCATCACCATCATTTAGATATCCTAAATAACTTGGTGGTGTCAGCAACCTTGGCTATCTATTTCGCTGCTCACTCCTGATTCCAGGCAGTTTGTGACCAAGTAGAAAAGCACAGGTTCCAATTCATATCCTACATGCTTGACATGTTTAGCTTTAACAACACTAAACACAAATTTTCCTGGAACCGACAATAAGCTAAGGTGGCCTGTCATTTCCTGGATTCTCCCTGGATCCCTTTTTTAAAATTTGGTGTTATATTGGCTGCTCTCTGGTCCCAAGGTGCTGATGTCAATATTAGGGACATGTCAATATGTAAATTAGAATATGTATATGTAATTATTTCCAACTATTAAAAATGGGAGGATGTATGATTTTAGCATGTGCACATGATGTGCTTCTTCTGCTGTGTGTATTTGTGAGTTGGGGATGGAGAGACAGATCCTATGACTTCACATGATTTGCAGTTTGGGATAAGAATAGTGGACTACATCCCAGGGTTGTGAGTGACACTGGCTCAGCTTTTAGCTACCCACAATGCTAGGGTACATTCTACACACAGTAAGTGTCTTGGCTGGAACTATTGAAGAAAGAATGAGGATAATAATATAAACTGGGCTAATATGAAGTTAAGAATAAAAATAGCCTTATTGATATGATAGGCTTTCAGTTCTGTTAAGCACAATGTCAATGTAAAGAATTGCAGAGCTGGAGCGAAATTAACCTCGCCAATGCAAGGGGGCTCAGGCAACTGAGTTCATAAGATCTTTATTTATTTATAAGAATAAAGAAATATAAAGAAATATAAAGAATATAAGATCATAAGAAGATCCATGCAGTATGCCTATGTATACCAGTTGCTGGGGAACATGGGTGGGAGGGTGCTGATGCACTTGTTTCCTGCTTGCAGGTTTCCCATGGGCAACTTGTTGGCCACAGTGTGAACAGAAACCTGGAGTAGATGGATTGTTAGGAAGAGCCCCATTGGATCAGACCATGTTCTTATTTGATAAACCTTAATCCTAATTCCTAACCCATTGTCCGGTCACTATTTCTCCCTCAGTGTGAAGGGTGGCACATACCAAATTTGAGCCCTTGAATGTACATATGAACAGGATTTGTTTTTAATCGATCATGTCTATTGATGCTATGGAAATATTCCATGGATGCCTCAACACAGGCAAAACACTAACTGAGGATGGGCTGTTGTGCTTCTGGCTTTGGGTCAGGACCACTGTTCCCATGAGGGAAGCTCAAGAAAAGTATTGCAGATGTCTATATTGTTTGAAAGGCTCATGTGGTAAAACAAGTAACAACTTAATACTTCAGTTTCATTGCTGACAGGATGACAATGTGACTTTCCCCTCCCGCTCCCAGGAAACGAGACACAGAATACTGGAAAATGCTGTCCTTCTTCTTTGCCATTCAGGAGATCAACCAGAATCCCAGAATCTTACCCAACATCACCCTGGGCTACAGTATCCATGACAACTATATCAATGCTGGACTGACTTCAGATGCTTTGCTAGACCTCCTCTCTCCTGGGCTGGCAAATGTCCCAAACTACAAATGTGGAAGACGGAATCACCTGTTGGCTGTTGTGGAAGAGACCAACTCTGACATCTCCATCCAGATTTCAGCTATGTTGGGCATCTACAAAATCCTACAGGTGTGTGGGGGTGGATGGGGGAAGGTGTTTGCATGCTTAGTAGCACTCTACTTGGGGTCCTTTCCAAACAAAGGGAAACCTTCTCCAAAAAAGTTACATGGGACCTACACTCCCACCATGAATATAGATGACCTGGATCCACAGTGGGGTGCAAATGTTAAAGCTCCCCTCCCCCCAAAGATCCCAGTCTGTATGGAGGGAGGCTTACTGGGCATTTCACATAGAAACATACAAACATAAGAAAAAGTGCTATGCTGGTTCAGACCATGGATCCATCTAGTCCAGCATTCTATTCACAGTGGCCAACTAACTGTTGACCAGGAACCTAAAAGCAGGGCATGAGCACAACAGCACCCTCCAACCCATGTTCCCCAGCAATTCCTGTACATAGGCTCACTGCTTCTGGTACCGGAGGTAGCAGGTAGCCATCAGGACTAGTAGCCACTGATAGCCTTTTCCCCCAGGAATTTGTCCAACCCCCTTTGAAAGCCATCCAAATTGCTGCCTGTCACTACATCCTGTGTTAGTGAATTCCGTCGCTTAACTATGTGCTATGTGAAGAAGTCCTTCCTTTTATCTGTCCTGAGTCTCCCACCAATCAGCTTCATGGGATGACCCCAGTGGGTTCTAGTATTTTGAGAGAAGGAGAAAAATGTCTCCCTATCCACATTCTCCACACCAAGCAAAATTTTGTAGACCTCTATCATGTCTCCCCTGACCCTCCTTTTTTTCCCAAACTAAACAATCCCAGTTGTTGTAACCGTCTCTCACAGCGGAGATGCTCCAGCCCCTTGAACATTTCAGTTGCCCTTTTGTGCACCTTTTCCACCTCTACCTAGGGATGGCAGAGAATTCCACCATGGATTTCAGTGAGGCCGAATGCACTGGCATTCGGCCCCCTGAAACCCATGTCGGAACGGCCTCCCACCCCCCACCACCTCACAGAATAGCCCCGGAATGAAACCTACCTGGGGCTCCAGTGGTGGTGGTGGCGGCTGCGGTGGTAGTGGCTGCGGCGGCTGGTCTTTCGACCGGCTGCTGCGGCCGCCATTTGTATGTAAGTATTTACGTAGCCTATCACAGCAAGCAAAAAAAAAAAAAAAAAGCATACACAAATGGCGGCTGTGGTAGTCGCCATTTGCGTTCCCTTTTTTCGCCGTTTTAGCCTACTTAAATATTTACGTAGGCTATTACGGCGAAAAAAAGGGGAACTCAAATAGCGTAGTGGGTGCTATTTGCATTCCTTTTTTTCCCGCCGTAATAGCTTACGTAAATATTTACGTAGGCTAAAACAGCGAAAAAAAGATAATGCAAATGGAGGCCACTGTAGCCGCTGCCATTTGCGTATGCTGTTTTTTGGGGGAGGGGTTGCTTGCAGGATGTCCAGCTGTGGGCGGCACCAGCCGGTGTCTCTGCGGAATCCCCGTGGAGCAGAGCTGGCCAGATTATGATTTCAGGGGGAGGCGCAGAGCGCCTCCCCCCCACCACGAATCACCCTGTTGGAAAGGTAAGTGACTTTCGTACATCCCTACCTCTACCGTATCTTTTTGTAGGTACGGTGACCAGAACTGTATACAATATTCCAAGTATGTTTGCACCATAGATTTGTTGAGGGGCAGTATGATATTGCCGCCCAGCCCCCAAACATGCTGCCCAGCCGCCAGCTCCTTACCTGGGCCATTGTTCTCCATGTGTGACTTGGGGGAGATGCTAGGGGTGTACGAAACCCCACTTACGTGGCTCCACTGGGGTCCGCTGGTGTGGGGAGGTGAACTGTTCCTCCCTCCCAGAATCCTGCCCAGCTGGCTCTGCTCCGTGGCCAGTCCGTGGAGCCACTGGCTGAGCCAATCCGCAGAGGGGCCTCCACCTGCTGCCGGGCTGCTGCGGACGCAAATGGCGTCCTGTGTAGGGGATGCCATTTGCGTCCCTACGCTAGCCATGATAGGCTACGTAAATATTTACATAGCCTATCATGGCGTCCCCTACGCCATTTGTGTCCCTGCTTTAGCTGTGATAGGCTACATAAATATATATGTAGCCTATCATGGGCAAGCATAGGGACGCAAATGGTGGCCGCTACAATGGCCGCCATTTGTGTCTGCAGCAGCCCAGCAGTGGCCAGAGCCGCCGCCACCACCGCTTCATCCGCCACTGCCGCCGCTGGTGCTGGTGCCACTGGGGTCAGAGTTACTGCCAGGGGAGCCACTGGGGAAAGTGCTGCTGGCACTGCCTGTTGCAGTCCGCCAACCACCTGTTCTGCCCTGTTTGCAAGGAGGAAAGAATGGGCGATTGGCAGAAGGCTGCCTGTCAAGGAAGGAAACTTCTGAGCAGATTTGGCAGGTGCGAGGGCAAGGGTCACCCCCCAGCTGCACCCTCTCTCTTTCTTGCAAGGAGGGGAGGGCACCCAGCTGGAGTACGGCTCCTGACTCTGCTCAAGCCTTCATGGGTTCCTTGCTTGAGAGGAGCCCGTGAAGGCTAGAGACACGTGGAGGAGGCAGGAGTTGCCCGTCAACTGCACTCTCTCCCTTCCTCAGAAGGAGGGGATGGCGCATGGTTGCTGGCTGACTCCTGCCTCTGCTTCAGCCTTCACGGCTTATTCCTTGCTTGTAATAAGGGCAGGCTGCTGTTGCTATCCCTTCCAGCTCGTAGGCCCTCTGGATGCCCTGGCAGTGGACTTATGGTTCTGGGGAATGGGGTGGGCCATTTTTGAAATGTGGACTCCCTGTATTTTTGAAAATGCTGGGAGTAAACTTTTTAAAACGGCTCCCCCATCGAGAACAAGACGGCTGCCAGCATGCATCCAGAAAGCACAGGGAAGGTGCAGAGGGCTGGGTGGAGCTGTGGCAGCTTGGCTTCCAGTTTGCACTGAAGTGCGCCAAAGTTCTTCAGAGCAATTTGATTTGTTTCGGGCTGCTGGGTTCCCCCTCCGCCTTGACAGCCCTAATGACGATTCAGGAGATGGCTTTACAATTAGGGAATCTTCATTTTTTAGTGTAACACCATTATGAGGCCTGAACATTTCATTTGCCATAAAATTCAGACTGTTTGTTCAATTGATTTGAGGTATGGCACATATACAAAGGTAAAGGTGTCCCCAACCAGTCGTGTCCGACTCTAGGGTGTGGTGCTCATCTCTATTTCTAAGCCGAAGAGCCAGCGCTGTCCGAAGATGCTTCTGTGGTCATGTGGCTGGCATGACTGAACACAGAGGTGCATGGAACGCTGTTGCCTTTCCCACTGAAGTGGTACCTATTTGTCTACTTGCAATTTCTTGCTTTCGAACTGCTAGGTTGGCAGAAGCTGGCACTGAAGACGGGAGCTCACTCCGTCACGCGGCACTCGGGTCTCGAACTGCTGTCCTGCCGACCTTCCAGTCTGCAGTTCAGTGTCTTAACCACTAAGCCACTGCGGCCCTTATGGCACAGATAACTTCCACTCAGTAGACGTTAGCTGGTCAGATTTCTGAAACATCCAATGAAGAATTGAAATTTGATTATGCAACAAAATAAACCGCCCTTCTCATCCTTTCTTTGTCAGGTCACTTATGCTTTTGTTTCTCATGTTCTGGGTGATAAAACTCAGTTCCCTTTTTTCTACCCAACGGTCCCCAAAGAAGGAACCCAGTACCAGGGGATTGTCAAACTGCTCCTGCATTTCAGATGGACGTGGGTTGGTCTCATTGCTCCAGACAATGACAATGGAGAGAGATTCGTCGGGACCTTGACTCATGATCTCATCAATAATGGTGTTTGTGTTGCATTCTCACATAGAATGTCAGGACTGAATGCAGACCAAATGGTGTTAGGTCAGGTTCCACCGCACAATTGGAGAAAAGTCAACGTCATGGTTTACTGTGCGGAGACAACATCCTTCTTAAAAGGAATACACATTATGCAAAGAATTATTGCATACTTCATAAAACCAATTGTGAGGCAAGTCTGGATTGTCACAGCTTTGTGGGACATCACCTTGGAGTTAAAATATAATGATCTGCATGTTAAACATATTGATAGTATATTCTCCTTTTTTATAAAAAGAAACAAAATGTCAAACTTTAATGATTTTTCACACTTCTACTATTCTGTCAAGCAGTTTGTGGAGAAGAACTTCAGTTGTTCATATTCAAAGCATACATTGTCTGTGAAAGGCTGGATGAGATGCACAGAGATTGAGAAACTGGAGGCCCTGCCCCAAGAGGAGATGGAGAGAATCCTGTCTGCAGACAGCTACATCATTTACAACACTGTCCAGGCTGTGGCCCGTGCCATAGATGCTGCTTATTCATCTAGATCCAAGAGGGTGGTGGTGGAGGTTGGAGGAAGGCTGGATGCTCAAAGGCTACGTCCATGGCAGGTATTCCCTTTCCCATCACAGATATCGCTGTTGAATATGTCAAAGAATTGTTGAATTCCAGTATGATTGCCTTGGATTTAGAATATGAGAATATAAGAAAATGTGGTGATGGAGATTGCAGAACAAGTTTAGGTCTAATTGTGTATTATTTCATTGTTATTTATTACATTTTTTTCATCTCCCAATACCCAAAACAATCAACAATAAACATCTTACATGCTGTCAAATGTCTGGGAGTAGAGGAAATTCTTAACCTGGTGCCAAAAGGATGACACTCACTGGGGAGAGTGTTCCAAAATTGGAGGGCCACATTCAAAAATGCCTTCTGCCTTCTTGCCATTCTCCAAATATTCCTCAGAGCATGCACCCAGAGGAGGGCCTTGGATGATGATAGCAATGTCTGGATAGGACTCAGATCGCCCAAACAGCTAAAGCAGACCAATGACATTCAGAGATGAAAACTGGTTCCTCATGAAAGTTAAGGGCTGCACTCAGCCATTTGAACCTGGAACCAGCCCTGAGCCATAGGAGATTCCAGAGTGAAATGGGCAGAACTGAGATGTTGAGTTTGGTTCTTGTTTCACAGATGCTGGTGTTTTCTAAACCATTACAGCTTCACCCTTTCCTGCGAAACCCCCATTTTTATAATACTTCTATGGATGGAATATATTTGGATGAGAATGGAGAGCTGGCAGCCAACTTCGACATCGTGAACTGGGTGAAGTTTCCCAATGGCTCTGTTTGTAGAGTGAAATTTGGGAGTATGGAAAGACAGGGATCCCCAGCAGGCCTGAAGTTCACCATTGACCAGGATGCCATTGTGTGGCCCAAATGGCTCAGCCAGGTGGGGACAACATATCAGGTTCCAGGTCAGCCTTCCCTAATCCAGGTGGATTGCCTTCAGAGACAGGGTGCAGGTTACTTGTGACTGAAATTTTTGATCCATTTATATAGGACCACCAGTCTACATGGCACTTTATGGACTACAAGAAGGCAGGTCCCTTAAAACTGGACATAATAGAAACAAGAGGGGAAGGGAGGAGAAGCCTCAGTGGGAGCAAACTGAGCAGGAACAAGCAGGTTGGATGTGCTTAGGCTTAGCTATGGGATTCATGTTCAATCCAAGAGGCCTGTTGGGTCCTTTCAACCCTGTCTCTCATTTCTTTAGTTAAATTAGTCAAGCACACTTTTCTTGATGGTCCTTGTTTCTCTGCTTAGCCTCTGCCTCATTCCAGCTGTGTGGAAAGCTGTCACCCTGGATTCGTCAAGGTGGTTCAGGAAGGAAAGCCAGTTTGCTGCTATGACTGTCCTCCCTGTGCCGAAGGGACCATCTCCACCCAGGAAGGTGAGTGACTCCAGAGGAAAATGCAGCCCATGGGGATGAGGGCAAACATTCCATCTACATGGACATGGAATAAGATGCGCTTTCTGGTTATACACTGATTTTCTTGAAATCGCTTTGTTCCATAAGTGGCACACCAAGCAGGAAAAATGTAGTATATAGAGCCTAAACCCCTACTTTCATGCCCCCCCCAATTCTCTGTATAGCCTGGGATTACCGGTCATGTGTGATCTTGTCCAATCTCATACCAGGATCATATTTGACCTTAAGTGACTGGAGGCTGATAGGGGGAGAATAGAAAGTGTGCTTTTATAAATGTGAAATACAGGTAGTTACTGTGCATGGTGAAAGATACTGCTGTGCAATTCTGAAGGCTATGAACAGCACATTAGTGATTGTATGAATGGGAAAGTCAGACTAGTTACTCTGAATATCCAAAGCAACCACCACTTGACCCGAACTCCTGAAAATGTGTAGCTGCGGTATTCTGAATTGGAAACACAGTCTGCCGAATGTGCACCCTACTGCCCATCAAGGGAAATGGTTAAGGGGGGGGAAGGGCCACCCCACCCCTTGACCACATCATTGCCAGGTCACAGCCACATCACAAAGGCATGCCCAGGACTGAGTGTGGGAGGACATGGAGTACTGCATCAGAATGACCTGGAGCAGCTTTAAGTAAAAAATCTGGACTAAAAGGATTTTCTGAAAATGCGACTTTTCAAGAGGGAAGCAGCTGGTTGCCTGTGGATTGGCAACAGCATCATCTGTGACAAATCACCTTGAGGTCCTCTTCCTCCGCATTACATGAGCCATGTAGATTGGCACTGGGTCGCTTTGAAGTACGGCATCCAGCTTTGCTATAGAATGGTTGGAATCTCTGGGTGCCATATTGAGACAGAAATTCCCCCGCCCACCACATACACACACACACACATGGAGTAATAGCATGGGAGAGAGGAGGAATCTGGGCAGATGATCAGACAGTCCCTGATCCAATCAATATTAGAAATTATTGTTTAAACCTGTACATGTGTGGTTCACCAGCAAGCCAGTGAGGAACTCTACATTTTCTTTTCGAGCTTAGCAGAGAGAGTGGAGCAAGTAGCTAGCAATGAGATCACCATCCTAATCTTTTATAAAAAGCTGTTTGCATGAGACTGTGTGTGTGTGTGTAATCTAGGGATGGTGGAGAATGTCGCCACGGATTTCAGTGAGGCCGAATGCACTGGCATTTGGCCCCCCGAAACCCATGGCGGAACAGCCTCCCACCACCCACCCCCCCACGGAATCCCCCCGGGACAAAAGCTTACCTGGGGCGGATGTTCCGGAGGCGGCTCCGGTGGCGGCGGCAGCAGCTGGTCTCTCGGCCGGCTGCTGCAGACCCAAATGGCGGCCACCATGCCATTTCGTAGCTGCCTTTGCTGTGATAGGCTACATAAATACTTACGTAGCGTATCACGGCAAGCAAAAACAAACAAAAAACAAAAAAAACCACGTATGCAAATGGAAGCGGCTATGGTGGCCGCCATTTGCATTCCCTTTTTTTCTCTGTTTTAGCCTACGTAAATATTTACGGAAGCTATTACGGCGAAAAAAGGGAAACACAAACAGCGTAGTGGGCATAGGGATGGCAGAGAATTCCGCCACGGATTCCAGTGAGGAATCCTTAGAATTCCTTAGAATCCGGCCCCCTGGAATCTGTGGTGGAACGGCCTCCTGACCCCCCACGGAATCCCCCCGGGATGGAACGTACCTGGGGCAGATGTGGTGGATTTGGCGGCGGTGGCGGTGGTTCCAGCGGCGGAGACTCCGGCAGCTGGTCTCCTGGCCATCCGCAGCCAGGCTGTTGCGGCCGCCATTGGCGACCTTGCAGCTGTGATAGGCTACGTAAGTATTTGCAGCTGTGATAGGCTACATAAGTATTTACATAGCCTATCACAGCTAACCCCCCCCCAAAAAAAAACAGCATACGCAAATGGCAGCAGCTATGGCGGCCGCCATTTGTGTTCCCTATTTTTCGCCGTTCTAGCCTATGTAAATGTTTACGTAGGCTAGAACGGCAAGAAAAAAGGAACACAAATAGCGCCCACTATGCTATTTGCATTGCCCTTTTTTTCACCATAATAGAACGGCAAAAAATAGGGAACGCAAATGGCGGTTGCAGTAGCCACCGCCATTTGCGTACGCCTCTTTTGGGGTTTTTTTTTTGCCATGATAGGCTATGTAATAATTACGTAGCCTATGACAGCAGGCTGGCTGGATGCAAATGGCAGCTGCTACAGCGGCCGCCATTTGCATCCGCACCAGCCCGTCCATGGCCAGAAATCAGGCTGCGGACGGCCCTGGCTGGCTGCTCCACAGAGCTCCCATGGAGCGGGGCTGGCCGAGCAAGATTCCGGGAGGGGAGGACCGGATCGCCTCCCCCCCCGTCAAGGATTCCAGGGGGAGGGACGGAGTGCCTCCCCCCCACCACAAAAAATTCCATGAAAAGGTAAGTGAGTTTCATACATCCCTAGGTGGGCGCTACTTGCGTTCCTTTTTTTTCGCCGTAATAGCATAAATATTTACGTAGGCTAAAACGGCGGGGGGAAAAGGAACGCAAATGGTGCCCACTACGCTATTTGTATTCCCCTTTTTTTCACCATAATAGCTTACATAAATATTTACGTAGGTTAAAACAGCGATAAAAAGGGAACACAAATGGCGGCCGCCATAGCCGCCGCCATTTGTGTATGCGTTTTTTTTTTCCCCCAGAAGGCTGCCCAGCGGAGCCGGCCAGATCAGGATTTTGGGGGAGGTGTGGACTGCCTCCCCGCCACCGGGATCATCCCGTCGAAAAGGTAAGTGACTTTCATACATCCCTAGTGTATTCTGCTTGTTGGGCAGTGGCCAGACATGGAACCATCTCAGCTCAGGTCAGATTCAACTGTCCACCAAAAAGGTATTTATCACTCATTAGGTTTCATTCTTTTTCCTTTGCAGCTGCTGCTAGTTTTACAATGCAATCCTATACAAGTTTACTCAGAAGTAATCTCCATTGAGTTCAATGGGACTGACTCCCAATAAAGGACCTCCTTACAATCTGTACTTGTTGGAAGTTGAATTCTGTGGATGTTTCAGGCATTATTATAGGGATGTACGAAAGTCACTTACCTGTATCAAAATTTGATTCACGGTGGGGGGGAGGCACTCCATCCCTCCACCCCCGAATCCTGGCCAGCCAGGACGCAAATGGCAGCAGCTATAGCCGCCACCATTTGAGTCCCTGCAGTCAGCCGTGATAGGCTACGTAAACATTTACGTAGCCTATCATGGCTGAGTGAAAAAAAAAAATGTGTGTATGCAACTGGCGGCGCCCATGGGCACCGCCATTTGCGTTCCTTATTTTGGCATGTCTAGTCTACGTAAACATTTACGTAGACTATGGCAAAAATAAGGGGAACTCAAATAGCGTAGCGTCTACAGTATTTGCGTTCCCCTTATTTTCGCCGCAGTCTATGTAAATGTATACATAGACTAGATGTGCCAAAATAAGGAACGCAAATGGCGGCGCCCATGGGTGCCGCCATTTGCATACGCGCGTGTTTTTTTTATTTTTTTTCATTCAGCCGTGATAGGGTATGTAAACATTTACGTAGCCTATCACGGTATTTTTTAAAAAATCTAGCCATGATAGGCTACATAAATCTTTACGTAGCCTATCACTTTTTTTTTTTTTACTGGAAATGGCGGCGGCAGCTGGTCGGAAGATCGGCCGCCGCAGCCACAGCCACCGAACCACTGCCGAACCGCCACTGCCGCCGCCAGGAAGATTCGCCCAAGGTAAGTCCCGTCCCAGGGGGGGGGCAGGGTGGTGGCAGACCATTTCACCACCAATTTCGGGGGGCCGAATGCTCTGGCATTCGGCCTCCCCAAGATTTGTGGTGAAATTCTCTGACATCCCTACTTGTACATTGTTTTTTCTGCATTAAAAACAAACAAACCTGGGCAACTTGAATTAATGTTTTAATGGCTATTTTTGACATGGTATGTGACTGAGTAAACTGTATTCTGTGGTGAGTGTATGGATTTTCTATTGATGTTTTCCTGCTGCTGTGAAAAAAGTCTGTGAAGACAGAATTGGGGGTGGTGTCCAGGGGTGTCGGAGGAATCCATGTAGGTGTGGATTGGGCCAGCTGGTGGATTATCAGCCTTTGTATGGTGGAAGTGGCAGCAAAGGGTGGGATGGGAGCACTATAGCTCATGGTGATCCGCCCTCATGCCCCCCCGGCACCTGCCACGGATAACTATCATACCTCTCTATGTGCCAGGGCCAACCAGAAAGAGAAAAGGAATAAGGAGAGATGTGGCAAAAAATTCAGTTACAGTAAGATGAAATAAAGATCGCACCCTAAGTCTTTCAGTAGGTCTGATAGAATGGTCCTGCTTTGCCCTTTCATCTCCCTCAGCACAGCCTTCTGGAATGGAATTTTTAGGCCACCTTTAATGATAGAACTTTCACAAGGTGGCATACAATATTTTAAAGAAAGACGTATAGAAATAGGCAATTTTTGAAAAAAGTAAAACCTTTCTTCCTCCTCATAGATAGACCGGCAGACAGACAGGCAGACAGACAGACAGACAGATAGATACAGATAGGGGTGTGTGTGTGTGTGTGTGTGTGTGTGTGTGTAGTCTGGAAGCAGCTGGCTGGGCATGTAGAAGGTTAAAGACAGTCATCTTCTTATGTTTAAAATATTTATTTAAACTTATCTGTTTCTTTATTTACTTAGTTTAGAGTATTTAGAAAAGGAATAGGAAGGGATGAGGGAAAAATTAAGTTAATCCCAGGGTGTGCGAGGGAGAAGGCTGTGTTGCAAACTAGGCATCGTTGGCCTTTCCGCCCAAAGAACCCCTCGGCTCTGCTCCATGACCCCACCCCCATGTCCCCTTTGGCTCTGCCTCTGCTGACCTACTGTCTGCCCTACAAGTAAGATTGTGAATGAGCTACCACTGGCAGGAGGGCCACACCCTTGACATCATATCATTCCTGGCCAATGAGCTGGTAGATCATACAGGGAGCACATCAGCAGCGACCCAGATTGACTGCATGGGGTCTGATGCTTCCCCAATTGGGGGAATGCTTCTGCTCAAAAAAAACCTGCCCCAACTAAGCTGGAAGTCAAAGAAGTGCTCTAGCCACCGGCTCATCTGGGGATTCTTCCCCAATGGGGATAGCGCCTCATGGGAAAGTCCTTGGGGCTTTGCACACTGTCCTCATGAGGACAACTGAGGGCAAGAAAAACACACTCAGCCAGGATTGGGAGGAGACGACCAAGTCTCCTGTTTCCTGCATCCCCTGCTCTTAGAACCTATCCAACAGAGATAACAGAAGGGGTTCTGCTGCCCCCTGGATGAATTTATGAAGGTTTCATGGGCCAGGTGGAGAAACTCTGTGGGACACATTAACCCTGCCTACTGGAGGTTCCCAACCTCTTGTTTATACACACGTATAAACACAGGAATGTATTGTTGACATGGGAGCATGAAAAGGACCAGCAGGCCTGATCAACCCCTGAGTGAAATTAATGTGTGCTGACAGTCAAACCATAACACATATCCTTATTTTAAAAGATGAGAAAGGAGATTGGTAAGGATGGAAAGGAGATGTTACTCTTCTTATTTCCAGATTCAGACCACTGCACACAGTGTCCAGACGATCAGCATCCAAACATGGAACGAGATCAATGTATCCAGAAGTTGAAAACCTTCCTGACTTATGAAGAAACTTTGGGGCTCATCCTGGCTTCCTTTGCCCTGTTCTTGTCCTTAAATACAGGATTCATGTTAGGAATCTTCATTAAATTCCTAGAAACCCCAATTGTTAAAGCCAACAACTGGAACCTCTCCTGCATTCTCCTCGTATCCCTCCTGCTTTCCTTCTTGTCCTCCTTCCTCTTCATTGGCCAGCCAAGGAAAGCAACCTGCCTCCTCCGACAAACAGCATTTAGCATCATCTTCTCGGTGGCCATCTCTTCTGTCTTGGCCAAAACGATCACTGTGATGCTGGCCTTCTTGGCCACAAAGCCAGGGAACAGGGTGAAGGGGTGGCTGGGAAAGAGTTTGGCCAACTCCATTGTCATTTCCTGTTCCACCATCGAAGTTGTCACCTGCACCATCTGGCTGGGAATCTCTCCATCCTTCCCTGACTCTGACATGCACTCCCAACCTGGACAGATCCTACTCCAATGCAATGAAGGCTCTGTCACCATGTTCTATAGTGCCCTTGGCTACATGGGCTTCCTGGCTGCCATCTGCTTCACAGTCGCTTTCTTAGCCAGAAGGCTGCCTGGGGCCTTCAATGAAGCCAAGCTGATCACCTTCAGCATGCTGGTCTTTTGCAGTGTTTGGGTGTCCTTTCTGCCCACCTACCTGAGCACAAAGGGGAAATATATGGTAGCTGTGCAGGTCTTTTCTATCTTGGGTTCCAGTGCTGGGCTACTGGGCTGCATCTTTCTTCCCAAGTGCTACATCATTGTTTTGAAGCCTGATCTGAATACAAAGGAGTATCTCATGATGAAAACAACTGAATAAATCTGAGTCTTGTTGTTACCAAACAACCCAATATTCTGCTCTTTTTAAATGCATTGTCTCTGCTTGTCAAAAGGGGCTTCATTCCAATTTCTGAAAAGCACAGGAGAAAATCCATTTTGCCAGTTCAATTCAATCCATCTATGCTTTTTGTTTCAATGTTATATTGTGGCTTTTAATGCTCTGTGTTCTGTTTTTGTTTTTGTTTATTATAGGGATGTATGAAAGTCACTTACCTTTTCAAAGGGTGACATTCGCGGTGGGGGGGAGGCGCTCCGTCCCTCCCCCTGAAATTCTCTCCGGTCGGCTCCGCTCTGTGGAGATTCCGCAGAGCTGCCAGCCGGGGCCAGCCACAGCTGGACATCCGGCCACGGGCAGCCTACAGGGACGCAAATGGCGGCTGCCGTAGCCACCGCCATTTGTGTCCCTGTATTTTGCCATTATAGGCTACGTAAATATTTACGTAGCCTATCATGGCAAAAAACAAAACAAAACAGCGTACACAAATGGCGGCGGCTATGGCGGCCGCCATTTGAGTTCCCTTTTTTTTGCCGTTTTAGCCTCCGTAAATATTTACGTAGGCTATTACTGCAAAAAGAAAAAAAGGGAACGCAAATGGTGTAGTGGCTGCCATTTTCATTCCATTTCCCCCCCGCCATAATAGCCTAAGTAAATATTTACATAGGCTAAAACAGCAAAAAAAAGGGAACACAAATGGCGGCCTCCGTAGCCACCGCCATTTGTGTCCGCTGTTTTGCTTTGCTTTTTGCCATGATAGGCTATGTAAATATTTACATAGCCTATCATAGCAAAATACAGGGACGCAGATGGTGGCGGCTACGGCAGCCGCCATTTGCATCCCTGCAGGCTGCCCAGTGGCCAGATGTCCGGCTGTGGGCAGCCCCGGCCGGTGGCCATTTGCGTTCACTGCTCATAACCATGTACATAATTTACCTTAATATGTAACATTTAGCGTATTGTCCCCCATTCCACTTTTCCTCAGCAGAAATGTACTTTTCCCCCCTTCTAATAAATATGTGTAAATTTCAGGAAAGTAAAAAAAAAAATTCTGAAATTCCACAGAGCCTGTGCAGCCTGATGGTACTGCTCCGCAGCGGATCCACAGGTCAGATTCTTAGAAATCCAAACTCATTTCAGCGCATCTCGAATTTCTCCAGTATCCCAAATTGGGATTTTGCCATTCCCGGCAGGGTAGGTGCTCTTCCCTCTCCATGGGCAAGTCCCAAAACTAGAGGTGGGGCGGCCGAAGCCCTCTGAGTCTTTTTCCTTCCTTCATCAGCGAAGCGAAGCAAAGGGGACACAGCAACTTCTCTTTCAACTTCCCTGCCTCCTTCCTCCAATAGGGTTTCTACTACTGATTTACTGTGAGTAGAGGTGGACGAAAGTCACTTTCCTGTCATCGAAGCTTGTTCGCGGTGGGGGGGAGGCGCTTCGCTGCTCCCCCCGTGAAGTTCAGGCCGGGGGGGGGGGAGGCTTCCCGCCTCGCCTCGGCCGAAATTCAGGCCGGGGGGGGAGGCTTCCCGCCTCGCCCGGCCGCGAACTCCAAAGTTTTTTTAAAAAAAAAACAAAACGCCCCCGTGATAGGCTATGTGACGATTAACATAGCCTATCACGGCTAGATCTGCAAAGTCAGCCGTGATAGGCTACGTAAATCGTCACATAGCCTATCACGGGTGACTTAAAAAAAAAAAAAAGCGCGTACGCTAATGGCGGCCCCCATAGGGAGCCGCCGTTCGCGTTCCTTATTTGGTCGCTGTAGTCTACGTAAATCTTTACGTAGACTACAGCGACCAAATAAGGAATGGGAATGGCGGCTCCCTATGGGGGCTGCCATTATCTGTACGCGCTTTTTTTTCTTTTTTTTTTAAGTCACCCGTGATAGGCTACGTGACGATTTACATAGCCTATCACGGCTGACTTTGCAAATCTAGCCGTGATAGGCTACGTTAATCGTCACGTAGCCTATCACGGGGGTGTTTTTTTTTCTTTTATTGGAATGGCGGCGGCAGCAGCCAGTTGAAAGACCAGCTGCCGCTCCCGCCCCGCACGAACACCTGCCGAACTGCCGGCTGGACCCGCAGCTGGGAGGGACATTCGCCAAAAGTAAGTCCCGTCCCGGGGGGGGGGGGTGCGGGGTGTGGGGGGGTGCGGAGAATTTCTCCCCGAAACTTGTTCGGGGGGCCAAACACGTTGGCTCTCGGCCCCCCAAAGTTTCGGGGAGAAATTCTCCGCCATCCCTAACTGTGAGCTGGCTGCACGTTGAGGTCATGAGGCATAAATGATGTCCAGCAGCCACCTCGCAGTTTATCAGGGAAAAAGCAGATTTCCTCAGACTGCTTAAAGCCTGATGCTTTTCCTTAAGTCGGGTTCCTCTCAGTATACTTGCTGTGTGCCCCAAGCCCTGCATTTACCTCAGGTGTACTAGCCCTGCCCGGGGGTGTGCCTTTCACCACAACCCTGGTCCAGGGGTGTTTCCTGTGTGTTTCCCATCCCTGCATGAACCAATTCGTGTCTCCTCAGACATAACTCCCATTGTGCTGAATGGGGCTTGCCTTCTGAATGTCCACATTAGAACTCACAGAGATTCCCCTCAATTGACATGGCACAGTTTAAAGCCCAATTCCCTAAGTATGGTAAAGTGCTGTCTCGAGGCTCTGATTCTCCTTTGTTTGGCGTATTGCCTTAGGAAGTAACTGCTTTGACCCTTCATTATACAGATCCTGTGGGTCAAAATAGGGGCTGTTTTCCTATCTGTGTGTTCTCCCCCCTCCCCTTTACCAGCACAACATATATGAATCTATTCGGAAGTAACTCCCATTGTGCTCAGTGAGGCTTGCAGATGCATCTGGACTTTCAGGATAAAGGAGAAAGGGGGTAGGGAGAGCAGGGGAAGGCTCTCTCACTGGTTGAGCAGCCCCTGCCAGTAACTTGAAGTTCACTCCACTCCCAATCCGGAAGTATGTTCTGTGAAGCCATTTTTTTTTTACTGGTGCAGTGAACCTGCTCATGGAGCCCTTCATGGACCAAAGCATAACGAAGCTGATTCCTTTTAAGAAATCTGGTACTCCTCCATTCTCTATTGTATTGCCCCTGAAGTGGACCTCTTAATTTAGAGGTGCCAAGATAGTGATAAGCCAGATCCGAGTTTGCTTACACGGAGCCTTTATTGGGTACTTACAGCACACAGGCATACCCAATGGTTGGATCAGACAGCTTCTTTGAACCCAGAGCCATGGGGTGGAATGGGTTTTATACCATACATGTCAGCAGTGAGGCAGTATGACAGACAAAAGTGTTAATTAGCGTTCATCTGCAAATTTCCCAGCCTAGGCTAACAGCACTTGGTCACAAGGGACACAATCAGAACCTTCCCAGCACAGGCACCTGTAGCTCAGCACAAACATTGCATCACTTCTCAAGCACATCCTAGGCCCTGATAAGATTCATTAGCATGGAATGTGCTGAGGCCACGCTATCGACCTTTGACTCATCCTGGTAAATCAAGAAGCCTGTTAGGGAAAACAGCAGCCAACTGAACCACAGTCAGAGAGCATTATGGATCATCTAAGCCCCTCTACAACTACTAATAGCTTGGTTCAGGCCGGAGGGCTTACATGTTCTCCTTCCGTTGTCATGGAAACATGGCCCAGAACTGTACACAGTATTCCAAGTGTGGTCACACCATAGATTTGTATAAGGGCAGCATGATATTGGCAGTTAAATTCTCAATTCCTTTTCTAATTATGCCTAACATGGAGTTTGCCTTTTTTACAGCCACTGTATATCTTCATTGAGCTAAAACGGCGAATCAAAAAGGGATGCAAATAGCGCCCGCTACGCTATTTGCGTTCCCCTTGATTTTCGCCATCATACTCTACATAAATATTTACGTAGATTAAGAGGGCAAAAATAAGGAACGCAAATGGTGGCAGCCACAGCCACCGCCATTTGCATATGCAGTTGTTGTTGTTGTTTTTACCAGAGCCCTCCACTGCTGCGGGTGGCTCTGGCCTGGCTGGGCCTGGCTGGCTTCTCTGCAGAGCTGCTGCGAAGCACAGCTGGCCACAGAGGATTCTGGGGGGGAGGAACGGAGTGCCTCCCCCCCACCATCAACATAATCCGCGAACAGGTAAGTGACTTTCGTACATCCCTAATCCTCCTTCAGTACTCCTTTAACTCCAGTGTCATTCAATGGGCAACTGTCTCCCTCTATGGTTTTCTTCTTCTGATATATTTAAACAATTCTTTATTGTTGGCCTTGATGTTTTTAGTGATATGCTCTTCAAAATACTCTTTTGCATTTCTTATTGTCTGCTTACATTGCCTTTGTGCACGCTTGTGCTGCCTTTTGTTTTCATCACTTGGAGAAGTCTTCCATTTTCTGAAGGAAACTCTCTTTTTCTAATGGCTCTATTAACCTTGCTCATTAACTGTGACAGTGATCTTGCAATCAAGGGCAAATGGTATGATTAACATCACGTATGTTTTACTCTGGATTCATATGCTTACAGCTAAGAAAGCAATGGGAAATTAGAATCACCAATGAGGGGGGAGGGAAACTACTTGGCAGTTGTCAATCCTCTATACTCCTCCTATTCTGGGTTCCACCTCTTGGCCACAATATATACTGTTGGGAAAGTATGATGAACTGCTGGGAACTTACTTCCTTGATGAAGGCACCAGAGATGCACCAAAATATAGGGACTCTTCATTGTGTGTGTGTGTGTGTGTTGTATACCATCATGATGAGGCCTGGACATTTCCTTTCAGAGTATTTGTTCAGAGTAATTGTTTGATTGATTGGCATTATGGCACAGATAACTTCCAATCAATAGGTGTAATTTGGTCAGATTTCTGAAATATCCAATGAAGGACTGAAATGTGATTCTGAAGCAAGATAAACCACCCTTCTCATCCTTTCTTTGCCAGGTCACTTATGCTTTTGTTTCTCACGTTCTGAGGGATAAAACCCAGTTCCCTTTTATCTACCAAATGGTCCCCAAAGAAGGACCGTCTTTTAGGTTGTTGGAAGAGAGTGTTTCTTATGCATAGTGAGTTGTCTTGACAAAATTCTATCAGCCTATGTCCTCTTCATTTTGCTCTCCCAGACCATGCTTGCCTGTAATTCCAGGTGTCGTTTGACTACCCACCTTAGCATTCCAGTCTCCTGTAATGAAAATAACATCTTTTTTTGCCGTACTATCCAGTAGGTGCTGCTGATCCTCATAGAACTGATCTACTTCTGCTTCTTCAGCATCTGTGGTTGGGGCATATATTTGGATCACTGTGATGTTAAATGGCTTACCCTGAATTCGAATTGAGATCATTCTGTCATTTTTTGGATTGTATCCAAGCACTGCTTTAGCCACTTTATTATTCATTATGAAGGCTACCCCATTTCTTTTGTGGTGCTCTTGTCCACAGTAGTAGATCTGGTGGTCATTTGTTGTGAAGTGGCCCATTCCAGTCCATTTCAGTTCACTGACACCTAAAAGTCTATATTTAATCTTGACATCTCCCCAATAACCACATCCAATTGGCCTTGGCTCATCAATCTTACATTCCAGGTTCCTATGGTGTGTTGATCTTTAGAAGATCGGATTCGTCGTTCACCACCAGCACCTTCGGCTGCTAGCCATCCTTTCGGCATTGAGCTAGCTGCGTCATCCCATCTGTGTCTAGTTGAACTTATCCTCTGTTCCTCCCCAGTAGCATTTTGACCATCTTCTGATCTGGGAGTCCCATCTTCTGATGGTATACCGACATATCTCTGGTTGTACTGATCCATTGAGTTTTCATGGCAAGAATACTGGGGTGGGTTGCCGTTTCCTTCCCCAGGGTTCGTATTTAGTCTGACATCTCTGCCATGACCTTCCTGTCTTGGGTGTCCCTTCACGGTTTAGCTCATGACATCACTGAGGTGCTCAAGCTTCAGCACCACGACAAGGTAATGATCTCCTTTGCTGAAGACAATCTGGATACTTGGTGATTTATCTGCTTTCAATTTTTCCATAAGGTTGAGAATTTCATCTTTGTTCACCATTATTTAGGGATGTACGAAAGTCACTTACCTTTTCGAAGGGTGACATTTGCGGTGGGGGGGAGGCGCTCCGTCCCTCCTTCTGAAATTCTGTCCAGCCAGCTCCACTTCGCAGAGATTCCGCGGAGCCGCCGGCAGGGGCCGCCTGCAGCCGGACATCCGGCCGCTGGGCAGCCTGCAGGGACGCAAATGGCAGCTGTCGTAGCCGCCGCAATTTGCATCCATGTTTTTAGCCATGATATGCTAAGTAAATATTTATGTAGCCTATCATGGCAAGCAAAAAAAAAAAACAGCAGACGCAAATGATGGCTACGGCAGCCGCCATTTGTGTTCCTTTTTTTTCATCGTTTTAGCTTACATAAATGTTTAAGTAGGCTATTACGGCGAAAAAAAGGGGAACGCAAATAGTGCCCACTACACTATTTGCGTTCCCCTTTCTTTTAGCTGTAATAACCTATGTAAATATTTATGTAGGCTAAAATGGCGAAAAAAGGGGACGCAAATGGCGGCCGCTTTAGCCGCCGCCATTTGTGTACGCTATTTTTGTTTTTTTTTTGCCTGCCGTGATAGGCTACGTAAATACTTATGTACCCTATCAAGGCAGCCTGTCTGGATGCAAGTGGCGGCTGCTACGGTGGCTGCCATTTGCGTCCACACCAGCCAGTCTGCGGCTGGAACTCCAGCTGCGGATGGCCCTGGCTGGCTGCTCCACAGAGCTGCCATGGAGCAGAGCCAGCAGGGCAGGATTTCGGGGGGGAGGACTGGATTGCCTCCCCCCACCGTCGAGGATTCAGGGGGGAGAGACGGAGTGCCTTCCCTCCCACCGCCTATCAAACTGCAAAAAGGTAAGTGTCTTTCATACATCCCTAGTGAAGACAGATGAAAAGAATTCACTCAGCTTCTCTGCAATTTCCTTATCCTTCTTCAGTACTCCGTTAACTCCAGTGTCATTCAGTGGCCAACTGTCTCCCTATATGATTTTCTGCTTCTGATATATTTAAATAATTCTTTATTGTTGGCCTTGATGTTTTTAGTGATATGCTCTTCAAAATACTCTTTTGCATTTCTTATTGTCCGCTTACATTGCCTCTGTGCAAGCTTGTGCTGGCTTTTGTTTTCCTCACTTGGAGAAGTCTTCCATTTTCTGAAGGAAGCTCTCTTTATCTAACGGCTCCATTAACCTTGCTCATTAACCATGACAACGATCTTGCAATCAAGGGCAAATGGTATGATTAATATCACGTATGTTTTGTTCTGGATTCATATGCTTACAGCTAAGAAAGCAATGGGAAATTAGAGTCACTAATGAGGGGGGAGGGAAACTACTTGGCAGTTGTCAATCCTCTAAATCTCCTATTCTGGGTTCCACCTCTTGGCCACAATATATACTGTTGGGAACTTGCTTCCTTGATGAAGGCACTGGAGATGCAAAACATAGGGAATCTTCATTTTTGGTGTGTGTGTGGGTTTTGTATACCATCATGATGAGGCCTGGGCATTTCCTTTCAGATAATTTGTTCAGAGTATTGGTTTGATTGAATGTCATTATGGTACTGATAACTTCCAATCAATAGGTGTAATTTGGTCAGATTTCTGAAATATCCAATGAAGGACTGAAATGTGATTCTGAAGCAAGATAAACCACCCTTCTCATCCTTTCTTTGCCAGGTCACTTATGCTTTTGTTTCTCATGTTCTGAGAGATAAAACCCTGTTCCCTTTTATCTACCAAACAGTCCCCAAAGAAGGAAGCCAGTACCAGGGGATTGTGAAACTGCTCCTGCATTTCAGATGGACGTGGGTTGGTCTCATAGCTCCAGACAACGATAATGGAGAGAGATTTATCAGGACCTTGTCTCATGAGCTGATCAGGAATGGGGTTTGTGTTGCTCTCTCATAGCACATCACAGGACTGAATGAGGGCCACATGGCACTGGGTCAGTTTCTGTTGGATAAGTGGAGACAAGTCAATGTCATGGTTTATTGTGCAGAGACAACTTCCTTCTTAAAAGGAATATACATTGTGCAAAGAATTATTGCATTGTTCATCAAACCACCTGTGGGGCAAATTTGGATTGTAACAGCTTTGTGGGACATCACCTTGGAGCTGAAGTCTACTGATCTTTATGTCCAACATAATCATGTTATATTTTCCTTTTCTATAAAATCACACAAAAGGTCAAATGACAATGACTTTTCACACTTTTACTCTTCTGTCAAGCGGTTTGTGGAGAAGGCCTTCACTTGTTCATATTCAAAGCATGCATTGTCTGTGCAAGGCTGGATGAGATGCAGAGAGAACGACAAACTGGAGGCCCTGCCCCAAGAGGACATGGAGGGAATCCTGTCTGCAGACAGCTATATCATTTACAACACTGTCCAGGCTGTGGGCCGTGCCATAGATGCAGTGTATTCATCCAGATCCAAGAGGATGGTGGAGGAGGGTGGAGACAGCCTGCATGTTCAAAGGGTGCAGCCATGGCAGGTATTCCTTTTCCCATTCCAGATATCTCCGGTGAGCATGACCATCAGTTGGAGAATTCCAGTATGATTGCCTCAGATGTAGAACCTGAGAATAGAGGAAAATGTGGTGCCATGGTGGATATTTATGCAGCAAAAACAACTGCGAAACTCCCTGTGCTGTTCCCACCTTTGGCCTCCTTACACCGGCCTCAGAAGACTTAGCCCATATGGTCGTAGCCCCATCATGGCTGCAACTCCTCTGTGTCTGCACTGGACCATTCCACATGTTCTGCCAGATTACAGATAACAACAGCAACAACGACGACAACGTGGCTTACTGGGTATGACCAGGCCCAGATTGCAGAACAAGTTCATCTCCAATTATTTATTATTTTATTATTATTTATTACATTTCTGTGTCACCCAATAACCAAGCTAGCTGGACAATCTACAGAAGATTAAATCTTAAAGATACAATATCAAACATAATATAAAACCTATTTATATGAAAACACTAAACAAAAACAAAACAAAAAACCATCAACAGTAAAAAATCTCACACGCTGTCAAATGCCTGAGGGTAGGGGAACTGCTTTACCTGGTACTAAAAGGATGTCAGGATTCCTGATCCCCCTAGAGCCCTTTATTCCATGGTAAAAAAAGGTTAATAGCTGCACTCCTCAGAAATCATATAGCTGATGGTCAGTAGCTATAGGCTGTATCTAATTCCAGAATGGTCCAAAGCTCAACACTGCTACTGTGACTGAGATCCTCCTCAGCGTGGTTTCCCCATTGCCATTTGCACAGTTCCGATCACAAGGGAGGGGACTCTGGATTCCTGGAGTGCCTAACCCAGGCAATCCTTACATGGGGTTCCAAACTGCAGACAAGGAATGGGCAGGATTCCTGGAATGACTCCTCAGTCGATCAAGGGATAAATTCTTGAAAGGCCCCCCCAAAATCAACACCCAGGGAGAGGGTTAACTCGTCCAGTTGAGTCTGGAACCAGCCCTGAGCCATACGACATTCGAGTGTGAAGTGGGGAGAACTGAGATCTTGAGTGTGGTTTCTTATTTCACTGATGCTGTTGTTTTCTCTCTATTATTCTAGCTTCACCGTTTCCTGAGAAACCCCTGTTTTTATAATACTTCTATGGATGGGATATATTTGGACGAGAACAGAGAGCTGGCAGCCGACTTTGACATTGTGAACTGGGTGAAGTTTCCCAATAGCTCTATTCTTAGAATGAAATTTGGGAGTATGGAAAGACGGGGATTCCCAGGCCTCAAGTTCACCATCGACCAGGATGTCACTGTGTGGCCCAAATGGCTCAGCCAGGTGGGGACAATGTAACAGGTTCCAGGTTAGCCTTCCCAAATCCAGGTGGATTGCCTTCAAACACAGGCTGAAGGTTCCTTGGGAATTATACTTTTGGTCCATTTATAGTCCACTTTATAGACTACAAGAGGGCAGGTCCCTTAGAACTGGACACAAGAGAAACAAGAGAGGAAGGGGAGGAGAAACCCCAGGGGAGCAAACGGAGCAGAAACATGCAGGGGTTTCAGTTGCATATGCTTAGGCTTAGTTATGGGCTTCATGTTCTATCTGAGATACCCTGGTGGGTCCTTTCAACTCTTTCTCTCAATCCTGTAGTTAAATTGGCCCTAACTTATTCTCCCTAATAGTCCTTGTTTCTGTGCCTAGACCATGCCTCGTGGCAGGTATTTGGAAAGCTGTCGCCCTGGATTCGTCAAGGTGGTTCAGGAAGGAAAGCCGGTTTGCTGCTATGACTGTCCTCCCTGTGCAGAATGGACCATCTCCACTCAGGAAGGTGGGCGACTGCGGAGGAAAATGCAGCCCATGTAGGGATGTCAGAGAATTTCTCCACGAATCTCTGGGAGGCCGAATGCCAATGCATTCGGCCGACCGAAATTGGTGGGGAAATTCTCCACCCCCCGCCCCCCCCCGGGATGGGACTTACCTCCTGTGAATGTCCCTCGCAGCGGTGGATCCCGGCGGCGTTGCGGCGGTGTTTTGGCGGCAGTGGCAGCGGCCAGTCTTCCGACCGGCTGCCGCCGCCGCCATTTCCAAGTAAAGTAAAAAAAAACAACAACGTGATAGGCTACGTAAAGATTTCAGTAGCCTATTACGGCTAGATTTTCAAAGTCAGCCATGATAGGCTACGTAAATCTTTACATAGCCTATCACGGCTGACTTTCCAAAAAAAAAAAAAAAGCGCGTACGCAAATGGCGGCGCCCATGGGTTCTATTTGCGTTTAGGGATATACGAAAGTCACTTACCTGGTCTCACAGCTTGCTTCGCGGTGGGGGGGAGGCGCTTCGCTTCTCCCCCCGAAGTTCAGGCCAGGGGGGGAGGCTTCCCGCCTCGCCCGGCCAAAATTCAGGCTGGGGGGGAGGCTTCCCGCCTCGCCCGGCTGAAATTCAGGCCAGGGAGAAGCGCCCCGTCTCCCCAGCCGCGAACTTCAAAAGAAAAAAAAAAAAAAAGCCCCACGATAGGCTACGTAACGATTTACGTAGCCTATGACGGCTAGATCTGCAAAGTCAGCCGTGATAGGCTACGTTAATCGTCACGTAGCCTATCACGGGTGACTTTGAAAAAAAAAAAAAGCACATACGCAAATGGCGGCCCCCATAGGGAACCGCCATTTGTGTTCCTTATTTGGTCCCTGTAGTCTGTGTAAAGATTTACATAGACTATGGAGAAAATAATGCTATTTGCGTTGCCCTTATTTTCACCGTAGTCTACGTAAATCTTTACGCAGACTACAGGGACCAAATAAGGAACGTGAATGGCGGTGCCCTATGGGAGCCGCCATTAGCGTACGCTCTTTTTTTTTTTTTTAAGTCACCCGTGATAGGCTACGTGACGATTAACGTAGCCTATCACGGCTGACTTTGCAAATCTAGCCGTGATAGGCTATGTTAATCGTTACGTAGCCTATCACAGGGGTGTTTGTCTTTTTTTACTTTTCTTGTAATGGCGGCGGCGGCAGCCGGTCGAAAGACCGGCTGCCGCCCCCGCCCCTGACGAAGACCTGCTGAATTGCCGCCAGGACCCGCCGCCGGGAGCGACATTCGTGAAAGGTAAGTCCCATCCTGGGGGCGGCAGGGGGGGCGGGGGGGCGGAGAATTTCTCCCCGAACCTTCGGAGGACCGAATACGTTGGTACTCAGCCCCCCGAAGTTTCGGGGAGAAATTCTCCCCCATCCCTATTTGCGTTGCCCTTATTTTCACCGTAGTCTACGTAAATCTTTACGTAGGCTACCCATGCCCAAATAAGGAACACAAATGGCGGCGCCCATGGGCGCCGCCATTTGCATACGTGCTTTATTTTTTTTTTTCAGAGTCAGCCGTGATAGGCTACATAAAGATTTACGTAATCTATCACGGCTGACTTTGAAAATCTCGCCGTGATAGGCTACGTAGATCTTTACGTAGCCTATCACATTTTTTTTTTTTTTACATAACTTTTTTCTTGCGCGGCCGGAGAGGTGGGGTGCCTGAAGTGCCCAAGGCCAGCTTTCTGTGAATCACCCTCTGCCACAGTCAAATTGTGGTCTGCCCTTCCCTTAAGCTGTGGGAGCATGGGAATGAGGCATTGAGAGCCATGGAACTTGAATTTCCTGAAAAGAGGTGATCCTTGGCATCTTTTTGAAGACTAATAAGTCATTCTCTAAGAATAGTCCTGGATCCTATCTAACCCCTCATTCTTACAACAATATAACTGGGTTAAAGGGGTGTGGAACTCAGTTATGTTGGAGAGCCGGACAGCCTCCCACCTAGCTCTGCCCAGACTGAATGACTTGAGCAAGCTTTGCTTTGGGGCCCTGAGGTGAAACCCGGTTGTCAGATTACCTCCTTCATTCCATTGGCCCCCTGCCTTTCAAATATAGCCTTTGATTTTCCCCCAAATTGAGCACAGTGGGGCTGTAACTGCTGCCGCTGCTCTCTGCAGCTTCTCCAAGACTCATCTGCTCTCTGATCTGCTGCCTCTGATCAGATCGCAGTTCCAGTCGTCTGCACATCCATTCTCTTTTCCTTTGTTCTTAAAGGGACAAGGGCAGTGGTGGTGGGGAGGGGGGAAACTAGATGGAAACTGGAGTTTATTAAAATTGCTTTGGTATACCATGGGAACAAGAAGTAACAAAAGCATAGTGTACAGCACCGACAAACCCTCTTTCATGGATGGAGGAGAAGCTTTTCTGCAGAAATGAGAGATCAGGGCTGGGGAAGGGCGAGCAATTCCCAGTATGTCATGTGCAGCCAGTAGCATGAGCTTTCAGTATCGCCATTTTGCAGTTGCTGCGATATCAGAAAAGTAAACAATATAGGGAGAAGAAGGGGAAGGGGAAGCAAGCACTGTGAGCTCCCCCCCCCACACCCTTTAATTCCATGTGGCTCAGTCCACTCAGAAGTAAACCTCACACCATTCAAAGGAGGCAGTGTGCCCAGTAGGGATGTCAGAGAATTCCGCCACAGATCTCAGTGAGGCCGAATGCCAGTGCATTCGGCCCCCTGAAATCTGTGGTGGAACGGTCTGCCACCCCCCCCCCGCCCCACTGCGGATCCCCCCTGGGACGAGACTTACCTGGAGCGGATATTCCAGGCGGCGGCGGCTCCAACAGTGGCTTCAGCGGCGGCGGCAGTGGCGGCTGGTCTTCCGACTGGCTGCCACCACCACTATTTGCAGTCTGGAGGGGGGGGTTGTTTTTTTTACAGAGACGTGATAGGCTATGTAAAGATTTACGTAGCCTATCACGGCTCAGTTAAAAAAAAAATGCGTACGCAAATGGCAGCGGCTACGGCCGCCACCATTTGCGTTCCTTATTTTTGGCTGTCTTAGTCTACGTAAATATTTACGTAGATTCAGACAGCCAAAAATAAGGAATGCTAATGTCAGCAGCTGTAGCCACCACCATTTGCATACTATTTTTTTTATTTTTTACCCAGAGCCCTCCGTGGCTGGAAATCCGGCTGTGGACAGCTCTGGCCTGGGCCTGGCCGGCTGCTCCGCAGAGCTGCCCCGGAGCACAGCCAGCCATCGAGGATTCCGGGGGGGAGGAACAGATTGCCTTCCCCTCCGTCGAGGATTCCGGGGGGAGGGACAGAATGCCTCCCCCCCACCATAAACATAA
The DNA here is from genome assembly GCF_057233095.1 of Heloderma suspectum. NCBI lineage: Eukaryota > Metazoa > Chordata > Lepidosauria > Squamata > Helodermatidae > Heloderma > Heloderma suspectum. The sequence goes on along the minus strand of NC_139459.1, from coordinate 385,537,559 downwards.
TTCGCGGAAAGGTAAGTTCATTTCGTACATCCCTAGTGCCCAGGTCTTGCACCCACGAAGTGTCATCCTGTGCCTTTTACTCAGGAGTAAGTCCCATTGTATTCAGCAGAATGTACTCCCTGGAAGAGCTCAGAGAACCACAGCCTTGCTCTGTCTGCATTCTCTTTCCACAGATGGAGCTTTATATACCACGAAACTCCCCTGCCCCTGTTTTCTAAAAAATGTGGCTTTTCAAGATGGAAGCTGCTAGTTAGCGTTGAATTGGTAACAGCGTCATCTGTCACAAGTGACCCTGATGTGCCCTCCCTCTGCATTAAATCTGCCATATCGATTGGCTCTGCATCCGTTTAAATTATGGCATCCGGTCGGGCTGAGTGACTGAACTCACTGGATGCCATATTTTGACTGAAATACACCCCCCCACACACACACACATGGAGTAATAGCAGGTCAGAGAGGAGGAATCTGGACAGGTGATCTGACAGCCCTGGATCCAATCAACGTTAGTAATTATTGTTGAAACCCATAGCATAGAGAGGAAAACAGGTAGCTAGTAATGAGATCACCTGCATGAACTTCTATAAAAAGCTGTTTGCATGAGACTGTGTGTGCATGTGTGTGTGTGTTAGGGATGGGCAGATTCCCTACCTGCCGGTCCTCCAAGGAATCCGCCCTTGGGGGGAGGCGATCTGTCCCTCCCCCCGGAATCCTCGCTGGCTGGCTCTGCTCTGTGGTGATTCCACAGAGCCAGTGGCGAGGAGGATCCGGCCAAAGAGGATTCCTCAGGGAGGCAGAGGTAAGTACTCTGTTCCTCCATGGACTCCGGAGGCCAGATTCAAAAGAATCATTGGGCCTAGGGATGTCAGAGAATTCCGCCACGGATCTCAGTGAGCCCGAATGCCAGTGCATTCAGCTCCCCGAAATCCATGACGGAATGAAGCCCCCGCCCCCCAACCCACGAAAGGCATGCGGGACGGCGCCCCTAACCCCCGAAAGGCACGTGAAATGGAACACTTACCTGCTGTCGTCCGCCCTGATTTGTGAATGGTGGCCGCCCTGCCGCCGCCATTCACTTCTTCATCCTAGCTGTGATAGGCTATGTAAATAGTTACGTAACCTATCACGGCTAACGCAGGGATGCCTTTTGCATCCCCGCGGAGGCCGTGATAGGCTACGTAAGTATTTATGTAGCCTATCATGGCAAGCAAAAAACAACAACAACCGTGTATGCAAATGGCGGCGGCTACAACGGCCACCATTTGCGTTCCTTTTTTTTTGCAGTTTTAGCTTACGTAAATATTTACATAAGCTATTACGGTGAAAAAAAAGGGGAACACAAACAGTGTAGTGGGCGCTATTTGCGTTCCTTTTTTTTTCACTGTAATAGCCTACGTAAATATTTATGTATGCTAGAATGGCAAAAAAATAAAGGAACGCAAATAGCGCCCACTATAGCCGCTGCCATTTGCGTACATTTTTTTTTTTTTTTACTTTGCTGTGATAAGCTACGTAAATATTTACGTAGCCTCTCATGGTTAAATACAGGGATGCAAACGGCAGTGGCTATGGCAGCCACCATTTGCGTCCCTGTTGCCCAGCGGCTGGATGTCGGGCTGCGGGTGGAGCTGGCCAGCGGCTCCGCAGAATCCCTGTGGAGCAGAGCCGGCCAGGCAGGATTCCTGGGGGAGGGACAGAGCGCCTCCCCCCCATCGAGGATTCTGGGGGGAGGGATGGAGCGCTTCCCCCCCACCGCGAAGCAGATCCGCCAAACGGTAAGTGACTTTCGTAGATCCCTAACTGGGCCACACTGGGGTCTGTGGAGGAATTCTCCACCATCCCTAGTGTGCATATGTGTGTGTGTGTTTCTGCTTGCTGGGCAGTGGCCAGACACAGACATCACCTCAGTTCACCTCAGATTCAAGCATCCCCAAAAACATATTTATAACTCTTTTCCTTTCATTCTTTTTCCCCCTTTTTCTGCTGCTGCTATTTTTACAATGCAATCCTATACATGTCTTCTCTTTCTTTTTTCTAGGGACAATGGGAAAGAAAAAAGAAATAAAGAGGGATGAGGGAAACACATTGAGATCTAGGGATGTCAGAGAATTCTGTAACGGATCTTGGTGAGGCCGAATGCCAGTGCATTTGGCCCCCCGAAATCCGTCGCGGAATGAAGCCCCCGCCCCCCCAACCCACGAAAGGTGCACGGGACAAAGTCCCTGCCACCCCACACCAAGAAAGGCGCATGAAATGGAGCCCTTACCTGCTCCCGTCCATGCTGCTTTGTGAATGGCGGCTGTCCTGCGGCCACCATTCGCTTCCTCCTCTTCAGCCATGATAGGCTACATAAATACTTACATAGCCTATCACAGCTAATGCAGGGACACCATTTGCATCCCTGCAGAGGCTGTGATAGTCTACATAAGTATTTACGTAGCCTATCATGGCAAGGGGGAAAAAAAACCCAGCGTACGCAAATGGCGGCGGCTACCACCATTTGCGTACATTGGGGTTTTTCCCCCTGCCGTGATAGGCTATGTAAATATTTACATAGCCTATCACGGCTCAATACAGGGACGCAAATGGCAGCAGCTATGACAGCCGCCATTTGTGTCCCTGCAGGGCTGCCCAGCGGCCGGATGTCCGGCTGCGGGTGGCCGGAGCCGGCCAGGCAGGATTCCAGAGGGAGGGACGGAGCGCCTCCCCCCCCCCGTTGAGGATTCTGGGGGGAGGGGTGGAGCTCCTCCCCCCCACCGTGGATGCAGTAGGGTTGACAGAATGGTCCTGCTTCCCCCTCTCATCTCCCTCAGCACAGCCTGCTGGGATGGAATTTGCAGGCCATCTTAAAGGGCAGAACTTTTACAAGGAGGCTTATGAGTTTTTTTGTTTTGTTTTTTAAACCTTTACAAATATGCTATTTTTGAAAAAGATAAACTTTTTGTCCTCCTTATCATACATGCACACACACACACACACACAAATACACACACACTTGGGTGAATTGTATCCTATTTAGAGAGGCGGGGCAGAGGGAGGGGGGGGAAGAGAGAGAGAGAGAGAGAGAGAGAGAGAGAGGTTGGTGTAAAGCAGCACAACAGCAAAGCAAGAAGAAGGCTCTGGATGTACTGTGGATGCCATCAGTCTTATGGTAAAATGTATCAGAAAGATAGAAAGACTAACAACAGAGTATTCAAAAATATATATTTAAACTAAATATATTTAAGCCTGGAGATTAAAGTTCCTAAGGAGGAAGAAAGTGGAGGTATAATGCCGACGTACTGCCCCCAGATTAAGGTGATTGGGACTAAGAGTTCTCAGTGTATAGATCCAGAAATTTCCCCTTTTGTCAAGCATGCCGTTGTCTTTTGTTTGTACTGTTGGAAGCCACTGTAAATATGAGAGACTATGGACTTCTTCACATGCAGCTTTTATCCTGCGAATGAGATGGCTCCTTCATGGAAGTTTGCGGGCTCTTTGCATGATGCAGTGATCATCCCAGGCATCTCCTGCACTAAATGTCCTTTGTTCCATTTTTAAATAGATCTCAGATAAGGAGCTATCAAATAACCCTGTTGTGTTCCGCTTCAGTTTCCTCTGTGAAAAGAGGAAAAATGGCAAGAAAAGGAGTGAGATCAATGAAAGATAATGGAGGACTCAGATATAGGGAGAAGAAGGGGTGAAGCGGAGGGGGAAAGGCAGCGGGTGTCAAGAGAGTCCGTTGTGATCCTGCCTTTAAAACAGAAGCAGAAAGCCCTGTTTTAAAGGCAGGATTTTAGGCTGGTGTAGAGATGCCCATGTGAAGGTGAGTTGAAATGCCTTGCAACAGGCTGCTCCAGGGTTTTGGTAAGTATCACAGATTTGTAGTTATGGAATCTTGTCCTTAGGTCCATTGTAGTTTTCCCTGCATATAGCATCCTTTCTTCTTCTTCTTCTTCTTCTTCTTCTTCTTCTTCTTCTTCTTCTTCTTCTTCTTCCTCTTCGTCTTCTTCTTCTTTCAAATAAATCACATTCATAGAACTGCATGTTAACAATTGTCTAATGCAGTAAGTTTTGTTAGTAACTGTGCTCCAGAAAGAAGTGCTTTCATGGAGGTAACTGCACGTAATGCAACTCTTTTATTTGCAAGGATCTTGTTGAAGTGCAACCTTAACGAACAATTTACGCACATTGGGTGGTCTTCTGAATGAGATGCATGGTGGAGAATTCATGACTTCTGTTAAATGAGAAAATAGGATATAACACAATTATCTTTCATTATCTTGTGGTAATTAGGGGCAGCAAGGTGGTAGTCCCCAACAAAGGGAATGCAATTTTCTTTTGAAAAGTTAGCCTTCGCATCCCAAAGAAGGGCGTCCCCGGATATTACTGATTAGGAGTGTATGGATTCCCCAATGTCTGTTCCGGTGGGGAATCCAGGCAGGGTGAGGCGATCCATTCCTCCCCCTGGAATCCTCCAGAGCGGCTCCACTCCGCTCGGATTTCGGGGGAGGGACTGGCTTGGGGGCCACTTACCTTCCCTCCTTCCAGCCAGAGCCATTTGCCTCCTCCCTGTCCCTGCCAATTGCCATGTCTTTTTTTTTTTTTTAATGGTGATTGGGAGGATGTGCCCATAGACTTAGATGCAAATAAAGTCATGAATCTTGCGTCTACGTCTATGTGTCCATGGGCTTACACGCAACATTCATGGCTCTATTTTGTGTATAAGTCTATGGGCACATCATGCTAATCACAATTTTTTTATTTTTTTATTAAAAAAATATATCATTGGGTGGATAGTGTGGATAAACTTGTTAAAAAAATCCCCAAGCTATCCCTTCCATAAACCGAGATGACAAAAAATGAGATCTATGTAATGCCACCATACACTAGGCTTGTAGGGATGTACGAAAGTCCCTTACCTGATACCGAAGCTTGATTCGTGGGGGGGGAGGTGCTCTGTCCCTCCGCCCAAAATTCTGGCCGGGGGGGAGGCGCCCCATCCCTCCCCCCCAAAATTCTGGCCAGGGGGGAGGCACCCCATCCCTCTGGCCGCGAATCCTTCTGTCCTGCCGGGACGCAAATGGCGGCGGCTGTAGCCGCTGCCGTTTGCGTCCCTGCCGTCAGCCGTGATAGGCTACGTAAATGTTTACGTAGCCTATCATGGCTGAGTGAAAAAAACAAAAACAAAACTGCGCGTACACAAATGGTGGCGCCCATGGGCGCCACCATTTGCGTTCCTTATTTTGGCAAGTGTAGTCTATGTAAACATTTACGTAGACTACGGCAAAAATAAGGGGAACACTATTCACATGCCAAAATAAGGAATGCAAATGGCGGCGCCCATGGGCGCTGCCATTTGCGTACGCACAGTTTTTTTGTTTTTGTTTTTCACTCAGCCGTGATAGGCTACGTAAACATTTATTTAGCCTATCACGGTGTTTTTTAAAAAATCTAGCTGTGATAGGCTACGTAAATCTTTACGTAGCCTATCACGTTTGTTGTTGTTGTTGTTTTTTTAACTTGGAAATGGCGGCGGCGGCAGCCGGTCGGAAGACCGGCCACTGCCGCCACCACCGCACCGCCGCCGCACCGCTGCCAGAGCCACCGCCGCCAGGGACATTCGCACAAGGTAAGTCCCGTCCCGGAGGGGGGGCGGGGGGCATACCGTTTCTCCACCAATTTCAGGGGGCCGAATGCGCTGGCATTCAGCCTCCCCAAGATTCGTGGAGAAATTCTCTGACATTCCTATGTAGGACACAGTTCTGCAGATCATTTCTTTCAGTTTTCTCATGAGTAGATTAGGCATAGGATGGGGTCATACATGTTCCCATTGCTGTACCTTAGAGTAGTAAATAGTGATTGCCATTGAATGTGAATTTGTTACAACTGAGTACCAAGGTAGCCATGGATATTAAGAGTCCAGAACTGGGTTCATCAGAGGTTCTGCTGCTTAAGAAACATATTAAGGCAGAGAGGCCACCTTTGTGGGGTATGCTGGTATATAAAGAAGTAACATCGAAAGTTGTGATGATGGTACATTGTTAAATCAACATTCTTCATTTGTTTTTCCATCTTCATTAGAAAATCTGTAGTGTCTTTAATATATGAAGGATGTCGATGGACTAGTGGTTGAATTATGGAGTAAATATAGAGTGAAATTCTTCCAGTGGCAGTATTGTTGCATGGAAGAATAGGCCTTCCTGGGTTGCTGTTTTTAATTGATCTTTGGTAGCATGTAAAAACGTCCTGCTGTAGGGGTGGGGTTAATGAAAAGATCAGCCATTTCTCTGCCCAGAAAGCTTTAATGCAGGAATTTATGAATAAAGCTGCCATTTTTAAAAAAGAATTAGCTGTGATATCATGATCAAGACGTTTGTGTGTACTGCTGTCCTTGAGTTGCCTCAGACCTTCAGAAATATAATCCTCAGTCTTCATCACATGAACCATTCCCCCTTTATCAGCTGGTTTTATGACTATGTCTTTTCTAATTCAAAAATCAGTCAAGGGCCTCTCTTTCTTCTCTTGTCTGAAAAACATACGTCTAGGTTCATGTTCAGCCATTCTTTTTTAAAATGATTTAAGGAAGGTTTCCGATGCAGGATTTCTATTTGGGTTTGGAGCCCAGGTTTTTGGGGGGAGGACTTGCATGAGAGGATAATGGCATGGGTTCAAATTCTGACTTTTGTTCTCATAAAGGAAATATTCTTTTAACCTGCATCTTCTTTCCAGTGCCTTAACATGCATTTGAAAGATGATGCAGGTTAAAAGTCATGGTCACTCTGGAAGGAGAAAGGGAGTTTGGGGATTGAGTGGTATGTTTCCCTCCATCATCTTGGCTGTCTGCATGGAGAAAGTACCCAACTTCAAGAAGAGGCTGGACAGCCATCTGTCAGGGATGCTCTGACTTGGATTCCTGCATTGAACAGGGGTGTTGCACAAAATGCTAGTTTCGCCCCCTGGAGGCTAGTCCAATTTGCCCCAAAGAGGAGAGTCAACTTCAGGCTGGGTCCAACTCGATTTTATTGTTTGCAAACAGTTCGACAAAGGAGCTCACGCTCAAAGCAGAGTCGACCCTGGGCAACCTCCGCGCTACAGTTTTATCACTTAGCTTGCATTCCTTAGCCAGCGTGTTACTTTTGATTGGTTGCCAGCGGTTTGCTTAGCAACCTTATCTTAGGGTTACTATCTGCTCATTCCAGGCATGCGCAGCTCTTACAGTACTATGTGCTGCTTAAGACACATACAATGGCTTTTAGGTTACATTTTTACTACAATTCCCCCCTCAAAAGGCTTTTCTCAAATTTATACTCTCTTTGGTGCAGCGGTGGACTACGCACTTAAAGGCGTAAACTATTATCGCTGCGGCATTGACGGTTTTCTCTAAACAGCAAGTGAGGCCTGGGACGCCCTTGTTCTAGCTACTAGAATGTTGACAACAAAAACACAGTTTTTTTGAACTTTTGGAACTCAGTTTTGTTCTGTTCATCAGGAACCCTTGAAACGAGAGCGTCCCCTTTCTGTAGAGCTACTTGAGTCCTTTCAGGGGTTCATTATTCCAACGGTGACCTTCAGGTGGGTCAGCTTCCGGTGTGACCCTCTCTGGTGCAGGTGATGCCTTTATTCAGTGTGATGAATCCACTTCTTTTCTTTGGCGACTTTCATAGCAATGGGAGTGGTAAGTAGGATCTGAAACAGACCCTTCTGCTTCTTGGTAGGTGGTTCATCTTTCTAGGACTGGATTAGCACCCAATCGCTGGGATTGAGATTATGCACTGGAGCATCTAAAGGCCAGGATTGGTGCGGTGTCGCAAACCTGTGAAAACAAAACAGACTGCAAAGCAGTAATATAACCTTGAATCTTAAAACTTTTACTTTTAAATTCACATTTAAGCTATCAGCCATAGGTAATATCCGAGGTGGGCACTTATGGAACGTTTAAAAGGTGTCAATTTAATACTTCCCTTGGGGGTGCACCATACTCGAGTCAAGGTGATTGGCAAGGCCTGTGGCCTTTCAACTTAATCTTTAAACAAATTTTAATGAGCATTATCTTTAAGGTGCGGTTCATCTTCTCAACTTGACTTGTAGATTGAGGTTTCTAAGGGGGGTGTAGCTTCTAGTTAGTTTGTTATGCCTGGGCCACTACTTGCGTCACTTGTCCAACAAAATGGGCCCCCCGATTTGATTCACTCTCTTTAGGTAACAAGAGCTTAGGGATTACTTTTTAATAGGATCTTGGCTACTGTCTGAGCGGTGCAGTCAATTGCTTTTATCATTACTAGCAGGTACCGATAGCCATGAGGCTGGGGCAACTCTGAAAAGTCAATTTGAAATCTCTGAAAAGGATAGTAAGCGCATGGGCGACTTCTCATTTGAGCTGGGGGCTCAAACATCTTTGAATCATTTTTGAGGCACAAAGGGCAGTTAGCCACTGTTCTCAGGTCTTGGTCCAACCTGAAGGAGGTGCTATCTGCCTCGGGCGCACTCAAAATCGGGGTGCTAAAGAGGGATGATCCCTTTATTAGCTAACCATAATTTTTGAACTTCTCAATGAGCGGCTTCAAGCCTGCACAGGTGGCTTTTTTCAGAGGATACTGCCTCACGCACACAGGGCTCTCCCTTTTTAAAGAAGATTTTAATTTGTGTTATGTATTTGGTCGGGCAGGGATTCTGTCTGCCCACACACATGGATTAACATTCTCTAAAATCTCAGTCCCTTTGGCCTCTGACACAATCTTGATTGCTTGAAGGGCCATTCGATAATTTGAGCCCTGCATTGCTGGCAGCTGTACTACAATCTGATTATCACGGAAGAAGATTTTAGCTTGCAGTTTTGTTAACAAGTCCCGCCCCAAGAGGGCAACCAGGTATGCAGATGAAACTACAAAGGCATGTTCCAGTATGTTATTTCCAGTCTTCGTGAGGAGGGGCTTACACATGGGCAATTTAGTTTGTTTTTTTTTCCCTTTAATTTCTTCTATAGTTACATGCTTTCCACTTTCTCTTGCCGGGGGGCTTCACAGGGATCATAGAAAATGTGGCTCCAGTATCTACTAGGGCTTTACAGTCCTCGCCACCAACCCTTACTTTTACCTTGGGATTCTCCCGAGCGTTTGTTCGTAGGGTGGTGGCCCTTCAGCTAGACTCCCCCCACTGGAGGACCCTGCCAGCATTTGGCAGCCTTCAGGGTGAGTCTCTTTTCTCTTTTCTTTCAGCTCTGGACAATCTTTCTTCTAATGTCTCTTCTCTCGGCAATACGCACATTTATTGAGCCCCGGTTGGCCCTTTCCTTTTCTGCCCCCCCCCCCTCTGGTCACTTCTGTGCTCTCAAGCTGCTGTTTATATCTCCACCCATGGTGGCTGCCAGCATTGCCTTTTCCTTTTTCCAGGAATGGCACTTTTTTATGTGCTCTCATGTGCACCATAGCTCTAAAAACTTCATGATCTGGGGTCTGATAAGGCTAAAGCAGGCGGTGATATTAAGGCTTGCTTCAATTTAAGAAAAGCCTTTTTTATTTTAATTGTCCACTTCTAGTGGGTAATATTTTTGTTAAAGCTTCATACGGGGGCTTCACCCCTTTTTATGGCTACTATAGCCTCCCTCTTGTAACAGGCACACTTATCTTTTGGCTTGCCTGTTCTGCAAATCATGTTTCAAATTCTCTGTGCCATGCACCAGTTTTAACTCTTTGTTTTCTCTGCAAGTTAGGCTGTTTGCCATTGCTTCGACAGAGACTCGCTTGCTTAGATCTTACTAATTTCAACGACACGCATTTGGAATAATCTTTCTTTCTTTTTTTAAGCCTTTTTGTCTGCTACTTTCTTCTGCCTTCTTTTATACCTTTTTTATATAATTAAAATCTAACACCATGACTGGAAAACATTTGTTTTGTATAGTAGGGCATGGTGGAGCAGATCTAACCATTATACTGCTCCTCTGACTGCATGGTCAGGGCCCATCAAAATTAAGGGAAGGGCGTTCTCATATGTGGAAAGAGTTCCAAGCCACCATTTTTGCATCGGCAACTCCACACTGCATGAGTTTTGGCAGAGTGTCAGGTTTGCCTCTGAGCAAATGGAACGTCAGAACAGTTCAGATTTTGAGAAAGAGCTGGAACACATGGGGCAGGAACTTTCTTAGGCTTCAGAAACACAGCTGGGCTTAGAAGTATCACGGGAGAGTGGGGGACTCTCTCTCTCTCACCTCTTAAGAGAATTTGCTGCCCCCTTTTTAAAGGGAAACTAACTTTCGTAGTTTCTCTTTGAACTTTTTGAAGGCTGTTTCCTTTGTAGTCTATGAATCTCTAGAAATTTGTATCTGTATGCTTCATTAGGGTAAATGAAATCAAAGCCTTGGAAATCATAGAATCATAGAATAGTAGGGTTGGAAGGGGCTTACAAGGCCATCGAGTCCAACCCCTTGCCCAGTGCAGGAATCTAAATCAGAGCATCCCTGACAGATGGCTGTCTAGCCTCGTCTTGAATGCCTCCAGGGTGGGAGAGCCCACCACCTCCCCAGGTAATTGGTTCTATTGTCGTATTGCTCTAACAGTTAGGACGTTTCTCCTGATGTTCAGCTGGAATCCAGCTTCCTGTCACTTGAGCCCATGATTCCGTGTCCTGCAGTCTGGGATTATTGAGAAGAGATCCTGGCCTTCCTCTCTGGGACAACCTTTTAAGTACTTGAAGAGTGCTATCAGATCTTCTCTCAGTCTTCTCTTCTCAAGGCTAAATATACCCAGTTCTTTCAGTCAAATGCAGCTTTTTATCTGAGTGTTGAAATCACAAATCAAACTGTACACTGAGCTGATCACAAACAAACACACAATCTACAACAACGGGAGTTTAAGGCTATGACAAGCCTCACAGTACTTTTTACGGCAAGTCTTTAACTGGCCAAAGTTCCAGTCCATGTGCGGAGTGCCTCTAACAAAGAAGGCTTTGGGCCATAAAGAAGGGATGCGTTTTAACAAAAGCTCTGTGTCTCTTCATCAGTTCGAATGGGGAAGGTGTAACCTTACACCTCTTCTAGATTCCTCCACAGATAAGAACAGAGCAGTGCTGCTCAGCTTTCCAGCTGTGATGCTTTTCTTGTTTGTTTGTTTTTTTGCAAATCTCACTCTTTTGTCAGGTCTTCACAGACACCTTCCAGCCTCTCTGCTTGCTAAGGCTAAACCAGCCACGGCGAAGGGGGGTTAGGCAAGTCCCCCTTGGCTCTGCTCTGAGTAGGCTGACAGAGATAAGCTCACACAGACCCTGATATTTTAAGAACTTGCTCTGTCTTTGTTTCTTGATTTTGCCACAGTCTTTAAGTCATCAAACAAATCTCTTTCTTCAGAAGTTGCAACTTTTTCAACTGCTTTTGCTTCTTCTAACAAACTTGGATACGGTGGCAGACAAACTGTCTCTGGCGGGCCCCCTCCCTCCCCCAACAACCTCTCTTCCCAACCTAACAGACCGAATCAGACGGGGGGGAGCTCAGGGCACCTTGGGCAGGGTCTCCCAGTCTTCAAGCTCCTTCCGTGGGGCTTGAATCGGGGGGAACAGGGGCTTTGGGCTTCACCTCGGAGCATGCCATCATGACTTTACAATATTGAACTTTATATTCAACCTTTTCTCACCTTCAGTGGATTTTGGTTGGCACTCATCCAAATGCTGATAACCTCACCTTCCCTGAGGCAAATTTATCTCTCACTACTTGATTCAGACACCACCCGGGGTCTCTTGCCCCTGTGGTCCTTTGCCAGTAACACATTTACACATTTACACTTCTGTAACTAAGGGGGATTCTTTCCGCACCAATTCAACCAACTATCAATATAAGCGAATTGATCCCATTGCCCATTATTCACCACATTTTTATATACAGCATTTACAAGATTTACACCAAAGGATCCTATGTCTGGCCAACTAATTCCAAATGCTGGCCATTCCAACTGACAGAGTGTAACCAGCTTGCCTTTCGACATCTTAGTACACGGAGTCTGACAAACCTCAGACGCTTGACTTTGCTAAAGTTCTTTAGCTTGCATCCCAAGGGAGTGGCAGAGCTTTCTAAACGGGAGCTACCCGCCTCCATTGTGCCTACCTCTATTTGAAACCATACACGGAGCCTGACAAACCTCCGACACTGACACGGAGTCTGACAAACCTCAGACGCTCCGAAGGCAACTCAAACAGAAAGACAGAAGGGAAATCAAGTACTTACTCTGCCCAACACCCTAGTGCCGTCTCTTCAGACCCGTTCAGCCTGGTTGACTCAATCAATGGAGTCCACGCCTTTAACCTCCTGGGTGTCCCGACCCCCGTACTCTGGTGCCGTGGCAGACCTCAAAGGCGGTCCGGCGCGCCCCACAGGCACCTTTGCCGGTTCTGTCGTTTGACCCCAGGGTGGTCCAAGGGACTCCTGCCAGCTCGCCAGTTTGTTGCACAAAATGCTAGTTTCGCCCCCTGGAGGCTAGTCCAATTTGCCCCAAAGAGGAGAGTCAACTTCAGGCTGGGTCCAACTCGATTTTATTGTTTGCAAACAGTTCGACAAAGGAGCTCACGCTCAAAGCAGAGTCGACCCTGGGCAACCTCTGCGCTACAGTTTTATCACTTAGCTTGCATTCCTTAGCCAGCGTGTTACTTTTGATTGGTTGCCAGCGGTTTGCTTAGCAACCTTATCTTAGGGTTACTATCTGCTCATTCCAGGCATGCGCAGCTCTTACAGTACTATGTGCTGCTTAAGACACATACAATGGCTTTTAGGTTACATTTTTACTACAGGGGGTTGGACTCGATGGCCTTGTAGGCCCCTTCCAACCCTACTATTCTATGATTCTATGATTCTACACTCCCCTCCTGCTGTTCCCTTCCCTTCCTCGTGAACCTGCCTTTCTCTCCACCCAACGCCCCAGTGTAGAAATAGAGAGCTGGGAAGAAAAGCAAAAGCTTCAGACAGGAGGAGGAAGAAAGGGCGAGGGAGGGGAAGAGAGAGGAGGAGGAGGAGGAGGCTGGGTCTAAGAAAGCTCCTGCAGCCTTTGTTTCTGTTTCTGTTTCTATTGTTGTTGCTTTTCCTTCTGCTTTTCCCTGTGTGCTTAGTGGGAGGGAAACCGAGGGAGGTGGAGTCTGTCTGTGTTGTGCCACTGCATAGTACACGGTTTTGAGGAGGTTATATTAAGAGAGAGAGAGAGAGAGAGAGAGAGAGAGAGGTGCAGGCCCCTGGAAGTTAATGGGGGATAAACACTCATGGATTCCTGACAGGCCTCTTTCATTTCTTTATAATAACAAAACAGCCTGTTTGGCTGTTGCATCTGAAAGAAGCAGTGAGTCAATTTATGTCTCTTGCATGTATGTGTGTGCGTGTGTGCGCATGTGCATGTATGAGGGAGTGCATCGGTGTGTGTTTATGTTTTATGTGTCTGCGCACTAGGGATGTTAGAGAATTCCGCCACGGACTCCAGAGAGGCCGGATTCTTTAGAATCCAGCCCCCTGGAGTCTGTAGCAGAACGGAGCAATCCACCCTGCCACCCCGTGAAACTTCTCCGGGACGGATCTTACCTCATGTCGGCCGTCTGGTCCATCCGCTGCCCCTGGTCTGCAGCCACCATTTCTCTCCCTACTTTAGCCGTGATAGACTATGCAAGTATTTATGTAACCTATCACGGCAAAGAGCAGGGACGCAAATAGCATCTGCTATGCCATTTGTGTCCCTGCTCTTTTCATGATAGGCTACGTAGATATATATGTAGCCTATCACAGCTAACATGGGGACGCAAATGGCAGCCGCTATGTCAGCCATCATTTGTGGCCTCAGCCCAGCAGCAGAAGGAGGTCCAGCTGTGGGTGGCCCCGGCTGGCGGCTCCATAGACTCGTTGCTAGAGACCAAATTGCCAATATCCGCTGGATAATGGAGAAAGCCAGGGAGTTTCAGAAAAACATCTATTTCTGTTTTATTGACTATTCTAAAGCCCTTGACTGTGTGGATCATAACAAATTGTGGCAAATTCTTAGTGGTATGGGGATACCAAGTCATCTTGTCTGCCTCCTGAGGAATCTGTATCATGACCAAGAAGTAACAGTAAGAACAGACCACGGAACAACAGACTGGTTTAAGATTGGGAAAGGAGTACAGCAGGGTTGTATACTCCCACCCTACCTATTCAATCTGTATGCAGAACACATCATGCAATGTGCTGGGCTTGATGAATCCAGGGCTGGAGTTAAAATCTCTGGAAGAAGCATTAACAATGTCAGATATGTAAATGATACCACTTTGATGTCTGAAAGTGAGGAGGAGCTGAGGAACCTTATGACGAAGGTGAAAGAAGAAAGTGCAAAAGCTGGGTTGCAGTTCAACCTCAAAAAAACCCGAGATTATGGCTAGGGATGTACGAAAGTGACTTACCTTTCCATGGATTATGTTGATGGGGGGGGGAGGCGCTCCGTTCCCCCCCCACGGAATCCTGGCTGGCCGGCTGTGCTCCGCAGCAATTCTGCGGAGCCGCCGGCCGGCTCCACCAGCAGCCGGACATCCGGCCACTGGCTAGCAGGGACGCACATGGCGGCGGCCGTAGCCACCGCCGTTTGTGTCCCTGCAGTCAGCCGTGATAGGCTATGTAAATGTTTACGTAGCCTATCACGGCTGATTTAAAAAACAAAAACAAAAATGTGCATATGCAAATGGTGGCGGCCATGGCCGCCGCCATTTGCATTCTTTATTTTGGCACATCTTAGTCTATGTAAACATTTACGTAGACTAAGACAGCGAAAATAAGGGGAACGCAAATAGCGGAGCATGTACGCTATTTGCGTTCCCCTTATTTTCGCTGTCTTAGTCTACGTAAATGTTTACGTAGACTAAGATGTGCCAAAATAAGGAAAGCAAATGGCGGCGGCCATGGCCGCCGCCATTTGCGTATGCACTTCTTTTTTTTTTAAGTCAGCCGTGATAGGCTATGTAAAGATTTACATAGCCTATCACGGTGTTTTTTTTAAAATCTAGCTGTGATAGGCTACGTAAATCTTTACATAGCCTATCACTTTTTAATGTTTTTTTAACCTGGAAATGGCGACGGTGGCAGCCGGTCGGAAGACCGGCTGCTGGAGCCGCTGCTGCCGCCAGAAAGATCCGCCCAAGGTAAGTCTCATCCCGGGGGGGGGGGGCCGTTCCGCCACCGATTTCAGGGGGCCAAATGTGCTGGCATTCGGCCTCCCCGAGATCCGTGGCGGAACTTTTGTACATCCCTAATTATGGCATCCAGCTGGATTGATATCTGGCAAACAGAAGGAGAAAACATGGAGGCAGTGACAGACTTTGTCTTTCTAGGCGCAAAGATTACTGCAGACGCTGACTGCAGCCAGGAAATCAGAAGACGTTTACTTCTTGGGAGGAGAGCAATGACAAATCTTGATAAAAGAGTTAAGAGCAGAGACATCACACTGACAACAAAGGTCCGCATAGTTCAAGCAATGGTATTCCCCGTTGTAACCTATGGCTGCGAGAGCTGGACCATAAGGAAGGCTGAGCGAAGGAAGATCGATGCTTTTGAACTGTGGTGTTGGAGGTAGAGGTGTACGAAACCCACTTACCATTCCGGTTGGGGGTGTCTGCAGTAGGGGGGGAGGTGATCTGTCCCTCCTCCTGGAATCCTGCCCAGCCAGCTCTGCTGTGCAGCGAGTCCGTGGAGCCGCAGTCCTGGCCCATCTGCAGCTGGACTTCCATCTGCTGCCAGGCTACAGCCGCAAATGGCATACAGCGTAGGGGACGCCATTTGCATCCCTGCTCTTGTCAGTGATAGGCTACATAAATATTTACATATAATAACGTATTATACGTATAATAGAATAAACATACCTGGGAATATGAAGAACTGTATTCTTCCATTGTGTGTGTGTGTGTGTGTGTGTGTGTGTGTGTGTGTGAGATTCTCTCTCAATCTAGCTGTTTCCCTGGTATGTTTATTCCTCATTTTGTCCATTCCCTGAGCATGTGCAGAGTGTACTTTTTATTCAAACAAAGAGAAGCTTGCTAATCTTTCCCGTAATGCTGCATTTGCACAAGTGTGACTGCTTCAGAAAGAACTTTCCATTATACTGTCTCTTTTTCATGAGTTTCATAACAGAAGTGTGGTGTAGTGGTTAAAGTCCAGCCCAAAGTCACCCAGTGAGATAACTAACAGGAGGTTTGATCAAGAGTTGGATGTGGAAATACATAGCTGAGCTGGGGGCAAGTGGGGTGCTGACATGTGTAGGAGTAAGTTGAATTGAACTCAGTAAGATTTACTGAGTAGACATGCACAGAGTTGGTTCTCCTCTCCATTTTAGCCTCACAACATCAACAACAATGCTGGATGTGGAAATATAAAGCTCAGCAGGGAGAATAATACCTCATGCAGGGCTCCAGGACTGGCATGGTCATTTTAAAAGTTTTTTTTTCTTCTTCTTCTTTAAAACAGCGTTGCTTTAAACAAAGAGTGCATCGCTTAGGCATACCTAGGACAGACTTGTCTTGGGAAGCCCCTAGGAGGAGGAAGTGTTTTGGCTAAAAGTAATTACTGCACATCTCAGGGCAGGGGAAAAATACGTAAATATCTACGAAAAATAGCATCTTCTGGAAGTTATGCAGACTCACGGAGATGGCGGCGGTTCGTCGGGTCTTCGTCAGGGGTGGGGGCGGCAGCCAGTCTTTCGACCGGCTGCCGCCGCCGCCATTCCAATAAAAGTAAAAAAAAAAACAACGCCCCCGTGATAGGCTACGTGACGATTAACGTAGCCTGTCACGGCTAGATTTGCAAAGTCAGCCATGCTAGGCTATGTAAATCGTCACGTAGCCTATCAGAGGTGACTTTAAAAAAAAAAATCGCGTCCGGCTAATGGCAGCCCCCATAGGGAGCCGCCATTCGCGTTCCTTATTTGGTCGCTGTAGTGTACGTAAAGATTACGTAGACTACGGCGAAAATAAGGGCAACGGTATTTGTGTTGCCCTTATTTTTGCCGTAGTCTACGTAAAGATTTACGTAGACTACAGCGACCAAATAAGGAACGCAAATGGCAACTCCCTTTGGGGGCCGCCATTTGCGTACGTGCTTTTTTTTTTTTTAAGTCACCCGTGATAGGCTACATGACGATTTACGTAGCCTATCACGGCTGACTTTGCAGATCTAGCCGTGATAGGCTACATTAATCGTCACATAGCCTATCACGGGGGCGTTTTTTTTTTTTTTACTTTTTATTTCGCGGCCGGGCGAGGCGGGAAGCCTCCCCCCCAGCCTGAATTTCGGCCGGGCGAGGCGGGAAGCCTCCCCCCCCGGCCTGAACTTCGGGGGGAGAGCAGCGAAGCGCCTCCCCCCCACCGTGAAAAGCTGTGAGACCAGGTAAGTGGCTTTCGTGCTCTCCTACTGGGCACTGGAATTAGGGTTGTTGGTACAGATTTATCTTTGTAATTTTCGGAGTGGAAATAAAAGAGGAGAATTCCGGGGGCTTGTTAAGGATGGAACAGAGCGCTGGCTGCAAACTGCGGAAGTCAAGTGGCACTGAAGGTACACAATTCATACATCCCTACGTAGCCTATCACTGACAAGAGCAGGGATGCAAATGGCGTCCCCTATGCCAGACGCCATTTCAATTGTGGCTGCAGTCCGCGGTAGCAGATGGACGGCAGCAGCAGAAGGACCCCGACTGGCCGGCAGCAGGTAGGGTCTGTCCTGGGAGGATTTCAGTGGGGGGGAGAGTAGTCCATTCCGCCACGGACTTCAGGGGCTGTGGCGGATTTCTCCGCCATCCCTAGTTGGAGGAAAATTCTGAGAGTACCTTGGACTGTAAGAAGAACAAACCAGTCTGTACCCCAGTAAATAAAGCCAGACTGTTCACTTGAGGGAATGATATGAAAGGCAAAACTGAAGTACTTTGGCCACATAATGAGAAGACAGGACACCCTGGAGAAGATGCTGATGCTAGGGAAAGCGGAAGGCAAAAGGAAGAGGGGCTGACCAAGGGCAAGATGGATGGATGATATTCTGGAGGTGACAGGCTCAACCTTGGGGGAGCTGGGGGTGGCGACGGCTGACAGAAGTCACGAAGAGACGGAAGCGACTGACCAAATAAACAACAACAAATATACCCAAATAGTTATAGCCTGAAATTTGTTCAATGTGATCCCCATTCTTAATATGAAAGCCAGCTATCCAATTTTTTTTCATGTAGCAATTTCAGCAGTGGTTGTTAAGAAATAGTATATAGAGGGAAAGTGCCCTGTTTTGTTCTTGTTGTTGTTTTTTAACCAAGGGTTTTTTAAAAAAAAATATATCCAAATTCTATCCACTTACTATTGCATGTTCTACTTTCAGTGTACCCAAGTGTGTTTCCAGGTATTCTAGTAAGCAAAGTTTGTAGTATATCAAAACTTACTATATTGTGCACATGATAAAGATGTTAATCAGGATCCAAACTGCTATTGTCAAAGCAGTTTGTCAACTTACACTTGACTTTTAAGCTTAACAGTATAACGTATGCATATAATATTATATAACCATGACAAGAAATCCATTTTACTGAACAAACAACCATTCAATATCCTCATTGAGTCCTTGGGGTACCATGGTATAAAGTTTGTAAATCCATCTAGGCTGTTCACAAGTTGTATAAGTTGTTGCTTCCCTGCACCTCATACCTTTTCAATGCACCAGAATTTTAATGAGTTTACATCATGTTGTGGTTCAAGTAAATGTTTTCCCACCTTTCTCATTCTGATGCAGCTGTTCTGTTCCCCTATCCTGATTCTGAATTTCCTGGTGGTCATACTGATGCACAGCAATGGGCATGGACATTGAGCAGCATATATGACTCCAGATGTATTGCAGCTGAAAAATTATTTAAAGGATAGTCTCTATTGTCTTTGAGGTTGCTAATGGAGCTTTCTGTCCTATGAAGATTATCTGGGGATCACCCTGGCTTCCTTTGCCCTGTTCTTGTCCTTCCCCACAGGTTTTGTGATAGGACTCATGGAATCATAGAATCATAGAATAGTAGAGTTGGAAGGAGCCTAAAGGCCATCGAGTCCAACCCCCTGCTCAATGCAGGAATCCAAGTCAGAGCATCCCTGACAGATGGCTGTCCAGCCTCGTCTTGAATGCCTCCAGTGTGGGAGGGCCCACCACCTCCCTAGGTAACTGGTTCCATTGTTGTATTGCTCTAACAGTCAGGAAGTTTTTCCTGATGTTCAGCAAGAATCTGGCTTCCTGTCACTTGAGTCCATTATTCCAGGTCCTGCATTCTGGGATGATTGAGAAGAGATGCTGGCCTTCCTTTCTGTGACAACCTTTCATGTACTCTTTATTAAATATTTAGAAACTCGAGTAGTGAAAGCCAACAACCGGGACTTCTCCTATATTCTTCTCCTCTCCCTCATGCTTGCATTTTTAAGACTGAGGCTCAGATTTGCAGCACTTCTGCAGCATCCCAACTAGGGATGGACAAAAGTCCCTTACCTGGTCCCGCAGCTTGCTTCGTGGTGGGGGGGAGGCGCTCCGTCCCTCCCCCCAAAATTCTGGGCAGGGTGGGAGGCGCCCCATCCCTCCCCACCAAAATTCTGGCCGGGTGGGAGGCGCCCCGTCCCGGCCGAAATTCTGGCCGGGGGGGAGGTGCCCCGTCCCTATGTATTTATTTATTTATTTATTATTGCATTTATATCCCGCCTTTTTTCCTCTTGCAAGGAACCCAAGGCGGCTTACATTATCCTCCTCCTCTCCGTTGTATCCTCACAACAACAACCCTGTGAGGTAGGTTGGGCTGAGAGTCTGTGACTGGCCCAAAGTCACCCAGTGAGCTTCCATGGCCAAGTGGGGACTAGAACCTGGATCTCCCAGCTCCCAGTCCGTCACTCTCACCACTACGAATCTCGTCTCCTGCTGGGACGCAAATGGCGGCGGCCGTAGCCACCGCCGTTTGCGTCCCTGCAGTCAGCCGTGATAGGCTACGTAAATGTTTACGTAGCCTATCATGGCTGACTTTGGGGGAAAAAAGTACGTACGCAAATGGTGGCGCCCATGGGCGCCGCCATTTGCGTACACGCTTTTTTTTTTTTCCAAAGTCAGCTGTGATAGGCTATGTAAACATTTACGTAGCCTGTCACAGTGTTTTTTGAAAATCTAGCCATGATAGGTTATGTAAATCTTTACGTAGCCTATCACGTTTGGTTTTGGTTTTTTTTTACTTGGAAATGGCGGCAGCGGCAGCCGGTCGGAAGACCAGCTGCTGCCGCCGCAATGCCACCGGGAGCCGCCGGGAGCCGCCGCCACCAGGGACATTCGACAAAGGTAAGTCCCATCCCAGGGGGGGACGGGGGGGCAGACCATTTCTCCACCAATTTCGGGGGGCCAAATGCGTTGGCATTCGGCCTCCCGGAGATTCATGGAGAAATTCTCCGACATCCCTACAGCCCAATAGTTTGGACTCTGTTGACTGTAAGCAGCCTGTGATCTGGTTCTATTATCATAGTGGCAATTCCTTGGTGTTGTTTAACCCAAGATTTGCGGTGAAGTGCAGAGCACGCAGGCAGCGCACTCATTTTTTTCTGCTTTTAATCCACAACACAGGAATGCCCTGGAGAGCATTATCCTGGGTTGTTTCATGACCTGTGATCCTGGACACTCTAAGTTAGCCCAACAATAGACAATAGTTCCTTATACTCTGAGGCTGCACCTCAGGCTTTCTCCCTGGGATGGGAACCCTTTGGGATAGATCCAGATGCCATTGCATGGGAAGGGCTAGAGATTCTGAGTATGACTCTAAAAGAGTCAGCAATGGAAAGAGCCCTTGGGACCCCCCAGGCCACACTTGCTTGTGACTCTTTGTTGGTGTGTGGGCAGAGTGGCCTTCTCTCAGGGGAGCCTTGTTGCTCATCAAGGTTCAAATATTTCATTATGGCTCCCAGCGTGCAAAACACAGAGTGTGCAGAAGACAGAGGTCAGGCAATCCCTGTCCAGAGTCCAAAAGAGAGAGGAAGAAGGAAGGGATCCAGTAGACATCAGGAGTTAACAGAGTGGGTCTCCCCTGCTTCACTTTGGCCAGGATCAGAGGAATGGCCAGCAGTTCCCCCTGGGGAACCTGAGTTGGGAGTTGGAACCCTTTCTGTCTCCTCCTTGGGATGCAAACTGGAGCTCTTTCAAATGGCAACAACCGAGTCAGCACGGGGGGGGGGGGAATTCCACTGGTTGAGCCTGCCCCAGACTGCCTGCCCCCCACAACCCCTTTAGGGGCAAAGACTAGGGTAAATTGAGTGTGTCTCACCCACATACCCCATATTGTCCTGTCCATCCCCAGTAAACAAAGGATGCCTCCAGAATGTGGCTCACACAAGAACATCCTTGGGAATGGGAGATGGGATTCCTTGAGAGGTGTAGGTATATCCTGGACCCTGAACTGGTCAGGGTTGACACGGGGCTAATGACCTTCCATCACCTTTCCAGGATGATGTCTTCATGGGAAATGGGAGAGAAATGAATTAAGTCTCTCCCTCCCCACCTCACTCCAGTTCCTCCTCCTGACAGTGTAGGTACACTGCAGCTCAGCTGGCACTGATATTCATATTTTCCAGAAAGGAAGCCTCCAATTCACTGATTTATGTTGGGGTGGTGGTGGTCAGACACTGTTAGTCTGTTATCCCTCATGGAATGAGAGCTTTCAGGTGCTCAGCAGGTCTGCTGACCTGGCATTGGGGGTAGCAGAGAGGGAGGTGTTGGGGGAGAGGACAGACTGGGACTCCCCTTATTGTCAAGTCTCAGCCTTCCTTGGCCATTGGGGGTTTGCAGCTTCATGCATCACCCAGAGTCCCCTCCTCTCTCCTTCCAGTATTGCAGGTTGCAGCCTCTGGCTATGTCCACCTAGTGGCATCCACCCCTACATCCACCTCCAGCTGGGGGTATCCATTCTGCCTGGGACCCCTTGATGATGGAGATCCAGACTCCATCAACCTCACAAGAGCATGCAAAACTTTGGGTCTCCTTTGCTGAAAGGGGCCTGAGGCGCTTCTAAGGATGTGCTAAGAAGGATGAGCATTTATTCATTCATTCATTCATTTCATTTCATTTCTATCCCACCCAATAGCCGAAGCCCTCTGGGCGGTTCACAAAAATCAAAGCCAAATAAAAAGGTAAAGGTGTCCCCAACCAGTCGTGTCGGACTCTAGGGTGCGGTGCTCATCCCCGTTTCTAAGCCGAAGAGCCAGCGCTGTCCGAAGATGCTTCCGTGGTCATGTGGCCGGCGTGACTGAACACCGAGGTGCACGGAGCGCTGTCACCTTTCCCGCCTAGGCGGTACCTATTTATCTACTTGCAATTTCTTGCTTTCGAACTGCTAGGTTGGCAGAAGCTGGGACTGAAGACGGGAGCTCACTCTGTCACGCAGCACTCGGGTCTCGAACTGCTGACCTGCCGACCTTCCAGTCTGCAGTTCAGCGTCTTAACCACTAAGCCACCGCGGCCCCTTCAAAGCCAAATAGCACACAGTAAAACAATATAAAATATAGAAAACATTAAAACCACAGTATAGCAATACAACCAGAATACAACAAGAATGAAAACTAGCAGCAATGCAGAGATTTAAAAGACAGATTCAAAACAGCAAAGCTAAAAGACAAGAAAGCTAAAATGCTAAAATGCCTGGGAAAATAAAAAAGGTCTTCACCTGGCACCAGTAGGAATGTAGGTGCCAGGCAACCTCACTAGGGAGCTCATTCCACAGCCAGGGTGCCACAGCAGAAAAGGCCCTCCTCCTAGTAGCTACCTGCTTCATTTCCTTTTGACAGGGGTCATGCAGAGGGGCCACTGAGGATGATCTTAAGGTTCAGGCAGGCACATGTGGGAGGAGGCGATCCCAAGCCATTAAGAGCTTTGAATGTTAATACCAGCACTGAATCGGGCCCAGAAATGAACTGGCAGCCAGTGCAGCTGGAGAAGCACTGGCATAATATGAGCTCACTGGCCAGTCTCTGTTAACAATCTTGCTGCCCTTTTTTGGACCAGCTGAAGTTTCCGGACTGTTTTCAAAGGCAGCCCCATGTATAACACATTGCAGTAGTCCAGACGAGAAGCTATCAGAGCATGGAGAACTGCATCTAGGCTATCTCTGTCCAGATAAGGGCGTAGTTGGTATAGCAGCCTAAGCTGATAAAAAGTGTTCCATGTAGGGATGGGGGAGAATTCCGCCACAGATTTCAGTGAGGGCGAATGCACTGGCATTTGGCCCCCTGAAACCCGTGGCGGAACGGCCTCCCCCCCTGCCCCCCCGTGAATGAACCCCAGAATGAGACTTACCTGGGGCGGATGTTCCAGATGGCGGCAGCTCCAGCGGCGGCTTCGGCGGTGGCTGGTCTTTTGACCAGCTGCCGCCGCCGCCATTTGCATTCTGGTCTTTGCCATGAAAGTCTACGTAAGTCTTTACGTAGCCCATCATGGCAAGCCAATCAAAAAAACAAAACAAAACAGCATATGCAAATGGCGGCGGCTACAGCGGCTGCCATTTGCGTTCCTTATTTTTTGCCGTTTTAGTCTACGTAAATATTTACGTAGACTATTACGGCGACAAAAAAGGGGAACACAAATAGCATAGTGGGTGCTATTTGCATTCCTTTTTTATTCCCCTTTTTTATTCAACCTGGGGGATGGTGCCACTGCCCCTGATGTCCAGCACACATAGAGGCCTAAAAGTCTAGGGCCCACTGAGCAGAGTGTCCCACATTTCCAGTCTCACATGTAGGGATGTACGAAAGTCCCTTACCTGATCCCGAAGCTTGATTCGCGGTGGGGGGGAGGTGCCCCATCCCTCCCCGCCGAAATTCTGGACGGGGGGGAGGCGCCCCATCCCTCCGGCTGTGAATCCTTCTGTGCTGCCGGGACGCAAATGGTGGCGGCCGTAGCCGCTGCCGTTTGCATCCCTGCAGTCCGTCGTGATAGGCTACGTAAATGTTTACGTAGCCTATCACGGCTGAGTGAAAGAAAAAAAAAACCCGTGTGTACGCAAATGGCGGCACACATACGCGCCGCCATTTGCGTTCCTTATTTTGGCACGTGTAGTCTACGTAAACATTTACGTAGACTACGGCGAAAATAAGGGGAATGCTATTTGCGTTCCCCTTATTTTCGCTGTAGTCTACATAAATGTTTACGTAGACTACACGTGCCAAAATAAGGAACACAAATGGTGGCGCCCATCGGCGCCACCATTTGCGTATGCATGTTTTTGTTCTTTTTTCCACTCAGCCGTGATAGGCTACATAAACATTTCCGTAGCCTATCACAGTGTTTTTTAAAAATCTAGCCGTGATAGGCTACGTAAATCTTTATGTAGCCTATCATGTTTGTTTGTTGTTGTTTTTTAACTTAGAAATGGCGGCGGCGGCAGCTGGTCGGAGGACCGGCCGCTGCAGCCGCCGCAGCCGCCTCAGCTGCCGCTGCCGAACCACCGCCGCAGCCGCCGCTGCCAGGGACATTCGCACAAGGTAAGTCCCATCCCGGGGGGGGCGGGGGGCCAGACCGTTTCTCCACCAATTTTGGGGGGCCAAATGCTCTGGCATTCGGCCTCCCCAAGATTCGTGGAGAAATTCTCTGACATCCCTACTCACATGTGGCACCGGGGGATGTGGTGCACCCTTTTGGGGGCAGAACTGGGCTCAGCAGGGCCCTCTTGTGCTGCTGCCTCCGGAGTCTCTGCCTGGACAACCCCACTGTGCAGGTCCCACATCTGTCCTTGAGGGAGCTGAAATGTCCATGGCAGCAGGAGGCCAAAGGGGCTTCCCTGCTCTCCTCGGCCCCCTCCTGTGTCTGAGTTAGAGCTGAAACCACCTCTGTCCCCTGCTTGGGCAATTTTCTGGGTCTCTTTTCCCCAGCAACAACAGCTCTTGTTTAAAAAAGGCTCCCCCCGCCCCCTGTAACAACAAGATGGCTGCTGACGCGTGCCCAGAGGACCCAGGAAAGGAGGTGGGGGCTGGGCGGTGGAAGTGGCGGCAGCATGGCTGCTGGGCTTCCGGATTGCTCCCAAGTGCACTGAAGCACTTTTGGAGTGATCCGATTCGCTTCAGGCTGCGTTGTGCAGCCCTCTGCCTTGCCGAAGTGGTGCACAGCCCTAGTTCTCTGGGTCTCTTTCTTCCAGCAACAGCCTGGTCAGCACAGGGGCCTTTTCCCATTGGCTCAGTTTCCCTGAGGCCCCACCCCCACCCTGTTTGAAATAGCTGGAATGGTAACTGGACAGTTGATGGGGCTTCCCTGGGCTACCCCCACCTGTGTCTGGTGCTGCTGTTCCACCTGGGTGATGAGATTGGGCATGGCAGATGGGCACCCGCCTGGGAGGGTCCCTCTGAGAAAAGTAGGGGGGCACATGGGCAAAGCCTATATCCGAAAGGACTGTCTTGATAGTATGGTTCACATGAAGGTGTTTCATAGGTAAAGGTCAAGCCAAGCTCACCTGTCCAACCTCCCCACCCTTCCCCACTGCCCAACTGGCCTATGGCATGCGTGTGGAGCTGCAGCGGTAAGTTCTCACAAATATGTTTTTCTCCAGCTGAATGGAGAAAGTTGAAGAAGTGATGCAACTTCTTCCACATGCAATTATCACAATCATAGTCATTTATTCTTCTTCTCCCAAACCTGAAGGGATTTTTCCAGATCAACCCTTGGAGTCCACTGACATAAGCAGCAGATTCAAGAGTAACATGGGCTGATGTCTTGCAACCAGGTGCAAAGGAACTGGTACATAAATGCCTCCTGAGCCATGGAGAGCTTGGGAGGAGGTTTAGGGCAGCTGGGGATGACTGCGCGGGTGTGAGATCTACCTGCTATCATTCTCTTCAGATGTTCAGAAACCTTGGCTGGTTGGGCTCCATGAGTATTGGGAAACTCACTGAAGACTTTGTCTTGCAAGGGGTCTTTGTCTTCTTCTCATTCTCCCAACTGGTTGAGAGGAGTAAGATGGAGGCTGTGCCAGGCGTATCCAGAATGAATCTGCTGGTGCTGCTGCTGCTGCCCCAGGCAACCTGTGGGATGCTCCCGGCCAAATGCCCCTTGACTTTGGAAAGGGAGACAGAAGGCCCATTGAATCATTACAGGATGGGTGACCTCCTCATTAGTGGTGTCATCTCTGCTACATATGCAACCTTTCAACCATACGCTTTCAACAAGGCTCCCACTACCAGACTTTTTGAGTAAGTCATTCTTTTCTATGTGTTATGGAGCTATTGCTGCTCCACTCGCTCCTAATTTTATCAGGTCCGATTATCCATACCAGTTACTGTCCCCCTTATCTGCTACCTGGTAACTTGCTGTTGAATTTCACCTTTGAGGATCCATCAACATCAAGAGAGAATGCAGTGCATAGCGTGCCAGTTCATTTTTAAATGTAAAGGAAGGAACATATTGTAGGACAATGCGATCTAGGGCAATTAGGAGAATTTGACCAGAGCACAGTCAATGTTCCAGAAGTTGAAACTGCAACCAGCCATTTGAACTGTAAAGGATGTTGTAGAACTAAGCGCTCTTTGTAAGTTTTTGCTTTTTAGCTTATGAATATGTTAACAGACACAGGCTGTGGCTAAAAAGGCAGAGTACTGCTCCTCCATCTCTCTCTCCACCCCCTGCCCCATAACTGCATATTAAGATTGCAAATGCTAGTCTGGAAACCAAGTCCTCTGAGGAACAGTTGAAATTGCTGGGGATATTTAGCCTGTAGATGGGAAGAAGAAAGGGAGACATGAAAGAGCCTTTTAATCTCTGTAGAGCTGCCATGCAGAAGATGGGGCAGACTTGGTGTCTGTTGCTCCCATGGGTGGGAACAGACCCAACAGGTGGAAATGGCAAGGAAGCAGATTTGGGCTAAACACTAGGAGGACATCCACAACCGGGCTCTGTCTAGATGATTTGGACTACAACTCTCAGCATTCCTGACCATTGCTTGTGCTGGCTGAGGCTGGTGGGAGTTGAAGTCCAAAACTTCCTCATGGAACAAGCTGTTCAGCAGTGGATTTGGCTACCTCAGGAAGTGGTGGGATATCTCTCCCTTGAGGTATTTCAGCAGAGGCTGGATGGTCACCTGTCAGGGATACTGTTGTTGTGTCCTTCACTGCAAATCCTGCATTGGGTTGGATTCGATTTTCTCCAAGATCCCATCCAAGCATAAAACACTACAATCCTTTCCTAGAAATCTCCAACATGGAATTTGACTTTTTCACAGCAGTGACGGGAAAGACCAACATTTTCACAGTTAGGTGCCCCCCCATCATGTATGATTTTAAACTTCACTATTCTATTATTATTATTATTATTAAAATTACCCTAAATAATCTGGTGGTGTCTGAAAACCTGGCTACCTCGCTGCTCATTCCTAATTCCAGACAGTTTATGCACAAGGAGAAAAGCACAGGTTCTAATTCAGAGACCCTATATGCCTTATATTTTTAGCCTTAACAACACTAACCATCAATTTCCCTGGAATAGATAATACACTAAGATGGTCTGTGATTTCCTGGATTCTCCCTGGATCCCTCATTGGCCACTCTCCAGTCCTTTAGTACAGAGGCCAATCTTAGGGCCGATCTACATTGTGCCCACCATTGCAATGAATTCGGTGTCCCGTTGGGTTACATGCTCTCACATTAAGACGTGATTATTCACACTCACCCATTTTCCCCGTTACAGTGCTTCATCGAATGTGCGAGCTCGGTTCACACTCAAGTGCTGTGCTGTATTCCTGCTGTTTTCATGCACGCACTTGTCTGATCTCAGATGCTAAGCGGGGTAAGCCCCGGTCACTAGTTGGATGAGCGACTGCCTGGGAATCAGGCTTCCTGCACTGAGCAGGGGGTTGTTCTATCCCTTCAAATGAGACTAAGTTTTACCCCCTCCTATCCTCCGCTCAGGATGGTTGTTTTTTTTTTTTAAAAAAATAAGGTGTTATCCTCGCAGAATCGGGGCTTCTCCACGATGTTTTTTTTTTTCCTAGTTCAGGTATGATCTTCAAAGCTTCAAAGTTGTGAATAATTTTTACGTAGGCTATTAAGGCGAAAAATAAAGGAACGCAAATAGCACCCACTATGCTATTTGCGTTCCCCATTTTTTTTCTCTGTCATAGCTTACATAAATATTTATGTAAGCTAAAACTGTGAAAAAAGGAATGCAAATGGCGGCCGCCGTAGCTGCTGCCATTTGCTTACACTTTTTTTTTTTGCTTGCCGTGATAGACTACGTAAATACTTATGTAACCTATCACGGCCTCCGCAGGGAGGCAAAAGGCATCCCTGCATTAGCCATGATAGGCTATGTAAGTATTTACGTAGCCTATCATGGCTAGGATGAAAAAGTGAATGGCGGCCACAGGGTGGCCGCCATTCCTAAATCAGCACGGATGGCAGCAGGTAAGTGCTCCATTTCGCGTGCCTTTCGGGGGTTGGGGGCTCTGTCCCGTGTGCCTTTCGTGGGTTGGGGGGGCAGGGGCTTCATTCCGCCATGGATTTCAGGAGGCCAAATGCACTGGCATTCGGCCTCACCGAGATCCGTGGCGGAATTCTCTGACATCCCTAGCTAAAACTGAGACAACATGACTTAAACCCCCCTGGAATGTAGCCCGAAACAGAAACCACACAGCAGAAATTTCAGAAGATGTGCAGAGCAAATTAACAGAGCAACAGCTGCAAGAGCCTGCAACTCAAGTGAGGCCATGACAATTCCCCTCCCTCTGTCATACACGCATAGATAGAGACAGAAAAGATTGCTGCAGGTATTTACTTTCTAATTTAGAAGCTGATTGTTTTATTCTACCAGGAGTGCATCTGGCCATCTCACATTCAGTTAGGTAGCAAATATGACCAAAGCTGCCATGGCATATAGCACAGCCTTCTACAACCTGGTGCCTTTCAGATGTTTTGGACTGCAACTCCTATCAGCCACAGCCAATGGTCAGGAATGTTGGGAGGAGTTGTAGTCCAAAAGCAAGAGGAGGGCAGCAGGCTTTTCTCCCTCTCTCATGATACTAGGGCCCAATGGGGTCATCCCTTGAAGTGGATTGGTGGGAGATTCAAGACAGGTAAAGGGAAGGACTTCTTCACACAGCACACAGACAGTTATGGTTGTGGTTGTTTTTAAGATGTTATTAGGCAATCAACCCTGAGTGCTCATTGGAAGGACAGATACTGAAGCTGAAGCTCAAATACTTTGGCCACCTAATGCGAAGAGAAAACTCTCTGGAAAAGACCCTGATGCTGGGAAAGATTGAAGGCAAAAGGAGAAGGGGATGGCAGAAGATGAGATGGCTAGATAGCATCACTGATGCAATGAATATGAACTTGAGCACACTCCGGGAGAGAGCGGAGGACAGGAAGGCCTGGCGTGCTATGGTCCATGGGGTCAGAAGAGTCGGACACGACTGAATGACTGAACAAAGTTTTCCAAAACAAAATATACCCCCCCACACACACCAAAAAAAAAATCAAGAAAAAGAAAAGGAAAAGGAAGTTAATAGACAACAATAAATATATTAATCTTAAATCTAAGTATTGACAGGGAACAGTGCGTTTAACATCTATTCGTATATTTCCACTTCACTTTACAGATCACGATGTAAGTGCAATCCATAGGCTGCATAAAAGTTTTAATTATAATTCTTCAATATATCAAGTTTATATCTAATCTCTTTTCCATAATCTGAGGAAAGGCTTTGATAAATTCTGCTGTGTATGACCTTGATCAGAATATAGCATAAAATTTCATTTTAATTTCATTTATTATATTTCTATACTGCCTTATAGTCGAAGCTCTCTGGGCAGTTCACAAAATCCTGCTGTATTTTATACAAGTTGGATATTTTGCCTTTGCCTTGTGCTAATTTGAATTGATATGCCAATTTTTCTGCCATGGCTATTTGACATAATTCTCTATACCACGGTTGCAGTGTTAAAAGTTCTACAGGTTTCCAGCTTTTAGCTATGACTCTTTGGGCTGCTATCAGCATGAACTCAATTAAATCCTTTGATGTCACGTTTCCATTTTGTTCTTCCCATATTTTGGTTGTGTGTATGGTTTGATGTGTAATATTTGCCATTTCAAAAAATATTATTTATTTATTTATTTATTTATTTATTTATTTCATTTCTATACCGCCCAATAACCAAAGCTCTCTGTTCCCACATTGTGACAGAATAGGACATGTCCTGCACAGATGGATGTATAAACCTTGCTGATCGCAGTTTCTCCAACATTTGTGTTGTTTGTGTTGATTATTCTGGCCAGATGTACTGGCATGATATACAATCTCTGTAACAATCCCAATATCTTCTTTTGCTTTTCTTCTAGTTTTACTACAGTAAGAGGGATTTTATTTTCATAGAAATCACTCATTCTGTACAATTCATTTTGTTTCCATTTTGCCTATTGCTCTTGGTTCTCTATAAAAGTAAAATTTGGATGCAACAAGAATGGAAGCAATGGGGACATTTCCATAAGGTTGGCGGATAATTTCTCCCCGAAACTTCGGGGGGCCGAGGACCAACGTGTTCGGCCCCCCAAAGAAGTTTCGAGGAGAAATTCTCTGCACCCCCCCGCCCCCCGCACCCCCCCTGGGATGGGACTTACCTTTCACGAATGTCCCTCCCGGCGGCGGGTCCCGGCGGCGGTTCATCGGGTCTTCGTCAGGGGCGGGGGCGGCAGCCGATCTTTCGACCGGCTGCCGCCGCCGCCATTCCAATAAAACAAACAAACAAGAAAAGCCCCCGTGATAGGCTACGTGACGATTAATGTAGCCTATCATGGCTAGATTTGCAAAGTCAGCCGTGATAGGCTACGTCAATTGTCACGTAGCCTATCACGGGGGCGTTTTTTTTTTTTTTAACTTTTTAGTTCGGGGCCGGGTGAGGCGAGGTGCCTCCTCCCAGGCCTGACTTTCGGCCGGGCGAGGCGGGAAGCCTCCCCCCCGGCCTGAATTTCAGCTGGGCGAGGTGGGAAGCCTCCCCTCCCCGGCCTGAACTTCGGGGGGAGAGCAGCGAAGTGCCTCCCTCCCACCGCGAAAAGCTGCGAGACCAGGTAAGTGACTTTCGTGCACCCCTACATTTCCAGGATTCATTTATTTTTCCATTGACCTATTTTAAATCTTTTATATTTTTCCCTCCAAACAAAATTTGTTCTATCAGTGATAAATCTTTCCCCACTGCTTCCATACCTACCAACAGCTTCTTTGATGCTTCCTCTAGCTATGACCCCACTGTTCTTCATCAATATTTGTGAGTACTTGGCTTTCCCCATACCCCTTGGTTGAATTGCCTTTGCCTCAGGTTTTTGGCAAGTCTTGGTCTTTTCTCTTGATAAAGAAAGTTTACAAATATATATATATATATATATATATATATATATATATATTCATGATTGTGCCAAATCTTTCGAATCAATGATAATGGGCAGCATTTGAAAAAATAATAATAATAATTTAGTGTTGGCATTGCTACCATTTATAGCATTAATCCTACCCACAATTGTTAAATGTACCTGGGACCACCCCTTTATATCCTTTTTTATTTGCCTAATCACTGGGTATAAATTTAATTGCTGGAGTGTATTTAGATTTTTGGTATACTTTCTTCGAGGAATTTAAGGGATTTATGCCAGGTTGGAATGCCCAAATGGCTTTGTATTTCATGTTACTCTTTGGATTTAATATTTATATATAGTAATAGTAATAGTAATAGTAATAGTAATAGTAATAGTAATAGTAATAGTAATAGTATAGTATACAGCGTGGCCCAAAAGTAGGTATACAGTTGTTTAGAATGATGATGGGAGGAGGAGAGAATGTGTAAGTAGAAGATGTGTGGGTAGAGTCAGAATGACAGTTGGGAAGAATGAGTGACAGGTAAATCAGTTAAGTGTAGAGAGTGAGGGGAGTGAGGCCCTTAAGTAGGTATACAGTTGTTTAGTTGTTTTGTTGTTATTTTTTACTGATATTATGAATGATGGCAGCAAACTTGAGTCAGGAACACAGAAAGTGGATTCTAAAGCAGTATTGAAGACTGAAAATTCTCTCCCCCTCCCATCAACATTCTAAACAACTGTATACCTACTTTTGGGCCACTGTAGTATAGTATTTCTTTTGTGCAAAGGGTCTGTATGAGTCCAGTTCAGATCTCCCCCTATTATAATTTCTCCTTGTTTAAATTTATATAACTTTTTAAAAGACACAGTACATAGTCAAACTATGGAATTCAATGCTGCAAGATATGATGATGGCCACCAATTTGGATGGCTTTAAAAGGGGATTAGACAAATTCCTCAAGGAGAAGGTTATCAATGGTTACTAGTCCTGATGACTATATGCTACCTCCAGTCTCAGGGGCAGTATGCTGGGGAACATGGCCAGGATGTTGCTGTTGTAATCATGTTCTGCTTGTGGGTTTCCCATGGGCAACACTTTGGCCACTGTGTGAAAGGAATGCTGGATTGGATCGACCCTTGGTCTGACCCAGCAGGGCTCTTCTTATGTTCTTATTTATGAACTGTAATCCTAACCGATTGTTGAGTCACTATTTCTCCCTCAGTGTGAAGGGTTGCACATACCAAATTCCAGCACTGGAACATACGTATGAACAGGGTTTGCATTAGAATGGATCATGGTTATTGACCCTGTGGAAATATTTCATGGATGCTTCAACACAAGCAAAGCATTAACTGGGGATTGAGTGCTGTGTGTCTGGGTTCAGATCAGGACCACTCTTCCCATGAGGGAAGTTCAAGAAATGTATTTCAGGCATACACACACACACACACACACACACACACAAAAGGCTCAGGACATCAAAGAAGCAACAACTTATTTCAGTTTCATTGCAGGCAGGATGACAATGTGCCTTTTTTACAGGAAAGGAGACACAGAATATTGGAAGATCCTGTCCTTTTTCTTTGCCATTCAGGAGATCAACCAGAATCCCAGAATCTTACCCAACATCACCCTGGGCTACAGTATCCATGACAACTATATCGATATGAGACTGACTTCAGATGCCTTGCTAGACCTCCTCTCTCCTCGGCAGGCAAATGTCCCCAACTACAAATGTGGAAGAAAGAATCACTTGTTGGCTGTTCTGGAAGGGACCAACTCTGACATCTCCATCCAGATTTCAGCCATGATGGGCATCTACAAAATCCTACAGGTGTGTGTGTGGGTTGGGGAGGTTTGTGCAGGCTGAGTTGCACTCTACATGGGGTCCTTCCCAAACAAAGGAAAACTTTCTCTGGAGAACTTGAATGGGAGCTACACTCCCACCATGAAGGTAGGTGATCTGGATCCACATTGGGCTGCATATGTTAAAGGTTGCAACCTGTATTGAGGGGGCATACTGGGTATTTCTGGGAGAAAAACCCTGCACTCAAATGGAAATCATATGATTATTAACATCATGTATGCTCTGCTCTGCATTCATATGAATACAGCTCAGAAAGCAATGGGGACATAGAGATACCCATGAGCGAGGAGGGGAACTACCTGGTTGTCGATCCTCCCTAAGAATCAAGTGTGCTTCTATTCTGGATTATGTTTCTTGGGGTGGGGGTGGGGATCTTCACGACAACAGATCAACTGTCAACAATTGACAGTTGACAACAACTGTCCAGATTTTGATGGAATCAGCTTTGGTAGGTCAGGGACACACAAAGCAAGAAAAGCCGAGTGTACCATACATTTAAAGTCCAGTTTTCATGGGCCACACAGTGCTTGAAAGGAACATACTTCTGGATGGGATGCGGGGGGTAGAACTGAACATCATCAACCAGGCCCGGGCTTCTCAACCAATGAGAGAGGCTTGCTTCTCCCTGCCTGTCCAGGCTCCCCCCCTGCTACTATGTTATTATGAATGGTGAGTAACTCATTCACAATTTCATTCCAGCAAATTGTCAGAGAGTTAGAGCACCCCCCTTTTCCCCAGTGTGCACACTTCTGTACAAAAGAGCCCAAATCCCTGATTATCCAGTGCAGCATCTGAAGGCTCCTTAAGGGTGTACCCCACCACCCCAATTTTGCCGCATTCCAGCAAACTGTCTCAGAGGTATTTGTGTAAGGCTTTGATGTCTTAGAAAGGAAAGTGAGTTACTCTAGTTCCCTAGGTTACCGAGGGCATGGCCAGGAGGTGAGCCCCGATCATACCAAATTTACAGTGGAGGAATGGGCTCACAGCAGCTGAACTTCAGGGGAGCTGAATCAAAGAAAAACAACAACAACTATAGAATAAAAGTACTCTGCAAAAATGTGGCTTCCCCTCAGGAAAACTCTGGGATGGCTGTAGACTGGGCACAATGTCATCTACCACAAAGGACCTCAAAGTGGTCCCAGTCCACAACAAATCACTCATGAAAATAGTCCCTGCCCACATTAAATACTGCTGGGAAAGTGGGATGAACTGTTGAGGACTTCCTTCCTTCATGAAGACTCAGGAGAAGACCTTAAACTTGGGAAACCTCTTCTTCTTCTTCTTCTTCTTCTTCTTCTTCCTCTTCTTCTTCTTCCTCTTCTTCTTCATTTGCCATAAAATTAAAATTATTTGTTCAATTGATTTGAAGAATGACACAGATATTTCCAATTTAGTAGCCATTATCTGGTCAGGATTCTGAAATAACAAATGAAAGAATGAAATTTAGTTCCGAAACAACACTAACCACCAGTCTCTTCTTCTCCTTGGCAGGTCACTTATGCTTTTGTTTCTCATGTTCTGAGTGACAAAACTCTTTTCCCTTTTTTCTACCAAACTGTCCCCAAAGAAGGAACCCAGTACCAGGGGATTGTCAAACTGCTCCTGCATTTCAGATGGACATGGGTTGGTCTCATTGCTGCAGACAACGACAATGGAGAGAGATTCATGAGGACCCTGACACATGATCTCATTAGGAATGGTGTTTGTATTGCTTTCTCACAACACATCTCAGGACTGAATGCAGACCAAGAGGCTTTTGGTCAGTTTTCATTGGACAAGTGGAGACAAGTCAATGTCTTCGTTTACTGTGCAGAGACTTCTTCCTTCGTAAAAGGCATAAACATTATGCAAAGAATTATTGTATACTTGATAAAATCAACAGTGGGGCAAGTCTGGATTGTAACAGCTTTGTGGGATATCACCTTAGAGTTAAAGTATAGTGATCTGTATGTCCAGCATATTCATGGTATATTTTCCTTTTTTATAAAAACAAACAAAAGCTCAGTCTATACCAATTTTTCACACTTTTACAATTCTATCAAACAGTTTGTGAAGAAGGCCTTTAGCTGTTCATATTCAAAGCATGCATTGTCTGTGAAAGGCTGGATGAGGTGCACAGAGATTGAGGAACTGGAGCCCCTGCCCCAAGAGGACATGGAGAGAATCTTGTCTGCAGACAGCTACATCATTTACAACACTGTCCAGGCTGTGGCCCATGCCATAGATGCGGCTTATTCATCCAGATCCAAGAGGATGATGCAGGAGGGTGGAGGCAGGCTGGATGTTGAAAGGGTACAGCCATGGCAGGTATTCCCTTTCCCATCACAGATACCTGTGTTGAACATGACGATCGATTGCAGAATTCCAGTATGACTGTGTTGGATTTAGAATTGGAGAATATGAGAAAATGTGGTGAAATGTTGGATATTTAGATACCAAAACCAGATGCAAAACTTACTGTGCTGCTCCCCTTTTTGCCCCCTTTACATCAGCCTCTGCAGACTCAACCCATCTGGTCATTACCCCATCATGTGTTCAACTCTTCTGTGTCCTCACTGGCCCATTCTACATCCTCCACCAGATTACATAAAGCAAAAACATAGCGTACTGGGTAAGACCAGGCTCAGACTGTAGAACAGGTTTACGTCTAATTATTTATTACTTTATTATTATTTATTGGGGCTGTGCATATACCCCCGGATTCACTTCAGAGGTTTACTCAGATCTTCTAAATCAGCCCTGATTCACTTTGGACTTATTCAGACCTCATCTGATTCACTTCACATTTGTATCCAAATTGAGATTCAGATACCTGAATTATTCGGATTTCACAACATTTTCCCTTTGACTTGCATTGAAAAACAGAAATGTTCATAACTTTTTCAGTTTTTATGATATTGGGACCTCACAGCCCCGATGGACGTGATTGAACCTGCCAAACCTCAGACAGTTTGGTCCAGCAGTTTTTGGCTAGTCATCCATAAAATAACCCTTTCTCTGAAACTAATGCAAAAGGCTAAAGGTGTGAGCCACACAGGGTATTAGAAATCATAATCAGAAGGTGTTTAAGGTGATAATTAGGTGGTCATTGCCCCTAATCTCTGGTGTAGGGTTTGTTGCTGCTGTTGTTGTTTGTTGTTGTTGTTTTTTAAGTGCAAAGGTACTTTCCTTTTGCCTGTCCTGAATCTGCCACTGACCTGAGGCTGTCATTAAGGGAAGAAAGAAATGTTGGATATCAATTTGGCTGCAAATTGTGATACCCATTACCTGGAAAGGTCACTCTGACTGAGCTTAGTGGGGCTTATTTATTAATTGCACTGATGCACTTTCTCTACTCCATATAATTTAAGAAACCTCCCGCCTTATTTGCCTTTCTTCTAAATTAAAAGCCCAAACACTTAAATTATTTTTATAGAGGACTTGTTCCAGCCCCCTGGTCATTTTGGCAACCCTTTCCCCAAGGGTAAGATGAAGCAAACATTTTTTAAAAAATAGATATTGCCTAGCCTGATCATATTCTTCTTATAGTATGTCTTGGAAGAGCAACAGAAGTGAGCTTCATATTATGTGTATTCTGTAGTTCTTTTGCCCCACAGTGTGGCCACACACAGTTTGCTTGTGCACAATGATGCTTATGGTGCGCTCACACTGCACACACACACACATACACACGACCAAAAGAAGAGCAGATACAGAAATAAAGAAAACAAACAAACAAACTACCTGCAAGCTAAGGGGTGAGGAGAACAGAAACAACACTAAAGCCTATGTAGCAGAAGAGAAAAGGGTGTTTTGGGGGGGGGTATACTTTGGTTTTTTTATATAAGAATAGTGAGAGTTGAAAAATGGGAAAGGAAGGAACAGTAATTGAGAAGGGGGGAGCCAAAGTACAAGCAGGAAACAAACTGCTGGGTTAAAAATTCAGCCCTAGCTGAATCTAGAGATGTCAATTTTAAGGCTCAGTTGTCTTCTCCTCTCCAACATCCCTTCTCTAGCAAGTTCTTCCATTTGCTCAGACAGCCTGTCTGGACTTCAGAATTGTCTGAAGCTTTCTGAAGTGTTTCAGATCTCTATGACCTGCTTTGGACCACTCCAGACCCACTTTAGATTTGGACCAAAGTGGTCCAAACCATCCCAGTTCACTTCAAAATTCAGGATTTGGACTGAAGAGCTGAGAACATTATTTATACATTTCTGTACCACCCAATGACTAAAGCTCTCTGAGCAGTATAAACAAAAGATTAAACCTTTAAAATATAGTATAAAAGATATATAACTGTTTACATGAAAACAATAAAGAAGATCAAAAGTAGAAATTTCATATGCCTGGAAATTCTTAAACTGGTGCCAAAATGATGACATTCACTTGAGCCTGGAACCAGACCTGAGCCATAGGATATTTGAACGTGAAATGGGCAGAACTGAGATGTTGAGTGTGGCTTCTAGTTTCCTCAATGCTTGTGTTTTCTCTACCATTCTAGCTTCACCCTTTCCTCAGAAACCCCAAATTTTATAATACTTCTATGGATGGAATATATTTGGACCAGAACGGAGACCTGGCGGCCGACTTTGACATTGTGAACTGGGTGAAGTTTCCCAATCACTCTGTTCTGAGAGTGAAATTTGGGAGTATGGAAAGACGGGGGTCCCCAGGCCTCAAGTTCACCATTGACCAGGATGCCATTGTGTGGAACAAATGGCTCAACCAGGTGGGGACAATGTATCAGGTTCCAGGTCAGCCTTCCCTAATTCAGGTGGATTGCCTTCAAACACAGGGTGAAGGTTCCTTGGGACTTAAACTATTGGTCCATTTATATAGCACCCATCTATATGGCACTTTATGGACTACCAGAGGGCAGATCCCTTAAAACTGGATACAACAGAAACAAGAGAGGAAGGGGAGGAAAAGCCATAGGGGGAGCAAACTGGGCAGAAACATGCAGGTGTTTCAGCTGCATATGCTTAGGCTTAGTTATGGGCTTCATGTTCCATCTGAGAAGTCTGTTGGGTCCTTTCAACTCTGTCTCCCCTTCCTGTATTTAAATTGGACCTAACAAATTTTCCTTGATGGTCCTTGTTCCTGTGCTTAGACCCTGCCTCATTCTAGGTGCGTGGAAAGCTGTCACCCTGGATTCGTCAAGGTGGTTCAGGAAGGAAAGCCGGTTTGCTGCTATGGCTGTCCTCCTTGCGCAGAAGGGACCATCTCCACCCAGGAAGGTGGGTGACTGCAGAGGAAAATGCAGCCCACAGGGAGGAGGGCAAAGGTTCATCTGATAGTATTCCAAAAAGTGTTTCCAAACTTAGATCATTTTCTGCAATATCCATAAGTTATTTTGCACAGTGGGTCCAAAGAAATGACCTTGGACCTTGCATCTCCCACCATACAGCTTCATAAGATCATCCCCAGTTGAGCAGAGGTGGAGGCACATCTTAAAAAAAGTGTTGGATGTGGATGATGGGAGTGTTTGTTCACCTCTCCCAACATCAGATCCCCCAAGAGAGAAAGGTGCATGCAGAGCTCAAGTCCAGCTTTTTGTGTCTCTTTGTCCATCACAGTCAAGTTGTGGTCTACCCTTCCCTTAAGCTGTAGGGGTGTGGGAATAAGGAATTCTGGGCCATGGAACTCTAACGTTCCTAACAAGAAAGGTGATCTGTGGCATCTTTCTGAAAACTAAAAAGGTGTTCACCTATCCAACCTCTAATCTTACAACAATACAGCTGGGTTAAAGAAGAGCTGGGGGACTCATTTTGGAAAGACAGACAAGCTCCCACCCAGCTCTGCCCAGACTGAATGACCTCAGCAAGAAGCAGAGGCACCCTGTGGGTTCCAGGGTGGAGCCTGGTTGTCTGATTGCCCCCCTCACTCCACTGGCCCCCTGCCTTTAAAACATAGTCTTGAGCACCGTGGGTCTGAAATTGCTGCCGCTGCTCTCCGCTGCTTCTCTAAGACATTTCTGCTATCTGCTGCCTCTGACCGGATTGCAGGTTCAAGCTTCTGTGCATTCTCCTTTCTGTTTTCCTTTCTTCTTAAAAGGCCTGGGTCCCGTTATAATATGGCATCCATTGGGGCTATAGAATGGTTGAACTCTCTCTGTGTCATATTTAGATGGAAATTCACTCCCTCCCAACATACACACACACAAGCAGTAATAGCAGGAAGACAGGACAGGAGGAGTCTGGGTACCTGATCAGACAGGGGGAAAAAAAAAACTTTAATGTAATGTAAAAGAGCAGAGATTGGCAAGGATGTAAAGGATATGTTGCTCTTCTTTTTTCCAGATTCAGACCATTGCACACAGTGTCCAGATGATCAGCATCCAAATGCGGACCAAGATCAATGTATCCCCAAGCTGAAAACCTTCCTGACTTATGCAGAACCTTTGGGGATCATCCTGGCTTCCTTTGCCCTACTCTTGTGTTTAATCACAGCCTTTGTGTTAGGAACCTTCCTGAAGTTCCTAGAAACACCAATAGTCAAAGCCAACAACCGAGACCTCTCCTACATTCTCCTCATCTCCCTCCTGCTTTCCTTCTTATCTTCCTTCCTGTTCATTGGTCAGCCAAGGAAAGTGACCTGCCTTCTCCGACAAACAGCCTTTAGCATCATCTTCTCTTTGGCCATCTCTTCCGTCTTGGCCAAAACAATCACTGTGGTGCTGGCCTTCTTGGCCACAAAGCCAGGGAACAGGGTGAAGGGATGGCTGGGGAAGAGTTTGGCCAACTCCATTGTCATTTCATGTTCTGGTGTCCAAGTTATAATCTGCACCATCTGGCTGGGGATCTCTCCACCCTTCCCTGACTCTGACATGCACTCCCAACCTGGACACATCCTACTCCAATGCAACGAAGGGTCTGTTGCCATGTTCTATACTGCCCTTGGCTACATGGGCTTCCTGGCCTCCATCTGCTTCACGGTGGCTTTCCTAGCCAGAAGGCTGCCTGGGGCCTTCAATGAAGCCAAGCTGATCACCTTCAGCATGCTGGTCTTCTGCAGCGTTTGGGTGTCCTTTGTACCCACCTACCTTAGCACCAAGGGCAAATACATGGTGGCCGTGCAGGTCTTCTCTATATTGGCTTCTAGTGCTGGGCTACAGGTCTGCATCTTTTTTCCCAAGTGTTACATCATTATATTGAAGCCTGATCTGAATACGAAGGAGCATCTCATGATGAAAATTAGAGAATAAATTGGATTTTGTTACCAAACAACACAATATTTTGCTCTTTGTTATGTGGTAGTCTGTGCATGGGAAAAGGGCCTTCATTTCATACTGTTTTTATGTATTTTATTGCTGTGAGCTGCCTTGGGAGGGCTTCTGCCCTAAAAGGCAGCCAATAATTTTTACAAACAAACAAACATATAAATAAATCTTAAAAAAAAGAAACAGTCCTGGCCATCACCAGAAATGTTTATGTCACATGTGTCCATAATCCCTCTCTGGGTCTAGATGACAGCCCTAGAAATGTCAGCAGGTAAATGATTTCAGCAGCTTTTAATTTTTACCTTCCCATTTTAATCCCTATTTAAATTGCTCTCCCATGTGGAAGTATGTCTTTAAGAACGACAGTGTGGAAAACAAATAAAATAGAGTGTGCGGAAGACAGAGGTGAGACAGACTCTACTCAGAGTGCCCAAGAGAGGGGGGAGGGGATCAAGCAGACAGCAGTGGTAAACAAAATAGGTCTCCTATGCTCTGATTTGGTGGGTTCAGAGAAAGGACCGGCAGCTCCCTAAAGAACTTCAGCTGAGATGAGAATTGGAACTAAATCTATTTTCTCCTTGGAAGCAACCTTGTGTTCTTTCAACCATGAACAGCAGATGTAGTGAGTCCACTGGGGCTACTGAGGTGGAGGCCCATTTCTGTGCCCCAAAACCCCATCCCACAAACAATACCCCTGCTGGTTGAGGTTCAACCCAAGACCTTTTGCATAAAAATCAAGTGCTCTAGCAGTCAGGGACTAAAAGTAAACGGAGTTGAATCTTTCAATGTCATTCCACTGAATCATCTGATTTTCTGCTACTCAAGAAGTTGTTGTTGTTGTTGTTGTTCAGTCATTAAGTCGTGTCTGACTCTTTGTGACCCCATGGACCATAGCACAATTTTGATTAGCAGTCTATCAACTTACAGTGGAATTGTGACATTCCTGCCCTGGGTTATACCTTCTTCAGCTTCCATCTGTTGAAACTAGGGATGGATGGAGCACTTACCTTCCATTCTGTTGTGTTTCCGCTGGGGGGGGAGGTGCTCCATCCCTCCCCCCCGGAATCCTGCCCAGCCGGCTCCATTCCGCGGCCAAGCCGCGGAGCCGCCGGCCGACTCCAGCCACCTGCAACCGGACATCCGACCGCTGAGCAGCCTCTAGGGACGCAAATGGCGGCTGCCATAGCCACCATTTACGTCCCTGTATTTAGCCATGATAGGCTACGTAAGTATTTACGTAGACTATCACAGCGGGGGGGGGGGGGGAAACAGCGTACGCAAATGGCGGCGGCTACCTTATTTTTGGCCATCTTAGTCTACGTAAATATTTATGTAGAATAAGATGGCAAAAATAAAGGGGAACACAAATAGCGTAGTAGGCTATATTTGCGTTCCTTTTGATTCGCCGTTTTAGCCTACGTAAATATTTACATAGGCTAAAACGGCGAGTCAAAAAGGAACGCAAATAGTGCCCACTATGCTATTTGCATTCCCCTTTATTTTCGCTGTCTTAGTCTATGTAAATATTTACGTAGACTAAGACGGCCAAAAATAAGGAATGCAAATGGTGGCGGCCATAGCCGCCGCCATTTGTGTACGCGTTGTTGTTGTTTTTTGCATCCAGATGTGATAGGCTACGTAAGTCTTTACGTAGCCTATCACATCTATGTTAAAAAAAACCACACACACACGAGACCAGACTGCAAATAAGCCAGACAAACACATGGGATTTTGTATTAAAAACAAACACATAACATTTTATTTAATACAAGAAGAGTTACAATTTGTTATTACTCAATCAGTGCTGGGTCCTAATCTAGCTTCTCTGCCCCTTCTGAATCCTGGTTCCAAGACCCCACTTACTAGATGTAGCTTCTTCAGTCCCTAAGGCCTATCTGACTTCTGTCAGCTCACCCTTTATATAAGCCCAGGATCCTCACACACACACACAAACCCCTCCCACCTTTCACTCACTCTCTAACACTCTAGTAACCCTACCTTACCTGGGTCACATCTCACAATGCAAACACATGCATCAGTA
The DNA here is from genome assembly GCF_057233095.1 of Heloderma suspectum. Classification (NCBI taxonomy): domain Eukaryota; kingdom Metazoa; phylum Chordata; class Lepidosauria; order Squamata; family Helodermatidae; genus Heloderma; species Heloderma suspectum. The sequence goes on along the minus strand of NC_139459.1, from coordinate 385,495,148 downwards.
TAACAGACATATGTTACAACACACACACCCCGTAACAAACCAGAGGAAATAACTCCCCCCCCCCAAGCAATGATTATCCTGCTGCTGCCCCAGAGGTCAACCAAATATCAAGGCCTGAATGTCTGGGACAGGAGCCATTGAGATGCTCAGTGCCTCCTTACTTGCCTCACATGGGCATTTGGTGGGGTGGAGGGGATGCCCTGGAGATGACAGGATGGATCTTTCTTCCTCTCATAAAATAAAAGAACTCAGGGTCATCCCACGAAGTCGATCAGTGGGAGATTCAGGACAAAGGAAGGACGTCTTTACACAGCATGTAGATAAACTATGGAATTCACTACCACAGGATGTGGTGATGGTCACCAATTTGGAGGGTTTTACTTAACAATGAATATGTTACAGGAATCAACTTAAGAACATTAGAAGAATCATAGAATAGTAGGGTTGGAAGACCCATTCATGGATCACTGCCTTGTTGTGGTGAAGGGGCTTGCGTAACTCAGTGAAGCCATAAGCTATGCCATGCAGGGCCACCCAAGATGGACAGGTCATGGCAGAGAGTTCTGACAAAATGTGGTCCACTGGAGAAAGAAATGGCAACGCACTCCAGTATTCTTGCCAAGAAAACCCCATGGAACGTATCACAAGGCTAAAAGATATGACACCGGAAGATGAGCCCCTCAGGTCGGAAGGTGTCCAATATACTACTGGGGAAGAACAGAGGGAATTTCCAAGTAGCGCCAGAAAGAGTGAAATGGCTGGGCCAAAGCTGAAAGGACACTCAGCTGTGGATGTGTCTGGGGGTGAAAAGAAAGTCTGATGCTGTAAAGAATATTGTTTAGGAACCTGGAATGTAAGGTCAATGTATCAAGGTAAGCTGGAGGTGGTCAAACATGAGATGGCAAGATTGAACATCGACATCTTGGGAATCAGCGAACTAAAATGGACAAGCATGGGTGAATTTAATTCAGGTGACCATCATATCTACTACTCTGGGCAAGAATCCCTTAGAAGAAATGGAGTAGCACTCATAGTCAACAAAAGGGTGGGAAAAGCAGTACTGGGGTACAATCTTAAAAACGATAGAATGATCTCAGTACGAATCCAAGGCAAACCATTCAACATCACAGTAATTCAAGTCTATGCCCCATCCACTGAGGCCGAAGAAGCTGAGGTTGATCGGTTCTATGAAGACCTACAACACCTTCTAGAACTAACACCAAAAAAAGATGTCCTCTTCATCATAGGGGATTGGAATGCGAAAGTAGGAAGTCAAGAAATCACTGGGATAACAGGCAGGCATGGCCTTGGTGTACAAAATGAAGCAGGACAAAAGCTAATAGAGTTTTTCCAAGAGAACATGCTGATCATAGAAAACACGCTTTTCTAACAGCACAAGAGGTGACTCCACATATGGACATCACCAGATGGTCAATATCGAAATCGGATTGATCATGTCCTTTGCAGCCAAAGATGGAGAAGCTCTATACTGTCAGTCAAAACAAGACCTGCAGCTGACTGTGGCTCAGATCATGAGCTGCTTCTTGCAAAATTTCGGCTTAACTTGAAGAACGTAGGGGAAACCACTAAACCATTCAGGTATGACCTCAATCATATCCCTTATGAATATACAGTGGAGGTGAGGAATAGATTTCAGGGATTAGACCTGATAGACAGAGTGCCTGAGGAACTATGGACGGAGGTCCGTAACATTGTTCAGGAGGCAGCAACGAAATCCATCCCAAAGAAAAAGAAATGCAAGAAAGCACAGTGGCTGTCTGATGAGGCTTTCCAAGTAGCTGAGGAAAGAAGGGAAATGAAAAGCAAGGGAGAAAGGGGAAGATATATCCAAGTGAATGCAGAGTTCCAGAGAATAGCAAGGAGAAACAAGAAGGCCTTCTTAAATGAACAATGCAAAGAAATCGAGGAAAAAAATAGAATGGGAAAGACTAGAGATCTCTTCAAGAAAATCAGAGATTTCAAGGGAACGTTTTGTGCAAAGACGGGCATGATAAAGGACAAATAAGGCAGGGACCTCACAGAAGCAGATGAGATTAAGAAGAGGTGGCAAGAATACACAGAAGAACTATACAGGAAAGATCTGAATGTCCCTGATAGCCATGATAGTCACGGAACTTGAGCCAGACATCCTCGAGAGTGAAGTCAAGTGGGCCTTTGGAAGCATTCCTAACAACAAACCTAGCGGAGATGACAGTATTCCAGCTGAGCTATTCAAAATCCTAAAGGATGATGCTGTTAAAGTGCTGCACGCAATATGCCAACAAATCTGGAACACTCAACAGTGGCCACAAGACTCAAAAAGTTCAGTTTACATTCCAATTCCAAAGAAGGGCAACGCCAAAGAGTGTTCAAACTACCGCACCATTGCGCTCATTTCACATGCCAGCAAGGTTATACTCAAAATCCTACAAGCTAGGCTTCAGCAGTACGCAAACAGAGAACTACCGGAGGTACAAGCTGGGTTTCGAAGAGGCAGAGGAACTAGAGATTAAATCGCCAACATTTGCTGGAATATTTTAAATTCATTTTTAATTTAAAAAAAAACTGGAAAAATGTTAAGGCGCCAGATTCTCCTTTTTCCAATCTCGGTGGTCATCAGGTGTTTGCAGGGCAGAAAGGAAGGGAAGAGTTGCTTCCTGGCCCCACTCCATCTTCTTCTGCCCACACAAACTTTTCCCCCTTGCAATCTCACTCTCTAAGGTTCACCACACCAGACTCTTTATCGCACAGATTATCGGGGCTTCCGCTTCCTGATTCTTCTTGAGATCATGACTGGCTCCTCATACAGGCTGACACAGGCCACTTGTCCTTGTTTGTGTCTCTTGATAAATTCCTGGAAAGTTATGTGTTTAATTTTACAGCTATTAGATGGTGCTGCTGATTTCAGCACCATTATGGAAGTAGATACCAAGGGCTTCTTCACACAGAGCCTCCTTCTTTACCAACCAGGCCAGTCACTGAGGTCATAGAATCATAGAATCAAAGAAGGGTAGGGTTGGAAGGGGCTTACAAGGCCATCGAGTCCAACTCCCTGCTTAGTGCAGGAATCCAAGTCACAGCATCCCTCATAGGTGGCTGTCCAGCCTCATCATGAATGCCTCCAGTGTGGGAGAGCCCACCACCTCCCCAGGTAATTGGTTCCATTGTCGTATTGCTCTAACAGTCAGGAAGTTTTTCCTGATGTTCAGCTGGAATCTGGCTTCCTGTAAATTGAGCCCATTCTTCTGGGTCCTGCACTCTGGGATGATCGAGAAGAGATCCTGGCCTTCCTCTCTGTGACAACCTTCCAAGCACTTGATGAGCACTATCATATCTCCCCTCAGTCTTCTCTTCTCAAGGCTCAACGTGCCCAGTTCTTTCAGTCTCTCTTCATAGGGCTTTGTTTCCAGTCCCCTGATCATCTTTGTTGCCCTCCTCTGAACCCTCTCCAGATTGTCTGCATCCTTCTTAAAGTGCGGTTCCCAGAACTGGACACAGTACTCCAGATGAGGCCTAACCAGTGCTGAGTAGAGGGGAACTAGTCATCAGAGTGCATGTCCCTTGTGGTTCCACAGGGATCCATAGCCCGACTGGATCCACCTGGAAAACAGCCTTCAGTGTGATAGCCTCATTCTTGTGGAACGCCCTGCCATTGGAGGACAGGCAGGCACCAACCTTGTCTTCCTTCTAGTGCCTCCTGAAGACATTGTTCTTGCGGAGGCCTTCCTTGAGTGACCAGCTGTGGTTTATTAAATCTGGCCTTATTGTGACCTGTCTTTTTTAAAACGTTGTAACTGTTTTAACATTGTGTTTTATTCATTTATTTTTGCTTTTCACCACTCTAAAATCTTTTGATGTGGAGCTATATACAAATATTGTAAATAAATAAAATAAATTCCCCCTCAATCATTTTAATTTCCCTTTTCTTCACATTTCCCAGCTCTACAATGTCTTTTTTTTAAAGTGTGGTGACCAGAACTGCACACAATATTCTATGTGTGGTTGCACCATAGATTTGTATAAGGAGAGTATGTTCTTGGCAGTTCTATGATCATTTCTTTTGCTAATTATGCCTTAGATACCATTTCTAGTCAATAATAGGTAGCTCAGACCCCATCAACCTGTATAAGTGAAAGTGGGATTTTTGGCCACAGTATGAAACAGCTTAGACTTGCTTACACTGAACTGCATTTCCCATTTTAAAGTGTATTCTCCCATTGTGGACGAATCCTTCTGAAGCACATTGCATTCCTCTTGGTTTTAATGACTGTCAGAGCTTCCAAATACGCCACTAATAGTTTTTCCTCAGTGCTCCTTGTCTTTCTGTGTAGACTTTGCCTCATTCAAGTTGTACAAATAACTGCTTCCCTGGATTTGTCAAGGTGATTCAGGAAGGAAAGCCCATTTGCTGCTATGCTTGTGCTCCATGGCGGAAGGGACCATCTCCAGTCAGGAAGGTAAAGAGTTCCTGAGGAAAAGGAAGCCCTTGAAGAACAGGGCAAAGGTTCATTGCAAACTTTTCACTTAGGGTCTTCTTTACAGACAAGTTAAAATGCAATTTATTTCTTTTCATTTCAAATTAGAACACAAATATAGATAGATATTTTTGATATCAAATCACCCTTCTTCTCCTCCTCCTCCTCCTCCTCCTCAGATGCAGACCATTGCGCCAGATGTCCAGAAGGTCAGCATCCAAACAAGGAACAAGATCAATGTGTCCACAAGGAAATAACTAGGGGTGTACGAAACCCTGCTTGACTGGCTCCGCCGGGTTCTGCAGGTGGGGGGAGGCGATCTGTTCCTCCCCCTGGAATCCTCGACAGGGGGGGAGGTGATCCATTCCTCCCCCCAGAATCCTGCCCAGCTGGCTCCGCTCCGCGGCCAGGCCACGGAGCCGCTGGCCGGGCCAACCAGCAGCGGTGCCTCCAGCCACCACCAGGCTGGTGCAGACACAAATGGCGTCCTGTGTAGGGGACACCATTTGCATCCCTACACTGGCCTGTGATACGCTACGTAAATATTTACGTAGCCTCACATGAAAAAAAAGAAAAAACAGCGAACGCAAATGGCAGTGGCTACAGCTGCTGCCATTTGCGTTCCCTATTTTTTCTACCATGATAGGCTACGTAAATATTTACTTAGCCTCTCGCGGCAAAATAGAGGGGTGCAAATGGTGGCCACTATGCCATTTGCACCCCTCTGTTTTGCTGTGAGAGGATACGTAAATATTTACATAGCCTATCACGGTGGGAAAAAAAAGGAATGTAAATGGCGGCCGCCATAGCTGCCACCATTTGTGTTCCCTTAGTTTTGCCGTGATAGGCTATGTAAATACTTCCGTAGCCTATCACGGCTTCTGCAGGGATGCAAATGGCATCCCTGTGTTAGCCGTGATAGGCTACGGAAGTATTTACATAGCCTATCATGGCTATATGGACAAAGCGAATGGCAGACGCGGACGCCATTCGCTATGCAGCATGGACAGCAGCAGGTAGGTGCTCCGTTCTGGGCCCATTTCATGGGGTGGGGGGCGGGGGGGCTTCATTCCATCATAGATTTCAGGGGGCAGAATGCACTGGCATTCGGCCTCACCGAGATCCGTGGTGGAATTCTCCTGCATGCCTAGAAATAACCTTCCTCTCCTATGAAGAATATTTGGGGGTCATCCTGGCTACCATCTCACTGTTCTTGCCCTTAACCACAGGGTTTGTGCTAGGAATCTTCTAGGGATGTACGAAAATCACTTACTTTTCAGGGCTTATGCTGATGGTGCGGGGGGAGATGTTCCGTCCCTCCCCCTGGAATCTTCGCCAGGGGGGAGGTGCTCCATTCCTCCCCCCCCCCGGAATCCTGGCCGGGCGGCTGTGCTCCGCAGCAATTCTGCGGAGCTGCCGGCCGGCTCCGCCAGTAGCCAGACATCCGGCCGCTGGCTAGCAGGGATGCAAATGGCGGTGGCTGTAGCCACCGCCGTTTGCATCCCTGCAGTCAGCCATGATAGGCTACGTAAATGTTTACATAGCCTATCATGGCTGATTAAAACAAAAAACAAAAAAACGTGTGTACGCAAATGGTGGCGCCCATGGGCGCCGCCATTTGTGCTCCTTATTTTGGCACGTCTTATTTTGTCACATCTTATTGCTTATTTTGGCACGTATGCGCATTTTTTTTTTTTAATCAGCCGTGATAGGCTACGTAAACATTTACGTAGCCTATCATGGTGTTTTTTTTAAAATCTAGCCGTGATAGGCTACGTAAATCTTTATTTATATTTTGAGATTACAAAATATTTTGTTTTCGAATGATGAATTAAAAATTAACGATGAGGTGTTCCTATGTTGCTTCTTTGCCTTTTCTCCTCCAAAATGATCTCTAAAAATGTGAACTGCTTTTTTAGATGTTTTGTATGTGAGCAATCCTGTGGCCCCTAGACACTGTTTAGAGGGCTATAGGATTTTTCAGTTTTTTTGGAAGTGAATTTGGAGCCAGGGTTCTGACAACAGTTTCCATAAACTGCACTCTCCACTCCCTCCTTGCCCCCTTGTAGCCAGTATGGTTCTCTGGGCTCTACTTCTCTGGGCTCAGAAACCGAACATGGAGATGTTGAAAAGGGGGTGGTTCCAGTGATGGGGAGGGGAGGAGACCACGGGAGCCATGTTATGAGGTTTCCTATGCACCACACAGTCTGCTTTCCTCCCCTTCCCCCAAGTCACAAATAGACAGCCAAAACTGGCCATCTAATCAACTTTGGGGGCTGCTGGCTATCGCAATAGTTAGGATTGCACCCTAAATTGCTTTTTTTCATTGTGAAACACAGAGTTTTTTATATTATGTTACATTTCTGGAAATTTGAAGCCATCTGGGATTTTTAAAAAACAAACAAACCAAAAACTTCTCTCTCTTACGATCCCTGCATGGTTTTTTCTGCCATTCCTTACTAAAAATTATTGCTCTAATGTACTTTTTACTGACAAACATTTCAGGATGTTCAAAGTCATGCTCAGTTTCCCAGCATGTGACTACAGTCAAGAAAATCTTTATTCTTGACAGTTTCATACAGTCATACAAAGTGTTCCTGGGCTTCTTCTGGGTTTCATTTATTTATTTGTTTGTTGGTTACATAAACAGTACCACCCATTAGCTGAAGCTCTCTGGGTGGTTCACAAAAGAAATCTGAAACCATACAATATAATAACATTGTTAAACATAAAATAAAAAGTGTAAGTTTAAAACAGGGGAAAACAAAGTAGGAATCAAGAGCCAGTAGCAGTGCAAAGTTCTAGAAATGCAGTGACACAATTTTTACAACTGAAGGGCTGAAAAGACTTGGTGAAAAGATCACATTGTGGCCTCCAGGCAAGCCTCTCTGTGGTGGGCAATCTACAACCAGAGTTCCACCACTGAAAAAATTCTGTCTTTAGTAGCCACCCTCCTTACCACATTCAACAGGGGCCTCTGGAGAAGGGCCTCTGAGGATGATCTTAGGGTCTGAGCAAGTATTTACAGAAGGAGATGATCCTTCAGGTACCCTGGACCCAAGCCATGTTGGGCTTTGTAGGTTAACTGGGACCAGAAATAGGAACCATATTCACAACTGGGCCAGGTTTATGGTATTAGTACTAGTGTACAAAGCCCTTGAGAGCTAGTGTGGTGTAGTGGATACAGTGTGGGACTGGGAGTCGGGAGATCCGCGTTCTAGTCCCCACTTGGCCATGGGAATTCACTGGGTGACTTTGGGCCAGTCACAAGCTCCCAGCCCAACCCACCTCACAGGGTTGTTGTTGTGAGGATAAAATGGAGGAGAAGGAGGATTATGTGCACCACCTTGAGTTCCTTAAGGTGGAAAAAAGGTGGAATAGAAATGTAATAAATAAATGAATAAACAACTTCGGACCAGGATACCTGAGAAAGCTCCTTCTTCCTTACCAACTTCCTGGGTCACTGAGGTCATCACAGATCATGTTTCTCATAGTTCCCCATGTACCCATGGACCAGCTAGAGTCTACCAAGAAAAAAGCCTTCAGTGTAGTGGCCCTCTTCCTGTGGAACTCCCTGCCTTCGGAGGTCAGGCAGGCGCTGACGTTGTGTTGCTTCCAGCACCTCCTGGAAACATTGTTATTTCGTGACGCCTTCCTTGAGTGACCAGTCAGGGTTTATTAAATTCGGTCTTATCAGAACTTGCTTCTTTTAAAATGTTTTCATTAGCGTAACGTGGTGTTTTATTCTTTTATCTTTGCTGTTCAATGCTCCGAAATCTTTTAATCACTGGCATAATAAGGGAACAGCACCTGGTCCCCACTAACAACCTTGCTGCCCTGTTTTGGATCAGCTGAAGTTTCTAGAGTGTTTTCAAAGGCCTAGTTTTGGAACAGAAATTGCATTGGTCACCCCTTGGGATGAGCTTTGCTGAGAGAGGGACAGGGAGAGTGAGACTATGTTGGTTCTTCTGGACCTCTCAGCGGCTTTCAATACCATCGACCATGGTATCCTTCTGGATAGGTTGTCTTGATTGGGAGTTGGAGGCACTGCACTGCAGTAGTTCCGCTCCTACTTGGATGGCTGACTCCACAAGGTGGTCCTGGGGGATTATTGCTCTGTACCATGGTAGCTATGCTATGGGGTTTCACAAGGCTCTGTTCTATCCCCCATAATGCTAAAGATCGACATGAAACTGCTAGGGGAGTTCATCCAGCTGTGGGGACTAAAATGTCACCAATATGTGGATGAAACCCAGCTTTATCTCTCCTTTTCATCAAATCCAGATGAGGCAGTGGTTGTTCTTATTCAGTGCCTGGGCTTGGTAATGGACCTTTGCACCCATGTCCTTTTTGTGGCAGCTGGCTGGCCCATGAACAGAGTACTAGATTAGATGGACCCTTGGTCTGATCCAGCATGGCTCTTCTTATGTTATTATGACTGGAAGGCAGCAATCTAAGCAAGAGCTTCACAGAGCATGGAAAACTGTAGCTAGGCTATCTCTGACCAGATAGATCGAAGTTCCTCTATGAGTGTAAGCTGATAAAATGTGCTCTGTGCCACCAGGGCCACCAGTCCCTCCAATGACAGCTCTGGGTCTGAAAGCACCCCCAAGCTATGAACCTGATTTTTAAGTGGAGTGAAACCCCCTCCAGAACAAGTTGAACATGACCTAGGTGGGCAGATGAACCACCCGCTAACAGTACCTCTGTCTTGTCTGGATTGAGTTTCAGTTTGTTGGCCTTCATCTAGTCCATTATCATGCCCAGACACTGATTCAGAACAGCCACTGCCACACATGGATTTGATGAAAAAGAGAGGTAGAGTTGGGTGTCATCCGCATATTGATGGCACCTCAGTCCATATCTCTGGATAACCTCCCCCAGCAGTTTCATTTAGATGTTGAACTGGATGTGGGATAAAATAGAACCCTATGGCACCCTGTGGCATACTTGCCAAGGGACAGAACAATAATCCGCCAGCACCACCATCTGGAATCCACCATCCAAGCAGGAGCAGAACCACTGCAGTGCAGTGTCTCCAGCTCCCAGCCCAGATAGCCTATCCTGAAGGATACCATGGTTGATGGTCCTGAAAACTCTCTGGTAGTGTCAGCCCACCTAGCTCAATATGGTTGACACCACAAGGAGACAACCTGGTACAAGGCCCATAAGCTTGAGTTAGCTATTTGTCAGTGTTCATGGGAGCTGTAGTCCAAAACATTTAGGGGACACCAGGTTGCTTACCAACAGTCTACACTGACAAGCATAAGCTTACCTGGAGATGCCAAGGATTCAACCTGGCACCTTCTACATGTGAAACAGCTATCAATCTACCACTATTCAATCTACCACAATCAATCTACCACTATTGACTGATTGCTTGATTTAGTACATTTCATATCTTCCCAATAACTAATGTTCTCTGGGAGGATTGCAACCAGTTAAAAACTAAAATTCCATTTTAAACACAGTTCAAAATATAAATGAAGTGACTGACCGAATAAACAACAAATACACATATTTAAAAGAATAAAATACAATGGGCAGTATTCAATACAGCAGTACCGCTCACACATTGCATTGTGCCAGCATAATGGCCGTAGTCAGGTTGTACTGTTATACTGCGGTTTTAATGTTTTATATATTTTATATTGTTTTATTGCGTGCTCTTTGGTTTTAATTTTTGTGAACCGCCCAGAGAGCTTCAGCTATTGGGCGGTATAGAAATGAAACAAATAAATAAAATAAATAAAATAGCATAAGCAACCTCTCATGCAATGTCATTGGCCAACTGCTATGCTGGCTGAGAATGATGGAGGTTGTAGTCCACTATATTTCCAGGTCACCAGGTTAGGGAAGGCTGATCTATGAGGTCAGTAGCATTTGTTGGTGCAACAGGTTTTCCAAGCATACCTGTTGCACGAGTAGCTGCAGTTGGCATTGCGCAAGAGGTTGCTTATGCTCGCGCAATGTAATTTGCATTAGCAGCAGTGCCATATCGGGTACCGCCCAATATAATGCAAAACAATAGTGTGTGAATCAATAACACAAGTGTAATAAACTAGATCTTGGTCTCTAAAATGTCTGGGAGGGAAGAAAGCTCTTTGGTGCTGAAACGATAACAACATAGGTGCCAGGCAAATCTCTTAGGGCAGTGTATTCCATAAGTGGAGGGCCACCAGTGAGGAGTCCCTCTCTATTGTATCCTAAGCTGAGCCCCATTCCCCTAAAAAACCAATAACACTAGATGTTCATCTTTCTTCCAGGTTGAATTGAAGGCAGCCTCCTACTTGCAGCCATGCACAGGAACTTCCAGACAAGAGCCACACGTAAAGCAATTTGGGCAGATTCTGCAGTGTAGCAGTCCCTGACAACCACTTGAACTGGATGCTTAAAAGGTACACTTTAGACCTCATAGATCAGCCTTCCCCAACTTGGTGCCCTACAGATATTTTGGAGTACGACCACCATCATCCCCACCTAGCATGGCAGTTGGCCATGCTGGCTGGGAATTTATTTATTTGTTTGTTTGTTCATTACATTTACATCCTGCCTTTTTTTCTTCCTTAAGGAACCCAAGGTGGAGTCCATACTCCTCCTTCTCTATTTTATCCTCGGAACAACAACCCTGTGAGGTGGGCTTGGGCTGAGCGTCTGTGACTGGTGCAAAGTCACCCAGTGAGCTTCCATGACCAAGTGGGAACTAGAACATGGATCTCCTGACTCCCAGCCCGACACTCTAGCCACTGCACCACACTGGTTCTCATTCTGGCAGTTCCAGCCCAACTCACCTGGAGGGCACCAGGTTCAGGAGGGCTCTTCTCAAGGAATGATGCCATCTAACACTCATTCCCATTTTAATGCAGCCCCTAATGGTTGTCCTTAGGAGGATTCCTGGCTGGTTTTAAAAAGCAGTCATCTCCTAATATCCCAGATTTACCATACTTCGAGCATCCCTACACCCCCCTAAAATCCCACATTTGAAAGGAGCCTTTCTGCTTCAGTTTTAAATGCAGGGTCATGACAGACTCCCTTTATACTTGCTTCCCCACACACACACACTCCCCCCTGATCCCCCCCCTTATCTGAGTCTTCCATATGTTTCATTATACAGCTGCTAGATGGCACTGCAATCCAGCTCCTTTTAGGGCGCAATCCTATGGGGATAGGCGGCCGCCTCCAGACTTGGAGGCGACCGCCTATCCAATGCAGGACAGGAGAAGCATGGACGGCACCGTTCCCTCTGTGCTTCTCTTACCCTGCATTTGCATCTAGCCATGGGAAGGCGGAGCAGAGGAGGAGGCTGCCGGATGACACATAGGATGTGTCGTACCAGCATTTCCGCCTTCCCTGCCCCAGAACACCCCCGGAATGCTTTATTTTGGGCTGCTCTGCACTCCTCTTCCAAGTGTGGGGTACGGGGCTGTTCCACATTGCCTGTTAGGCAGCATGGAGAAGGGGGAAAAGGTCATTTCCCAGAAAACCAGATAACCTATGGCTGTCGAGCTGCTGACTAGCGGCCATAGGATTGCTCCCTTATTCACAAGGGAACTGAAGCAGAACTCAGGTGTGGTAATTTGCTAGCACCTTATCTCTGATCTTTTTTAAAAAAATGGAATAAAGGTCATTTACTATGGGAGACACCCTGGAGGTTGACAATGTCATCTAAAGGGCCCGCAAACGTGCATGAGTAACCACTGCCAATAGCAGGATAAAAGCTCTGTGTGAAGAAGCCCTTCAAAATGTGGGAAGTGCTTCATTAAATTCATGAGTAATGAACTGGAAGGACCTCTGATCACCGATTGGTGAAAAGAGCAAGGATTCCTCTTCCTTCATTGTGAACCACCCAGAGCTATTGGGTGGTATAGAAATGCAATAAGTAAATAAATTAAATGACATTGATGGAACTGCCTTTCCTCCCAATTACCTTCAGGTAAAATATTGGGGTTTGAAGGCTTGAACAAGTGGGTTACAAAGGCGAAAGAGGTGAAAGAGAGTAAAACTGGCTGACATTGTTTTACTTTTCATCAGGCTGAAACAGAATGGCTAAAAATCAAAACTGAAATATTATATTCTGTGTACACCTTGAGCATCTCTACACCAGCCTAAAATCTCACATTTAAAACAGGGCTTTCTGCTTCCATTTTAAATGCGGGATCATGACAGACTCCCTTTACAAGAGCTTCCTCCCCCATTTCCCCCCTCCCCCCTTATCTGAGTCTTCCATGTGTTTCATTAGACAGCCTCTAGATGGTGCTGTGGTCTAGCACCTTTTCTTGCAGGTTTTCTTCTTTTCATGAGGGAACTCAAGCACAGTAATTTCATACCTCATTATCTCCTATCTTTTTTTAAAAAATGGAATAAATTTAGTGCGGGAGATGTCCTGGAGGTTGGTTGATGACATCATCTAAAGGACCCACAAACCTCCATGAGTGACCAGTCTCAATAGTAGGATAAATGCTCCGTGTGAAAAAGCCCCTCTAGTTGTTGCCCCAAGGCAAGCTGCGCAAGCATTAACAGGGAGGGGAAGAGGAGATAAGAAGACAAAGGGCCCACCAGAGAGGACCTTGTATCAGAGGGGACTGCAGAATGGGTGGGTTGCTCCTCTTTTTCCAAATGCAGCTGAGCTTCCATGAAATTGCAGCATTTAGGGTTCATTTGTAACAGCACCCTTCATCTGCAACCATCAGGTTCACCTGGCTCAGGATTTTAAGGAACAAATAACGGTTTAAAACATATCTATATCCTGGATGGGGCGAACAGTGGGACTGGGACCTCTCTCAAGGCATCTACAACTCTCTGGAAAAAATATGTAAACTCTACTATGCTCTTATTTATTTATGTGTTGTGATTTTATTTTTCCAAATGTATATCCTGCCCATCAAAGAATCTTCCCAAGTTGCCAAAACAAAATTCAACAAAATCCGTTTGGTACATTCTTGCAAACATGTTTTTTGTCCAGCCACACACCTGCACACAGAGAGTTCAGGATGTGGTGGAGGTCTTTCTTCCCTTCATAATTATTAACAACATGGTGTTTTCCTCTTCTTCTTCTTGCCAACACACCAGGGATTTCTCCCAAAGATTGCCTTTGAGGCCAATAACATAAACATCAGGATCAGGCAAAATAAGGGGCAATTTCTTGCCCCAAGGTTAAAATTTGTGATGCATAAATACATTGCACACCACTGAGAGCTTGGGCTGTGGTTCAGGGCAGTCAGGGATGCTGCTTGAATGACAGTTAACATCACTCCCTGTGGATCAGAAGCCCTGGCTGGGCTTCCTCTGTGTTAGCGAAGACACTGGCTGCAGTCTTGGTCTTGTGAGAGGGCTTGGGGTTCTTCTAAGGGGACAGCCACAGGGGAGAGAACTGCGGCAGGAACGCCAAGATGATATTGCTCCAGCTGTTCCTGTTTCTGAGGCTGCACTCTGCAGCCCAGGGGATGCTGACGTCAAAATGCCACATGAATTTAAGGAGAGATCAGTATAATCCTTGGAATCTTTACAGACGAGGACAGCACCTCATTAGTGGGATTTTACCTTCACTAAATGCAGTAGTACAACTAAGATCATTCTTCCAGCCTCCTTCTATCTCCGTTAAAATGTAAGTAATGACACAGTGATGTCTTTTATGCTCCTCCGCCCAGATTTGATTTCTTAGCTCTATTGGAAGGAGACAATAATTATGTCCCTGCCTCTATCTCTGGTGGTTGAAAGGCAAACCCACCAGTATGCACATTCTGCTATTTTCACTCTTTGTAACTGCTGATGTTAAGTTTGAACAGTGACTGACTTAGGATATCAGTGAGTACAGAATCATAGAATCATAGAATAGTAGGGTTGGAAGGGGCCTACAAGGCCAACGAGTCCAACCCCCTGCTCAGTGCAGGAATCCAAGTCAGAGCATCCCTGACAGGTGGCTGTCCAGCCTCATCTTGAAGGCCTCCAGTGTGGGTAGAAGTGTGAGTAGAAGAGTGTGAGTAGAATTCCAGTGTGAGTAGAAGAGTGAAGGTTGGGTTTTTTTTCTAGCGTGGTTTTAACACAAAAGAGCAAACACTTCCTCGCCTTTTAAACAATGTGACTGGATATTGGCTAAGTAAGTTCCTTCTCAGATAAACACATGATCTCCTCTGATGAATGCGTCCTTCCTACATCACCAGGAAACCACTTCCATTCAAGAACAAAGTGGTATCAACAATATGCAAGTTCACTGAGTTCTGGTATTGGCAGCAGGAATTCTTTTATGCAGGCTCTGAGATCTGGCTTGCGTTTTCATCTTTTACTTCAACATCTCAAGCAATTTTACATGATTGCAAAATATGATATAAGAGCCTAACCACATACAAAAACACAGAGTTGATGTTACAAGCAAACGCATTTCAAGACACTTTTATAAAAAATAAATAATGTTTCAGGACCATGCCTTTCCTTTAAAAAGAGTGAAATGTCTTATCCTTAGGACATTTCTGAGCTGGAGCAAAAGGAGAAGAGAAGTCAAGGTAAGAACAGGTCCTGACTTTTCCCAGCTCTCCTTCTATAATGAGATGACTTCCTTTATCTCATTATGTAATACTTGAAAAAGAACAGAACTCAAGATCAGCACTCATTAAAAACTGACTGTTCCCCTCTATGATACCCAGCTATTACGAGAGCATTTATTAGCATCAGTCTGGTTCCATCTTATCCAATGCATCCATGTATCTCATTATTTCTATGCTCTTTTATGAAATGTATAGCTTACGAGAGAAGTAGGGACCCAAATATGTTCATATTTCAATCAACAATTCAATATTTGATTGGTTAGAAGAGGTGAATACTATACTGAACAATTCATCTTCTCTGTTTCTTCTCAATTTTAAGCAACGTGATAATTTCTTTAATATTTTATCTACTTTTCATACAAGAGATATTCAAAAAAAAGAAAGGAAGTCATTATTATCCTTTCAGGTATCTTTTTTAAAATGTTGAATAACATAAAATCAGAATTATTTGTATTTTTATATCACAAAAACATATTTATTAAGTAAAGAAGATTACCATGACCAAAATAAATACACACTCCAAATATTATATTAAATACTCACAACTTCTTGTATCACAGATTGTGTTGGGTCTTTCAACAACTAACAACATTTTAAAAAAGAAGTGTTGACTCAAAAGTCCTTCCAGCTCATGAAATTTTTCTTGACAACTTCTGGAATAGATGTTTCTAATACAGTTGAAACAGAGTCTTGAATATCAAACAAGTTAATTTCACATCTCTTAACTTAACTTGTATTTTGGAAAACAAAGACAGCTGTAGTGCATGTCAAATCGTTGGTTTCAAAGGAAGTTTCAGCTCCTTATAACATGCAACATATGTGTTATGAAGCTACTGGTATGTTATACTCCAAATAACTACATGGGATCCATCACTTAAACGTTAACTTGAAATCAAAGTTATGGTGAGTTAGAAAAAAACACACATTTCAGTTATAGTGAATTAGAAAACAAACAAAAAAAAGTTTCCCTAAGTATAAGTTTCCTAATTCTACTGCTTATAATAATGACACCTGTTTAGCTAATAGCATGAAACTTGGCATCCATAATCAAACCAATGAGGTCTATAGCTGTTCAAATGTTTAAAACAACCTCATAAAAATTCCCACAATGCTATTGCATCAGTATCGTACAAGTGTTTGTGCCTGTAAGGATCTGTGGTAAAGGGTGTGTTGGCTCTGTTACCGCTGGTCACCCATCAAGACTTTTCAGTGTGAACAGACTGGACTTCTCACCGTCCCACAATGTCTGGGCAGTCTCTGTACTCCCCAGAATGAACAGTGTGTAAGGAACACTGACTCTGAAGACTTGGCATATTCGACTTCAAACAAACATGAAATGTAGGTGACCCTGTTTGCTAATTAGAACAGAATGCAAGTATAATGGTAGGGTGATTCTTCTATTAGGAGTAACCGAAAGTCACAGTATAGGGAGTCAGCTTTTGAGATACCCAGAATGCTTCTTTTTGCTGAGCTCTAATACAAAAGGAGGGTCTAGAGCTGTTTGCAACCCCCTTTGCAAATTTATAATGAAGTGTGTGGCTTCCAAATGAAGGCTGAAATTCTCCATTAATTGGACAGTAAGTCCCATGATTATGTCCTTTGCAGCCAAAGATGGAGAAGCTCCATACAGTCAGTAAAAACAAGACCTGGAGCTGACTGTGGCTCAGATCATGAGCTGCTTCTTGCAAAATTTCGGCTTAAATTGAAGAACGTCGGGAAAACCACTAAACCGTTCAGGTATGACCTAAATCATATCCCTGATGAATATACAGTGGAGGTGAGGAATAGATTTCAGGGATTAGACCTGATAGACAGAGTGCCTGAGGAACTATGGACGGAGGTCCGTAACATTGTTCAGGAGGCAGCAACGAAATCCATCCCAAAGAAAAAGAAATGCAAGAAAGCAAAGTGGCTGTCTGATGAGGCTTTACAAGTAGCTCACGAAAGAAGGGAAGCGAAAAGCAAGGGAGAAAGGGGAAGATATACCCAACTGAATGCAGAGTTCCAGAGAATAGCAAGGAGAGACAAGAAGGCCTTCTTAAATGAACAATGCAAAGAAATCGAGGAAAACAACAGAATGGGAAAGACTAGAGATCTCTTCAAGAAAATTGGAGATCTCAAGGGAACGTTTTGTGCAAAGACGGGCATGATAAAGGGCAAAGAAGGCAGGGACCTAACAGAAGCAGATGAGATTAAGAAGAGGTGGCAAGAATACACAGAAGAACTATACAGGAAAGAGCTGAATGTCCCTGATAGCCATGATAGTGCGGTCATTGAACTTGAGCCGGACATCCTAGAGAGTGAAGTCAAGTGGGCCTTAGGAAGCATTAGTAACAACAAAGCTAGCGGAGATGACAGTATTCCAGCCGAGCTATTTAAAATCCTAAAAGATGATGCTGTTAAAGTGCTGCATTCAATATGCCAACAAATCTGGAACACTCAACAGTGGCCACAAGACTGGAAAAGGTCAGTTTACATTCCAATTCCAAAGAAGGGCAACGCCAAAGAGTGTTCAAACTACCGCACAATTGCGCTCATTTCACATGCCAGCAAGGTGATGCTCAAAATCCTACAAGCTAGGCTTCAGCAGTATGCGAACCGAGAATTACCGGAAGTACAAGCTGGGTTTCGAAGAGGCAGAGGAACTAGAGATCAAATCGCCAACTTTTCTGGATCATGGAGAAAGCAAGAGAATTCCAGAAAAACATCTATTTCTGCTTCATTGACTACGCTAAAGCCTTTGATTGTGTGGATCACAACAAACTGTGGCAAATTCTTAAAGTGATGGGAGTACCAGACCACCTTACCTGTCTCCTGAGAAACCTGTACGAGGGTCAAGAAGCAACAGTAAGAACCAGAGATGGAACAACCGATTGGTTCAAAATTGGGAAAGGAGTACGACAAGGCTGCATATTGTCACCCTGCTTATTTAACTTATATGCAGAGTACATCATGAGAAATGCCGGGTTGGATGAATCAGAGGTCGGAATTAAGATTGCCGGGAGAATTATCAACAACCTCCGATATGCAGACGATACCACCCTAATGGCAGAAAGCGAAGAGGATCTAAAGAGCCTCTTGTTGAGGGTGAAAGAAGAGAGTGCAAAAGCTGGTTTGAAACTCAACATTAAAAAAACGAAGATCATGGCATCTGGCCCCATCACTTCCTGGCATATGGAAGGGGAAGAAATGGAAGCAGTGACAGATTTTACTTTCTTGGGTTCCAAGATCACCGCAGACGGTGACTGTAGCCATGAAATTAAAAGACGCTTGCTCCTTGGGAGGAAAGCTATGGTCAACCTAGACAGCATAGTAAGAAGCAGAGACATCACCTTGCCGACAAAGGTCCGTCTAATCAAAGCTATGGTTTTCCCAGTAGTAATGTATGGCTGTGAGAGCTGGACTATAAGGAAGGCTGAGCGCCGAAGAATTGATGCTTTCGAACTGTGGTGCTGGAGAAGACTCTTACGAGTCCCCTGGACTGCAAGGAGGTCAAATCAGTCCATCCTAAAGGAAATCAACCCTGAGTGCTCATTGGAAGGACAGATAATGAAGCTGAAGCTCCAATATTTTGGCCACCTAATGCGAAGAGAAAACTCCCTGGAAAAGACCCTGATGCTGGGAAAGACTGAAGGCAAAAGGAGAAGGGGACGGCAGAGGATGAGATGGCTAGATGGCATCACGGATGCAATGAATATGAACTTGAGCACGCTCCGGGAGAGAGCGCAGGACAGGAAGGCCTGGCGTGCTATGGTCCATGGGGTCACGAAGAGTCGGACACGACTGAACGACTGAACAACAACAACAACAACAACAAGTCCCATGAAACAAAATCCAACATACAGCTAAGAAAACCTGTGATGGGAGGTGGCTCCACCATACCCATTTATTTTATTTCTTTCTTACATTTCTATCCCACCTTTCTTACATGGTGGAACTCAAGGTGGCTACGTGTGGTTCCCAGGTGGTCTCCCTTCCAAGCACTGACCAGACCCAGACCTGCTTAGCTTCAGCGAGGTGGCTGCCTCATGTGCCTTCAGACTATGAGGATTATAGTTTATAGCAGCTGTGTTTATGAATCATGTTCTTAGGTCCATCATAGTTTTCCCTACATTTTTCTAGGTTCTCACTTTATGCAATATATAGGGAAAACTACAATGGACCTTAGAATGCTATTCCATAACCACAAATCTGTGATTCCTACCAAAACACAGGGGCAGCCTGTTGCAAGACATTTCCACTCTCCTGCACATAGTCTCTTGGATTTACACTTGGTTCCAATAGAACAGACAGAAGATCCTAACATGCTTGAAAAAAGGGAACATTTTTGGATCTACAAACTCAGAACTCTTAAACCCAATGGCCTTAATCTAGAGGACAATTCGTAGGCATTATACCACTCATACCTCTATTTTGTTTTGTTTTATTTTTTTATCCTAAGGAACATTCATCTCCACGCATTCCAAACTGCCACTCCTGATACCTTTTTAACAACACAGCTACTGATGAAGGCAGAAGTCAAAGCTTTAGCTCAAAATATTGTCTTTAATACTCTGCTGTTAGTCTTTCTATCATTCATAGATGACAGAGAGAGAAAGAGAGAGGGGGGGGCAGGCAGGCAGGCAGGCAGGTTAATATAAATGTTGTACAAAATAATGTGGCATGCACTAGCTCATTACATGTCAGAAGCTCTGCAGGGAGGGTTCCCTTCCTTCCACACCTTACTGAGAAGGTATCTTAAAAGTATCAGACAACAAGAGAGCTTCAGCTATGGGTCAGTATAGAAATGTAATAACAATAAATAAAAAGATACAGTAAAGAAAGCTTCCCCAGGTCCCCTTGCAGCAATGCCTTCTCTGTTTCACAAACAATAGTTTGAGTCTGATTGAATCCTTTGAAGGTTGTACACTTCTCCAGCATGGGAGTACACACATCTGCCTTACTTTTGTTTTTCAGAGGCAAACGGTTACTTGATTTGTAGCAATGTTACCCCTCATCCACCTCAACACATACAAACACTCAGTGGCAGCTGGTATCCAGTATGGCTGGTGGGGTGGATGTTGGGTGAGCAGAGATGGAACCACATGGTCAACACAGGCAGAGCCAAGAGGTCACCCAATGCAGAGCCAAGGGGTAAACTTTATGCCAGGGCAACAAAGGCAGAGGAGCTTTTAAGGCATCAAAGTTGGCTATCCATGGAGCATAGGAGTTTAAGACATAACATGGTGCAAATGCAGAAACAAAGGCAGAAGAGTTTTTAAAGTAATGAAGTTGGCCATCGATGTGGCGTAGGAGTTATTTAGACATAACATAGCGCTATGTGGAAACAAAGGCAGATTCCCATATGTTCCCCATCTTTCAATGTGCTGGAAAGACACTCAGACATGTTGACTGGATAAATGCATGTTGCAGTCATGATGAAGGGGTTAAATTTATTGGTGTCCTAAACAACTGTGCCCTAGAACATGGAAGTGACCGAAGGGGAGGTGACTGACCCTGGATTGATTCCTAAGTGGCACTATCCAGGACCCAGAGTGAGATGTGAGGTCACAAGCATGGGTAGCATGCAGTGTCAAGGAAGCTGTGAGAGAAAGAAGGCTTCCTTCAAAAAATGGAAATATTGTCCAAACCAAGAAAACAAACATGAACATGAATTCACACAAAGGAAATGCAAGCAGACCATAAGTGATGCAAAAAGGCATTTTGAGGAGTAGATTGCTAACAACTTCAAGGCCAACAACAAAGAACATCAGAAGCAGATAACAGCTGGGATGCAGTTGGACTTTTAGAGGACAACTTACTTAAAAGAGCACTAAAGGAGGATAAGGGCAATTCAGAGGACAAATGAATTCTTTTCATCTGTCTTAACTGTAAAAGATGTAGGATAGATACCTGTGCCTGAACTGATGTTCGTAGGGTAGAGTCCAAGGAACTGACACAAAAAGGTGAAGTTCTCAACCTTACTGACAAATTGAAAGCTAAGAAACCACTGGGCACAGATGGTATCCATCCTAGAGTTCTTAAAAAACTCAAATGTGAAATTGCTGAGCTTCCAACACAAATATGTAACATGTCCTTAAGATCAGCAACTGGACTGGACTGGAGAATGGCCAATGCAACACCATTTTTACAAAAGGGATCCAGGAGGATTCCAGGAAATTACTGAACACAAAGCTTAAGATTTGTTTTGGTAAATTGGTGGAAAGCATGATTAAAGATATGATTAGTAAACACATAGAAAAAACATCAACCTGGCTTCCACAAAGGTAAGTCATGTCTGCCTAATCATTTAGAGTTCTTTGAGAGTGTCACTAAATATGTGGACAGCAGTGATCTTGTTGACATTATTGACTTGGACATCCTTAAGACCTTTGATGAAGTCTCTGAGCAAACTCTTGACCAAACATAGCAGTCATGGAATAAGATGAGAGTTCCTCTCATGGATGAGTAACTGGTTAAGGAACAGAAAGCAGAAAGTAGGAATTAATGCTAAATTCTCTCAGTGGAGGGATGTAAACAGTAGGGTCCCACAGGGATCTGTATTGGGACCAAGGCTTTTCCACTTATTCAAAAATTATCTGGAATTGAGAGTGAGACATGAAGTGGGCAAGTTTGCTGGTGACACCAAATTATTTTGGGTGGAGAAGAAGAAGTAGAAGAGGAAGAGGAAGAGATTGCAAAGTGCTCCAAAAGGAACTCTCCAAAATGGGAGAAGGAGAATCACAATGGTCAAAGTGGTTCATTGTGTAAAGTTATGCATGTTGGGGCAAAAAATTCTAACTTCACATGTACACTGATGGGATATCAGCTAGCAGTGTCAGACTAAGGAATAGATCTTGGGTCTCTAGTGATGAAAATGTTGACCCAGAGTGTGGGTGTTGTGAAAAAGTCTAATTCAGTGTTAGGCATAATTCAAAAAGGAATTGAAAATAGAAGTGCAAGATCATACTTCCCTTACACAAACCTATGGTGTGAGCACACTGGGAATACTGTATATAATTCTGGTCATCACACCTAAAAAGGATATTGCAGAGTTGGGAAAGGTGCAGAAAAGGGCAACTAAAATGATCCAGGAGATAGAGCAACTCCCCTATGAAGGAAGGTTACAACCTCTGGGACTGTTTAGCTAAGGGAAAAGCTGTTCCTCCCATCACAAAATATTTCACCTGAGCCATCTATACACATCCATGTCCTCTTTAGGATGTATCTGGCCAATTCAAAGGGCTTTGACTTTTGATCTTGGGCCCATCTCTTCATAGGGATGACGAGGAATTCCGCCACGGACTCCAGTGAGGCCAGATTCTTTAGAATCTGCCCCCCCCCGGAGTCCATGGTGGAACGGCCTCCCCCGCACCCCACAGAATCCCCCCAGGACGGCCCTACCTGGTGGTGGATGCGGCAGCAGTGGCTCCGGTGGCGGATGAAGCGGCGGTGGAGGCAGCGGTGGCGGCGGCGGCTCCGGTTGCTGCCAGGCTGCTGCGGCCGCAAATGGCGGCCGTCATAGTGGCCGCCATTTGCATCCCTACACTAGCCCGTGATAGGCTATGTATATATTTACGTAGCCTATCACAGCTAAAGCAGGGACGCGAATGGTGTCCCTTTTGCCATTTGCGTTCCCCCTTTAGCCTTGATAGGCTACATAAATATTTATGTAGCCTATTATGGGCTAGCTTAGGGATGCAAATGGAATCCCCTATGCAGGACGCCATTTGCGGCTGCAGCAGCCTGCGGGTGGAGGCCCCACTGTGGGTTGGCCAGGCTGGCGGCTCTGCAGACTGGCTGAGGAGCGGAGCTGGCCGGGCAAGATTCCGGGGGGGGGGGAGGAATGGATCGCCTCCCCCCCCATTGAGGATTCCGAGGGGAGGAACGGATCACCTCCCCCCACCTGTGGACCCCAGCGGAGCCAGGTAAGTGGGGTTTCGTACACCCCTATCTCTTCAGCATGAGCTTGCGGTTTCTGATCCCAGGCATAAATAGGTTTCTGCTGTTTCCAGAAACCTGTTTGGGCATCCAGATAGGAAGCCCCTTCCTGGATCAGATTTCGAAAAGCTACTCTTCTTTTGTAGTGCTTTTGACTAAGTCAGCAGGGAGGCTAGAGGCTGAAATTGACAGAGAGAGAGGCAAGGAAAGTGTTCACATATTTATGGTTGGTTTATGGCAGACGTCTCTTTAAATATGCACCCTCTCTTTATTGGAACATGTTAATAATACTCCCTTTCTCTTCCATTTTATACAGACCTCACATTTTCAGAGTTGTAATGGTTGTGCTTTGTCAGTGGCCCTGTTCACATGTAACAGTAAGCTATGATGGTTAGGCGCTTTTTTTTGCTAACCATGGTGGCCTATCGTGTCCTGGGCAGGGGGGGGGGACCATGCATTTGGGACTCGGGTATCTCAAGGGCTGCCTTCTCCTGCATGGACCTGCCTGTGTATCGAAACAGCAATCCTATGGAGACAGAGATCCATCCCACCTCCCTTGCAGCTGGCACAGAAAGATCCACACTGGCTGCCCTCCAGGGTCAGAAAAGCGACCTTAGAGGAGGAGGAAAGGGGGTATTCTGGTGGGTGGGGAGGGGAGGGGAGGAGACAGGAGAGGCCAGGGTGTGAGTTTTCCTGAGTCTGCTCCAACCTCTTTCCTCCCGCTCCAAAGCACCCTTGCTAGACTAGTCCTCCTGCACTGCATTGGATGATTGGATGCCTCTGAGTTTGGGGACTTCTGATCACCGAGGGCTCAAGCCTTGGTGATCTTAACTAAAGGTCAGAGTTGGAAGGCCTTTTCCAGATGCTTCCGCAGAGATTAGGGAGGCACCAGCAATCAGGGAAGTCATACAATGCAACAATGTGGTTTATTATTATTAAATTTATTATTAAATTTATTAATCGCCCATCTGGCTGGTCACCCAGCCACTCTGGGCCATGTACAACATACAATAAAAACAGTTTAAAACAATAAAATTCTACAATAAAAACATTTTCTAAAATACCCTAACCCACCCCAAATGCCTGCCTGAACAACCACGTTTTTAATGCACAATGGAAGCTCATTAAAGAGGGGGCATGATGGAGTTCCCTAGGGAGGGAGTTCCACAGAGTGGGGGCCACCACAGAAAAGGCCCTCTCCCTTGTCCCCACCAGTCTAGCTGTCCTGGCTGATGGGACAGAGACAAGGCCATCCGAGGCTGATCTTGTTAAGCGGCCTGTCTGGTGTTGCTGGAGGCGCTCCTTAAGATAGGCTGGGCCGGAACCATATAGGGTTTTAAAGGTCAAAACCAACACCTTGAATTTGGCCCGGAAAACAACTGGTAACCAGTGCAACTCCTTCAGCACTGGAGTGATGTGATCTCGCCGGTGGCTGCCTTTAATCAGGCGAGCCGCCGCGTTCTGTACCAGCTGCAGTTTCTGAACCATCTTCAAGGGTAACCCCACATAGAGCACATTACAGTAGTCTAAATGAGAGGAGACCAGGGCATGTACTACCGATGGGAGCAGATGGTCGGGAAGGAAGGGGCGCAGCCACCGTATCAGATGGAGTTGATACAGCACTGTCTGACTCACAGCTGACACCTGAGCCTCCATGGACAGCTGGGAGTCCAAAATGACCCCCAGGCTGTGGACCTGGTCTTTCAAGGGTAGCCGTACCCCATTCAACACCAGGTCAACACCAGGTCAACATCCCCACCAAAAGTACCTCGGTCTTGTCAGGGTTCAGCTTCAGCTTATTCCTCCCCATCCAGCCACTCACCGTCTCCAGACATTTGGACAGGGATTCTATGGCCAACCTTGGTGAAGATTTGAATGAGAGGTAGAGCTGCGTGTCATCCGCATGTTGATGACACTGCACCCCCAACCTCCTGATGATAGTCCCCAGCAGCTTCACATAGATGTTAAATAGCATCAGGGAAAGGATAGAACCCTGTGGCACCCCACAAGTAAGTGGCCACGGGTCCGAAACCTCCTCTCCCAGTGCTACCCTCTGGTACCTGCCAGAGAGGAAGGACCGGAACCACCGCAATACGGTGTCTCCAATGCCCAACCCTTCCAGGCGGTCCAGGAGGATACCATGGTCAACGGTATCAAAAGCCGCTGAGAGGTCGAGGAGAACAAGGAAGGAGCATTCACCCCTATCCAGAGCCCTCCTCATATCATCTACAAAGGCGACCAAGGCTGTTTCTGTCCCATGCCCAAGCCTGAAGACCGACTGAAATGGGTCTAGATAATCAGTTTCTTCCAAGTGTGCCTTCAACTGCACCGCCACCACCTGCTCAATCACCTTGCCCCAATATGGCAGATTTGAGACTGGGCGAAAGTTGCTCAGAACTTGAGAATCCAAGGAGAGCTTCTTTAAGAGCGGTCTTATCACTGCCTCCTTGAGGGCTGATGGCATCACTCCCTCCTCGAGGGAGGCATTCACCACCGCCCTGATCCCCTCACCCAGTCTCTCTCTGCAGCCCATAATGAGCCAAGATGGGCAAGGATCAAGTAAGCAGGTGGTCGGCCGTACAGATGAAAGCACCTTGTCCACTTCATCAGGAGGAAGAAGATGGAACCGATCCCACAAAACCGGTGTGCCACAGGCTGCGTCTTGCTCACTAACTGTATCCACAGCATGCGGAGTAACACTCCTAATCTGATCAATTTTATCTGCAAAGTGCCTTGCCAAGGCCTCACAGGAGGCCTTAGAATGCTCCAGTGGTTCCGGAGCCACAGGACCAACCGGGCTCCGGACCACTTGGAACAGCCTCCTGGGACAGCACTCTGCAGACGCAATAGAGGCAGCATAATATTCCTTTTTTGCTGCCCTTACCGCCACATGATAGGCTGAAAATACAGCTCTAGCCCGTGTCACAGAACGCAACATAATATGACGTAATATTGCCTGAATATGCCTTTCAAGGAAGGTACATAATGAGGAATCTGCCATGTTTTATTAAACAGAAGGTGACAATGTGATACATATATTTTGCTACAGAATAGCAGACATAATTTATTTCCATGACCTGGCCTTCTTGTTTGCCGTCCATGAGATCAACCAGAATCCCAACCTCTTACCCAACACCACCCTGGGCTACAACATCTATGAGAACTATTACAATGCAAGAATCACGTATGACGCCATGCTAGACCTGCTGTCTCCTGGGCAGAAGAACATTCCAAACTACAGCTGCGGAAGAAGGAATAATCTGTTGGCTGCAGTGGAAGGCGCTGACCCTGAAATTTCCATCCACATTTCAGCCATGTTGGGCATCTACAAAATCCCACAGGTAGGAATAGAGGGAATGTTTCCTAGCTATGCTTTGCTTTAAAGCAACTTCTGCTGCTTCAGGAGGTGGGGGAGGAAGCTATGCTTTGTCTCTAGCTTTATATGACCTTTGAGCATATTTCCAGTAATAATAATAATAATAATAATAATAAGCATTATTATGATGATTATTATCAGCTTATACATTACCTTTTATATTTACGTCCCCTGGGAACCAGGGTGGAAAGAAGATGGCCACTGTCTTGCCCATGTAAGATGTCTGGGGGCTGTATATTGTATCCATGGCTTCAATATGTAAACTGGTGATGCTAAATTAACACACCTCTTTTGATTTATCACCAAAATTCCTTTGCAATTGAGAAGGTGTGATCATAGCTGTCTGTCTGTCTGTCTGTCTGTCTGTCTGTCTGTCTGTCAGGCTGTACTCTCATACATACCCAGGAACTTAATACTGTTTATTGGAGCAGGTAGAGGGGAGAACAGAAATCATTGAATTTTGGCAAATATATAATTCTGTATGCCATCCATTGAATGCGGAAAGATGAGAATGTTTGGAGGCATTTTAGTTTAGAAAAAGGCCAAGTCATTAATGACACTGGAGAGAGGCTCATGCAGATACTGACATCTTTTCTCACAAGGCAGTTTATAAAATCATGGATGATGTGCAGAATGCCGACAGAGAGGAGTTTTTCTCCCTCTGTCATAATACTTGAATGCAATGGTGTCATTCAATGAAACTGAATACTGGGATATTCAGGCCATGTATGTATTGCCCCGGCCATGGGCTTCGACCTCTTAATTTAGAAGTGCCAAGATAGTGATAAATCAGACCCAGGTTTACTTACAAGGGGTACTTTATTGAGTAACTTACAGCACACAGGTATAACCAATGGTTGGATCAGACAGCTTCTGTGAACCCAGAGCCATGAGGTACAATGGATTTTATAGCATACATGCTAGCATTGAGGCAGCATAATAGCAGCAAGCGCCCCCTAGTGTTCATTTCCAGCATAGACTAGCAGGGCTCAGTTCTCAACACAGCCTAAACAAACTTTGCTTCTCAGGCACATCTTGATAAGGCCGTCTGGCTCATTCGTGTGGAATGTATCAGCCTTTGGCTCATCTGAACATGCTCAGAGGCTTACTAGCAAAGGATTTGCACCAATAATGAACTTAAGCAAGCATTATGGATCTCTAGGCCCCTCTAACTAGGGATGTCAGAGACTTCTGCCACAGATCTCGGTGAGGCTGAATGCCAGTGCATTCGGCCCCCCGAAATCCATGGTGGAATGAAGCCCCCCGCCCCCCCCCGGCAAAATGAGCCTGGAATGGAGCACCTACCTGCTGCCGTCCACGCTGACTTGCAAATGGCGGCCGCATCTGCGGCCGCCATTCACTTCATCCATATAGCCGTGATAGGCTACATAAATACTTACATAGGCTAAAACAGCCAAAAAAAAAAAGGGGGGGGAACGCAAATGGTGGCCACCGTAGCCACCACCATTTGCGTTCGCTGTTTTTTGGGGTTTTTTTGCCGTGATAGGCTACGTAAATATTTATATAGCCTATCATGGCAAAATACAGGGATGCAAATGGCGGTGGCTATGGCAGCTGCCATTTGCGTCCCTGCAGGCTGCCCAGCGGCCAGATGTCCAGCTACGGATGGCCCTGGCTGGCAGCTCCGTGGAATCTCCATGGAGTGAAGCCAGCCAGAGAGAATTGGGGGGGAGGGATGGAGCGCCTCCCCCCCCCACCACGAATGTCACCCTTCGAAAAGATAAGTGACTTTCATACATCCCTTCCTCTAACACTACAAATGACTTGGTTATGCTCCTGAGGGCAACACAATATAACAAGAAGTATTTCTTTGCACAGTATGTCATTAGGTTGTGGATTTTGCAGCCAGCAGTATAGATGGCTCTCAAAAAACATAAGACAAATATCAATCAATCCATCAACAAATTTATTTATATAGCACTTTCCCACTCAGTCTGCTCAAAGTGGTTCACAACAACAAGCATTATGAAAAAGAACAAAAACCATACACATACACATTAAAGAAAAGTACTATTTCATAGCATGTACGTAATAAAAACATCCATATAAAAACAAATAATTCACTATGACAACCCAACACCAATGTAAAACACCCTGTGACCTTGCTAGTTAAGCTCACGACAGGGGAGTAAAATGCCCTGTGACCCTGAAAGGTCAGCATCAGGGATGGCGGAGAATTTCTCCCCGAAACTTCGGGGGGCCGAGCGCCAACGTGTTCAGCCCCCCAAACAAGTTTCAGGGAGAAATTCTCCGCACCCCCCCACCCCCCGCACCCCCCCCGGGACGGGACTTACCTTCGCCGATTGTCCCTCCCGGCGACGGGTCTGGCCGGCGGTTCGGCGGGTGTTCGTCCGGGGCAGGAGCGGCAGCCGGTCTTTCAACCAGCTGCCGCCGCCACCATTCCAATCAAAGGAAAAAAAAAATGCCCCCGTGATAGGCTACGTGATGATTAACGTAGCCTATCATGGCTAGATTTGCAAAGTCAGCCATGATAGGCTACGTAAATTGTCACGTAGCCTATCACGGGTGACTTTAAAAAAAAAAAAAGCGCGTACGGATAATGGCGGCCCCCATAGGGAGCCGCCATTCCCGTTCCTTATTTGGTCGCTGTAGTCTACGAAAATCTTTACGTAGACTACGGCGAAAATAAGGGCAACGCTATTGGCGTTGCCCTTATTTTCGCCGTAGTCTACGTAAAGATTTACGTAGACTACAGCGACTAAATAAGGAACCCGAATGGCGGCTCCCTATGGGGACCGGAATTTGTGTATGCCCTTTTTTTTTTTAAAGTCACCCGTGATAGGCTACGTGACGATTAACGTAGCCTATCATGGCTGACTTTGCAGATCTAGCCGTGATAGGCTACGTTAATTGTCACGTAGCCTATCACGGGGGCATTTAAAAAAAAAACTTTTGAGTTCGCGGCCGGGCGAGGCGAGGTGCCTCCTCCCCGGCCTGAATTTCGGCCGGGCGAGGCGGGAAGCCTCCCCCCCCCGGCCTGAACTTCGCGGGGGGAGCAGCGAAGCACCTCCCCCCCACCACGAACAAGCTTCGAGGACAGGTAAGTGACTTTCGTCCATCCCTAGTCAGCATACGACAGTGGAGTATGGCCTTTTAAAGAAATTCTGAAGGAAACAGGGCCAGCTGTCAATCCCAGGTAGGGCAGTAGGAAAGTCACTTACCTTTTAACGAAATTGATTCGCGGTGGGGGGGAGGCGCTCCGTCCCTCCCCCTGAAATTCTGGCTGGGGGGGGAGGCACTCCGTCCCTCCCCCCCCGAATCCTGGCCGGCTGGGTCCGCAAATGGCGGCGGCCGTAGCCAACGCCGTTTGTGTCCCTGCAGTCAGCCGTGATAGGCTACGTAAATGTTTATGTAGTCTATCATGGCTGATTTTTAAGGAAAAAAATGCATGTACGCAAATGGCGGCGCCCATGGGTGCCGCCATTTGGGTTCCTTATTTTGACACGTCTTAGGGCCACGGTGGCTTAGTGGTTAAGACGCTGAACTGCAGACTGGAAGGTCGGCAGGACAGCAGTTCGAGACCCAAGTGCTGCATGATGGAGTCAGCTCCCATCTTCACTCCCAGCTCCTGCCAACCTAGCAGTTTGAAAGCAAGAAATTGCAAGTAGATAAATAGGTACCGCTTCAGCAGGAAAGGTAACAGCGTTCTGTGCACCTCGGTGTTCAGTCATGCCGGCCACATGACCACGGAAGCGTCTTTGGACAGCGCTGGCTCTTCGGCTTAGAAACGGGGATGAGCACCGCACCCTAGAGTCGGACACGACTGGTTGGGGAGACCTTTACCTTTTTTTTTAGTCTACGTAAACATTTACGTAGACTAAGACGGCAAAAATAAGGGGAATGCAAATAGCGTAGCTGCTACGGTATTTGCGTTCTCCTTATTTTCGCCATCTTAGTCTACGTAAATGTTTACGTAGACTAAGACATGTCAAAATAAGGAACGCAAATGGTGGCACCCATGGGCGCCGCCATTTGCGTACATGTGTTTTTTTCTTTCTCTTTTAAAGAAAGAGAATTTCTTTCTTTAAAAGAGAAGATTTTCGAAGCCTATCATGGTATTTTTTAAAAATCTAGCCGTGATAGGCTACATAAATCTTTACGTAGCCTATCACGTTTTTTTTTTTTATTATTGGAAATGGCAGCGGCGGCAGCCAGTCGGAAGACCGGCTGCCGCAGCTGCCGCCACCACACCGCCGCCAAACCGCCGCCAGAGCTACCGCCGCCAGGAAGATTTGCCCAAGGTAAGTCCCGTCCCAGGGGGGGCGGGGGGGCAGACTGTTTCGCCACCGATTTTGGGGGGCCAAATGCACTGGCATTCGGCCTCCCCGAGATTCATGGCAAAATTCTCTGATATCCCTAATCCCAGGTGATGGCAGGTACAGGAGGAAACTCCCTCTGGCCCTGATGGCAAACAGCAGGGAGCAAAGCTCTCCACCTGATGATGGTGAGGAAAGCAGCTGCCAAAAGAGATCTTCTGGAGCACCATGAAGGAAGGCATGGCCAGTCCAAGGGGTTGATTGGAGAAGGATGAAATGCTCTCTGGTCTCAGCTCCATCCACACTGAAGGTGGAGGAGATGATCATCCATCACAACTAGTCATCAGTAAACCCTACCTTCAAAAGAAGAGGCAGTATGCCTCTGAATACATGTTGCTGGAGAGCAGGAGCAGAAGGATGCAGTTGCCTCATGGCCTACTTGTGGACTTCCTGGGAAACAAGAAGCTGGACTAGGCAGTCTTGTGGACCTCCAATGAATGGTAGCTCCTTTGCAGAGGATTGCAGGACCTATATTATGTTCCTTTCTAATAGGTGAGCTTTGACTCCCACCAAACAACAGCAATAATGACAACAACAGTAATCACTTTTATTCCTTACCAGGTCAGCTATGGTTTTGCTTCCCATGACCTTAAAGATAAAATCCAGTTCCCTTTTTTCTACCGGTTTGTCCCCAAGGACAGAGACCTGTACCTGGGGATGGTCAAATTGCTCCTACATTTCAGATGGGATTGGATCGGTCTCTTTGCTCCAGACAATGACAACGGAGAAAGGTTCATGCAGGTGCTGACACCTTTGCTCACCAGGCATGGCATCTGTGTTGCCATCTCACAAAGAATTCCAGAACTAATTCAATATCAAATGGACATTATCATTGGTTCTGCCCTCATATGGAGACAAGTCAAGGTATTTGTTTTCTATGCAGAGACTCGCTCTTTCTATGATGGACTGTTCTTTCTAAAGCGAATGCTTGAAACATTGGTGAAACCCACAGAAGGGAGAGTCTGGATCACAACAGCTTTGTGGGACCTCACCTCGACAGTGTCTGACAGGTGGTTACGTTTTCAGCACAGGCATTGGTACTTTTCCTTCTCGGTCCAGACAAAGAACAGGCCAAAACATGCCAATCTTGATCACATCCGTCTTTACTTGGAAAAAGCATTTCATTGTTTCTATTCAAAATATGGATTGTCCGTGAAAGGGAGGAGTAGATGTGAACAAAGAGAGGAGTTACCCCTAGATGTGCTTGAACAAAGTCTGTCCCAAGACAACTACAATGCTTACAACAGTGTCCGGATGGTGGCACAAGCCTTACATGTGGCCTCCTCTTCCAGACCTAAGCATAGGATGATGGTAGGCAGAGAAAGGTTGGAACTTCCAAGTCTACAGCCATGGCAGGTACTCCCTTTTCCCTGCATAGGAATGGTGAAGAGGCAGTTTTTATGTTGCTCCTGTCCACTCATTGGCTGTGTCTCCCAAAGGCAGCATCACATTGCTTTAGATGGCTGCTGTTCAAAAGATAGGATTCTTTTGAAAGGGGATGCCACAGGCGTGCAGGCTCCCTTGGCCAGATGGAACAGCACTCCCTTTTTGTCAGCAGGGATGGGGTAAGAGGAGGAGCCTCCATTGTGTGACCACCACCACTACATGATGGAGTTCCTGGGGCAGATTTGCTCACCAGATAGCAGCCTTGAGGAGCTGCTCCAGGGAGCAGTATTGCAATGGCACCCTGTCCTGCAAAGGGTGACTGAGTCCCCTGAAATCACTGTCTGCAAAAGGGAGGTGGACTGGGGGAGCCTGTTAACTTCTCCCCAGATTATCGAATGGCTTCAATGTTAGCCTGTCCCAAAATGCCAAAACAGAAAGCATGCCAAGGCCACTGTATCTGGGGTGGCTCAGGACTTCATGGCCGCCATGACAACCATGGGGCTGTCCCAACATGTCATCGGTCCAACGCCTATAAAAGGACACACTCTTGATCTGGTTTTCTCGACTGGGCAGGAGGATGGTGATCTGAAAGTGGGGGAATTAACATCTGTCCCTTTGTCATGGACAGATCACTTCCTGCTGAGGTTTAGACTCCTGGCAGCCTTCCCCCTCTGCAAGGGTGGGGGACCTATTAAAATGGTCTGCCCCCGGAGGCTAATGGATTCCGATGGATTCCAGAGGGCTCTGGGGGATTTTCCTGCTGGTATGGCTGGTGATCCTGTTGAAGCCCAGGTCGCTCTGTGGAATGCAGAGATGACTCGGGCAGTTGACACAATCGCGCCCAAGCGCCCTCTCCCTCTGAGCAGAGCCCGGCCAGCTCCTTGGTATAGACCTGAGCTGAGGGCAATGAAGCAAGAGGGGAGAAGGCTAGAATGCAGGTGGAAGAAAACTCGTGCTGAGTCTGACTGAACACAGGTTGTTGTTGTTCAGTCTTTCAGTCGTGTCCGACTCTTCGTGACCCCATGGACCATAGCACACCAGGCCTTCCTGTCCTGCACTCTCACCTGGAGCGTGCTCAAATTCATATTCATTGCATCGGTGATGCTATCTAGCCATCTCATCCTCTGCCGCCCCCTTCTCCTTTTGCCTTCAGTCTTTCCCAGCATCAGGGTCTTTTCTAGAGAGTTTTCTCTTCACATTAGGTGGCCAAAATATTTGAGCTTCAGCTTCAGAATCTGTCCTTCCAATGAGCACTCAGGGTTGATTTCCTTTAGGATTGACTGATTTGGCCTCCTTGCAGTCCAGAGGACTCGTAAGCGTCTTCTCCAGCACCACAGTTCGAAAGCATCAATTCTTCGGTACTCAGCCTTCCTTATAGTTCAGCTCTCACAGCCATACATTACTACTGGAAAAAACATAGCTTTGATTAGACGGACCTTTGTCGGCAAGGTGATGTCTCTGCTTCTTACTATGCTGTCTAGGTTTGCCAAAGCTTTCCTCCCAAGGAGCATGAAACATTTAATTTCATGGCTACAGTCACCGTCTGCGGTGATCTTGGAGCCCAAGAAAATAAAATCTGTCACAGCTTCCATTTCTTCCCCTTCTATATGCCAGGAAGTGATGGGACCAGATGCAAGGATCTGTGTTTTTTTAATGTTGAGTTTCAAACCAGCTATTGCACTCTCCTCTTTCATCCTCAACAAGAGGTTCTGTAGATCCTCTTTGCTTTCTGCCATTAGGGTGGTATTGTCTGCATATCGGAGGTTGTTGATAATTCTCCCGGCAATCTTAATTCCGACCTCTGATTCATCCAACCTGGCATTTCTCATGATGTACTCTGCATATTAGTTAAATAAGCAGGGTGACAATATGCAGCCTTGTCGTACTCCTTTCCCAATTTGGAACCAATCAGTTGTTCCATGTCCGGTTCTTACTGTTGCTTCTTGACCCTCGTACAGGTTTCTCAGGAGACAGGTAAGGTGGTCTGGTACTCCCATCTCTTTCAGAATTTGCCACAGTTTGTTGTGATCCACACAATCAAAGGCTTTAGCGTAGTCAATGAAGCAGAAACAGACATTTTTCTGGAATTCTCTTGCTTTCTCCATGATCCAGCAAAAGTTGGCAATTTGATCTCTAGTTCCTCTGCCTCTTTGAAACCAAGCTTGTACTTCCGGTAGTTCTCGGTTCGCATACTGCTGAAGCCTAGCTTGTAGGCTTTTGAGCACAACCTTGCTGGCATGTGAAATGAGCGCAATTGTATGGTAGTTTGAACACTCTTTGTTGTTGCCCTTCTTTGGAATTGGAATGTAAACTGAACTTTTCCAGTCTTGTGTCCACTGTTGAGTGTTCCAAATTTGTTGGCATATTGCGTGCAGCACTTTAACAGCATCATCCTTTAGGATTTTGAATAGCTCAGCTGGAATACTGTCATCTCCGCTAGGTTTGTTGTTAGGAATGCTTCCTAAGGCCCACTTGACTTCACTCTCGAGGATGTCTGGCTCAAGTTCAGTGACTATCATGGCTATCAGGGACATTCAGATCTTTCCTGTATAGTTCTTCTGTGTATTCTTGCCACCTCTTCTTCATCTCATCTGCTTCTTTAAGGTCCCTGCCTTCTTTGTCCTTTATCATGCCCATCTTTGCACAAAACGTTCCCTTGAGATCTCCAATTTTATTGAAGAGATCTCTTGTCTTTCCCATTCTGTTGTTTTTCTCAAGTTCTTTGCATTGTTCATTTAAGAAGGCCTTCTTGTTTCTCCTTGCTATTCTCTGGAACTCTGCATTCAGTTGGATATATCTTCCCCTTTCTCCCTTGCTTTTCGCTTCCCTTCTTTCCTCAGCTACTTGTAAAGCCTCATCAGACAGCCACTTGGCTTTCTTGCATTTGTTTTTCTTTGGGATGGATTGAGTTGCTGCCCTGAACAATGTTACGGACCTCCGTCCATAGTTCCTCAGGCACTCTGTCTATCAGGTCTAATCCCTGAAATCTATTCCTCACCTCCACTGTATATTCATAAGGGATATGATTTAGGTCAAACCTGAATGTTTTAGTGGTTTTCCCTACGTTCTTCAATTTCAGCTGAAATTTTGCAAGAAGCAGCTCATGATCTGAGCCACAGTCAGCTCCAGGTCTTGTTTTTACTGACTGTATAGAGCTTCTCCCTCTTTGGCTGCAATGGACATAATCAATCTGATTTTGATATTGACCATCTGGTGATGTCCATGTGTAGAGTCGTCTCTTGTGCTGTTGGAAAAGAGTGTTTGGTATGATCAGCGTGTTCTCTTGGCAAAACTCTATTAGCTTTTGTCCTGCTTCATTTTGTACAGCCAGGGCATGCCTGCCTGTTATCCCAGTGATTTCTTGACTTCCTACTTTAGCATTCCAATCCCCTATGATGAAGAGGACATCTTTTTTTGGTGTTAGTTCGAGAAGGTGTTGTAGGTCTTCATAGAACCGGTCAGCCTTAGCTTCTTCGGCATCAGTGGTTGGGCATAGACTTGAATTACTGTGCTGTTGAATGGTTTGCCTTGGATTCGTACTGAGATCAATCTATTGTTTTTGAGATTGTACCCCAGTACTGTTTTTCCCATCCTTTTGTTGACTCTGAGTGCTACTCCATTTCTTCTAAGGGATTCTTGCCCACAGTAGTAGATATGATGGTCACCTGAATTAAATTCGCCCATGTCTGTCCATTTTAATTCGCTGATTCCCAAGATGTCGATGTTCAATCTTGCCATCTCATGTTTGACCACCTCCAGCTTACCTTGATTCATTGATCTGACATTCCAGGTTCCTAAACAATATTGTTCTTTACAGCATCGGATTTTCTTTTCACCATCAGACATATCCACAGCTGAGTGTCCTTTCGGCTTTGGCCCAGCCGCTTCACTCTTTCTGGCGCTACTTGGAAATACCCTCTACTCTTCCCCAGTAGTATATTGGACACCTTCCGACCTGAGGGGCTCATCTTCCGGCGTCATATCTTTTAGCCTTGTGGTACATTCCATGGGGTTTTCTTGGCAAGAATACTGGAGTGGGTTGCCATTTCCTTCTCCAGTGGACCACATTTTGTCAGAACTCTCTGCCATGACCTGTCCATCTTGGGTGGCCCTGCACGGCATAGCTTATGGCTTCACTGAGTTACGCAAGCCGCTTTGCCACAACAAGGCAGTGATCCATGAAGGGGAAGGGGGGAGCAAGAGGGGAGATGGCTAGAATGCAGGTGGAGGAAAACTCATGCTGAGTCTGACCGAACACAGGTAAGAGCCCACTATCAAGCCTACTCTGTGGTGGTGAGGGTGGAAAAGAGACAGTTCTTTTCAACCAGCATTGCATCTTCTCAGTGTCATCCAGCGGAGATTTTCTGAGTGGTTCACGGCCCGTTACATTCTGGGCACTCCCCCTAAAGGATCAGGTTCATAGGTTGGGGGTGCTCTTGTATCCAGAACTGTCATTTGAGGCACAGGTGAACTCAGTGGCATGGAACACTTTTTATCAGCTTAGGCTGGTATACCAGCTACGCCCTTATCTGGACAGAGATAGCCTAGCTACAGTTATCCATGCTCTGATAACTTCTCATCTGGATTACTGCAATGCGTTAAACGTGGGGCTGCCTTTGAAAATGGTCTGGAAACTTCAGCTGGTCCAAAACAGGGCAGCAAGTTTGTTAAGAGGGGCTGGCCTGGAAGCTTATATTACGCCAGTACTTTTCCAGCTGCACTGGCTGCCAGTCCATTTCCGGGCCCGATTCCAAATGCTGGTGTCAACATTCAAAGCCCTTAACGGCTTGAGGCCGGGTTACCTGAAGGATCGCCTCCTCCCATATGTGCCTGCCCAGACCTTAAGATCATCGTCAGCAGCCCTTCTCCGTGAGCCCCTGCCAAAGGAAGTGAGGCAGGTGGCTACTAGGAGGACAGCTTTTTCTGCTGTGGCACCCCGGCTCTGGAATGAGCTCCCTAGAGAGGTTTGCCTGGCATCTACATTGTATTCCTTTCAGCGCCAGGTGAAGACCTCTTAATTTTCTCAGGCATTTTAGCATTTTAGCTTTCTAAATTTTTAGCTGTGGTGTTTTAAATCTGTATTTTAAACTCCCGCACTGCTGCTAGCTTTTATTGTGGTTGTATTGTTATATTGTCGTTTTAATGTTCTATATATTTTAAATTGTTTTATTGTGTGTTGTTTGGTTTTAATTTTTGTGAACCACCCAGAGAGCTTCGGCTAATGGGCAGTATAGAAATGAAATAAATACATAAATAAATAAATAAGGGACTCAGGAATGGAGTTCAGTTTTGTTGTTGTGTGTTTGTTAGTTTTTCTGTATTTGAACCAAAATTATATATATATATTATTATACAGACATTAAAGCTTTAGGAGGCATGCGCTCCAGTCTGGAATCAACAGACACTAGATCTCAAGTGGACAGTGCTGAGATAACCTAGTTTCTGCTTTTCTCTGTCTTTCCAGCTTCATCCTTTTCTGAGAAACTTTGGGTTTTCCAATACTTCAATGGATGGAATGTATCTGGATGGAGATGGGGAAGTGACAGCCAACTTCAATATTTTGTTGAACTGGATGGTGCTGTCCAATGCCTCTGTTGTTACAGTGAAAATTGGGAGTCTGGAGAGATGGGCATCTATGGACCATTGGTTCCATCTTGATGATGATCCCACTGTGTGGCATAACCATGTGAGAAAACCCACTTCTTCCATTTCAAAACCTTCAAGACAAGGGCCTCCAACATGGAAGTTCAGTGGCTTCCATGAACACCTTCACTCCTTGCCCTCTTCCTACATTTTTAATGAAGATGGTTAGGGTGCTAGGTTCTCCTTCTTGCTCCCGAACCTGTTGCTGATCAGCTGTTTGGCAGGTGGGAGAAGAAGGAAAGACTGACTTCCAGGCCCCGCTTGATCTTCTTCCACTGACACAGACCTTTCCCCTTTCCTGCTCTCTCTCACTCCATTCCCAGCCTCTAGCCTTGCTATTTCTCTCCCTCAACCCTTTAGGATGAGCAGAGCAATCTTTGTAGACTTACCCAGAAGTAATTCTGACTGAGTTCCATGTAAGCATGCATAAGATTGCAACATTAAATGGGTATTTTTTGGCTCAAATATAAGGATTGACCTTCCTCTACTTCTCCTGTTTCTTGGGTGAATCATTGTTCTTTGGGGTAGCCACTGTTCTTTGGGGTAGGGAATTGGGGGCTAATTTTCTAAGACAAAGCGACGCTGGGCTTGAAGAACTTTGCCCAGTGTTTGGACTTCTTGTTTAAGGCTAACGTTTGCTTGCTCTTGATGCCGCTCCAGTGTCAGTCATGAAGTCAATGTCACGGCCCCTCACACTCAATGTCACGGCCCCTCTCAAGCTGTCTTCTCTCTCGCCCATTCTGGCTCCTTTGGTTTTCTCCTTTGTGTATTTGATTCATTTTATTTGGGCATTCATGCCACCAATGTCTATCTTGTCCACACTGGGCACACTGGTTCTTTCTTAAGAATCCTCTGCCTCTGCTGGGTCTTCTATTTTTTTGTCCATGTCTTCTTGGGCCTCTGGGTCGAGGGGGGGGGTATACTGGTGATAGGCATCTAAAAGATGCTCTAAGTACACTCTGGGGCCTCGGTGGCACCTTGCAGCACTTTAGACACTTTGGTCATATTAGCTGACTTCTTCATACCTGCGCTCATGGCTTCTAACAGCAGGGTTTGATACTGGGTGAGGCGCTCTAGCCCCGCTTGTGTTTTGGGATTCCAGCGGGGGGGGGGGGTTACTTACAAGGAGACTTTATTGGGTAACTTATAGCACACAGGCATACCTAATGGTTGGATCAGACAGCTTCTCTGAAC
Organism: Heloderma suspectum; assembly: GCF_057233095.1. Taxonomy (NCBI): domain Eukaryota; kingdom Metazoa; phylum Chordata; class Lepidosauria; order Squamata; family Helodermatidae; genus Heloderma; species Heloderma suspectum. The sequence goes on along the minus strand of NC_139459.1, from coordinate 385,456,255 downwards.
CACGAGCTATTGGGCTAAATGGGTTTTATACCATACATGTTACCCATGAGGCAGCACAACACTAGCAAGCATTTTTAGCATAGGCTAGAAGTGTTTGGTTCTCAGGCACAGCTTTCTGTAAACAAACTTCACTTCCCAAGCAAAGTGCTTGATAACACTTTCATTCATTAGTATGGGAAGAGAAATTTCTCTCTCTTTCTTTTGCTTTCTTTTTCTTGCTGATCTGCCTGTATTGCAGATCATGTTTCAAACTTTTTATATAAAACTTTCCTCTCTATGCACCAGCCTTGTCTCTTTATTTGTCTTTTTTCAAGTTAAACTCACTTACTTAAACCTTTCTGCCTTACACTAGTCCCAATGATGCACATTTGGGATAGGCTCTTCTTCTCCTTCTAGTTACATTTTCTTCATCTTAAAGAACTATTACATTATTGTGGCTACTTTACCCCAGGTAATAAGCTCCAGGCATAATCAGCTGCTTCTAATTCACCCTGGGGGCAACTATGGCCATGCTTCTTCTCTACAAATGTTCTTTCTCTTTGCCTCCTGCCTTCTCTTTCTTCTTCCCCCCCCTTCTCTATCTGTCTGCCACTTTCTCTATTTCTCTGTCTTTTTCTACTTGTCTCTGTCTTTCTCTACTTGTTTTTGTCTTTTCTCTTGTCATTCATTGGGAACCACACTCAGTATCATTTGGAGTTGCAACTAACACTAATCTGCAAATATCACATATATTTTATGATATCTAAGAAATCATAAAATATACACAACAAACTGTTTCTGCAATTTAACACAATGAATGGAAAACACTTTTTGCATGGTAAGGCATGATGGAGCAGATCCAGCAATGGGGGGGGGGGGAAGCTCTTGGGGCTATCTATCACTAGACAAGCTAGCCAGGGATTTACAGTATTACACACACACACACACAACCTCTTTTCTTCTCTTCCCCTTCAACTTGGTACACGAAAGCAAAGTGCCGAAACTCAGGATGCTGGGGGGTGATGGGCATCGCCTTATACTTGCATTTTTCAGGCAGCCATTAATCTTCTTCGGGGAGGCGGTGGGGTGATTTGCAGGACTTCAAAGGCAAGCTTCTCAGTTTGTTTGTATTTGTAAATCCCAAGCCTAAAACAGGACACGATGAGGTACAGGGCAGCTAAATTTTTGCTTTGGCACGGGCAACAAATAACTCAGGTCAGCTTTCTTCACTGGGGTCTCAAACAGGAAAACAGCCTTAATTTAAAGTTGTAACATCACTGACAGCGTCAGCTAGCCAGCTACACAGATTTCACTGTTTTTTTAAAGACAGTTACTCCAATATCTTGTTTTCTTCTCAATCAGGTTGGGTCTCTCAGCTTACACAGTTTATTGCAGCTTCCAGGAGCATGGTAGTAGCATGATTTTGGCTTGGCCAGGAACATGCTGTCTGGTTTCTCGGTCTCTTCAGCACACACACTCAGGCAGTCTAACACTGGACACTCAAATTAGTGAGATTTCTTCATTGCAGGGAATCCCACGACAAAAGCTTAATGGTTACGCTCTTCAGAAATCATATAGCTGATGGTCTACAGGCTCTATGAAATTCTAGGACAGTTCAAAGCTAAACATGGCTACCTTGACAGAGATCTTCATCGTGGTCTTTCTGCTTCATTCTGCCTTGGGACAGTCTTATGGCACACTTTCCACTCGAAAAGGGGTCTAGCCTGTACCCTGGGGGCTGATTCTTCACTTTTATTCCCCATTTTGCGCCTTCATCTTCTGGGTCTTCATTTTCAGTTTCTATTTCTTAGGGATTTCATTTCAATCAGGCGAGGTGATGATGTTGCACAACTCAGAACGTTGTGGGCAATTTTCCTGCCCCCCCTCTCGGTGCGCTAGGCTAACAGCTACTTCTTCGGCCTCACACTCCCACGCTTCGTTAAAAGCCAGGCTGTCTTGCAACATTTTTCTAATTAACAGCCTCAGATCTTGTTCGTTTTTTTCTCTCAGCTCGACCTTGAGCTTTTTGCTGTTTCCTTTCTCTATTCTGAATCCTTTAAAAAAAAAAAATCTTTTTCCTTCTTTTTTTTAACATACATCTCAAGGGGGTGCAAGTCTTGCTTCCCCCACCTCCCATAGCCTCCCTCCTAAGATGAAGACAGACACAAGGAGGGAAAGGGGATTGGTCAGCGAGTAAGGGGTCTCACTGGCCGACACAAAAGGAATTTCACACCACGCACTTTGCTACTGGCCTGGGCACCCGGACGGTCGACGGTATGCAACAGAAACCGCAGTAGCCACTCACACAATCATCAATTTCACCACTTCATTCATATGTCCCTGCCACCCACTTTCCCACTTTTCCACTAGAGCAAAGCAGTTTCCTCAGCGCCTTGCTGAGTATTAGTGCCTGCTCGGGGGAGTGATCAAGTCCCCCCTCCACCCCCAATCGGGTGGGTCACCTTTTGTATACATATACTAACACTGACCTTCTTCATAAGGTGGGGCCCTCTTTTTTTCTGCCCAGTGGCCTTTCTCCCAAAGGCGGGGCCCTCTTTTTACTCCTTATACTTGCCTTTCTCCCAAAGGCTTCCAATGTGGGTTTCAGCTCAATTGCAGCTGCGATACAGGCAGGGCTCAAGTTCCTTCCTCCACTTCCCAAGGTTCTCTTGCTGCTCACTGCCGTTTGGGTGATCCCGGCGCAGACTTTCTCCCGTTCACCTGACAAAAAGGTCCGTGGTGCCAAGAAAGGGAGGCATGCGCCGAGCCCTCCCTCCTGGTGCGGCGATTAAGAGCAGGCAACTGCCACATCTCTGTCTCAGAGCCTGCCACATCCGAGTCACGGCACCATTTATGTTGCAGAACTCAGAGTCAGAGAGACCACGGAGTGAAGGAAAAAGAGTTTCTTTATTTAACGCGCGGGCTTAAGGCTGGAATCATTTCCAAAGAGCCAAAAGCTCCGATTTACATCAGCAAATTTTTTTTATAGACATTGTGACACATAGGAAACGGCTCCTCCTCTCCCTCCCGTGTGGGGTTGCAGTCCTCAACATTTCTTCTCCTAGCACCATTGTTTATAATACAAGAAATGGGTTATAGGGTAGCCATGATAAGCAGAGAACAGAAGAGAACAGCAGAGAACAAGATATACAATTCTATGACCTTAGCCTTTGTTGACAAGATAAGAAATTCCTGTGTCTCGTCAGCTTACAAACATATATTTCAGAGAGCAAGAGCTCAGCAAGAACATGAAGCATGAGACTGCATGAGGCTACTTAGTCTGACCCCCGATATGGCTGCTACAGCCAGGCCCCCATGGCAGCCATGATATGACTAGATACATCTTCTGTGGAAGCCATTTTGTGGTGGTACACACAGCACTTTCTCAAATTCTACATCCAAATAGGGTAGGGATCTTTTGAATTCTAATGGGCTTGCTGGAGGGGGATGTTGGGAGCTGTATTGTGACAACTCAGCAGATCATTAGATAGGGAAAGCTGGCTTCTGCTGAATTCATCCAATAATCAGTTTAGGCCAGTACTTTCTAGAACTGTGTAACCAGGGTTGTTGTACCTCAGGCCCATAAGGAAAAGCTGCCCCACCTGGGGTCCAAATCCAGCCAGCTGTGGTTCCCCAGATGGCAGTGCTTCCATCCCCTGACCACAACCCATTTCCCACAACTGCCAAGTCTTTGGTGGTTACCCAGATTTTGCGCATTTCTCCCATTTCCCCTTGATAATTTTAGTTGTCCTTCTCTATACTTTTTCCAACTTCACCCTCCTGCCCATATTCCCCAGCAACTGGTGTACATAGGCTCACTGCCTCTGGTACTGGAGGTAGCATATAGCCATCAAGACTAGTAGCCATTGATAGCCTTTTCCTCCAGGAATTTGTCCAACCCCCCTTTAAAGCCATCCAAATTGGTGGCCATCACTACATCCTGTGGTAGCAACTTCCATAGTTTGACTATGTGCTGTGTGATGAAGTCCTTCCTTTTATTTGTCCTGAATCTCCCACCAAACAACTTTGAAGGATAACCCCAGGTTCTAGTATTTTGAGGGGGTGGGGGAATGTCTCCCTATCCACATTCTCCACACCATGCATAATTTTGTAGACCTCTATCATGTCTCCCCTTACCTTCCCCTTTTTCCAAGCTAAACAATCCCAGCTGTTATAACCTTCTCTCGTAGGGAAGATGTTCCAACCCCTTGATCATTTTAGTTGCCCTTTTCTGTACATTTTCCAGGTCTACAATATCCTTTTTTAGGGGTGGTGACCAGAACTTTACACAGTATTCCAAGTGTGGTTGCACTATAAATTTGTATAAGGGGACTATGGTCTTGGTGGTTCAGTTATTGATTCCTTTCCTAATTATGCCTAATATGGAATTTGCCTTTTTTAAAAGCAACTGCACATTCAGTCAACATTTTCATTGAACTGTCCACCACACCTACAACATCTTGGTCAGTCACTGCTAGCTTATCTCCCATCAGCATATACCTGAAGTTGGAAGTTTTGGGCTCCAGAATATATCACTTTATACAAGCATACATTGAACTGCATTTGTGGATAAGTGTGGACTGGTTTGTTTATTTATTTGTTTGTTTGTTTGTTCATTTGTTATAGCATTTGTATACCACTCCACACCTACAACAGATTCTGGAGCAGTGAACATGAGAAGTAAAAAAATAAAAAGATAAAAAGAATTAAAGCACCATTATTAAAATTGTTCTTTAAGAACAGAATGCCAACAAAACTGTGGCTGGTTAGTTAAGGAATGCTTCCTGGAAAAGCCTCCTTTGGAGCCCTTCAATTGCTTTAGGTTGTAAGTGCTGCTGGAGCTTCCAAATATCCCACTAACACTTTTTCTTCAATGTTCCTTGTCTTTCTGGATAGAATCTGCCTCGTTCAAGGTGCACCCAAAACTGTTTGCCTGGATTTGTCAAGGTGGTTCAGGAAGGAAAGCCAAGTTGCTGTTATGCTTGTGCTCCATGTGCAGAAGGGACAATCTCCACTGAGGAAGGTAAGGGGCTCCAGAGGAAAAGGAAGCCTTTGGGGAACAAGGCAAAGGTTCATGGCAACCTTTTCACTTAGGGTCTTATTTAAAGGCATTTTTAAATATAATTTATTTAATTTCATTTCAAACTAGAACATAGACAAAAACAGATAGATATTGTTGATATCAATTTACTCTTCTGCTTCTGCTTCTGCTGCTGATGCAGCTGCTTCTTCTTCTTCTCCTTCTCCTTCTGCTTCTCCTTCTCCTTCTGCTTCTCCTTCTGCTTCTGCTTCTCCTTCTGCTTCTCCTTCTCCTTCTCCTTCTCCTTCTCCTTCTCCTTCTCCTTCTCCTCCTCCTCCTCCTCCTCAGATGCAGACCATTGCACCAGATGTCCAGAAAGTCAGCATCCAAACAAGGACCGAGATCAATGCATCCCCAAGGATATAACTTTCCTCTTCTATGGAGAATATTTGGGGATCATCCTTGCTTTCTTTGCCCTATTCCTGTCCATAATCACAGGGTTTGTATTAGGAGTCTTCATTAAATTCCTAGAAACCCCAATAGTCAAAGCCAATAACCGAGACCTCTCCTACATTCTCCTCATCTCACTCCTGCTTTCCTTCTTGTCCTCCTTCTTGTTCATTGGGCAGCCACGGAAAGCAACCTGCCTTCTCCGACAAATGGCCTTCAGTATCATCTTTTCCGTTGCTGTCTCTTCTGTGTTGGCAAAAACAATCACTGTAGTGCTGGCCTTCCTGGCCACAAAGCCAGGGAACAGGGTGCGGAGATGGCTGGGGAAGAGTTTAGCCAACTCCATTGTCATTTCTTGTTCCAGCATCCAAGTTCTCATTTGCACCCTTTGGCTGGGGAACTCTCCCCCGTTCCCAGTCTCTGACATGAATTCTCAGCCTGGACAGATCATACTGCAATGCAATGAAGGGTCTGTCACTATGTTCTATAGTGCCCTTGGCTACATGGGCTTCCTGGCTGCCATCTGCTTCACAGTGGCTTTCCTAGCAAGGAAGCTGCCTGGGGCCTTCAATGAAGCCAAACTGATCACTTTCAGCATGCTGGTCTTCTGCAGTGTTTGGCTGTCCTTTGTGCCCACCTACCTGAGCACCAAGGGGAAATACATGGTGGCTGTGCAGGTCTTCTCAATCTTGGCCTCCAGTGCTGGGCTGTTGGTCTGCATCTTTCTTCCCAAGTGCTACATCATTGTACTGAGACCTGATCTGAATACGAAGGAACATCTAACAACAAAATCTAAAGATGACATCTGATTCTTATAATAGTATTTTAAATGCTGACAATGCATATCTGCAACAGCATAACAAGGAAATTGGGCAGAGGTCAGGCTGGAGATGTGAAGATCTGAAAGAAATAAACAAGCAAAAAACAGACAGATTTGAAAGAAAAAAATGAATCTCTCTCCCACTCCCCTTCCCCCAGGTCTTTTGTTGTTGTTTTTCCTGAAATGTGGGGATGGGGGATTAAAAATTGGATTATGAAAAATTTGTTTTAGGACTATGAATTGAAGTTTTAAGATAAAGTGTTTGTATATTGCTACATCTATTTAGAAAGTAATCCAATGGCCCCTAGACAGCATCTGGGGGACATAGGATTGTTCAGTTTCCTGGCTCCAATGTCAGAAACAGGGCTCCAACCTCAGAGGCAAGACAGGACACACCACGCCTGCTCCCCTGCCCCTTCCCCTGCTCTCTCATAGTCAGAGCGGAGGGAACTATACTGGCTGCTGCTTTGACCTCGCAAATGTGAGCTCGTATAGGGATAAAATGAGGTGTGCTAATGGGCAGGGAGGGGATGACCTATCCCTAGCCCATTTCCCTCCCCCACCCTGAATCTGGTGCTTCAGACGTTTAAAACTAGAAATTTAAAACAGGAAAACAAAAACAAAGCAGGAACCAAGTTTATAGCCAGTAGCAGTGCAAACATCTAAAAATGCATGAACATGATTTTTCAGAATTAAAGTGATAAAAAGCTTGGGAAAATGAAAAAAAAAGGTCTTAACCTGATGCTGAAAAGATCACATTGTGGCCTCCAGGCAAGCCTTTCTGGGGTGGGCAATCCACAACCAGATTGCCACCACTGAAAAGACTCTGGGGTTCTTCACAAGGGGCTTTTATCCTGTGATTGAGATTGCTTTCTCATAGGTGTGTCAGAGAATTCCGCAACGGATCTCGGTGAGGCCAAATGCCAGTGCATTCGGCCCCCCGAAAAGTGTCGCAGAACGAAGCCCCCGCCCCCCCAACCCATGAAAGGTGCACGGGATGAAGTGCCCACTGCCCCCACCCCATGAAAGGCGTGTGAAACGGAGCACGTACCTGCTCCCGTCCATGCTGCTGTGCGAATGGCGGCCGTCCTGCAGCCGCCATTCGCTTCTTCCTCTTCAGCCGTGATAGGCTACATAAGAATTTACGTAGCCTATCACGGCAGGGGGGGGGGAACCCCAGCGTATGCAAATGGCGGCAGCTACCGCCATTTGCGTACACTGGGTTTTTTTCCCCCCTGCCGTGATAGACTACGTAAGTATTTATGTAGCCTATCAGGGCAAGGGGGAAAAAAACCCAGCCTACGCAAATGGCGGCAGCTACCGCTTTGTGTATGCTGGGGTTTTCCCCCTGCTGTGATAGGCTATGTAAATATTTACGTAGCCTATCACGGCTCACTACAGGGATGCAAATGGTGGCTACGACAGCCGCCATTTGCGTCCCTGCAGGGCTGCCTAGCAGCTGGATGTCCGGCTGCAGGCGGCCGGAGCTGGCTGGCGGCTCCACAGCTTGGCCGTGGAGTGGAGCCAGCCAGCCAGGATTCTGGGGGGAGGCACAGAGCACCTCCCCCCCCGGGCAAGGATTCCGGGGGGGAGGGACAGAGCACCTCCCCCCACCTGCAGAACCCGGCGGAGCCAGGTAAGTGGGGTTTCGTACACCCGTACTTACTAATGGAAGTTTGTGGATCTTTTACATGATGTCATCAACCTCCAGGGTGTGTCCTGCGCTAAATGACCTTTATCTAGTTATTTAAGAAATATTGGAGATAATGAACTATTAAATTACGGAGCGCTGAGTCCATCATGAAAAGATCAAATCCCACAATAAGAGGAGCTAGATTGCAGAGCCATCTAGTGGCTGTATAATGAAACATATAGAACAACACAGAAGGGGGGGCATGTAAGGGGAGGCCATTGTTATCCTGCATTTAAAACAGAAGCAGGAATCCCTGGTAACGTTGTGGGATTTTAGTTTGGTGTAGAAATGCTCTTGCTCATTAGTAACCTCCCATTTCATCTCATTTGATGGGGGACCCCAGCTTAGGTCCCAGCTACATGGAAGGAAAGGATCCTTCCAGTAACCTGGACCCCAAGCCATTTAGGGCTTTGTAGGTTAATACCAGCATTTGGAATTAGATCAAGAAATGGACTGGCAGCCAGTGAAGAACATAAAGAACTGGCATAATATGTGCACATCAGCAAGTCCCCACTAACAGACTTCCCACTCTGGTTTGGATCAGCTGTAGTTTCTTGACTGGTTTCAGAAGCATACGCATGTATAATGCATTGCAATAATTCACACAAGAGCTTACCAGAGCATGGAGAGTTTTAGCTAGGCTATCCCTGTCTTTCAATTTCTAAAAAAGATTAGGGATGTCAGAGAATTCCGCCATGGATCTCGGTGAGGCTGAATGTCAGTGCATTCAGCCCCCCGAAATCCATGGCAGAACGAAGCCCCCGCTCCCCTAACCCACAAAAGGTGGCCAAAATATTTGAGCTTCAAATTCAGTATCTGTCCTTCCAATGAGCAGTCAGGGTTGATTTCCTTTAGGGTTGACTGATTTGACCTCCTTGCAATCCAGGGGACACACAAGAGTCTTCTCCAGCACCACAGTTCTAAGGCATCGATTCTTCGGTGCTCAGCCTTCCTTATAGTCCAGCTCAGCCTCTCACAGCCATACATTGCTACTGGGAAAACCATAGCTTTGATTAGACAGACCTTTGTCAGCAAGGTGATGTCTCTGCTTCTTACTATGCTGTCTAGGTTTGCCATAGCTTTCCTCCCAAGTGGCAAGCGTCTTTTAATTTCATGGCTACAGTCACCGTCTGCAGTGATCTTGGAGCCCAAGAAAATAAAATCTGTCACTGCTTCCATTTCTTCCCCTTCTATATGCCAGGAAGTGATGAGGCCAGATGCCATGATCTTAGTTTTCTTAATGTTGAGTTTCAAACCAGCTTGTGCACTCTCCACTTTCACCCTCAACAAGAGGTTCTTGAGATTAGGGTGGTATCGTCTGCATATCGGAGGTTGTTGATAATTCTCCCAGCAATCTTAATATATAAATTAAAAAAGCAGGGCGACAATATGCAGCCTTGTCGTACTCCTTTCCCAATTTTGAACCACTCGGTTGTTCCATGTCCGGTTCTTACTGTTGCTTCTTGACCCTCATACAGGTTTCTCAGGAGACAGGTAATGTGGTCTGGTACTGCCATCTCTTTAAGAATTTGCCACAGTTTGTTGTGATCCACACAATCAAAGGCTTTAGCGTAGTCAATGAAACAGAAATAGACGTTTTTGTGGAATTCTCTTGCTTTCTCCATGATCCAGCAAACGTTGGCGATTTGATCTCTAGTTCCTCTGCCTCTTTGAAACCCAGCTTGTACTTCCGGTAGTTCTCGGTTCGCATACTGCTGAAGCCTAGCTTGTAGGATTTCGAGCATAACCTTGCTGGCATGTGAAATGAGCACAATTGTACGGTAGTTTGAACACTCTTTGGCGTTGCCCTTCTTTGGAACTGGAATGTAAACTGACCTTTTCCAGTCTTGTGTCCACTGTTGAGTGTTCCAAATATGTTGGCATATTGAGTGCAGCACTTTAACAGCATCATCTTTTAGGATTTTAAATAGCTCAGCTGGAAGACTGTCATCTCCGCTAGCTTTTTTGTTAGTAATGCTTCCTAAGGCCCACTTGACTTCACTCTCTAAGATGTCCAGCTCAAGTTCAGTGACCGCACTAGCATGGTATCAGGGACATTCAGATCTTTCCTTTATAGTTTGTCTGTGTATTCTTTCCACCTCTTCTTAATGCTACGCTATTTCCGTTCCCCTTATTTTTGCTGTCTTAGTCTACGTAAATGTTTACGTAGACTAAGACGTGCCAAAATAAGGAACGCAAATGCCGACGCCCATGGGTGCCGCCATTTGCATACGTGCATGTTTTTTTTTTTTAATCAGCCGTGATAGGCTACGTAAACACTTACGTAGCCTATCACGGCTGACTGCAGGGATGCAAACAGCGGCGGCTACGGCCGCCGCCATTTGCATCCCTGCTAGCCAGCGGCCGGATGTCCATCCGCTGGCAGACATCCGCTATTGGATTGGCACAGGCGACTGAGGAACGGGATCAGGCAAGGGTAGCTTTGATAACCAAGGCAGGGGACCATGAGAAATCGCAGTTGAAATGTGAATGTTTTGAGAGGGAATTAAAGCAAGCAGTGATTCAGAACTGGAGCTTAGTCACAGAGAAAGAGAGATGGAGGGAGCAGGTAGGCCTGTTGGGATCTAGCTGTAATCCACTGGAAGCGCAACTAGAAGCATTCAGTGTGAGTAATGCAGACCTAGAGGGTGCCATTGAGGTTGTGATGCAGCGCTTGAAGGAACAGCAGACTGTGCAGAAGTCTGAGGAGAATCATGCTTCATGCATAGCTCTGGTAGATAAGCTGTTTCTTCATACTACCTGGCTTCACCTTTTCCTCCTCCACATCCCGTCTGGCAGCTCCATGGCCTTGCTGCAGAGCGGAGCTGGTTGGGGAGGATTCTGGAGGGGGGGAGGGACAGTTCGCCTCCCCACCCCCAGCGGACCCCGGCAGCAAACCGGTAAGTGGGAATTCGTACATCCCTACAGTTGAGGAGGAAGTCATTACGCCTCCGATTGTGGTACAAGTCCCTCCAGCCCCCACTAGGAGGAATGTCATTGAGACAGTGACCAGGCATCTTACAGAAACAGAGAAACAGACTTTGGCAAAGGTTCTTGGTCCCTTAGACACTGACAGTGTGTATAAATGGGCTGCTATGGTTTGGTCTCAGACACAACTGGATGTGCAGGATGTTGTAGATATGATTCCGGTTTGTGCCCCAGGTGTAGGAAAAGTGATGCAGGCAGAATTAGAGGATACCAGAGGGGACTGGGTAGATAAAGAACAGTTTGGATTCCAGTACATATTGAACTATGTTGGTAGTCAGTTCATGACTATAGCTCAGATGGGATTAGGGATGGCGGAGAATTTCTCCTCGAAACTTCGGGAGGCCGAGCGCCAACGTGTTCGGCCCCCCGAACAAGGTTCGGGGAGAAATTCTCCGCACCCCCCCGCCCCCCGCACCCCCCCCGGGACGGGACTTACCTTTGCCGAATATCCCTCCCGGCGGCGGGTCCGGACGGCGGTTCGGCGGGTGTTCGTCCAGGCGGGAGCGGCAGCCGCCATTGCAATAAAAGAAAAAAAAACGCCCCCGTGATAGGCTACGTGACGATTAACATAGCCTATCACAGCTAGATCTGCAAAGTCAGCCATGATAGGCTACGTAAATCGTCACGTAGCCTATCACGGGTGACTTAAAAAAAAAAAAAAGCCCGTACGGATAATGGCGGCCCCCATAGGGAGCCGCCATTCCCGTTCCTTATTTGGTCGCTGTAGTCTACGTAAAGGTTTACATAGACTACAGCGACCAAATAAGGAACACGAATGGCGGCTCCCTATGGGGGCCGCCATTTGTGTACGCGCTTTTTTTTTTTTTTAAAGTCACCCGTGATAGGCTACGTGATGATTTATGTAGCCTATCACGGCTGACTTTGCAGATCTAGCCGTGATAGGCTATGTTAATCGTCACGTAGCCTATCACGGGGGCATTTTTTTTTTTAAAAAAAAAACTTTTGAGTTCGCGGCCGGGCGAGGTGAGGTGCCTTCTCCCCGGCCTGAATTTCAGCCGGGCGAGGCGGGAAGCCTCCCCCCTGGCCTGAATTTCAGCCGGGCGAGGCGGGAAGCCTCCCCCCCGGCCTGAACTTCACGGGGGGAGCAGCAAAGCGCCTTCCCCCCACCGCGAACAAGGTTCGGGGACAGGTAAGTGACTTTCATCCACCCCTAGATGGGATGACATTTCCTGACTTGTACTCAACAAGTTAAGGAGAAGGTAGCGGAGTACTATTTAAGATTCCAAGTTGTAGGCATAGTTTCAGAACATATAGATCTAAATGAAGAAGAGAAGCCTGATATGTTACTGGCTAGGAATAAAGATGTATAGCTTGAAGGACTGAAATATGACATAAGGTGTTTGGTGGGAACAAAGGACCCCATGCAAGTTCCATTTGAACCGTTCGTGAACGGAGCCAAGAGAGCAGAATGGTTGTTGGGTATGAACGATAGGGACAAGAAAGATAAGAAAGCTGCTGTAGTAACTTATTCAAATTGGGCAGGTTGTGAAAATAATGTACCAAGTGAGCAAGATGCTAAGGGGAGTCAGGATAGGCCCCACAATGGAGAACCAGAAATAATGGGGGAAGAAAGGAAGGACAAAGCCTGAGTTTGAGAGGTCAAATCTGGCAACATTTCGTGAAGGCAGGTTGGACATGAGACCACTAGATAAGGCCTCATTACAGCAGTTAGTTGATAACCTGGTGAGCTTAACAAGAGACAAGAACAGAATGTCTCAGTCCTCAGAGGCATCTGGAGAGTGCCAGAAACCTTGGCCACCTCCAACGCCTCATTCTAATTCCCCACAAGTTGCAGGGATAAGTAGACAAAAACCAGCTTTTCCCTCCTATCCTATACTGACTTGCGAGTTGAGGTTCAATGCCTGGCTGCCATGCCTAGTGTGGGGGAAGAAGATGAGGAATAGGGAAGTCCGATCCCTTGCAGCCCTCGTGAACATAAATGGGCTTTAATAGCTCTGCTACAGCCTCGTTATATTGGCAGATCCAATGTCTATGCTAGAGAGGGGGGATCAGAGAAAAATAAGCTGCTTCCAAATTTAATGGGTTCAAGAGTTGAATGTTCTTTAGTTGGAAAGCAACCTGCAGATGTCAGGTTAAGTGACCGAACCCCAGTGACTGGACATGCAGGATATGCAGCCAAGATGGCAGACAGAGTTTTGGGTACAGAACAAATAGAATCTAATGCTTTGGGGTGTGTTAATGGTTCTCCAGACAGAGCAATTAAAAAGGTTGTCCAATGTAGAATTGTAGTAACTACTCCACCTCAAATGAAGGAAGAGAGGGAAAAAAAGTTTGTGCAGAAACAGTGTGGAAATGAGGCAATAAAAGAAAATGCAGAAAGCAAGCTTGGCCAGAGACAATGTAAAAAAGATGTAGTCAAGAAACTAGTTCAAAAGAAAAAGGTGGACCTAAGATGGAAAGGACCTTACAGAATTAAAGTGGGCAATTATTTTGTAACAATGCTGGGAACCACTCTAAACTGGATGTTTTCAGACTCTAACATTGTGGGTAATTCCACCTCCACTGGATAGACAGGATTGAATGCGACAGATTGCCTCTGTGAGTTTTGATAGCTATATAGCCATAGATTTCCCTTTGCTATACTATTACTTATTATGTTTTCTTAGCATTTCAGTCAGACCCAAAAACCCATTGAATTAATTTAATATGTGAGTTTCCTGTTTGTTCTGAGACTGTTTTAGACACTAGATTGATTTTAAAAGTTTATTATTGATGAAGAATGTATTGCTGGCATTTGGCTGACGTAGCGTACTGGGGAAAGGAGTGGGACCACTAGAAAGGCCAAGGGAGGAAACCCTTGTGAGTTAAGATGTCAGGTAGGGAGATTTGAGGGCTCCATGTTGTTGTAGGGATGGTGGAGAATTTCTCCATGAATCTCCTGGAGGCCGAATGCCAACGTATTCGGCCCCCCGAAATTGGTGGTGAAATTCTCTGCCACCCCCCCGCCACCCCCCGGGATGGGACTTACCTCCTTCGAATGTCCCTCTCGGCGGCGGGTCCCAGGGGTGTTTCGGCGGTGTTTCGGCGGGGGCGGGGGCAGCGGCTTGTCTTCCGACCGGCTGCCGCTGCCGCCATTACAAAGTAAAGTAAAAAAAAACAATAACACACGTGATAGGCTACATAACGATTTACGTAGGCTATCATGGCTAGATTTTCAAAGTCAGTCATGATAGGCTACGTAAATCTTTACGTAGCCTATCATGGATGACTTTGGAAAAAAAAAAGTGCGTACACAAAAGTAAAGATTTACATGTAAAGATTTACATAGATATATAAATAAATCATATTTTAAGATTTACTATGTAAAGATTTACATAGACTGCAGCAAAAATAAGAGCAACGCTATTTGTGTTGCCCTTATTTTCGCCGTAATCTACGTAAATCTTTGTGTAGACTACCCCTGCCCAAACAAGGAACACAAATGGCAGCGGCCATGGGTGCCGCCATTTGCATACGCAATTTTTTTTTTTTCAAAGTCACCCATGATAGGCTATGTAAAGATTTACGTAGCCTATCATGGCTGACTTTGAAAATCTAGCCGTGATAGGCTACGTAAATCATTACGTAGCATATCACGTGTTTTTTTTTAAAAAATTACATTTTTTATTTCGCGGCCGGGGAGATGGGCCGCTCCCCCCGGGCCTGAATTTCGACGGCGAGGGGTGGGGCGCCTCCCCCCCCACCAAGAACTTTGGGGGGAGAACTGAAGCGCCTCCCCCCCACCGCGAAGCAAGCTGCGGTACCAGGTAAGGGACTTTCGTCCATCCTTAGTTAGGTGCAATGCCTGATTTTGGATTGGAATGGTGGTGAAGAATACCCCATTTCTCTTTTGAGACTGGAGATAGGACCCCTGAAGGAAATAAAGTGCCTATTCTCCTAACTGAAATGAAATGTATGTACAGTATGTGGACATATTTTTATTTGAAAGCTCCAGTGTCTCCTATATTTAAACATGTTCCTCATATAACCTGAATTAACAAAACAGAGTTACAACAAAGAATTTTGGAAGCCCCTAGAATCTCCCAAGACACTGTATTATTGCATTTCCATAATGTGAATGTAACTTAGGGGTGTATGGATTGTACTTGCCCTTGTCCACCCATGGGTCCTGAGGGGTGAGGGGAGGCGATCCAGTCCTCTAGGGATGTATGAAAGTGACTTACCTTTAACGAAATTTGATTCGAGGTGGGGGTGGGGCGCTCCTTCCCTCCCCCCCAAAATTCTGGCAGGGGGGAGGCGCTCCGTCTCTCCCCCAAAAAAATTCCGGCCGGGGGGGGAGGCGCTCTGTCCCTCCCCCCCCGAATCCTGACCGGCCAGGTGAGAAAATGGTGGCGGCCATAGCCGCCGCCGTTTGTGTCCCTGCAGTCAGCTGTGATAGGCTATGTAAATGTTTACGTAGCCTATCACGGCTGATTTTAAAAAACAATTTGCGTACGGGGAGGATTCCAGGCTAGGGATGTCAGAGAATTTCGCTACGAATCTCGGGGAGGCCGAATGCCAGCGCATTCGGTCCCCCCAAATTGGTGGTGAAATGGTCTGCCACACCCCCCCCCCCGGGAAGGGACTTACCTTGGGTGAATCCTCCTGGCAGCGGCGGCTCCTGCGGCGGTTCGGCGGCGGTTCGGTGGCGGTGGCTGCCGGTCTTCCGACCAGCTGCCACCACTGCCATTTCCAGTTAAAAAAAAAAAAACGTGATAGGCTACGTAAAGATTTACGTAGCCTATCACGGCTAGATTTTTAAAAAATACTGTGATAGGCTACGTAAATGTTCACGTAGCCTATCACGGTTGATTAAAGGGGAAAAAAAATGCGCGTATGGGTGCCGCCTTTTTGCATTCCTTATTTTGACACACCTTAGTCTACATAAAGATTTACATAGACTACGGTGAAAATAAGGGGAACGCAAATAGCGTAGCATCTACGCTATTTGCGTTCCCCTTATTTTCGCTGTCTTAGTCTATGTAAATGTTTACGTAGACTAAGATGTGTCAAAATAAGGAACACAAAAAGGCGGCACCCATACGCGCGTTTTTTTTCCCCTTTAATCAACCGTGATAGGCTACGTGAACATTTACGTAGCCTATCACAGTATTTTTTAAAAATCTAGCCGTGATAGGCTACGTAAATCTTTACGTAGCCTATCACGTTTTTTTTTTTTTAACTGGAAATGGCAGTGGTGGCAGCTGGTCGGAAGACCGGCAGCCACCGCCACCGAACCGCCGCCGAACCGCCGCAGGAGCCGCCGCTGCCAGGAGGATTCACCCAAGGTAAGTCCCTTCCCGGGGGGGGGGTGTGGCAGACCATTTCGCCACCAATTTGGGGGGACCGAATGCGCTGGCATTCGGCCTCCCCGAGATTCGTAGCGAAATTCTCTGACATCCCTAGCCTGGAATCCTCCCCGGCCGGCTCCGCTCTGCAGTGAGTCCACAGATCCTCCGGCTGGCTCCGACCACAGCCGGACTTCCAGCCATGGCCAATCTGTGGCCACAAATGGAGTCCAGTGTAGCGGACACCACTTGCATCCAAACCTTTGCCGTGATAGGCTACGTAAGTATTTACGTAGCGTATCACGGCAAACAGCAGCGACGCAAATGGCGTAGCGGATGCTATTTGCATCCCTGCTCTTTGCCGTGATAGGGTACGTAAATCTAAGGATGGACGAAAGTCCCTTACCTGGTCCCGCAGCTTGCTTCCCGGTGGGGGGGAGGTGCTTCAGTTCTCCCCCCGAAGTTCAGGCTGGGGGAGGAGGCGCCCCACCCCGCCCGGCTGAAATTCAGGCCGGGGGGGAGGCGCCCCATCCCTCGCTGCCGAAATTCAGGCCGGGGACGAGCGCCCCGTCTCCCCGGCCGTGAAATAAACAAGTAAATTAAACACACACACACACACGTGATAGGCTACGTAACGATTTACGTAGCCTATCATGGCTGACTTTGGAAATCTAGCCGTGATAGGCTACGTAAATCGTTACGTAGCCTATCATGTGTTTTTTTTTTAATTACTTTGTAATGGTGGTGGCAGCAGTCGGTCAGAAGACCAGCCACTGCCGCCGCCCCCGCCAAAACGCTGCCAAAACGCCGCCAAAACGCCGCCACAACGCCGCCAGGACCCGCCACCGAGAGGGACATTCGAAGGAGGTAAGTCCCATCCCAGGGTGGGTGGGAGGCGGGGGAGAATTTCACCACCAATTTCGGGGGGCCGAATGCGTTGGCATTCGGCCTCCCAGAGATTCGCGGATAAATTCTCCGCCATCCCTACGTAAATCTTTATGTAGCCTAGCACGGCAAGAGGCAGGGACACATATGGTGTCTGCTATGTGGGATGCCATTTGCGGCTGCAGACAGACAGCTATGTGCCCAGAAGTATATTGGGGAACTTCCACTGCAGATTATGGGCCAACTGAAAGTTGTAGATGTAATGTTACTGAAGTTGTTTGATAAAGTTTTCAGGATTTCCGCCCATGAAAGACACCAGATGATATATCATGACTCATGAGGAATTTCCAACATGGAATATTAATGTTGGATTAAACTGGACTGGATTGGAAAATTTGATAAGAATGGAGAAAATGGTTACTGATGCCATGCAAGAACTGGAATCTAGACTTCACTCAGGACGTATTTAGATTTGGCATAACAATGGACAGTTGCAAGCCTGAAGTAAACAAGGACAATCCTTGACAGTTCATCATTGGTGGGATGTTTTTATGGGCTATTCACCTAAAGCCAGAGCTTTCCTTCAGCTCTTCTTGCAAATTGTGTTTGTAGCTGTTGCCATGGGTGCCTTGTACTGGGTTAACAAAAGGGTTAATCAGCTATTCATGGGCACCAAAGCAATTGAAGAAATTGCCAAAGTCCATATAGCTGATTAAGTTCAAACAAAATGATAATACAAATAGAGTAAAATAACTTTTGTTCCTTGTTCTGGTCAATGGTGGTACGTCAGTGACTAATGTGGTTTGCAGTAAAGTGATATTCGTGCTTATCAGATATTGAACTATCTGGATAATCAGAATGTCAAGTGGGGGACTCTTAATCTGGTACTAAAAAGGGTTAACAAAGAGAAAAGATGGCTGATTTAATCTGGGGGAGGCCTACAAGAAGAGCCCCTAGAAGACCCCAGACTCGTAACCAGCTTTATATTCCAGACTCTTGACCCCTGGGTGAGAAGACTGTGAAGTTAGGTTCTATGCTAAATGGTGTTATTTCACTAACTGAGACTCTGAGATTTGGCAGGACTGTCCTTGAAGAAGGCGGGGGGGATGCAGCTGCCTTTACAAGCAGCTTCACAGAGCTTGCTCAAGGCCACGATGTGCTGGCAGAGTGTCTAAGTGAGATGAACAGCAGAGCTGAGCATGCTCAGATGCCTACTGAGAGGAGGAAAAGTACCGTTTTGACATCTTGTGGGGTACACCTGCTGACAAGAGAATGTCCTTACTCGCTGCTAGTTGGGCAGGGAAGCGTAGCCCTGAGCACAAGCAACAACTAGGAGGAGGCGTTTGGGCAGATATAACCAAAAATGACCAGAAATGACCAGGAGTTCAAAGAAGATATACCGAAGAGCAATGCGTCAATCAAGATAGCATGCCCAGATGGTAGACTTTGGGTCATATGTTGAGACATTTCAAAGTAGCCCGTTAGTAGGGATGTACGAAAGTCACTTACCTTTTCGCAGCTTTGCTTCGCGGTGGGGGGGAGGCGCTTCGCTTCTCCCCCCGAAATTCAGGCCGGGGGGGGGAGCCGCCCCGCCTCGCCTGGCCGAAATTCAGGCTGGGGGGAGCCGCCCCGCTTCTCCCAGCTGAAATTCAGGCCGGGGAGAAGTGCCCCATCTCCCCGGCCGCGAACTAGGAAAGTAAAAAAAAAACACCCCGTGATAGGCTACGTAACGATTAACGTAGCCTATCACGGCTAGATTTGCAAAGTCAGCCGTGATAGGCTATGTTAATCGTTACGTATCCTATCACGGCTGATTTTGAAAAAAAAAAAAGCGCGTACGCAAATGGCGGCCCCCATGGGGCACCGCCATTTGCGTTCCTTATTTGGTCCCTGTAGTCTACGTAAAGATTTACATAGACTACGGCGAAAATAAGGGCAATCTTTACGTAGACTACAGGGACCAAATAAGGAACGCAAATGGTGGCGCCCCATGGGGGCCGCCATTTGCGTATGGGCTTTTTTTTTTCCAAAGTTAGCCGTGATAGGTAACGATTAACATAGCCTCTCACGGCTGACTTTGCAAATCTAGCCGTGATAGGCTATGTTAATCGTTACGTAGCCTATCACGGGGTGGTTTTTTTTTTTACTTTACTTGTAATGGCGGCGGCGGCAGCCGGTAGAAAGACCGGCTGCCGCCCCCGCCCCCGCCGAAAGCCCGCCGAACCACCGCCAGCACCCGCCGCCGGGAGGGACATTCGGCTACGTTAAGTCCCATCCCGGGGGGGCGGCGGGGGGGTGGCGGGGGGGCGGAGAATTTCACCACCAATTTTGGGGGGCTGAATGCGTTGGCGCTCAGCCCCCTGAAGATTCGGGGAGAAATTCTCTGACATCCCTACCCATTAGTAATGGTGCTAGACACGTTCCCCAGACACATGAAATTATGGGAGATAGATGGGACACCTTGTTTCTGATTGGTGAGCAAATGCTCTAACCACGTGCACCCCATTTTCTATTGGAGAGTGATTGTCTCATTGCTCCTTTAACACATAGGTTGAATTGTTTTTTCTTTAGCTTTGAACCACAAGTAGTAAACAGGAGTAAGTTGGAAAGAGGAGTCATAACAATGTTAGAAGCTCAAGCCGTTATCTTATTGGCCAAGTTCATAGTACCAACTTTGGCAATTGCAATTCTTTTGATTTATCTTCTGTTTTTGTTGCATTCACTTTCCCTGTAATTGGAGAAGTTTCTAACACTCATATAACCACCATTCCATTTTCTTTGTTTTGTATTTTTCCTGGATTTTCTGCAATAAAGACATGCGTATGGTTTCAATTTACAATCTTGTCTGTAGTGATGTTCTGTGGTGATGTTTACCTGTTGGGATTAGCTTGGTTACCCACTGGGGTGCTTCAGACCCATTTGGTGCAGTTCTGAGGTTAAACAGGACCGCATTTACACTACATAAAATCAACAATGCATTATCAGACATGTCTTGGAGAAACTGTGGCTTAAGGGGATAACTTGAACATATGTGGGTCTTTTGTCCAAAGGTCAGACCATTCTGGCATGAAGTAACAGAGTGGTTGAGTCAAGTAACAAAACAAACGGTACTAATTCCAAATGAAATGTTATTACTGTTCACACTGCTTACTGAGGAGAACGAGGGACTGCTTCATAAATAATAATTGGCAATTCTTGTAGGAGCTGGGAGGATTGAGATTGCCACAATGTGGAAAAATGCTCAGGGTCTCTCATTTTGGAGATACCTTGATCAAATATGGTCAGTAGCCCTGGCAAAGAAATTAACCAGCCATTTTCATGTAGCTAGAGGAGAAAGAAAAGCAGATAATTTTGGACACCTCTACAAATGGGATGGCGTTAACTGTGGTATCCAAGTCATGATGGATGCAAGCCACTTTATCTTCCAAGTGTCATGAAAACTTATCATGGCATGCTACTGAGCAAGAGCGCAAGATCACCTATCCGCTACTTAGCCAAGCATACCTACGTCCCCACTTGTCAATGTCTTTGTCAACGTCATCTTCCATTTCAGCCCTTCCCTTGCTAGCAAATGCCTGTGTTTGAAAGGTTGCTTCATATCCTACTGACGTAGGAACATCTGGCCCTAAAGCTCCTTCTGTCCTGCAGCGATCAGCCATTTTTGGCTTCACCTCCACCCACCCCTTCGTGCTTCTTGCTTCCCTCCACTGGTCTCCATTGCTACCTGTCATATCTACATAAGAGTTAGAGAGCAATGAATGGGATCGCTAAGCATACACAAATGTCATGGCAAGGCAGGAAAATGGAGGGGAAAACTGCGCTACTGTCATGGCAGAGCAGGAAAATTGAGGGGGAAATTATGCATATTTCCAGGCAGCAGACATTCAGTCCTGTGCACTTGCTCAGGACCAGGCAGGGGGATGGTGGAAGTGTTTGGGACACTCTCTGGTTTCCTTCTTGATTTTTAGGATTTTCAGGAGCAGAGGGCACTGAGAAGGCATGAGGCAGGATGGCGGCAGCACTGGTGAGAACCTGAGGAACAGCGGGGGGGTGCCATTTTTTCTGGGTGGCTCTGGAGCCATTCCCAACAACCTACAATGAAGTCACCCTGCTGAGTTCAGATGTCACAAGAAGTCACCATGGGTATGAACAACCCAACAACAAGCCATGGTTTCTCAGCGAGGCTTGTTTGTGAACAATAAGCCACTCTGCAGAAACCACACTGCGTTCAGACAATATGGCAACCAACCATGGCTAATCCTGCGATTTAAGTCACTGAACAACTTCTCTTTCTTTCTTTCTTTCTTTCTTTCTTTCTTTCATTTTCTTCCTTCCTTCCTTCCCTCCCTCCCTCCCTCCCTCCCTCCTTCCTTCCTTCCTTTTTTTCTTTTTTTTAATTTGATATTGTATCATTTTTAATCAGAGCTATTTTGTGATTTCTCTCCTGAGCCCTATTGATGACTTCTTTTTTGCAGAAAGACAGGTGAAAAATATAGGACACAAACAATTAAATAAAGTAATCCTTGCTTCACATCTTTAACACAACAGCTTCATCATAGAGGGACTTTTTTGAAACCTGCAAAATCATGTTAACTTCCAATCACAGACCCACTGAGACATCTAAGAGAAGAACCCTCACATGGATTTGATACAAAAGGAGAAATAGAGCTGGGTGTCATCTGCATATCGGCGACACCTTAGTCCATATCTCTGGACAACCTCCCCCAGTAGCTTCGTGCAGATGTTGAATGGTATGTGGGATGAAAGGGAGCCCTGAGGCAACATAATCACCAACAAGTGATTATGGTGACTTAATATGGTGACTTAATATAAACGTATATATGTTGCGGTGAGCCAACAAGAGGTGCAAGAGAATCAATAGGGTTGCACTCCCTCTGTGCCTCTCTTGGCAGAGGTTATCCCACAGGGTGACCAAGGCAGATTCCATTCTAAAACCAGGCCTGTAGCCTGAATGGAATGGATCTCGATAATCAGTTGCATAATCAGTTTCATTCACAAGTGTCTGGAGTTGGCCAGCAACCACCCACTGAAGCACCCTGCCCAGGAAGGGGATTTCAGCAACCAGCTTCTAGTTGTTAACATCATCCAGGTCCAGGTTAGGCTTTTTCAGGACTACCCTAATTATTGCCTCCTTTAAAGAGACTGGTACCACCATCTTGCCAAGGGAGGACAGGGATGGTGCAGCATTCAGTCACTGGAATTTGTTGTAGAGTTGCTGAGGTTGAATCCAGAAAAGACAGAGATGTTGCTGGTCAGTGGAGAGCCTGAGTCAGGGATTGGGATTCAACCTGTTCTGAAAGGGGCTGTGTTCTTCCGAAAGGATCAGGTCTGTACCTGATGAGCGTCCTCGATCTTTGAACCTTCAGGTGCCGCAGTGGCAAGGAGTGTGTTCACCCTGTTGAAATACCTGGCGGGACTTACAGCAGAGTTGCCCTTTATAGGGAAAGTTGTTCCTATTACCAACATAACCAATCAAATTTCTTGATAGAGCCTCCTGCAACCCTTCCTGGCTTTGCTGTGGTTACCCATCCCTTGTTCATGCCACAGTTAAGCTACTGATATGTGCCGTATATGGCACCTCCCTTGAAGACTTCCCAGACACTTCAATTGGTGCAATATAACACCTCAAAGGCCAAGGAAGCCAGGGACCACAGACAAGGTCCTTGAAGGTCCTTCAAACACCCCAAAGGCCAAGGAAGCCAGGGACCACAGACAAAGTCCTTGGAGGTCCTTCCAACACCCCAAAGGCCAAGGAAGCCAGGGATCACAGGCAAGGTCCTTCAAGGTCCTTCAAACATTTATTTATTTATTTATTTATTTATTTATTTATTTATTTATTGCATTTATACCCCGCCTTTCTCCCTCTCGCAAGGAACTCAAGGCGGTTTGCATTATCCTCCTCCTCACCGTTGTATCCTCACAACAACAACCCTGTGAGGTAGGTTGGGCTGAGAGTCTGTGACTGGCCCAAAGTCACCCAGTGAGCTTCCATGGCCAAGTGGGGACTAGAACCCGGATCTCCCGGCTCCCAGTCCGTCACTCTCAACACCCCAAAGGGCAAGGAACCCAGGGGCCACAGAAAACATCCTTGAAGGCAATTATTTGTTTATTCAAGAAGAATTTATCATAAAAATATTGTGTGTGTGTGTGTGTGTGAGAGAGAGAGGGGGGGGAGAGAGAGAATGAGAGAGGCTGTTGGGGAAGGAACAAAATATTAGAGCAAACAGAGAGAATGAGAAAATTGCATCAATGAAAAATGGCAGGGGGGGAGCAAAAGGACCACCAGACCAGAAGGGTGCTTGCATGACAGCCCTGGCACAAGGTCTCTGGCCACCTGAGGTGGGAAAGAACATGCACAACTGCCACTGCTTTATTGTGGCTCTTCTGGCCACTGCCATGTTACGCCCCTTCCTGACCTGCACTGCACCCCCCACACTGTCCCCCACGCTTTTAACTTTTTTCTTTTTTTTTGAACTGCCAAGAGAACTTCAGCTATTGGGCAGTATAGAAATGAAATAAATAAACGAACAAACAAACAACCTTTGCAGCCACTGCACGACCTCTAATTTCATCATCATGCTCCACCACCTGGTGTGGGACCCCCGCCCTGCATCATCGGAGGGCTGGACCTGCTGCATGAGGTCCTACTGGCTGGGCTGCTCCTCTGTCCTTTCAGAGACTGGGATAGAGCCTCTCTGTCCAAATGTAGGCTACCTTTCCCCAAACAGCAGAATTTAGGGTTCATTTGTAACACCACCCTTCCTCTGCAGCCTTCAGTCCTTCAGCAGATTTTTAAGAAAGAAATAACTGTTTTCAACATTTCTGTATCTTTGATGGGATGAGCAAATGCAACATCAGCAGTGGGAATCTCTCTCTCTCACGGTACCTTCCGCTCTCTGGGCAAAATCGGTAAACTGTACTCATCTTTATTTTATGTTATTATTTTTAAAATGTGTATCCCTCCATTCAACTTTTTCCTTGCTGAAGATCCACCTGGCTTTGCTGTCCTTCCTCCTGTTTCCCCCACAGGAGAGTGTCTGGCTCATTGGTAAGTTCTTACAAATGTGTTTTTCTCCTGCTGCACACTTGCACATGAAGCCTCACAGAGAGTTTGGGATGTTGTGGAGTCTTTCTTCCCTTTATAATTATCAGAATCATGGTGATCTAGCCTTCTTCTTCTTGCCAACACACCAGGGATTGCCCAGAAAGATTGCCTTTGAGACCAATAGCATAAACATCAGGAAAAGGTAAAACTGGAGGCAATTTCTTGCACTGGACATGAAATTCCTGGTGCATAAATACTTTGCACACCACTGAGAGCTTGGGAGGTGGCTTAGGGCAGGCAGGAATGCTGCTGGAGTGAGGTTGAATATCATCCCCTTTGGATCAGGAGCCCTGGCTGAACTCCACCTGTATTAGCAAACTCACGGACTGCAGCCTTGCTCCTGCGAGGGGGTTTCAGCTTCTTCCACAGCAGCAGCCACAAGGGAGAGAGCTGCGGCAGGCATGCTCATCAAGGTACTTGTACTGCTGCTATTTTTGCTCCTGCCCTGTGCAGCCTTGAGGAAGCTGAAGTCAAAATGTCCATTGAATTTAAGGGGAGATCAATATCATCCTTGGAATTTTTATAGCCCAGGAGACCACACCATTAGTGCAGTCTTCGCTAGGCTACATGCGATAGTACAACCAAACTCCTTCTCCTACCCTCCTTCTATCATTGTTCGAATGTAAGTAATTATGCAATGATGTACTTCATGGTCCTCCAATGAGATCTGATTTCTTAGGCTGATTGAAAAGAGACAATAACTATGTCCTTGTCAAACACCAAACCATCTAGAATACACATCCTGCTATTTTCACCCACCGCAGCTGGTGAGCTTCACTTTGAACACTGACCTAAGATATCAGACTAAAGAGGAGAGAGGGTTTTTTTCTAGCATACTTCTAATGCAAAGGAGCATACCCTTGCCTTTTAAAGAATGTGAATAGATATGGGCTAGGTATGTTCCTTCTCAGATAAAGAGCCTTGGCTATTGGGTGTTATAGAAATGTAATAAATAAATAAATAATAAACACATGATCTCCTGTGATGGATTTCTCCTTCCTAGGTTACAAGGTAATCACATCCGTTTAATTTCCCAAGAGCACAGTGCCACCAAGGAGATGCAATTTCACTGAGTTCTGGTATTGACAACATGATTGTTTTTTTACACAGGACTCTGAGCTTAGGTGTGTCTTTTCACTTGAAAATCTCACACAGTTTTAGATGATTACAAAATCTGATGTAAGAGCATACACCATCTGCAAAATCACAAAGTTGATGTTGCAATCAATCAGATTTCAAACATCTTTCTAAGGACCATGCCTTGTTTCAGGACTATGCCTTCCTTTAAAAAAGAAAAAAAGTAAAATGCTTTACTCTTAGGACATTTCTGAGCTATACCCAAAGGAATAGAGAAGTCAAAATGGGGACAGGACTTTTAGCAGCTCTGCCTTCTCTATTTATATGATTTCTTATGCTCTGGTTATGGAGTGCTTGAGAAAGAAACGAACTCAAAAGCAACACTCTTTAACAATTAAATGTTTTTTTTTTCTCAAATACCCAGCTATGTTCAGACATTTACTATAATCAATCTGGTCCAAATATATCCAGTGCATCCATGTATCTAATATTTTCTATGCTCTTTAATGAAATTTGTCGCTTATAAGAGAAGTAGAGACCTACAAATATTTATTTAGGATCAAGATCTGCAAGGTCGTCTATTATGTAAGTTGGTAAAAGAGTCTTGCAAGATGCATAATCAAAACAGCTAAGACTTGTGTGCCAAATATTCAGCATACCCTCTACTTGGAATTCAACATCTTGTTAGCTTTTATCCAGAAACCATAACTAGGGTTTGTATTTTATTTATTTTTATTGCATGTCTATACCATTCAAGAGCAAAACACTCAGAGTGGTTCACAACAAATAAATGATTTAAAGAATTTTGGCACTTGAAACCAATCCAAACAAGTCATTCCTTGTTGCAAAGCAGTATAACTGTGCAGCTTCCAATTGTGTCATAAACCTAGAGATGTACAAATCCCTTACCTGGCTCTATGCAGGGGCATCCACGGTCGGGGGGAGGCACTCCGTCCCTCTCCCCGGAATCCTCCCTGGCTGGGAGCATTTTACGTAGCCTATCACGGCAGTCTGGCAGGATGCAAATGGTGGCCACTACAACGGCCGCCATTTGTGGCCGCAGCAGCCGGCCAAGAGACCAGCTGCCGCTGCCGCCGCCACCCAAGCTGCCGCCACCACTGCTGCTGCCACCTCCGCATCTGCCCCAGGTAAGGTTTGTCCCGGGGGGATTCCGCGGGGTGGAGGGGGGTGGG
Organism: Heloderma suspectum; assembly: GCF_057233095.1. Taxonomy (NCBI): domain Eukaryota; kingdom Metazoa; phylum Chordata; class Lepidosauria; order Squamata; family Helodermatidae; genus Heloderma; species Heloderma suspectum. The sequence continues at coordinate 385,429,715 of NC_139459.1, read as the reverse complement.
AGGCCATTCCGCCATGGGGTTCAGGGGGCCGAATGCACTGTACGGCCTCACTGAAATCCGTGGCGGAATTCTTTGCCATCCCTACATAAACCTTAAGCAATTCTAAACCATACATAAATTATTCAATTTTCTAATAAAAGCCTTTGGAAGATTTGGAACATTATATCCTCAAATGTCCATTCTATGCTGGCATTAGAGACCATTATTGAGATCCCTTTTTAAAGTAAATGAAATGTTGCAATGTAAAGAGAAAATGGGGGGTTTGCTACACGGAGCAGTAAAGGCTGCTAAATGGAGGAAAATGTGTGTAGATTCTGTTGCTGTGAATTGCCTGGGAGATTTGAAAATGTTGTTGTTCAGTCATTCAGTCGTGTCCGACTCTTCGTGACCCCATGGACCATAGCATGCCAGGCCGTCCTGTCCTCCGCTCTCTCCCAGAGTGTGCTCAAATTCATATTCATTGCATCGGTGATGCTATCTAGCCACCTCATCTTCTGCCATCCCCTTCTCCTTTTGCTTTTAATCTTTCCCGACATCAGGGTCTTTTCCAGGGAGTTTTCTCTTCGCATTAGGTGGCCAAAATATTTGAGCTTCAGCTTCAGTATCTGTCCTTACAATGTATACAGATCTAGATTGGCATGCATTTTATATGTATAGCTTGTTATTTTAAGAATATGTTTTAATTTAACTGTTTTCATAATTTTAACTTCTAATTTTAATTAGTAACTACTGTGTTTTTATGTAAGCTTTTGTACTTTTAGTCACTTCGTTTTCTGCTGCTATGATCCAGGAACTAATGCAATCAATGTGATTCATTCATTCATAATAAAAGACTCAGCATCTAACCCAATCATAATTAGGATATTTTCTATTACATAGAATCAAATTTAAGGTTAAACTACTGATGTGTGATTCTCCCTTGTAGAGGATGTGTGCCTTTCATTGGTTTGTCGAAATTCTAAGTAGTGGTTCAAAAGTTATTAAGGTTATTCTGCACCATGAAAGCCTATTTGCAGGACTTGTTGGCAGTGGAAAATCGGGAATGCTCAGTTTCACTCTGAAGCTAGAATCCTGCCAGTACGCCCAAGGTTTTCAGATGAATTTTATTACCGTGCACTTCTATGTTCGATGACTGTCCCTTTCATTATAGAATGTGACTTTGCAAGGTGAGACTATATGTTACTACACAGACTGGGAACCTAGCATGGCAGGGGAGGGAGAACAGCAAATGGCACCTCGCCAACCCCCCGAAGTTAAAATGAATAGCATCCAAAGTCAGCAGAGTTATTTCTATACATCAGGCAGAAAATCCCATAATCACCTCTCCCCATCCCTGGCAGTAGAAATACCATAAAATCAAAGTAAAGTACGAAGAATTTCCTGCCCTTTTGTGATGCTCAAAATCTGCCACCTGAGACCACTGCTTCACTCTGCCTCGTAGTAGAGTTGGCCCTGGCCTCCCAACCCCTCACCTCATGTTCCCACTCTGGACCAGCCCCCCTGTGCATCCAATTTACATTGCCAAACTGCATCCATCTGCAAGGTGAATTGAAGGCAATGGGTGAAAGTCTGCTATCCACCCCTCTAGTGTCCTGATCCATATGAAGTCCCATAAGCTTATTTTTTGAGTTAAAAATACAACTCAGCTACATCTTTAAATTAATATGTAGTTTGACCCACAGCGAATTTGGGAGGGTTGGGGATGGAATGCACAGGCAGAGGAGCGGAAGGGTCGGGGGGCCTCACAGTACATCCCTGAAAGCAGAAACACAGCACAAGGTCCCCAATCCTTGCTCTTTATTTTCTGTGTGGTGGGAAAAAGACAGGCAAGGATTGTGTCTCACACTAGGGTTATATTCACATGTTACAATGAGTGTGTGTAACAGAAACCTTGGTGTCTTAATGCTGGTGTTAACATTCAAAGCCCTTAACGGCTTGGGGCCAGGTTACCTGAAGGATCGCCTCCTCCCATATGTGCCTGCCCGGACCTTAAGATCATCAGCAGCAGCCCTTCTCCATGAGCCCCTGCCAAAGGAAGTGAGGTGGGTGGCTACTAGGAGGAGGGCTTTTTCTGCTGTGGCACCCCGGCTCTGGAATGAGCTCCCTAGTGAGGTTCGCCTGGAGCCTACATTGTACTCCTTTCGGAGCCAGGTGAAGACCTTTTTATTTTCCCAGGCATTTTAGCTTTCTAAATTTTTATCTTTGCTGTTTTAAATCTGTATTTTAAACTCCTGTACTGCTGCTAGGTTTTATTGTGGTTGTACTGTTATATTGTGGTTTAATGTTCTATATATTTTAAATTGTTTTATTGTGTGTTGTTTGGTTTTAGTTTTTGTGAACCGCCCAGAGAGCTTCGGCTATTGGGCGGTATAGAAATGAAATAAATAAATAAATAAATAAATGGGCCACATTCTCTTTGGTCCAGGTAATAACAACGTTCCAGATAACAGATAAGAACTCAATAGTTTCCTTATTTCTGGTCCATCAATAAAGATGTCAAAATCTGTGTTAGAACTGTACACTTCTTCACTTCACATCTTAATGGCCATCCAGTAATATTTACTTGTACAGGTGCATAACCATAGTAACTACTTTTCTTAACAATCCTTTGTTCTTCAAGGAGCTTATGGGCATCTCTATACCAACTGAAAATCCTGCATTTAATATGGGGCTTCCTGTTTCCATAGTGACTGCAGAATCACAATGACTCCCTTTTTCATGTGCTGCCTTTCCCCCCAACCTTCCCCCTCCTTCTCCTCGTATCTGAGTCTTCCATTATCTTTCATTGATCTCACTCCTCTTATTTCCATTTCAACTCTTTTCATGGAGGAAACTGGAGCGGAACACAATGGGGCAATTTGATAGCTCAGTATCTGCAATCTATTTAAAAATGGAACAAAGGGCATTTAGTGCAGGAGATGCCTGGGATGATCACAGCATCATATAAAGAGCCCCCAAACGTCTGTGAAGGAGCAATCTTAATTGCAGGATAAAAGCTCAATGTGAAGGAAGCCTATAAGGTCATCTCCATGTAATTTATGTGTAAACAGTGTAAATTATTGACTTCTGTTGCAGTCTGAATAAAATTAGGGTGATAACACCTTTTTCTCTTCTTTAAAAAAAAACAAATGAGAACATCTCTAGTCTTGCCCTAGAATTGGCAATTGGTAAGGAGAAATGATCTATTCAGTTTCCTTGAATGGGGCTCTTAAGGAATATTGTTCTTCTTGTCTGCAAAAAATCTTTTTTATTTCCTTTTTTCTCTGGAGGTGGAGTTTGATTTCATGCCAAATGTGTCTATTTGCCTCTCAGATTCATCAGTAGTTGTGGTGGTGTGGGGGATTTCTTCCCCTAGTTTATTGTCAAAAAGTTCCTATCATCTTCAATCCAAGTTCCCAAGGAGTGGTTTCTTTGCTTACCACAAATGTGATTGTCACTATAATCGTTGGACACACCACAGGGAAACAGCTTGTATGAAATCAAGTTGGGGAAATCTCAACTGCATATTCTCAGGTCCTCCAAACATTGTCAAATCCTTTATTTCAACCCTCCATTTTTCTGTAGTTCCCTTGGAACTATTTCGTGCCTTGTTACTTCAAGAAAGAATGTGTGGGTGGGTTGGAGGAGACCTCTCCACACAGTTATGGTTTTCCTTTTACACATACTGCATTGGCTACGGATGCCCTGTTGTGGAGTAACATAAAAATCTGGGTTCTGCACAAGCACAGGACAGGTAGAGAGCCCAGTTCAGTTCTGGATTGTTCGATCTAGGCATGGACCATAATAAACAGATTTTTATTTGAGTTCAAGATTGTTGCAGAAACACCACACATTCTCCTGGGCGCCCTCCCTGCTCAGAATACAGCCAACAATAGTGTCTTGTGGCAACTATTTCTTAAGCTGTTTTTAACGTGTTTAAACATTGTATGTTAAAGATTTATATTATGTGTTCATTGTCTTGGATTTGAGGGGTTGCAACTTGTGTGAGCCTCCCAGAAAGCTTTTCAAATGGGCAGTACAGAAAAGAAAGAAAGGAAACAAAGAAAGAACAGAGTTTCCAGGGCTAGAGCAGCACAAGGAAGAGTTGCTCCCCCCCCTTTCTGGTCTGTATGTCCTATCATCCCTGCAAACAGTGATGTGGGGATTAACTATTGTGCTCCTGGAACTAGATCAGACATAGACAGTTATAGAGCTTTGTTTATTTCATTTCTATACTACCCAATGGTCAAAACTTTAACAAAACTTGAAAACACAAAATACGACAACCTAGTAAAGCATAAGACACCATAATAAAGCAATATTATATGGCCTGGATATGCCGATCAAGTGTTTTAGTAAACACAGGATGACAATGTGACCTATATATTTTGCTTCAGAATAACAGATGTAATATATTTCCATGACTTGGCCTTCTATTTTGCCATCCATGAGATCAACCAGAATCCCAGCCTCCTCCCCAACACCACCCTGGGCTACAACATCTACGAGAACTACTACAATACAAGGATCACGTATGACGCCATGCTAGATCTGCTGTCCCCTGGGCATAAGAATATTCCAAACTACAGCTGGGGAAGACAGAATGACCTGTTGGCTGTTGTAGAAGGGGCTGACTCTGAAATCTCCATCCATATTTCAGCCATGTTGGGCATCTACAAAATCCCACAGGTAGGAATGCAGGGCAGGGTGTGAGGGGAAGGTGCCATCTAATTGGACTTTGCTTTAAAAGGCCTTCAGCTGTCTCGGGTGGGGGGAGCTACTGTTTGTCTCTACCTTTTGAGCACCTTTGCAGCAATCATCATCATCACCTAAGCATCAGCTTTTAGTCTGTTCATACATTACATGATAAACTTCCCTTCCCAAGTTACCATAGAATCATAGAATCATAGAATAGTAGGGTTGGAAGGGGCCTACAAGGCCATCGAGTCCAACCCCCTGCTCAATGCAGGAATCCAAGTCAGAGCATCTGTGTCATCTGGGTGGAAACCAGAGGAGAAAGAGCATGACCACCACAGTGTATATTGAGAAAACAGAGGACAATAACCCTGCAGGTGAATGAATGAGACATATGAATGGCATTAAACTGGTTATGCTCAAAGTCCATCTCTGCAATATGGAAGGTGTAACCCAATCTATCTAACTGTGGCTTAACTCCTATGCATATTCATTTGGGAGAAAGCCAAACGCACTGGGAATTTAAAATGTTGTGTATTTGGGGGCTAAGGGGTGGGGGCAGAAACCCCTGCTATCTTTTCATTTGGAAATTTTGGTTCTATCCATTGAATTCATTCATTTATTGATTTGATTTATACGCCACCTTGCTACCAAAAATGGCACTCAACATGGGAAAGAGGAAAGATGAGAATGTCTGGGACTCTTTTAGTTAGGAAAAGGGCAAGTAAGAGAACGCATGATAGAGGTGTATAAAATTTGCCCGTTGTGAAGGAAGTGGATATAGAGGGGTTGATCTCCATCTCATAATATTAGAACCCAAAGGGATCATCCAAAAAAACAGAATAGTGGGAGTCAGGACAGATGAAAGGAAGATCACCATGCGTCATTAAGTGGTGGATTTTGCAACCAACAGCACACATGAATTTCAAAAGGGGATTAGACAAATATGTGGAGGATAAGTTTATAAGTGCCTATCAATCATGACTATAACCTTGCTTCAGGACCAGAGGCACCATGCCTCTGGAGGGCAGTTGCTGGGGAAGAGTAGCGGGAGGGTGCCATGACTAAGATATTTGAGGTGCTGTGGAGGTGATTGCAGAAGAGACTGCATGTGTCTTCTACCTCTGTAATCAATGGGCTTCACCTTAGAAAAAAAAACACATCATTGATCTCTTTCTTCCCTCACTAGGTCAGTTATGGTTTTGTCTCCCGTGTCCTTAAGGACAAAACCCAGTTCCCTTTTTTCTACCGGGTTGTCCCGAAAGATGAAGACCTGTACCTGGGAATGGTCAAACTGCTCCTGCATTTCAGATGGAATTGGATCGGTCTCTTTGCTCCAGACAATGACAATGGAGAAAGGTTCATGCGGACGCTGACACCTCTACTCACTGGGCACGGTGTCTGTGTTGCCATCTCAGAAAGACTCCCACAACTGACAAGGTTTAAACTCACAGTTCAGCCCAAATTTCTTCTCAGATGGAGACAAGTCAAGGTATTTATTTACTATGCAGACACACGATCTTTCTACGATGGAGTATTTTATCTAAAACAGATACTTAAATTGTGGGTAGAACCCACTGAAGGGAAAGTCTGGATCACAACAGCTTTGTGGGACATCACCCCAATGTTGTCTATGACTGGGTTACGTTTTCAGCACAGCCATTGGTTCTTTTCCTTCTCAATCCAGACAAACAGGCCAAAACATACCAATTTTGAACTGAGTCACATTGATCCTTACATGAAAAAAGCATTTCATTGTTTCAATTCAAGATATGCATTGTCAGTGAAGAGGAGGAGTAGATGTGAACAGAAAGAGAAATTGCCTCTGGATGTGCTCAAACAAAGTCTGTCCCAAGACAACTACAATGTTTACAACAGTGTCCAGATGGTGGCACGAGCCTTACATGCGGCCTACTCTTCCAGACCCAAGCATAGGATGATGGTGGGTGGAGCAAGGTTGGAATTACCAAGTTTACAGCCATGGCAGGTACTGTATTTTTTTTTTTTCCGCCATCACAGACCTCTTTACACAAAAGCACAGAATTGCTCAATTACCTGAGAAGATTTCAGGCTTAGTGGTCTGGGGAAATGTTGCAGATGCTTGATGCAATTCCAGTTCCTGAGGCTCCTTGTGTAGAAGACAGCCAATTAGGTTCCAGTTTCTGCTGTCCAGGACTCCTGTCCATCTTTCCTTCCCTTCCTCAGTGCCTCATTCTGCACTTGGTAAGGCGTCATGTGGGGCAGCCGATCAACTCTTGAAAGTACAAATAGGGAATCAATCTACCCCAATAAGTCAACTAAGCTGTTTTATTAAATTAAAGGGGGGGGGTGATGGAAGGGAAAAGAAACCAATGACATGCTGCTGTGAGTAGAATATCCAGTGAGGGGACAGGAATGGCAAAGGAAAGGTCTGTACATCGCTCCATTGCCCTCATTGGCTATCCCCCACAAAGGCAGCATCTAATTGATTAAGATTACTGCTACTGAAAAGTTAGAATGCATATAAAAGTGTCTGTTGGGGGCCCTGAATTTTCACCTCGTGGTCTGGCCATGGCAGCAGCACTGCCACTGACTTCTAGAATTCTCCTCAAGGTGATTTATCTATTGATTGATTTACCTATTTGAGAACCTCTGGCTCAAATATGGGAGGTGAAACAGGATTGAAAGCCCCCTCAGTTTTGTGCGTTTCAAAGCCAGGGTGGGGGGAAATCACTGGTGCCATCCAGACCTTCTCCCAGAAGTCTCTGCCTAGCTTCTTCTCCAAAGCCCTTGGGAGCAACACTACATGATGGAGCTCCTAGTTTGCCCCCCAGATAGCAGGTGCTAGGAGGTGCTCCAGGCAACAGACACACATTTTGCTGCCCATCCTGTCAATGTAGACACCCCCTACCAAACCAGCCCTAATTCCCGGAAATCACTACCTGTGAAGATGAAGTGAATTGGGGGAGCAGGTCAATTTCTTCCCTAATGATCTAATGGCTTGAATGTTGTTCAGTCATTAAATAGTGTCTGACTCTTTGTGACCCCATGGACCATAGCACGCCAGGCCTTCCTGTCCTCTGCTCTCTCCCGGAGTGTGCTCAAAACAAATTCATATTCATTGCATCGGTGATGCTATCTAGCCATCTCATCCTCTGCCGTTCCCTTCTCCTTTTGCCTTCAGTCTTTCCCAGCATCAGGGTCTTTTCCAGTGACTTTTCTCTTCGCATTAGGTGGCCAAAATATTTGAGCTTCAGCTTCAGTTTCTGTCCTTCCAATGAGCACTCAGGGTTGATTTCCTTTAGGACTGACTGATTTGACCTCCTTGCAGTCCAGGGGACTTGTTCAATGTTCCCTTGATATCTCCGATTTTCTTGAAGAGATCTCTAGTCTTTCCCATTCTATTGTTTTCCTCAATTTTGTTGCATTGTTCATTTAAGAAGGCCTTCTTGTCTCTCCTTGCTATTCTCTGGAAATCTGCATTCAGTTGGATATATCTTCCCCTTTCTCCCTTGCTTTTTGCTTCCCTTCTTTCCTCAGCAACTTGTAAAGCCTCATCAGACAGCCACTTGGCTTTCTTGCATTTCTTTTTCTTTGGGATGGATTGAGTTGCTGTGTCCTGAACAATGTTACGGACCTCCGTCCATAGTTCCTCAGGCACTCTGTCTATCAGGTCTAATCCCTGAAATCTATTCCTCACCTCCACTATATGTTCATAAGGGATATGATTTAGGTCATACCTGAATGGTTTAGTGGTTTTCCCTACATTCTTCAATTTAAGCTGAAATTTTGCAAGAAGCAGCTCATGATCTGAGCCACAGTCAGCTCCAGGTCTTGTTTTAACTGACCGTATGGAGCTTCTCCATCTTTGGCTGCAAAGGACATAATCAATCTGATTTCAGTATTGACCATCTGGTGATGTTCATGTGTAGAGTCGCCTCTTGTGCTGTTGGAAAAGAGTGTTTGCTATGATCAGCGTGTTCTCTTGGCAAAACTCTATTAGCTTTTGTCCTGCTTCATTTTGTACACCAAGGCCATGCTTGCCTGTTATCTAGGGATGTATGAAACTCACCTTTTCACAGAATCTTTCGCGGTGGGGGGGGAGGCACTCTGTCCCTCCCCCCAGAATCTTCGAAGGGGGGGGAGGCAATCCGGTCCTCCCCCCCAGAATCCTCAACAGCCAGCTCCGCTCTACGGCCAGGCTGCAGAGCAGCTGGCCAGGGCCGTCCATAGCCAGATTTCCAGCCACGGACGGGCTGGTGCGGACGCAAATGGCAGCCGCCATAGCAGCCGCCATTTTCATCCAGCCAGGCAGCCGTTATAGGCTACATAAGAATTTATGTAGCCTATCACGGCTACCCCCCCCAAAAAAAACCCAGCATACGCAAATGGTGGCGGCTCTGGCAGCCACCATTTGCATCCCCTATTTTTCGCCGATTGATCTTACGTAAATATTTACGTAAGATAAAACGGCGAAAAAAAGGGGAACACAAATAACGTAGTGGGAGCTATTTGTGTTCCTTTATTTTTCACTGTTCTAGCCTACGTAAATGTTTACATAGCTTCTTTGGCCTCAGTGGTTGGGGCATAGACATGAATTACTGTGATGTTGAATGGTTGTCTTGGATTCATACTGAGATCATTCTATCGTTTTTGAGATTGTACCCCAGTACTACTTTTCCCACCCTTTTGTTGACTATGAGAGCTATTCCATTCCTTTGAAGGGATTCTTGCCCACAGTAGTAGATATAATGGTCACCTGAATTAAATTCGCCCATGCTTGTCCATTTTAGTTTGCTGATTCCCAAGATGTCGATGTCCAATCTTGCCATCTCATATTTGACCACCTCCAGCTTGCCTTACCCCTTCATGGATCACTGCCTTGTTGTGGCGAAGGGGCTTGCGTAACTCAGTGAAGCCATAAGCTATGCCGTGCAGGGCCACCCAAGATGGACAGGTCATGGCAGAGAGTTCTGACAAAATGTGGTCCACTGGAGAAGGAAATGGCAACCCCTAGGGGTGGACGAAAGTCCCTTACCTTTCGCCGAAGCTTTTATGCGGTGGGGGGGAGCGCTTGGCTGCTCCCCCCGCGAAGTTCAGGCCGGGGGGGGAGGCTTCCCGCCTCGCCCGGCCGAAATTCAGGCCGGGGAGGAGGCTTCCCGCCTCGCCCGGCCGCGAACTCGAAAGTAAAAAAAAAAAAAAAAAACACGTCCCCTGATAGGCTACGTGACGATTCACGTAGCCTATCATGGCTAGATCTGGAAAGTCAGCCGTGATAGGCTACGTGAATCGTCACGTAGCCTATCATGGGTGACTTTAAAAAAAAAAAAAAGCGCGTACGCGAATGGCGGCCCCCATAGGGAGCCGCCATTCGCGTTCCTTATTTAGTTGCTGTAGTCTACATCAATGTTTACGTAGACTACGGCGAAAATAAGGGCAATGCAAATAGCGTTGCCCTTATTTTCGCCGTAGTCTATATAAACATTGACGTAGACTACAGCGACCAAATAAGGAACGCGAATGGCGGCTCCCTATGGGGGCCGCCATTATCCGTCCACACTTTTTTTTTTTTTTTTAAATCACCCGTGATAGGCTACGTGACGATTCACGTAGCCTATCACGGCTGACTTTGCAAATCTTGCCGTGATAGGCTACGTGAATCGTCACGTAGCCTATCAGGGGACGTGTTTTTTGTTTTTTCTTTTATTGCAATGGCAGGGGAGGCAGCCGGTCGAAAGACCGGCTGCCGCTCCCGCCCCGCTCGAACACCGGACGAACCGCCGTCCGGACCCGCCGCCGGGAAGGACATTCAGGGAAGGTAAGTCCCGTCCCGGGGGGGGGGGGGGCGGGGGGCGGGGGGGCGGAGGATTTCTCCCCGAAACTTGTTCGGGGGGCCGAACACGTTGGTGCTCGGCCCCCCGAAGTTTCGGGGAGAAATTCTCCGCCATCCCTACAACCCACTCCAGTATTCTTGCCAAGAAAACCCCATGGAACGTATCACAAGGCTAAAAGATATGACGCCGGAAGATGAGCCCCTCAGGTCGGAAGGTGTCCAATATGCTACTGGGGAAGAGCAGAGGGTATTTCCAAGTAGCGCCAGAAAGAGTGAAGCGGCTGGGCCAAAGCCGAAAGGACACTCAGCTGTGGATGTGTCTGGTGGTGAAAAGAAAATCCGATGCTGTAAAGAACAATATTGTTTAGGAACCTGGAATGTCAGATCAATGAATCAAGGTAAGCTGGAGGTGGTCAAACATGAGATGGCAAGATTGAACATCGACATCTTGGGAATCAGCAAACTAAAATGGACAGGCATGGGCGAATTTAATTCAGGTGACCATCATATCTACTATTGTGGGCAAGAATCCCTTAGAAGAAATGGAGTAGCACTCATAGTCAACAAAAGGGTGGGAAAAGCAGTACTGGGGTACAATCTTAAAAATGATAGAATGATCTCAGAACGAATCCAAGGTAAACCATTCAACATCACAGTAATTCAAGTCTATGCCCCAACCACTGAGGCCGAAGAAGCTGAGGTTGATCGGTTCTATGAAGACCTACAACACCTTCTAGAACTAACACCAAAAAAAGATGTCCTCTTCATCATAGGGGATTGGAATGCTAAAGTAGGAAGTCAAGAAATCACCGGGATAACAGGCAGGCATGGCCTTGGTGTACAAAATGAAGCAGGACAAAAGCTAATAGAGTTTTGCCAAGAGAACACGCTGATCATAGCAAACACTCTCTTCCAACAGCACAAGAGGCGACTCTACACATGGACGTCACCAGATGGTCAATATCGAAATCAGATTGATTATGTCCTTTGCAGCCAAAGATGGAGAAGCTCCATACAGTCAGTAAAAACAAGACCTGGAGCTGACTGTGGCTCAGATCATGAGCTGCTTCTTGCAAAATTTCCGCTTAAATTGAAGAACGTCGGGAAAACCACTAAACCGTTCAGGTATGACCTAAATCATATCCCTGATGAATATACAGTGGAGGTGAGGAATAGATTTCAGGGATTAGACCTGATAGACAGAGTGCCTGAGGAACTATGGACGGAGGTCCGTAACATTGTTCAGGACACAGCAACTCAATCCATCCCAAAGAAAAAGAAATGCAAGAAAGCCAAGTGGCTGTCTGATGAGGCTTTACAAGTAGCTCACGAAAGAAGGGAAGCGAAAAGCAAGGGAGAAAGGGGAAGATATACCCAACTGAATGCAGAGTTCCAGAGAATAGCAAGGAGAGACAAGAAGGCCTTCTTAAATGAACAATGCAAAGAAATCGAGGAAAACAACAGAATGGGAAAGACTAGAGATCTCTTCAATAAAATTGGAGATCTCAAGGGAATGTTTTGTGCAAAGACGGGCATGATAAAGGACAAAGAAGGCAGGGACCTAACAGAAGCAGATGAGATTAAGAAGAGGTGGCAAGAATACACAGAAGAACTATACAGGAAAGATCTGAATGTCCCTGATAGCCCTGATAGCCATGATAGTGCGGTCACTGAACTTGAGCCGGACATCCTAGAGAGTGAAGTCAAGTGGGCCTTAGGAAGCATTAGTAACAACAAAGCTAGCGGAGATGACAGTCTTCCAGCCGAGCTATTTAAAATCCTAAAAGATGATGCTGTTAAAGTGCTGCATTCAATATGCCAACAAATCTGGAACACTCAACAGTGGCCACAAGACTGGAAAAGGTCAGTTTACATTCCAATTCCAAAGAAGGGCAACGCCAAAGAGTGTTCAAACTACCGCACAATTGCACTCATTTCACATGCCAGCAAGGTGATGCTCAAAATCCTACAAGCTAGGCTTCAGCAGTATGCGAACCGAGAACTACCGGAAGTACAAGCTGGGTTTCGAAGAGGCAGAGGAACTAGAGATCAAATCGCCAACATTCGCTGCATCATGGAGAAAGGAAGAGAATTCCAGAAAAACGTCTATTTATGCTTCATTGACTACGCTAAAGCCTTTGATTGTGTGGATCACAACAAAGTGTGGCAAATTCTGAAAGTGATGGGAGTACCAGACCACCTTACCTGTCTCCTGAGAAACCTGTACGAAGGTCAAGAAGCAACAGTAAGAACCAGACATGGAACAACCGAGTGGTTCAAAATTGGGAAAAGAGTACGACAAGGCTGCATATTGTCACCCTGCTTATTTAACTTATATGCAGAGTACATCATGAGAAATGCCGGGTTGGATGAATCAGAGGTCGGAATTAAGATTGCTGGGAGAATTATCAACAACCTCCGATATGCAGATGATACCACCCTAATGGCAGAAAGCGAAGAGGATCTCAAGAGCCTCTTGTTGAGGGTGAAAGAGGAGAGTGCAAAAGCTGGTTTGAAACTCAACGTTAAAAAACGAAGATCATGGCATCTGGCCCCATCACTTCCTGGCATATAGAAGGGGAAGAAATGGAAGCAGTGACAGATTTTACTTTCTTGGGCTCCAAGATCACCGCAGACGGTGACTGTAGCCATGAAATTAAAAGACGCTTGCTCCTTGGGAGGAAAGCTATGGCCAACCTAGACAGCATAGTAAGAAGCAGAGACATCACCTTGCCGACAAAGGTCCGTCTAATCAAAGCTATGGTTTTCCCAGTAGTAATGTATGGCTGTGAGAGCTGGACTATAAGGAAGGCTGAGCGCCGAAGAATTGATGCTTTCGAACTGTGGTGCTGGAGAAGACTCTTACGAGTGCCCTGGACTGCAAGGAGGTCAAATCAGTCCATCCTAAAGGAAATCAACCCTGAGTGCTCATTGGAAGGACAGATACTGAAGCTGAAGCTCCAATATTTTGGCCACCTAATGCGAAGAGAAAACTCCCTGGAAAAGACCCTGATGCTGGGAAAGACTGAAGGCAAAAGGAGAAGGGGACGGCAGAGGATGAGATGGCTAGATAGCATCACGGATGCAATGAATATGAACTTGAGCACGCTCCGGGAGAGAGTGCAGGACAGGAAGGCCTGGCGTGCTATGGTCCATGGGGTCACGAAGAGTCGGACACGACTGAACGACTGAACAACTGAACAACAACAACAGCTTGCCTTGATTGATTGTTCTTACATTCCAGGTTCGTACAGCATCGGACTTTCTTTTCACCACCAGACACATTCACAGCTGAGTGTCCTTTCAGCTTTGGCCCAGCCATTTCGCTGTATCCGGCGCTACTTGGAAATTTCCTCTGCTCTTCCCCAGTAGTATATTGGACACCTTCCAACCTGAGGGGTTCATCTTCTGGCATCATATCCTTTAGCCTTGTGATACGTTCCATGGGGTTTTCTTGGCAAGAATATTGGAGTGGGTTTCCATTTTCTTCTCCAGTGGACCACATTTTGTCAGAACTCTCCGCCATGACCTGTCCATCTTGGGTAGTCTTGCATGGCATAGCTTATGGCTTCACTGAGTTATGCAAGCCGCTTCACCACAACAAGACAGTGATCCATGAAGGGGAAGAAGATTGAGCAGGGCCAGGAATCAACTCTTTCCATCTCGTCCTGCCCACCAAATGATTGGTGGGTTCAGAAACAGGAAGGAATGTTAGCTTTTCCCAAAATGCCAAAGAAGGGACTCAGGAATGGAACTTATTTTTTTAATGTATTTGAATCAATATTTCAGAGTCATTTTTGCTTTAGAAGGTAGTCTGGGATCAAGAATCAATCACAGAGTATGTAGCTTATTGTAGGGTTGGAAGGGTCTAGTTCTCAAAATAGCCAGTGCTGAGATCATCAACATAGTTCCGGCTCTTCTCTGTCTTTCCAGCTTCATCGTTTCCTGAGAAATGTTGGGCTTGCCAATACTTCCATGGATGGAATGTATCAAGATGGGGACGGGGAACTGACAGCCAACTTTGATATTTTGTTGAACTGGGTGGCGCCGCCCAATGCCTCCATTGTTATAGTGAAAATTGGGAGTCTAGAGAGACAGGCATCCCCAGTCCATGAGTTCCACCTTCATGATGATCCCACTGTGTGGAAGAACCATGTGAGGAAACCCATGTCTTCCATTTTATACCTCCATTTTAGACAGGGGTCTCCAACTGGGAACTTCAGTGTTGTCCATGAAGGCATCCACTCCCTGCCCCCATCGAGCATTCATTGTTAATATTTAGAAAATTGAAGAATGCTTGGGTGGCATGTTCTCCTTCCTGTTTCTGAACCCACCAGTCATTTGGTGGGCAGGACGAGATGGAAAGAGTTGATTCCTGGCCCTGCTCAACCTTCTTCCGCCCACACAGACATTTCCCCTTTGCTCTTATTCATTCATTCATTCATTCATTCATTCATTACACTTATATACCACTTTTCTTCCATCATAGAACTCAAGGTGGCTACATGTGGTTCCCAGGTGGTCTCCCCTCCAAGCACTGACCAGACCCAGACCTGCTTAGCTTCAGCAAGATGGCTGCCTCATGTCCCTTCAGACTATGCCCTCTCAGTGTCCACTCCAGGCTCTAGCCTTGCTAGTTCTCTCCCAACCCCTTTCATCACTCTTTTTTCCCTCTCTACTCCTTTGCCTTGCTCGTTCTCCTTCCCTCCCAGCCTCTAGCCTCACTTTTTCTCTCCCCACCATTTAACCTCATTGTTTCTCTCCCTCCTGGGCTCCAGCTTTTCTATTTTCTCCCCTCTAATCCTTGGCTTTGCACTTTTTCCAACCCTCCCAGCCTCCAGCCTTAGTATCCCCCCTTGCTGTCCCCTCCTCCTAAAATCTATCCTTGCATTTTCTCTCCCTCTACTCCTTAACCTCACTGTTTTTTCCCCACCCCTTGCCTCTAGTCTCTTTTTTCTCTACCCTCTCTACTTCTTTGCTTTGATATTTCGCCCACATCCCCAGCCTCTAGCCTTGCCGTTTCTGTCCCCCACCTCTTTGCCACAGTGTTTCTCCCTCTCTAAGCCTCTAGACTCTCGTTATCTCCCTTCCATCCCTTTCCTGCTATTTCTTCATCCCAGCCTCTGGCCTCTCTCATTTTCCCAGACCTTTTCCTTTTGCTCTCACTCTCCAGTCCCAGCCTCTAGCCATGCCATTTCTCCATCCAGCCCCTTACTTCACTCGTTTTCTCTCTTATACTCCTTTCCCTTGCTCTTTCTCCTTCCCTCCCATCCTCTAGAGTCACTATTTCTCTCCCCCCCACCTCTTTCTGTTTCTTCCCCTCCTAACCTCCACCCTCGTTCTTTCCCTCCCCTCTCCTCCTTTTCCTCACTATTACTCCCCTCTATACCTTTGTCTGAGTGTTTCTCCCTCCCTTCCTGCCTTCCCCCCCACACACACCTCGCTACCTTGCTGTTTCTCTCCCTCCAAGCCTCTATTCTCCCTGCACTTTCCTTTTGCCTTGCTATTTCTTCATCACAGCCTATGACCTCACTCTGTTTCTCCCCTCTACTTCTTTGACTTCCTGTTTCCCCTTCCCTCCCAGCCTCTACACTCACTATTTCTCTCCCCACACCTCCTTGCATGGCTGTTTCTCCCCTCTCTAAACATCTAGCCTTGCTTTTTCACTTTCTATTTCCCCCTCAGTCCATGTGCCTAGCCTCTTTCTTTCTAGTCCTCTCACCACCATCTCAGTATTTCTTCCTGCTCCCAGCCCCTAGCCTTGCTCTTTTCCTCTTCCTTCCCATCCCCTTCTCTCATTGTTCACACACACACAGAAACACACAGCACATTCCATGGTGAGGATGCTGATGGCACTAGAGGAGGGAGGAATGCCAAGTGGGGAATGGAGTGCAGAAGCCTTGCACTGGGATAAAGACCATGTTTCCTTTCCTTTGGTGCTGGAGAAAGGTGTGTATAAGATGGAGTACAGCAATCCTCTGAATTCCTATGTAGAAGTAATTCCCACTGAATTCCATGTAATGTGACTAGCTACATCTTCTGTGGAAGCCATTTTGTGGAGGTTCCCACAGCACTTTCTCTAATTACCAAATGTGCCCAGAGATCCAAAAGTTTTAAGAAGCCCTGCTTTAAAGAATGTTTGATGACAAATGGGCATGCTGGATGGGGATGATGGGAGTTGCATTGTGACAACTCAGCAGGGCATTTGATGGGTAAAACTGGCTTCTGCAGAATTCAACAAGTAGGCATTCTAGGCCAGTACTGTCTAACCCAGGAGTGTTGAAAGTAAGGCCCAAGAGGAAAAGCTGGCCCACTTGGGCTCCCAATCCATTCCAATATGGTTCCCCAGCTAGCAATGTGCCCTTCCCTGGTCACAACCCCTCTCTCTTCACAGCAAATAATTTGCTGGTTTCCCAGCTTTTGCATATTTTCCTCCATTCCCCCTTGAACATTTTACTCAGTCTTTTCTGCATCTTTTCTGCCTCAATTTTTAGGTGTGGTGACCAGAACTGTATGCAGTATTAGGGATGTACGAAAGTCACTTACCTTTTCGCAGATCTGCTTCGTGGTGGGGGGGGAGGTGTTCTGTCCCTCTCCCGGAATCCTCGATGGGGGGGAGGCACTCTGTCCCTCCCCCCAGAGTCCTGCCTGGCTGGCTCCGCTCTGTGGGGATTCCGCAGAGCCGCCGGCCGGCTTTGCCAACAGCCGGACTTCTGGCCGCTGGCTAGCAGGGATGCAAATGGCGGCTGCCATTTGTGACCCTGTATTCAACCGTGATAGGTTACATAAAGACTTACGTAGCCTAACACATCTGGGTTAAAAAAAAAAAAGCATACACAAATGGCGGCGGCTACAGCTGCCACCATTTGTGTTCCTTATTTTTCACCGTCTCAGTCTATGTAAATATTTATGTAGGCTAAAACAGCGAATCAAAAAGGAACACAAATAGCTCCCACTACACTATTTGCATTCCCCTTTATTTTCGTCATAATAGTCTACATAAATATTTACGTAGACTAAGATGGCGAAAAATAAGGAATGCAAATGGTGATAGCCGTAGCTGCCGCCATTTGCATACACTTTTTCTTTTCTTTTTTTAACCCAGACGCGATAGGCTATGTAAGTCTTTATGTAGCCTATCATGTCTATGTAAAAAACAAACAAACACACAAATGACCAGACTGCAAATGGCGGCGGTGGCAGCCAGTCGGAAGACCAGCCGCCACCACCGCTGAAGCTGCCACCAGAGCCACCACCGTCCGGAACATCTGCCCCAGGTAAGTCTCATCCCAGGGGGTATCAGCAGGGGGGGCGGGGGGGCAGGCCATTCCGCCATGGATTTCGGTGAGCCGAATGCACTGGCAAATCCACCTCACCGAGATCCATGGTGGAATTCTCTGACATCCCTATGCAGTATTTCAAACTGAGTCGCACAATAGATTTCTAGGAGAGCCATAGGATAGTGGCAGTTCTTTCTAAGTTCCTTTCCTAAAGTGGAATTGGCCTATTTCACAGCAGCCACAACCTGGGCTGACAATTTCATCATGGTCTCTACCACTACAAAAGTTCTAGTTGCTAGTCAGTAACTGCTAGCTCAGACCCCGTCAGTGTCTTGTGGGTTGCCAGTCGACATCAGCTTGGCCACTATGTGAACAGAATCCTGAACTAGAACTTCTGAACTTCTTATCTTCTTATCTATGCATGAAGCTGGGATTTTTGGCAGCAATATGCATTACTTTAAACATACATAAAACATATTTTAATGTCCATTCCCACTGTGTGGATCCTCTGGGGGTTCTTCTCATTTCCTTTCAGTTTTAACCACCGCTATAGTTTTGAAATACATCACCAACACTTTTTCTTCAATGTTCCTTGTCTTTCTGGGTAGAATCTGCCTAGCTCAAGGTGTACTAGGAGCTGCTTCCCTGGATACGTCAAGGAGATTCAGGAAGGAAAGCCCATTTGCTGCTATGCTTGTGTGCTGTGTGCAGAAGGGACTATCTCCACTCAGGAAGGTAAGGGGTTCCAGAGGAGAAGGAGGCCCTTGGGGAACATGGCAAAGATTCACTGCCACATTTTCACTCAAGGTATTTTTTGTAAATAAAATTTCAATGCAAATCATTTCTTAGTTGAGGATAAAAAAATACAGAAATCTAGAACACAGACAAATACAGATAGACATTCGTAATACCAGATAACTCCTCCTCCTCCTCCACTGCTGCTGTTACTCTTTTTCCTCTCTACATTCTTCTCCTCCTCTTTCTCAGATGCAGATCATTGCACCAGATGTCCAGAAAATCAGCATCCAAACAATGAACACAATCAATGTGTCCCCAAGGCTATAACCTTCCTTTCCTATGAAGAACATCTGGGGATCATCTTGGCTTCTGTTGCCCTATTCTTGTCCTTAACCACTGGCTTAGTGTTAAGTATATTTATTAACAACCTAGAAACTCCAATAGTCAAAGCCAACAACCGGGACCTCTCCTACATTCTCCTCATCTCCCTCCTGCTTTCCTTCTTGTCCACCTTTCTCTTCATTGGCCAGCCAATGAAAGCAACCTGTTTCCTCCGACAAACAGCCTTCAGCATCATCTTCTCAGTTGCCGTCTCTTCTGTGTTGGCCAAAACAATCACTGTGGTGCTGGCCTTCCTGGCCACAAAGCCAGGGAACAGAGTGAGAAGATGGCTGGGGAAGAGTTTGTCCAACTCCATTGTCATTTCCTGTTCCAGTGTCCAGGTTGTCATCTGCACCATCTGGCTGGGAATCTCTCCTCCATTCCCAGACTCTGACATGCACTCCCAGCCTGGACAGATCATCCTACAATGCAATGAAGGGTCTGTTGCCATGTTCTATAGTGCCCTTGGTTACATGGGCTTCCTGGCTGCCATCTGCTTCATGGTGGCTTTCCTTGCCAGAAGGCTGCCTGGGGCCTTCAATGAAGCCAAGCTGATCACGTTCAGCATGCTGGTCTTCTGCAGTGTTTGGGTGTCCTTTGTGCCTACCTACCTGAGTACCAAGGGGAAATACATGGTAGCCGTGCAGATCTTCTCTATCCTGGCCTCCAGTGCTGGGCTAATGGGCTGCATCTTCATTCCCAAGTGCTACACTATTTTGCTGAGGCCTGATCTGAATACAAGGGAGAATCTAGCAACCAAAACTAAAGAGAGCATCTGATTCTTAAAATACTCCTTGAAATGTTGAGAATTCATATCCATAACAGCAGTAATAGCAAAGAAATCAGGCACAATTCTGCCACAATAAATGGTGGCATGATCAGAGCCAGTTCTTAATTTCTTACGGGTGCAACCTTACGTATGTTTACATGGAAAAAATCCTCCTACTTCCAGCAGTCCCCAGCTGGCCATACTGGCACCCTTAGATCCCACTTTGCTAAGTCCCTGGCTCCCTGACACCCTCAGTCCCATTTGTTGTTGTTGTTCAGTCATTCAGTCGTGTCCGACTCTTCATGACCCCATGGACCATAGCACGCCAGGCCCTCCTGTCCTGCGCTCTCTCCCGGTCAAGCCCTTACCAAAAGGAATGCTTCACTTCTGTCCATGAGCTAGACTTCCATGCACAGAAGCCCTTGCTGGAGACTCCAAGGGGAACTTGGAACTAATTTTCCCCAAAATTCAAACTCTGTGCCTGGCTAGGGGTGAACGAAAGTCACTTACCTTTTCTCGCAGCTTTTTCGCGGTGGGGGGGAGCGCTTCGCTGCTCCCCCTGCGAAGTTCAGGCCAGGGGGGGAGGCTTCCCGCCTTGCCCGGCCGAAATTCAGGCCGGGGGGGGAGGCTTCCCGCCTCGCCCGGCCGAAATTCAGGCCGGGGAGGAGGCTTCCCGCCTCGCCCGGCCGCGAACACGAAAGTAAAAAAAAAAAAAAAAAAACCTCCCCTGATAGGCTACGTGACGATTCATGTAGCCTATCACGGCTAGATCTGCAAAGTCAGCCGTGATAGGCTACGTGAATCGTCACGTAGCCTATCATGGGTGACTTAAAAAAAAAAAAAAAAAAGCGCGTACGCGAATGGCGGCCCCCAAAGGGAGCCGCCATTCGCGTTCCTTATTTAGATGCTGTAGTCTACGTCAATGTTTACGTAGACTACGGTGAAAATAAGGGCAACGCAAATAGCGTTGCCCTTATTTTCGCCGTAGTCTACGTAAAGATTGACGTAGACTACAGCGACCAAATAAGGAATGGGAATGGCGGCTCCCTATGGGGGCCGCCATTCGCGTAAGCGTTTTTTTTTTTTTTTTTAAGTCACCCGTGATAGGCTACGTGACGATTCACGTAGCCTATCACGGCTGACTTTGCAAATCTAGCCGTGATAGGCTACGTGAATCGTCACGTAGCCTATCAGGGGACAGTTTTTTTTTCTTCTTTGATTGCAATGGCGGGGGCGGCCGCCGGTCGAAAGACTGGCTGCCGCTCCCACCCCGCTCGAACACCGGACGAACCGCCAGCCAGACCCGCCTCCGGGAGGGACATTCAGGGAAGGTAAGTCCCATCCCGGGGGGGGGCGGGGGGCGGGGGGGCGGAGGATTTCTCCCCGAAACTTGTTCGGGGGGCCGAACACATTGGCGCTCGGCCCCCCGAAGTTTCGGGGAGAAATTCTCCGCCATCCCTATGCCTGGCCTTTAACAGCATCCAGGTTTACCCTTTGTTTTGTGCAAAGCACAAAAGTTCCGATCTGTGTCTAGATAGCATATTTGGTACCAAGTTGCAACGTAGAATGGGGCTGCAAAAGGTGCAGTTGTCAGACTTTTTTCTATTGAAACAAATAGAGGCTTGATCCTTCAGTTTCGAAAACACAGATGGGGAACTTACCTCCCGATGTTCTTATACTACAGCTCCCATCAGTCCCAGACAGGATGGGATTATGGGAGTTACAATCCAAGAATAGCTGGTTGGCTACAAGTTCCCCACCTGTGTTCTAGGGATGTCAGAGAATTCCACCAGGGACTCCAGTGAGGCAGGATTCTAAATCCGTGGCTGAACGGCCTCTCCCCCCCATGGAATCCCCCCGGGATGGAGCCTACCTGGCAGTGGATGCAGCAGTGGTGGCAGCGACAGCTCCGGCTGGTCTCCCGGCCACTGCTGGGCTGCTGAGGCCACAAATTGTGGCCGTAATAGGCCACATAAGTATTAGGCCTCTTTGCCGTAATAGGCCTCTGTGCTGTAATAGGTCACATAAGTATTTACGTAGCCTATCACAGCAAAAGGCAGCCACGTAAATGGCATAGCGGCCGCCATTTGCATCCCTGCCTTTTGCTGTGATAGGCTACATAAATACTTACGTAGCCTATCATGGTTTACTGCAAGGACACAAATGGCGGCTGCTACGACAGCCACCATTTGTGGCCACAGCAGCCCGGCAGCGGCAAGAACTCCCGCTGTGTCCGGCCCTGGCCAGTGTCTCTGCAGAGCCACCACAGAGCGGAGCCGGCCGGGGTGGATTCTGGGGGGAGGGACGGAGTGCCTCCTCCCCACAGGAGATGCACTGGAGCAAGGCCAGGTAGGGGTTTCGTACATCTCTACTGTGTTCTCAATGTCTATTAAATTTCTACATCAAGGGTGCACAACCATTTGTCCCTGAGGGCCACATCAGGTGCATGCCAGTGTGTGCATGTGTGGACTCCCAGGCATGGATGAAGAGACACAAACATACACGTACTTATTCATATTCCCCCCACATACACGCGCGCACACATACATACACTTCTCACCCTCCCCTTTCCTGTGTCCCTTCCAAACTGAGCTTTTCCTTGCAAGTATTAGCAAGGGAAAGAGTTCCTTTACCTCTGATCTCTACTTTTTGGGCAGCAGATGCAGGGGGGGTTGGGCAGGCTCTGAGAAACAGCTGGTTGAGCCAGACCTTTTGCTGCTCTATTCTACGTTGCTACCAACTGTGCTCTCTTGACACAGGTCGAAACTTCTGTGCATTGCACAAAACAGAGGGCAAACTGTTGTTAACATCCAGGCACAGTGTGTGAAATTTGGGGGAAATGGGTTCAATGGGCTTCCTGGCTGCCACCTGCTTCATGGTTGCTTTCATAGCCAGGATGGCTGGGGCCTTCAATGAAGCCAAGCTGATCACCTTCAGCATGAGGGTCTTCTGCAGTGTTTGGGTGTCCTTTGTGCCCACCTACCTCAGCACCAAGGGGAAATACATGGTAGCCATGTAGGTCTTCTCGATCTTGGCCTCCAGTGCTGGCTTACTGGGCTGCATCTTTACACCCAAATACTACCTCATTTTACTGAGGCCTGATCTGAATACAAAGGAGCATGTAACAATGAAAACTAAGGATGGCACCTGATTCATAAAACTGTCCCTTAAATGCTGACAATGCGTATCCCTAACTGCATTATAATAAGAAAATAAGTCAGAGGTCAGGCAAGAGATGTGAAGATCTAAAAACAAACAAACAAACAAACAAACAAAAAGAAAGAAACAAACAAGTTCTTTTAAAAACCCCTCCCCTCCTTCCCAGGACCATTTGTTTTTCCTTAAAAGTGGGGAAAATTTGAAAATATGATTTTTAAGATATGGTGTTCATGTATTGCTACCTCCATTTACTCACTCTAAATAAGTTCCAACATTTGTAACTTTTAAAGCTATTTTAAATTATTTTAGATTGCTTTTATACTTAATTTTTTTGTATTATTTTTTTCTGCTATTTTTGTGAACAAACACCCAGGGATAGTGGGTGGTATAGAATTCAATGAAAAGAAAAGTAATCAATGAAGTAAATAAATAAGTATATTATAAGTCTGCTGAAACTCTGGAGCCATGGGAGTTTGTTACTCTCTGTTACATTCCCAGCTTTATTACTTCTTTCATTCCTTACTAAAATTATGGATTCTGTGTCTCTTTTACTGAGAGACATTTAGAGATGTTCCAAGTCATCCTCAATTTTCCAACAAGTGACTACGGTCAAGAAAATATACATTCTTGACCCTTTGGATTCTGTTCCATACAGTCCTGTGTTTCTGGACTTGTTCTGGTACTTGATTGATTGATTGATTGATTGAATGATGACATTTCCATAACATCCATTAGCTGAAGCTGTATGGGAAGTTCACAAAATACATATAAAACCATAACCTAATTGAAACCATTCCTGTTCTGTAGTTTCTGTGAAGCACCCAGGGAGTTTTGGATGTTAGGCAGTATAGACATTGGACAGTATGGAAATAATATTGGGCCGTATAGGTATAGTATAAAAAAACCCTATGAGTTCAAAGCAGAACAAAACCAAAGTAGGAAACAGGGTCAAAGGCAGTCAGCATGCAAGTATCTAAAAATGAGGTTTTAGAAACTGAAGAGCCAAAAACTCTGAAACAATTAAAAACAAAACACCTCACACTGAAGAAATCACAATGTTGAAGCCAGGCAAGCTTCTGTGGGTGGGAATTCCAAAACTGAAATTCCATGACTGAGAAGACATTGTCTTTAGTAGCCAGCCACCTCATTTGGTGAGGGCTCCAGCAGAAGGGCATCTGAGGATGGTCTTAGGGCTCGGGCAGGTATACATTGATGGAGATGATCCTTCAGGTAACCTGAACCCAAGTCCACTTTCAGTAGAGCCTGGAAATGGACTGGCAGCTAGTGCCGATCATGAAGCACTTGCATAATATGTGCACATCAGTGAGTAATGGTACATGAAATTGTATAGAACCATAGCAATGAATACATAAGGAATGCATACAACTTTCTAGCAACTATTAGGGATGGTGGAGAATTCCGCCATGGATCTCAGTGAGGCCGAATGCCAGTGCCCCCTGAAATCCATGGCGGAATGAAGCCCCCCCCATGCCACCACCCCGTGAAAGAAGCATGAAACGGAGCGAAACGGTGCCGTTTGTGCTGTTTGCGAATGGCGACCGCATCTGCAGCCGCCATTCGCTTCACGATTTTTCCCGTGATAGGCTACGTAAATACTTACGTAGCCTACCATGGGAAAAAAAAGGGAACGCAAATGGCGGTGGCTATGGTGGCCACCATTTGCATCCTGCTCAGCCCATTAGCAGCCGGATGTCACTGTGGGTGGCCCCAGCCGGCAGCTCCGCAGAGTTGCTGTGGAGCGGAGCTGGCTGGCGAGCATTTTGGGGGGAGGGACGGAGCACCTCCCCCTCACCATGGATGTCACAAAATGAAACAGGTAAGTTGTTTCATATATCCCTAGCAACTATACATAGGATTCAATAAAAGTGGACCAAATATCCAAATAGGTATCCATATGAATGTGGCATCTATAGGCCACCTCTTCAAATATTGAGAGTGCTGTAAGGTCTTCAATCCATTTCTAAGGCCTCAGGCTTGTAACCAAGTCAACTGAAGCTTTAGAGAGGCATAGAGAGCCATAATGCTTTGCTTTGGTTCATTACTGAGTGCAATCTCCTTGCCAGTGGGCCTCTGAGCTTGTGAGATGAGTCAGAGGTCGATATAGCCGCCTCAGCACATTCCATGCTAACGAGCTATTGTTGATCTTACCAGGCCTAGGATGAGCCTGAGCAGTGAGGCTCTGTTTATGCTACAGGTGTCTGTGCTGGGAAAGTTCTGATTGTTTTCCTTCTGAACAAGCACTGTTAGTCTATGCTGGGAAAGTTGCAGATGAATGCTAATTAATGCTTCCTTTTGTCATGCTGCCTCACTGCTAACATGTATGGTATAAGACCCATTGTACCCCATGGCTCTGGGTTCAGGGAAGCTGCTCGATCCAACTGGGTATGCCTATGTGCTGTAAGTACTCAATAAAGTCTCCTTGGAAGCAAACCTGGATCTGGCTTATCACTATCTCAGCACCTCCAAACCTTAGCAGCCCACGGCCGGGGCAATACACCATTGCATTTAAGGAGGAAAGCATTTATGCTTCCATTGTTGTAATCTTAGTCTTTTAGCAGTCAAAAGGGCATGGAGAATCCATTTACACTGACCAACTGTTAATTTCCATGAAGCAGGTAAATCATTTAAGGAGTGTGTGCACCAGTGAGTATAAAGATTGTTCCAGTACAAAATTTATCTGTTTCATAACTTCTTCCCCAAAAGAAGAAACTACCAGACATTTCCAAAACATATTTTAAAAGCAGCATTAGCTTTATTGCACTACCAGGAATTAGCCAAATTAGACAGTCCTTTATTAAAGAGACGTTGCGGTATCCAATAGACATGAAACAAATGTTTCTGCCAAAGATGATGGAGCCTAAGATCCATGGACATGACAGGTAGATTCCAATGCAGTGATCCACAGATCAGGCATTTTGTGGTGGTTCCCTCACCAGGGGACCTCTGAGCTAGACTATCTATGTCCAGATAGGACCATAGTTGGGATTTCAACCTAAGCTGAGGTGCTCTGTGCCAACAAGGTACCCGTGCCTCCAGTGACAGTGACGGCTCCAAGACCACCCTCAAACTATGAAACTGATTGCTTAGAGGGAGTGCAACTGCCTCCAAAATAAGTTGAATATTACATAACCACTTACTAAGAATATTACTATCATATCTGGATTGAGTCTCAGTTTATTGGTGCCATCTAGTCCATGACCACACCCAGGTACTGACTCAGAAAACTCACTAGCTCACCTGGATTTGAAGAAAAGAAGGGAGAGAGCAGAGTGTCATCCACATATTGGTGACATCTCACCTCTGGATAACCTCTCCCAGGGGTTTCATGTAGACATTGAACAGCATGTGGGATAAAATAGAGCCATGTGGCACCTAGAGATTTATTGGTGACATCTAGGTACATGTTAATAGTGATGAATAAAATAACAAGTTAGAAGTTGCTATGGGAGAGAAGAATGAACTCCATCCAGGCTTTTCAAAGGATACCATCCATCAATTATTTGAATGGGTTCTGGCCAAGGGAATTAGCAACAAAGGATATATGATAAGTGTTAATCAGAAGCATTGTTGTTGTTTTGGATGGTACTTGGAAAGAAAATAATTTAAACAAATGGATACAGTGAAATGGATCCAGGTTATCAGCTAGGGATGTTAGAGAATTCTGTCACAGACTCCAATGAGGTTGGATTCCTTAGAATCCGGCCCCCCAGAGTCCATGGTGGAATGGAGCACTCCCCCGCCATTCCACGAAATTTTCCCAGGATGGACCCTACCTGGCGTTGGCTGGTCCGGTCCTTCCGCTGCCCCGGTCTGCGGCCATGAATGGCTGCCCCGGTCTGCGGCCACTAGGGATGGCAGAGAATTCCGCCATGGATTTCAGTGAGGCCGAATGCACTGGCATTTGGCCCCCCGAAACCCATGGCAGAACAGCCTCCCATCCCCCGCCCCCCCGGGGAATCCCCCCCAGCACGAAAGCTTACCTGGGGCGGATGTTCCAGCGGTGGCGGCTCCGGCAGTGGCTCTGGCAGTGGCAGCTGGTCTCTCGGCCAGCTGCTGCAGACACAAATGGTGGCCACCATGCCATTTGCGTAGCTGCCTTTGCCGTGATAGACTATGTAAATATCACAGCAAGCAAAGCAAAACAAAAACTGCATACGCAAATGGTGGCGGCTACGGCATAGTGGGTGCTATTTGCGTTCCTTTTTTTCCCGCCATAATAGCTTACGTAAATAACTACGTAGGCTAAAACAGTGAAAAAAGGGAACGCAAATGGCGGCCGCTGTAGCCACCACCATTTGCATATGCGTTGTTGTTTTTTTTCCGGAAGGATGCCCAGCAGCCACACGTCCGGCTGCGGGTGGCCCTGGCTGGTGGCTCCGCAGAATCTTCACGGAGTGGAGCCAGGCAGATCAGGATTTCAGAGGGAGGCACGGAGCGCCTCCCCCCCCCCCACGAATCACCCCGTCAAAAAGGCAAGTGACTTTCGTACATCCCTAGCGGCCACCATTTGCCTCCCTACTTTAGCCATGATACGCTGTGTAAGTATTTACGTATCCTATCACGGAAAAGAGCAGAGACACAAATGGTGCCTGCTATGCCATTTGTGTCCCTGCGTTAGCCGTGATAGGCTATGTAAATATATACATAGCCTATCGTGGCTAATGCAGGGACACAAATGGCGCCTGCTATGCCAGACACCATTTGCAGCCACAGCCCGGCAGCAGATGGAAGTCTGGCTGTGGGCAGGCCTGGCCGGCGGCTCTGCAGACTTGCTGTGGAGTGAAGCCAGCCAGGAAGGATTCCAGGGGGAGTGACAGATCATCTCCCCCCAACTGTGGTTGCCCCAGACCAGAACGGGGTAAGTAATCTGCCCATCCCTATTATCAGCTTCATTGAAGAGGGCTTGGAGTTGGTCAGCATCCACCCACTCAAGCATGTCGCCCTGAAAAGGGATATTAGCAACTGCTGTATAGTTGTTCATATCTTCAGATTCCATGTTATGCTTTTTTAGGAGTTCCCTTATTTCCACCCCCTTTAAAGCCGAAGGCACCACTCCCTTTTTCAGGGTGGATAAGATGATCTCCTGGACCCAGCGCAATATGCCTTCCCTACTAGTTATGCTAAGCAATGGCGGGCAAGGATCAAGCACATAGGTTGTTGACTGGACTGGGGGGTCAACTACACATGTGATTTAGCATGGAAGGATAGCACTTCACAGGTGCTCACAAGAAATTACGATATCACCACCCCACAGCAATCCCGCAGCTTCCCCCTCAAAAATACGTATTTTCTGAAAGTCGCCTTGGTGCGTAGTTTTCCTTACATGCTGCTCCTGCACACTTCAGCTGAAGTGGGTGCAAGTCACCCAGATTCAGTGGGCCCCAGTCACCTGGATTCAATCCTGCATGCTGGGTGTGTCTAGCGGTGTGTCTGTGCCTGGCCGTGATCTTTGGCCCATGGGTGGAGCCCTCCACCATTTCCCAATCTTCTTCCATTGGCCGTAGCATGCTTTTGGGACATGGGTTTTCCCCATTTGTATCTTGAAAAGGTGGACACGAGGCTTCGGCTCCTCTGAAGTGACTTGCTGCCTTCAATTGCACTTTGCCGAGAACAGGAGTAGGGAGGGTTCTGGAAAATTTATATTTCCAGATCAGCAGAGATGCGCAGAAGTCTCCCGCCGCTGCCGCCGCCTCTCCTCAGCTACCCATTCCTCTGCTATGGCAGTGGCAGCAGGTGCTTTGGGGGAACACAGCCATGACTCCTCTAAGAGCATTTAGACCCCCTACCTGTCTTTCTTTCCATCATTAGACCACTGACCAGAGGGTGGGGAGAGGAAGACTTGTCACTCCCCAAGGCCCAGCCTTGTCCCCAACAGGCGGCTAATAGTTTCCCGGGGTCGGCTGGGGGTGGTGGGGGGATGCCACACACTCTCTACTTTCCCCCTCCTCTCACCTCCCTGCCTCTTGACATTGTTGACAGAACCACAAAAGATAAGGGATGGGGCAAGCCTGTTGCTTCAAAGCTCCGCTCTCATGAAACTATGAAGGACAGTAATGCCTCTCAGCAGTCTGAGTCATTCAGAGTAGCCTCTTTTTCCCAATCACAGTTTGTAGCACTGTTTCAATCATTTAGAATAGCAAATAACTTATTTACATTCACAGTAGTGCTTTTGGGCACAGGCTTCTTCCCACTTAGCACTACATCCCATTCACAAGCATTCACAAGCTGCTTTACTCATTGAGAACATATAGTGAATACCCTGGTTTCACTGTTCTGCTTAGTCAGAATACTGCTGTAGCATCCTCAGTCATTCATAGAATGGATCCTGTTTTCCCCATTCTTAAAAGCGCAGTTTCACTGTTCCAATCCATCAGAATACTGCAGTAGCAGTTTTACCAATTCTCAGAATGCAGCCTGTTTTTCACATTCCCATAAGCCCAGTTTCAATCTTTAATCTTTAATGATATCCCAAAGGTGGATGAGGGGGAGAGGTGTGGGATAAACTTCAGGGGCCTAAGTCAGCATTTGCAGTAAACTCCCCCTAAGCAGGGAGGCATGGACAGGGGCAGGCAACAAGCCTCTCTCATTTGTGGAGCAACACCTCCTGGGTTGAAGATGTTCGGTTCCGCTCCTTTTATTGCCTCCTTTAAAGAGGCTGGCACTACCATCTTGCAAGGGGAAGATGGGGATGGTGCAGCATTCAGTCTCTGGAATCTGCTTTAGAGTTGCTGAGGTTGAATCCAGACAAGACGGAGATGTTGCTGGTCAGTGGAGAGGCTGAGTCAGGGATTGGGATTCAATCTGTTCTGAAAGGGGCTGTGTTCTTCCAAATGGGTTAGAGCTGGGCTTCCATTTATTTATTTATTTATTTATTTATTTATTGCATTTATACCCCGCCTTTCTCCCTCTCGCAAGGAACTCAAGGCGGCTTACATTCTCCTCCTCCTCACCGTTGTATCCTCACAACAACCCTGTGAGGTAGGTTGGGCTGAGAGTCTGTGACTGGCCCAAAGTCACCCAGTGAGCTTCAGGAGAACATAATGGAGGACTACCGGATTTTTAAAAAGGAATTGGCTTTGCTGTGAGCAGGGCTCCACAAGCAGATTTTCTAGACCAGTAAAAATCGCTTTACAGAACATACTTCCTTGGTGGGGTGGGGTGGGGTAAACATCACCTGACTGGCAAGGGCTGCTCAACCTGTAAGAGAGGCTTCCCCCTCTCCCCTCTTTTCCCCTGAAAGTCCAGATGCACCTCCATTTCAGAAGCAAGCACCATGAGCACAATGGGAATTACTTCCGAGTAGACACACATATGCTTGTGCTGGGAAAGAGTGGGGGGAGAACACAAAGAGGGAAACCAGCCCCCAGTTTAACCAGCAGGACCTCATTGATCACAATGGGAGTTACTTCTGAGGAGACAGTAATGGGTTTGTTGTGGAAAAGAGAGCGGTAAACACAAAGACAGAAACTAGCCCCCATTCTAACCTGCATATGGTCAAGGAACACATAATTATTTTGAATTAGTTCAAATCTCCAGGGCCAGATGACCTGCATCCTAGAGTAATAAAGAAACTGGAAGAAGAACTCTCAGAACCACTGTCTATTCTCTTTGAGAAATCATGGAGGATGGGTGAAGTGCCAGATGATTGGAGGAGGGCTAATGTTGTCCATGTCTATAAAAAGGGCATAAAGGAGGAACCTGGGAACTACAGACCAGTCAGTCTGACATCAATCCCTGGGAAAATTCTGGAGCAGATTATCAAGCAACTCATCTGTAAGCACCTTGAAAACAATGCAGGGATTACTCAAAGCCAACATGGATTTTTCAAGAACAAATCCTGCCAGATGAATCTGATCTCATTTTTGGATCAGGTCACCTCCCTTGTGGACTGTGGGAATGCTGTGGACATCATACACCTCGACTTCAGCAAAGCTTTCAACAAAGTGCCCCATGATATCCTGATTAGCAAACTAGCTAAAGGTGGGCTAGATGAAACAACGATCTGGTGGATCCACAGTTGGCTATAGAATCCGACTCAAAGAGTGCTTATCAATGGGATCTTCTCCAACTGGGGAGAGGTAATGAGCAGGGTACTGCAGGGCTGAGTCCTGGGCCCACTGCTCTTCAACATTTGTATTAATGACTTGGAGGAGGAGGTGCAGGGAATGCTGATCAAATTTGCAGATGACACAAAACAAAATTGGGCGGGATAGCTAATACCTTGGAAGACAGAAACAGAATTCAAAGTGATCTTGATAGGCTGGAGCGCTGGGCAGACATTTGGGCAGAATGACATTTAATAGGGATCAATGCCAAGTTCTGCACCTAGGAAAAAGAAACCAAATGCACAGTTATAAGATGGGAGATACTTGGCTCAACAACACTACAAGCGAGAAGGATCTTGAAATTGTTGTCGATCACAAGCTGAATATGAGCCAACAATGTGACGTGGCTGCAAAAACAGGCAAATGTTCTTTTGGGCTGCATTAATAGAAGCATAGCTTCCAAATCCCAGTAAGTACTAGTTCCCCTCTACTCAGCACTGGTTAGGCCTCATCTGGAGTAGTGTCCAGTTCTGGGCACCTCACTTTAAGAAGGATGCAGACAAGCTGGAGAGGTTCAGGGGAAGGCAACGATGATGATCAGGGGACTGGAAACAAAGCCCTATGAAGAGAGACTGAAAGAACTGGGCATGTTTAGCCTTGAGAAGAGAAGACTGAGGGGAGATAGGATAGCACTCTTCAAGCACTTGAAAAGTTTTCACAGAGACGAAGGCCAGGATGTCTTCTCAATAGGGATGGGCAGATTAGCACAGATTGGGTTTGCCCAGGGAAGCCCCTTCAACTGTCCAGTTACCATTCCAGCTCCTTCAAATGGATTGGTGGGTGATGGCTCTGGAGCTCTGTCAATCAGAAAAGGCCCCTGTGCTGACCAAACTATTGTTGTGGGAAAGAGACCCAGGAAACTGCCCAAGCAAGGGACAGAGGGAGTTTCAACTCCATCTCAAACACAGCTGGGGGCTGAAGGGAAGAGGGAAGCACCTTTGCCTCCTGCTGCCATGGACATTTCACCTCCCTCAAGGACAGATATGAGACCCACATAGTGGAAATGTCCAAGAGGAGACTCTGCAGGCAGCAGCGCAAGAGGCCCAGTTAAGCCCACTTCTGCCCCTGCAAAGGTTGCAGCACCTCTCCTGGTCCTTCATGTGATATTGGAATGGTGGGACACTCTGCTCAATGGGCCCCACCTGAGACTTTTAGGTCTCAATGTGTGCTGGATATCAGGGGCAGCATTACCCTCCCCCAGAGGATTCTGGGTAGAATTTGCTCTGCTTCCATGTGTGTGCATGTGCATCTATGAAGTTTAGGGCACATATTTCTTAGTGCATCCTTAGAAGCACCTCAGGATCCTTTCAGCAGAGGAGACCCAAAGCTTTGCATACCCTTGAGAGGATGGTGGAATCTGGATCTCACCCAAAGGGTTGCCAGGCAGGAGGGATAGTCCCAGCTAGAGTCTGCATAATGGGGGATACAGTCAGATTGACCTAGCCAAAGGCTGCAACCTGAAATACTGGAAGGACAGAGGAGAGGACCCCTGGTGGCATGTGAGGCTGCAAACCCCCAGTGGCCAGGAATGGCTGAGATTTGAAAACAGGGGGAGCCTCTGTCTGTCCCTCCCTGCACTCCAACCCCTGCTAGCCCCAAAGCCAGGTCACCAGAGCTGCTGAACACCTTACAGGTGCTATTCCATGAGGGATAACAGACTACAGTGTGTAACCACCACAATCCCAACATAAATCAGTGATGTGGAGGCTTCCTCTCAGGAATGTGTTAGGATTAGCCCCATCTGAGATGCATCCCACCTAAGCTGTCAGAAGGAGGAACTGGGCGGGATGGAGAGAGTGAACTCATTTCTCTCCCATTCCCCATAAAGACATAATCTGGGAAAAGGAGATGCAAGGTCCATAGCCCTGTGTCAAGCCTGACCAGCTCAGGTCCAGGAGATACCTACACCACTCAAGGAATCCCATCCTCTGTTTCCAAGGATACTTGTGTGAGCCATGTTCTGGAGCCATCCTTTGTTCACTGATGATGGACAGGACAATATGGGGGGCCGAGGTGAGATGCACCCAATTTAACCTAGTCTTGGCCCCTAAGGGGGTTGTAGGGGGCAGACAGTATGGGGCAGGCTCTGCCAGTGGAACACGCTCCCCCTCAGTGCTGACTGTGTTGTTGCCAGGTGCAACAGCTCCAGGTTGCATCCCAAGAATGAGATAGAAAGCATTCCAACTAGGGATGGATGAACTCATTGTAGTCCAAGCTCGGTGGGCTGTCCAGGAGCGTGCCACTGCTGCCTGCTCCTCTAAGTGAGCCAACATCATTTACGCAAGATGGGGCTCTATTTTTTCATAGATTTATTGTTGTGCCCAACCATGCCTGGGAAGGCCATTTCCACAGCATTAAAAGGCCTCTAATGTTATAGTACTGGCCCTTTCCGGCCACGTTGTGCACAGCAATAAATCTACAAAAAATATAGAGCCCCAGTTTGCATAAAAGGAGCTTGACATTTGTATTGGGGTGGGATGGGGTATGTAGCATTCCAGGCTCCCCCTCCCATCACAGGCCAGATACGCAGGGGCAGTGTCTTGTCAGGAGGAAAGCCAGAGGGGCTTTCCTCTCGTCTCCCTCCTCCTGCCAAGCTGCTGCCTTTGCGTAGCTGGGAGGATTCTGTGTCCATAGAGTTACACGCAAAAATCACTGTGAATCAGCCATTAATTGCGCTTTTTGTGTATAAATCTATGGTCACAGACTGTTGATCACCATGTTTTTTAAAAACATGGCAATCGCAACAGAGGCGGATGGTTCCGGATAAGTTGCGGACTGATCAACTGACTGCGGACACAAATGGTGTCCGGGATGCCATTTGCAGCTGTAAAGTCCTTAGTTTAAGGCTATTTGCATTCCCCTTTTTTCGCCGTAATAGCCTACGTAAATATTTACATAGACTAAAACGGAGAAAAATAGGGAACGCAAATGGCGGCCGCCATAGCTGCCACCATTTGCTTACACCGTTGTTGTTGTTTTTTGCCCAGCCGTGATAGGCTACGTAAATACTTTCATAGCCTATAATGGCTGCCTGGCTGGACACAAATGGCGGCCACTATGGCAGCTGCCATTTGCGTCCGCAGCAGCACGTCTGTGCCTGGAACTCCGGCTGCGGACGGGCCTGGCCGGCTGCGGAGTGGAGCGGAGCTGGCCGGGAAGGATTCTGGGGTGGAGGACCAGATCGCCTCCCCCCCCATCGAGGATTCCGGGGGGAGGGATGGAGCGCCTCCCCCCCCCGAACACAATCTACAAAAAGGTAAGTGACTTTCGTACATTCCTACCTTAACCTAAGGCCTTTAACTAAGGCTGCTGCATCACTATCACTTGGCATTTTGAACAGTGTCACTGAAATGTACCCATTGATTTCAGGCTAAGTTATTTGAGAGAAAATTCAAATTTGTGTTATTTGAGAGATAATTCAAATTCATGTGGTTTCTTGCTTGAGCAACAGGAAATCTTAAGATTCCATTGAATTGCATTGAAATATTGGTCACCATTTCTGTTTAGAGGAGGAGCTGTCCCTGACTTACTTTTTGGGCAGAAGGTCCCAGACTGAATCTCCAGCAGCATCTCCAGGTAGTGCTGGTGAAGTCCTCTTTCCACCTAATACTCTACTTTGTGAGCAGGGGTAGCAGTGGGATGTGGACCTGAGACACATAATTGGGGCTCCACCTCATAGGCTCAACAGACCCACCATATCTACTTTTCATGAGTGAAAGAGCTCCAGGTTGCAGTCTGTGGAGGAGATAGAATGAGCTCCAACTTCCAGCTCAGGTTCCCCAGGGGAATTGGTAGCCCTTCCTCTAACACTGGACAAAGTAGGGCAGGGGAGAACCTACATTTCTAACTCTTAGTGTCTACCTGACCCACTCCTCACACTCACTTGAACACTCTGGGTACAGACTAGGGATGGTGGAGAATTTCTCCCCGAAACTTCGGGGGGCCGAGCGCCAACGTGTTCGGCCCCCCGAACAAGTTTCAGGGAGAAATTCTCTGCACCCCCTGCACCCCGCACCCCCCCCCCGGGACGGGACTTACCTTTGGCGAATGTCCCTCCCGGCGGTGGGTCTGGCCGGCGGTTCAGCGGGTGTTTGTCCGGGGCGGGAGTGGCAGCCGGTCTTTCGACCGGCTGCCACCACCGCCATTCCAATAAAAGAAAAAAAAAAAACAAAGCCCCCGTGATAGGCTACGTGACGATTAACGTAGCCTATCATGGCTAGATTTGCAAAGTCAGCCGTGATAGGCTACGTAAATCGTCACCTATTTTTGCGTTGCCCTTATTTTCGCTGTAGTCTACGTAAAGATTTAAGTAGACTATAGCGACCAAATAAGGAACGTGAATGGCGGCTCCCTATGGGGGCCGCCATTTGCGTATGCGCTTTTTTTTTTTTTAAGTCACCCGTGATAGGCTACGTGACGATTAACGTAGCCTATCACAGCTGACTTTGCAGATCTAGCCATGAAAGGCTACGTTAATCGTCACGTAGCCTATCACGGGGGCATTTAAAAAAAAAAAAACTTTTTAGTTCGCGGCCGGGCGAGGCGAGGTACCTCCTCCCCGGCCTGAATTTTGGCCAGGCGAGGCAGGAAGCCTCCCCCCCGGCCTGAATTTCGGCCGGGCGAGGCGGGAAGCCTCCCCCCCGGCCTGAACTTCGCGGGGGGAGCAGCGAAGCACCTCCCCCCACCGCAAAAAGCTTCGAGGACAGGTAAGTGACTTTCGTCCACCCCTAGTACAGACTGCCTCACCTCTGACTTCTGCACACTCTGGTTTTTGCACACTGTGGCTCATAAAGAAATGTTTGAACCTGGGAGAAGAGTTTAAACAGGAATTTAAATGGGGAGGTAAAAATTAGCAGGTTGCTCATTTACCTGCTGGCACTTACAGGGCTGTCCTCTGGACCTAGACAGTGGTGATGACCACATGTGACATAAACACTTCTGCCTTGAAGTCCAGCCCTGGTTTCTTTGATCTATTTTTTTAATTAATACCAACATTTTAATAACACTTTTCAGCCATGAAAAGGGACCCAAAGATGTTTCACAGTGGTAGAATCTCAAAACATTAAAAAAACAGACAGAGGGCATTAAAAGTCACAGTGCAACAGTTGGATGAAAACACACACACATAGCTAACAGAATTGAAATGGCAAAATGCTTTTCTCCTGTTTTTTTCTGAAAGTGGAATGAAGCCGCTGTTGCCAAGCACACACTATGCTGTGAAAGAGAGCAGAATATTGCATTTTTTGATAACAAGACTCAGAATTGTTCTTTTGTTTAAATCATGAGATGCTCCTTGGTATTCAGTTCCAGTTTCAAAACACTGATGTAGCACTTTGGGAGAAAGATGCAGCCCAGCAACCCAGCACGGGAGGCCAAGATAGAGAAGACCT
This sequence comes from Heloderma suspectum, assembly GCF_057233095.1. Classification (NCBI taxonomy): domain Eukaryota; kingdom Metazoa; phylum Chordata; class Lepidosauria; order Squamata; family Helodermatidae; genus Heloderma; species Heloderma suspectum. Next base: position 385,393,386 of record NC_139459.1, on the reverse strand, counting down.
GCACAGGCACCATGTATTTCCTCTTCGTACTCAGGTAGGTGGGCACAAAGGACACCCAAACACTGCAAACGACCAGCATACTGAAGGTGACCAGCTTGGCTTCATTGAAAGCCCCAGGAAGCTTCCTTGCTAGGAAAGCCACTGAGAAGCTGATGGCAGCCAAGAAGCCCATGTAGACAAGGGCAGTGTAAAACATGGTCACGGATCCTTCGTTGCATTTCAGGATGATCTCTCCAGGCTGGGAATGCATGTCAGAGTCAGGGAAGGGTGGAGAGATGCCCAGCCAGACAATGAAGATGACAACTTGGACACTGGAACAAGAAAGGACAATGGCACTGGCCAAACTCTTTCCCAGCCATTTTCTCACCCCATTCCCTGGCTTAGTGGCCAGGAAGGCCAGCACCACAGTGACAATTTGGCCAAAACAGAAGACTAGGGATGGCAGTGAATTTCTCCACGAATCTCAGGGAGGCTGAATGCCAACGCACTCGGCCCCCCGAAATTGTTGGTGAAATTCTCTGCCCACCCACCCACCCTTGGGATGGGACTTACCTCCCTTGAATGTCCCTCTCGGCGGCGGGTCCCGGCGGCGTTTCGGCGAGGGCGGGGGCACTGGCCAGTCTTCCGACTGGCTGCCGCCGCCATTACAAACTGAATGTAAAAAACAACAACACCCGTGATAGGCTACGCAAATCGTTACGTAGCCTATCACGGGTGACTTTGAAAAAAAAAAAAGTGCATATGCAAATGGCGGCGCCAATGGGCGCCGCCATTTGCATTCCTTATTTGGGCCCGGGTAGTCTACGTAAAGATTTACGTAGACTACGGTGAAAATAAGGGCAACGCAAATAGCTATTTGCGTTGCTATTTGCATATGGACTTTTTTTTTTCAAAGTCACCCCTGATAGGCTACGTAACGATTTACGTAGCCTATCATGGCTGACTTTGGAAATCTAGCCGTGATAGGCTACGTTAATCGTTACGTAGCCTATCACGGGGTTTTTTTTTTTACATTCAGTTTTTTATTTCGCGGCCGGGGAGACGGGGCGTTTCTCCCTGGCCTGAATTTCAGCCGGGCAAGGCGGGGCGCCTCCCCCCCGGCCTGAACTTCGGGGGGAGAACCGAAGCGCCTCCCCCTCCACCGCGAAGCAAGCTGCAGGACCAGGTAAGTGACTTTCGTACATCACTACAGAAGACACAGCAACCAAGAAGATGATGCTAAAGGTTGTTTGTTGGAGAAGTCAGGTGGCTTTCCTTGGCTGGCCAATGAATAGGAAGGAGGATGAAAAGGAAATAAAGAGGGAGACAAGGAGAATTTAGGAGAGGTCCCAGTTGTTGGCTTTGACCATGGGAGTTTCTAGGAACTTAATGAAGATTCCTAACACAAAGGCTGTGGTTAAACACAAGAGTAGGGCAAAGGAAGCAAGGGTGATCCCCAAAGGATCTGCATAGGCCAGGAGGGTATTCAGCTTGGGGATACATTGATCTCGGTGTCTGTTTGGATGCTGATCATCTGGACACTGTGTACAATGGTCTGAATCTGGGAAAAATAAGAGAAATATCCCTCTTACATGCTTATCAAGTCCTGCTCTTTTACATGCCATCAAAGACATATTTTATGGTGTGACTGTCAGCACACAATAATTTCATTCAGGGGTTGGTCAGGCCTGCTGGTCTTCCTTATGCTCCCTAGGGTTGGCGGAGAATTTCTCCCCGAAACTTCGGGGGGGCGAGCGCCAACGTGTTCAGCCCCCCGAACAAGTTTTGGGGAGAAATCCTCCGAACCCCCCCTGCCCCCTGCACCGCCCCCGGGACAGGACTTACCTTCGCCGAATGTCCCTCCCGGCGGCGGGTCCGGCTGGCAGTTCGGCGGGTGTTCGAGCGGGGCAGGAGCGGCAGCCGGTCTTTCGACTGGCTGCCGCCGCCGCCATTGCAATAAAAGAAAAAAAAAAGTCCCCTGATAGGCTACGTGACGTTTCACGTGCCCTATCACGGCTAGATTTGCAAAGTCAGCCGTGATAGGCTACGTCAATCGTCACGTAGCCTATCACGGGTGACTTTAAAAAAAAAAAAAAAAAAGTGTGTACGGATAATGGCGGCCCGCATAGGCAGCCGCCATTCCCGTTCCTTACTTGGTCGCTGTATTCTACGTAAAGATTTACGTAGACTACAGCGACTAAATAAGGAACGCGAATGGCAGCTCCCTATGGGGGCCGCCATTAGCATACGTGCTTTTTTTTTTTTTTTTGCATTGCTATTTGCATTGCCCTTATTTTCGCCGTAGTCTACGTAAACATTTACGTAGACTACAGCAACTAAATAAGGAACGCAAATGGCGGCTCCCTATGGGGGCCGCCATTAGCGTACGCGCTTTTTTTTTTTTTTTTAAAGTCACCCGTGATAGGCTACGTGACGATTCACGTAGCCTATCACGGCTGACTTTGCAGATCTAGCCATGATAGGCTACGTGAATCGTCACGTAGCCTATCTGGGGGCGTTTTTTTTTTTACTTTCGCGTTCGCAGCCGGGCGAGGCGGCAAGCCTCCTCCCCGGCCTGAATTTCGGCCGGGCGAGGCGGGAAGCCTCCCCCCCGGCCTGAATTTCAGTCGGGCGAGGCGGGAAGCCTCCCCCCCTGGCCTGAACTTCGCGGGGGGAGCAGCAAAGTGCTCCCCCCCACCACGAACAAGCTGCGAGAAAAGGTAAGTGACTTTCGTCCACCCCTAATTTTGGCATGTCTTAGTCTACGTAAACATTTACATAGACTAAGACGGCGAAAATAAGGGGAACGCAAATAGCGGAGCATCTATGCTATTTGCATTCCCCTTATTTTCACCGTCTTAGTCTACGTAAATGTTTACATAGACTAAGACATGCCAAAATAAGGAACGCAAATGGCGGCTGCCATGGCCGCCGCCATTTGCGTACGCACATTTTTGGGTTTTTTTAAGTCAGCTGTGATAGGCTTTGTAAACGTTTATGTAGCCTATCATTTTTTTTTTTAAAGCTAGCCATGATAGGCTACCTAAATCTTGTTATAGCCTATCACGTTTTTGTTTTAACTGGAATGGTGGCGGGGGCAGCTGGTCGGAAGACCGGCCGCCGCAGCCTCCACCGCCGAACCGCTGCTGTCCCGGTAAGATCTGCCCAAGGTAAGTCTCGTCCCGGGGGGGCGGGGGGCAGGCCGTTCCGCCACCGATTTTGGGGGGCCGAATGCACTGGCATTCAGCCTCCCCGAGATTTGTGACAGAACTTTCGTACATCCCTAATTTTAAAGGTTTTAATCTTTTGTAGAATGCCCAAAGAGCTTTGGTCATTGGGTGGAAGAGAAATGTAATAAATAATAAGGCTGTGCACCACTTTGGTCTGAATCCCCAATTCTGAAGTAAATCTGGGTGATTCAGGTCACTTCATTCTCAATCCAAAGCAAGTCCAGAGCTGTCTGAAGGAGGTCTGAGAGATCCGAAGCACTTTGGATCACTTCGGACAATTCTGAAGCCCAGACAGGCTGTCTGAGCAAATGTAAAAACTTGCCAGAGAAGGGAGGGGAAGAGGAGAAGTTGGGAGGGGGGAACCGAGGCTTGGAAAATAACATCTCTAGGTGTTAATGCGGCTGAACTTGTAACCCAGCAGTTTATTTCCTTGCTTTGTACTGCTTGTTCTTTGGCTCCCGCCCTTCTCAATCACTATTCCTTCCCTTCCCATTTTTCTACTCTCTATAATTCTTATAAGAAACAAATACCAACGCAGACACAGACACACCTTTTCTATTGTGTTAGGCTGTGGTGTGACTTCCCTTCCCCTCAGCCCTTAGCTTGTAGGTAGTTTTTTTCTTTCTTTCTCTATCTGTTTTTCTTTTGGTCTTGTGTGTTTGTGTGTGTGTGCTGTGTGAGCGCCCCATACACATCATGGAGCATGAGCAAACAGTGTGTGGCCAAAGCAGTGCACTAACACGCCATCCAATATGTACTGTGGGGCAAAGCACGACACCGTACACTTAATGTGAGACATCATCGCTTTTGCTGATTTCCCAGGACACTTTGCCCTGTGCTAGGGATGGAGCGAGTGCCCGTTTCGTTCCCAAATTTGTTGGACTTCCGGTGCCTGTGCTTGGGGAGCAGCATGCAACTTACCTGGGCCCAGCAACTTACCCGGTGCCGTGATCACCATATTTTTAAAAAAACATGGTGATTGGCAGTCTGTGTTCTGAGTGCAGTGAATCTTGGGTATATGGGCCATTCACAGTGCTTTCTGCATATATGTCTATGTGCATGAGTGGGAAGCCCCTCTCCCTTTCCTCCTCCTGACAAGCCACTGCCCCTGCGCGTACCAGGCCCAGGATGGGAGGGGGAGACTGGAACGTGCCTCTCTCCTCCCCTCGTCTCAGCTACGCTTGCCCTGGCCATGCCAAGGCCTCTCTTTCCAGCGCCCAGCCCTTGACAGCAGGTGCGAGGAAGAAGGGCCTTGGCAGTACCCCAGCGCTTTCACCCTGGCCTCCTCTAATGTAGGCCAGGGTGAGAGTGCTGGGGGTTGGCCATGCTGAGGACTCTGCAGTCAAGCCCTTGTGTGCATAAAGCACAAGGATTTGACTGGAGTGTTTGGTGCCTCTGCGAGCCACTTGGGAAAGCTCAGATGGGCACCCTGGCAGTCAGCCAACCCCTGCTCACGAGGAGGAGATGGCTAGCAGCTGGGCTGTGCATTGTGCTTCCTCCTCCTCTTCCTGCCTGGGTGATTCACAGCACTTTTCACATATAAGTCTATGTGCAAAGATGGGCTTGTATGCAAAAAGCGCCATGAATCTTGAGCATATGGGCGCACGTAACCCTATACGCGAAAAGTGCTGTGAATCGCCCATATACTCAAGCTACACCGATCATGGAGGAGGAGGGCACTTGGCAGATGGGCCTGGGTGAGTTGAGGTCTGCTTGCTGGCAGGGGAGGGGGTCAAGTGCAGTTCGGTGCCTGGCAAGCAGGGGCAGGGGCCGGGCGTGCTTCCATAAACCTGGACGGGGATGGGTTCTCACATCCCTGCCTTGTGACAATGAGAAGAATATGTCTGTGCTATAGCTTTTTGCTTTTAAAAAATGTTTGCTTCATCTTACCCTTCCTGGGGAAAGGGCTGCCACAATGACCAGGGGGCTGGAACAACTCCTCTATGAAGGCTTCAGTGTTGGAGCTATTTAATTTAGAACACAGGCAAATACTGGGGCAGGTTTATAAAATTATATCAACTAGAGAAAGTGCAGCACTACAATTAATAAATAAGCCCCACTGAGTTCAGTCAGTGTGACTTTTCCAGGCAATGTGTATTGCCATTAGCAGACATAGACATGCTTAATTTTCTTTCTTCCCTTAATGAGAGCCTCAAGTCAGTGGCAGATTCAGGATTAAAAAAGAAAGGAAAGGAAGCACTTTTGCACATAAAAACAACAACAACAACAACAACAACAACAACCCTACAACAGAGATTTGGGATAGTGACCTCCTAATTGCCACTTTAAACATTTTCTGATTAGGATCTCCAATCCTCTGTGGCTGACCTTTAGTTTTATCTTTCGGTTTAGTTTCTGAGAAAGGGAAGTTTTATGCATGGCTAGTACAAGAACTACTCCACTGAACTGCCTGAAATATGGCTGGTTCAGTGACAACTATAGGGGCTGCCAGGTGCCCAAATGTCATGTACTTCTGTCGAAGCACTGAAGCAATATAGCTGTGTCCTTTGAGAGATTCCCTTAGAAAAGCAAATTTTACCTGTGCTTAGCACAAGAACTACTAGGCCAAACTATCTGAAGTTTGTTAGATTCAGTCACCTCCATTCAGACTGCCAGCTGCCCAGATTTCATGCACTTCTGTTGAAGCATTGAAGAATTTACTTTATTTTATGAGGTTTCCCTGAAAAAAGCAAAATTTAGCTGTGCCTAGCACAAAAAACTATTTGGTGAAACTGTCTGAAATGTTAGTTCAGTTACCCCCATTGGGGCTGCCAGGTCCCCATATTCCATGTATTTATCATAAAAACTGAAAAAAGTTATACATTTCTGTTTTCCAATGCAAGTCAATGGGAAAACCTAAAATACGAATCATTGGGATATCCAAATCTCGATATGGATCCAGATCTGAAGTGAATCGGATCAGGTCAGAATAGGTCCGAAGTGAATCAGGGCTGAGTCAGAAGATCTGAAATGGACTCCAAAGCAAATTGGGGGTGGGGGGAGGTGTGCACGGACGTAATAAATAATCATAAATCATAAATAATTAGACATGATCCTGTTCAGCAATCTGGGCCTGATCGTCCTGTTGAACAGAGGTGTCTGTGATGGAAGTGGGAATACCTGCCATGCCTGTACCCTCTGAACATCCAACCTCTCTCCAACGTCCCACACCCTCCTCTTGGACTTGGATGAATGAGCAGCATCCAAGGCATGGGCCACAGCCTGGTCGGTGTTGTAAATGATGTAGCTGTCTGCAGACAAGATTCCCTCCATGTCCTCTTGGGGCAGGGCCTCCAGTTCCTTCCTCAGTCTCTGTGCATCTCATCCAGCCTTTCACAGACAATGCATGCTTTGAATAAGAACAACTAAAGGCCTTCTCCATGAACTGCTTGATAGAATCATAAAAGTGTGAAAAATCAGTATAGCCTGACCTTCTGGGGGTTTTTTTAGATAAAAAAAGAAAATATACTATCAATATGTTGGACATGCAGATTAGTAGACTTTAACTCCAAGGTGATGTCCCACAAAGCTGTGACAATCCAGACTTGTCCCACAATTGGTTTTAGGAAGTGTGCAATCATTCTTTGCAAAATGTTTAGTGATTTTAAAAAGGAAGAAGTCTCTGCACAATAAACCATGACATTGACTTGTCTCCACTTGTGCAATGGAATATCACCAAACATTCTTTGGTCTGCATTCAGTCCTGAGATGCGCTGTGGGAAAGCGACACAGACACCATTCCTGATGAGCTCATCTGTCAAAGTCCTCATGAATCTCTCTCCGTTGTCATTGCCTGGAGCAACGAGACCAACCCACGTCCATCTGAAATGCAGGAGCAGTTTGACAATCTCTGGGTACTGGGTTCCTTCTTTAGGGACTGTTTGGTAGAAAAAGGGGAACTGAGTTTTATCACTCAGAACGTGAGAAACAAAAGCATAAGTGACCTGGAAAGGAAAAGAAGAGACTGGTGCTTAGTTTTGTTTCAGAACTAAATTTCAATTCTTCATTGGAAATTTCAGAAACCTGACCAGATAACACCTATTAAATGGACAGTATCTGTGCCAGACTTCAAGTCAACTGAACAAATAATTGTAATTTTATGGCAAATAAAATGTTCAGACTTCATAATAATGGACCACCAAAAAAAAAGATTCCCTAATTTTAGGACCATCTCCTGAATTGTCATAAAGGAAGCAATTCTCAACAGTTCAACCCACTTTTCCAGCGGTATTTAATGTGGTCCTGTGGGCCTATCTTCATGGGTGTTTTGCTGTGGATTGGGTCCATTTGGTGGTCCTTTGTGGCAGATGATGTTGTGGCCAGTCTATAGCCACCCCATGGTTTACCTGAGGGTAAGCCACATTTTCGCAGAATACTCTTACTCCGTTGTTTGTTTGTTTTATTTCAGCTCCCTTGTGGTTCAGCTGCTGTGTTCCATTCCCCTGCCTCAAATTTGGTATGATTGGGGCATTCCACCTGACCTCAGTAACCTAGGAAACTAGAGTAACTCCCCCTCCTTTCCAACACATCAGAGCCCTACATAAATAAGTATGTGACAATCTACTGGAATGGGGCAAAATTGCGGTGATGGAGTACACCCTTAGAGAGCCTTCAGATGCTGCACTGGAGACTAGGGGATTTTGTCTTCCTCGTGTAAAAGTGTACACATTGGGGGAAAGGGTGTGTGTGTGCTAACTCTCTGACAGTTTGCTGGAATGAAATTGTGAATTAGTTACTCTCCATTCATAATAATGTAGTAGCAGGGAGAAGCCCGGATTGTTTAGTCCTACTTCCCCCATGCCATCCAGAAGTATGTTCCTTTCAAGCACTGTGTGACCCATGAAAACTGGACTTTAAAGTTACAGTACACTTGGCTTTTCTTGCTTTGTGTGTCGCTGACGTACAACAGCTGATTCGATTAAAATGCAGATACTACTCTGTGCTTCTCATTCTGTTGTCATGAAGATCCCCCCCTACCCCAAGAAACGGAATCCCAAATAGAAGCACACTTGGTTCTTAGAGCTGCCAAGTAGTTTCCCTCCCTGCTCACTGGTGGCTCTAAGTCCCACTTGCTTTCTTAGCTATAAGCATATGAATGCAGAGCAAAGCATACATGATTTTAATCATATGATTTGCCCTTGAGTGTCAGATTTTTCTACCAGAAATACCCAGTATGCTTCCTTCAGTACAGGTTGGGATACTTGGGGGGGGGGAGTTGTAGGGGATCTTTAACATGTGCAGCCCAATGTGGATCTAGATCAACAGTATTCATGGGGGGAGGGAGTGTAGATCCCATTCAAGTTCTCCAGAGAAGGTTTTCCTTTGTTTGGAAAGGACCCCAAATAGAGTGCTGCTCAGCCTGCAAACACCTCCCTCACCCATGCTCACACACACACCTGTAAGATTTTATAGATGCCCAACATGGTTGAAATCTGGATGGAGATGTCAGAGTTGGTCCCTTCCAGAACAGTCAGCAAGTGATTCTGTCTTCCACATTTGTAGTTGGGGACATTTGCCTGCTCAGGAGAAAGGAGGTCTAGCAAGGCATCTTAAGTCAGTCCAGCATTGATATAGTTGTCATGGATAGTGTAGCCCAGGGAGATATTGTGTAGGAGTCTGGGATTCTGGTTGATCTCCTGAATGGCAAAGAAGAAGGACAGGATCCTCCAGTATTCTGTGTCTCCTTTACTGGAAAAAGAAGAAAAAAAGAAGTGATATTTTCATCCTGTCATCAATGAAGCTGAAGTATTAAGTTGTTGCTTCTTTGACAGCATGAGCCTTTCAATATATATATATATATATATATATATATATATATATATATAGTCTGTGACACTTTTCTTGAACTTCCCTCATGAGAACAGTGGTCCTGATCCTAAGCCAGAAGCATAACAGCCAATCCCCAGTTAATGCTTTGCTTGCAATAGTCGTGATCCATTCTAAAAGAAATCCTGTTCACTTGTACATCCCAGTGCTGAAATTTGGTATGTGCAACCCTTCACTTTGACAGAGAAATGGTGACCAGACAATGTGTAAGGATTATGGTTCATTAAATAAGAACTTAAGAAGAGCCCTGCTGGATCAGACCAAAGGTCCATCTAGTCCAGCATTCTGTTTACACAGTGGCCAACCAGCTGCCCACGGGAAACCCACCAGCAGGACATGAGCGCATGTCCCAACCATTGTCCCCAGCAACTGGTGTACGTAGACTTACTGCCTCTGATACTAGAGGTAGCATATAGTCATCAGGACTAGTAACCAGTGATAACCTTCTCCTTCAGGAATTTGTCTAATCCCCTTTTAAAGCCATCCAAATTGGTGGCCATCATCACATCTTGCAGCAGTGAACTGCATAGTTTGACTATGTACCGTGTCTTCAAAAAATTAAATGCATTTAAACAAGGAGAAATTATAATAGGGTGAGATCTGAATTGGACTCATACAGACCCTTTGGACAAAATAAATACCATACTATACTATAGTATAGGAATAAAATATATGAATGTTAAATTGAAAGTGCAACAAGAACTACAGTGCCATTTGGGCATTCCAACATGTCATAAATCCTTTAAATACCTTGGAGTAACCATACCGGAAAATCTAAATAAACTTCAGCAAATAAATTTACACCCAGTGATTAGGCAAATAAAAAGGGATATTAAGAGATGGTCCCTGGTACATTTAACAATTATGGGTAGGATTAATGCTATAGAAATGGTAGCAATGTCAAAAATATTTTTTTTTCAAATGTTTCCCATTATAATGGATTCAAAAGATTTCGGCACAATGGCAAAACAGTATTTGTAAACTTAATTCATCAAGGGAAAAGACCAAGACATGCAAAAAACCTGAGGCAAAGGCAATTAGATCAAGGGGGATGTGAGAGCCAAGTATTCACACATATTATGAAGCAGATCAATTAAGAACAGCAGGATCATAACTAGAAGGAGCATCAGAGAAGCTTTAGGTTGGTATAGAAGCAACGGGGAGAGATTTATCACTGATAGAACAAATTCTGTTTGGAGGGGAAAATATAAAAGATTTGAAATGGGTAGATGGAAAAATGATGTATTTCCGGAAATATCCTCATTGCTTCCATTCTAATTGCATCCAAATTTTACTTCTATAGATAAACAAGAGCAATATGCAAAATGGAAACAAAAGCCAGGGGTTTTAGAGAATGGGAGATTTCTATGAAAATAAAATCCCCCTTACTGTAGTAAAACTAGAAGAAAAGCTTCAGGGAATGAAAACAAAAAACACCTGGATGCTCCTTCATCAAATTCATCATTGTATTTCAAATCCTTGTTTAATACAAACTATGACTAGAAGCATGAACAACTTTGAAGGTATATTGGAACATACGGTTAATACAAAAAGGATTGGTTTCAGAAATTTATTCAGAATTCATTGAAATAGATACTAAGATGTCAGATGGTCTGAAAATAATATGGGAAGATGATACTGGGATACCAATAGAGCAAAAGGTATGGGATAAAGTATAGGTAACACAACCAAGTCAAACTGATTCAATAATTGTTAGGACAAATATGTTGAAATTGTTACACAGTTTGTCTATCACACCAGTACATCTGGCAAGAATAGCCAACACAAATAACACAAAATGATGGACAAACTGCAATCAGCAAGGTTTTTGTATTCAACTGTGGCGGACATGTCCTATTGTGTCACAGTCTTGAAACATAATATTTTTGGAAATGGTAAATATTACTCATCAAAGCATACATGTGACAACAATACGGGAGGAACAAAATGCAAAAGTGACATGGAAGCTGATAGCAGCCCAAAGAGTCATAGCTCAAAGGTGTAAAACTGCAGAACTTCTAACACTGAAACCACGGCATACGAGATTATGCCCAATAGCCATGGCAGAAAAAATTGGCATATCAATTGAAATTAGCTAAAGGCAAAGGCTTTTATCAGACTTTTATGAAATACAGCAGGATTTTATTCTGTATACTCATCAGGGTCATACACAGCTGTATTTGTCAAAGCCTTTCCTGAGATTATGGAAAAGATACTTAATATAAACTTGATATATTGAACAATTAAAATGAAAACTTGTATGCAGGCTATGGATTGCACTTCAATCTTGATCTGTAATGTGAAGCAGGAAAATATGACTAGATGTTAAATGTACTATTCCCTATTAATAATTAGATTTAAAATTAATGTATTTCTTTCTATCTATTAACTTTTTCTTCTTTTTGTTTGTTTTGTTTTTTTGGTTTGGTTTAGTTTGATTTGGTAAGTTTTGTTTCGGAAAACTTATAATGTCTTGAAAACAACCACAACGGTGCCCTGTGTGAAGAAGTCCTTTTACGTGTCTTGAATCTCCCACCAGCCTGCTTCAACTTCAAGGGATGAGCACTTTGGGTTCTAGTATTATGAGAGAGGGAGAAAAGCCTTGTGCCCATCTCTTGGTTTCGGACTACAACTCCTCCAAACATGTGGAGGTGGATACCACCAGGTAGACATAGCCAATATTCCTGATCATTGGCTGAGGCTGATGGGAGTTGAAGTCCAAAACATCTGAAGGGCACCAGGTTGGGGAAGGCTGCGCTATGGGGAGTGGCAGCTTTGGTCATCTTTACTACTTCAATGAAGGTGGGGTGCCTGGATGCCTTTGTGGTAGAAAGAACAACCAGGTTCTAAATTAGAAAATAAATACCTACACAAATCCATTCTGTGTGTCTGTTTGTCTCCCTCTCTGCATGGGGTGTGTGCGTGTGGGGGGGGTGTCATAGCCTCTCCTGAGTTGCAGTACCTTGTAGCTGTTCCTCTCTTACTTCGCTCCACATCTTTTTTGAAATTTCTGCTGTGAGATTTCAGTTTTCGGCTACATTCTATGGGGTTATAAGTCACTGTCTCAGTTTTAATCTCCCCCCACTCCAAAAAATCACACACCAGAGAATATCTGTTAGAACAACAGCAACAATAACAACCACAACAATATGAATGCAGCTGGACAAGCCCCCTTGAATGGGGCGCGTGTGTGTGTGTGGGGTTAATTTCACTACAGCGCTGCAATTCTTTACATTTATATTGTGCTTAACAGAATTGAAAGCATGTCACATCCATGCTTTCAGTTCTGTTAAAAAAAATTACAAGGCAATTTTGTATTCTTACCCTCGTAGTATCTCTGTTTCTGTTTTCACCCTCATAGTTCCAAGACTTACTGGGTGTACAACGCAGCATAGTATGGAGAGCTGAGTCAGTGTCACTCAACAACACCCCTGGAAAGTAGTCTACTGTTCTTATCTCAAACTGCAAATCAAGCCACGTCATAGCAGCTCTCCCTCCACCCCTCTCAGATACATACATTAGCAGAAACCTATCACCTGCAGAAGCTAAAATCACCTTTCCTCCCATTTTTAGTAGTTGGAAAGCATTACATATGCATATTCTAAGCTACTTATGTACATGTCCTTAAGATAGGCCTTTGAACCAGAGGACCTGACAGATGCCAATGTAATGCCAATTTTTAAAAAGGGATCCAGGGAGAATCCAGGAAATGACAGGCCATCTTAGTGTATTGTCAGTTCAAGGGAAATTGGTGGTTACTGTTGTTAGATCTAAAAATATAAAGCATAAAGGATCTGAATTGGAACGTGTGCTTTTCTTCTTGTTCACAAAATGTCTGGAATTAGGAGTGAGCAGCGAGATGGCCAAGTTTGTAGACAGCACCAAATTATTTTAAAGTAATTAAATCAAAGAAAGAATTGTGAAGATGTCCAAAAACATCTCTCTAACCTAGGAGAGTGGGCATTAAAATGGCAAATAGAGTATAAAGTCATACACGTTGTGGAAAAAAAACCCTCAGTGAAGGAAAACAACAACAACAACCCTCCATGAAAATAATGGTCTAGGCTGTCACTGCTGTCAAAAACTAAAATTCCAAGTTGGGGATTTCTAAGAAAGCATCATAGCATTTTATGCTTGGATGGGATCTTGGAGGCTCTCCACTTCCTGAAGCAGCCAGTTCCAGCTTGTTCCATGAGGAAGTTTCTCTCTCCTAACCCAGACTTCCCAGCCTGGTGCCATCCAGATGTTTTGGATTTCAACTCCCACCAGATGTTTTGGACTTCAACTCCCAGACAGCACAAAAAATGGTCAGGAATGCTGGGAGTTGTAGACCAAAGTATCTTGACAGTGCCTGGTTGCAGACGTTCCTCTTAGTGTTTAGCCCAAGTATCCTCCCTGCCATTTCCACCTGTTGGGTATATTCCTACCCACAGGAGTAACAGAGACCAAGTCTGCTCCATCTTCTGCTTTGCCTCCCTACAGAGATCTGAAAACTGCTTTCCTGTCTCCATCTTCGATTCTACAGGCTCTTTCAACTGTTCCTCAGAGGACTTGGTTTCCAGACTAGAATTTGCACTCTTAATAGGCAGTTATGGAGGAAGGGGGGAATAGAGAGGGGGGAGCAGTGCTCTGCCCTCTTACCCACAACCTGTGTCTGTTCACATGTTTAAAAGTTATAACGGATGTTTCTTCTGCCCATTAACAACAAGGGAGAAAGGCTACCTTCTCCTACAACATCCTCTACAGTTCAAATGGAGCCTGGCCAACTGCAGTTTCAGCTTCTGGAATGGTGGCTGTGTTCTGGCCAAGTGGTCCTAATTGACCAAGATTGAATTGTCCTGTAAGACCTTACTACACTTATGAAAACAAAACAGCAGGCTGAGCTCTGAATTCCCCCTTCATGTTGATGGATCCCAAGCGGCAAAATAGGGCAGCAATTTGGGGACAGTAACTGGTAATTAGGGATGACTGGAGCTCATGAAGTTAGTAGTGAGTGGAGCAGCAGTAGCTCCATCACACACCAACCGAATGACTTACTCAAACAGTCTAGTACGAGGAGGCTTCTTGAAAGCATCTGGCATAAAACTAGCGTATGTAGCAGAGATGACCCCACTAATGAGGAGGTCTCCTGGCTTGTAATGATTCAATGGCCCTTCTGTATCCCTTTCCAGCATCAAGGGGCATTTGGCCTGGAGCATCCCACAGGTTGCCTGGGGGAACAGCAGCAGCAACAGCAGAATCATTCTAGATATGCCTGGCACAGCCTCCATCTTGCTCCTCTCAACCAACAGGAAGAATGAGAAGAAGCAAGACCAAGTCTTCAGCGGCTTTCCCAAGACAGATGGAGCCCAACCAGCCAAGGCTTCACACCTGAAGAGAATGATTGCAGGCAAATCTCTCAGGGACACAGTCCTCCCCACTTGCCCCAAACCTCCTCCCAGCTCTTCTTTTGCACCTGGATGCAAGACATCACCCTGTATTGCTCTTGAATCTTATGCTGATGTCAATGGACTCAAAGGTGAGCTCTGGAACAATACCTTTGGGTTTTGAAGAGGAGGAATAAATCACTATGATTTCGATAATTGCATGTGGAAGAAGTTGCACCGCCTCTGCAACTGCCTGAGCTCTCCATTCAGCTGGAGAAAAACATGTTTGCGAGAACTCACCAATGCAGCTCCACACTCTTGCCATGGACTGAGGGGTGGTGGTGGTGGTGGTGGTGGTGGTGGACAGGTGTGCTTAGCTTGACCTTAAACCATGAAACACCTTCATATGAAGCATGTGATCAAGACAGTCCTTTGGGATACAGGCTTTGCCCATGTGCCCCCCTCCTCTTCTCACAGGGACCCTTCCAGGCAGGTGCCCATCTGCCATGCCCACACTGAGCACCCAGCAGGAGCAGCAGCACCAGGCACAGGAAGGGTGTGTGCCCAGGGAAGTCCCTTTGACTGTCCAGTTACCATTCCAGCTCCTCGAAAGGGGTTGGTGGATGGTAGCTCTGGATCAGGGAGCTCAGCCAATGGGGAAAGGCCCCTGTGCTGACCAGGCTGTTGCTGTGGGAAAGGGACCCAAGGAACTGCCCAAGGAGTGGACAGAGGCAGTTTCAACCCCAAGTCAGACCCAGCTGGGGTCCAAGAGGAGTAGGGAAGCCCCTTTGGCTTCCTGCTGCTGCAGACTTTTCCACTCCCTCAAGGACAGACATGGGACCTGCACAGTGGGGATGTTCGGAAAGAGCTTCTGGAGGCAGACGCACAAGAGGCCCAGTTAAGCCCAATTCTGCCCCCAAAGGGTTACCACCTCCCCCAGTGCTGCACGTGAGACTGAAAAGGTGGCACACTCTGCTCAGTGGGCCCTACCCTAGACATCAGGGGCAGCGGCACAGTCTCCAGGGGATTCTGGGTAGCATTTGCACTGCTTCCATGTGTGTGCATGTGAATTCTGGTGCTTAGAGCACATTCTTCTTTGGTCATCCTTAGAAGCGCCTTAGGCTCCTTTCAGCAGAGGAGACCCTAAGCTTTGCATACTCTTGTTGTGAGGATGATGAAGTCTGGATCTCACCCAAAGGAGCAGAATGGATACCTCCAGCTGGAGGTGGATGTAGAGGTAGATACCACCAGGTGGATGTAGCCAGAGGCTGCAACCTGCAATACTGGAAGGAGAGAGGAAGGGACTCGGGGTGATGCGTGAGGCTGAAAACCCCCAGTTGCCAAGGAAGTCTGAGACTTGACAATGAGGGGAGTGTCAGTCTGTCCTCTCCCCCAATCCCTCCCTGCCCGCTACCCCCAATGCCAGGTCAGCAGACCTGCTGAGAACCTGAAAGCTCTCATTCCATGAGGGATAACAAAGTGTCTAACCACCACCACCCCAACATAAATCAGTGAATTGGAGGCTTCCTCTCTGGAAAATATGAACATCAGTGCCAGCTGAGCTGCAGCCCACCTATGCTTTCAGAAGGAGGGACTGGGTGGGACAGAGAGAGTTAATTCATTTCTCTCCCATTTCCCATAAAGAAATTATCCTGGAAAGGAAGTGCAGTGTCTATAGCCCTGTGTCAAACCTCAGCAGCTTGGGTCCAGGAGATACCTACACCTCTGAAGGAATCCTGTCATCCGTTCCCAAGGTTGTTCTTATGTAAGCCACGTTCTGGAGGCATCCCTTGTTCACTGGGGATGGACAGGACAATATGGGGTGTGTGCATGAGATGCACCCAGTTTAACCCAGTCTTGGCCCCTAAAGGTGTTGTGGGGTGGGGGTGGGGAGATAGCATGGGGTAGGCTGGATGAAAGAACTCCAGGTTGCATCCCAAGAAGGAGATAGAAAGAGTTCCAACTCCCAACTCAAGTTCCCCGGGAGGAAGTGCCTGCACTCCCTCTCCCAGGGCCAAAGCAAAGAAGGGTTAACCCCTGATGACTACTGAATCCCCCCTTACCATCTCTTGTGCACTCTGGGCAGGGATTGCCTCACCTCTGGCTTCTGCACACTCTGGTTTTTGCACACTGGGAAACGTAATCAAATATATGAACCTGGAGAGCAGCACAGCTCCCCCGTGAAAAGGCTCCTCCGCCCACACACCAACAAAGATTCACAACCAAGGGTGAGCTAGGGCATCCCAGGGGCTTTCCATTGCTAACTCATGTAAAGTCATAGCCAGAATCTCTAGCCCCTTTTGGTGTAGTGGCATCTGGATCCATCCCAAAGCGGTCCTCTCCCAGGGAGAAAGCCAGAGGTACGGCCTCAGAGTGGGAGTATGGAAGAGACATCTCTGGGGGGACCATGGCCTGTTGTTGGGCTAGCTTAAGAGTTTCTGAGTTGACAGGTCATGCTCTCTGGGGCATTCCTGGGTTGATGATTTAAAGCAGGAAAAATGAGTGCGCGGTTTGCATCACTGCAAATCTTGGTTTAAACAACCCAGGATTTGCCGCTACAATATGTGAACCGGGTCACAGGCTGCTTAGAGTCAAAAGAGTCCAAACTATTGGGCTGTCAGGATGTTGCAGATGGGCCACAGACTTGGGTCTCACTCTTAATAATGCAAACAGTGGCCAAAAGTCCTGTCTCTGCTGGCTCATCGAAACCAAGATTGGCTGTTTAATGGCTTAGGAGGTGTTACTTCGGGAGTAAACAGGATTGAGAAGTCTTCTTCCTCCAGTTTAAACAGGAAGGTAAAAGGTAACTGGTTGCTGAAAGCATCTACCTGTTGACCCTCCTAGGGCTGGAGTCTGAAGCCAGAGGGGTGATCGCCCCATGTCACATATACAGTTCTGCCATGAGAGCCAGGCCTGGTTTTGCCGATTTATTCATTCATAAATAGAAACACTTTGATACCATCCCTTGGCCCTGAAAAGGGACCTCAAGGCATTTAACAATGGTATAATCTCAAAGACGTTAAACACAGAGAGCATTAAAACCAAGAAAAAAAACCATGAAAACAAAAACCATAGCTAGCAGTGTTGAAATGGCAAAAAGGCATCTACAGGGCATTTCCCAAGCTGGAATGAAGCCTCTTTTTCCCCAGTGCAGAATATCACTTAAAAATAGCAATATATTGGGCTGTTTGATAAAGATATAAATCAGATTTATCCTTCATTTTTTGTCATGAGATGCTCCTTTGTATTCATATTAGGCCTCAATATAAGAATGTAGGACTTGGGAATAAAGATGCAGCCCAGTAGCCCAGCACTGCAGGCCAAGATAGAGAAGACCTGCACAGCTACCATATATTTGCCCCTTGTGCTCAGGTAGGAGGGCACAAAGGACACCCAAACACTGCAAAAGACCAGCATGCTGAAGGTGATCAGCTTGGCTTCATTGAAGGTCCCAGGCAGCTACCTTCCTAATAAAGCCACCATGAAGCAGATGGCAGCCAGGAAGCCCATGTAGCAAAGGGCAACATAAAACATGGTGACAGACCCTTCATTGCATTGCAGAATGATCTCTCCAGGCTGTGAGCACATGTCAGAATCTGGGAATGGGGGAGAGCTGCCAAGCGACAAGGAGGGAATGACAACTCGGATACTGGAACAAAGAATGACAATGGAGTTGGCCAAACTCTTCCCCAGCCAGTTCCTCGCCCTGTTCCCTGACTTTGTGGCCAGGAAGGCCACGATCATGATTGTTGTGCCCAACAGAGAAGACATGGAAACCAAGAAGATGGTGCTGAAGGCTGTTTGTCAGAGAGGCAAATCACTTTCCTTGGTTGGCCAATGAACAGGAAAGAGATAAGATGGAAAGCAGCAGAGATAGGAGGTGAATGTAGGAGAGGAACTTCCAGGAGAAGTTCCTGGAAGTTGCCATTTTAAAAATGGCCTCAGGAGTTGTCAGCGGTGAGAACAGTGACAAAGAAGGTGGAGAGGATGGCAGTGAGTGCAGCGGTGGCAGCGGCCAGGATGGCGCTGAAGGTGGTGGCGGAGGCTCAGGTAAGGACCTGGCGTGGCTGGGCCGGGGGTGCCAAAGCGACCCACTTCAACTTGGGGTTTGGGCCTTGGGCCGAAGCCTTGCACAACCCTACTAAAAAGGGTAGGCCTGCTGGAATAATAATGTCTTTAGTGCCTGCTTTAAAACCTTCAGCGAGGTCAGCAGGCACATTTCAACCAGCAGATGGCAAAGGAGAATGTCCTCATGTGTGTGGCTGCCAGTCTCACATTAGGCAGCCGCAGCAGAGAGCCCTCAGAGACCTGAGGTGGCGGACTGGGACATAAGGGAGAAGGTGCTCCCTACAGTACCTTGGACCTAGACCATGTAAGGACTTAAAGATAAGAACCAGCATTTTCTATTTTGCTCTGAAACAAATTGGCAGCCAGTGTAAAGATTTTAAAACCGGTGTAATATGGTCTCCACGGGATGTCCCAGAGACCAACCTGTTCTCTCCATTGTGGTGCATGAGCCTTCGTCCCTTGTTACCCCCAACCTTACATCTCCCTTCCCTGTAGGATTCAGTTTAAAGCCCTCCTGATGAAGTTCTTCATGCTGTGGCCAAACACATTCTTCTCAGCCTTTGTGAGGTGCAATCCATCCCTTACCAACAGCCCATCTTCCAGGAAGTATAGCCTGTGGTCCTAGAATCCAAATCTCTTGTGTCACCACCACTGGAGAGTCTTGTCCTTCCATAGCCCTTTTTCCCTTTTTGTGTCTAGCTTTGTGATTGTTCTAGACTAGCCTGTGCCTGCTCCTCTACTCAGTAGAGGTTAAAAGCAGAGTCCCACTGGTGTGGAAGTGTGTGTTACAAGACAAATAAATGGGAAAAAGTTAGTTTTAAAAAAAAAATGTTAGGGGCCTCCCCCTTGACCTCCCCTGCCGAACTCCCCTGGCCAACTCCTGTTTGCTCCCCCTGTCCGCTCGCTCTGTTCGCTCGCTCTCTGGGAGCTTGCCTGCTTCTGTAGTCCCTGGACCAGCTGGAGCAGCTTGCTCTGCTCTGCTCTGCTCAGCTGGGAGGCGGGAAACAGACTGAAGCTTCCCGCCCAGTCAGCTGCTGGGAGTACTCAGGCCACACCCCTCCAATTCAGTTGGAGCTCTCAGAAGCTCCTGGTGAGCTCACAGCCAGTCAGAAGGATAAAGGGCAGCGCCCTGGGCTTCCTGCAACCCACTTACCTCTTAGCCTCTGTCTCCTTTGTCTCCTTTGTCTCTTCAACCACTGCAACTCCCCTGGCCAACTCCTGTTTGCTCCCCCTGTTCGCTCTCTCTGTTCGCTCACTCTCTGGGAGCTTGCCTGCTTCTGTAGTCCCTGGACCAGCTGGAGCAGCTTGCTCTGCTCTGCTCTGCTCAGCTGGGAGGCGGGAAACAGACTGAAGCTTCCCGCCCAGTCAGCTGCTGGGAGTACTCAGGCCACACCCCTCCAATTCAGTTGGAGCTCTCAGAAGCTCCTGGTGAGCTCAGAGCCAGTCAGAAGGATAAAGGGCAGCGCCCTGGGCTTCCTGCAACCCACTTACCACTTAGCCTCTGTCTCCTTTGTCTCCTTTGTCTCTTCAACCACTGCAACTCCCCTGGCCAACTCCTGTTTGCTCCCCCTGTTCGCTCGCTCTGTTCGCTCGCTCTCTGGGAGCTTGCCTGCTTCTGTAGTCCCTGGACCAGCTGGAGCAGCTTGCTCTGCTCTGCTCTGCTCAGCTGGGAGGCGGGAAACATTTGGGCCACACAACGGCATCCTGGTCAATGGTAAGCTTGAGGCTTGCTGGGGATCCCCGTCTTTCCATACTCCCAAATTTCACTCTAAGAACAGAGCGATTGGGAAACTTCACCCAGTTCACAATGTCAAAGTCCGCTGCCAGCTCTCCATTCTCATCCAAATAGATTCCATCCATAGAAGTATTATAAAACTGGGAGTTTCTCAGGAAAGGGTGAAGCTAGAATGGTAGAGAGAAAACACCAGCATCACTGAAATGAGAAACCACCCTCAATATCGCAGTTATACCCATTATGCTCAAATCTCCTATGGCTCAGGGCTGGTTCCAGACTGAAGTGGGGGAGTTAACCCTTAACTTTCACGATGAACTTGTTTTCATCTCTGGATGTCATTTCTCTACTTCAGCAGTTTTAAGGAGCTGAGTCCTACCCAGACACTGCAATCGTCCTCTCAGGCCCTCCTCCAGGCACCTCCTCCAAGGGATGTTTGGAGAATGGCAAGAAGGGAGAGGGCCTTTTTGGTTGTGGCCCTCCAATTTTGGAACACTGTCTCCAGTGAGTGTCATCCTTTGTCAGGGCCCAGCTTCAACACTGCAATGGGCCTTGTAGGTTATAGCTAGGGTTTGGTGAGAAGTACCCTGGAAGGGCTTGGGCCTAGTCAGCCTCTGGAATGTCAGAATTTGTCTGAGCTCATCTCTGTCCGTGTTCTCAGAGCAGAGCCAAGGGGAGTCACCCAACTCCCTGTCCACCTGCTGGTCTGGCTGTGGCAGGCAGGGAGGGTGGAAGCTGTCTGTGAGACCCTGACAGAGGAGGGGTGGGGTTTCCAGAAGGATCACCCAGGTTAAAGCTGGAGGCCTGAGCAGTGACACCCTGTTTTGACAGGGGCCTTGTTGAAAGGCCAAAGGACCTTGTCTGTCAAAGGTTCCAGAGGGGATGTTTACAGTCACACCTTCCCTTATAAGCTGATAGAAGGGTGAAGAGCCTTTGCTAAGAACGTCTCATCTTCATTGCCTGAACCCTTCTCTGTTTGGATCCATCATCATCTGGGCCTTTGGAGGCACTCTGCACATGGACTCTCCCTTAATTGGAACTTAGGATTGCTAAAGACTTGCGATGTAAAGTACTTGGAGGCTTTTCACTGATGTCAATTCTCATTTGCTGTTGATTGTGTTTCTTTGTCATCAGCTCAGCATACTGGCAGGGTGGGTTTGGTCTATGACTTTTGGACTTTCGCCTGCCTGGATGCATGCAGTGTGGAGTTACCAACCCTAACCTTCCCTTGTTCTTGATAGGCCTCGACCATGTAGCCTGGAGCTATTAACAAAAGATTCAAATTTGGACTCTCTATCAGTGTGGGTTATGCCTTTAAAGAATTTATCCCTTGATTGAGTGAGGGGTCATTCCAGGAATCATTCCCATTCCTTGCCCAGGGTTTGGAACAGAGCTGTGCATGGACCCACCAATCTGCTTTGGAAGCCGCTTTGGATCCTGACGTGCAATTCAGATATCCAGATCACCCACTGTGGGTGTTTTCCCATTGACTTGCATGGGAAAATACACACAGTCACAACATTTTCAGTTTCAGGCATGAAATTTGGGGACCTGTCCACCCCCCCACCCCCCCACCCCCCGGAGAGGAGGCCACCTGCAAAATTTCAGATAGTTTGGCCCAGTGGTTTTTGTTCGATCCGGAGTTAAAATCTGATGTTTTCCACAAAAACTCTCAAAGCAGCTGTAACTTCTCACTGTTTCCACACATGCACATCACATCTTGTCCCCCCCAGCCCCCCTCAAGGGCTTTGCACCCCCCAAAGCCTGGGCAGTTTCTCCCACTGGCTTTTGTGCTATGTGCTGGTGAAATTTGACTTTTCCAGGAAAATTCCCAAAGCAAAGAGCTGTAACTTCTCGCTGTTTCCATGCAGAAACATGAAATCTTGTCCCCTCCCAGCTCCCCTTGAGGACATTTTGCTTTTCCAACATTTCCCCATAAAGTATATATATATATATATATATATATATATATATATAAAAACACGTGACAGGCTACGTAACGATTTACGTAGCCTATCACGGCTGACTTTGCAAATCTAGCCGTGATAGGCTATGTTAATCGTTACGTAGCCTATCACAGGGGCGTTTTGTTTTTTTTTTCTTTTCTTGTAATGGCGGCGGCGGCAGCCAGTTGAAAGACCGGCTGCCTCCCCCGCCCCTGACGAAGACCTGCCGAACCGCCACCGGGACCCGCCGCCGGGAGCGACATTCGTAAAAGGTAAGTCCCACTCCGGGGGGGGGGGGAGAATTTCTCCCTGAACCTTCGGAGGACCGAATGCGTTGGCACTCGGCCCCCCGAAGTTTCGGGGAGAAATTTTCCCCCATCCCTAGGGCTGGCTGCAGCCAGAGTTCTGGCCGCTGCCGGGCTGCTGTGGCCACAAATGGCGGCCAGTACACCAGCCGCCATTTGCGTCCTGGCAAGCCGTATTAGGCCATGTAAGTATTTACGTAGCCTATCACGACAAAAGGCAGGTACGCAAATGGTGGCCGCTAAGCCATTTGCGTGGCTGCCTTTTGCCATGATAGGCTACTTAAATACTTACATAGCCTATTACGGCAAAGAGCAGCGGCGCAAATGGTGTAGCGGCTGCCATTTGTGCCCCTGTTCTTTGCCGTGATAGGCTATGTAAGTATTTACGTAGCATATCATGGCAAAAGGCAGCCATGAAAATGGTGGCTGCTACAACAGCCGCCATTTGCGGCTGCAGCAGCCTGGCAGCAGCTGGAAGAGAAGCCGGAGCCGCTGCCACCACCGCATCTGCCGCGAGGTAGGCTCCGTCCCAGGGGGATTCTGTGGGGTGGCAGGGGGGGAGGCCATTCCTCCATGGACTCCAGAGGGCCGGATACTTTAGAGTCCGTGGAGTCCATGGAGTCCGTGGCGGAATTCTCTGACATCCCTAGATGGAAGAGGTGCTGCAAGAGAC
This sequence comes from Heloderma suspectum, assembly GCF_057233095.1. Taxonomy (NCBI): domain Eukaryota; kingdom Metazoa; phylum Chordata; class Lepidosauria; order Squamata; family Helodermatidae; genus Heloderma; species Heloderma suspectum. Next base: position 385,370,261 of record NC_139459.1, on the reverse strand, counting down.
TTTGTCCCAAAAGGGATGGACAAGCAAGGAGCGAGGGAATGACTGCACTACAACCAAGCTGTTTCCTTTTAATGTAAATTTTGAGGAAAGCATAATGATGATCAAACTCAAATAAATTGAAGGAACAACTTTTAGGAATGTACGCACAGGTGCTTGCACTTGCCCACACATGATCATCTACCCACACCAGCCCTCTCCCAAAGACATAGCTAGTGCAATAACCAAATGCAGCCTGTCGCCACAGTATATATACTCCCTTCGTCCACCTCCTTCTCTCTGATTGGAGACTGCTGGCATTGGTTCTGGCTGAGAGTTCCTATTCGTCAAAGCACACTCCTTCCTCCTCCTGTGCTCACCTTTCCGCCTCCCCCCACATTCCCACATCTGCTCGCATTCTCCCTCCCTCCCTCCCTCCCTCCCTCTCCTTCACCTTCACCTGCCCATACCCCTCCACTTGAGCATTCAGAAGTTGATACATTTTGGACAAAGCCTGTCTGGATTGCTCAGGCATTAAGGAGAGATCTGAATATACGAGTTAGAGGAGGAACTTTTTTGGAGGGGGGCGCTTCACCTTGGTGCCTTGGTACTGCTCTGACCTGCCTCGTATCATGAGAAATTTGCTCCGAATCAGCCCGCTTCACCTTAATATTTGGGCTTCGTAACGAGGCGGTGCACAGCCCTAGTTTGGATCCCTATGTTAGGATTTCCTGGGTTAGGTAAGCCAGGAATCTAGAGTCCATTCCCTTTTGTTCAGAACCATGGAGATGGAAACAGGGAAACCATGCTGATGAGGATCTCCGTCACGATAGTCATGTTTAGCTTTGGACTATTCTGGAATTACATACAGTCTATAGCTACTGACCATCAGCTATATGATTTCTGAGGAGTGAAATCATTAAGCTTTTGCCATGGAATTTCCTGCAATAAAGAAACTCACTGATTTGGGTGTCTGGTTTCAGATTGCCTGAGTGTGGATGCTGGGGTGGGTGGGAATTCTAACATTCGTTTGGCATCACATTCTCCTTCTCCCAGGCATTTGACAGCATGTGAGATTTTTACTGTTGATTTCTTTAAAACTGTTCTTTAAATTTATTGTTTGAGGGTAATCGTGCACATGCATTTATATATAAAATATATTACTGATTGTTGAAGGTTTATTTTAAGTTTTATTATTATATAACACTATATTTCTTATTATTATTATTATTATTATTATTACTACTATTATTAATATAGGCTACTGGGAATGAACTGTAGACCTGTTTCTTTGATGGTATGATATTGAAATGTAAGGTTGTTTATTCAACTGTAAGATTGTTAAGGTTATATATATAGTTTTTAAAATAGAATGGCATCGGAGGCAGGGGGTATTGGAGTTTAAACTTAATTATTTAAAGGGGACGGAGAGGGAGAGGGGGACAGAAGGGGAAAGAATCTTCTTTTTTCTTCACTTCTTTCCTCCTCCCTTTTCCTTTTCTTTTTTCTCTTTTTCCTTCTCTCTTTTGTTATTGTGGTGTCCTCATCAGAATACTGTATTGTTGGGAAATGGTAGTATTGATCAGGTTGTTGGTAATTTTGGTCTTGTTTATTTCATTTATAAAGATAAAATAAATAAAAATATATTTAAAAAACTGTTTTCATATAAACGGATTCTATATTATGTTTTATATCACATTTTTAAGGTTTAATCTTCTGTAGATTGACCAGGAAGCTTGGTTATTGGGGGATACAGAAATGTAATAAATCACAATAAAATGATAAATAGAGATACATTTGTTCTGCAATCTGGGCCTGCTCAGGCCCAGTAAGCCATTTTTTCCCCACTCTCTAATCTGGAGGAGCATGTGAAATGGGCTAGTACAGACACAGTGGAGTTTCACCCACGATGGGGCTATGACCAGATGGGCTGAGTCTTCAGAGGCCCTGTGAAAAGACGGCAAAAGAGGGAGCAGCACAGGGAGTTTCACAGATGGTTTCGCTGCCTAAACATGCACCATTTCTCCACATTTTCTTCTATTCTCAGATTATAAATATGAGGCAATCATACTGGAATTCTACAATGATTGTCATGCTCAACAGCGATATCTGTGATAGGAAAAGGAATACCTGCCATGGCTGTTGCCACTGAATATGCAGCCTGTCTCCACCCTCCACCACCGTCCTCTTGGGTCTGGATGAATAAGCTGCATCTATGGCACGGCCCATGGCCCAGACGGTCTTGTAAATGATGTAGCTGTCTGCAGACAGGATTCTCTCCATGTCCTCTTCGGGCACGGCCTCCAGTTTCTCATTCTCTCTGCATCTCATCCATCCTTGCACAGACAATGCATGCTTTGAATAAGAACAAGTAAAGGCCTTCTCCACAAACTGCTTGACAGAAGAGTAAAAGTGTGAGAAATCATTGCCGTTTGACCTTGTGTGTGTTTTTATAAAAAAGGAAAATATAACATGATTATGCTGGACATAAAGATGAGTATACTGTAACTCCAAGGTGATGTCCCACAAAGCTGTTACAATCCAGACTTGCCCGACAATGGGTTTTATGAAAAATGCAAAAAGACTTTGCACAATGTATATTCCTTGTAAGAAGGAAGTTGTCTCTGCGCAGTAAACCATGACATTGACTTGTCTCCACTTGTGCAATGGAACCAGACCCAACACCCTTTGGTCTGCATTCAGTCCTGAGATGCGCTGTGAGAAAGCGACACAAACACCATTCCTGATGAGCTCAAGTGTCAAGGTCCTGCTAAATCTCTCTCCATTGTCAGTGTCTGGAGCAACGAGGCCAATCCACATCCATTTGAAATGCAGGAGCAGTTTGACAATCCCCTGGTACTGGGTTCCTTCTTTGGGGACCGTTGGGTAGAAAAAAGGGAACTGAGTTTTATCACTCAGAACATGAGAAACAAAAGCATAAGTGGCCTGGCAAAGAAAGGACGACAAGGGTGGTTTATTTTGATGCAGAATCAAATTTCAATTCTTCCTTTGATATTTCAGAAATCTGACCATATAACACCTATTGACTGGAAATTGTCTGTGAAATACTTGAAATCAATTGAACAAACACACTAAATTTTATGGCAAATGAAATATTCAGACCTCATAATGAAGGTATATAAAAAATGAAGATTCCCTATGTTTCGGGGCATTTCCTGAGTCTTCATCATGGAAGCAGGTTCCCAACAGTTCATCCCACTTTCCCAGCAGTATATAATGTGCCAAAAAGCAGAACCCAGAATAGAAACACATTTCATCCTTAGGGAGGATTGACAGTTGCCAAGTAGTTTCCCTCCCCTCTCACTGGTGTGTCTAATTCCCCATTGCTTTCTTAGTTTTCTTTGCTCTGCATATGAATGAAGACCAAAGCATACATGATGTCCGTCATATGAGACTGAGAGCAGTATCACTGGCATGGTTAATGAGCAGGGTGTGTCTGTGTTTGGGGGAGCTATTAGAGAAAAGACAGCTTCCTTCAGAAAATTGAAGTTTTGCCCAAGTAAGGAAAACGTAAGGCAGCAAAAACTTCCACAAAGGTGATGCAAGGAGACAATAAGAAATGCAAAAAAAAAAAAAAAAAAGCATTTTGAAAAGCATGTCACTAACATCAAGAAGAAAAATAAAGAATTGTTGAAATATATCAGAAACAGTAAACCAGATAGGGAGGGAGGTGGACCATTGGATGGCAATGGAGTTAAAGGAGTACTGAAGGAGGTCAAGGAGATTGCAGAAAAGCTGAATGAATTATTTTCATCTTTCTTCACTGCAGAAGATATATGAAAGACACCTGTTCCTGAACTGAGGTTTCAGGAAGGGAGTCTGGGGAACTGAGGCAAATAGTGGTGACAAGATGAAGTTCTCAACCTTACTGATAAATCGAAAGCAAATAAATTACCTGGCCCAGATTGTATCCATCCTAGAGTTCTCAAAGAACTCAAATATGAAATTGCTGTCTTCTAACCAAAGTGCTCAACATGTCCCTAAGATCAGCCTCTATACCAGAGGACTGGAAGATGGCTAAAGTAACATCAATTTTCAAAAAGGGAAATTACAGGCCAGTTAGCTTAACGTCTGTTCTGGGTAAATTGATTGAAGGCATTAATAAAGCTAAAATCAGTAAGCACATGGAAGGACAAGTCCTGCTGAAAAAGAATCAGCACGTCTTCCACAAAGGTAAGTCCTGTCTCACTAACCTGAGTTTGTTGAGAGTGTTAATAAACATACAGGCAGGGGTGATCCTGTAGACATTGCTTACTTGGACTTCGAAAAGGCTTTTGACAAAGTACCTCACCAAAGACTCCAGAGCAAACTTAGCAGTCATGAAATAAGAGGACAGGTCCTCCTGTGGATCAGTAACTGGTTAAAGTACAGAAAGCAGAGAGTAGGAATAAATAGCAAATTCTCCCAAGGGAGAGAAATACATAGTGGGGTCCCACAGTGATCTGTATTGGGTCCAGTGGTTTTCAACCAGTTCATACATGATCTGGAATTAGGAGTGATCAGTGAAGGAGACAATTTTGCGGATGACACCAAGCTATTTAGGGTGGTTAAAATAAAAAGGGATTGTGAAGAGCTCCAAAGGATCTCTCCAAACTGGGAGAATGGGCATCTAAATGGCAAATGCAGTTCAATGTCAGCAAGTGATGCACACTGGGGCCAATAATCGTAAGTTCAAGTATAGCCTGATGGGATCTGAGCTAGTACTGACTGACCAGGAAAGAGATCTTGGGGTTGTAGTGGACAGCTCAATGAAGATGTCAAACCAGTGAGCGGCTGCTGTAAAGAAAGGAAAACTCAGTGTTAGCCATAATTAGAAAAGGATTTGAGAATAAAACTGCCAATATCATACTGCTCCTACACAAATCTATGGTGTGACCACACTTGGAATACTGTGTACACTATCTACAGATATTGTAGAGCTGAACAAGTGCAGAAAAGGGCAACTAAAATGATCAAGGGGCTAGAGCATCCCCCCCTCTGAGAGAAGGTTACAACAGCTGGGAATGTTTGGCTTGGAGAAAGAGGAGGGTAAGGGGAGAAATGATAGAGGCCTACAAAATTATGCATGGTGTGGAGAATGTGGATAGGGAGACATTTGTCTCCCTTTCTCAAAATACTAGAACCCAGTGGGGTCATCCTATGAAGCTGATTGGTGGGAGATTCAGGATTGATCAAAGGAAGCACTTCTTCACACAGCACATTGTTAAACTATGGGACTTGCTACCACAGGATATAGTGGTGACCACAAATCTGGATGGCTTTAAAAGGGGGTTGGAGAAATTCCTGGAGGATAAGGCTATAAATGGCTACTAGTCTTGATGGCTATGTGCCACCTCCAGTATCAGAGGCAGTATGCCTATGTACACCAGTTGCTGGGGAACATGGGTGGGAGGGTGCTATTGTGCTCATGCCCTCTTTGTGTGTTCCCAGTTGACAGCTGGTTCACCACTGTGTGAATAGAATGCTGGACTAGATGGACCCTTGGTCTGATCCGGCATGGCTCTTCTGATGATCTAAAGTTTCTCCCAGAAATACCCAGTATCCCTCCCTCCATACAGATTGGGATCTTGGGGGGTGGCAGTGGCAGGGGAGTTTGAACATTTGCACCCCATTGTGGGTCCAGGTCTCATATATTCATGGTGGGAGTGTAGCTCACATTTAACTTCTCCAGAGAAGGTTTTCCTTTGTTTGGAAAGCACAGTAAGTAGTGAAACTCACCCTGCAAACACTTTCCCCACCCCATCGCACCCCACCCCACACATACCTGCGGGATTTTGTCAATGCCCAACATAGTTGAAATCTGAATGGAGATGTCAGCATTGGTCCCTTCCACAACAGCCAACAGGTGATTCTGTCTTCCACATTTGTAGTTCGGAACATTTGCCAGCCCAGGAGAGAGCAGGTCTAGCAAGGCATCAGAAGTCAGTCTGGCATTGATATAGTTGTCATGGATACTGTAGCCCAGGGTGATGTTGGGTAAGAGTAGGGGATTCTGGTTGATCTCCTGAATGGCAAAGACGAAGGACAGCATTTTCCAGTATCCTGTGTCTCGTTTCCTGGGAAAAAAAGTCACATTGTCTTCCTGTCTGCAATGAAACTTAAGTATTAAATAGTTGCTTTTTTGGCCACAGGAGCCTTTTGAACAACATATATGTCTGAAATACTTTTCTTGTATCGCTCATGGTAACAGTGGTCCTGATCCAAAGCCAGAAGCACAACAGCCAATTCCCACTTAATGCTTTGCTTGTATTAAGGCATCCATGCAGTATTTCCCCGGGGTGAATAGCCATGATCACCTTAAATCAAATCCTATTCATATGTATGTTCCAGTGCTCAAATTTGGTATGTGCAGCCCTTCACACTGAGGGAGAAATAGTGACTCGACAATTGGTTAGGATTAAGGTTCATTAAATAAGAGCATAGGAAGAGCCATAATGGGTCAGACCAAAGGTCCATCTAGTCCAGCATTCTGTTTACACTGTGGCCAATGAGTTGCCTATGGGAAACCCACAAGCAGGAAACAAGTGCATCATTCAGCACCCTCCCACCCATGTTCCCCAGCAACTGGTGTACGTAGGCATAATGCATACTGCCTCTGGTACTGAAGGTAGCACATAGCCCTCAGGAGTAGTAGCCATTGATAGCCTTTTCCCACAGGAATTTCTCCAACCCCCTTTTAAAGCTATCCAAATTGGTGCCCATCACTACTAGGGATGGCGGAGAAATCCGCCATGGACTCCAATGAGGCTGGATTCTAAAGAATCTTTACGTAGCCTATCACAAAAAGAGCAGGGACACAAATGGCATCCCCTACGCTGGATGCCATTTGCGGCCGTAATCCGGCAGTGGACGGAAGTCCGGCTGTGGACAGGCCCTGCCGATGGCTCTGTGGACTCACTGCGGAGCAGGGCTGACTGGGCAGAATTCCAGGGGGAGGGGCGGATAGCCTCCCCCCACCCTGTGGACACCCAGACCGGAACAGTAAGTGGGTTTCATACACCCCTAATCACTACATCCTGTGGTAGCAAATTCCATAGTTCAACTCTGCGCTGAAGAAATCCTTACTTTTACCTGTTCTGAAACTCCCATCAATCCGCTTCATGGAATGACCCCATTTTGTCCTAGTATTATGAGAGAGGGAGAAAAGTCTGATGTCTTCCTCTTCTTCTGGACTACAACACCTCTCACCTTTCCTGACCATTGGTGGCTGGGGATGATGGGCACTGAAGTGTAAAGCATCTGAAAGTCACCAGGTTGGGGAAGGCTCTCTGAAGGGGAGTGGAAGCTTTAGTCATATTTGCTACATAAATGAAGGTTGGGTGCCTGGATGCACTTCTGGTATGATAGAACAATCAGCTTCTAAATTAGATAGTAAATACCTGAACAAATCCTTTCTCTCATTCTCTCTCTCTCTCTCTCTCCCCCACCCTCTGTGTGTGTGTGTGTGTGTGTGAGCGGAGGGGAGGGGAGGGGAGCTGTCATGGCCTCACCTGAGTTGCTGTCTGTTGTGGCTGTTCCTGTGTTAATTTGCTCTGCACCTCTTTTGAAATTTCTGCTGTGAGATTTCTGTTTGGGGCTGCATTCCAATGTGATACAAGTCACTTTGTCTCAAGTTTAGCCCCCCTCCAAAAACACACACATACTGCCTAGAATATCTGTGTTACAACAACAGCAACAACAACAACAACAACATGAACTCCATTGCATGAGCCCCCTTGTATTGGGTAGGTTAAGTTCACAACAGCTCTGCAATTCTTTACATTTAGGTTGTTCTTAACAGAACTGAAAGCATGTCTATCAACAACCCTATTTTGTATTAGCTGCATATTAGCCCTGTTTGTATTATCATCATCATAGTTTGTTCAGTAGTTCTGAGACACATTCTGGGCATACAATGTACCCTAATATTCTAGGCAGTTTAAAGCTGAGCCAGTGTCACTCACAACAACCCTGGGATGTAGTCCACTGTTCTTATCCCAAACTGCAAATCATGTGAAGCCATAAGAGCTCTCCCTCCATCCCCATCTCACAAATACAGATTGCAGCAGAAGGATGTCACCAGCACATGCTACAATCATATATCCTCCCATTTTTAATAGTTGGAAATTACTACCAAGTAGTAATAGTACCAAATTACTACCTTGTACCAAGGACCAGAGAGTGGCCAATGGAATGCCAATTTTTAAAGAGGGATGCAGGGAGAATCCAGGGAATGACAGGCCACCTTAGGTTATCGTCTGTTCTGTGGAAACTGGTGTTTAGTGTTGTTGAAGCTGAAAATATCAAGCGTGTAGGATCAGAATTGAAACCTGTGCTTTTCTCCTTGGTTATAAACTATCTGGAATGAGGAGTGAGCAGCAAGGTGACTAAGGTTGCTGACTCCACCAAATTATTTAGGGTAACTAAAACAAAAGAGTAATGGCGAACACTACCAAAAAAACTCTCCAAACTGGGGGATGGGGCAACAAAATGGGAAATGCAGTTACATGTAAGCAAGTAATAGAGTTATGCACACTGGATCAAAAAAACAAAACACCAAAAGCAAAACCTAACTCCATATCAATGCTAATGGGATCGGAGATGGTTGTGCATAACTCAGTGAAAATGTTGAACTAGCATGTTGCTGCTTTGAAAAAACCAAATTCCACCATGGGGATCTTAGGGGGCAATCTACACTACAACTTTAAACTGGTTTCAAACCTGTTTTTAGTGATTAGGGCTACCAAATACAGGAATTCTGGGAATTGTAGCTCTAGGAAGAGGGGCCACTTGGGCAGGGGTCAGGGGTATCTAGCAAAGAATTCTCAGTACCCTCATGAAACTGCAGGATCCCTTTAGATAAACCGGTTTGAAACCAGTTTGAAGTTGTAATGTAGATTGGCTCTAGTAAAGGAAACATAGCATTTTATGCTTTGAAGGGATCTTGGAGGCTATTGAATCCAGCCCCTGCTCAATGCAAGATTTGCAGTACAGGCACAACAACATTATGTCTGACAGGGGGTCCTCCAGCCCCTGCTGAACTACCTCAAGGGAGAGAGACCCCGCCACTTTCTGAAGTATCTATTTCAACTGCCGAACAGCTTGTTCCATGAGGACGTTTCTCCTAATGCAGACTTCCTAACCTTGTACCTTCCAGATGTTTGGGACCTCACCTCCCACCATCCCAGGCAAAGCAGAAAATTGTCAGGAATGAGGAATCCTGGGAGTTGTAGTCCAAAGTATCTGGACAGTGCCTCATTGGGGAAGTTTCTGCTCATGTTTTTAACCCAAATCTGCTTCCCTGACATTAATGTCATGTGGTTCTTACCATACTGTCTTGAGCAAAAGAGACCAAGGTTGCTCCATCTGCTGCATAGCAGCTGTACAGATTTCTGAGGACTGCTTTCATGTCTCCCCTTCACCTGTGTTTCTACTGGCTACATGCCACCAGCAATTTCAACTCTTCCTCAGAGGACTTCCTTTCCAGACTAGCATTTGGAATCTTAATAAGCAGTTATGGGTGGTGGTGGTGGGGAGTTCTGCCCTCTGAGCCACAGCCTGCCTCTGTGCACATGTCTGAAAGTTTAAAAGAGTGTTTCTTCTGCACATTATCAAGAAGGGACAAAGATCACCTTGTCCTACAACACCCTTTACAGCTCAAAGGGAGCCTGGCCAGCTGCACTTTCAGCTCCCGGAGCGTTTGCTGTGCTGTGGTCAAATCGTCCTAATTGGCCTCAACTGAATTGTCCTGTCAGATGTTCCTACATTTTTAAAAAGTGAACTAGCAGGCTGAGCGCTGAATTCTCTCTTCATGTTGATCGATCCCCAAAGACAAAATATGATAGCAATTGGTAATGGCGACAGTAACTGATAATTAGGGATGGTTGGAGCTCATGAAATTTACCGGTTAATTCTGGTAGATTGCGGCTTGTAGAAAGTGTATGGTTTAAAGGTAGTATATGTTGCAGAGATGACCCCGCTAAAGAGGAGGTCCCCTGGCCTGTAATTATTCAATGGCCTTTCTGTATCCCTTTCCAATGTCAAGGGGCATTTGGCCTTGAGCATCCCACAGGTCGCCTGGGGCAGCAGCAGCAGCAAGAACAGAATCATTCTAGATACACTTAGCACAGCCTCCAACTTCCTCCTCTCAACCAATTGGAAGATTGATAAGAAGAAGCCAGAGCCCCCTTCCAAGACAAAGTCTTCAGTGAGTTTCCCAATACTCATGGAGCCCAACCAGCCAAGGCTTCACATCTGAAGAGGTTGATAGCAGGTACATCTCACACCCACATAGTCCCCCTCGCCTGCCCTAAACCCCCTCCCAAGCTCTCTGTGGCACAGAAGGCATTTATGTATCTGCACTTTTCCACCTGGATGCAAGACATCACCCTATGTTGCTCTTGAATCCGCTGCTTATGTCAGTGGACTCCGAGGGAAGCTTCGGAAAACTCCCTTCAGGTTTGAAAGAAGAGGAATAAATCACTATGATTTTGCTAATTACATGTGGAGGAACTTGCATCACCTCTGCAACTTCCTGAACTGAGAACTCTCCATTCAGCTGGAGAAAAACATGTTTGCAAGAACTCATCTTTGCAGCTCCACACTCTTGCCAGGGGCCAGTGGAGGGTGAGTGGACAGGTGAGCTTTGCCTGACCTTTACCCATGAACCACCTTCATATGAACCATCTAATTAAGGGAGTCCTTTCAGATACAGGCTTCACCCATGTGCCCCCTCCTCTTCTCAGAGGGACCCTCCCAAGCAGGTGCCCATCTACCATGCCCAAACTCAGCACCCAGCAGGAGCAGCACCCAAGGCAAAGGTGGGGGGTGCTCAGGAGAGCCCCTTCGATTGTCCAGTTACCATTCCAGCACCTTCAAAGAGATGGGTGGGTGGTTGATCTGACGCCCAAAGATGCTCTGCCAATCAGAAAAGGTCACTGTACTGACCAGACGGTTGCTGTGGGAAAGAGACCCAGGGAACTGCCCAAGCAAAGGACAAAGGGAGTTTCAACTCCACCTCAAACACAGCTGGGGGCTGAGGGAAAGAGGGAAGCCCCTTTGGCCTCCTGCTGCCATGGACATTTCAGCTTCCTCAAAGACAGACATGGGAACCGAACAGTGGAGATGTCCTGGAGGAGACTCTGGATACAGCAGCACAAGAGGGCCAGTTAAGCCCAGTTCTGCCCCCCACAGTGTGCCCCACCTCCCCTGGTGGCACATGTGAGACTGGAAAGGGGGCGAACTCTGCTCAAAGGCCCCCAGCCTAGACTTTTAGGCCTTGAAGTTTCCTGGACATCAGGGGCAGTGGCACCACCCTTCTTAGTGTGTCCTTAGTAGGGGTGGACGAAAGTGACTTACCTGTCCTCGAAGCTTGTTCGTGGTGGGGGGGAGGCACTTCGCTGCTCCCCCCGCAAAGTTCAGGCCGGAGGGGGAGGCTTCCCGCCTTGCCCGGCCAAAATTCAGGCCGGCGGGGAGGCTTCCTGCCTCGCCCGGCCGCGAACTCGAAAATTTAAAACAAAAACAAAAACGCCCCCGTGATAGGCTACATGACGATTGACGTAGCCTATCATGGCTGATTTTGCAAATCTAGCCGTGATAGGCTACGTTAATCGTCACGTAGCCTATCACGGGGGCGTTTTTTCTTTTTTTTCTTTTATTGCAATGGCGGCGGCGGCAGCCAGTCGAAAGATCGGCTGCCGCCCCCACCCAGGACAAACACCCGCCAAACCGCCGGCCAGACCCGCCGCCGGGAGGGACATTCGGCAAAGGTAAGTCCCGTCCCCAGGGGGGTGCGGGGTGTGTGTGTGTGTGGAGAATTTCTCCCCGAAACTTGTTCGGGGGGCCGAACACGTTGGCGCTCGGCCCCCCGAAGTTTCAGGAGAAATTCTCCGCCATCCTTAGTCCTTAGAAGCATGTCAGGCTCCTTTCTGTAGAGGAGACCCAAAGATTTCCTTACCGTTGATGGGATGATGGAGTTTGGATCTGACCCAAAGGGGTCCCAGACATGAGGGATACCCACAGCTGGAGGTGGACATAGAGGTGGATACCACCTGGTGGATGTAGACAAAGGCTGCAACCTGCAATGCTGGTGTCAGGGTGGAAACTGAGCCCATAGAGCTCCAGAGCAGTTCTGATTATGAGGAAGAACAGCAATCTGTGGAATAGGACCTCGCACATCTCTCACACCCCTTCATGGATCACTGCCTTGTTGTGGCGAAGGGGCTTGCGTAACTCAGTGAAGCCATAAGCTATGCCATGCAGGGCCACCCAAGACGGACAGGTCATGGCAGAGAGTTCTGACAAAATGTGGTCCACTGGAGAAGGAAATGGCAACCCACTCCAGTATTCTTGCCAAGAAAACCCCATGGAACGTATCACAAGGCTAAAAGATATGACGCCGGAAGATGAGCCCCTCAGGTCGGAAGGTGTCCAATATGCTGCTGGGGAAGAGCAGAGGGTATTTCCAAGTAGCGCCAGAAAGAGTGAAGCGGCTGGGCCAAACCTGAAAGGACACTCAGCTGTGGATGTGTCTGGTGGTGAAAAGAAAATCCGATGCTGTAAAGAACAATATTGTTTAGGAACCTGGAATGTCAGATCAATGAATCAAGGTAAGCTGGAGGTGGTCAAACATGAGATGGCAAGATTGAACATCGACATCTTGGGAATCGGCGAACTAAAACAGACAGGCATGGGCGAATTTAATTCAGGTGACCATTATATCTACTACTGTGGGCAAGAATCCCTTGGAAGAAATGGAGTAGCACTCATAGTCAACAAAAGGGTGGGAAAAGCAGTACTGGGGTACAATCTTAAAAATGATAGAATGATCTCAGTACGAATCCAAGGCAAACCATTCAACATCACAGTAATTCAAGTCTATGCCCCAACCACTAAGGCCAAAGAAGCTGAGGTTGATCGGTTCTATGAAGACCTACAACACCTTCTAGAACTAACACCAAAAAAAGATGTCCTCTTCATCATAGGGGATTGGAATGCTAAAGTAGGAAGTCAAGAAATCACCGGGATAACAGGCAGGCATGGCTTGGTGTACAAAATGAAGCAGGACAAAAGCTAATAGAGTTTTGCCAAGAGAACATGCTGATCATAGCAAACACTCTTTTCCAACAGCACAAGAGGTGACTCTACACATGGACATCACCAGATGGTCAATATCGAAATCAGATTGATTATGTCCTTTGCAGCCAAAGATGGAGAAGCTCCATACAGTCAGTAAAAACAAGACCTGGAGCTGACTGTGGCTCAGATCATGAGCTGCTTCTTGCAAAATTTCGGCTTAAATTGAAGAACGTCGGGAAAACCACTAAACCGTTCAGGTATGACCTAAATCATATCCCTGATGAATATACAGTGGAGGTGAGGAATAGATTTCAGGGATTAGACCTGATAGACAGAGTGCCTCAGGAACTATGGACGGAGGTCCGTAACATGGTTCAGGAGGCAGCAACGAAATCCATCCCAAAGAAAAAGAAATGCAAGAAAGCCAAGTGGCTGTCTGATGAGGCTTTACAAGTAGCTCACGAAAGAAGGGAAGCAAAAAGCAAGGGAGAAAGGGGAAGATATACCCAACTGAATGCAGAGCTCCAGAGAATAGCAAGGAGAGACAAGAAGGCCTTCTTAAATGAACAATGCAAAGAAATCGAGGAAAACAACAGAATGGGAAAGACTAGAGATCTCTTCAAGAAAATTGGAGATCTCAAGGGAACGTTTTGTGCAAAGACGGGCATGATAAAGGACAAAGAAGGCAGGGACCTAACAGAAGCAGATGAGATTAAGAAGAGGTGGCAAGAATACACAGAAGAACTATACAGGAAAGATCTGAATGTCCCTGATAGCCATGATAGTGCGGTCACTGAACTTGAGCCGGACATCCTCGAGAGTGAAGTCAAGTGGGCCTTCGGAAGCATTAGTAACAACAAAGCTAGCGGAGATGACAGTATTCTAGCCGAGCTATTTAAAATCCTAAAAGATGATGCTGTTAAAGTGCTGCATTCAATATGCCAACAAATCTGGAACACTCAACAGTGGCCACAAGACTGGAAAAGGTCAGTTTACATTCCAATTCCAAAGAAGGGCAACGCCAAAGAGTGTTCAAACTACTGCACAATTGCGCTCATTTCACATGCCAGCAAGGTGATGCTCAAAATCCTACAAGCTAGGCTTCAGCAGTATGCGAACCAAGAACTACCGGAGGTACAAGCTGGGTTTCGAAGAGGCAGAGGAACTAGAGATCAAATCGCCAACATTCGCTGCATCATGGAGAAAGCAAGAGAATTCCAGAAAAACGTCTATTTCTGCTTCATTGACTACGCTAAAGCCTTGGATTGTGTGGATCACAACAAACTGTGGCAAATTCTTAAAGTGATGGGAGTACCAGACCACCTTACCTGTCTCCTGAGAAACTGTACTAGGGTCAAGAAGCAACAGTAAGAACTAGACATGGAACAACCGAGTGGTTCAAAATTGGGAAAGGAGTACGACAAGGCTGCATATTGTCACCCTGCTTATTTAACTTATATGCAGAGTACATCATGAGAAATGCCGGGTTGGATGAATCAGAGATCGGAATTAAGATTGCTGGGAGAATTATCAACAACCTCCGATATGCAGACGATATCACCCTAATGGCAGAAAGCGAAGAGGATCTCAAGAGCCTCTTGTTGAGGGTGAAAGAGGAGAGTGCAAAAGCTGGTTTGAAACTCAACATTAAAAAAACGAAGATCATGGCATCTGGCCCCATCACTTCCTGGCATATAGAAGGGGAAGAAATGGAAGCAGTGACAGATTTTACTTTCTCGGGCTCCAAGATCACCGCAGACGGTGACTGTAGCCATGAAATTAAAAGACGCTTGCTCCTTGGGAGGAAAGCTATGGCCAACCTAGACAGCATTGTAAGAAGCAGAGACATCACCTTGCCGACAAAGGTCTGTCTAATCAAAGCTATGGTTTTCCCGGTAGTAATGTATGGCTGTGAGAGCTGGACTATAAGGAAGGCTGAGCGCCGAAGAATTGATGCTTTCGAACTGTGGTGCTGGAGAAGACTCTTACGAGTCCCCTGGACTGCAAGGAGGTCAAATCAGTCCATCCTAAAGGAAATCAACCCTGAGTGCTCATTGGAAGGACAGATACTGAAGCTGAAGCTCCAATATTTTGGCCACCTAATGCGAAGAGAAAACTCCCTGGAAAAGACCCTGATGCTGGGAAAGACTGAAGGCAAAAGGAGAAGGGGATGGCAGAGGATGAGATGGCTAGATAGCATCACGGATGCAATGAATATGAACTTGAGCACGCTCTGGGAGAGAGTGCAGGACAGGAAGGCCTGGCGTGCTATGGTCCATGGGGTCACGAAGAGTCGGACACGACTGAACGACTGAACAACAACAACATCTCTCACAAGCACAGCAGCTAGCAGAGATTCCTCCTGCCAGCATTCCTGGGATAGATAGTGACCCTGGCAGTGAATGAGTGAAGGAGGGGGGCTTGTTAGATGCTCGACGCAGATGCAGGGAGTGACGAGCGATGGAGGGCACAGAAAGGAGGCGCAGCACCCGTTTGGCACACAAGCAACGGCCACGTCCCGTGGACCCAAGGGAAAGAAGGAGGATCTCTCCCTAGCCCATAAGTGCAGAGTCTTCCCGTGCTTCTTCTTCAAACGGGGATCAACTGCCTTACCTGGAGTTTAGGCTACTCTGCTATCTATCCCCAGTGCTAGTGATTAGTATCTGTAAGAGTCATTAAGTAATAAAGGAATATAGCCTTGGAAAGAATCCTTGTCATCTGTGTCTTGAGTTGGATATTGGAGGGGACTGTAAGAGGCAGCTAGGGCACTCCTGACAACTGGAAGGACAGAGGAGAGGACTTGGGGGGGGGGACATGAGGCTACAAACTCCCAGGGACCAAGGAAAGCTGAGACTTGACCATGACGGGAGCCCCCGTCTGTCTTCCCCTGAACCCCTCCACCCTCCACCCACAATGCCAGGTCACCAGACCTGCTGAGCACCTGATGGCTCCTACAACAGACTAACAGTGTCTAACCACCACCACCACCCCAAGGAGGAACTGGGAATGGGGTGGGGGGAGTGTTAATTCATTTCTCACCCATTTCCCATAAATTCATCATCCAGGAAAAGAGGTGCAAGGTCCATAGAGATTTTTTATCCCTGACCAGTTCAGGGTTCAGGAGATACCTACACCTTTCAAGGAATCCCATCCAATACCCCCAAAGATGTTCTTGTGTGAGCCACATTCTGGAGCCATCCCTTGTTCACTCGGGATGGACAGGAGGATATGGGGGGAGGGTTTGGGTGAGATTTTCCCCTTACTGCGTTGTGGTGGGCAGGCAGTCTGGGGGCAGGGTCAGCCAGTGGACACCCCCCCCCCCCGGTGATGACTGGTTGATCCTGGATGAAAGAGCTCCAGGCTGGGGCAACAAATCCCAACTTCAAGTATAACCTGAAAGGATCTGAGCTAGCAGGGACCAACCAAGAAAGAGGTCTTGGGGTTGTGGTGGATGAAAAGGTTAATCCAGTGTGGGGCCACTATAAAAAAAGGCAAAGTCCATGTTAGACTTGATTAGAAAGGAACTGAGAATAAAACTGCCAGTATCGTGCTGCCCTTATTATTGGAGGCACAGTTGTGCCTCCAATGGATAAGGCAATCAGTTAAAAAAGGGTTCTGCATATTAAATGAAAATCAATGGGCTGGGTTATTCTAACCTCAATAAAATCAAATGGGTTTCAACAATCTTTTTGAAAATTAGATGTGAGGAGCATTTGCCCCATTAATGTTCCAGGTTAAAAATTTATAATCCATTTTTTAGAAAATATAAGATTAAGGTACATTCTTAATTTCCACCTGTTGCACCCTGAATGCTGTCCTCTTCTTGTACATCAGGTTGTAGGTCTGTCCAGTCTTTTCCATAAGTTCAAAGGAACTCTCTTGCTTTTTGAACTGAGTTCAACTTTAATCTCTGTTCTCTGTAAGAGAAGACCACACCTTCTGGGAATTCCCATCTAAACATGAACTTTCTGTTTCAGGATTGTTGTTAAAAATGCATAATCTCTCCTTTTCCTCAAAAAGCTTCCAGGAATTTCTTTCATGATGATAATCTCTTTGCACACCATCTTCAGTTTAGTTTTATAGTGCTTCTCGAGAATTGAATCCCTTCTGGTTTTCTTTACAAAATGGACAATAATATATCTGGGTAGACCTTTCGTTTTTGCATATGTCGAATTCAGTCTATAAACTCAATCTATTTCCATTTCCATGATTTTCTCTTCTTTACTCAAAAAGGCTGCTATAGTCTGTACCAATTCCATTCTGAGGTCAGGTTCTGTGTTACCATAACTTTCTGCGACCCCTCTAAAATGTAACAAATGTTCCTTGTCTTTAAACTCAAACCAAGCTAAGGCATCCTGGTCACCTTCTAACTCTAGTTACAATTTCTGTATTATTTTCCAGTACTTTCACTCTGTTTGTCATTATTTTAAACTCTTCTGTTCTTTGATTTAATGCATCATCTAATTTCTTAAATTCTTCTCTCAATTCCTCATGCGCATCTTTAATCTCCTCTTTCACTTCTAATACTTGCCTCTCCATCCATTTTTCTATACGTTGTTCAAAAGTGCCCATCCTTTGTTCTATGTGTAGTTCAAAAGCCTCCATCTTTTTGCTTATAGCATCTATAATAGTCTGTGTTTGTTTGTCCAAGGCCATCTTTTGTATATCTTGCTTCTGCTCAGGTGCCTCTTCCTTGCTTATAGATGTTGTTTTCACCGATAATTTCGTAGCTTCCATTGGAGTCCCTTTTAGAGAGACTTTCCTGGATTTCGTATTTCTACTTAATTGTTCTGTAGGCATCTCCCAGGTATTCGCTCTGCTATGAGTTATTCTGATATCCTTTGCTGGTATCAGAGTGCTTTGCTTAGCACTCATTCAAATATCTTCTTCATTACTTCCTTTATAAATTAATCTATCTGGATATCCAGTAAGTTATTGATCCTCCAATGCCAAAAAGATCTCTCTCAGTATCAAAAGGAGAAAAAAGAGATAAAACAAACAAACAAACAAACAAACACAAAAAGAACAGAAAAAGAAGAAAGATTTTTCATAAGCTGTTGATTTTTTAGCATCCAAAAGTGTCAGCCATTTTGTTGTTGTTGTTGTTCAGTCGTTCAGTCGTGTCCAACTCTTCGTGACCCCATGGACACGGAAGCACACCAGGGTTTCCTGTCCTGCGCTCTCTCCCAGAGCGTGCTCAAGTCCATATTCATTGCATCAGTGATGCTATCTAGCCATCTCATCCTCTGCCGTCCCCTTCTCCTTTTGCCTTCAGTCTTTCCCAGCATCAGGGCCTTTTCCAGGGAGTTTTCTCTTCGCATTAGGTGGCCAAAATATTGGAGCTTCAGCTTCAGTATCTGTCCTTCCAATGAGCACTCAGGGTTGATTTCCTTTAGGATTGACTGATCTGACCTCCTTGCAGTCCAGGGGACTCATAAGAGTCTTCTCCAGCACCACAGTTCGAAAGCATCAATTCTTTGGCGCTCAGCCTTCCTTATAGTCCAGCTCCCACAGCCATACATTACTACTGGGAAAACCATAGCTTTGATTATGTGGACCTTTGTCGGCAAGGTGATGTCTCTGCTTCTTACTATGCTGTCTAGGTTTGCCATAGCTTTCCTTCCAAGAAGGAAGCATCTTTTAATTTCATGGTTACAGTCACCGTCTGCGGTGATCTTGGAGCCCGAGAAAGTAAAATCTGTCACTGCTTCCATTTCTTCCCCTTCTATATGCCAGGAAGTGATGGAGCCAGAAGCCATGAACTTAGTTTTTTCAATGTTGAGTTTCAAACCAGCTTTTGCACTCTCCTCTTTCACCCTCAACAAGAGGCTCTTTAGATACTCCTTTAATAAATTACAAACAGTCAGCCCACAACTTGATATTATTCCAGCCTATTCCAGGCTTTCTGCCAAAGATTTATTTATTCTGACTTCATCGTAGGGATGTACGAAAGTCACTTATCTTTTGCAGATTATGTTATGTCCGGAATCCTGGATGGGGGGGGAGGCGCTCCGTTCCTCCCCCCTGGAATCCTCCTTGGCTGGCTGTGCTCTGTGGCAGTTCCACGGGATTTCCAGCCACGGAGGGCTCTGGGGAAAACAAAAACCTGTGTATGCAAATGGCGGCAGCTATGGCCGCCGCCATTTGCGTTCTTTATTTTTGACATCTTAATCTACGTAAATATTTATGTAGACTAAGATGGCGAAAATAAGGGGAACGCAAATAGCGTAGCGGACGCTGTTTGCATTCCCCTTATTTTCGCCGTCTTAGTCTACTTAATTATTTATGTAGACTAAGGTGGCCCAAAATAAGGAACGCAAATGGCGGCGGCTGTAGCCGCCGCCATTTGCGTACGCCTTTTTTTCTTTTACCCAGATGTTTTAGGCTACGTAAAAACTTACATAGCCTATCACATCTCTGTAAAAAAAAAAAAAAGAACAAACCTCCAGACTGTAAATGGCGGCGGCGGCAGCCGGTTAGAAGACCAGCCGCTGCAGCTGCCGCCACTGAAGCCGCCGCTGGAGCCACTGCCTCCTGGAAGATCTGCCCCAAGTAAGTCTTCTCCCGGGGGGGATCCTTGGGGGGGCGGGGGGGCAGGCTGTTCAGCCACAGATTTCAGGGGGCCGAATGCAGTGGCATTCAGCCTCACCCAGATCCGTGGTGGAATTCTCTGCCATCCCTACTTCATTGCTTTCTCAGGGTCATGCAGAAGAAAAAAGCAACTGGACAAAAACATAGCTTTCAGCCATATACGTAAATTCAAACATTAAAACCTTCAAACAATGATTTAAAGAAATAGAAAGTTAATTAGGCAGTAATACTTATTCAAAAATGCAAATAGTCTTAGTACTCGTTCGTTTTTCTTCCTTTGAAAGGACCGCTTGAGCTAAATTCACTTTGTAAGAGTCTGCAAGTCCTTGATTTTAATTCAGGTTAGATTTTTACAACTGCCATACTTTTGCTCTTTGCTGTGCAAGTGGTGCTTGCTGGTAGCTTAAGTTTCCACGTTGGAAATACATTGGAGCTCGCCTGTCCTTATAATCTCTTAATTAAGAGTTTCAAGCTTTGTCGTACTCCTTACCCAATTTTGAACCAATCGATTGTTCCATGTCTGGTTCTTACTGTTGCTTCTTGACCCTCATGCAGGTTTCTCAGGAGACAGGTAAGGTGGTTGGTACTCGCATCTCTGTAAGAATTTACCATAGTTTGTTGTGATCCACACAATCAAAGGCTTTAACGTAGTCAATGAAGCAGAAATAGACATTTTTCTGGAATTCTCTTGCTTTCTCCATGATCCAGCGAAAGTTGGCGATTTGATCTCTAGTTCCTCTGCCTCTTCGAAACCCAGCTTCTACTTCTGTTAGTTCTCGGTTCACATACTGCTGAAGCCTAGCATGTAGGATTTTGAGCATAACTTTGCTGGCATGTGAAATAAAGGCAATTGCATGGTAGGTGAGCACTCTTTGGCATTTCCCTTTTTTGGAATTATAATGTAAACTGAACTTTTCCAGTCTTGTAGCCACTGTTGAGTGTGCCAAATTTGCTGGCATATTGAGTGCAGCACTTTAACAGCATCAACTTTTAGGATTTTGAATAGCTCAGCCTGGAATATTGTCATCTCCTCTAGCTTTGTTGTTAGTAATGCTTCCTAAGGCCCACTTGACTTCACTCCCTAGGATGTCCGGCTCAGGTTCAGTGACCACATTATCATGTCTATCAGGGACATTCAGATCTTTCCTGTATAGTTCTTCTGTGTATTCTTTCCACCTCTTCTTAATCTCATCTGCTTCTGTCAAGTCCCTACCTTCTTTGTTCTTTATCATGCCCGTCTTTGCACAAAACGTTCCCTTAAGATCTCCAATTTTCTTGAAAAGATCTCTAGTCCTTCCCATTCTATTGTTTTCCTCGATTTCTTTGCATTGCTCATTTAAGAAGGCCTTCTTGTCTCTCCTTGCTGTTATCTCGAACTCTGCATTCAGTTGCATATATCTTCCCATTTCTCCCTTGCTTTTCGCTTCCCTTCTTTCCTCAGCTACTTGTAAAGCCTCATCAGACAGCCACTTTGCTTTCTTGCATTTCTTTTTCTTTGGGATGGATTGAGTTGCTGCCTCCTGAACAATGTTATGGACCTCCATCCATAGTTTCTCAGGATCTCTCTCTATCAGGTCTAATCCCTGAAATCTATTCCTCACCTCCACTGTATATTCATAAGGGATATGATTTAGGTCATACCTGAATGGTTTAGTGGTTTTCCCTACATTCTTCAATTTAAGCCGAAATTTTGCAAGAAGTAGCTCATGATCTGAGCCACAGTCAGCTGAAGGACTGCATAGAATCATGGAATAGTAGGTTTGGAAGGGGCCTACAAGGCCATCAAGTCCAACCCCCTGCTCAATGCAGGAATCAGAGCATCCCTGACAAATGGCTGTCCAGCCTCGTCTTGAATGCCTCTGGTGTGGGAGAGCCCACCACCTCCCTAGGTAATTGATTCCATTGTCATATTGCTCTAGCATTCAGGAAGTTTTTCCTGATGTTCAGCCAGAATCTGGCTTCCTGTCACTTGAGCCCATTATTCCGTGTCCTCCACTCTGGGATGATCAAGAAGAGGTCCTGGCCTTCCTCTCTGTGACAACCTTTTAAGTTCTTGAAGAGCGCTATCCTATCTCCCCTCAGTCTTCTCTTCTCAAAGCTAAACATGCCCAGTTCTTTCAGTTTCTCTTCATAGGGCTTTGTTTCCAGTCCCCTGATAATTTTTGTTGCCCTCCTCTTAACCCTCTCCAGTTTGTCTGCATCCTTCTTAAAATGTGGTGCCCAGAACTGGCCCCAGTACTCCAGATGAGGCCTAACCAGTGCTGAGTAGAGGGGATCTAGTACTTCCTGGGATTTGGAAGCGAGACTTCTATTAATGCAGCCCCAATGAGCATTGGCCTTTTTTTGCAGCCACATCACATTGTTGGCTCATATTCAGCTTGTTTTCAGGTCATGTTTTTACTGACTGTATAGAGCTTCTCCATCTTTGGCTGCAAAGGACATAATCAATCTGATTTTGATATTGACCATCTGGTGATGTGCATGAGTAGAGTCGCTTCTTGTGCTGTTGGAAAAGAGTGTTTGCTATGATCAGCGTGTTCTCTTGGCAAAACTCGATTAGCTTTTGTCCTGCTTCATTTTGTACACCAAGACCATGCTTGCCTGTTGTCCTGGTGATTTCTTGACTTCCTGCTTTAGCATTCCAATCCCCTATGATGAAAAGGACATCTTTTTTTGGTGTTAGTTCTAGAAGGTGTTGTAGGTCTTCAGAGAACTGATCAACCTCAGCTTCTTTGGCCTTAGTGGTTGGGGCATAGACTTGAATTACTGTGATGTTGAATGGTTTGCCTTGGATTCGTACGGAGATCATTCTGTCGTTTTTGAGATTGTACCCCAGTACTGCTTTTCCCACCCTTTTGTTGACTATGAGTGCTACTCCATTTCTTCTAAGGTTTTCTTGCCCACAGTAGTAGATATAATGGTCACCCGAATTAAATTTGCCCATGCCTGTCCATTTTAGTTTGCTGATTCCCAAGATGTCGATGTTCAGTCTTGCCATCTCATGTTTGACCACCTCCAGCTTACCTGGATTCACTGACCTTACATTCCAGGTTCCTAAACAATATTGTTCTTTACAGCATCAGATTTTCTTTTCACCACCAGACACATCCACAGCTGAGTGTCCTTTCGGCTTTGGCCCAGCCGCTTCACTCTTTCTGGCACTACTTGGAAATTCCCTCTGCTCTTCCCCAGTAGTATATTGGACACCTTCCGACCTGAGGAGCTCATCTTCCGGCGTCATCTCTTTTAGCCTTGTGATACGTTCCATGGGGTTTTCTTGGCAAGAATACTGGAGTGGGTTGCCATTTCCTTCTCCAGTGGACCACATTTTGTCAGAACTCTCCACCATGACCTGTCTGTCTTGGATGTCCCTGCATGGCATAGCTTATGGCTTCACTGAGTTATGCAAGCCCCTTCGCCACAACAAGGCAGTGATCCATGAATGGGAAGAACATCTAGCATGATTAAAATTGCAAAATGTTAAAATCAGTTTCTCTGGGCACTCGCCAAGGTGGCACCCCTGCTCCCCCCCCTGGACCCACGCTTGGGCCACCCACGAGCTTGGCAAGTTCCCCAGGCTCACCACGATCCCATTGGGTGAGAGCCCACCATTTTTGCACCTTTGATTGCTACATCAAACAGGAAGTTAAAAAATGTGGATATTTAAATATGCACAGTCTGGAGCTGGGAAAGTCACAGTAATTTCCCTCTAATATTGTGCTTATTTGACTGAAACTGAAATAGGAATCCTATATTAGAAACACTCCTTAAATCAGTTAAAAAAAGAACTGATGAACATAAACCTTGATGTCTTTTGCAACCTAACAAGAGAAGAAAGAGAGACACACAACCAACTTCGATTTAGAAAAGCCGTTGTCATAAAACCAGCTGAGACAACTAAATGACAGCAGTAGATACAAACTTCTTGATCATGATATCACAGCTGACCTTTTTTTCTTTCATTTTTTAAAGCCAACTTTGTGCATAAATTCCTGCATAAAAACGTACTGAACGTAGAATTTGCTGATCTTTTAATTAACCCCACCCCTACAGCAGGAAGATTGTACATGCTACCAAAGATCAATTTAAAAACAAACAAAAAACAAGAAAGACCTGTTGTTTCATGCAACAATAATGTCACTGAAAGAATTTCACTCTATATTGACTCCATAATTAATCCACTAGTCCATAAACTTCCTTCATACATTAACACTACAGGTTTCCTTATGAAAATTGGAAAACTAAATCAAGAGCATCTATTTAACAATGATACCATCATCACAAACTCTGATGTTACTTCTTAATACATCAACATACCTCACAAAGATGGCCCCTCTGCCTTAATGTATTTCTTAAACAGCAGAACCTCTGATTAAGAGAACTAAGATCTTTATGGCCGCAAATGGCATAGTGGAAGCTATTTGCATCAATCCGCCCAGCCAGCAATATGGCAATGGCGGCCGTATCGCTGGCTCTCTGGAGCCGGCCAGCGGGGAGGATCCAGCTGGCGAGGATTCCTCCTAGAGGCAGAGGTAAGTCTTTTGATCCCCCACAGACTTGGGGGGGGGAGATTCTTTTGAATCCACTGGGGTCCGTGGAGGATTTCTTTCCCATCGCTAATCATGGGGCATGTCAGGCATCAGCGTCAGCTTCCAATTTCCTAGCTTTGTGGATTTTGTACCAATGTGAGATAGCCTTCTCTTCTGGTCTATTAAACTGGAAGATTCTTTGATGATTGCATGCAAATATATGGTGTGACCACACTTGGAATATTATGAATAATTCTGGTCACCACACACACACACACACACACACACAAAGATATCGTAGAGCTGGAAAAAGTCAGAAAAGGGCAGTTAAAATGATCAAGAGGCTGGAACGTCTCCCCTGTGAGAGAAGGCTACAACAGCTGTGCTTGGTTACGTTGGAAAAATTAGGGTAAGGGGAGACATGATATAGGTGATATACATTTTTTAACCCCGCTCAAAGTACTAGAACCAGCAGTCATCCCATGAAGCTGATTCAGGACAGACAAAAGGAGGTACTTCTTCACACAGCATTTACTTACTTACTTACTTACTTACTTATTTATTTATTTATAGTATTGCTATCCCACCCTATAGCATTAAGATCCCAGGGCAGTGTACTGAGAAAATCAATTTAAACAGTATAAAATAATAAATAATTTAAATAGCTAAAACCATATTGAATCATTAAGCTACCTAATACCGATTTAGAATCTAAAACAATAAAGCAGTTAAAACAGTGTGCAAACACAGGGAATCCAATTAGACCTCAAAGGCTTTGGTAAAAAAGCCACATTTTAACTTGGCGCTGAAATGGAACCAGTGTCTGCCCCGATCGGGCCTCCAAAGGGAGGGCATTCCACAACTGGGGTGCCACAGCAGAAAAAGCCCTCTCCCAAGTCCCACCATAGTGTATGTCTCGCACTAGTGGGATGCAGAGGAGGCCTTCTCCAACAGATCTCAGTCCTCGGGCAGGCTAATTGGTGGATAGGGGTCGCTTCTGAAGATCTGAAGCAGAATCCAAAGAGTACTGGGGGTCCATGCACAGCCCTACCCAATACCAGTCTCTGGAATCAGCCATGCAGGTAGGAGCCGTCCCAAAGAGCTGTTCCTGTAAGATACCATGATCAATGGTATGAAGAAGAGTTGCTGAGACATCCAGGAGGATCAACAGGGTTGCACTCCCCCTGCCTTTCACCGGGAGTAGGTTGTCAGTTGAGCAACCAAGGCTGTTTCAGTGTCGTACCCTGGCCTGAAACCAGAATGAAATGGGTCGAGATAATCCGTTTCCTCCAAGAACGTCTGAATCTCCCCAGCCACCACACACTCAAGCACCTTGCTCCCCAAAGATGGTATTAGCAATGGGGCAATAGTACTCACACACCTCTGGGTCCAGGGAGGACCTCTCCAGGAGAGGTGCAGTACAGCCTCTTTCAAGGTGGCAGGCATCACCCCCTGACAAAGCGAAGCATTTAGGACTCCCTGGACCCACCCAGTCAATCCACCCCTGCTAGGTCATATTAGCCAAGATGGGAAAGGGTCAAGCTTGCATGTGATGGGATGGACTGATTTGAGCATGTTGTCCACATCATCAGTCTGCAAGTTAAATTATAGAATTCACTAGTACCATAGGATGTAGTGATAGCCACCAATTTGAATGGCTTTAGAAGGGGGTTAGACAAATTCCTGGAGGAAAAGGTTATCAATGGCTACTAGTCTTGATGGCTTTGTGCTACCTCCAGTAGCAGAGGCAGGGATTCCATGTACACCAGTTGCTGAGGGACATGGGTGGGAGGGTAGTGTTGTTCTCTTGTCCTCCTTGTGGGGTCCTGGTCAAAAGCTGTTTTGCCACTTCATGAGCAGAATGCTGGACTTGATGGACCCTTGGTCTCATCCAGCATGGCTCTTCTTATGATCTTAGATTGCATCCCAAGGAGGAGACATAAGGAGTTCCATCTCCCAATTCAGGTTCCCAAAGCATAGCTAGCAGAATTAAAAAGGTGAAAGGGTTTTGTCCTGTGCTTTTCTGAAATTGGAATGAAGCCTCTTTTGCCAAGCACAGACTACACTTTAAACAAGAGCAGAATATCCGGTTGTCTGGTAACAACGTGAATCAGATATATTTGTTTGTTTTCATCATGAGATACTCCTTTGTATTCAGATCAGGTTTCCAAACAATAATGTAGCACTTGGGAATAAAGATGCAGCTCAGTAACCCAGCACTGGAGGCCAAGATGGAGAAGACCTGCACAGCTACCATGTATTTCCCCTTGGTGCTCAGGTACGTGGGCACAAAGGACACCCAAACACTGCAAAAGACCAGCATGCTGAAGGTGATCAGCTTGGCTTCATTGAAGGCCCCAGGCAGCCTTCTGGCTAGGAAAGCCACCATGAAGCAGATGGCAGCCAGGAAGCCCATGTAGCCAAGGACAGTATAGAACATGCATACAGACCCTTCGTTGCATTGGAGTAGGACCTGTCCAGGTTGGGAGTGCATGTCAGAGTCAGGGAAGGGTGGAGAGATCCCCAGCCAGATGGTGCAGAGTACAACTTGGACACCAGAACATGAAATGACAATGGAATTGGCCAAACTCTTTCCGAGCCATCCCTTAACCCTGTTCCCTGGCTTTGTGGCCAGGAAGACCAGCACCACAGTGATCGTTTTGGCCAAGACGGAAGAGATGGCCACCGAGAAGATGATGCTAAATGCTGTTTGTCGGAGAAGGCAGGTCACTTTCTTTGGCCGACCAATGAAGAGGAAGGAGGACAAGAAGGAAAGCAGGAGGGAGATGAGGAGAATATAGGAGAGGTCCCGGTTGTTGGCTTTGACTATTGGAGTTTCTAGGAATTTGAGGAAGATTCCTAACACAAAGGCTGTGGTTAAGGACAAGAATACAGCAAAGGAAGCCAGGATGATCCCCAAAGGTTCTGTATAGGTCAGGAAGGTTTTCAACTTGGGGATACATTGATCTCGGTCTGTGTTTGGATGGTGATCATCTGGACACTGTGTGCAATGGTCTAAATCTGGAAAGAATAAAAGAAACATCCCTCTTCCATCTTTATCAAGACGTGCTCTTTTACATGCCATCAAATAAATTTCATGCAGGGGTTGGTCATGTCTGCTGGTCCTCTTCATGCTCCTATGTCAACAACGCACACTCCTGTGTTTAAATACGACCTTATACAAGACCTAGGGAACCCCATGTCTGCAGGCCTACCCCCTGGAGATTCTCCATGAAGCCCATGAGACCTTCATGAATTCCTCCACTGGGCAGCAGAACTCCTTCTGTTATCTCACATCTGTGATAGGTGATAACAACAGGGGATGCAGGAGACAGGGAACTATGCTGCCTTTCCCAGTCTTGGTTGAGTGTGTTTTGCTGGCCCCATGGGGATGGTCTGCAGTGCGCAAAGCCCCAAGGGCTTCCCACAAGGCACTATCTCGATTGGGGAAGCATCCCCAGATGAGCTGGAGGCTAGAGCAGTTCTTCAACTTCAGCTTAGCTGGGGGAGTTTTGTTGAACAGAAGCGTTCCCCTAATGGGGGAAGCACCACACCATATGCCATGATCTGGACCTCTGCTGATGCACT